>NC_047661.1:130955911-132398411 GCF_011762505.2 Arvicanthis niloticus
CATGGTATTAGCATGGAGACTTGTAGACCAATGGACTAGAATTAAAAACCAAAAATTAAATTGTCAATGACAGAAGCATATATGTTTTTGGCAAGATTGTATAGTTGGGTTGAGAAAGGAGTCTTTTCAACAGATTGTACTAGGAAAGGGGCATGGCTAATGCAAACCAATGGAATTAAAACACTCCTCCCCAAAAATTGCTCTCTCAAAAATTGCTAGAGTTTATATTTAGAATATCTTCTAAAACCCTTCTATTAATCTTTTAGTCCCTAAACTGGTGTTTTAAATTTGACTTTGTTGTACTTAGGAGTTGAGATCTACTGGGTAACGTTGGATGCTTGAGGAACATGGCCTCAGTTTGTAGGGAAATTGTCCATTTGTTTCTCTCTACCTGGCCTTTGGAGGATGATCATTCTACACCACACACCTGGACCACACATCTGGACTCTCTGCTACCAAAACACAAAGTCGTGGACTTAAACCCTCAAAACCATAAGCCAAAATACACTCTCTTTTTAAGTAATTTTAAATCAGGTGTTTTAAATATATAGTAATGGAAATCTGTATAAATTTTATATGGTATTATGTATTCCATAATAAAATTTATGGAATTTATAAATAAATAAAATTTATAAAGATTTAAAATTTTATATAGATTTATAAATTTATATAGATTTATATAGATTTCCATTACTGCCACATACTTCCAAATTGATGAACAAGGGGCATTTATGCTATGGGTTTCAACAAGTCACTCAAAGACAAACACCATAGTCCAAATACATAGACCAATGGCATAGTCACACCATAAAGACAGCATGCTAAACAGTGCTCTCCAGGTGCTAGAATTGGGGGTGGTAGTATGGAAATTTAATGTTTTCATGAGCATAAATTTTATTTTTATCTTTACAAAATAAAAGTGTTTAGATTCTGGAAGAAGACTCAGCAGATAAGCTGCAAGCATGAGAACTAAAGTTTGGATTTTCAGAACTGTGTAAGGTCTGAAAGGTTCCATAGATGACCTGTGATTCTCACACTTGTGCTACAGAGACAGTGTTTTCCATGGCCAGTGGTTGGCTAGCCTATCAGGACTGGAGAGCTTCAGGTGTAGAGACACTTGCCTCAGTAAATAATGTGGAGGGTGATAGAGAAAGACACTGGGTGCCAACCTTTGGATTCCAGAGAAAGGCTCACACACATACCCACGTGTTAGTGTACATGTGCTCACACATGCACATGCACACGTGTGCACACACATATAGGGACAGCATATAAACATCACACACACACACACACAATTTATTTGGAGATAGTCAATATAAATGGTTGCATGTAATAATTGTATTAGATACCACTATATAATACACTTGAAATGGTAAACATTCGTGTTATGTACCTTATGATAATTTAAAAGTAAATTTTTAAAATGAAGGGAGGGGAGCAGATTTAACAGCGTTTAACACTTGACTATCAAATTCTCCAGTGTCCTCTATTGTGCTGCTTCCAACTGAGAAAACCCTAGTGGCGCTTGTAGAAGACTACATGTGAATACGTAACTGGAAGAAAAATGTAATCCTGACTGAGGAGTCAGGAGAAACTTCCTTCAGACTCTGTAAATGTGTAAATAATGCCATGTGATACTATGGAAAGTAACAATGATTATTTATCATTGGTATTGTTATTTAAATAATTATAATGCTTGCGAATGTAGGCATAGCCTGAGAGACACTCATAATTATATTGCATATTACTGAAAGATCCAGACAGAGTTCTGATTTCTCCAGAGTAAAAGCTTATCAATATACATTTATATGGAGATCAAATGTCAAGCAGGTTGATTAGATCCAGTGTGGGAGGAGAGCTGTGCTAGAGATGAAATGACCATTGATCATCAGAGGTTGTGTGTGTTTGAGCTGAATGATAGGGTCTTGGGAATCGTTGATTGTAAAGAACATGGTAATAAAGAGAACCAAACAAGGGGCTGCTGAACAATAACTTAGGCCCTTTGTAGTAGCCAGTACTGCCCATCCAGTCCAGTTTACATGAAACTTTAGCTTCCTGAAAAGCAACCTTCAAGAATATCGACATATAAATTCCAAATTGTACTGGAAAACATTGATTCAAAAGATACATAATTATGTTTCATGACCTTAGGATAGTCTTATATTTTAAATGATGAAATAAATCCAACCCACACAGTTAAATTCTTGTTTCCCATGTAAACATAGTTTGTATACTTGGTGTGTAGCCTGGTAAATTTAGCATTTTGAGTCTGTAATTTGCTATTTAAATTCTCAAAGAAAAGTATTGCCAAAATGACTGAACCAGTTTTTGAGAATCAGTTCCTCTACAGAGAAGAACCAAACCTGTCTTTGAGGCAAATGACTACAGCAATCTGAAATTCAACAGAAACAGAATGAAAAACCAGTAAAATCCTGTAAAAACCAGTGGCAGAGGACTTTTCCACAGGGAGAGGAACGTGAGAGATAACAACGATGTTTACCATGAAGCTCAGCACTCTGTCATCACAGACACCCAAAGACATCACAGGGAGGAACAGTTCTGGTGATCGGAGATGTTCAACAGCTTGTGGTCCACGCAGATAGTGGCCTCGAATTTTCGTGTTATGTATTTTGGGAAAAAAATTATATCTCATTCGTTGATAAGATGAGATATCTGGTACTTATAGCCAGCAACTCTCTTATAAAGTGACCTATAGCTTGAGTTAGGATTATTACAAGGACCATCTTTGGAACATCACAGGAATTGCAGAGTTAGAGAGAATCAGCTAGTTGCTTATTTGCAGGCTGAAGTTGGCTCAGTGAAGGACTATCAGAAAACTAGAGGGCAGAACACAGTTGGGAGCAGATAGTACCATATGGAGGACAGCTGAAGGCCAAACCCTCAGTAAGCAGAAATCGAGGATTCTACCTGCTGGGAATGGGGCATGACCAGTTATGGTTTTGTGCAGATACTGGGGTTGCTTGTACTAGTTACATGTCATTTCTTTCACCCCTTTATCATAACAACACTAGCAAAGTGAAATAAAATTTGGGTTTTACTGGAGCTCAGACAGTTTGCTGGAGAATCTCCCCCAAGGCAGCCACAGCTGTAGCTGCTCACAAACCTCAGCATGTTCAATCTAAAGGTGTCTTCAGAGAAATTGATGCTGGCCATATTCCACTCTCTTTTCTCTATAGGCATACCTGCTGAGAAGTTTCTTCCCCTACCCAGTCTTGCCCCCATTACTGGAAAGTAAGACCCCTGAGTCAACTGTGGGAGAATAGACTCCCTAGCCATTAACCTCCCTTTGGCACACAGGCAGAGAATACTTAGCGATGAACGCTATCAAGCACGCTCTACTCCCTATGCTCAGTGACCCATTCCAATCAAAACCTGCAAGCACTTTACACAAAGGAATGGAAGGAACCAAGCTTCTGCATTTACTTTATTGCTAGACAGGTTCATTTGGGGTTTGGGTTTGTCTTTTACTCTCCTTCTCAATAGGCTCGCTTCGAAGAGCTGAATCGATCAACCGCACAGCTTCTGCTGTTGCTGTATCTGTGTGCAAACACTGTGAGGCCATCTTTACTCTTCATCTGATTCCCATACTGCTGCAAAGACTGTGAGCACCAGGGAGAGATTTTGGTGACTCCTGTCCCCAGCTTTTCAGGAGACCTGTCTGGACTCAGATCTATATAAGGATCATACCTCAGTATAAAGCCAGGGTCAAATGCAGATTAACAGATGTGGAGACTTCTCTCCAGCTGTCCTGGCAACCCATCTGAAGGAATTAAAATTGCAAATTATAGTTTTTAAAATACTAAATCTGTGTGCATGTTATAAATAATAAATATTCTAAATACACAGACACAGACCCATAACCAACTCCATGTTGGAGTAGAGAGACAGACATCTCTATGTGAAAAAGGAGAAAGTGTATGTTCATATGGCTATTATTCAGTATTAAGTGAGGTTTTGGTGAGAGCAGCTAGATAAGAGAGAAAATAAAAGGAATGCAAATTTGTTCCTTACTTCTACTCCTGTATTAAAACCAGCTAGAGGAGTTGGAGACGTGGATCAGCAGTCCAGAGCATCTTCTTCTCTTGAGGAGAACCAGGACTTGATTCCTAGTTTTCTTATGACAGCTCACCACATCCAGAGCTACAGTTCTGTGGAATCTGATGTTCTTTCCAGGCTTCCTAAGTACTAAGTACTCATGCATGCATGCAGAAAAAAACACTTAGAGACAAAAAACAAATGTAAAGAAATGCAAAACATAAAAAAGAAAGATACTACAACATTCAAGAACTTTAAGATCTAGAGGTACTATCGGGAAGCAAGAACTTCTCTGAGCTGTTGGTACACATGATGTTTCCTGACAAGGACCTCTGTAGGCAAAGGAAGTGAAGTAAAAATTGACAAAGGAGGTCATCACACTGAAGCATTTTTGTGAAGCAAAGGTAAATATGGAAGAGACCAAAGGCAGCTTAAAAGAGAAAATACTTGCTGCCCAAATACCCCAATGAGGAATGATTTCCAGAACATGTAAAACTCCAAAAAAATAAAGCCATGGTTCACATTTATTAACTTGTGAGTAAATCTAAATTTGTGTCCATGTACACACTTGTACAAACACTTGTGCCTGAGTGTCTGTGCATGCAAGCATGCACACATACCCGCACCCACACACACACATGTACAGACAGACATACACACATACACACACACATCTAATACACACACTTATTTAAATCCAAATTATGTAGTAAATGTTTTTATATCTTAAACATTATTTATCTGTAATATAAAATTTGAATACTGTATTTTCTTTGAAAGTTGCTTTCAGAGACAGCAATGATAGTTTAAGAGTCCTTTAAGTCACACAGGACGTATGGAAGAAAAATAGTACTTCCATGTTTTGGGAATTGATTTCAAAGGTTAGCTTCAGGTATAACACTGAGATATGTAGGTAGAAGAAATGACAACTGGGGAGTGACTGATGCTACTGGATTGGCCTCTGGGTGTGTCTGTGGGGTAGGAAGGCCTCACTGTTAGTAGCATTTCTCAGCTATTATGGATTCTGTAAAATAGTACCCTAAGAGTGCACTGAACAGCAAGCCAGTAAGCAGCATTTCCCCATGGCCTCTGCTTCAGCTCCTGCCTCCATATTCCTGACTAGAGTTCCTGCCCTGATTTCTGTTAATGACGAGAATCATCTGAAGATGAAATACACCCTACTTTCCAAGTTGTTGTTGGTCAGTGCTTAATCTCTGCAACAAGAAGTAGACTAAAGCATTATTGAAATTTAAATACTTTCTTTATGAAACTAAAATCAATTTTTAAAATCATTTTCTGTTTTGTTAAAAATTAGAAACTCTGGGGCTGGTGAGATGGCTCAAGAGTTAAGAACATTGACTGTTACTTCCCCTCTGCCCCTCGCCTGGTCCCTGTGGCTGGGGCAGACACCTAGCTGGTCTGCTCCCATGAAGACACCATATCCTGAGACATCCTAGAGGAGCTACTGCACTCAGAGCAGAGGGTAAGAATGGTTGCCCACTACCCTATTCCCAGAGCTACAACTGGGAACAGGGGGGTCTCACGGGACCCACCAGGCACCCAAACCTCACCCCTGCAAAATACTAATCCCCTTCCACCTCTTGCCTGGTCCTTGTGGCTGGGGCAGACACCTAGCTGGTCTGCTCCGTGAAGACACCATATCCTGAGACATCCTAGAGGAGCCACTACACTCAGAGCAGCAGAGACACCTAGCTGGTCTGCTCCTGTGAAGACACCATATCCTGAGACATCCTAGAGGAGACATGAAGAATGGAGACAAGACAGAAGTACTGATCAAGTCTCTTTTATTGAAGGGAAATCTGGGGTATTTACAGGCTTTTGCCACGGGCCTTGTAGGCACTTGGATACCACGTGCCTTGCAGGTGTGGATATGACATAAGCCTTACAAGCATGTATAGCATGAATAGCATGTGCCCTGCATTACTTGCAGGTGTGGATACCACGTGTGCCTTGAAGCTGTGGGCACTAAACAGCAAAATAAGATATCTGGGATAAACAAGATGTTATCAGAGTGTGCTCAGCTGTTGTAGGCTGTTGAAAAACAAGTCTCTTGTCAGTGTATATGGCTCTGGAGATGGCTGCAAAGCTGATAGCCGCATTCTGCTACAAGTCGGATCCCAACAAACTCCAAGTAGACTAGACCAGAAAAGAATTACCTCCCGTCACATAATAATCAAACGTTAAATGTATAAAGCAAAGAAAAAATACTAAAAGCAGTAAGTGAAAAAGGTAAAGTAACGTATAAAGGCAGACCTATAAGAATTACACCAGACTTCTCACCAGAGACTATAAAAGCCAGAAGATCCTGGACTGATATCATACAGACCTAAGAGAACACAAATGCCAGCCCAGACTATTATACCCAGTAAAACTCTCAATCACTATTGATGGAGAAACCAAGATATTCCATGACAAAACCAAATTTACGCAATATCTTCCCACAAATCCAGCACTTCAAAAGATAACTGATGGAAACCTCCAACACAAAGAAAGAAACTACAGCCAGAAAAAGGAAGGAAGTTATCTTCCAACAACCCCAAAAGAAGATAGTTACACAAACATAATTCCACCTTTAACAACAAAAATAACAGGAAGCAGCAATCATTTTTCCTTAATATCTCTTAATATCAATGGACTCAATTCTCCAATAAAAAGACTTAGACTATCAGACTGGATACATAAACACGACCCAGAATTTTGCTGCATACAGGAAACTCATCTCTGTGAAAAAGACAGATACTACCTCAGAGTAAAAGGATGGAAAACAATCTTCGAAGCAAATGGTCCCAAGAAACAAGCTGGAGTAGCAATTCTAATATCAAATAAAATCAACTTTCAACCAAAAGTAATCAAAAAAGATAAGAAAGGACACGTTATACTCAACAAAGGAAAAATCTATGAAGATGAACTCTCAATTCTGAACATCTATGCTCCAAATGCAAGGGCACCCACATACTTAAAAGAAACTTTACTAAAGCTCAAAGCATAGATTGCACCACACACAATAATAGTGGGGGATTTCAACACCCCACTTTCAGCAATGGACAGATCATGGAAACAGAAACTAAACAGAGATACAAAGAAACTAACAGAAGTTATAAACCAACTGGATTTAACTGATATATATATATATATATATATATATATATATATATATATATATATATAACACATTACATCCTAAAACAAAAGAATATACCTTTTTCTCAGCACCCCATGGTACCTTCTCCAAAATAGACCTCAAAAAATAAAAAAAAGATTGAAATAAACCCTTGCACCCTATCAGACCACCATGGACTAAGGCTGGTCTTTAATAATGACAAGAACAATGGAAAGCCCACATACACATGGAAACTGAACAAGGCTCTATTCAATGATGACTTGGTCAAGGAAGAAATAAAAAAAAGAAATTAAAGACTTTTTAGAATTTAATGAAAATGAGGACACATCATACCAAAACTTGTGGGGCTCCATGAAAGGATTACTAAGAGGAAAACTCATAGCTCTAAGTGCCTACAGAAAGAAACTGGAGCGAGCATACACTAACTACTTGACAGCATACCTGAAAGCGTTAGAACAAAAAGAAGCAAATATACCCAAGAGGAGTAGACGGCAGGAAATAATCAAACACAGGGCTGAAACCAACCAAGTAGAAACAGAAAGAACTATACAAAATATCAACAAAACCAAGAGCTGGTTCTTTGAGAAAATCAACAAGATAGATAAACCCTTAGTCAGACTAACCAAAGAGCAGAGAGACAGTATCCAAATTAATAAAATCAGAACTGAAAAGGAAGACATAACAGAAACAGAGGAAATTAAAAAAAAAATCAGATCCTACTACAAAGGCCTATCCTCAACAAAATTGGAAAATCTGGATGAAATGGAGAATTTTCTAGACAGATACCAGGTACCAAAATTAAATCAGAAGCAGTTAAACCATTTAACAGTCTCATAACCCCTAAAGAAATAGATGCAGTCAGATGGTTTTAGTGTAGAATTCTATCAGACCTTCAAGGAAGACCTAATACCAATTCTCTTCAAACTATTCCACAGAATAGAAACAGAATGAACACTACCCAATTTGTTATATGAAGCTACAATTATGCTCATACCCAAACCTCACAAAGACCCAACAAAGAAAGAAAACTTCAGACCAATCTCTTTTATGAATATTGATGCAAAAATACTCAATAAAATTCTCACAAACTGAATCCAAGAACACATCAATACAATCATTCATTATGATCAAGTAGGCTTTATCCCAGGAATGCTGGGATGGTTCAGTATTCGGAAATCCATCATTGTAATCCACTATATAAACAAACTCAAAGAAAAAATCACATGATCATCTCACTAGATGCTGAGAAAGCATTTGACAAAATTCAACATCCCTTTGTAGCGCGCAGCCTCGCCGATAAGGAGCACGCCACACTTCAGGATTCTTCTGACAGCATTTATTAAACAGCTCTCTTAATAGTGAGGTGGAGGAAGGACCCCTAGCTCAGAAAGCCCGCTGCTTAAAAAGAGCTTTGTGAGACGTGCAGATCCCTCATTGGCTCAAATTTTCATCCAATTGTCATACTCTGTTTTCGCGCCACACGTAGGCGCGTTCTCAAGTAAAGCTTCCGTGAAGAACCAGGAAGCAGAAGCCTGCGCCATCTTTTAATGGCGAATTCGGCTCCTCACATCCCTTTATATTAAAAGTCTTTGAAAGTTCAGGAATTCAAGGCCCATACCTAAACATAGTAAAAGCAATATACAGCAAGCCAATAGCCAACATCAAACTAAATGGAGAGCAACTTGAAGCAATTATACTAAGTTCAGGGACTAGACAAGGCTGCCTGCTCTCACCATACCTATTCAATATAGTACTAGAAGTCCTAGCCAGAGCAATTAGGCAACAAAAGGAAGTCAAAGTGATACAAATAGAAAAGAAAAAGTCAAAATTTCACTATTTGCAGATGATTTGATAGTATACTTAAATGATCCTAAAACTTCCACCAGAGAACTCCTAAATGTGATAAACAACTTCAGCAAAGTGGCTAGATATTAAATCAACTAAAAAAAAAAAATCAGTAGCCTTCCTCTACTCAAGGGATACACAGGCTGAGAAAGAAATTGGGGAAATGACACCCTTCAAAGTAGTCACAAATAATATAAAATATCTTGGAGTGAGTCTAACCAAGCAAGAGAAAGACCTGTGTGACAAGAACTTCAAGTCTCTGAAGAAAGAAATAAATGATCTCAGAAGATGGAAAGATTTCCCATGCTCCTGGATTGGCAGGATTAATTTAGTGAAAATGGCCATCTTGCCAAAAGCAATCTACAGATTCAATGCAATCCCCATTAAAATTTCAAATCAATTCTTCATAGAGATAGAAAGAGTAGTTTGTAAATTCATTTGAAATAACAAAACCCAGGATAGCAAAACTATTCTCAACAATTAAAGAACTTTTGTGGGAAACATCATCCCTGACCTCACACTCTACTACAGAGTAATAGTAATAAAAACTGCATGGTATTGGTACAGAGACAGGCAGGGAGATCAATGGAATAGAATTGAAGACCAGAAATGAACCCACATACCTATGGTCTCTTTATCTTTGACAAAGGAGCTAAAACCATCCAGTGGAAAAAGAACAGCCTTTTCAACAAATGGTGCTGGTTCAACTGGAGGTCAGCATGTAGAAGAATTCAAACCAATCCATTCTTATCCCCTTGTACAAAGCTCAAGTCCAAGTGGATAAAGGACCTTCACATAAAGCCAGATACAATGAAACTAATAGAAGAGAAGATGGGGAAGACCCTCGAATACCTAGGCACAGGGGGAAAGTTCCTGAACAGAACACCAATGGCTTGTGCTCTAAGATTAAGAATTGACAAATGGGACCTCATAACATTGCAAAGCTTCTGTAAGGCAAAGGACATTGTCAATAGGACAAAAGGGAAACCAACAGATTGTGAAAAGATCATTACCAATCCTACATCCAATAGAGAGCTAATATCTAATATATACAAATAACTCAAGAAATTAGGCTCCAGACAACCAAATAACCCTATTAAAAATGGGGTACAGAGCTAAACAAAGAATTCTCAACTGAAGAAACTTGAATTGCTGAGAAGCACCTTAAGAAATACTCAACATCCTTAGTCATCAGGGAAATGCAAATCAAAACAACCCTGAGATACCATCTCACCCCAGTCAGAATGGCTAAGATCAAAAACTCAGGTGATAGATGTTGGCGAGGATGTGGAGAAAGAGGAACACTCCTCCTTTATTGATGGGATTGCAAGCTGGTACAACCACTCTAAAAATCAGTCTGGCAGTTCCTCAGAAAATTGGACATAGCATTACCTGAGGATCCAGCTATACCGCTCCTTGGCATATACCCAGAAGATGCTCCAACATATAACAAGGACATATGCTCCACTATGTTCATAACAGCCTTATTTATAATAGCCAGAAGGTGGAAAGAACCCAGAAGTCCTTCGACAGAGGAATGGATACAAAAATTGTGATACATTTACACAATGGAGTATTATTCAGCTATTAAAAATAATGAATTTGATAAATTCTTAGGTAAATAGATGGAACTAGAAAATATCATCCTGACTGAGTTAACCCAATCACAAAAGAACACACATGGTATTTACTCACTGATAAGTGGATATTAGCTCAAAAGCTTGAAATAGCCAAGATGCAACTCACAGACCACATGAAGCTCATAAAGAAGGAAGACCAAGTATGGATGCTTTGGTCCTACTTAGAAGAAGTAACAAAATTCTCAAGGGAGTAAATATGGAGACAAAGTGTGGGACAGAAACTGAAGAAGGGGCCATCTGGAGACCATCCCACCTGGGTATCCATCCCATGCACAGTCACCAAATGTAGACACTGATGTGGATGTCAGGAAGAGCATGCTGATAGGAGCCTGATATAGCTGTCTCCTTAGAAGTCTACCAGATTCTGACACATTCAGATGCAGATGCTCACAGGTAATCATTGATCTGATCAAGGGGTTCCCAATGGAGAAGTTAGAGAGAAGACTGAAGGAGCTGAAAGAGTTTGTGGCCCCATGAGTAGAGCAACAATACCAACCAACTAGAGCTCCCCAGGGTCTAAACCACCAGCATGGGAGCACAAGGGGGGGACCCATCACTCCATCTGTATATCTAGGGGAGGATGGCCTTGTCAGGCATAAGTGGGAGAGGAGATCCTTGGTCCCATGATGGCTGAACACTGAGTGGGTGGGAAGGAAATTCGAGGGGGTGGAGGTGGGAGTGGAGGAGTAGGTGGGGGCACATCCTCATAGAAGCAGAAGTGGGGATGGGTGGTTCATGGGTGGTGGGGGAAATGTGGTAAGTGGATAAGATCTACAATGTAAATATAATATCCAACAAAAAAAAAAAAACCACCACCACCAACAAAAAAGAATGCTGTTTTTCTAATGGTTCTGAGTTCAATTCCCAGCAACCACATGTTGGCTCACGACAATCTATAAAGGGATCTGATGCTCTCTTCTGGCATGAAGGTGTACACCCAGACAGAGTGCTGCTGTGTATAATTAATAAAATAATAGTTAAAACAGTATAATAAATGATGAATAATAAATATTTAAAAAATCAATAACCTCATTTTCAAATAGATTATTGCCTTAATTTGTTTTTATTATGTCCTTTGTTCCATAAAAACCTCTTTTCAATACTTAATCAATTTTATGTTTGGAAAGTACTTCTGAATAAAACCCCGACTCATTTGTGGATTCTACAGTGGTATTGTTTCTTTTTTTCCTGTGAGCTTTGCCTCTCTGTATTCTTTCCAAATGGCTCTTCAATTAATGTATGAGTATGCATTGTACTGAGGAAAAAGTATGTGGAAAAAAAGTAAATCAAGGAACACAAAACATTCTTTTATTTCTGAAAGAACATTTGCAGAGGCCGTTGACCTGATACCCAGATGACTAGCTGATTATTAAAGATGAAGTTGCAAGGAAAAACTTCTTCTGCATATTGTCCTTCTTCAAAAATGATTGTTAGTCATGTTGTCAGTCAGTTTCTTTGTAAGAAGACATTTACTTACTTTTAGTTTACTTGAGTGTTTTATGTGGTATATGTACCGTGTGTGCCCGCTGCCCTTGGAGGCCAGAGCATATGGGATTCCTTTGAATTGGAAGTTATGAGCTGCCATGTGGGTTCTAGGAACTAAACCTGGGTCCTCTCGAAGAGCAGCATGTGCTCAGCCATGTTTCCAGGTTATCGGAGCAAATTTCTAAGAGAAAAAAAAAATCTTTCTGGTGAATCTGAGTGGATAGACACTGCTCTGGCCACACCAAATCAACATCATCTCAGTCCTCCAACTATCCAATAGTTTTGATTGTTAAACAGAGAGAAATGTCGATGCTGTGTTTTAATAAGTATCCATAGGGAAAACAAAATAAAACAAAATGGCTTAAGAAAACATAATCATTTAGAGGCATTATTCACACGTCCCACACAAAGGTAACAGTGCACCTGAATGCTTCCCAGGATAGTCCCACATTTTCTAACATCAACCACAATAAGATCTGGGATGTTTTAAGCACTTTCCAAGAAACACAGACCTATTAGGCACAGATTTCTATTTTTTCCCAATATTGTACATGGATGGACACACAACCATCAACTCACTTTCTGATTAAAGAGATTTGCATTTTCTGATTATTTCTGAACTCTAAACTATTCTCTCAATATTTTATTTATTGAAAACATGTGGAATATGTTTTATAAGTTGTTAAACTTATTCTCAATCAGTTCATTCACTTTAATGCTATTACAAAATGGAATTAGTCTTCTAAATAGGTGTCAAGATAGTATTTATAAAAATCTATCATTATCTCAGGCTCATTGTAGGCTTAGACTTAAAAAAAAAAAAACCCTACTTTTAATAAGAGTTCTCAAATGCTTCCATGCCCCTTCTAGCTCACTGTCCATAGTTAAGGGAGAAAAGACGGTAAATAGGAGAAGGAGATGTGGCCCTATTTAGAAGTACTTCTTTGGGGTGATACCAACTTGTTTGTCAGGATACCAGCAGTCCAGTTCAGTAGTGTCAGAATACCAAACATGAATCAGCAACAACTGCATGATCTAGCAGAAACCACCAGGCCTCTGCCAAATCTGCAAGAGTCAGTGTGACTGACCAAGACCAGAAGGGATGCCAGTTTTCTGCCATGCCTATCTCCATGAAGTAAAGATCAGCAAGGATAAAGACACAAGACCAACGAAGCATTGCAAAGCTAGCTGTGCAAACCCACCTTCACTGTCCATTGATGTTGGGAGCCGACTTTAGTAGAAAGCAGCTATCAACTTTGCAGCCATCTGGAGCCATATACCCTGATGAGAGACTTGTTTTTCAAAAGCCTATAACAGCTGAAGCACACTCTGATAAATATATTGTTTATCCCACATAGCTTGTTTTGTTGTTTAGTGACCCCAGCTGCATGGTGCACATGGTAAAATGTTGTCACCTGTGTTCCCCTGCTTGTGCTTATAAATACCCCAGATTTCTTTTCAATAAACGAGACATGACGAGACTTAAGACCTAACCACACACCCTGTCTTGTCTCCATTCTTTGCATTTCTTGCCCCTCCATCTCCACTCTCTCTCTCTTTACCAGAGCAGCAGAGCAGTCCAGGACATTTTGGCCCCAAAGCATGGGGCAGTGTGGACAGCAACATAGTAGCCCCAAAGTGTGGGTCAGTGCTGTTCCCAACACAATGAGTCCTGTTTATAGTCTCTCCATATTTCACATGTTCTACAGGTCTTGTCTCATTTAAGTACCATGTGAGTCTTTCTTTGCAAAACACTCTATGGCATCACATGACATACACAGAAACTTCTACTACAACCCATGGTCTCTGAGCTTATCATTGCTATCAGCTCTAATGTGCTGTTTTGGGCACATATGAATCATTCATATGAATGATGCCATATGCAAGCTGTGTGGAGCTGACAGAAGGTGGCTATCATCCTTGCAGCCATCTTGAGCCATATACCCTGACAAGAGACTAGATTACAATAGCCTACAACAGCTGAGCACACTCTGATAACATCTTGTTTTAGACACCCAGGATTTTCCCTTGGGTGTGTCAGACTTAAAGGTATGTGACTTAAGGGCATGACTTATAGGTCAGATTTAGAGACAAGACTTAAAGGCATGACTTAAAGGCATGGCTTAGAAGTGAGACATATAAAAGTCGAGAGGCAGACAGAAGAAATTATTATTAAGTATTAGGCCCAGGGAGTAGGCACTTGAGACTCAAGACAGGCAACAATTATTAGACACTGGTACTTGGATGAGACTCTAGACTAGAACTTGTAACATGGAGGCACTAGGAACTTGAGACTTGGCACTTGGAGAGAAGAAGAGAGACAAGAATAAACAGGATTGAATCGCACCCTGTCTGGTCTTCATTCTTTGCATCTGTCCTCACTCTCTCTCTTGCTGAACCCCGTCCTGAGGACTGGAGCAGCTTGGGGCACTGCAGGCTCTAACAACTTAGCCACCAAGGCTTTTGGCCCTGTGGGTTCCAACAGTGACAGAAAGGTCCATGACATTATAGCCCCCAAACATGAGGCAGAGCAGTTCTCAACACAAGGAGAGATAGATTTTCCCACTTTTTTTTTAATCTATTATGAAATTTATTTCATTTTCTGGGGAAATGAACTAGTCAGCTATTTTTTATACAGGACACCAACATTTTGTGTTATCAGTAATAATTATCACTACTTTTTAGTGTTTCCAGGATTTAATTGAGTTAAGGGTGTGATGGTACACCATCTAATGTAGGTTGCTTATGTAGGTTTGCTATCATTTTGTACACCTCCATTGTAACTTTATTCATGAGAGGCATACTTCTTTAGTTTTCTTGTGATATATGTGTCTTATTTGAGTATGTAGGTATTGCTCTTGTCAAATGAGTTTATGAATGAGTTATTTTGATGTGTGTAAGAGTGTGAGGAAAAATATTTTTAATTTCTCCCTGAGTGTTTTCTAGGGTTCTCCATCACCCTACCTCAAACTAACATTTTAAAATTAATCCAATTTCTTTGTTATAAATCTATGCAGATTTTCAGTTTTTCTTTGTCTTTCCATTTTGTATATGTCTTAGTCAGGGTTTCTATTCATCACAAATATCATGATCAAGAAGCAAGTTGGGGAGGAAAAGATTTATTCAGGTTAAACTTCCACATTGCTGTTCATCACCAAAGGAAGTCAGGACTGGAACTCAAGCAAGATAGGAAGCAGGAGCTGATATAGAGGCCATGAGGGAAGGTTACTTACTGGCTTGCTTCCCCTGGCTTGCTCAGCTTGCTTTCTTACAGAACCCAGGATTAGCAGGCTAAGAATGACACCACCCACAATAGGCCCTCCCACCCTTGATCACTAATTGAGAAAATGCCTTACAACTGGATCTCATGGAGGCATTTCCTCAAGAGATGCTCCTTTCTCTGTGACAACTCCAGCTGTGTCAAGTTGACACACAAAACAAGCTAGTACAGTGTCTTTCTAAAAATTTACTCATTTGAGTTTAATTCTCACAACTGTTTACGTTATTATCAATTTTACTAATATGAAGCATTTTATAATGACTTCACTTTCAATTCTGAATTTAATAAAATTTACTGACATTTTATAACTTGAATTGATTTTATTTTTATGTCAGGATAAGTTACAGTTTCAATTTTGTTAAAAATTTTAAATTGATTGCATCCTTAGGTTTACTTAATGTTATCTATGTTATTCCCTTTAGCTATACATTCATTTAAATGCAGCCCACCATATCCCCCAGTGTCTTAAGGGGTGGGGTGGAGCTTGTTTAATGTAGTGGGATATTTTTCCCAAAAGTTGGGAGGAGCTAAGATGGGAAGAGTAAGGAGAGGAAGAGGAGAAGGAAGGTGATGAGCTAGGGGAGAGAGCACAAGAGAGAGGAATCATAAAAGTGGATGTACACCTGCCTCTAGCAGTCAAAGGTAGTTGGTATATCTAGGTTGGGTATTGGGTTACATTTCTGATTGTATGGGCATCTTGTTATTGAGCATTTCCAAATATATAAAGCCTTTAGATAATCTAAGCATTAGAGTCTCATTCCTACCAGACCCACGGAGATGGTGTAGCCTTCAGTTGTGGAACATGGCAGCTGAGCTAGGCAGAGCTGCCACAGCTTAGATAGTCTGCTTGACCAGCGGCCATTTTAAATAGTTACTTCAACAGTTTAACACTTCCTCGTGAACACTGCTTTACCTGCATCTCACTCTTGTTGGAGTTTGTGTTCTGGTTTTCATTCATATTTAACAGTTTCTGGGTTTTGCTTATTTCATTCGTCAGATTCCTGTGATGACATCATTTGACTTCTACATGTATGTATGTAACAGTGTCTTCTGTCATTGTATCACAGTGTCTGTGTGTTGTTCCATTTTCGTCAGAAATCATATTTGTGTGCTATCAATCCTACAAGTATTGACAGTGCTTTATCAGCCATACGTAACTTGTACGGAAGATGAAAAGAAAACACTTTAAATGTAGCTTCCCTGGATTCGCTAACTCAATTTAAACGTTGGTTATGTCCCTTTCTTCCCCCATTAGTGCTTGCCTTCCTGCCCCGCTTGTGTAGATTGTGAACTTGGCATTCTCACATCAGACTGCAAACATTTCACTCCAGTTCTGTCAAATTTTCTTCACTGCAGTTCATGGTTTTCTTGTTAGAGGCACATTTTTAAGAATTATTAATTTCGACTTGATTTTGACATTTATCATTTTGTATGTTTCTCATGTTTACTAACATTAACTGATCTTTTCTCCAGTGCAACCTGTCAGTTTTCTTCTTGTTGTTCTTTGAGTGATGTATCGCCCTCATTCATCACCTTCTTTCTATTTATGTCTGTGAATCTAAAATGTGGATCATATAGAAGATGATTATCTAACAAATATTTAATATTGTTTGTTTACTTGATGGATTGTGAGATGACATTTTATTAAATGCTATTATTAGTAACACTGAATGTATAATTACAGTTTAATGTTTACTTTCAATATATTTCATGACACATTATTTTTTGACTTTTTTGCATCAGAGTAAAATATTTTAATTTACTTGAATTTTTTTCTGCTGTCTTTTTTTTTCATGTTGTTTGAAGTTGTCACTCTCTGTTCTCAAGAATACAGACTTAGCATCCTTCATCTTCAGATCTCAGGATGTAAATCAGTGTGAAGGTCAGAGAGTCCTGCCTACATGTGCTGTCTCTTCAATGTCGGCAGCTTAATGCATTCAATTTACAACAATGTTGTCCTGTTGTTGAGTAGCATGCTTTGAATGCTACTCACACAACATGGAGCAAAGCCAGCCCTTAGTCTCACTGTGTGAAGTTCCCCATCTATTGTCCTTTCTGTCCATCTTTTCTCCCCAGATTATGTCTGTCACACTTAATGTAATGAAGCCAGGCTTTGCTCACCCTTTCTTGACAAGATAATCTTTTTCCTTCTGGGATGATCTGAAAATCTTTCACATCAAAGTTCCATCTCTCCTCTAATGACAGTTTAGATTTGCTTACTCATATATTATATTTTTCATTTAAACCCCAGAACACTTTCTACTTTTACAATGACATGTATCATATATTTTATATTTTGAATAACATTAGCTGATTTCCTGTTCCCCTTATCCTTCTGCAGATAAGGTACCTTAAAGCAAAGATTTCTTCTTCAGAACTGGTTTTCCTTTCATTCATCAACTCCCCAGGAATCAGTGATGATTCACTCAATATGCCTAGAAAAGATTTTCAAAATGTACAATGCCACTAATATGAGCCTTGCTCACTGCCAGGCTTTGAAGCCAATGTATTAGTTTAGTCATTGACTTTAGTGATTAAAGAAGTTGTGTGTTTTCAGTGAAGAAAACAGTTTCTAGATTACAATTATCTAGAATGATTCAACAAAAAGCTATATGTATAAAGTGCAGAGAACATTTGGAGATTGAAGGTTTAACCTTCTGTGGCAGCAAAAGCGCAATTTTCCATTGCAAAATCAGCCAAGTGACTTTCAGAGCCAGAATGCATTAATAGTCCAAAGTAATGGGTTTTAGTTTCATCTTTCCATACATGTATGGAACATACTCTGGTCTCCTTCATCCCATTCATTACCCATCATCCCTTCCTTTCTATACATTCCTCTTGGCTCTCCTTTAGTTTTCATGTCCTTTCTCTCTAAAACTCACATAAGAGAAGCACAGGGCACTTCTCTTTGTGAGATCAGAACATTTCAGGAAACACAAAGTTGTTTGGTTGTGGCTACCTCTCTGCCAACCATTGGTGGAAAGGAAAGGTAGCCAGTAACCCAATGATAGGTCAGAGATTCAGATTTAACACTGGGACGAAATGGTGTATTTTTACACAAGATTTGCATTATTTTTGAGCTATGGTTTTCATGTTAATTCTCCATCCCTTAGTGGCTAGTGCCTTGGGACAAGTGTGGACATACATTCTATCAATAAAGTGATCTGAATAGCATAGTAAATTTGCTATTGATGACAATGAGAGATTAGTTGTGATGATTTTAGCATACGTAGATACTTGGACTTGATGGGTTGCATCTTTACTGCTTATATCTCCATGCTCTTCACTCTCATGACTAACAGCAGATGAAGTTGTCATAGTTAGTTACCAGTGCTGGAAATAGTCCACGGTTAGGCTTGTTGGTTATGGCAAGAGAGAGGGGACATTCCGTGCAAAAGTGGGGTCTAATGTCAGGTAACAGCACCTTTTCCACAGAAAATAGAAGAGGATTCTTGAGCTCAGGGTGAAGTACACAGAAAGCTGACAGCAGAAGTCTCATACTAGACATGGGCATGAGAACACATCTGTTTCTTGAAATGCTTTATAGCTTTCAAACTACACTGTAAAGGCTGGAATGTTTTCTTGCAATGCATGTGTGCATGTACATAAATGTTCATGTTTTTTGCAAAGCACACGTATATGAGGCAGCCCATGTATGTGGAGGCCAGAGGACAGCCTACAGTGCCATCTTCCGAAATACATTTAGCTCCTCTGAGAGGTCTGCCATTGGCCTAGGCTAGGCTCACCAACTACTCACTTGTGACCCAGCAAGCTCCAGGGATCTCCTGTCTCTGCCTCCCTAGTGCTGGGATATTATCCACCACCATAAACCATTTTTAAAATGTTCTTTTAGATATCTGAACTCAAATTCTCAGATTTGAAAATAAAAGCACCTTACTGATTAATCTATGTCTCCAGTCTGATCACGGTATTTTTAATCCTACAGTTATTAGTATGTAAGCTCATAGAAAATTGTGTTGTACGATTTTAGTTGTATTAACTGCAGGGTAAGTTACTACCTTACTCTTGGTGTTCAGCAGTTGTTGTGTTATACAGGATAATTAGATCAATTTGCTCAGGCTATTTTTAATATTTTTTTATACTTTAGAACATGTAATATATATGTTCATGCTGTTATGGATAAAGAAATTAATTACTTTTAATTATAATCTACTCTGATGATATTTAGAAAAACCTGGCAAAGTGTGACTTTTTTTTTTTTTAACCGATGGGCATCGGTTTCTGGCATTGTGCTTTTAAATGCACTATGCCTGCTGCTGTAGATAATGAATTCATCACACCGTGATCTAGAGCCAAATAGATTAGGAAAAAATAGCCAAGGCTGTGTGTCTAGGCAAAGTATTCTGGAAATGATGAACATAAGAATCTTAAAACTCTAGTCTCATTATAGGACTGGTGAGAGCCATATGGCTCAATAGCCTCGGGAAAATGGACAGAGTTGCGTCTGGCTCATTTTGCATCTGTGACCAAACTCTGGTTTGAGTTGCTTTGGAAATGACACAGAATCCTCTGGAATGGAAGTGATTTTGGAGTTCTGTGCTAGGTTAATGGGCTGTCATTTATTCTGGAATGCTGTTTGCAAGTTGGATGTTTCATTTTAATTCAACGGCCACCTAGTGAGTGCCCACTTTGTATAGAACAGCATGTAGGTGCCATGGAAGGGGATTCCTGGCTTGAGAGACATTTTCCATACACTGAACAAAACAGTTTCACAAATAGATAAGTGTGATATAATGTGTGAAAAGCTACCTGAGACAGACAGCAGCACCGTATGCTGGAGAGAATGTGCAGATGAAAACCAGTGCATTCTGTAGGTTGGACTCATCCTCTTGTTCATCTCCCAATAAATAGAACAGGATCTTCACTGTCAATCAAAGCCTGGTGGGTCTATGGGCTGACAGTACCTCACTCACCTGGGGACCTGGCATGTCTCACTACGCTATATTTGTTAAAATGTGTGGTTGTGTCTATTCTGGAACTTTCCCTGTCGTTTTTCTACCCATTCCAAACAAAATGTATCTTTTTGAAAGTCAAACCTTGTGCCATCTCTTCAGAAACTGAGGCAAGTGGTTATTGACAATTCTTCGATATCATTAACAGCAAGGAGTTTATTGCTGGCTGGGGCCAGCCTGGTCTATATAGTGAGTACCAGGCTAGCCTACAATATAGTATGAAACTTTCTCTCTATAAACCGAAAAAATATGTGAAAATGATAATTATGCCTCTGCAAGTACACATTTAAAGATCCTGAAAGTGAGTCACACAGAGTAAGGCACAGAAATGAACTCTGATGTGCTTGACACATGGTGCGTCATGCAAGAGTTTGTGCTCTTTAGCTGGTCTGTCAGATTCTCACATAAGCATCAAATGGCACCTACTCAGGTGTCAACCATTTTGGCCCTTTATCCTTTACTTTAAATAAGAGAGACACAGATCAGGTGGTATGGCTTCAATCTTGACATGGACCACATTAGTGTCAGGCATTGCAATTTATTAGCTTTGTGTCTACAGAGGCATGGATTGGCTTCTCTTTCTTCAGTTTCCTTATTTCTTAAATACGTATACTGATCCTTGACTGTTACTCTGCTCTGAAGCACTTTGTGGTGTCTGGTACAGTGTGTGTCACATTAGAATTTATGACCATGTTAATATCCAGCTCTTCTAGAAAGCTGTGTGCTTCTCAGTATCCTGCAGTACTTGCGTAGGTAAAGATCTATAAATCTCAACTTTCTTCTGGTCCAACCCTTAAGAATTTCATTATTGTTTAGGTAAAAGTGACACTGAAATGCTTAATTTTAAAACTAAACTTTCAGGGGGAAGGGGGCTTTCTCTACAGTTATTGAAACCCTTGCTTTAGAAGATTCTTAAGCGTGACATAAGAGCTTTCCTCCAGTAAAGAGGAGAATTGAGTACTCTTAATCTTAGCTACCTGTTAATATCCATCATGTTCATTTCAATGTCAACTTAGTTCTGGACTGCCATAGACAGAAGACATTCTGGAAGGCTCTTTTTAGAGATTTTCCAGAAGATCTACTCTGTAACTTGCCAGCATGTACCTGGGTAGGAAGACTTCACACGCTCTATTAAGTAAGGTACACACATCCTCTGATCTGACCCAGTGTCCTCTGAAACCCTTGCACTGCTTCAAGCTCTATACATCCTGATAAACATCTAAACATGAGAATGGCCATACTGAACCCATATGCTTTCACTATCAATTATACTTCATGTACTCTTCTACCACAAAAAATGAAAAAATTTCTTGAAGCCAGAAAAAAAAAAGCCTTTTATTCTCTTTCATACCTCATGTACCTCTGAGATCATTGAGTCCTTCATTATCACCCAATGATACCATTTCCTGGTCTTCTTTCAAGATGTTTCACTATATTACCCTTACATCTGTTTACATATACATGTATATACTGCAAGCCAGGATCCACCTATGTGAGGGAACTACGTTGATTTTAGTTTTTAATCTTTAATTTATTCTTCATCAATTTCACATCATGCACCCCAACCCCCTTCTCCGCATTCCTTTAAATTTGCACTTCCCCTTTAACTCCTCTACAAAATACAATAAAATTTAAAAAACACAAAATTTAAAAACACAACCAACCAACTAACCAACCAACCAACCAACAAACAAACATTTCATCATGGAAGCTCTAGTGTGGCACGGCTTATCACACAGCTTCTACTACACTATCGACACGGGATCCTCACCAGGACTCCTCTCAGATATTCTGTTGTTGCCCTGTGTCACGGAGATCCTGCTGCTTTGGATCTACAGGACTGGCCCCTTCACTTGCTCTAGCAGTTCATAGATAGGAGAGATGTTGGGGTAGATCTCAGCTCAAAGCCTTGGGTTTGGGCCTGGGTGGTAGCTGGGTTGGCCAGCCCGCCAGCTCTCCTGCACTGATACAAGGAGATCAAGCCCTTCAGCACTGCACCCCTTACCCGTGTTAGCTTCCTCAATGCCACTGGGCAAGGGCTAGAGCCAGCTCTCCTGAGTGTTCCAGGAAGTTACAGGTAGGGCCAGTTCTGGCCTTTGGACATCTACATGGTTTCAGATGGCAGCCCACACCACGGAGCATTCCATGGTCTTTGACGGATATCAAAATAGATGTGTTGCTGCTGTACAGCCACAGACCTAGACACAGTCCTCAGTGGCAGCATGGGCTGGGACTTCACTATGACCTCAGGTGACAGGGCAGGCTACTCACATCAGTCTATTTCAATCCTCTCATGACTGCAGTTTGTCTTCTCTTCATAGTACTCAAACTGTCACAGTGGGCTGGCTTCTGGGTGTCTCCTCATTTTTTTAAATTATTATTATTTTGGGTAAAAAAAAAAAAAAAAGACAGCACAGAAAGCAAAGCATTGTAGCCAAGCATAGCAACTTAGTGCTATACTCTCAGCACCAAAGAGTTTGAGGCAAAGGGATGGCTGCAAGTTCGAGGCCAACCTGGGCTAGTTAGTTAGCTCAGGGACAGCTAGGGCTTACAAAGATATTGTCTTGAAATATAAATAAATAAATAAATAAATAAATACATAAATAAATAAATAAATATGAATAGTCATTGAAAATCAAATTGTGGTGGTTTGAATATGCTTGGCCCGTGTGAAGTGGCACTATTAGTAGGTAAGAGTAGGTATGATCTTGTTGCAGGAAGTGTGTCACTGTGGGTGTGAGCTTTGAGTTCCTTTGCTCAGGCTCTGTCCAGTACAGAAGACAGTCCTCTTCTGGCTGCCTTCATATCAAGATGTAGAACTCTCAGTTCCTTCTGAACCATATCTTCTTGGAACCTGCTGTGCTTCCCACCCATGACAACAATGGACTAAAACTCTGAACCTGTAAGGCAACCCCAGTTAAATGTTTGCCTTTATAAGAGTTGCCTTGGTCATAGCAATGAAACCATAAGACACACATAAAATGAGAAAATTCTCCATTTTGAATGAAGAGTAACTTTGAATATCTCCTCTATCATAAGTTTATCCAAATAAGTTATTAAGTTCAAGATTTACCTTACCAACAGTGACATTCCTCTAGTACTTCACACCCTAGGAATTGATGAGAATATTAAACTTATTGCACTTAGAAGGCAGGGGCTAGGATGCAGCTGGCTGGCCTTTCTAGAGGCAGAGCTTCTCAGCACTTGCTTTGCATGGGGATTTCACAGGAGATCTGGAAGTGTTGCACTCTCTTGAGGCATGAGTAGGCAATATGCTTCTTCTGAAATTCTGGTTGTAAATGTATGTCTTTCTCACACAGACTATCTCCCGTGGTCTTTGCCTTAGACTTTGCATAATCAAGTTTTTGGGCTCTCACACAACTGTAAATGTTCTTGTTTCATTTGAGATCTGATTTTGAGGTCTATGTGTACATCTATAATCAGTCTATTCCTCATTCGAGTAAGGGAAATAAAGCCCAGACTCCTGGTATTCATTTGTACTCTACCCTCTTCCAGGCTGAGAAAGAGTTTCCATGGAGTTTCCATGGGGCAGCTTGGTCAGTTACTTCCTCTTTGGCCTCTTGTCCAAATCACTCACTGGAGGTATAATTTAACAAATGGCTTATGCTTTTGTCTTTTTTATTTATCTCTTGTGTAAAACCTTATAAATGCATTTTTTCTTTAGCAAAGAATGCTTTTCAAGTCTATTTTTATTTATTTTATTTTGGATAATAAAAGTAATAAAAAGTATAAAAGTAATAAGCCTCAATTCTTTGTTTAATGTTTATGTTTTGATATCCATCATTTATTACAAACTTAATTTTAAGAGTATATTATTATCAACTAAAGAGTAGAGTTATGACTTGTTTATGAACATGTCTATACTCCAAGTAAGAGAAGACGCACGTGTTCTGTAGTTCTGTAGTGGTGTGTGTGTATGTGTGTGTGTGTGTCTGTGCACATGCATTAAATTTACTAATGAGTTGAATCTGAAGATGGAAGAGATCTGGCCAATATAAAATGTTTATATATATGAAGTCCCAACTAGCTATTTTAAATTAATTTTAATTTTTATATTTCCTTTTCCTTTCTTCCTCCCTCCTTCCCTTCCTCTCTCTCTTTCTCTCTCTCTTTCTTTCTTTTATTCTTTTCTTGATTTTGTTTTTTTTTTGTTTATTAATTTGTTTGTTTCTTTTGAGCCAGGGTTTCTCTTTGTAGCCTTGGCTGTCTTGGAACTTGCTGTGTAAGCAAGATGGAACTTGGACTCAGAAATCTTCTTGCCCCTGCTTTCTGAGTGCTGGAATTAAAGGTGTGTGCCACTGTCACCCCAGCATTTTCTTTTTGTGGGGGGCAGAGCAATGAACAAGTCATTAAAAGTATCTCTTGATCTAACTGAGAGCCTGGCTCAAGCTCCAGTGCCCACAAAGTGGCATACAATACTCTTTACCTCCAGTTCTTGTCTCCTGGGCACCAGGTAGCCATTTGTTGTACACAGGTACATTCAGGCCAAACACCAATACACATACAATAAAAAATAGTACATAAAATCCCCAAATAATTCCCTTTGAAAAACATAGCTTTTCACTTTTGTTGAGTCTTTTTGTTGTATGTTCTTGTGCTACCCTTTTTTTTTTTCCTGTAATGTGATGTCTCTTTCCAGACCTACAGGGTGTTACAATCCTTCAAACTTAAAATGAGTCAGTGGAATGCTCCTTGGACTCTGCATGGGACTGAGGTAGGTGTGTTTGTGGAAATCACTTTGTGTAGTAGTCTTTTGGAGTTAGAGCTTCAGTCCTGTGGTGATGGTGTTTACAGCTTCTGCTGTGTCTTCCTAGTTTCTAGAGAAAGGTCTTCTATTCTGTCATCTGACTGCTGGCATTGCCACCAACCTTGATGTCTGTCCCTTTCCTTGCCTGGAAGTAGCAAGAATGTCCAAAGAAGCTGAGTGTGGGTCCTGAGTCTTCGATTCATGTGTTGGGCTTGATTTAGTCCTGGGCAGTTCCTCCAAATGCCAGAGTCAGTGTAAAGACCCAAGTCAATTTCCCTTTGACAAAACCCAGCTCATTCTGTTTCTTTTTATTATATCTTTCCAGTGACACCATGTGCCCAAAGCCCTTGTGTCTCCCTAAGTCTGTTTCAGTGCCCCTCTAGAAGTTCATTCAATTTCTATCCCAGGATGACATCACTCACCTGTACTCAGGCTCAGCTCCGGCTTCCTTGGTAACTATTTAATAATTCTGTATTTCCAACCTTTGTAAATTGTATCTCGGGTTTCACAAATATCTCTGCTTTTACAGATGTAGCTCTTGGCTTTGTTTGTTGTAACTTTAGGTTGAGAGAGTAAAGACAATCATTTTCAATCTATTATTGTGAAATTGAAAATGGGTGGTAAGTTCTTAACCGTCTTGGAAATAAAACCTCTTTACTCCATCTTGTGACTGAATCCCATTTTCAAAATTGTTTGAGGTCAAATCAAGGCTTTGCTGATGAGAAAAGAGTTTGGAGCCTAAACTCCAGCTGCCCTTTGCCCTGCTGCCGCCTTCCCACATAATGCTGAGACACAGTGTCTGGAACAGGCTGGCTGAAACCAATTATCTCACAAGTTCCGGCTTTCATTGCTGTCCGGACTCTATTCTGCAGGAGAAAATGAAGGAATACTTTAAAGTAGGCCACAGTAAATGCAATCTTAGGCGGCTACATGAAAGAACTCTTCAGATAAGTGATATAATTTATTCCTAATCTAAACTGATCAACAATATCAAAATATCTTGCTTTCTTGTTTACCTGTTGTTCTAATCTTACTCTCTGCTTGCTTGTGAGTTTCTTTGTTTTTTATAGGTCTCATGTAGTCCAAGCTCCCTCTGATTCATTACATAGTATGGATGATGGCCTTGAACTTCTGATCCTTCTATCTCTCTGCTGTGATTGCAGGAGACTACAGCCATAACTAGGTAAAAGCTATTGTTCTTGTCTTTTAGCTGCCTTTGAGTGAAAATAATACCTATGAGTGAACTGAGGTCCATGAAAGAGGTTATAGAAATTCTATTCCATAAAGCATTGTTTCAGGCACCTTTAATGTGCAAGGTGTACCATGGAACATAGACTGATGGCATTCATGCCATTAAGCAGGAAGGTGCTCAGTAATTATTAATCCATAGGAAAGCACTCAAAATTTCAGGACTCAGAGGCACAGTAGCAATTCCAGTATGTTCTCAGACCCTCCGCTAGAATAATAACAGAAATCTGAAGGGAAAGCCTTCTTTTTTGAGCATCCTGTTGAAGGCCTGGTATTGATAGGTAATAGTGGTAAAAATAACAAACATATATCTCCAATGTGGGCTTGTCAGCTCAGTGCCTCTTACCTAGCAAGGGATATCTCATGCTGGATCCCTGGTTTCCTGGTCCCCAGGTAACATGCATTCTTCACTGCACAGTGGCTAGTATAGTAATACTAGGAAAGACAGGAGTCAACCTCCTGTCTTAGTGTCAGAGCTGTTTGGTCTCATTTTCAATGATGTGTGTTGGTGATAGGCTTGCCTGGTCACAAGGAACAGGAAGCCCAACTCTCCTGCTTGGTGGAAGTATGTCAACACTATAGAGGAGAGGATGGCATCAAGGATATTATTCAGTTATTATGAGAACAAAATCAATAAAAGAATAAATTTTCAGCAAATGACAAAAACCAACTACTAGCTACACATAGACATAAACTCAAAACACATAATCAAGCCATTTGAAATAACCAACCAGCACATCAGAAGTTCATGTAATTTGAAATATATTATTTTCTCTCACAACCTGCATGCTGTTTGGAAAAATAACTCCTCTTCATCCTTCCAAAATAATATGCACTTTCAGGACCCCTTCTTTTCACTCATGCAGGTTCCCAGCACGGAATCTTCTTCCCTCCGTTATTTACTGTAATCCTTCAAAGGAGACTTAACTGCCACCTCCTCAGAGGTGCAGCCCCCTGACTGGGTTCTTGACTGTAATTAATCACCCTTCTCTGATCGCTACAGCACAGCTATTTCAACATGTACTTGGCACTTACTCAATTCTGCTTGTATTATGATCAGACATTTGTAGATGTTCCTTTTTCCACTAGTCTGTGCCCTCCAGAGAAGTTTTTTCTACTATCATTGTGATTTTCCCACGAGACTTTGATTTTTTGGCCTACTAACTTATTAATCACGCAAACACATGTGCAGGGATAAAAGCACCTGTATTTCATAGGTCAATTGACTAGTCATTCCACTTCTAATTTAAATATGATTTGTGTGAATGAAGTAGGTTAAAGGTGAACAGACTACAGTGTATTGGAAGACTTGAAAAATAGAGATGATTCGGTTGTAGCTATTTTAACATGATCTAAGAAGAGAGAGAACGCTTTTCCTCCTGACCAATTTGATTTTAGTAAAGGAGAGATTGGTATCATACTGAAAACAGAACAAAGTAGCACAAAATAAGTCTTCTTCTGGATGGGTTCAGCCCTAAAGTCTCTTGGCTACATAGTGAGACTGTTACCTCTGACTCTTTAAACCAAGGTCATCTAAGAAAGCACCCAGGGCTTAATCACAATACCTCTTCCTCAGTCCCGTGAAAACATTTTTTTTTAACACAGATGAATGGCTGTGCTACAAAAGAAAAGCAACTATAGAACTTCTGTTTGTCATTTGTGTTTAGTTAAAGGAGACATTTTTCTGAATAGGTGTAAATTATAAACACTTACTGGTTGTGTTTGTGTGTGTCTGTGTGTATATGTCTGTCTCTCTCTGTGTGTGTGCGTGTGTGTGTAATTATGAAAACTTCTCCAATGCTCTCAAGAAAAATATGTCTTAGGTTCAGATTAATGCTTATGTAAAGGCCATAGTTTTTTACTAGAAATAAATTTTTGTTTTGTTTTAAAAGAAGAGGTTATGAAGTTGGGAGGGGGCATGATTAGTCCTTGAGAGAAGCTGGTGGAACAGATATGTAATTGGAACACCTAATATACATGTATAAAATCCTGAGAAATGTATAAAAAAGGAAAATTAAAAATACTAAGATGGAAGAATTAGATATTTTCTGTGGTGAATTTTATTCCTAAGACTTCCACAGTTCCTTACCCATGTGCTCCCATGATGGGGCCTGTGTCACAGATGCAGAGAACATGTGCTCCCATGATGGGGCCTGTGTCACAGATGCAGAGAACATGTGCTCCCATGATGGAGCCTGTGTCACAGATGCAGAGAACATGTGCTCCCATGATGGAGCCTGTGTCACAGATGCAGAGAACATGTGCTCCCATGATGGAGCCTGTGTCACAGATGCAGAGAACATGTGCTCCCATGATGGAGCCTGTGTCACAGATGCAGAGAACATGTGCTCCCATGATGGAGCCATTCTGAGAACCTGCTGGAGATAGATGTGTAGGTGTGTCAATGTAGACATCATTGCTCACATGATGTCTACACAAGTTGGATATTTTAAATACTAAATGTTTGACATTTCAAGGTTAGGCATTTTTAGCCAAAAGTTATTTTCTGTACTAAACTCTTCTGAGAGGTAGACATGGTGGATTATGCCTATAGTCTCAGTACTTAGCCAAAGCAGAGTGTGGTATATTTCAAATTCAAGGCCAACCTGTCAATATAATAGGTTTGGGGCTAGTTTGGGCTATAGAAGAAGACCTTCTCATAAAAACAATAAGAGAATAAAGGTTCTAGAAATCAATGATACATTGTTTTGATAAGGTTGAAGATATTTGTCCTCGGGAGTTTAGAGAAATAAACATATCTGTACACATACACAAACACACATACGTGTGTGTGCACCCACATGCATGCACATGTTTTCACATGCACAGCACAAATGCTTTTCTATACTCAAAAAGAAGAAATCCTATGAACACTTGTGAACAGATGAGTAGTATAATTTTCTCTTTACTAAGATAAGATACACACATAAGTATTTTCTACAATATAAAATATAAATATGAATCAAGAGACTATAGTTAAATTTGGGCATTTCAAAATAGGAAAGGGTTGGTGCTGTCCATGCATTGGTGGGGTTTGATTGATAAATGACGAGGTATCAATTTTCTAAAAACATCCTATTGACTTTCAAGCAACATGTATTGAAAAAAGATAAAAAAAACGTGTCCTATGTTTTGGTTCTCTTTCTTAGAGACATATGATGTCATTATATATATTATGGATATATTATGGTAGATGATATGCAGTTGATGAACTATGCCAATAGAAATTGTGCTGTTACACATAGAAAATGAAGAATAAGCCATGGCTCTTTCTTGGAACAGGTTCTGACTGTGTAGCTGGTGTGATGATTTTCCTGTTTCTGCCTCCTGTGGGATAGAATTGCAAGTATGGACTGCCACACAAATCACATTCAAGATTTTAGAAGATCATTTATTAAACTACCACTTTTTAAAGTGATTTCTAATACTACTGTAAATTGTCAATGTTTTTCTTTCATCTGATTCTATTTTTCTATAATATGAAATGTGCTATCATTTAGCATTTGTTTAGTTCATGCATGGCGAATGTTATGATTAATAGATGTAATTTAGAGATTAAGAAGAAAGGGGAGGTAAGATTGCATAGCAGGAGTAAGTACTTGTCCTGTGAGCCTGACAATCTGAGTCCAACAGCCAGAACCCACAAAAATGTATATCATGCATGTGCCCCACTGACTACACCACACACACACACACACACACACACACACACACACACACAAATATCAAAATATTTTTAAAATTTTGTCTTCAATGAAATTTGGTTTTAATGTAATAAAGCTGGAATGTTGAAACTTGGACTCCTCACTTCTACCTCGGAGTAAATTCATGGTTTGAAGGAAGAGTTTACTAACCTTTCTTCAAGGAAACCTTCAGAACCTTGGCAGACAACCTGGACAAGCCAGCCTTTGGGTGTGATTATCTTTGTTTAGATAAGTTTTCTGTAGGGTTTGGCCTTAGCATTGGCAAGGCTTAGGTTTAAAACCCAGTATCTAATACCAAATCTATTTCGGTTATGGTGCTACTTACACCTCTGTTTCTTTTGATCCATGAGCCAGCTTTCCAGTTGCAGCTAGCAAAAACTTCCCTTGCACCATCACTTTCCTGTGACCTTCAGGGAGTTGTGGCAGGGGAGTTGTAGAGGGGAGAAAGAGCTGTTGGCTTCTCCTTTCTGCAGCTCCAGGTTCTGCAGCTGCCTTGCCTCTAGGCTCCTCCACTGTTTTGTCTCAAGCTGTTCTAAACTGCAGCTAATCTCAGGCTTGTCTTATTGTCCACACTTTCCAGTTTTTCTATCAGTGTGAAACCCATATTCCTTGGGGGACATTTATTTTCTGATAAACTCTGACTGACACACTGAAACAAATTTTTCAAGCAACTGTATCTGACATGATCAATTTATTTAAAGGTGTTCTTTAAATGCAAGTCCTCATGGCTGAGTCTGCATGGCTTGGATACTCATTCAACATCTCAATGACAAAGATTTTGCCCTCATTCAAGTACATGGCTCAGTCATGGAGATTTTAGTGTCTTCCTTTGCTTTCTCTTTTCATAGCCAGAAAAACTTTGCATTCAACAGTGTTCAAGAGTGTGTGTATCTCTGTAACTAGTGACCAGGTAAATAGACCTTTTGGGCACTAAACAGTTTAGAAATGCAGGTGCTACATGGTTCAAAAATTGCTACTACCCCTGTCTCCAGAACAATGAATTTTGAGTGTTCACATCTTTGTGTAAAGAACCACCAGCGTCTGTGTTCCACTTCGCAGATTGTTGTTGGAAGCTTTTCTAGTGTTGACTGCAGTATTAATTTACTCACATTGGAGCTATATAGCATTTAAGTGTACGAAATACCACAGTGTATGTTTTTAAGTTCTCTACTTAGTAGATCTATCAATTAGAACAAGTTTGGGGCTTTTAAATGATGCTATTAAGTTTTATACATATATTTTTGTATATCTTAAGATGAGTTCATAGGCTTACTTTGTCAGATTGTTATATCATTGACCATGTACATGTTTTTATCTAAGGAAAAGTATGAGATAGCTATCATACTGGCAACTATTATAATATACATGGATAACTTGAGAGGACTTTAATTTGATTATGGGCATTATATAGTGTCATGAAGTCATTTATTTGTGTAAAACTACATATTTATTTTTACACAATGCACAAGAATAGATTGATAGATCATAGTGTATGTTACAGTGTTGTCAATGAAAACTTTCAGTTATATCAAGTGCAAACAGCTTGAACATTTTCCGACAATATAAAGAATGAAAATGTAAACAATGAAAATGTAAAGAATGAAAACATGAGAATGAGAATCCTCCACTTTTCCCATAAAGCTTGATGTGTTCTAATCTAATTGTAATTAATACCTACATACCAGGTGTCTATAGCTTCATACATTCACAGTTGTTCATATTCTGTTTTCTTATTTGAAAAGCTGTGTTTATCATAGAATATGCATACATATGCATACCTCATGTTTACACCAACAAAATGTAATGTCTTTACTAGACTTTTTATTACCCCAAATCTATTCTTACCTACTTTATTTTCTCTTCTGGCTGTGGATTCATATCATAAAGTTAAACAACCTTGAAATTATTTCCTCATAATATGATGAACTTTTTATTTAATTAATTTTTGTTTTGGTTTTTTATGCTTCTGGTTATTCCTTGTTGGCTTTGGTTACTTTGGTAGCTGTTTCTCTCTGACCCATGTCCCTCCCAGTGCTGGGGTCAGGCTCAAGCTGGAGAGGCACAGGACAAGCACACATCTGGCCGAGCTTCATGACAGTGGTTGGTTACTGATTATTTCTTTAAGTTACTTAGATGACAACTGAATAAAAGATACAAGCATTTCTCCCTTCTAATACGTGAGTTCTAGTGTCCGCACCTTCTTCCTGAAGCGAGCTTCACACATTATACTATATTGCAGTTACACAACATATGCTTCTGATTTATTTGGTCTGTGGGTGAGTTAGAATTATATATATATCTAGTTAAACTCTGTTTGTCAACTTCTGATTATTACACTAATTAGTTCGGTTAATTACTATCTCATATGTGGTAAGTTTGTGTGTGTGTGTGTGTGTGTGTGTGTACTAGAAATGATAGATATTTTATTTTTCTATGTCAAAGATACTATGTGTTCTGACTGCTTATTTTCAGATATCTTCTGTACACTTAATTTTTTCACCTTTGTTAGCAGCTATGTACAGATCCAGTGTCTACTTTCTTTCAATTCCATGGCTTTGCATTGCTTCCTTTATGCTTTCACGTGTACAGCTTTAGGCAGCTGCATCTTCCACTTCAGAACTGCTTCCCATAAGCACCTAACAATATTTCTCAGCTGAAGTCATCTCCTTCTGTGTTTTCTTACACCCTCTTCAGATGTCATCAAGGGCTTCCCTGCTTTTCTCCTCAGCTGAGTCCATGCCTTTATCATATGGGTCCTCTACTTGGTGTTCAAGCTTAGTCATGTGACCTCTTGTATGAATATCCCCTTTCTACTGCTCTGTATGACTCCTCCATCTACAGCCTTTCTTCGCTTGCAGCAGCTTTTGATCCACTCACTACCTTTTTTCCTTCTCATCCTTTTTATAATCTCTGAACCTCAGAGGAGCCCAGCTCTGTTCCGTGCAGGCTTGGAAGTAGGTCAGGTACACCCTCTGTAGAATGACAGATTCTTTTCTTTAACGTTGCAGTGTAGCACTGTCAAGGTTGTAATTTGTAAAGTGCAAGATTGTTTGAGTGTAGATTCTGAAAAAGAATAGGTATATTTAGAAAATTAATATTCACTTTATAATATATTTTACATAATACAATAAGGGTTTCATATATAATATCTTCACAAATAATCATAGTAACACATACGGAAAGCAATTACTAAGAAACTATGGCATTGAAAGAATAAGTCTTCCAATAGTTTGCTAAAGAAAGTTAATGGCTACATTATAGTAGAGAAGGGTTTGATACCAGCACCCTGTTCTAGTCACCATCCAGCAGCCTTTATGTAAAAGATGGTTAAGTAAGTTGTAGGAGCAGAGCTTTTGCCATATGTAGCTTATTAGCCTCTCCACAGTCAAACACAGTCAACGGTGTTAACTGGCTATGAACAAGGAAGTTGTCCATTTAGAAGCTGTGCTTACTTTAGGCTTACCTGCTTATAATTAGATGGTGTTGTTTTATTTAATCAAATTTATGAAATCATGCCCTCTGGGGTCATATCATCCTAACCTAACGCCAGTACTGGATTGATGGATGTCACCAATGTTGGTTCTCAGGATGATTCAGTCATCCTTGTGTCTTGTGACAGATCAACAGACCTGTCATATTAAGGTGCTTAGATACTTGGTAAAAATGATTTTCCCAGATTCATTCCCCCAAATCTTTAAACACCCTTCCTCCTTGAGTGGTTTTAGAAGTCATACTTCTTGAAGCATATGAAATGAGTCTTCCCTGTCTAAAAACCAGAACCTCTACAGCCACAGAGTAAAGTACTCGCTCTCTCTTTATAGATTACACAGGCACTTGCTCTTCTTAGCATCTCAAAACACCATGGGCTTCAGGCCAAAATTCTATAAAAGAGGAACATTCAGTTCTATTTCTGAACATATTTTAAAAATAAATCTATAAAAACATATTATCACTTCTATAATTAGCTATTTTATATGTGAATTCCACAAATTTTTTATAAATTTGTATTATTTGGATGAAACACATGAACACTTAAGAGACAAATGTCCCACCTGCTCTCTGAAGCATCAATAAATAAACTGCCTAGAAGAAAAAGACATGGAGTTTCAGTATACATGTCAAGGCAAATCCTGCAATACCTTGGGAACAAACATAAACAGTGAGTGCACACATTCCATTCCCTTTACTATAGTATAAGAAGAATACAAATTCTAGAGTGTGGTAAAAAACTTTCAGGAGAGCTCTATCTGGTTGTTGAACATACAAGGCCTGGAACAAAGTCTGTTTGGCTACAGACCAGACAATATCTTGTACTTGAAAAAAAATGATAAGGGATAAATATTCTCTTTCTCTCTCTCTCTCTCTCTCTCTCTCTCTCTCTCTCTCTCTCTCTTTCTCTCTCTTTCTCTCTCTCTCTCTCTCTCCCTTTCCCCTCCCCCTCTTCCTCTCCCTTTCCATCTCCCTCTCTCTCTCTGTATGTGTGTGGGGGTGGAGGGTGTTTTCCCTAAGAAGAACAGGAATGAGTTCAGTCTTTCCTAAGAGCAAAGAAGTGGCATAATTTTTTGTCCTCTCTTAATTAAACTCATCAAGTAGATGAGAAGCTTCGCCAAAAGTTTCTCACTTCATCCAAGGGTGGAAGAGGCAGTGAGAGGTCAGAACCCTCTTAGGTCAGGTCGTTTTAGTGGCCCAGCTAACTTCCTTTCATGGGATTGTTCACAGTGCTTCACTAGACTTATCATGATGAAGGCAACTGCTATTGCATCGTGAGTTTGTTGGGCACCAAAGTCTAGACGTCACCCATCTGCAAAGAATAGTAGGTCTTCATTAGGGCTTGAGGGTGTTTTCTAGTTGTCTTCATCTCCACTGGATGCACACAGCTTCATATTTTATGACTTCACAAGGAGAATGTTTGGAATATAACAATTTAAAATGGTATTTTACAGGGTTTCTGTTGTTGTTTTGTTTTTTTGAGAAACAATACTTTTCTGGCTTCTCATCCCATTGCATTTAGTAATATTAAAACCTGCCTCTAGCAGGTCTTGTGTCTCACAAGAATTTATGTGTTGATAATAATAGAAAACATTGACAGACATAAATGTAGTATATTTTAGAGAATAAACACAAATATGTTCAAAATAATTTGGCAAAAAATTTGTTTCATATTGTCAAGATAAAATTTCATATTGTTAAGATCTTAAATTTAGGTCATATTTGAGCATTTGACTACAACTGAGTATTTACTATGTAATGAAAAGTTCTTGGAAATGGTGGAAGGTTGTTTTGTAAAAATTTTTCATATTCACAAGTTATGGATGTGAGTCCCTATATATCACACTAAAACACACAGTAACTAAATTTTTAAAATGCTAATTATTAGAAAGACCCATTAAATTTTCACCCCACAATCCATGTGCTAATATTAGCCCATGGGTGTGTTCTAATGTCTACATTTATAGACTCCAGGAAGAAATCAGACTGATAGAATGAATTCAGTACTCTAGTCAATACTGCATGATCTGGAGCAGGAAAGGACATTTTAACAAGGGCTTTTAAGATTTAAAATTACATATAAATGATAATCGTTTTCATAGTCACGCTAATCAAGGTGAGATTAGCTAGATCATTATAGTAAAATTTATCCAGAATAGAAAACTGTTCTAAAAGTCATCATTTGGACCTGGGTATTTTTCTTCTTCTTAGTTTGGACCATCTAGGTGAGGGCTTCATTCGTGGAGTCCTGGAGGCCGTTGATTCCTGAAGTCTGATAATACTAGTGATTATTTTATTACTTAATCTCAAATATCCCATTCTTAGCAGAGCTTAAGCCATACTAGAATACCCTTCCTAAAGTAAAAATTAGTAACGGAGTAAGAAAGATCTCTGGAGAAGTGACCGTGTCATGTTTAAGGAATATTTGCTGATTATGTGTCATTTCTCTAGTGTTTGAAAGAACTAGGTAAATAAAATCTGTATAACACGCATATTGTCAGAAATGGCCACTGTTCCCCCTGGACTAGATCCTTTGAGAAAGTGCCATAGTTGGAGTGGCTGGTTTTTTAAAGTTTCTTCTTGATCTAAAAACTACAGTCCTGTATCTTATTCTCAAACACTTCACGAGGCTGGACAATTCTCAGGGGAAACTTTGAGAGTTCAGTAGCATCTTCCAATAAGCACTGGAGAAACAGAATGAAATGAAGACATTTTGCAGCTCACACTGACTTTCTTATAACTGAAGGCTCAAGGTTAGGGTATCTCACCGTGAAGGCAGCTGCCTGGCAATGCACAGGGCCCCCTTTTGATCTCTACCACTGACAATGCACATATACTGAAAAAGTCCTCTGTGGTTCCATAACTACTTCACTGGTGTGTGCATCATATCCTCTGCCAGGTTGTTTAGTTGCAGGATATTTTACTCTGCTCTCCACCAGGCCCTGCCCAATCTGCTTTCTACCAGGTTCTGCCCACTCTTCTTTCTACTAGTCTCTGCCCACTCCACTCGCTCATTCTCTATCACACTCACCTGCTCTCCTCTTACCTTTCTCTTTTTTCCTTCTCAGTGCTTTCCAGTCAGGACCAGTGATTATAATTCTGAATTTTATTTATCTTATTATATTTGGACAAATATACTTTTAAATTTCTAGTTTATGTTTAATGTTTATTCCTTGCTGCAGAAAAATGAAAACTCTTTCTTAGCTTTAAACATAATTTAAATGTTACTTCTTTCTTGATCTTTGGTCCTTTCCCTAGCACATGGTGAATTACTGACATAGGGCATTGAATCAAAAAAGCAGAAAGTCCTCACCACTAAAACTTGGTATCATCTGCTGTTGGGTTGCAAAGTAAAGTGGAAGTGTCTGACTCTTCTACCACAGATGTACTTCTATCTTTGGGCATGATGGTGACCCTGGAACATTTCTGATAAATGTCCCATCTACAAAATACACTTCTCTGTCATAATGTCATTTTCTATTGCTGTTCTCTCTTCAAAGTTGTATATTTTCTGACCCCGCTGGGCTGACAGGGGCATTGGAAAACTTAGCATACTACAAGACTCATCTTCAACTTCTAATGTGTTATTATGCCCACTTTTCGATTTTAGAACACATTTTAATTTGTGCATGTATGTACATCTGATTTTAGTGTTCTCAGATGACACAAGAGGTCTTCTCCTCCATGAGGCTGGAGTGACAGGTATTTGTGACTCATCTGAAGTGGGTGCTGGACTCAGATCTTCTGTAAGTGCAATGCAGGCTCCAGCCCTGAGCTACAGTTACAGCTCCTAGTTAGCTATTTTCAATTCAGGCTAGCTAAGATGATTTCTACACTGTTTAGTTGACCCCTTTGATAGCTCACTGAAAATAATGCTGTTATACCATGTTGCAGCCTCCCTTGGCTGAAGGTTACACTGAGTTTGAGATCCTCCCCAATGTGACTTGCCCAGTGCCATTTTCACCCAGTGAGGTCACGTTTGCATAAAATTCCTACACAAGAATATACTTAAAAGATTTTGGAAAAAAAATTAATAGAATGGTAGAAGTATAGCTTTGACTTTATAGCTGATAACAGTGCTCATAACAGTGACAACCAACAGGGAGTAACTGAGATTGAACTGAAGAAATCTATCCTGGAAGTTCAGGTGGCCTTTTGTGAAAGTTCAGAGGTTCACAGCACAGATCCTCAATGATGCATGCAGATAGTGCATCATTGACATCAGATAGTGATGTGCTAATACCACATGGTACCTTGATAAAAGCAGAGGGGAACAACCCAATCATTCCTTTAAAACTCCACACCTTCTGTTTTTGTGCCACCTGGCAATTATCTAGACAATACAAATATGAAATTATCTTTCAATAAAGAATGAATTTCCTTCCCTGTGACCTGCTTGATGTTACTCTAGCACTTGAACTATCATTACCTTTCTTAATAAAAGATCAATTATGCACATCATCTTACTTTCTCTGAAATGTCTTTCAGGTTCCATTTACACAGAGAAAAGTGATGAGGAGATCCAGATTAGTGGGTCTCTTGGATTGGTAGTTACACAACCAAAATGATAACACTCAAGCTAAATGTTCATGGTTTTGTAAACTTACTTCTTGTACTGAGATTGTTCATCCCCTTTCTCTGACAAACAGATGATGGGGCTTGTCAGATCTCCGGTCAATAACTAACTCAAATCCTTTGCATCCCCTTGGTAACTTTTCAGAGATGTGTACATGTCTATCCTAGGCCTGTGAGTATGTTTATGACTGTCTGTTGATATCAGCTTCTGCAATGGCCTTCAGTCACACTGGATTCCTCACAGGTGTCCTCCACACTGTCCTTCATAAGCCATGCTATCACTGTTCTTGCTGTTAAATTTTCCAGCAATAATCTAACTCTGGCTGTTGATATAGCTGATAAGATGATCAGGTTTGCTAATATCTGAGTCCAATCTTTAGACTCACCTGTTGGAAGGTGAGAACTGGCTTCTATCACAGTATTGCAGGGCCAAACCCATACTGGCATGAACATGTGCGTGCGCACACACACACACATACACACACACACACACACACATACACACACACACACACACACACACACACACACACACACATGCTAACTAAAATGTAAACAAAGTATTAGAGAGTTATAATATACCATGTTGCCCCAGAAAACATCACTGGGGAAGTGACTGGCCTGATATTTAACCTGCTTGGTGTCATATGTTGGAATAATTGAGACACTGATAGCCATGGGTGTCTCCATCAATGACAATGTCATAGTGTCTGTCAAGATCTTTAAATCTTTTCAATTTACTTAGTTGTTTTCTATATAATGTTCTTACATGGGATTAATTACATGTATTTCTCAGTACCTCTGAATGCCATATGTGTGTTTGTGTGCATGTGTACATGTATCTAGCTATAGTGTTATTGTACCTTATTGTTTGAATGGTATCACATACCTGAAATCCCAGCACACAGAGAAAAGATAAAAGTTCAAGACAAGCTTCTCTAATGTAATAAAAACTCTCCCTCAAAAAGCAATATCAATGATGAAAATTGACTGAAAATTTATATTAGTAATTGATTTTATTTTTGTATTTCTTCATTTGAATATGATGAGCTTATTCTGTCTGTTAAAAAAGGAAGATATATTTCTTTTTCTTTTCCTTTTGGAACAACGTGTATAGTTCAGAATTGCTAAATCCATCACTTTTTAGAAAATAAATGTTTGTGAATCTACATGAGCATAACTTTAAACAACCGCCTCAAGTTCCTTGATGCTTATGTGTATATTTAGTTCCTTTACTACTTAACTTTGGTCATAATATTCCCATAGGCTTTTGATCTTTTGGTAAGCTTTTATATCTACTCCCCTAGGATGTTCTGTGCTCATAGGGCATGATCACGCTCCTGCAGATTGGAAATGGAAGATTCAGCAGAGACTTCAGAGTAACTTATGGAGTTGAAGGTCTGTACAGGGTGCCTACAGGAAGAAATTTTCTCATTGCTGGTGCAATGTGCACAGTCTGGAGGAATTACAGCAATCGGGCTGCAGCCTTACACGTGTCTTCCTTATACAGTGTGAGAACTTATACAAGGTAACCTGATACAGTGGGTTCTTACACAGGGTGACCTGACAGAGTATGCTTTTATACAAGGTGGCCTGAAAAAGCGTGCTCTTACACTGGGTAACCTGACACTGTGAGCTCTTACGCAGGGTGACCTGACATAATGTGCTCTTTTACAAAGTGACCTGACACAGTATGCTTTTATAAAAGGTGACCTGACACAGTGTGCTCTTATGTGTTCTTAAACAAGGTGACCTGACAAAGTTTGCTATTACACAGGGTGATCTCACACAGTCTTCTCTTACACAGGGTGATCTCACACAGTCTTCTCTTACACAGGGTAATGTCACACAGTCTTCTCTTACACAGGGTAATGTCACACAGTCTTCTCTTACACAGGGTGATCTCACACAGTCTTCTCTTACACAGGGTAATGCCACACAGTCTTCTCTTACACAGGGTGAACTCACACAGTCTTCTCTTACACAGGGTGATCTCACACAGTCGTCTCTTACACAGGGTGATCTCACACAGTCTTCTCTTACACAGGGTAATGTCACACAGTCTTCTCTTACACAGGGTGATCTCACACAGTCTTCTCTTACACAGGGTGATCTCACACAGTCTTCTCTTACACAGGGTGATCTCACACAGTCTTCTCTTACACAGGGTAATGTCACACAGTCTTCTCTTACACAGGGTGATCTCACACAGTCTTCTCTTACACAGGGTGATCTCACACAGTCTTCTCTTACACAGGGTGATCTCACACAGTCTTCTCTTACACAGGGTGATCTCACACAGTCTTCTCTTACACAGGGTAATGTCACACAGTCTTCTCTTACACAGGGTAATGTCACACAGTCTGCTTTTACTCAAGATGACTTCAGACAGTCTTCTCTTACACAGTGACTTTACACAGTGTGTTCTTACACAAGATGACCTGACACAGTGTGCTCTTACACAAGGTGACCTGACACAGTGTGCTCTTACACAAGGTGACCTGACATAATGGGCTTTGACACAGGCAACCAGACACAGTAATCTCTTAATATTATTATTGAGTTTTGCACATCCTTTTCACACCTTTTTTTTCTAATTTTTCTCTACCACTTGCTCTCAGAATCCTGTGTCATTTAGATGATGTGTGCTGGATGTGCTCACTTTGGTGTAGTTTCACTGCTTCTTCTTCTTCTTCTTCTTCTTCTTCTTCTTCTTCTTCTTCTTCTTCTTCTTCTTCTTCTTCCTCTTCCTCTTCCTCTTCCTCTTCCTCTTCCTCTTCTTCTTCTTCTTCTTCTTCCTTTTCTTCTTCTTCTTCTTCTTCTTCTTCTTCTTCTTCTTCTTCTTCTTCTTCTTCTTCTTCTTCTTCTTCTTTCTATATTTTAAATTTTTTATTTAATACTTTATTTATTTGCATTTCAGATGTTATCTCCTTTTGCCATTCCACCCCCCACAAACTTCCTATCCCATCCCTTCTCCTTTTTGTTTTTATACCATTTTAATTACATGCAAGTATTAAGGTCAGTTCTAGCTTGAGGAACTAGCAATATAATAAATGCAAATAGTCAAGGGACAAGCAAGACAATAAACACAAATATTCAGAGAACAAGTGAGGCAATAAAGTCCCATCATCACACCCATCATCACTATTTTTAAGGGCTTATCAGAATGACCAAAATATCTGAGCCTACTTACCTGTCCTAGCCCAAAGTCATTTTTATGCCTGATCCTATTTCTTTGATTTAGCCTAACATTTAAATTCCTGCCTGAAATTACTTCTTTGTTCTAGCCTAATGTCAGATTCCTGCCTGAAGTCCCTTTCCTTGTCCTTGGTCAATGTGAGATTCCTGCCAAGCAGCCCCAAAAGCTCTCCACATCTCCCCCTATTTTATTGCATAAACAAGAGTGAGTCTGTTTTAAATTGTTCTGACAAGAATGCCATCCTTACCCATTGTGGAATATGCATTATCAAAAGCAATGCGCTTCTGTCTTAGGTTGGTAAGGCTCTGTGCAGAATCTTATCAGTCCTTGGCTTGTCAGCCTGTTAAAATAATAAGTCTATATGGGGGTTCATTTTCAGTTTCAAGTAATGTACAGCCAACATGTTGATGTTGTTAAAGACAAGCTTTAACATAATGGGCAGGAATAAAATATTCCCAGGACAAAAAGGGCTAGCGTGATTAAGCTATATTTGCCATACTTGAAGCTTGACCAAAATGGAAATACTGACCTCAAGCCATAGATAATTTTATAAGGATTAACTGCAACATCAAAGCTCATCAGAGAAGTATTCTTTAAATTCATAATCTCACTATGCAAAGTTAAAACATCTAGAGGTGAGTTAGAATTATGTCAAATATCCTGCAAGTGTCTTTAAAAGTTTTTGGAAGTGTAATCACTATCATTGTAAATTTTAGAAGTAACACAACTTCAATGGCATTTGGCATGATGTTAGAGATGGCTCCTTACTCTTAAAGTCTGAACCTTCTTCCAATAATTTGAATAGGATAAAGAGCATCAATTCATTCTTACAAATGCCTATCTAAATCTTCTTGTATATGCAACACATTAGTAATTTTTTTTGCTAAATGATTAACAAAAGTAGCTGTCTTAACTTCTTGTTTCAAAGCAATTGCAGACACAGTGGTGCTAGCAATTAATGTAATTAAAGCTGTTATACCAGCAATAATCAAGCCCACTACTCTCTTGCTTCTGCTTAAAGCCTAACTCACTTCTTCCAGTACTTGCAAGCTTTTGTCAGAAAACCAAGGTTCTGTAACACTCAGGGCAATACGACCAAAGCTGGCTGATAGACCCCTATAACAGATATGTCAGGATTCAACACACTAATACAATAGAAAGTGTAAAATCAATGCAATGCACAATAAATACTGTAGAAGAATCAAAAGTATTTTTTTAACTTGACAATTGAAAGATCCTCAACACATGTACTAACACTTGTTTGAAATCCAGATTATGTCCCAACCTTTTCTCTTACTAACACAACTTCACAAAGAACTGCAGCTAACTTCCAAATATGTCTCTGAAGTTGTCCATATCCATCCTTCCAAATGAAAATTGTTATTTCCAATATTGGGCTGATTTCTAGACCAGTACATGATTGAGTCCAAATAACTGGTTACATTTAAGGTTCCACAAGCTCTAAAACCTTGAGGCAAGGCAGCTTGTCTCATGTGGGATATAGGGAAGCAAAGGTGGGTCAGGAACACATGTCCAATGCAGCTTCCCAGTCACCATTGTCAGGGCACTCAGCAAGCTGACAGGTCAGTATCATTCTTCATCCCAGCATCAGCATGTCTCACCAATCACTCTGGCAGCCACCATGCTCCTCCAGTATCCTGCAGAAAAAATACAAACATATCTTATGCAAGTAAGTGGATCCTTCCCTTTCACCTATGCCTAAGTATGCCTAGTTGTAGAGTGCCATAGACACTCAGCCGAAAGATCCTTGGCATCTAAATTGTTTTTAATTTAAAATAAAAGGAACATGATTTAAATAAATTTGTGGTATATGGTGATATACCTCTCCTTTTTTTATTTTATGAAGATAGTGTTTTAAAGTTCCATGGGCCCTTACACAATACCTTGTCCTTCAGGATTATATGGAATCCAATATGAGTAATATTAACTTGTTGACCAAAAAAACCCTCAAATGCTCAACTGCAATAGCCAATTCCATTAATTGTTTTTATTATTATTGGATATTTTATTTATTTACCTTTCAGATGTTATCCCCTTCCTCCATCCCCCCATTCTAAAACCCCTTATCCCATCCCCCTGCTCTTACTTCTATGTGGGTGTGCCTCCATCCAACCACATATTCCTGCCTCCTTGCCCCAAATTCCCCCACACTGGGGAATCTAGCCTTCCTGGGATCAGGGCCCTCCTCTCCTATAGATGCCCAACAATGCCATCCTCAACTATATACACAGCTGGACCCATAGGTCCTTCCATGTGTGTTCCCAGGCTGGCTGTTAAGAATCTCGGAGCTCTAGTTGGTTGGTATTATTGCTTTCTACATGGGGCTGTCAGCTCCTTCAGCTCTTTCAGTCTTCTCTCTAACTCTACCATTGGGGATCCTGTGATCAGTTCCATGATTAGCTGTGAGTATCCATTTCTGATATATCAGGCTCTGGCAGATCCTCTCAGGAGATAGGTATATCAGGCTCCCGTCAGCTTGCACTTCCTGGCATCTACAACAGTATCTGCATTTGGTGACAGTGCATGAGATAAATACCCAGGTGGGGCAGTCTCTAGGCAGTCCACCTCCAGTCTTTGTTCCATAATTTGTCTCCATAATTTCTCCTATGAGTATTTTGTTATTCCTTCTATAATGGATCAAAGCATCCACACTTTGTTCTTTCTTCTTTTTGAGCTTCATGTGGTCTGTGAGTTGTATCTTAGGTATTGTGAGCTTTTGTGCTAATATCCAATTATCTATAATGCATACCATATGTATTCCTTTGTGATTGGGTTATATCACTTAAGATGATATTTTCTAGTTCCATCCATTGGCCTAAGAATTTCATGAATTCATCATTTTTAATAGTTGAGTAGTACTACATTGTGTAAATGTACCACATTTTCTGTATTGTATTTGTGTGACTATCTTCTTTTGGGTTTGTTGAAAAAAGATTACTTTCTTGCTTTTTCTAGGGTATAATTTCCCTCCTTGTGTTGGAGTTTTCCCTCTATTATCCTTTGTAGGGCTGGATTTGTGGAAAGATATGTGTAAATTTGGTTTTGTCATAGAATATCTTGGTTTCTTCATCTATAGTCATTGAGAGTTTTGCTGGTTATAGTAGCCTGGGTTGGCATTTGTGTTCTCTTAGGGTCTGTATGACTTCTGTCCAGGATATTCTGGCTTTTTATAGTCTCTGGTGACTAGTCTGGTGTAATTCTGATAGGTCTACCTTTATAAGTTACTTGACCTTTTTTCCTTACTGCTTTTAATATTCTTTCTTTGTTTCGTGCATTTGGTGGTTTGATTATTATGTGTCCAGAGGAATTTCTTTTCTGGTCTAGTCTATTTGGAGTTCTGTAGGCTTTTATATGTTCATAGGTGTCTCTTTCTTTAGGTTAGGGAAGTTTTCTTCTGTAATTTTGTTGCAGATATTTACTGGCCCTTTAAGCTGGGAATCTTCACTCTCATCTATACCTATTATCCTTAGGTTTAGTCTTTTCAGTGTGTCCTGGATTTCCTGGATGTTTTGGGTTAGGAGCTTTTTGCATTTTGCATTTTCTTTCACAGTTGTGTCAATATTTTCTAGGGTATCTTCTGCACCTGAGATTCTTTCTTCTATCTTTTTTATTCTGATGGTGATGCTTGCATTTATGACTCCTAAAAGAATAGTTTTCTATACATAGCCAACAAGGCAAACAACATATCTTAAAAGGAAAGTTTAAGACATTCAAACTTTGAAATAAAGGTGACAGTAAAATCTCACCATTTAAAACTGTACATAATCGTGACCTACTGAACTCCAAAAATGCTGCTTAATGTCACTAAGTTTCAAAGAAAAGTGGAAATAAATACAGAGCCTGTGAGGGTGGGTGGTGAGGGTCATAAGCAGTGGGTGCTGCAATCTCATCTTTCTCTTTTCCCTTTCTCCTTCCTGTCTCATCTTTGTGAGGTAACCCTAGCTCAGATGTGTTAGTGGTTTTACATGTGACTTTTCACTTCTTGCCTGTCTGTCCACAAGGTGGCCAAATGGTGCTTGTATGAATCTGAGTCCCAGTCCTGCATCACTGAAGAGATAGGAGGGGCAAATTCTGGCTTCTGAGAATGAATCATGGCCTCCTTGCTGTTCTGTATCCTCCGAACTGCCTTAGACTGAATTATCCTGCATTTAGCCCAACAGCCTATACTTTTGTTTATGGTAGGCTATTTCCTCATTGCCCCATATCTACATAAAGCAATGAAAAATAAGCTGACCTATCCATGGTACAAATAAATAAATGTAGAACTGGCACTAGCTACATTTGAGCAAACAAAAACAGGGATCAAATTAGGAAATTGGTCTTCCAGCCCATGGTTTAAAGTAAAGTGTATGTTTTGCATACAAGGGAATATAATGTGTTTAACAAATATGAAAATATTCAAAAGCAAAATGACAGACAGACAAGTAAACGAACAAACACCAAAAACCTGAGGTCTAAGTTGGGTACAGTTACCAGAGTAGCTTTGTATTAATCTTTCTGTTTGTTTTGTTTTTGTTTTCTTTCTCTTAGTTGCAGGTATATTTAGATTAGCTTTCAGAGGAGTCAATAACCTGTCAGATCCTGAGTAAAGACAGAGACTTCTACTCTTAAATTCTTCAAAAAGATGTCTTTATCCTCTTGAATAAATTAAAAGTCAGAGCCACAGGGAAGGCAGAGTAAGTGGTATGTTTGATGATGCTACCTTCAGTGTGCCAGCAACTCTTGCTCAGTAGTTATCATAGTTGCTACCTCTAGCTTGCTAGCCACTCCTATTTCTTTTAACCTTTGCAAAGTCTACAGCATTGATTTTAGTATTTTTATTTTTAGATGCAAATACTGAGGTATAGAAAGAAAGAGGTCTCTCTCTCTCTCTCTCTCTCTCTCTCTCTCTCTCTCTCTCAACTAACTCATCTAGAATGTTCTGATGCCAGAAATCTGTTGAAGGGTGGGCAGGTACTGGGCTTTGCTGGCCTTAGCCTATACCCATCATTCACATCATGGCTCATAAGAACAACTCTGCAATTCATAATTCAGGAAGTGACAGTTAGCGTCCAAATCAAACATTGTACTTACTTGAGACTCAAGATTTCTTTGGGACAAGTATTGGTCCCAACTAACCTCCCTCATATTTTGAGACAACTGGTGACTCAGAGGCATATAATGAGATAAAAGTAGGATTGCCTTAATTTTCCCTAAATATAAACATATAAGAGCATGGGAAATTTAAACAAATTTGTTTATTAATGATATAAATATAATATGTATACACAAACACACACAGAGACAACCATTCCTGAAAGTCAAATATCCCCTTAGGTGACAATGGCAACATTTTTAGTACCTTTCTCTGGAAAGCAAAGCCATTTGACCCAGAGAAGATGCAGCTAGAAACAGAGGTCATGGCTGCTACTAACCATTCAGTTTGCCCAGAACTCACAGCCTGGGGATCTCATAGGAGCTCCAGAGTGTTTGTTAGAAAATCCACAGGGGTAAATGTCCCTTTGCCTTACACTGTCACACATCCACTAGAGAAGTCACTTTGTTAACATCTCTTTGTGAGGGTTTGTGTTAGGAATCCACAGGGATACAATATTTCTCAAGGTGTCTGTTCTTTTGCTGGTTCCTGGGTTGCCAATACCCACCTTTAAAATATGCACAGCTCTGCCTGTTTGACACATATTTATTTTTATAAACTTTGAAAAGTTAAAGGGAGAAAAAAAAGGCCAACTGCAGTTTAAATACACAGGATACTGGCACTTGTAGAAAATCTGTGGTTGCTTGGCAACCAGAGGGTGACTGTTTGAGGAGCTCAGGGAGCTTTGACAATGTGACTTCAGGATAGGTGAAGGGCAGCAGGAGGCATGGAGTCTGCTGAAAGGAATCAGAACATAGAAACATTATTAAATAAAGACTCATCTATCTGCGTAATGATTCTAAGAAGGTAAACTTCTGATGTATTGCTCCCCTCTACAAATACAACTGGGGCTTCAGAGGAATTTAGCTTCAGATTAGAGTTATAGCATAGGAATAGGCAGGATGCTGCCCTAGCTATTGGAACGTTCTGTTTATCACCAGAATAGCCATACTGCCTTCTCAGTCAGTGACACATTAGAGAAAAAGACTTGATTTGGAAAAGTCTCTTAAACTTAATAAAGATCAGTGATCATTACCATGGACCACATGCTGGCTCAATCAGCACAGGGCTTTGCTAATCACAGGCTTCTTTTTTTTCCCTCATGTCCATCTGTTTTTAAGAATTCTGTGAATCTGCTGCAGATGTTCATGTAAATATAATAGGTCAGTTCCATGCAAAAATAACAATCTCAACGATGCGTGTGTGGCCCTCTATTCGTTCACACTGTCAAACTTATTTAGTCTTCAGTGATATAAATAATAATAAAAAATATAAATTTCTAAGTGTCATGGTGAACTGTTTCCCCCCTCTTTTCCACCCCTCTCCTTCCTCTTTCATACCTCATCCCCTTCACCTTGCCTCTCCTTTCTCCCTCCCCCTCCCTTTCTCTTCTTTCTGACCTCTCTCTTTCTCTCTACCTCCCACCTTGTGTATGAGTTGTACATATATTTTGCTCAGTATTTTTTTCTAGCCTAATACAGCAGATCTGTGCGGTGTTCTGTCAGTAGTAGCATGAAAGTCACATATGACTGCTGTTTTCTCTGCTTATAGCATTAACACCCCTCAAATATGGCCAAGCTGAAGATACATTGTGTTTCTTGCCAAGTGTTGAAGGTTACCATGGTCCCTGCTAGATTTATGTCTTTGACTATGTACCTCTGTCCCCCGCCCGCTGCTCCCAGCCTGCATCCTCTGAAAATTCACTAAATTGAAGCAAAAGGCAGACATCTGGCATTTACAGACTTGTTTTGCATAACAAATGACTGAAGTTGATCAAACTAAAAGATTATGGAAGTGGTCAGTTGAAAGACTGTAAGAATCAAATTAGGGCAAATTTGAGCCTTTTTTTGTGAAGAAGAAAGTGCATTTTAAAATACCTCCTTGTACAATAGGCTTGAAAGTATGTTTCGGTAACTACCAGTTTTATGGCAACTAAAAATGTTTGAACCCAGCTGGTTGTAAATATGGCAATCAAATCTAATCTACATCATGGTGTAATGTTAAAAAAGAAATCAATTTAAAGAGCTTTGGGCCCAAGATGATGATGATGTGCACGACGAGTATTAATCCCAACAATAAGTTCTCATTTTACCCAAGTCTAGAGGATGGTAAATTAAATACTCTAGTAAATTTAGTTGTAGGATACATTCTACATAATAAAAAAAAAATAGACTTGTGGGCTGCTATAAAGAAAGAAACAATAACCCTCATAGAATAATATAGAATAATAATAAAATCAATTGAATAGGAAAATAATAGGCTAGCCCTGTGACATCACAAGAAGGCAGAATATGCCATTTCTCAAAGCACTCTGCACTCTTGGCCTGAGTCTGTAAGACAGACAATAGGTCAGAGCAATACCAGTCTTAGCCTTGAGTGAGAACTTGCTGCATCAGCTTAGGAAAGGGTAGCATGGAAAGACGTTAATAAAATGTGCTCATATTTCTTACTTTTTTGTCTGGCTACAATTTACCTTTTCCATCAATTTTTAATTAGGTTCAAAATGGATAAAAACACAATAATAAATTATTTTATGTGGCACATTATTAATAACTCTTTATGAATAAATATTTTTGTCCTCTTAAACTTCTTTTCAAATTATTCGGGTGTGTATAAAACACAAGGTTAGATATTGAAGAATATTGGGTATGTCCCCACTAAAGACAGTTAGACTCATGTCCTGGAGATAAATGTGTGAGGTTCTTTGTAAAGACGCCAAAGGTAGAACTGTAAAACCATCGGCTTTAAAAGGGGAAAGATTATCACACAGAATTATTTTATGTGGCTGATGCAACTTCATAAAACTTTAGAGAGAGAGCAAAGGCAGAGGCCAGGGATGTAAGTAGAAGAAGCAGCAGAGATCAAAGTATGGGGAGGAGCTAACATATCATCTTTTATTGAATATGAAGCATGACAAGAACAAAGAAAACTCAGCAGTCTTTTAAGCTGGGACTGTCTCTAGATGATAATCTGCAAGCAAACCATCCTGGAGATCCAAACAAATCAACTCTATCACATTCTGAAAGATCTGGGAAGGATACTTCCCTTCTGTGGCCTCTAGAGAAGGGGCTGTTAGCCTGGGCCATAGTAGACTTCGCAGGAATGTGTGCTGTGTTAAACCATCAGCACTGATAACTATTAGTTATCAATAGCAATAACAGACAACAGATGCACTGCTTCCCTTCCACAGACACTGTGGACCTGGCCTTGAATTTTCACTTGAAATGATGTTCTGAGGACTGCCATAGCAATACATAGACTAAGTTATTGTTCAACTTCATACGATATGCTCTATTTGTTTATGGAGCCATATGTCTATTGACGAATATGCATATTGTTCTCAAACTTCTACTACTATTCCACATCACATGGCAGATGTGTGGCATCTACAAGATGATCTCATACAGACAGAATAACAGTCAGAGTACATACAGGTGTATCGTCTTCATCGACACATACATAAAGCACATGATAAAGAATGCACACAGAGTAAACTGACCTATTGCATACAAGATGTTAGTCTCAGACTGAGGCAACTTTGACCATGTGTCTTGTGGGTAATGCTCTTCTTTGTACTTCATTGTTATTCATGAACTATAGAGTTTGGGTGTTTCTGGTTTTAGTGGAACTTATGGAGTCATCCTATCATTGCTATACTTTCTATATATTCCCTAACATTTTTTTTTTTTTTGCTTCTACTTCTGTTCAGGCTATTGATAAATCATAGACAATTTTGACAGCATCTTTTGTTCTGCTTTAAAAGCAATGATATTTTAGAAATGTTTATAGTATCATGGAAACTGGAGTCCTGTGTTCAGGTTTGTTCTAGGTTTTCAGTTTTTTTTTTTTTTTTTTTTTTTTTTCAGGAGAAAACTAAGGTCTTAGCTGCCAATTGTGGTGGGTAGCCTCTGAGGGCCACACAATGATCCTGTGTCCTGGCTTTATGCTCCTATGCAATGCCCATCTCTTGGGGATGAATGAAATGGATGTGCTGTCAGATTAATCAAGAAAGTGATGTGAGTGATGGGATGCCACTTCAAGATAGGTTGTACGAAATTATGATGCCAGTTTTCTCTGCATCTTTCTTTGTCTCTCTGTCTCTCGGTTTCTCTCTGTGTCTTGTCTCTCTATCTCTCTGTCTCTGTCTCTTTCTGTCTCTCTCTGTCTCTCTCCATCTCACTCTATCCCTTTGTCCCTCTGTCTCTCTGTCTCTCTCTCTGTCTCTCTCTCTGTCTCTCTCTCTCTCTCTCTCTCTCTCTCTCTCTCTCTCTCTCACACACACACACACACACCCAACACACACACATTTTAGACAAGTCAGTAGGCACATTGTGGAGAGATACTGTGGAGAACTCACCAGGAGTGAGCAGTCTACAGATGTCTTCAGAGTTCTGTCAACAGCCACACAAGTGCAGTTTGAGAGAGATTGCTCGCAGTTGAAACTTAAGGTGAAATGTAGTCCTGTATGACAAAAAAATTGATTGTAGCTTCATAAGAGACCCTGAGCCATAACTACCTAGACATTCCATTTCTTATTCTTCACTCAGAAACTGGGTTAATAAATGTATTTTAACTTAAACCCCTATACTTTAGGGTAATTTGTTATTTAGTGAGAGAGAGTATCAATCAATTCACTTCATAGAACACACATCTAACTTACCATTATAATAACTAAAAATGAAGTATAGTCTTACATAGACATCAAGGTGGACTGCAAGCATGCAAATTATCAGGCAGTGGAGATATAGTAACAAGCAAGAACTAAAGTGGGAGTAGAATTCCCTAGTTAGCATCCTGCACCAAATTTTTGTTTGACTTTATTTCATTGTGAAGTGTGCCTGTGTAAAGGTATGTTTGTTTATGTGTGTGTGCATGCATATGAGAGTGTGAGCATGCATGAGTGTGTGAATATTCATGTGTTTGTATATGTAATACATGTTAGTACGTGTACCTGTATGTGTGTGCATGTGCACCTCTCTCTCTCTCTCTCTCTCTCTCTCTCTCTCTCTCTCTCTCTCTGTGTGTGTGTGTGTGTGTGTGTGTATGTGTGTGTGAGTGTGTGTGTGTTTGCTATGAAGGGTGTGGACATTCAATGCCTTGGTCAGATGGCAATGTATAGTTGTTGCCTTAGTGTGAGTTCTGGACACACATGCACAGGGCACAGGCTTAAACCATAGTTTTACCCACTGAGGCATCACTTTAGCCCCTTAAAAATGCCTTTTCATTACAGAAACATCTTACCTTTTTATTAGAGCTATCATGTCACAGAATTTTTATATATTTAATTTAGAGAAATAAATACATGAAAGAATATATGTTGTCTTTTCTTATTTGAACTTAAGAGCTTTCTTGTTTCTCGACAGATAGGATGAATAGATGTCCATGCAGAATGACCAGAAAAAATCCCAGGAGCAAATTTTAAAAAAATGTCATCACACAAACTAAATTATTATGTATCAAGTATTCATTTTACTAATTGGAATCACAAGTTGGGAACATTCAGTATTGCAATGGATCCTATGAACTTCTGTACTTAAAAACACAATTTTAGAGTAATTCAGAATTTCAATCCATGTTTGTTTCTAGACTTAAATAGGGGCCTTATGAGATAACATGAATGTAGATGTCTTCCGTAATCATAATTACATTAGGACATATTTAATCTACGTCACCAGGCAAGATTTCTTCCCAGGGACTCATTTTACCATTAACTACTTAGAAATGATGACTTTGTATGTTTTTCAAATAAAGAGTTTCAGAATTACTGTATTTATAGAAGAATTGTGAAGGCATTTCAAAGTTCCCACGCTCTTTTTACCACCTTAATTTTTCACTAGTATCTTTTTGACACAACTAGTCAAAAGTATTCATGTTATCATTACTTAAAGCTCCCAAATTGCAGGAGTTGCTTAGACTTTCCTTGCTGTGACAATCTTGAAAGGATTGACAAGTATCAGTTGCATATTTTGAAAGATAACTTTGCATGGAGTCATAAATCTTTGTTCCCGCATACTGATTTTCTCTGTGTGCAAGAGAAGACAGGACAGAGCAGGACTCCATTTTCAACAGAAGCATTGTGGGTCCAGGCATTCAGTGTGAATGGTCATTGTTGATACTCACAGAAATTTCCACAGGTCTCTCTATCAATGAGCTTACACTTTTGTGCCCCTTATATAGGGAGGGAAGTCAGTGTGACATCCAACCTTGGGAATGGAAGCTTCTAGACTACTTCCTCGGGTAGTTCCATTGGATGCTTTGTAGTTGTTATTGATAAGGAATGAATCATTAGCTTTGATATAATTATTTATGTCAGCATCTACTAATAACGTTCATTACTTTCTTGTTTTGTGGCCAAAAATTTGAAAAAAAAAAAAAAACAGCATGAGGGAAATTTATCTATTTTTTGAAAGCATAGTTGATCTGGTTTTATATGAAGGTCCTTTATCCACTTGGACTAGAGTTTTGTTCGAGGAGATAAGAATGGATTGGCTTGCATTTTTCTACATGCTGACCTCCAGTTTAACCAGTACCATTAGTTGAAAATGCTGCCCTTTACCCACTAAACAGTTTTAGCTCCTTTGTCAAAGATCAAGTAACCATAGGTATGTGAGTTCATTTCTGAGTCTTCAGTTCTATTCCATTGATCTACCTACCTATCTTTGTACCAATACCATGCAGTTTTTTTATGACTATTGCTTTGTAATAGAGCTTGAGGTCTGGGATGGTGATTCCTCCAAAAGTGCTTTTGTTGTTGATAATAGTTTTTGCTATCCTGGGTTTTTTGTTATTCCAAATGAATTTGCAAATTGTTCTTTCTATCTCTATGAAAAATTGAGTTGAAATTTTGATGGGGATTGTATTGAATCTGTAGATTACTTTTGGCAAGATGGCCATTTTTACTAAATTAATCCTACCAATCCATGAGCATGGGCGATCTTTCCATTTTCTGAGATCTTTTTCAATTTTTTTTTCTTCAGAGACTTGAAGTTCTTGTCATACAGATCTTTCATTTGCTTGGTTAGATTCACACCAAGGTGTTTTATATTATTAGTGACTATTGTGAAGGGTGTCATTTCCCTAATTTCTTTTTCAACCTGTTTATCCTTTGAGTAGAGGAAGGCTACTGATTTGTTTGAATTAATTTTATATCCAGCTACTTTGCTGAAGTTGTTTATCAGGTCTAGGAGTTCTCTGGTGGGGACTTTGGAGTTACTTAAGTATACTATCATACCATCTGCAAATAGTGAAATTTTGACTTCTTTTTTTTTTCTATTTGTATCCCTTTGACTTCTTTTTGTTTTCTAATTGCTCTGGCTAGAACTTTAAGTATTGTATTGAATAAATAGGTAGAGAGTGGGCAGCCTTGGCTACTCCCTGATTTTAGTGGGATTGCTTCAAGTTTCTCTCCATTTAGTTTGATGCTGGCTACTGGTTGCATCTGATAGAGGGCTAATATCCAATATATACAAAGAACTCAAGAAACGAGACTCCAGACACCCAAATAACCCTATTAAAATGGGGTACATAGCTAGACAAAGAATTCTCAACTGAGGAAACAAATAATTCTCAACTATGGAAACTCAAATGACTGAGAAACACTTAAAGAAATGTTCAACATTCTTAGTAATCTGGGAAATGCAAATCAAAACAACCTTGAGATTCCACCTCACAACAGTCAGAATGCCTAAGATAAAAAACTTAGGTGATAGCAGATGCTAGTGAGAATGTGCAGAAAGAGAAACACTTCTCCATTGTTGGTGGGATTGCAAGCTGGTACAATCACTGTGGAAATCAGTCTGGAGGATCCTCAGAAAACTGGACATAGTATTAACTGATACTATACCACTCCTGGGCATATACCCAAATGATGCTCCGACATATAACAAGGACACATGCTCCACTATAGCAGCCTTATTTATAAAATTCAGAAGTCAGAAAGAACCCAGAAGTCCTTCAACAGAGGAATGGATACAGAAAATGTGGTACATTTACACAATGGAAGACTACTCAGCTATTAAAAACAATGAATTCATGAAATTCTTAGACAAATGGATGGAACTAGAAAATATCTAGAGTGAGGTAACCCTATCATAAAACAACACACAGGGTATGCACTCAATGATAAGTGGATATTAGCCCAAAAGCTTGCAATACCCAAGATGCAACTCACAGACCACATGAAGCTCATGAAGAAGGAAGACCAAAGTGTGGGTCCTTTGGTCCTTCTTAGAAGGAGTAACAAAATACTTATGGGAGCAAATAAGGAGGCAAAATGTGAGGCAGAAACTGAAGGAAGAGCCATCCGGAGATTGTTCCACCTGGGTACCCATCCCATGTGCAGTCACCAAAGGCAGACACTGATGTGGATGCCAGGAAGTGTATGCTGACAAGGAGCCTGATATAGCTTTCTCCTTAGAGGTCTGCCAGAGCCTAACATATACAGAGGCGGATGCTCACAGCTAATCATAGAACTGATCATGGGGTTCCCAATGGAGGAGTTAGAGAGAAGACTGAAGGAGCTGAAGGGGTTTGCAGCCCCATGGGGAGAGCAACAATGCTAACCAACCAGAGCTCCCAGGTTCTAAACTACCAGCCTGGGAGCACATAGGGAGGGATCCATGGCTCCAGCTGTATATGTAGGGAAGGATGGCCTTGTAGGGCATAGGTGGGAAAGGAAGTTTTTGGTCCCCTGAAGGGTGGATGCCCCAGTGTGGGGGAATTCAAGGGTGGAGAGGAGGGTATGGGTTGGTTGGTGGAGGCACATCCTCATAGAAGCAGGAGGTAGGGGGATGTGTTAGTGGGTTTCTGGTTTGGGGGGAAATGGTGAAAGCAGATAACATCTCAAATGTAAATAAAATATCCAATTTAAAAAAAAAAAAGAAAGCATAGTTGAGATATGGCAGTGGGTGCAACCAGAGGAAGCAGCATATGGGGTTGCTGGCTCACATCTCTGTGGAGCAGGCAGGAAATAGCTATGAAACTCAATGTTTTCCTTGACCAAGGCTCTAAAGGTTCTACAAACTCCTTCAATTGCTCTACCAGCTGTGATCATGTGTTAAAAATACGAGCCAGTGGGGATATTTCACATGAAACTGTATCACATATGAACTCCTATGTCCTTCATGGTCTCTTTTCATGCCCTATGTCCTAAATGCCCAGTGAAGTCATTTGTATCTGAATTATTTAGCATATGTTACTTTTCATGTTGTTTCATTAGCCACATTTCTTGACTAGTTTTGAAAGCTTAAGGGCATCATGTCCAGAAGAAATGTTAGGAAATATATCGGTTTTTGTTTGTAATTTTGGATTTTAAAGAGTACCATTACTTTTAAAATTCCTAAGAAAACATCCAACAGGAAACTGTTTGTGTAGCTGTGGATAAATCTTTCAACATAACAGATTTTAGATTTTATATAATGTAGATTTGTATATGGATACAAATCTGTGTAATAATGGTCTTTTGGTGAAGTGCAGTAAGTGAAAAATAAAACTTTGCTCAGTGTACACTCTGGTCTATACAGACTTAGAGTATTGAGAACCAAGATGTGAATATGGCTTTCTGGGTATGGGCATGAGCAAGTGTTCCTGTTGGAAGCATGGGGAGTGAAGTTGAGAGGGCAGAGTATTAATATGTAGTGATCCATAGAGGTTCAGGTAAGATGGAAGAAGAAGCTATAAAGTCATTCACCTCCTCCATTCTTCTTTTCAAACCTGGCGAGTCTATAAAGTAACAACATTCAATGGATTTTAAATATGTAGGTAGAGCCTTGGCGGACAACGCATTTACATCTTAGTAAAATGACAACTTTTACTTCTCTTTCAATGAGTTTGATTTTTAAAAACCCCTTCTGTTTATTACTGACAACCATGTTCTAAACATTTGCTAATGTAATTATAAAAATAATAAGAAAATACAGTAAGTAAAATAAAAACAGAGTGATAACTTTTAGAATATATGATTTCATAAATATGCCTTTATTGTCTAAGAGTTTTAGTAAACTGTGCCAGACGCTGTTGGTGGTAAAGCTCACACACAGACCAGAGAGGCGAGGCAGTGGAGTGTCTGCTTTCAACAAGAAGATTTTGTTACAGAAACAGGTTGAGAGAGAAGGTGCAGTCTCTGGGACTCATGGGGACTTAGTTACTCCTTTATTTCCCAAAATGATAGTAAAACCTGAAATGCGCTGTCAGGAGGCTTACTGGTTAAAGGCTGTGTTTGGATTGTAGAAAGAGAGAAAGGATACTGTTCTGCATGTTAGGGAGGATTTCCTGGACTTCAGAACCTACAGAGTAAATTTATTCCCCACCCCCAAAACTGACATAAACATGAGAAGAAAAACAAAAAGGCTTTAGTTCCTAAAATAACTTCTGATATGACTTTAAAACTCCAATGAAATATTTTAACAAGTGTTTATTCCTTCGCTCTGTTTACATATGTAGAATATAAGATTAGGGGATGACTTTCTCTTGTTTCTTTCATGCAGTATCTTATTATAGACATTGTTTTACCCCCACAAAAATGTTTTTTTCTATTCTACTACAGTTCATTTTTTATTTATTGGGTTGAGTGACAGGGTCTTGTGGCTTATGTTTCACTGTGATTTGACAATTCCACCTTTGCTTTTATGTCTTAATATTCACTTAGTTACAAGAAAAGACCAAGAAAAGGAAGGTGTTATAGTGGAGGCTCCATTGCCTTGGTCAGCAGTGTCCGATCCTGAGTGCTCAGCTCAGTCTACAGTCAGGTAAACATGTGGAACTGGATAATGCTGGAGACTGATGACATTCATAAATGAAGGTGTTGAATATATATTTTAATGTTAATACTTTTACACACGATATGCCCTCTCCTTTCTTGGTCACAGAATTCCCACTGTTGTGGATTTTATATGGGAGCAATTTCTGCCTGACATCTGAAAGTATTTGAATTTTACTTTCTACTTTAAATAGATTTAAATAAATTGCATATATCTTCTTATAGTTTTTGTCCATTAAAGCAACAAACACACACCTTTCATGGTCTCTGCAAAGCATATAATCAAGAGTTATTTGGGAGATATGACTCATTCACATCTTGAACCATGGCATCATTAGTAGGTCTGACAAATGTCAGAGAATTTGATGTGAGCTTCCTACTGGTGTTTTTCCTTTTTGATTTCAGCCTTCTTTATTCAAATACATGGTAACTTACTGGAGCTCCAGGAAGATGTATTGGTAAAAGCTGAATTTAAATAGCACCTCATACTTTCTTTGTTTTTCCTCATTTGCACTCCTCATTTGACAGTCAGTATTGTGACTGAGGCAGAGATGTGCTTTATTGATTTAAGTAGAATTATTCATCTAGATGATTTTTTTAACTTTTAGCATCTATCAATAAAATTAAACCTGTTTTGCATTTTGAATTATATATTTATTTATGTTCTTACTGGACTAAGAGGAGCATTGAGGTCAGCTTCAATCATAGCCTTTTTACTGGTGGTAAATTACTTGAAATTGAAAAATTAAATATTAATCATAAATAATACAAGATTTTATCTGCTGCAGCAGCTCTTTTTGATTATCTATATATAGATGCATTGCAACATTATCTAGCAATCTGCACTTGCATTTTATTAACATTTATTCTGAATAAATTCTTCTTTCACATATGAATTTGTTCAGCACCAGCAAAAGACCCTCCTTTGTTCCTTCCTGTCACTTCGCACTGGAGCCTACTATGATGAATTATTAGGACAATGAAAATTAAGCAAGAGTAAAGGCTGTAATTTGAGAAAGAAATAAATTTGCAGTTGGAAGAATGAATAGGAGCTTAGAAGATCTATTCTGTCTTTTAAAGTTGTCTGTCACTGTACAGTAACATTAAACTCCAGGGTGTTGATGAGGACTTCTCCTCATTGATAGCATTTCTAAGTGGCCAACTTTTCAGGTTCTATGGGGAAATGTCTTTGTGTCTATCCTTTATCTCTACCACGAATGAGTCAGCCACTTGTGGTAACTATTAGCTGGAGAGACAGGAATAGAATGCCTTGTCAGCTGTGTGGATGTATAGTTAAGGAAAGTAAATAAACTCTAGGCATACTGGTGATGCAGGAAATCTCAGGCTTGACATAAAGGAATGTTGGTCAGTTCTTCCTGCCAATGTTGTCCTATCAAACTATTATATTCATGAGACAGAAATTTGAATGTCTACTCATAAGAATCATAAATAATTAAGGAGATATTTGTATTACTTAATTTTATATTTAATATATGATATGTAATATTCATATAATCTATTAATATAATATATAATATATTTTATGCTATATTTATAATTTATCATTATAACATGTAAACATGGACTACCATATCACATGATACTATAGTATAATTACTTATGGATCCATGAAAAAAACATCTGGTTCTTTGCTTATATCTATTTAAATTTTGATGGACTAGCTTACTGTTAGGAAATATGTATTATGAAGTTTTTCTCCCCAGGGGAATATAAAGCAGAATAGTAAGATAGCCTCTCTAAGATATAGGCATCCATACTGGCTCTCATGGATATCTGATGCCACTTCATGAAAGTGCTATGAATGATCTGTAATTTAAGCATGATGACCTCTGCTCATAGAAGTGAAAAGTCGGGGCTTGAAAATTTAGAAAGAGTGACAAAGGTCATCAAGTAGTAAGAGGCTATGCTACAATTTGAACCAAAGCCTTTAAAACTTTTCTTCGAATGAATTGTATTATTTTGTCAGAATACACTATCTCTGTTTTAACAACTTATAAGCATCTGATTATCTGACTTAAGTGTTGAATTCACACTTGTCATGTTCCTAAGGATTTCTGTAGCCTGCTTGCCTTCTTTTCTTTTCTTTTCTTTTCTTTTCTTTTCTTTTCTTTTCTTTTCTTTTCTTTTTTCTTTTCTTTTCTCTTTCTTTCTTTCTCTTTCTTTTTCTTTCTTTTTTCTTTTCTTTTTTTCTGTTCCTTTCTTTATTATTTGTTTATTTTATTTGATTTTACTTTTAGAGTCAAAATTTCTTTGTATAGTGACAGCTGTTTTAGAACTCACTGTGTAGACTAGGCTAGCTACAAACTCAGAGATTTTCCTGCCTCTGACTCCCAAGTGTGGGGATTAAATGCAAAATCCACCATAGCCTGGCTTGTAGCCATTTTTCATATATATGTGTGTGTGTGTGTGTGTAATATATATATATACATACATATATATACATATATATATCCAAAAATATATAGCCTACATACCTATCTAATCTAAGGTATATATACCTTGGATAGGTATGTAGGCAATTTCTGAATTTTAATGTGGCATGAAGTCGGTTTGATTAAGGATACAAATCATCTGATAAGTTTGAAGAAGAACCAAAGTGAAATTTGGTGAATCATGAAGGCTGATTATCTTTGAAGAATAGTCAAATAGAGTGACCCACTCCAGAGTGGCTGGTAGTAAGATGTGGAATTAATATAAGTGAGTTCTGTAGACATGTTTAAGTGTTTGGATGTGGCAAACATTCAGTGGGAGGAGGGATATGTTTAATGAGCATCTTGAAATAGACTGAGTTGAGAATGTATGCAAAGGAGAAGTAGGCTGATGACTAATCTTAAAGAAAAGAAACCAGTTAACTTTTGGCTTCAGAGAAACTTAAGAAATTTTGGAATGGAGACCCAGAGAAAGTGGCTTAGTGTCTGGCTTCTTCTGAGATAAGGCATGACACTAGAGGGGGGGTTATGAAAAAATGAAATATTTCTGAATGAAAATGTTTGGCACTTAATTAAAAATCAAAGCCATAATAGATCCAAGGTCTTCTGGATACTCGCTTCCAAGCTGCATTGCAAGGCTCCAACCATAGCCAACTTCTGTACATAAAACCTGCACATTTCACTGAGCACATCGTTAAGTCTCACTGCAGCAGATGCCTGACACAGCACTGATCAGTCTCCAGTGTGTTGTGCATCATGAAGCACAGTGTTGTCATCGCTCATACAATGTTTTCCCCTCCTACAGAAGTGCAAGGCCTTAATTATATAAAACTAAAATCATTTAATATTTTTCTTTTGCCATTCCTCAGCGATTAGGGAAATTTTTGGACTAGGTTGTGTTAGAGTGTTTGGTTTTAAAATTGCTGTTTGAGTTGCCAGCTATAGTTTTGGAAAAAAATAATTCTCGTTGTATTAGGATAGTGTTATGAAGAGTTGCTAACGTGGTCCTAAAGACACTTCTGTTATTTTCTACAATGTATTTACACAAACTAATGTTGATTTCATTGATGATTATAAAACATCAGCCAACTCTGAAAAATGTTGAGGATGCTGCATCCCTAACATCAACTATTCAGCAAAATTTAATTCTTCATTGAAAAATAAACAATACATCTGTCTCATTGACATGCATATCTGTTTTTGTCTTTAATAACCATTATGATTGTATATAATACACATATATGCCCAATACTTGTTTAAGACAAATTTCTTTATGGGATGTTATCAGTAAATGTTTGAATTATAAATGTGCATTGATCCCTACATACAGTGCTTCATAAGATTTTCTTGGGTAAAATAGAAAAAAAGTTAAATATACCTTGACCTGGAAAACCAACCACCTAGACATTGTTCTCAGTGCTGGAGACACTACAGCAAAAACTAGTGCCCAAGAGACTCCTAACATTCTTGATACAGAAAAGGGATCTGAGTTTGCCAAAATCAAGTTGACAACTGCTGGCTTACACAAGGTATTAAGCATCCTACTTAATTAACAATTAATTGTGGGGTAAGAGGAAACAACACGCTGTGCATGTTCATATCTGGATTCCAGGGAGAAAAAACAAATTTGTCCCTAGAGATTTCTCTTTTCTTATAGGCGACTTCAGATAAAACAAATCTTATTAAAACTTATTCACTAAATACCAGTGCTCATTTGACATTGTGTGTCACTGGTGAAGTTACAGATAATGCTTTCTCTATAATTTGTGCATAATATTTAGAATTCCACTTAGTTAATATTCACTAAAGTGTTACCCATGACTTAATTGGAGACATGTGCCCCAAAGTGACCATAAAAATGCAGACTGACAGATGTCAAAAGTTAAGTATAAACACAGTGCTATGGAATCTACAGACTGGGCAAACATGTGGGCATTTTCTTGAGTAACATTGTTGCATGGTCTTGAGGCCCATATTGTACAGCTTGGCAGACACTGAGTTGCAGCTACTCTCTGATCCATGCTTGGAGCTACTGTTTTGCAGACCGTTCTGCCCCACGCTTTGGGGCCTAAAGCCCGGCCTGCGCTGTTGCTCCGGTCTGCGGGTCAGGGCCTAGCAAGAGACGTGAAGAATGGAGACAAAACAGGGTGTGTAGTCAAGTCTCTCTCATTTATTGTCTCTCTTCATGTCTCTCTTATTGTCTCTCTTATTTATTGGCTGCCCTTTTCTCTCCCTTTATTGTCTCTCCTTTTCTCTCATTGTCTCTCTCGTTGTGTCTCTCTCTGAAGGGAAGTACGGGATATGTATACACTTTGTCATGTGCCTTGCAGGTGTAGATATGACGTGTATATAACGTAGATAGCAAGTGCACCATGTGCCTTGCATCTGGGGGCACTAAGCAGCAAAACAAGATATGCGGGATAAACAAGATGTTTATCAGAGTGTGCTCAGCTGTTGTAGGCTGTTGAAAACCAAGTCTCGTGTCAGGGTATATGGCTCGAGATGGCTGCAAGAATGATAGCCGCTTTCTGCTACAAGTCGGCTCCCAACAGTATGGATGCTGAGCTGATTGTGAGCAGAATTGGGCAGTTGGTTCTGGGCTTGTATAAGATCATTGGCTGAGCAAGCTAGAGGAAGCAAGTCAGTAAGCAGTATCCTCCATGGTGCTTGCTTCTGTTCCTGCCTCCAGGTTTTTCTTCAGTTCCAGATCTAACTTGACTTCAAAATAGACTGTGACCTACAAGCCAAATAAACTCTTTCTTCCCCTTAGAGTTTCAACAATAGAAAGCAAACCGGGAGAAAGAGAGAAGGGGGGAGGGAGGGGGAGGAAGAGGAGATAGGGAGAGAGAGAGAGAGAGAGAGAGATCATTTCAGTTGGTTCGGTGACAGCTGGGGATGGGATTCAGCAAGGAGGAGGAGCTGGAATCAGACCTGGTTCCAGGAAGAAGCACAGCTCAGGCCAGAGGCGAAAGTACAGAGCATGGTCAAATCTCACAGATGAGTCAAACACTGCCCGAGTAGTCACAGGAAGAGGAGGAAGCACAGAACCCTGTGTGCTGCATAAAGTACTACAAGAGGAAGCACAGCTGGAAGAGGCGTGTGTGGCAATGCACTCTCTGCAGTATTGAAGCAACATAGTGACAGTGTTCACATAGAAAACAGGCCTTCTATTTACTTTGCATTCTTTAGACATCTTTGTTTTGATATAAACTTTGATATGGATCAGTTAATTACATAGACTTTGATATGGATCAGTTAATTACATAGCATGTGTTAAAATCTGTCATTATATATTTCTAATTTTAGAAATTTCTCATAAATTTCTTTAAAAAGTTGATTTTTCAAATATATCTTATATCAACTTTGATAAATACTTTTTTAAAAGCCTATGTAGAAAAGCTTTATCAATTATTTTCCAGTATTTATTGAATTATTAAGAATTTTCTCTGATGAAACAAAACAAGAGGTTGGTGCCCTGGGGCAAGTCTTCATTTCCCACTTATGTTGGTGGCCATGACCATTAATCTTTGTATAACAATTTGATACAACTTGACACTTTTAAAGTTGTTACAGGTGGTTACTAATTTTTTATTCCAAAGCCTTTGTGTATGTAGTGATATGGTCAAAAATTTCTTTCTACAAAGTTTTCTTCAGTTTCTATTGGGCTGTTAAAGTCTAATTACAAAGTACATAAAAGTGCCTGTTCCATTTAATTATGATTACTAGAAACGGGCAAAATTGAGAAGTTTGGTTTCCTACAATGAAACAATGTACCCTTGACTCCCCTGGCAAGTGTTCTGAATTCTGTATACCCACTAACCTCATTATCTTTCAGAACAGTTACAAGGTAACATTTGGGGGAAAGTTTTTCTTTGAAAATATGCAAAATATTTGACCCTAACTAAATCTCAGCAAGAAAACCAGCCAGGAATATGTTGATAATATGTTGATTATTCTCATGGTGGGATCTCTCTCCTCTCTTCTAATCTTCCTTCCCCTCTCTCTCTCCCTCTCCCCCTCCCCCTCCCTCTCCCTCTTCCCCTCCCTCTCCAGCTCCATCTCCCCCTCCCCCTCCCTCTCCTTCTTCATCTCCCCCTCCCACTCCTCCTCCCCCTCTCTCTCCCTCTTCCTTTCCCCCTCACCCTCCCTCTCCCTCTCCCTCCTTTCTGTGAATGCACACATGGCTGTGTGTGCATGTGTTTAGCTGAAATCGTAGCATTTTAAGCTCATACTTTTCAGTTCTCTTATGTGGCTATTATAAAAGATTTTTCTCTATCCTAAATCAGAACTTTGCAATCTGTACCACCCTTTCTTGCATTCTGTACAATTTCACCTGATGAAAAATTCTGGTTTTATTAGTCCCACACTGAGAAAATTTCTCCTGGGGATAGCCTGCTTCTCATGGCATTTATTACTGTGGAGTAATCCCCTTTTGATTTAGACTGATAATGAACGTTCACTCCAGTGCTTAAAACCCGGCCATTCTAGAACTAAAGCAAATGGGAGTGGATTGAAGAACTGAAGAAAGATACAAACAGTAAAATCAAAGTATTTGTACAGCTTCACTCTCCTTTGATTAAAGTTCCCCAGAAACCTACCTATATGAGAGAAGCTAAATTACTATAATTAGTGCTGAGATCTGCTAAGTGATTTTTTACCTGACTGAACCAAGAAGAGTATTAAGTCTTTAAGTGATTCTATTTTTTTTAACTTATGGAAAATATATTTACCAGCTATACATTTTCCTCCTTCTGATGACAGAGAGAGAGAGAGAGAGAGAGAGAGAGAGAGAGAGAGAGAGAGAATTAAATTAAATTCATGTGGTTGATGCTCTGATACCTAAGGCTCCAGATAGCCCTGGAGCTTCCTCAGAGGCTTGCAGGCAGCTGCATTCGCCAAGTCCCTTTACCCCAGCAATTGTTCGCAGCTCACACAACCTGGGGCAGGGCCCTTGTAAGTATTGAAAGTTTCATGAGCTTCTCAAGTGTCTTGAGACTTGGAATGTTTCAATCCAGAGAAGACAGCTGCAGAGCATCCATCTGTCCCTTTTACTGTACTATTTATAACGGAGACTTACTCAATTACTCAGGCCACTCCCACCAGGGAGATTATAATATAATGACCCAGGCCACAGGGACCAGAGCAGAGTACACTGTTTAATGTTTTCTGAGCATTCAGTCTGTGTGAATTTTCAGTTTATTTTACATGCTTTTTATTATTCCTCTTTTTTAAAAAAAATCTGAATGACCTGGAAGGCTTAGTTGCTTGTAAAGGCACTTAAGGGAAATAAGAAAAATGCCCCAATGTTCATCTCCAGTTCTCAATAATTTATTTTCAAGGCATCTGCTATTCAATTTTCCTTAGTATGTGACTGTTCATAGCAAATACAGAGGAAAAGACAGTGTTTTTGAAGACTACTGCGGGAAAATCCAGTAAGTACTGGAGATGACACCTCAGACTTGCTTTAGAGTGTTACTCCTGGGATCATTCACATACCTTTTTCTTTTGCGTGCCTGTTGTATATGCACATTAGTGTGTTCCTGCTGTGTACACACACTAATGTGTGGCCACAGATGCACATTTCTATGGTTTAGGTCTGATGTGGGTGTCAGGTGTCTTCCTTAATTCCTCCCTGTCTAATATTTTGAGACAGTTCTCTCACTGTGAGCTGACTGAGCTGTGTTAGCTGAGCAGTGGGCTTCAGGGATCCTTCTGTCTCTAGCATACCACCATATCTGGCTTTTACTTAGGTTCTGGATGTTGATCTCAGGTCCTTGTACTTGTATGTATTGGGCCTTTTCACATAAGAGCCAGTGGGTTGCAGCCAGGATCCCTCCCTTCCATCCTTTTCCCCTTCCACACTGTTATCCTTCACTTTCCTTTCTAGCACATACACATTGGTACAACTAAAAAGAATGAGGCTGACAGAGGTCTGCCCAATTTATAACTCTTGTACCAATTATTGCCTCTCATGTTGACTTTAATTGTCAAATCTATGAGATGGTTGGACAAAGATATTGTTTCAGGGAAATAGCTACAGAAAAGTGTTCCCAGTCTTTTGGGCAGTGTCTAGAAGGGATTAAATTCACTCTGAAAAGTCATGAGATTCCACTTGGAAGGAGTTCATTGATCACCAATAGACTGACTACAGCTGTATACATGCTGACTTGACATGTGAATCGGGATGCCAATAGTCTCACTTGACATTTAACAGTATGTGAATAAGCAACTGCACTGGCCATTTTTTGTAGATGATACACACATTCAATTACATATGGAGAGCAAGACCTAGTGACCATGAGTTTCTATAAATATATGTTCCATTAGCCCAGGGAAGTTTACATTCAAAAAATATTCTTCTTTTTCATGATGTGCAATGTTGTATCTTTATGACACTATTCTTTGAGACTTTTCTTTAAAAAAAAAAAATCTTACTTGACCCTTGCTAATTTGGTAAATTTGAAAGATGGGGCTTGCTATAGATTGTGTGTGTTACTATAACAAAATAGTACAGACATGGGTATTTATAATTAGTAGAGATTACTTCTCTAAGGTAATCTTTGGTGGCTGTGCCATCCAAGATATCAGGAAAGCATCTGGGAGAGTTCCTTGTTGGTCAGAAGAGGCAGGGAGTGTAGGAGTGCTAGGCTGCTTTTGCAGCTTTCCACAATGATGTCTGTCTGCACATGAAGGCAGAGCCTATGTGCCTGTCAGGACTATCATGTAGGCTATGGTCCTCCACACTATCAGTCTATTTTCCAACACAATAGAACACTAATCCATACAAGAAGTTTTAAGAGATTTTTGCATCCATGCACATTTTTGCCCATATGTGTCTTTTAGCATCTGCCTTAGAAGATCATATGCTTGAGTTTATGGGTCACTGTAGAACAATTTAAGGAGAAGCCATACTCCATAGACATGATCAAGCAATCACATCATATGGCCCTAGGGTATGGACCCTGCTTTCTTTCTCTAACTACATAATAATGCTGTGTTTGTTATAGATGAGGAAATTTAGACAGGGTCAGGGGTCAACATTTTTGCTTACATTTATAATTCCATGATTGCGATGAATAAATACTATTTTTAAATGTCAGTTCATGTTTTACAAGAGAGTTTTGAATATATTATCTCAGTTGATCCCACAAGCATTGTAGCTGTGGGAAAAAAATACAAAAACAAAAACAAAATTATTATTTGTGATTGACAAATAATTACTTCTTATTCAGGTTGTACAACTTACAAAATAAGAACCACTTTTTTGTGAATATTTAATATGGTTTAGATGATGTCTGATGTACTTTGAAATCTTTGTTTCTTTACTCACTTGTTTATATTTTTCCCTTTGTTTCTCCCTGCACTCTCCCACGGTTCTCATTTTACAGATGACATGATTGAAGTTCAGGAAATGTTAGTGGCATGAATAAAACCACTGTAAATATGGGCAGTGCAATGGGTAGACTTCCATCCATCTGACCCTCTTGACCATCCTGTCCCTAGCAGTGTATCCTGCTAATGTGAAGACACAAATGTGGTTCACATTAAGATTACACTCTTAGTAAATTGTAAGTTTCTGTGAATAATAATTAGTTCAGTTTTCTTTGTGCATTGAAAAAATCTTGACATTTTAAGTATGTGTGAAAGGAATATGTTATAGAAAACTACAATTAACCTCATACTAGAAAATTGACTTCATGTGATCAACACACATTTACAACAATGCAGTTCAGATAGATTGCCTCCCTTGATAATGTCACAGGCTGTGTGATTAACATGGCAGTTGGCAGAACGCTGTGGTAGGATCAAGCATCAGACAATGGATGTGCTTCTGCTTAAGGTGGGATTCTGCTCTGTTTGCCAGTTGTGGCCTCTGGTTTCTTCTCCCACTTGCCAGTAGAAATTACTAGCAGTTTTACCTTGGCTTATTCAGTCACAGAGTTTACTCAATCCCTCGAGGTACAAGAAGCAAGCAGCCTTTTCTTTTAGGGAACAATGAATGTAATAATACAGAAGATTAGTGTCAGCCCTGAAATTCTGCCAACACTGGTTAAATAGGAGGGTCCTCTCCCCCTCCCCCCCCCCATTACATGCAGCTTTAAGCATAACTCAACCAGTCACAGGAGGATCAAACCAGCTGAAATAAGTTGAGACACATGAAGATGCTAAATGTACTCTCACTGTGATGCTTTGTATATGCTTGGCCCAGGGAGTGGCACTATTAGGAATATAGTCTTGTTGGAGTAGGTGTGTCACTGTGGGCATGGGCTTAAGACCCTCATCCTAGCTGGCTGGAAGTATTAGGCTAGCAGCCTTTAGATGAAGATGTAGAACTCTCAGCTTCTCCTGCACCATGTCTGTCTGGATGTTTCCATTTTGCCACCTTGGTGATACTGAACTTAACCTCTGAACCTGTAAACCAGCCCTAATTAAATACTGTTCTTATAATTTTGCCTTTGTTATGGTATCTGTTCACAGTAGTAAAACACTAACTAAGACACAAATTGATACCAGGGACTGAGGCATTGCTGTGATAGCCCTTATCAGGCTTTCATTTGGAAGAATGTGGATGTGGGGACTTTAAATTTGGAAAGCATTGCAATGCTTTAAGTGGGATTACTGAGCTATCCTATAAGGAGTATGGAAGACTCTTGCTGTGAGTGATTTGAACTGTGCTGACCTGGCACAAGAGGTTTAGGTGGAGAAGAATTTCAGTATGTGGCCTAAGAGTTTTTATGGTACTTTGGTGAAGAACGCAGCTGCCCTTGTCTGAAGAATCTACCTGAGTCTAAACTGAAGAGACTCGGATTGACATAGGAAGTCTCATCATAGACTTTGTTCTCTGGTTAAGGTTCATAAAAAAAAAATTGAACAAGCATAGCAAGCTGAGAAAGGAAAAATATAAAATATGTGGTTTGAGTATTAAAGGAAGTGAAATGGAACTGAATCCTGTGCTGTAGGAGAGAGCAGATTAAGGCAGTGGAACTTTGGGACAAGATCTGATCCAGGTAAATTTAGATCCAGGCACGGTGGTATACATTTTAATCCCAGGAAATTAAAGCCAAGTAGATCTTTGAGTTCAAGGCCAGCCTGGGACGGAACACGTTCTAGGTAAGGAAAAACTTAAACCCAGGTTTCCTGGTTTCCCGTCTTGCTGTGGGGATTATAATTAAGTAATTGCATGAATCTCAGAAGAGACCTTGAACTTTGAATTTTTAACACTGTTGTGATTGCTATAGGCTATGGGGACTTTTGAAATTGGACTAAATATGTCTTTATTATGTTATGTTGTGGATGGCTGTTTGTATGTTTTGTTCCCTCAAGAGCGCCTGTATTCAGGTGCGGTCAGACAAGAGAAATAAGATGGTACCTGGGGAAGAGGATGATGAGCCAGAGCCATGTGGTTCTAGGAGCCATAAGTAACTGGGGAATTCTTAGAGGATTGAATAATGTAGGGCACATTTGTCCAATCTAAGTGTGCAGCTTGTATTTATTATCAGTTGAGGTTTGAGTTCTTTGTGTGGGCATTTTAGGGGCTGAAGATTTACTCTTATATATCTGGTTGGTAAATTACAAGCCTCTGGAATTTTCATTTTATGGGGTAAGAGGATCAGAGCCAAGCTGCAGCCAGTTTTGACAGGCTAGCCTCAGGGGGGCAGATAGCTTCAGAAGTATAAGCAGCAGTTAAGCTCTTGGGGCTCCCCATGGGGGTGGGGAGATTGCCTTTGCTGGTACCTAGCCAGTCATAGTGTGCATTGTTTGTTTGTTGTTGTTTGTTTGTTTGTTTTTTATAATTTCATGCTACAATGCTGTGTTTAAGTATGGCCCCCAAAGATTCATGTTTGAATAAGCCTATGTGAGCCAGGGAGTGGAAAGTGATGGTTTATATATGGTTGGTTGGTCCAGGGAGTGGCCTTTCACCAGCATTGTGTTCAATCATTTGCTACATATTTAAACTGATATTAAAACCACAGTTTGACTTTCATATGTATTTTCCCTCAGCTCTCCAGGCTCTTAAAGTGGATAACAAAGTCACCCTCCCAAGACTAGACTTCGATTTTTTTTCCTTATTTATATTTTCCCTTCAATTTCTACTGCAGAATGTAGAAAAATGAGAATGTTAAAGTGTTAGTGAGAGTGTGTTGAAACTAATTTTTAAACCAGACCAAAAAGAAAAAAAAAAAGAACGGATTCTTTTCCTTCTTATTAATCATTTGGCCTTGCAGGGTATTCAGGATGATTGCCTGCTTCTTCTTTGTAGCTATGTGGGTGATAGAGTACTTAATACAGTACGTATAGAAGAGTGTAGAGCACTTAACACGGCATTTGTTTTAGGTTGCAGAGTACTTAATACAGTACTGGCTATGCCACTGCAAGTGTTCCCTAACTCCAAGTCACTTTCTCGCTGCCTTATTTGTGTGTTTAAAGGCCAGTTCTGAAGGTCAACCAGGACTGTGCATGGTTGGCAGGAGGAACAGGCATGTGTTCGGCTCCTGAGATTTCAGTACCATCTGAAGGATTTATGTGTGCTGTTTCTGGATGAATAGCATTAACTGAGAAGAAACGTTTAGCATCAGGCTCACACAGTTTCTCTACACATGTGACACCGAAATCGGCAGTTACATTGGTGTGAGGAGGAAAACATTAATGAGCGTTATCTTGGAGTGCATGATTTCCTATGAAAAATAATAAGTATTTGTCAACATATCAGTAACCAAAAAGAAAGACCTCATGTTTTCAAGGAGACTAAAAAAATATAAATGGGATTCACATGTAGAAACATACCTAAAATTTTTTCCTTCAATTATAGCTACTATTCAGAAAAACCTCAGTCTTCTTAAATTCATATTTCAGTACTATGAACAAATATAGGGGTCATAGGTATATATATATATATATATATATATATATATATATATATACATATATATATGTATATATATGTCATTTATGACATATATATTTATGTGTCATATATTTGTCTTATAAATATCACATGTATATGACATGCATGTATATATGTAATATTCATGTATATACATATTATGTGTAATATCACATATCACATCATATATTACATATCCCATATTATATATTATATTATACATTATATATTATACATTACATATTACATATTATTACTATTTAACATATATAATATATAAAATATATAAAAATAATATGTAGTATAATGTAACACAATGAAATATAATGGAATATATTATATAATATATAACATACATATATATTCATATAAAAGTCTTCTTAAATAGTTACTGTTTAAGCAGTCAAGTGTTACAGTTCTCAACCTCAGCAGCTTCCATTTCTTCTTTACTATATAACCAACTTAATGCTAGCATCCAGTGGAATACAGGTAGTGATATTTCCTGGCTTATTTTTATCCTGACATTTGACACATATTAGGTAGCCTAAAGCAGACATTCACGTTTCAAGAATAACATTTTCTTATTGCAAATGACCTTGGCTCTTAGAGGAGGTGCTTGAAATGTCTTTCTTTTCTTAAGTCTTGTGCCTTCTCTAAAAACAACAATTGTAGTCTCTAGTTGACTGAATATATCAGAATCCCTCCAGAATGTATAGAAATGCAAGAAATGTGTTGGCAATTAGATGTAACACACCACAGAGAGGTAAAGACAAGATTTTATTCATAATTTTTACAATAGAACACCATTTTTATACAAACAATGTTGTCATACAAGAAAACATAATATAAAATAATACTAGAAAACATAATATAATATATAAAATAATTTACAGAAATGAATGTCTTAACAGAACCACTTTCATTGTCACTAACAGAGAAGTTTGGACTGTAATTTCACTTGTCATAAAATAATTTTACATGAAAAGAATCTGGGTATAATATGATGAATTGTTAATCACTAAAACAATGTCTTAAACTTTGTATACCAATGTTATGTATATGTGCACAGTTATACTCTTGTATATAAATGTTATCTATGTGTGAACACAGTTATATCCTTGTATGCAAATGCTTTGTATGTGTGCATACAGTTATACCTTTGTGTTCAAATGTTATATCACACAGATAATGTTTATAGTGAGGACATAACAGCAACATGGCATCACCTATGTTATTTTACATTCAGCTTTGGCTTTTATAACAATACCATGCAAAGGACAGATTGTCTAAGACCTATTGTAATGTGCTTAGTATTTGCTGTCATCCTCTTTTCCTTTAAAACTCAGAGCATGATCACTCAAGATGAACTGTTGATTTTTTTCCTCAGTTGTTGATTGATTTAAAATTAGTCTAATTTTGAAAGTCATTTTTATTCGTTTTTCTAGGATTTGAGCAGCTGTTTAAGACTCCCTACTCCACTGTCTTTGCTGTCCCTGTTCCTGTTTATATTTAAATTTATAATTGTTTATAACCTCATTTCCTGTCCTGTGTTCAGTTGTTTTCATCTAACTGGTGCTGATATTACCACATCATGAAGAACTAGGTTTGCACTGAGATCTAGAGGTGGAGGATTGAATTCTTGCCTCCCTTTGAAGACCAGATACTCCAGAGACTTTGACGATGAACATATTGATAGGCACTAGTTCTTAATTTGGAGTCACTCTGAATTATTGACTGACGTCTGGAATGTGCCAGCTGAATAAGCAGATCTTGAGGTGGCATGTCCATCTTTGACATCACTGATAGATCTTGGAATTAGCAAAACTTATCTTGTTACATCCTAGAACTGAAAAATGAAATAAATAGCCCATTTTATCCTAATTTCTGCTTGTACGTTTCCAGTAGTTTATCTCTAATGCATGATTTGTGAAGGTCTTAGCTGTCACTGTGGACACCTGGCAGTGGAGCTTCATGAACTGGCTTTCGCCCTGAGGTCTTTAGTGACATGGCTTGATTTCTAAATCTATCCTAAGTGTGATAAAAGGAGATAAGCGAGTAGCTTTCAGAGTGTGTGGGATGGTGGAGTAACAGTAGCTTTCCATTATCTGATTGCTGACAAATTCTGTTCTGGTCATAGCTATTCAAAACCCGCTGTAGCTGATTTATCTTGTGGGTTTTGTGTCTGTGTATTCTATTTTGCATTTAATCCAATGGCTGTGTTGGGCTCTGCCTTAACTGGAACATTGCCTGTGAGCTATCCTCTGCCTGTGTGGATCCCAGCACATAGGGTGGAAGGGTGATAAGAGCCCCACAGCCTGCCCTGCTGTATGAGTCCCTGGTTATATCATCATTTTCCTCTTTTTGCACACCTAAACCAAAGCACGATTTCTTTCCTGGTTTTCTGTTGTGTTCATTTTCTTTGTAGTTCAGCCTTTCCTTTCCCTAATTACTGTTTGTATTCAAACAGTCGTCAGTCCTGTACCCAGAGTTGAGTGGTCACAAGATAGGACAATCCTCAGGTAACCTTGGACTGACTTAGTTCTCATCGCTTTATTATTAGTTGATACTAAGAATAACTGTAGTTAAAACCCTCGTATATAGAAAGCCTGGTAGGAGTAAACCTGGTTCTCTGTGAGCACAGGAAAGAACACTCTTCACTGTGTTAGCACAGGACGTTGCAAGGCATAACCCTTGACAAAATGACAGACAATGCATGGACTTATCTGGGATGTCCTATAAGTGATGCAGCTAGGACACTGAGCAGCTGTCTTAAACCTTGATCCATCAACAGCAATCTATAGGTCTCAGTTATCACTCCCTGAATATCTGTAATTAACAGACCCAATTTCTTGTGATCTGTGGTATGGATAGGTTGTCTTACCAGACACATTTAGTTCTCAGTGTGCTTTGATGCTCTTGTGTTATTTGAATCTTTTTTAGGTGAGAATTGAAGGCACAAATCTAGGTCTCCAAATTAAATTAGAACTGCTTAAACCAGACTTTGAATCTTGGCAATGTGGCCACAGACTACAGTAATAATAGTTGTGTTCTAAAGCTCTTCATGGGTTAAGGAAAAACATGGGAGATTCTCCTCATAAAATGATTGCAATTTAATGATTACAATAATCAAGTATGCATACAATCTTGGAAAATGTTATTTTCTGTGAATTTTAGATGAATTCAGGAGTATGAATTGGCTTTCTTGCCTTAGTTTGTTCATTGGAAATAGCAGCATAGTAATTTATTATTACTTATTTTCTAATAGTAAGAACATATATAAAATCTTTACTGGGATTTTCAAACCAGTTATTTCATTTATACAGACAAAAGTGCAGCTGAGAAATCTAAATATGTATTTAAATGTACAGAAAATCATTATTTTTCCCCCAAGTAAGCCCTCTATCCTTCCTCTGGAATTTCTCTTTGCTATGTAATGGCTCTTTTGTTCTTGAGATTTTCCTGAGTTATTCATTGACAGCTGCAAAACTGCTTTGCCAAGTTAAAAATGAAATCTGTATTTTTCAGGATAGTTATTTGTTAAACATGAGATGATTCATTTAGCTGCCTGTTTATAGTAGTTCTCAAGAAATGTAACTTTAGGAATATATTTTTATCTTTTATGATTCTTAAGATATCATTATATCCTTCTCTATTTAGGAGCCCCTCTCTCATGACTGCAATATCCTCTGCAATTAAACACTATCAAAAGGGACTCAGTATTTTTATTTTCAACTCTCTTCATATTCTTCTTTATTTATTTCTCTACTGACTAGAGAAATATAACCAGATGAAAATCATGTTATAGATGCCCATCATAAACGTGACACAGCAGCTAGAGAGATGGCTTTGTGATTAAAGGCACCTTGTAGGCACTTTTCAAGAGAATGTGAATTCTGTTCCCACCACCAGCATCAGATGGTCTCCACAGGCACCTATGTACAGTGCACACAGCCACATACAGGCACACACACATGTACACATGATTACAAGTACAAGTGTGGATCTTTAAAAGAATTCAGATGTAAAGGAGTGACTTTGCCTTCAAGCTATTCTTACCTGTTGCAGCCCGTACTGCCCGTTCCGGTCCGAGGGTCAGGGTCTAGCGAGAGAGAGAGAGAGAGTGGGGATAAAGGGGAAGAGACGCGAAGAATGGAGACAAGACAGAGATTCTGATCAAGTCTCGTTTATTGAAGGGAATTCTGAGCTATTTATAGGCTTTTGCCACGTGCCTTGTAGGCGCGTGGATACCACGTGCCTTGCAGGTGTTGATATGACGTAAGCCTTACAGGCGTCTATAGCGTGGACAGCACGTGCACCGCAATGCCTTGCAGGCGTGGATAGCACGTGTGCCTTACAGGCATGTATGGCATAGATAGCACGTGGACAGCATGTGAACTGCAATACCTTGCAGGCGTGACTACCACGTGCACCTTGCAGCTGGGGGCAGTAAGCAGCAACATAAAATATGTGGGATATCAGAGTGTGTTTCAGCTGTTGTAGGCTATTGAAAACCAAATCTTTCGTCAGGGTATATGGTTCCAGATGGCTGCAAAGTTGATCTAGCTGCTTTCTGCTAAAGTCGGCTCCCAACAGGTCCCCCTTTTTAAATTTTTTCAAAAGGGAAGGCTGGGAAAACTTACGGAAACCGTGCCTGTCCTAGGTTGGAACAAAGGACCCCAGCCTCCCTTTCCCGTCCTTGGATACTCAACAGCCATTGGTTGAGCTCCTGTCTTAGGATGGTGAGGCCTCCGTTCTTTTAGGGGCAAGGGTCTCGGTATGCTCTCTTACCCGTCACTGACTATCCGGCTTAGCGCGTAAGTTAGGGGTTAATCCTCATCAGTCTTGATGACAGAGGTTTCAGAGTCCCCTACTTCCAGCCTGTAATAGTGGACCTGTATGGGTTTCATTTGTATAGTATCTCGTACAAAAGCCATCAGTTTGTTGAACCTTATTAACCCAAGAGACAAGAGACTTAGCAATGCCTGAACAGTCAATATAAAAGCAACACTCTTTTTTAAGGGTAACACATAACTCCCTCTATCAGAGGAGTAAAAAGTGTAAGCCTCTTCTATTCTGTTTATAAATGTCTTATATCAGAATCTAAATCTATATAAATACAAAACTGATCATAGCTTTGATCTAAAGAAAACTAAGGAAATCCCTGTTCCTGCTCTAGTCAATCTCAAACCCAAAAAACAACTATAGTAACTGTGGTAGTGGGTTTTCTCCTAATCTAAATTCCCACTAAATCTAAAACAATCTAGTTCCCCACTAAATCATAAGTCAGGGAATCAAGAGTCCAATAGAGCCACCCTGGAGATATGGGTGGTGATGTCTTCTTCAGCACTGATAACTTCCCAAGTCAGGTTTACTCGTTGATCTGTTCCAATTTGAAGGCAATTGTGAAGCATCTTTATGTTTCCTGTGAAGAAAAAATACGCTTCTCAGGGGGTTTCTCCTCCCTGGATTTGTTATTGTTGTCTATTTGTTTAATCAGTCTCTCTGGCAGCCAACGTGCAGCATCTGCAGTTTGGGAATATATGCAAACAGAACCTCTTCCCCAGATAAGCACTGGGTCTGGCCCATTCCAGGTTCCAGTTAATGGGTCTTTCCAGAGGACTGTTGCAAATTTTTTTTTTTGTATCAGGATGCCAGAATCTATCTGCAGCAGATTTTCCTTCAGAATCCAAATTTAAAAAATTTAAAATGAAGAGTGCATGATGAAGGATATTTCTGGGGGATCCCTTGGTAGGGTACCATTCCCCCTTTTTAATTTTTTCAAATTGACATTTAATGGTTTGATGTGCCCTTTCTACTATACCTTGGCCCTGTGGATTATATGGAATACCCGTTTTATGTAGTATTCCCAATCTTTCACAAAATTGGTGGAAACTGGAGCTTGTATAGCCTGGGCCATTGTCAGTTTTTATCTGTTTAGGCACACCCATTACAGCGATTGTAGCAAGCATATGAGCAATCACATGCTTGCTTGCTTCTCCAGTTTGTAATGTTGCATAGATGAAACCACTGTATGTGTCTACACATACATGTATATATTTTTGCTTGCCAAATTCATTATAATGAGTAACATCCATTTGCCAGATACTGTTTGGTATCAGTCCCTTTGGATTTACACCCAAATGAGGAACTGGTAAAAGTTTAACACATGATTGACATTGTTTGACAATTTGTCTAGCTTGTTCTCTGGTAATTTTAAACATAACTCTTAAGGTTTTAGAATTAAGGTGATGTAACTCATGAGCCTTTATGGCCTGATCCAAATTAGATTTTTGATCTGGTAAAGTCACTGCAGCTATTCGAGTAGCTAGGTCTGCCTTGGTATTTCCTTCAGAGAGAGGACCTGGTAGCCCAGTGTGGGCTCTCAGATGTCCTATAAAGAATTTACACTTTCTCCTCAAAATTAATTGTTGGCACTGTAAAAACAAATCAGCTGCTTCTGAGGAATGCTTTATTTGTGCAGCAGTTTCTAGCAGAGGGATAGACTGAGCTATGTATGAGCTATCTGTATAAATGTTAATGGGTTGATTTGGAAATGCTTGAAACACAGCAATAACAGCATGTAATTCAACCAATTGAGCTGACACAGATGATGTAGCAAAGGAGATTACTTGATCTTTAAAGGCATAAGCAGCTGTTCCTGATGAGGAACCATCAGTGAAAACTAGCAATGCTTCCTTGATAGGTTCATGTGCAGTATGAGATGGAAAAACAAATTCATGATGATTACAAAACTGAACCAATTTATCTGGTGGGTAATGATTATCTATCTGACCAGCAAATGAGGCACATGCAATAGGCCAGACTTCAGAATTCTGCATAAGCCAATCAACCTGATGCCTTGTATAGGGTTGTACTATGACATCAGGATCTTTTCCAAAATATTTTTGACTGTTATCTCTGCCTAACATAATCATATCTGCTACAGCTGCATAGTATGGATTAAGAACCTTCTTGGGGGATGCGGGAAGATGAACCCATAATATGGGTGCAGTTTGCCAAAAAACTGCAGTAGGAGTCAGTTTAGTGTTAAAAATAAGAAAATATAAAGGCTTAGAATAATTAATATGAGTTACAAATTGGGATGAAATAGCATTCTCTACCTTCTGTAAGGCTTTTCTACCCTCCTCTGTTAGAGCCCTGTCAGACTTAGGGTCAGGATCTCCCTTGAGAATATCAAACAGAGGCTTCAATTCTCCTGTTGTAAGTTTCAAATATGGTCTTAGCCAATTAATGTCTCCCAGTAGTTTTTGAAAATCATTAAGTGTCTTAAGGGAATCAGTCCTCAGTGTGGCTTTACTATTAATAATACTTGGACCATTAATCTGAAATCCTAAATAGGTATATGGATCTTGTAATTGCACCTTTTCTGGTGCTATTTGTAACCCTGCAGTCTGTAAAGCTGTTCTAAGATCATCAAAGCACTGGAGTACCTGTTTTCCATCTTTTCCAGCTATCAAAATATCATCCATGAAATGAATCATGTAAATTTGCTTCCACATAGTTCTAACACCCTCTATGGCAGAAGCCACAAACTTTTGGCACAAGGTAGGACTGTTAGCCATACCCTGAGGCAATACCTTCCATTGATATCTTTTCATAGGTTCTCTAAAGTTTATAGAGGGAATACTGAAAGCAAAACGTTTTTTATCATTAGGATGTAAGGGGATAGTAAAAAAACAGTCTTTTAAATCTATAACTATTTTATAATAACCTAAAGGTATGGCCACCGGTGTGGGCAGCTCAGGTTGTAAGGCTCCCATTTTAATCATGGTTGCATTAACAGCCCTCAAGTCTTGCAACAATCTTCACTTTCCTGATTTTTTCTTAATGACAAATATTGGGGTGTTCCAGGGAGAGTTACTCTCTTCCAAATGCCCTGCCTGTAATTGCTCCTGCACTAGCAACTGGGCAGCTTGTAATTTTTCGGTGGTTAGGGACCACTGATCCACCCAGACGGGCGAGTCCCCTTTCCAGGTGATGGGATCCGCACAACGTCCTAGGGGTGCAGCTGAATCAGTAGCCCCCATCAAAAATACCCCAAGCCTCTTCTTTCATTGTTACCATAAACTTCAGTAGGATGAATAATTTCATCTTCACCTTTTCCTAATCCTTTGTCTGGGGAAAGCTCAGAGTTTACCATTTGAGCCATGATTACTTCATTAGGGCTGCACATAATCAATCCCAACTGGGATAACAGATCTCTGCCCCAGAGATTAATGGGAAGGCCTGAGATGACATAGGGTTGTATATTTCCTGTATTTCCTTCTTTATCTTTCCACATTAGCACCTTAGAGCTTTGTAGTGGATTTTGACTTTGGCCAATACCCCTTAAATTGGTTAAGGTTGGGGTCAGAGGCCAAGTAGCAGGCCAATCACTTTGTTTTAGGATAGTCACATCAGCTCCTGTGTCAACCAAGCCTTGGAATGCCTTTCCATCTAGCCAGATTGTCATCATAGGTTTTTGTTTAACTATAGGCTGTACCCAATATGCATCAGAGGAACCAAAACCTTGATCCCCTCTTTTAGGATTCTTATATTTGTGATTAGTAGGGTACAATGGAAGTAACAATAGTTGAGCTATCCTCTTTCCTGTAGGAATGGTGACTATGTTCTGAATTGCCTGCGCCATTACCTTAATCTCACCCTGATAATCATTATCTATAACTCCAGGAAAAATTTGTAATCCCTGCATAGTAGTACTGCTTCTTCCCACTATCAGGCCAAACACATTTGGATAGAGTGGTCCAAACACTCCAGTGGGTAAAGCCTGAGGTCCCATTTCTGGGGTTAATACTGTGTGGGTGGCAGAACTGAGGTCCAGTCCTGCGCTTCCTGGTGTTGCTCGACTAAGTTCAGAAAGGGATTGGTGTTTGCTGGTAGGACACTGACTGCTCCATAAGCCTGTTTTGGCTTGTGTTGGTTCGGGGCCTGGAGCTGGCCCCTGTTCCCGTTTCCCTGATTATGGGAAAGGGTGTTACCTTGTGCGTCTCTTTTAGACATACAATGACTAGCCCAATGCCTTCCACGTTTGCAACGTGGGCAGAGCCCAGGCTGTTTTCTGGGCTGTCTCTGGCTTAACTCATTTTCTACTTTGCAATCTCTTGCAAAGTGTCCAGGCTTACCACATTTAAAACATGCCTTTCTGTCTTTATTTGCCAAAAAATCTCTTACAGATTTTCCTTGCATAGCAGCTGCCATAGCTAAGCCCTGTTGATAAGAGGGACCTATGTCAGAACAGAGTCTGATATATCCCGTAAGGTCTGTCTTTTTCCTATAAGGTCTAATGGCCGCTTGGCAGGCAGGATTAGCATTTTCATATGCAAGTTGTTTCACATAATCTACACCTGCCTCTGCATTGCCAAAAATCCTCCCTGCTGTTGTCATTAATCGATGAACAAAGTCAGAAAATTGTTCATCAGGTCCTTGCCTGACTGCTGTTAAAGATGCACCAGGGTCTCCCTTTACCGGGAGTTTACGCCAAGCCTTCATGGCTGCATTTTGAATTTGAGCATATAAACCTGGGTCATATTGCATCTGGTTATCACTAGAAGCAAATTGCCCTTCTCCTACTAAGGCATCAAAGGACCAACCATTGCCTGCCTGAATGTTTCTCCTAGCTGTCTCTTTACAATTCTCATGATACTCTGATTTCCAAATAAGATAGTCTCCACCACTAAGAACTGCCCTCACTAACATATTCCAATCACTAGGAGTTAGCCACTCCTCTGCAACAGATTCTAAAATTGCAAGAGTAAAAGGAACAGTGGCACCATATTGAGATACTGCATTTTTTAATTCTTTAATAATTTGAAAATTAAACCCTGTGTGATGTCTCCAAGCAACCCCTTGAGCATCTCTGGTCTCTGATACAGGGAAAGCCTTAGCGTCTCCCTCCTCTGGCTGATCTGTAACTGAACTAAAGCTAGAGGATAGGGACTGCCTTTGGACACCAGGTTGAGGAACATGAAAATCCGGGGGATTTTCGCAGTTAGTCTCTTGAGACCTCTTCCCTGTCCTTAATTTCTGTAACTGGTTACTTAAGCCCTGATACTCTTTTTCTAACTCTATCAGTTGTTTAAGGGTAGTAATTTTGTCCTGTAACTCCTTTTTAGGATCTACAACCATTGTCTCCATTGGGGGAGCACTTGGAGGTAGAGGCACATAGAAAGAGGGCATTTCAGCGTCATAAAATTTGACTTCCTCTTCCTCTCGGTCAGCACAATCTGGCTCTGACAAATTGTCATCAACCTTTGGCTGTATTTTGGATTCTAACTTACGCTTCTTTTTATTTTGAACCAAAATGACAGCATTCAAGAACAAAAGCAGAAAATTAACACATGTGAGCAGCAAACAAAACCAAAACAGAGAGTTGAATTCAAGCTGACAAATTTCTTGTCCCATTTTCATTACCTTTCTCGAAACAAACCAAAACAGAGAGTTGGATTCAGGTTGACTAATTTCTTGTCCCATTTTTCTTACCTTTCTCAACTCGGCAGATTCCTGCGGCAACCAACAGATCCTTCTTCCGTAAAGTCCCTCACTGGGTCTCTCGTTCCCGCTGCCTCTCGTTGAGCGCCAAACTGTCGCGAACCCCCCACGCTTGGGCACCAAACTGTTGCGCTTACTGGAGCCCGATGTTGGACGCCAAACTGTTGCAGCCCGTACTGCCCGTTCCGGTCCGAGGGTCAGGGTCTAGCGAGAGAGAGAGAGAGAGAGTGGGGATAAAGGGGAAGAGACGCGAAGAATGGAGACAAGACAGAGATTCTGATCAAGTCTCGTTTATTGAAGGGAATTCTGAGCTATTTATAGGCTTTTGCCACGTGCCTTGTAGGCGCGTGGATACCACGTGCCTTGCAGGTGTTGATATGACGTAAGCCTTACAGGCGTCTATAGCGTGGACAGCACGTGCACCGCAATGCCTTGCAGGCGTGGATAGCACGTGTGCCTTACAGGCATGTATGGCATAGATAGCACGTGGACAGCATGTGAACTGCAATACCTTGCAGGCGTGACTACCACGTGCACCTTGCAGCTGGGGGCAGTAAGCAGCAACATAAAATATGTGGGATATCAGAGTGTGTTTCAGCTGTTGTAGGCTATTGAAAACCAAATCTTTCGTCAGGGTATATGGTTCCAGATGGCTGCAAAGTTGATCTAGCCGCTTTCTGCTAAAGTCGGCTCCCAACACTTACCCAGGGTGCGTGTTGCTCTAATCTCTTCCCCAGACTCACCTTGGATCCCTTCTAAGTTTCTATATCCGACCGTGACTGGGGATCACTCATGGTAGAAACGGACACTTGGCAGGAAGTTATTTACTGCATCATGGAAACATTGATCCTTTTTGCTGTTGTTTATTGAAACTACTTTCATGCTAGGCATTTCTTGAATTCTTGATTCATTTCTGTTTTTCGCTCATCTTCTAGATTGAAGCTTGAGCAAGCATTAAGCAGTGTGTGTGTGTGTGTGTGTGTGTGTGTGTGTGTGTGTGTAGAATGCATATGGGCATAAGTAAGACATGGTATAGGATAGATATTCAAGGTCTTGTCAGAGTGGGCATGGGAACAGGGGAGGAGTTATACAAAGCCTAGAAGAATATACCAAGAGTGAAAAGAGAAGATAAGGGTGGGTAGGTTTATCATTTCAGTCCTTCTGAAGAACTAACCAGAAGCTGTGGGATGAATTCAGTTTTCTATCTCACAGAGTGTTTACAGAAACTGAAAATATTGATAACAATCAGAGAACAAGATTTGAGCAGCTTACACTGGCTAGTTCACAATGTACACATAAATGTTGGTATGGAAACCATCAGAGACACCTGCTTGAGTAGCCCAGAGCAGAGGATTGATTTGGAGATAACAGGCTAATGGGCAACCATCAGCAGCAGTGTGAGAAAGAGCGAGAGTAGCGCCCAGGCAGGTGGGTGTGGAGAGGTGGAGCTGGTATACGAAACTCGTGCAACCGTTCGGGGAGATGGGGTCAAAACCCAGACCATGTGTATGTGTTCCATAAATTTTGGAAATGAAGCTGGGTAAAAGTGACAATTCCCATTGCTCTACTAAGAGAGTTAAACGATGGCGAGAATTCCATCTTCTTGTTCTTTCCCACTGGCCTTGGGAGCACTTATTCTTAATCATGTAACTAGGATTTGGAGAAATAGCACCTGACATGTATTTACCTGTCCCCAGAACAGTAAGGTTTCTGAGTTTGTCTGTTTTCATTGCGTAAGCTAGATCATTCCTAAAAGTTGTTGAGATTCTCTTTGCATTTGGGAAGTTTTGCTAGAAAGTTGATTCTCTTACTTGAAATTACTTGAGTAAGAGACAAAGGTGTTCACAGATGTAGAGGGATTTTAACATTTAGAGTGATGTGCTCGTCCCATTATTCTGGAAGGCAGGTTTGGGGACAATGATGCCCAAATCTTAATATATGTATTTATCAACTAGAGATCGTGTTAAAATGCTGGTTCTGACTGAACCCATTATTGATCACTCAGAGGTTTGTACTCCCAGCAAACTTTATGTATTAACAAGGTACCTGTGTAATGTAACACTGAAACAGTCTGTGGTTGTGCAGGGAAAGCCTATGTCACTAAACCTTGCAAATGACTGAGTGACAAAACATTGAACTGGGAGGTTATGATAAGAGATGAAACAGTGATTCATGGGTTGGTTCCTGTGAGGTTGGTCTATTCATATTGATCTCCATGTGGCAGTGATCACTTCCTATCCTTCTGTTGTTGAACATCTTGAATGATATACAGTGTAGGCAAAACATTGGAGTGGTCCCTGATGTTTCCGTGAGCTTGGAGCACAGCATTCCTCTCAGCTTCCAGCATTTCAGACTGAGTTAGGCATGCCAGCAGTATACAGCCTGGTTGTGCTCCAGGACAATGCCACTGCAATCAAACATTTGAGCTGAGATATTCTTCACTTACACATTCTATGAGTCAATTTTAATATACTCATGTGCTTAGGCAAAATCAATGACATTAATTTAACTCTAAGCATCACTATGTTTGGGAATATTGGACATTATAAGTACTTATCATTTTAGAACACAAAGAATCACAGATGTTATGGTAAAACAGCTATGTATATTATGTCATGATCGAATTTACTATTTTGCCTTGGCAGCCATATTTTATTTCTAGTTTATGGACTCATTACGTTTTATCAAATTGACACAGGCTAGAGTCACCTGGAAACAGCAGACTACAATTCCACAATTGAAGAATGGCTCTCGTCAGATTGACACATGGGCATGTCTGGAGGGCATTTTTTCTTTTGTATTTATTTTTTTATATTTTATTTACATTTCAGATGCCATCCCCTTTCCCCATTTCCCCTCCCTAGAAAACCCCTATCCCATGCCCCCTTTTCCTTTTTGCTTTTATACATTTTTTAAAAATGTTAATCAAAAGCTTTATAAGTTTGATAATGCTCATCAGAAGTGTAACCCAAAACCCAACCTAGATATATAAACTATCTTTGACTGGTGGAGACACGTGAACATCTGCTGGAGGGCATTTTCTTAACTGGTAATCCCGGGATGAGAAACCAGCCCACTGTGGGTGGTTCCATACCTGGGCAGGTGGTCCAGGGTTGTATAAAAAGGGTAGGTGGATATAATAAAGCTAGTAACTACTGGCCCTCGATTATTTTTTGCTTCAGTTCCAACCTCCTGGTTTCTGTACTGAGTTCCTGCTTTGGCTTTCCTGGATGATTGAGTGTGACTAAACCTTTTACTTCTGAAGTTGCTTTTGGTCATGGAGTTTATCACAGCAGCATAAATAAAACCACACTAGTGCATATTCAGAAAAAAAAAAACATAGCTTTCTTTTTTTCACTAGAACAAGTCAAGGTAGATACTTTATATTCCTAGTAGACAGTTCAAGTTTTTTTTTTTTTTTTTCAAAATATGATCTGAATCAGAAGGGTGAAAGAGCTCTCTGTAGACACTTTGGTTTGTGGAGAATTGTACAGAAATATATCTCAAAAGAGTCCCTTGGAGAAGCCAAGTCTTTCCTTTTAAAAGACTCTTATCCCTTTTCACTTTACGATTTCTCATGAGCTTTAAAATATTTTCCCACATTCTAAGAAGTTTTTTTTTTTTTTTTTCTTGACATCTGGTTGAAGTCAATGTGGTGTCTCACCATGCAGGACATGATGAATGTTCAGTCCAGGCCTGTGGTGTTGGGAGCAGGAAGCTGCTTGCTGACATTCTATGTGTGAGGAAGCAACGCAAGCACAGGAAGAAAGACTTGGTATACTTACAGCCTACTTCATCAACATCTCAGATATCAACCTATGTCAGTTAGGACCCAATTCCCAAAGGTTCTAAACCCTCCCCACACAGCACCATCCTTTCGGGACATATACACATACACATGAAATTTGCCTCAAAATCTAACAAATAGCTTGAATTCTAGTATTTGTGTTTCTTATACTAAGCATGTTTATGTCTACACAGCTTCCCCGTGCTGCCTCTCATACCTCACACTGTTGTCTCTGGGGGGAAATGTGATACCCAGTGTCCTTAGAAATAGCTGACTTCCCACATTGTCAAGAGACAGTGATCAGCAATCCTAATGAACTCAGCCATCACATTGAGCTTTCCTAGACGCTGGGCTCGCTCTCTTCCACAGGATCTATTTCTTAGGCGGTTCCTACTCATTCCACTACATAAAAAAGGTTAGATGGCCTGTCCTGATTGTGTATTAATATAAGATACTGTTTCTAGAAGGTAGAGAAGGCAGTGATGCCTCCTAGGTAAAAACTGCAGTATCAGATATAATAGCCTAGTCTTCAAGACATATGGCAAAATTCCAGAAACACGGTTTTATTTTCCATTGTATTTTCTCATAAAGCTTTATATAACCTATTGACTTTATAGTGCACATTCACTATGCCCTTGCTGTAATCAAAGTGAGTGCTCAAACAAATGATTATTCAGGGGCTGATTACACGACATTTTCTCTTTAAAGCTTTTCTTAATGCAACATTAAGGGAGATGTTTTTTCTTTTCTATATATTTCAGAAACATTCTAAATCCCTTCTCACAGCAAGAGCAGCTCTTACTTTGAATCATGATTATTTATGTATATATTTGTAACCCATGGTAGAAGTCTTCTGTAGTTAATTCATTAAAATATCCCAGGCTTACCAAGCAGAGTAGGTACTCAATAAACACATGCTGAGAACATAATTTTCCCACTGAATTTTTAAAACCATTGAGCAAAAATTTGGTTAGAAAGCTTTCACTTTTAAATCTCATGTCTGTTAATATCTGCTTAAAATGTCATCCTAAATCACTTTAAGAAAAAAGGTTTTATGTCAACTAATTGCCATTAAAGAGACACCACATGACTTATCTTTTTAGGGTGTACAAATCACTGAGGTTCAGCTAGGAGTCATGGTTTTCTTTCTCTACTTCAGTCCCCAAAAAGCACATGCCTTGGCCTGTATGGGACACAGGAACTGACTCTTATTTCTAGTAAGAAACAGGGTCTGGACAGAGTTCATACCTTCACCTGTATAGAATATACTTGTACAATTTGATATTTACTTATTCATATATTCAGTAATGTTCTCCAAAATTCCTGAAGACAGTCAACTTTTCTCCATTCTGGACCTTTTAGGGATCAAATTGTATTATCTTATTGGGTTGCCTTGTACATTGGGAACCACATTAATCAATAAGTGGGAACAGATGAAGTCTATAAAGATCAGTGGCTATCTGCTTTTAAATCATGAAGTAAAGGGGTCTATAGTTACATGCAATTATAGATTCATTGGTAAATCAGACTCATAGTATGCACACAGTTAAGGACAGATTAGATATAGATGTAAATCAAGTTGTTGATGGTTTATTTCTGATTATATTTTTATGTGTTGTCTCTGCTTCCATTTATTAAATGTTTTTAAAGAATTGATATTAGTTGCTATTTTCTCAAATTCAATAAAACATGAAACTTTCTGTGTTTGAGTTTGCACATATTTAGTTAGATATGTGACAAGGATTTTCCTTCATAGGGTAAAAAACAAAACCACAAACAAACAAACAAACCCCAACAAATTAAGCAGGTAAGGGGGGGAGTCATGTTCTTATGGACAGTGCCCAGCTGATGATCTTCAGAGTCACATAGGTCCATATCTTTATAACAACAGGAGACAGCTAAGTGCCTGCCAACAAATTAAAATATTTTAAGAAAGTAATATCGGTGTGATAAATATTTGGTCATAGACAGGAAAGCTACATGTTACAATGAGATATAGCAGCTGTGTTAATTAGCTTAGGTAATCCTTTGTGATGTATATGCATGCCAAATCTCAATCTATATTCTTTCGTTTTCTAATTTCTATCATAGTGGAGCTATAGAACATATGGTATATTCTCAGTATACACATATACACACATACACACAATTATACACACAATTAAAAAACATTCATGTAATCACAGAATAAAATATCAAGACCTGTTTACAGAAAGAGAAATTATTTTTACAAAATTAATTTTTAATTTGTATTAAGTTTTAAGTTGGTATAATTTCAGTTATACTATGCACATTAAACATATGATATTAAATAATTTTTCAAACCAAGCCAAGATTTAGATCATATGGTATTTCAAAATTAACTTAATTAACTTTTGTACTACTTTACCTAATGTAAAATCACTATAAATCACCTGGAGTAGAAATATATATATATATGTGTGTGTGTGTGTGTGTATTCATATATATATGAAGAAACAAATCTTTGTGTTACAGGATACAACACTTTTTATTTTTGAATTAAACACATTTATACTAAAAATTTCAGAAATGCTTTTCTCTTCTGTTCTTCAGATAAGGTATAGTGGAAATAATATTTCCACAGAGGCTTCAAAAGAATAAAAGCATAACTCTTACAACAATGCCTTCCATCCTTCAAAGGGGTAGTGGTCCTACAGGCTGGTGATCCCCTTAAAGCAGGGTGTCTAGGTGAAGTGCGACCTTCTCACCTTATACTCAGGACTACAGTTACTTTGTGGTATTTCCCCTTCAGCTTCTATTGCTGCAGTCCTTCAACAATAAGGAAAGGGAAAACTTGTAAGAGACCTGATTAGCAGCAGCACTGGGAGGTCACATGGAAAGATGGGTGATAGCAATGTCAGGGCAGTGGTTTGGAGGATAGAATCACCATCACTGAGATTCTTCACTGAGCAACTTCTAGTCTGTGGTGACGGGAATTTAAGTCATTGACTAGCGTCTCTGCATCTGATGTTTAGAGAGAGGGCATAAAGTCTGTGGTGACGGGAATTTAAGTCATTGACTAGCCTCTCTGCATCTTATGTTTGGAGAGAGAGGGCACAAAACTGCTCATTTGGATCATTTACAATGGAAATGACACTCTCAAAATGAAAATTTCAACCCACCAAACCCCACATAATAAATACATAAGTGTGAATCAGAAGAATAGGTTGAACAGGTATTTGCATACCACAGAAAAGAAGGAAAGAGCTGCAGACTGTCTCTGGCCAGGATGGGGTGGAATTGTGAACTCTTTGTATTGGACTTGGAGCATATCTAGAAGTTGACTGTATGTAACCCATGAAAGGGCTCTGATATACAGCTTTTTCCTGGCTTGTGAGAATCATTTGTTCTTCCCTAAAGGGAGACCTGCTTAAGGTAACTGCTCCTTTAAGCTACTCATAGGCTTTTGCCAGCAGGACATGAGGTATTTCTTCTCATCCCTACCTCCCTCTTATTCAAAGATCATGTGACTTAAAATAATGCATTGAAGTGTGCCAAAGGAATAGGTTTAGAATAGTGTCTGACTTTGACAATCATATGACTTGACTGTCTGTAGATTGTAATTATGGGAAATAATGTATTCCAGTATTCAGAGGCTTCCCAGGTTTGTACATCCAATACATACCCACCACATTTGATGGTGTTTTCTGTGATTACTGAAAGCTGTTCATTTGGCTCATGTTTGGAACACATAAAAAGAATAGTTTATTTAAGGAAGTTGTCTAAATCTTTTAGAAAAATAAATGTACAGTATTTAATGTTTTCATACACTCCTGGAAATGTCATATAATTATTGTAGGTATATGATTATATAGGAATTTAACTCTGTTATACCATACCCATTATTCATGAGTATAATCATAAACCCACCTGGTAGTCATTTTCTATTTAAATACAAGAAATAAATAATATTCAACTCTCTATAGACTCCTTATGTAACTCATGTCCTTTGCTCAGCAAAGAACCCTTACTGTGAGCCTGTATCTCGGTAGGATATAAAAGCATTTTTTCAGTACTGACCCTGTGTGTGTTTTTTCAGCAATGTTGGAACAATATGTTTTCCACTATTGTTTGAATTTCATCAAAATGGTATCATGATATGCACAGTCTTTTGTGACTTGCCTTTTATTAGCTCAACATGAACAGCCATCAAAATTCATTCATATTGATGTGGAAAATATAGCTCATTAGGTTTTCATTTCTACGGACTGTCTTCCTATATAACTCTATTCCAATGTTATATATACAATTTTTCTATGAATGATAAACAGGGTAATTTTGATTTTGAGTGGTTTGAATGATGCTTGTAGAAATATCCCCATGATTTCCTGCTAATTCAAAATCAAAACTTCCTCTAGAACATGTGTCTAGAAGGAAGATCACTGCTTACCCCAACATAACAAATTGTGCCAGCCTGATTTTAAAGTTATCCACACAAGCTTGACTCTTAACCAAGATTGTTCTACCTGAACCTTAGTTTATATTTGATTTTGTCTATTTTTTTTTTTTTTACCATTTGTAAGGATGATAGGTAGTTTAATTTGCCTTTAACTTTAACTTGGGTTTTGTTTCCTGAAAGCCTTTTAAAAATTGCTTATGAACATTTTTTTTCACATTTCATATCTGCTGCGGTCATTTTTCTGCTTTTACTCAATTGTATTCTTCTTTTCTGCATCCTTCATGTATTGTACATACTAACTCTTCTCCATGCTTTGTGTGTTTCAAAGGACTCCCAGACTGTGGCTTATTTCCTATTAACAAATGCCAACAGCATTGTTTACATCTGTAAATGCTGGTTCAGTGTAAATTGCATCTTCTTTGAGGTAACAGTAGGTGCTGCCATTGGATGTACACTGTTATGTTTTGCTTTTAATTTTCAATAATTGTGTCATCTGTATTTGGAGTCGTGTGTTTATATTGCAAGGATTTCAACATCTAGTTAAATTTAATTTAATAAATTAAGCATAAACAACTGAGATCTGTAAATGGATTTAGACTCTCTCCTCACACAGGAATCATGGTGAAGTATCTGGGATTATAGTATTTGGGATATAAAAGCCTTCTTCACAGTTCCTTCAAGTAACTAAATGATACATGTTTACTGGTTCACATTATACAACTGGTTATTAAATATATCAAATCTTCTTAATGATTATTTCTAAAAATTAAAAAATGGTGTGTGGAATTTACAGTATCCAATATCTCTTACTGGTATTTGTGAACATAAAAGTCACATCTGTGATGCCTCCCTTTGTCTTCTGTGATTAAAGAAAGAAGAATTATCCTGACAATATCTTAGATATTGACCAAATCAATAACAGAATAAGCTTACAAAGAAGTAAGTATAAATTATACTTCTCTCTGTGAAATATAACCATGGAAAATGCATGGTTTTTAGACACCACCTCAGGGCATTTTGTGGGAAATTGTGTGTGTCTGTGTGTGTGTGTGTGTGTGTGTGTGTTTATGAAACAGACCATGTTAAGAAGAGAACCGAAAAGGTTGTATATGTCAATTCCTTGTATTACCCTTGAGTTTTCAGGCTGGGAACAGAAGAAGTGGAAGATGAAGAAAGCTTTTTATGGTTCTGTTTTCTCCCTTTTCTGATGACAAGATGCTTCTCTATTGGTTGGAGAAGAAAGACATTCTTAGGACCAGCGCCTCCTGAAACTTCCAGCAAGACAGTCAAGGTAGTAATGGGTGTAGCAGGTAATCAAGTTGCCAAGAATTACCCGGCCAAATGCAAAGGCAAGTACAGAACGAAGAGCAAAAGAGGACACAAGAGGAGCACAACAGAGCAATAGCAACAGAGATCCATGTCACAAAACCTGTATGGAGTCTTATGTGTTCTATGAGCTGGTGTTGATCTACTTAAATTAGTCATTAAGGACAAGGAACAGGGGAGGACACTAGACCAAAGAGACTTTAGTTGCCCAAATGCAGGACTTCAGAAATCCTTAGCACTCTGAATGTGCCCTCAAAAGCTGCTCCAGACCCATGTCAATGGCAACCTTGGAAATCTCACATGTCTACTGCTGCTCAGTCACAAAAGGAAATCGAATCCTTTCGATATCTCCCCTTCTCTCTGAAAGGCCTCTGCCACCTAAGTGGCACATTCTCTTGTTCCCTAGGATTTATGGTTATTGTCACATAAAATCTCTTTACAAAAACTATTTTATGGCTTGGAAGGAGATTTGTTTTCCCTTTACCTTACACCTTCACTAATTTGGCTTTTGGTCTCGCCTTCCCTTGCTAGCATTTCTTCATAACTCTACCATTATGTTTAAAGCTGAGTGGTAAATGGCGAAGGGTTTTTACCTGCTTTTGTTTGAAACCTACACCTTTGCAGAAAACCATTTTTACTGACACCACTCATCCTGTTTTATTTCTTTAAGTTGGAAAGCCTATCCTAAAAAAAATTAAAGTTTTAATGTGCACATAACTGTTAAATCTCAAATCCGGTAAACTTGTACACAATGTTCCTTGTCATCAGAGATTTATAATGAACTGGAATGTCAATTTATCATGCCACCATAACATAGGCAAGTCAATTATAAGTTAAAATGCTAAAAGGGAAGAAAGTGCCTGCATACATATCACAGACTGGGGATAGAGCAGACTGAGGGATACTTTTGACTCAAGCAGTGACGATGGTGCTTTTGTGTTTCTAGATAAGAGGTAATGAAGAATCACTCCCAACAGCACTTTAGCTTAAGTGATTTGCTGTTTATTTAAGGGCTCCTTCATAAAATGGTGCACTTTCCTATCTCCTGTTTTTTCAGCTGCCTTCCCTGAGTACACAATAAGTACTCCTCGGAACCGGAACAAAGTAAGTCACAGTTGATGCTCATGTGCCTCATGCTCCTCAACCTCGTGTCTTTTGTCAGACCAGGATGTCAATGTCCCCAATGTGGCCGTTATGGGGACCAGGATGAATCGCTCTCCTCTTGCTGTGCCTGGCCTGTTGGAAATCCCCTCACCTATCCCTCTCTCCTGGGTCACCCCAGATTTTATGCATGAGCACACACTAGTAGGGGCCACAGTAAACAGTGATCTGTGCATTTCGTTCCTCTATAAAGAGTGAACAGAAGCAGGGCAAAAGCTACTTATAAAAAATAAAACCTAACCTATGACAAAATGGCCATGGCCTTTATAGCAGCTCACAATAATTTCTGGGTCTCAGACTTACTGGGCACTTCTATCTGATGAACTGTGCCCCACATCTCTCTAGCCAGTCATTTCTGTACATGAGCTATTCTCATTAGTCGGTGAGATTATTTAAGAACCAGAGAAGGTAATACAAGCTGATACTGAAAGGGATTGGTTAAATGTAAAATTAAAAAATAAATGGTTTTAATTATTTTCCTTCATTATCTCTAGAAAAGCATTTGTGATGCAGTAAGTGCTTAAAAGGTGGGTGCCGGTAATAATAGTGACCATGTATTTTGTGACTAGAACCTTCATCAGACATTGTACTGTGTGGTTGTTGTCATACTCCAATCCCTTCGACTCTAAGACTCTAACTTATTCATGGTGTTTGCTATTTGTGTAGTTTCAGTGAGGAGCCCTGTGAACTTGCAAGTTTGTCTTGAGGACTTGGAAGATTTTTTTTTTTAATGAGCTTTCTTTTCTCCTGGAGAATATGCCTCAAGGCAAGGAAAAGACTCCACCATAGAGTTAGTCATGATTATACTTATGTGTGCATTGAGTGTTGAGCATATACACTCATGCAACTACTATAAAGTACAATAATTCAAAATAAAGTTCAGGAAACATGCATTTTTAATACTTATTGTTATGCATCAACACATAGCTAAAATGTAATTTCTCTCTTTGTTTGTTTCTTTTTAGACAGGAACTCACTGTGTAGCTCTGGCTGCCCTGTATCATTATGTAGATGAAGCTGGCCTTGAAGACACATTTTTCTTTTCTTGTCTGCCGCCAAGAGCTAAGATTAAATGTGTGCCATCACACCCATATAACATATAATTTTAATGGCTATAGAATATCAACGTGTGGATTTCAGAGAATTTTAATTATAATTCCTCATAGATAAAAGTTTTTCATCAATAATCAAAATTTTACTTGTGTGTTTTCTAGACATTTGTACTTTTGGCATGAACTGGCTGTATGGTTTATTCTATTTTTAATCAATATTTTCATTTTTAATAGGCAAATAAGAATTTTGACATACTAGATAAAGAAAAACTATAAATTTAGCACTTTTCCAAATATTTTTTCAGATTCTGTTTTTACTTTTTAAATGTATGGGGCTATAGAGATGGCTCAGTGACTATGAACACTATACCAGAGGGCCTGAGTACAGTTTCCAACACCTATTGTTGGGTGGCTCAGAGCCACTTTTAATTCTAGCTCCAGGACCAGCATATGTATATGTGTGTGTACGTGTATGTGTATGTATATGTATATACTTACACAAATACATATATATGTCTATACATGCATACATGTAAACATTAATGGATACTTAAAATGTTGTAAACTTGTGTATCTTATGATACCAGCATTCTCAACAGAACATTACAGAGCTTCTCACTTCTCCAGGCAACCTTGGACTTCAGTACAGGCCACTCCACCTTGACCTAGCTCTTCCATGCATGTCATAGTTTCCTTAGCTATTCCATGTCAGTCATGCTCCTGCATCAGTCTCTGTGTCTCTCTCAGCTGCCATTCTCTTTGTTGTCGTTTTAAATTTGCACTGTTCATTCACAACAATTTTGGCAATTGTCATGAATGTTATGAGGTCAGTCTGCTTTACATTCTTACAGTATGTTGAGAAGCAGGTTGAGAAAAAGACCTATGGTTCAGGTTCAGAAGGTTTTAGAAAAGCTACTTGTTTTTCTTGTCTGTTTTTACTATTGAATAATGATTAAACCAAATCTATTATTTTGATAAGGGATTTGGAAGTTTAGAAATAAATGCCATCTTTTTCTATAAATTCAGTGTCTGAAGAAGAGCTGCCTGCATTTATATAAAACAGAAAGTGCATCACACATACAGTTGCCTAAAAGAAACAGTAGTAACAGTTGAAAAGATAAATTGTACCAGGTGTTTATTGGAAATGCTGACAGACATCACAAAGCATATTATACACCCTGTCTGTCCAACAGCTATCTGATTTCTTCCTTAAGTGAATTTCAAGGATGTGATAAAATATGTCCATTGAATTGTCTATGTATGTCTTTGCTTATGTGTATATCTTCAGGTTATGGGCAAGAGCATAATTTACTGGTTTATATGTAGTTTACACCTGTGTCCAGACAGCAGTTGGACTATGTACAATGCTTTATTACATCCCATGTTCCTACAGTGAGCTGTTTAATAAAACTGGCTCTACCATTTATTATATACATGAAATAAACATAATAGTTGCTTTCAAATTCAGTTGGTTATCCCATATCATCTGTGATAATTGCATGATGGTGCATGTGTAGAACAGTAATACTTGTCCAAGGAATCCACCTCGACCTGTTCGTAAACACCATGAATGTTGACAACAGTGAGGAGGCCCCAATGTATTGTTCATTTGTCAACCAGCAGGTAGAGAAAGTGCTTCTCAGTCTTGACAAGGCCTGGACTTCAAAATGATGGCGATGAGCTGCCTCTGCTCTACAAATCCACCCACTACAGCTGGAGAACAAGAATTCTACACTTAAAAATATTGTGCCTCTGTGACTAATTATGCTTTTGCAAACTTAGTACAACATTACTGTTTATTTAAACTTGGGCTGCATACGCTCTCCCTCCAGTGAATGGGAGCTATTCTGAAAACCAGGCATAAACATCTATTTTGTACAGAAACCAGCAATTAAGGACTTGTAATGAATTCTAGTCTTTTTCAATCTTTTTCAAAGAATACTATGGAACCCGAGAAAATAAGATATGGAGATTCTTTTAAAGACAGTCCTGTCGTTTTCTGTTGAGTTAAAAGAAAATAATTTATTTTTATATGTATTTTTCATTTATAAATTCATTTTTTCCCTTTGGAAATAACAACCCAAGACATTCTGGAAGCACTCCATATATAATTATATAGCTTAAATATCTGTGATATTATTCTAGATTAGTGAAATCGTAGAGATATTTCTATGCTGACACTATAGCTCCATAGTACAGATTTGCTTAATTCAAAGAGAATATAAATATGTTCCATGAATACTGGATATATTTTATCATGTATAAAATATGTAGCCACACAGTATGAACTCCTGTAGAATGCAGGCTATTTTTAGACATGAATGACAACATTTTGCTGATATATCAAGTGACATAGCTTCCTGTGAGTTAAGGCAAAGTCAAAGAATATGTATAGCGAGGATCCGAGTAATAAAAAGAAATCAGGGCCACATGCAGAAGTAACTGTTTCCATGTCTGGAGCCTACTTCCTTGTTCTAGCCTAATGTCAGATTTCTTCCTGAAGCCCACTTCCTTGTCTTTGGTCAACGTCATATTCCTGCAAGCAGCCCATTTTCTTGTCCTTGACCCATGTCAGATTCTTGCCAAGCAGCCCCAAAAGCTCTCTGCCTCTCCCCCCTTTTTATTTCATAAACAAGACTGAGCCTGTCTTGGGTCATTCTGCCAAGAATGCCTTCCTTACCTGTTGTAAGGAAGAAATCTGCATTATCAAAAGCAATGCTCTTCTGTCTTAGGTTGGTAAGGCTCTCTGAAGAATCTTACCCATCCTTGGCTTGGCAGCCTGTTAATTTAATAATTCTGTCTGGGGGTCCATTTTCATGTTTCAAGCCATGTTGTATTGTTAGTTCCTCAACCTAGAACTGACCTTAATACTTGCATGTAATTAAAATGGTATAAAAGCCCAAAGGAGTAGGGAGGGATGGGATAGGGGTTTCTAGGGAGGGGAAGTGGGGAAAAAGGTGATGGCATCTGAAATGTAAATAAATAAAATATTCAATTTCAAAAGAAGAAATAAGGAAAAAAAGAAAGAAAATAAAAAAGTAATTATTGCAGGTAGAAGGGTCTATACACCTGATCATTCATCTTGGAGGGGACTGACTGTTCAGATACCATTTTACCTGGTCTCATAGGGGGTCACTGAAGCAGAAACATCCACCAGAGTGCAAGCGTGGGACAGCCCTAGACCCCCTACCATATTTAATAGATGTGTAACATCTTCTTCATGTGGGTTCCTTACAGATAAAGCAGTGGCTATACCTGACTCTGTTGTCTGCCTTTGGACCTCTTTCCCCTAACTGGGCTGCCTTGTCTAGTGTCAACAGAAGAAGATGCTTCTAGTCTTACTGCAATTTGATATGCCAAGGCTGGTTGATATCCATGGCGGGAGAAAGGGAGGGGGTGGGACAAGATGAGGTGAGAGGGAAGGACTGGGAGGAGAGGAGGGTGGGGAATCTGTAATCTAGATATAAAATGAATTAATCAATTAATGAAAAAAGAAAGAATCAGCCCCTTCCTGTGCTAAGTGAAGGCCTCTGAAAAGGTCAGGTGGCTCCCAGAGCCTCATATCGTGCTCTCTTGAGTGACAGGCCTTTTATCTCCTGCAGCTGTTGGTGCTTTTTTTGATATCCTGAATCATAAAGAATTTATAGAGCAAAGATAAGCAAACAGTTACAAGACTAGGACTGACTGTAACCTCTGTATTCTCTCACCATAGAGTATCTATCTTTGAATTTCAGGAGTGTTTAAGGTTGAACTGAATTGCCACACTGGACTGGAATGTCGCACCAGATTCGAAAAACACATTGGACTGAAACAGCACTGCAGACTGGAACAGCACACCAGACTGGAACAACACACTGGACTGGAACTCTGCACCAGACTGGAACACTGCACCAGATGGGAATGCCATACCAATTTCAAGACTACTTTTCAGATGTCACCATATCACATACTGCTGATCTGTATACAAACAAGAAATGAACAAAAGCAATGAAAGGCAAATGCTATCAGTGTTCCTGAAAAGGCAGGATAATGGCAGATATACACCATCCCATGTTATTAGAACGTGTGTGCCTTTTGGCAAAGACAGCAACTCAGAATTAGTGGTACTGTATTCTGCCCCTCTTATATCAGCAGGACACTGGTGTCTGTTTTACTTCTTATGGCCAAGTTCACATGAGCTATAGAGTTAATATAAGATCATTTTTTTTTCTTTATAAACACTCCATACATATTGCCAAATCCGAGAGGAATTTTTTCTGGGTATTTTCTATCTAGATTTGATGTGTGAAACCCTATAGATTTCTAGTACATCACTGTCATGCCACCTATGCACTGAGACAAAGAAAATAGCTAAATAACACTTGATTTTCCTCCCATTTTGCTAAAAATATTATTATTGTTATTATTATTTTTAATTTGCTATAAGTTAGCTGCTAGCAATAATGAAGTTTAGAAAATTCAGGCTAAGTGTGAGTGTGAGTGTGTGTGTGTGTGTGTGATCTGTCTTATCTGCCTATCTGTCTGTGTCTGTCTGTGTATGTCCTGAGAACAAACTGGGAAAATCTTCTAACAGGGATAAAGATGTCAGGGACAAACTAGCAGGGAAACTCTGAGGCCAGGGCAGATGTGGCCTGGTGTGAGCACTGAGTCTGAACGGGTAAAGGGATCTTTTATCCTAGGAAATCAGTTACACTAAGTACAAATTTCAGGGAAGGTAATGGGTAGGCAAACCTTGAGCAGAAAGGCACACCCAAAGACAAGTTTCTCTTTGACTGTTCAAGTGATCTCTGAAGCCCAAGATCTCCTTCAAATACGTGAGACTTTGAAGAAGCTACCCTTTGAGTGACAGGATGACATGAGCCAGTATTAGGATGTACAACACAATATAAATATAAATATAAATATAAATATAAATATAAATATAAATATAAATATAAATATAAATGTCTTGTCCTATCAAAACAAAAAGAAAAAAAGAAAAGCCCCCCAAAACAAACAAAAAAACCAACAAAACAAAACAAAACAAAAAACAAAAAACTCAAGGATTGTGCCTACTGTGAAACAGTCAGCATTATGAATTAAGCACATCTTAAAAATAATTATTACTTATAAAATTTTATATAATAGGCACAATTATTTCAGTATATATATATACATAAGTATATGTATTTTGTATTATGTGCATTCATTTTCAAGGAGCTTTTTCTTCGTTGCTAAATACAAACTAGCAAGCCACTGAGCTAATCTCTGAAGACGTCATTTTATTCAATATATCTTTAAAACAAAAGCAATATCGGATGGTATAATATTTAGCTGATGTATTAGTTAGTAAAACATAGCCTACTTTTTGATAAAACTGAATAGATCAAGTGCTTTGTCTCCACAATCAATTTTCTTCTGAGGAATGCTGTCCCTGTGTGTGACAGGAACAGAGCTATTGGCTCCTTCAAAAAGAGTGTGAGGACTGACTCCAGACAAACAAGTCTTGAGAACTGCAGCCTCCTCGTCAGGAGTTGCTAAGGCAACCGCTGCTTGATAATAGTGTAGTGATAGGAGAGAAAAGTCAATCTGAGGAACAATGCCTCTCAAAACCCAGAGAAGAAACAAAGCCCAGAAAACCCTGATAAAGGAGAAATAGTGTACAGTGGCCATGGGCCTGTATACTTCTTGGGTAGCAGAGTGATGAATGGAGTCCAGCAGGATGAAAGCCTGCAGACATGTTTGCTCTCAGGCATGTTTGCTCTCTTTGGAATCCCACAGCCTTAAGTTCTCAACATTAGTCCATGATTTTCTTAAAGGAGAGACTGAGCCGCACCTCCAGATCTTTACAGCTGGTCCCAGGCATTTTCATATCACCTGTGTCACATGATGCTAGTGTGTGCAGGTGCATGTATATGTGTCCAGACATGTGCACGGAAGTTCTGAAGCTGCCCCAGGATGTCTTCCTAGGTCACCTTCCTTCCCATTTGTAGAGACATGGTCTGTCTATTGGTTGAACACAAAGCTTACCAACAAGGGCACAGACAGCTTGCTCCAAGGTTCCCTGCCTGAGATTTTCAAGTTCTGGTGTCACAGGTCTTTGCCACATGCACCCAGCATTTATTTATGTAGTTCTGGGATTCTGACCTCGGCACCTCACGGCTGCCAGATAAGCACTTTACCTACTGAGCCCATCCATGATAAGTTTTGAGACAGGAGACATGCCAATTTTGCTGGCCTGGCTGTCCAGCATGCTCCAAGGATCCTCCTGTCTCTGCCTCCCAAGTACTGAGGCTACAATCAGACGATATCACATTTGACTTTATGTGGGTTCTGGGAATCGAACTAAAGTCCTCAGGCCTGCTATGTAAACACTTTACTGTCTGCCTCCATAGTCCCCAAGAGCCCAGATTATTTCTCTTTAAGGAGTCAGCAAGCATCTTTGAGGTTGGTTTGCCAACATGGACTAATCCCATGATAATGGCAAGTAGCAGATGTTCACCTGAAGAAAGGCTTCTAGAAATGTTGTAGTCTACTGTTATAAACAAACAGGTGCTGCAAGTTAATTTGACTGGTGAATCGAAGTCATTAGTAAGAGAAAGACCTGAAATGGATGGAGACTGCTACTTTAAACCCTCCATTAGCCCAGTGAGTTGGGTAATCTTTCCACCTTTCTAATAATGATGAGGGTTCTCAGGATAAAATCCTACATGTGGCTGATGAACAGCAAAAGTTAGGATAGATGCTGAGTTAACTTTTGCACTCCACCTGTACAGGCTACACTTCCTAAAATCCACAGATACCTACGAAGAACAATTTGTTCATATTATTTTTGGGATCATTTCTACATCATTGTGCTACTGCTGACTTTTTTTTCCCGGTTTTAGTTAACGTTTTGCAAGAACTGGCTCCCTGACAGGAGAGATCTCATTATCCTAGTTGGATCTGGTTAAAAGAGCCGATGCCTTTTCTCCAGCCCAGCTATTTTAATTTGGCTGCTGACCTGCTACAAATCACCCTACAAATGAGTAGAAGCACAAAATCATATGCAGACACTCGGCTTTAGTTCAGACAGACATTCCCCACATGGATTCCTTAACTGTCGCTGCTGCATTTGGAAATCCCAGATGTTAGAACTGTGCTAGAGGAAGCCTCCTGTCTACAGATTGATGCTATTATATCCCCTTCAGATGGGCACAAATTGAGGTTGCAAACAGTGCTGAGCAAACAAGGCATACAATGTTGAAAACATATTTAAGGCTAATCTGGGAAATGACCATTCCAGAGAACAAAATTTATGATATTTAATTAAGAAGCCAGCACTTAGAGATCTCATTTTGTGCAATATTTGCTTTTCTAACTTGATGGCAATTTATATAATATTTAATGGTCATATATAATCATAGGCTTCACATACATTTGCAAGTTTACCATTGCCATGATATACATCTTTTATAAACACTGTTAAAACATTAGACAGATAAATGGTCACAGAGACTTGTCCATGCTTCTTGGTATTTCTAAAGTAAGTGGGCTGTAATGGGTGCCATGGTATCAATCTTCTCAGAGGCCGTTTAAACTGGAACAATGCTCAATGATCAAAGGGGAAAATGATTAAAAAATTCTACTTCCCGAGACTTCACTGAATAATGAGCTCCCACTAAGCATGGATGCTTGCTCAGTTTTCATGCAGCTAATTCAGAAAAGAAGCAGGAGTGAGCTGTCTTAGAGGACATGCGTTATTTCTGTAGCGAAATCTTTACACATTTGCAAATTCAGATGTAAAATGCTTTTACTTGTAGTCCTTTATTGTTGCTCTAAAATGGTGCCCGGAGCCTGGAGCAACGTGGGCTTAGAAGTGAAGGCTCAGCAGTGTCAAAGGGCCTTTGAGCTTACCCCTGTAGCAAGCTTATTTCTCACTGAGGTTTTGCCTAGGATTTAAGGCCACCTCCTATAAATGAATGTGTGCTGCTTCTGTGTCTATCCTGTCAAATATCAAATATACAGTCCAACAGCTACTCTTGCTTTCTGAGTGTTTGTTACTATCTTTCAAAATAACCATCCTGGTCACTCATGTAAAACAGTGTCATGTTTCCCTGAGAAGTCGGGTGTGATAGTAATTAAACTTCACGCTTGTTCCAGGAACATTTGGTTTCAATAGTTTTTTTTTCTCTTTTCTAAGTCAGCATATTTTTTTCTTATCCAATTTATTCGGAAGGAGGAAACAGGATGGATCTGTTATTTAACCAAGCTTTTGGTTTACACTGCAATTTGAAAGCTCTGAACTCTTTCACTTCTGGTGTGCAGTGTTCTCCATCTCTGTCAAATCCTTCAAACTCTCTCTCCATTTCTCAAGGACAATTTCCTTCAGAGCGGTAAAACATACAAGACTAATCCATATCAACCCGAAGAGCACGCCCTGTGCTCTGCAGGGGAAGACAGCTTTCCATCACCTATATTTGCTACATTTCAGAGCTGTAGTTTAAGAGACACGTGACATTTTATTAGCTTTTGCAATTTACCTTTGGAGGTTTAAGCAATTTAGTCAGTCAGGACATCAAATCTGGTGGTGGCTGGAGCTTCCTCCTACTTGTGTAAAATTTGCCTAGCTGTTGCATTCCACATTTATTAGTCATGTGAACTGGGAGACTCTGAAACATATCCTTGGTCTTTGATCCAGTTTCCTTTCTTGACATCTCTAAAAATAGATGGGATCTCAGGGTCTTTGTCTGACCTTCAGCTGACCGGTGATTCAGGATGATAAGGGTACATGATGGAACAGAGATGGCAGCTTAGGATGTAGAAAAAGTTGGCTGAGCCCGTGACCTGTGGACAGAGATTTAATCTACCATTTCTCTGTAGGCGTCTTCCACAAGACTGGATCCTTGATTCAGGATCAGTGATTTGCATTATACCTGTTACTGTGATGAAGCCCTCTCGTCTCACACAACTCAAAGAGGGTGAGATTTGTGTCAGCTCATAGGCACAGGCCATCACAGAGAGGAATCAGGGCAGGAACTTGAAGCAAAAAACCATGAAGGACACAGCTTGCCGGTCAGCTTATAGCAGATCTATCTTTAATTAGATTCCTTATGCTTCCCAGGGCCACCTGCCCAGGGAATGGTACCATCCATGATGCCAATCACAGAAAACCAAGCCCTCTTAACATCAACCAACAGTCAAGACAACTCCCCTAAAACATGCCCCAAAGCCAGTCAGTTAAAGCTAATGAAGGTAACCTGCTTCCTGGAAAACTAAACACAATAGACACAGCATGACATCATCCATTTTCCACTATCCACATGCACTCTAGTTTGTCTAAGCTACCTGCCATGTCCAAGTGAACAGCCAGTTCATGTTTACTGCCTCACACTGGCCTTCCTTCTGCAATGGCTGACAGAAATCCACAGGGATGCCCTGGCTGTTTTCCACACAAGGCAGGGGCCATGATCACCTACCTTCCTGCTGCAGTGGGTGGCCCTGTTTCGATTTTTTAGCATGTCCATGTGTCCTTGCAAACTTCTCTGGAGATTGTCTTTACCTAGACACTGCAGTAAGCTGATCCAGTTGTTTTCAGGTCACCAGAGTATCCCAGTTTAAACACTATAGGCTCTCCTTAGGATGACATCAGGCTGTAGGACTTCAAGGGTTGTACAGAATGACAAAGGTTCTATTTATTGGAAATGTTGATGCAATTGTGGGAGGCTCAGTGTTATGGAAGATTCCTACACACTGGGTTGGAGGCATCTGAGCAGTGTCTGGACATCTGGATGGGAGACCCACAGGTTGGATATGGCTGTGGCTTCCCCCCACCCTCACTATGAGTAGCTTAGGTTGAAGTTCTGACCTGTGTCCTGCTTTTTACTGGAAACTTTCTGCCCCTCTGTGCTGCTCAGCTGCCTGCAGTGCCTGAGATGCTTATCATCATCATCATCATTATCATCATCACCACTACCACCACCACCACCATCATCATCATCATCATCACCATCACCATCACCACCATCATCATCACCATCACCACCATCATCATCATCATTCTTTGCCTTTTTCCTCATCCTCTTGCTCCTCATTCTTCTTTGTTCAAGACAGGGTTTTTCTGTGAAATTCAGGCTGTCCCAGAATTCACTCCATAGAACTGATAGTCATTGAACTCACAGAGATCCCTCTGCCAATGTTTCCCCAGTGCTGGATTAAAGGTATGCACCATCATCATCCAGCACTGTCCTGAGATTTATACAGCTTTTTATTTCTTTAATGGAAGAAAGCTGGTCTCTGGTTATTCTGATCAGGTTCTGGTTTTCCATTGTGCATATATTTGCTCCATTAATTCATGTGTTTAGCCAGATCACTGAACCCTCCCCCTCATACAGGCCCCTCCCCCTCACACAGGCCACCCCCTTTCCCTTCTCCTCTGAGAGAGTGGTGCCCCCGGAGTACCCCCCCACCCAGGTGGATCAAGTCTCTGCAGGATTAGGCCCATTCTCTCCCACCGAGGCTAGACAAAGCAGCCCAGTTGGGAAACGGATTTCACAAATAGGGAACAGCTTTAGGGACAGCCCCTGCTCCAGTTTCGTGGGACTCACATGATGAACAAGCTGCACATCTGCTACATATGTGCTGGGGGTCTCAGTCCACCCTATGCTGGCTCTATGGCTGGTAGTTCAGACTCAGGTTAGATGGCACTGTTGATCTTCCTGTGAAGTTTCTTTCCCCCCCAGCTTCCTCAATCGTTCCCCCAACTCTTCCACAAGACGCCCTGAGCTCTGTTCAGTGCTGGGCTGTGGGTCTCTGAACCTGTTTCACTTAGCTGCTGGTGATTCCTCTCAAGGACAGTTAATGCTAGGCTCCTATCGGCAAGCATAATACATTGTGCTTATTTAAATCTTACTGTTCCCTGACTACTTTTATTTATAGCTTTTATTTTTCAAAACTATATATTATTTATCTGTAGTTTTTAGCCTCTTGCTGCTACAGATGCGGAAAGCGCTTGGTTTTTAGCTCACCTTCACTTTTACTCACTTGCTCTATTCCGGTACCTACTGGCTTGCTCATTGTTCTTTTCAGCTATTCCAGGATTTCTGTCTGGATATCTCATCTTAACAAATGGTTGTTTAACAGAGTGTCTATTAAACATCCAGATGGAAGAGCTTTTTGTTTCCTGATTTGTTCAGGAGAAATGAGAATATTTTAGATTTCCTTTATTCATGGTAATCACGAAGATTATAGGATTTTTATTTTATGGCTTCTCATTTCCTGAATGTCTCATGAAACTGAGACAACGGTGTATTATTTATCAAGGCAGAGAACCTGTGTTTGACTATTAATTTCTGTCTCATCCATCATGTGCTGAGAATGGTAAGCTAAACCCACTGTGAAGATCTTCTTCTTACTCAGTTCTCCTTCAGATCTCTTTCGTTGTTGCTTCCATTCACAAATATTAATGCTTACTCTACTATCCATGCTGGTCACGGCTCCTACTTTAGTCTTATTCTATAAATAATGTAATGCAGTCTATGCATGTCCTGTGTAAGGGTCTCAATCTCTGTTTTCTTCTGTTTCCATTTGGCTGGTGAATTTTACTTTCTCTTTTTACTTGTGTCTGCTTTGGACAAATGCAGCTTTTAAATAGAATCATAGCATTTTAATTGTTTATTCATAAAGTTGAAACTGAGCTTGGTCTCAATTCCACCACAGTTGCATTGAAGTTTATATGGCACTCACAAATTTGTTTCATGTTTGGGTATCTCCCTCATTACATTCACTTTCTCGTTAGGAATGTGTGCATTTTCTGCCAATGGTTCCTCCACCCATCCCTCTCTTCCTTCTTCCCTTCACCCCTCCTTCTCCTTTCCCTCTCTCTATCCTTCTTTCCCTTCCTTCCTTCCTTCCTTTCTTTCTTCCTTCCTTTTTAACTTTCTTCCTTTCTTCCTTCTTCCCTCCCTCTCTTCCCTAGCAGGACCAAGTATTGAAGCCAGGACCTCATGCATGAGGCAGGTGCTTAGCCCCGAGTGCCACCTGAATGCTGGCTGTGCATGAGTGACTCTCTAGAGCACTAATCTATATTTCATTAAATGACCTCAACTGTACCCTATGGCATGTCAGCTACAAATGACTCTACCCAGTTCCTATCTAAGAGTAGGTGCCCAGAGCAACACAACGGGATTACTGGAATTTCCTTTAATTTTTTCTTTCTTCCTTTAGAATTTCTGGATCTTTACAGTTTCATAGGATCATACATTCTGATGCTGTCTTCATTTGACCTTAACATGGTGTTAATTTCAGTCAGGTGTCAGGTCTCAGTTTTGTTACTTTTTTTTTTCAAGATACCTAGTTTATGTATGTATTCTCTCTTTTGGTTGTCTGATGTTAGTCATTTAAGAAATTAGTATTTGCTAATTCTTTTTATTTTTCTTTTGAGACAGAAGCTCACTGAGCAGGGCTAATCTGAGGTTCACTGTGTAGCCTGGTCTAACATTGAATGCTTTATTCTTATTCCTTAGGCTTCAGGGGTCATGCCTACAAGTAATGACACTGTCTGAGCACTGCTGGAGCATCTGTGTCCTCTTCAGCTATCTCCACAGGGTTGCCACCCTCTTCTGGTTCTCCTTGAGATTAATTAAAGTTTCATGCAATTTATGTTTTCCCTATTGCTGTAAATTGTACCTTCTATTTCTAATATGATTTCATGATTTTACTTTAGTAATTTCTTCAAATTATTTTTTAATGTATTCTTGATTCAATTTTCTTATGTTCATTTCTATTCTTTGTTTTAATCTTTGTGTTCAAGAAGTTTCTTCCCATATCTTGATGCTATTTGAGGATGTTTGAGTTGGCTTGAGTCACATCATTAAAGATTGTCAATCTGGTCTTTATACTGTTAACAGGAATTTTTACATTTGTTTCTCACCTTTTTTGTCAAAACGTTTTACATGAGTATGAGGTACATCATGCTTTCTTACATTTCATTTGATTTTCTATTATGAGTCTGTCCTAGAAGTCCCTCTCCTTCAACCACCTATCATTCATGAGTAGTGGCAATGCTACCTAGTGTGTGGGGTAAAGTGTTTGGAAGTCTGTTCTCTTTTCATTTGTATATGATCTCAGTTTTCTGCTTCCTTCCTTCTCCATGTCTCCTCTGTGCATTTCCATCTTCCAGGATTGCCAGTTGGGTAAAAGGTGTTTTCTCCTTTTCAGTGTTGGATAGATCCTACCTCCTGTCCTAGATTCAGGTCTTTTTCCATAGTGTTTAACATTCTGTTATCTATTTTAGTCTCTTTCAGGTAATAGTTTAATTTATATTTTGTTTAAGATGGTTTCATAGCTGGGGAACACTTACTAGGATGTATAAAGCCCTACATTCCATTTCCAGTACTACACACACACACACACACACACACACACACACACACACACACATCAAACAAATAAGAACAAGACAGCTTTCACATGTCTTTCTTAAGAAATGATCCCACCTGTAGACTAGTGTTCTTGAACTTACTATGTGTCTCAGGCTGCCTTTGAACTCATCATCTTCCTGCCTCAGCCTCCCACATGTTGGGACTCTTGTTACACATGAGCCTCTTGGGAGCCACCTCTGATCTGCTGTTGATTGTCTTAACCCAACTCCCCTACACACACACACACACACACACACACACACACAGAGGGGGGGGGTCCTGTCCTCCTCTACTCTCAGAGGCAAGGAGGGCTGTGATAATAGGATCATTTAAAGTCAAGACTCACCCTCTGACTGATGCTAAGAGAGTCTGTCTGTTTTCATTTTCTGCCATTGTTTTTGTTTCTTGGGAATCACTTGGGTGTCTTTTTTAACAAGATAGATTTACTAAATTAGATGAGGCCCATGAGCCTGCATTTTAATAGATCATCATACTAATTCTACGAAAGTTTTAGAACCATTTCCTTTTAGATACTTTTATATCAAAATACTATGCACAGTCTGAACAGCAGATTTGTGTTCAGAGTAGCTGATAAGAGATGAATACAACTTTCACACACTAGGCTATTTTGATTTGATATGTCAAATTTCTGGCTATACACCTGGGATCTAGAATATATACATCTAATAAAAACAACATTTTTATGTCAGTCTCTACTTGAACCACTTTTAAAGTTCTAAGGAGAATGAGTGATAGATATTTCTTCCAAGGCTCTGCTTTTGGCTGTAATATTTTCCCTCCCTATATTCCTACTGCAAAATATAAATTTCTCCACTTGAAAGAAGATTCCATTGGTCCTTCTTGATCTGTGCATAGCTCTTTGAGATAGAAGATTTTGCGACTGCATTTTGATCTGTGTGTAGCTCCTTGAGAAGGAAGATTCTGTGGCTTCATCTTGATCTGTGTGTAGCTTCTTGACAAAAAGTGTACAATAGGAAGTCAGAAGGAAAACCAGAATATATCTCACAGTGAAAAGATGTAATGAGCAGAAAAGCAAAGAATTTTCATCAGGCATGTACTTAAGTCAAGAGAACTTAGACTTTAATATATGTCAAATTTATTTCAGTTTCAACCAACCTGAAGGATGGTGTTTGGAAGTCAAATTCATAAAGTTATAATATCTTACCACATAATATAATTTAATAATTTCAATGACCCACACAATCAAGATGGCTCTAGGAACTGGGGAGAGAAACCAGAACTCCTATTCTTGAACCAGTACATCTTGCATCTTGTGTGCCTTGGAACAGTTATAGATGCCAGAGAGTCTGCACACCATTCCCTGACACTGGAGGGAGTGTGGAGTCCTTTTATAGCACAACCTAAATGACAGTTCCCAGGGAGTAACTGTTGGTTTCCTCCCCCTAGTTTTCTACAAAACAAAACTGAATCTGATTTGTAAATCTATACTTGGTTTTACAAATGTGTTGTTGTCTGGCCACAATAAACACCTAAAAGAGGAGGTCATATGTCTGTCTCTGCTCTGGTGCACTGAGGCTGTGTGCATCAGATGTGCTGTACTGGAGAGAAAGCCCTGACTGTGTGCACCAGATGTGTTGTACTGAGGAGAGAGCCTTGGCTGTGTGCATCAGATGGGTTTGAATACTCTCATCTATTTCTTTGCCATTCACAGGAATTATATAATTGACATAATCTTTTGTATTAAGAGCCATGGATGGAGAATGTTCTTGTTGATCCATGAGACATACCCAGTCCCTGAGATGCTGACCAGTGCTGTTAGACCATTACATACACACCATCCATGGGGGTGGTACCTTTCCTTTTATCACACCAGTAGAAAATATATGACTGAAAACATTCTTATAACTTTCCTGCCCACTTCTGAACAAGAGCAGAAGAAAGTTTCATTACTTTTAATGGTGAGACGTTCTAATCTATCTCTTTGCCCCCTTTTCTTCATTCCTTCTTTTTTCTTTCTTTCTGGCAGGTATATACAAGGCACCTTTCTCTCTTTTATTAAACATAGGTCTTTTTTTTTCCTAAAAAATACTTTGAATACAATTCCCCCCTCTCTATTTTCTGGTCCCCCTTCCCCTCGAATCTAGATCTACTCCCTTTCGGTCTCGCATTAGAAATGGTATAAAAGCATAAAGGACGAGAGAGATGGGAGGGGGGCTCTAGGGAGGGGAAATGAGGAAAGAGGATGACATCTGTGTTGTAAATAAATAAAGCATCCAATTAAAAACGAACTGTAAATAATGAAAATATCAATAAAAAATAGAAAAAAAAAAGAAAAGTACAGGCCTTTAAATGATAACAAAACATGACAAAAACCAACCAAAAACAAACAAGCAAACAACAAACAAAAACATCATATAGGAGCTGAGAAGCCAAGCAAACAGGAAAATAAAAGAGTCACAAGAGCCAACTGAAGAATTTAAGATCCACCCATTCACACTCGGGAGTTTCAGAGCAGTGCTAACCTGAACTCAATGGTGTGTGCGCAGAAGACCTGATAATGACCTGTTCAGGCCCTGTGCATGCGGCTTCAGTGTCTGTGAGTTCAGATGAGCTTTGCTCACTTGTTTGAGAGGGCCTTGGTTCACTGGTATTCTCTTATGGTATTCTCTTTCTAAATCTTTAAATCTTTATCCACAATGATATTTTAATGAATTTTCATCATTAGATTATATTTAAAACCTTGCTGAGTTTTTCCCAAAATGATTTTGTGAGTTTATTTGCAAGTATATGCAGATGTATGTGTTTTGTGTGTGTGTGTGTGTATGTATGTATATATATATATATATATATATATATATATATGTGTGTGTGTGTGTGTGTGTGTGTGTGTGTATGTGTGTGTTGTGGTGTGTGTATGTGTGTTTGTGTGTGTCTCTGTAAGTGTGTGGTATGTGGTATATATGTGTGTGTTGTAGTTTGTGTATGTGTGTTTGTGTGTGTTTCTTTCTGTGTGGTGTGTGTGTGTGTGTGTGTATGCATGTGCGTGTATGCGTTTATGTGTGTGCAGACTACAGGTCAACTTCGGGAAATTTTTTTCAGGTGCTGTCCACTGTTATTGACCTGCAGTTTAGCAAATAGTGGAGGCTGACTGACTAATGAGTCTCAAGGATCATCCTGCCTTCAGGTCTCTAGATCGGGGGGGGGGGGGGGGGGGCACTTACAAATACTCACCTTCACAGTCAAGAGTTTTCAGATGGAATCCAGGTATTATTAGCTCAGGTCTCACACAAAACAAAACAAAAACCAAACCAACTTGTGATTGCTTTTTTTTGAGAGACTCTCAGGACTCAAAGGAAGGGACCTTAGATGAAATGCCCCACAGTATGGAGAGGGAACTTATAGAGCCCACCTCTAGCAGAAAGACAGGACATCAAATGAGGGAGAGGGTTACTATCCCACAGTCAAAACTCTGACCCATAATTGTTCCATACTGAAAAACCTGCAGGGATGGAAATGGAGAGGAGCCTGAGGAAAAGGCCCCAGCAACAGGCTCAAAGTGGGAACCAGTTCAAGGGGAGGTCCCAAGGCCTGACACTATTACTGAGGCTATGGGACTCTCACAAAAAGAAACCTATCATGACTGCCTCCCAAAAGATCCAACAAGCAGCTGAAAGAGTCAGATGCATCCAACCAATGGACAGAAGCTGCTGAGCCCTGTTGTTGAATTAGGGGAAAACTAGAAAAAGCTAAGAAGAAGGGTGATTCTATAAGGAGACCAACAGTCTCAATTAACCTGAACTCCCGAGATCTCTGATACTGGACCACCAACCAGGCAGCATACACCAGCTGCCCCCAACACATATACAGCAGAGGACTGCCAGGTCTGGGTTTATACAAAGAAGATGCACCTAATTCTCAAGAGACTAGAGGCCCCAGGGAGTTTAGAGGTCTGGTGGGGTGGAGGTGAGGGGTAGGGACAGTGGAGCAAGGAAGAAGTATGGGATGTGGAACAGTTGGAGGTTAGACCAGGAGGGGAATATAATATGGAGTTTAAAATAAGTAAGTAAGTAAGTAAGTAAGAAAGTAAGTAAATAGAATGATAGAATAAAAAAAGAACAAAGAGAGGAAGAAAGAAAGAAAGAGAGAGAGAGAGAGAGAGAGAGAGAGAGAGAGAGAGAGAGAGAGAGAGAAGTCTCTCAGGTAAAAAGCAGGGAACCAAAACTACCCAAAGCAGTTTTCTAGTTGTGCAGAGAGTGGTTCCCTTTAAGAGAGAGAGAACTGAAAGCCTCAGTGCACTTCCCAGGAATGAGGCCCGTGAGCTGACTTAGTTGGAAGATGCTACATCAAGGCGTCTCTAGGACCTAAGCATTACTACACTTCCCAAGCATGGCAAAGTATCTGGTGGGGTAGGGTGGGGGTGGGAACAGCCTAATTGAGACAGGCAAATAGGTTGGAGCTATGGGATATGGGACAGTCAGAGGGTGGAAAGAGGGGATAAAATCTGGAGTGTAAAAACGGTTAAAAAAAATCCAAAACAAAACCAAATAACAACAACAACAACAAAAGACAAGTTTGTCTCCCTAGTCCTGAACTGATTTTTGCAATCTAATTTCTATTAAATAAAAAGGACTTAATGACATATTTTAAAATGAAAAAAAATATTGTAACAGAATATAAGATAAAAAATATTTGGTTTTCTGAGTTACAAGATTATAGTGTGTGTGCGTGTGTGTGTGTGTGTGTGTGTGTCACAAGTACACGTGTGTCTTATAGTATGGGTCTTGTGTGCATAAAAATTGCTGTGTGAGCAGCTACAGGTTGGAAAATTTAAGCAGTGCTGGTTGAGTAGAGAATAATTAACAGACTACACGCAATTATTTCTTCTTTTAGTACAGTGACTTCTATTAGAAAATGCCCTTCAGCCATGTCCCTACTTGGCCTCTTCTGCATCCTAAGGTTCACACAGACTTCACTGGAGTTTTCTGTTTGTAGCACAGCACTGGCACATAGCTGTATTTTTTTGTGTGATGTACAACATTTTCTTAGACTGACATCTGTTCTTTAAATTTTATTATATTTAATTCAGAAAAATGCCCTTTCCTTTTAAGTCAGCCATTATTGTATTCAGTTATAATTATGAGAAATAAAAATGTATATTGGGATGTGTATAAAGCACACTTATTGTTTTCATTGTCTTTGTGACAGCAAAAGCAAGTATTCTTGAGTTCACCCTAAGACATAATGGCACATGCATTGCACCTAGTAGAGAAAGCCCTTAGTACTTAAATATTCCCCTCCCTCAAAGGCAGCTGAGGATGTGCAGATGTTCAGAAGGAAGAAAAATATAATTTCTGGGTTTTCAGCTGTGTGCATCACTCGCTATTCCCTCACAATAGTATTTATGTCGGCAGCAAACCTGCTGAGCCTTAATGTAATTTTATTAATAATTACTTCCAGGGTTGCAAAATATTTTATTCTAGGACTAGATGTTTCAATGTCAAAAAGTCTGTAGTAGATGCATTTTGTTAGAAGGCCAAAGATTTCTGTGCAAAAGACTAAGTCAATATTTGTTCTGATCTCAAGCTTAGCCTTCTTAAAGCCATCTGACGCCTGTGGTTTAGATTACAGAGTAGTCCGAGTGGAGATTTGTATATAATTGATTATCTGTGTGGGGAACTGAGCTACTGATGCATTCCTGCAAACAGAAGAGGATCAGAGTATCTAATATGCCCTGTGAATATGATTAACTCAGGGTGGAAACAGACTTCAAAAAAGAGTTTTAATAGGGCTCATTTCAATAAAATAAAAATATATTTAAGGTATTCTAGTTTCATTCTGTCACTGTAAAAAATTTACAATAACCAAAATTAAATTAGGGAAGGGAGTACACTTTTGGTTGACCCTGCTAGGTCTCAGTCTAGCACAGAGGTATGTCAGATCAGAAGCTCAAGCTGGAACCCGAAGCAGAAACCACAGAGGAATAACAGTTCTCTCCTCTCTCTCTCAACCTCACATTTAACTAGCTTTTGCATAAAGCCCAGGGCCACCTGCCCAGGGAGTGCTGCCTGTCACAGGTGACTGAAACCCCCTCTGCTAGTTACCATTCTAGGCAGGGCAGCCTGAGAGGTCAGTTCCTCAGCCTAGTCTTTCCTCTTGGATGACTGTAGGCTATGTCAACTTTACAACGAAACCTAACTAGGCCAAAGGATAGCAATGGTTTAATCAAAGATTATGATGAGGACACAGTGTGTTCCTGTCACCTTTAAAATTTTCTTAAGCTCCCTCTAGTTAATTCCCCTTCATGCCTGGCTTAAAGCCCTCACAATTGCCCTTCAACAGAAGATTGAATTTTCCTGCCTGCGGATGGGGCCACACAGTAGGTTCTTCTGCATCATTGTTAGTTTGCTCAATGTACCCTGTCAGCTTTGTCCACACTGTTATACTATGGGGAGTGTGTGCAGCGTTTCTCCTGAGCTGTGCTCACTGGTACACACAATGTGACATTTACTTCTGCCATGACCATGGAAGGACGTTTCTTCTTGATTCTAATTTAAGAATGTTGTGAAGATTTTCTTAGCATTTTTTTTCTGTGAATATATCCTTTACGTCTCTCATCTATATAATAGAGGTTTAATTTCTGAGTTATATTCTTTTTAAAAACAGATTTTATTTTTAACTTGTACATGGGTGTGTGTGCACACTAGTGCAGGTTCCTGCAGAAACCGGAGACACCAGATCTCCTGAAACTGAAGTAACTGGTAGTTGAGAATGGCTTGACATGTCTTCTGGGAATCCAACTGATGTTTCCTCCGAAACAGCAGTAAGTCCTGTGAACTGCTGAGCCGTCTCTTTGGTCTCTCAAATATAGTCTCGTCTTTCCAAGATGTTCTCAATGTTCTTGGGCTACTTTGTGTTTCTTCTATAAGTCTTGAACAGCCAGTGGCTCCATATTCTTTTTTTTTTTTTTTTTTTTTTTTTGGTCTTTTGAGACAGTGTTTCTCTGTTAGCCTTGGCTGTCCTGGAACTCATTCTGTAGACCAGGCTGGCCTCAAACTCAGAAATCCGGCTGCCTCTGCCTCCCAAGTGCTGGGATTAAAGGCGTGAGCCACCACTGCCTGGTGGTGGCTCCATGTTCTACAATGTTGTATATCCCTATTGTAGTTCTAGCCAACTAATGGGGAAAGTTTGTTGACTCAGAATTGATCCTCATTCTCATTATTGCAATGCAACAGTAAAATATGTAACTATCTTACACATAATTTTATTTGAGAGTTCTGATTATTTATTTATGGAGATAAGATCTTACTCTTTAGTTAAAACTGGCTTTGAACTCCTAATAACACTTTGGGCTCCACCTTGTAATGTGAGTGTAGGAGTGAACCCCTGCACCCCATTTAGGATGCTATTTTTAGTGGTGTTTTCTTTTTAAAGAGTTAGTTGCAGGGACTTAAAGTTTTTGTAATACAGATCTTTCACTTGATTGGTTAGAGTTATGCCAAGATATTTTATATTATCTATGACTATTGCTGAGGGTGTTGTTTCCCTAATTTCTTTATCTGCCCATTTACCATTTACATAAAGAAGGGCACCTGATTTCTTTGAATTAATTTTATATCCAGCCACTTTGCTGAAGTTGTTTATCAGCTGTAGGATGTCTCTGGTTGAATTTTGGGATCACTTCTGCAAACTATCACATTATCTGTGAATAATACCTTAACTTTCCAGTTTGTGTTTCCTTGTCCTTTTGTTGTCTTGTTGCTCTAGCTAGAACTTCAAGTACTATATTGAATAGATATAGAGACAGTAGCATCTTTTAATGGCGTTGCTTCAAGTTTCTATTTAATTTGCTGCTGGCTATTGGATTACTGTATATTGCCTTTATTACATTTAACTATGAGCCTTAAATCCTTGAACTTTCTAAAACTTTTAGCTTTAAGGGGTGTTGGATTTTGTCAAAGGCTTTTTCTGCATCTAATGAGATGATCATGTGATTTTTTCTTTTGAGTTTGTTTATATAGTGGATTATGCTGATGGTCTTTTGTATAAAAACAAACCCTGTCTCCGTGAGATGATTGATCGTGGTGATTGACTGACGTTTTTGGTGTGTTCTTGGATTCAGTTTGCAAGAATTTTATTGATTTTTTTTTTGCATCGATATTCATAAGTGAACTTGGTCTGAAGTTCTCTTTCTTTGTTGGTTCTTTGTGTGGTTTAGGTATCAGAGTCACTGTGGCTCCATAGAATGAATTGGGTATTGTTCCTTCTGTTTCTGTTTTGTGGAATAGTTTGAGGAATATTGACATAAGATCTTCCTTGAAAGTCTGATAGAAAGTCTGATAGAATTCTGCAGTAAACCCACCTGGCCCTGGGCGTTTTCTTTTTTCTTTCTTTCTTTTTTTTTTTTTTTGTTTTTTTTGTTTTTGTTTTTCTTTTTGTTTGGTTTTTTTGGTTTTTGTTTTTTTGTTTCTACCAACTGCTTTTATTTCCTTACGTGTTGCACGTGATATTTAAATCTCCAACCCAAATAGGATGTGTCAATGAAAACACAACTCAGTAATTATGAATATATTCTGTAAGCCTAGATTGGGCAGATTCACCACTACACTACTCTGTTCCCCAGCTATAAAACCCTTATAATTTGAGGGCTTTCCAGACTCTGCGTCTGTCCTCCTACCTCCTGCTTCCCAGTTGTCCTCCTCCATCATCCTCTGTTGTCTTCTCTCTTCTCTCTCTGTCTCTCTGCTCTCTTCCACCCAACCTTGATTTCTCCACCTCCCCTTCTTCTGCCCAATCACTGGCTCCAGCCTTTATTTTACAAATTAAGATGGGCAGAAGGTTCACTAGAAGTCACCTGTGTAATGACTCACTCCTCCTCTGCAGCCCTTCACAGGAAAGGGAAATTAGTATCAAAATACAAGGCCAGGCAGCGCTATCCACAACACTTAGGGATTCTGGAACTGTTTAGATAGTTTATCTGACCTTGATTTAACTTTGCTATGTGGTGCTATTTGTCTAGAAAATTATACATTTTGTTTTGATTTTCCAGTTTTGCTGAGCACAGGCTTTTGAAGTAAGATGTAATGACTTTTTGAGTTTTCATCAGGTTCGTTTCTTATGTGTCCCTTTTCATTTCAATGGGAATTGCATTGAATCTGTACATTGCTTTTGTTAAGATGGCCATTTGCACCATGTTAATCCTGTATCTCCATGAGCATGGAAGATCTTTCCATCTTCTGAGGTCTTCAATTTCTTTCTTCAGGGATTTTTATTATATTTTTTTTTGTGTGTGTGTCCTTATTTTCACTTAATTCCAAGAAAATTTTTAATTTCTTTCTTGATTTCTTCTTTGAACATTGGAAAATTTTTAATTTTTTTTATTTCTTCTTGAGCCATTTATTGTTCAGTATTGTTTAATCTTTACGAGTTGTATGATTACTGGAGACTCTTTTGCTGTTGAGTTTATGTTATGATATGTGTGGTCAGAAAATATATTCAGCTTTACTTTAGTTTTCTTCATTTTGTTAAGATTTGCTTTGTTGGTCATGTGAATTATGTCATCTACTGCTCTTCTCTGATCTTCTTTAGGTATTTATACAGTTCTCCACTTGTGACTCTAAAGGTAACAGTGGAACATGTTGCCTCTCAATTTTCTATTTTTCCTAATTTTCTTCTTAATTTTTCACTTGACTCCTTTTAATCTAATTTCCCAATTTTCCATATTTGTTTATGCCCTCACTTCAAGAAAGCAGTGAATTTAGTCTGGTTTTAGACAGTGAGCCTGTTTACTTATTTGTTTTGTTTTTTTTTTTTTTTTTTTTTGTTTTTTGTTTTTTGTTTTTTGTTTTTGTTTTTGTTTTTTTTTTTTTGCTTTTGATTTCTCTTTCTTAGGATAGTGTTCCAGCCTATGGTCACATCAAGGTTTATTCTTGAATGAAGGCAGTATACTTCAGGCTTCCTTTGTATTCTTGCATAAATGGCATATCTCAAAAGAAGTCATCCCCAAGTCTTTGTTCTTGTACACATTTGTAAAATAAGAGGTGAACTTGCCAACCTGTACTTGTTGGTTGGAGGACAAAGGATTCTTCGCCATAGCCTGTCCTCCTGAGGTCACTTTTTTGTGCATAATACATCTTCTTCACAGAAACTCTGTATAAACTTTTCTTTAAGGAACACTTGGTTTTTTTCTATTGGCTAAGGGTTAACTGTCTATCTGGTGTTACAAAGTCAGAACTTAACAAGAATGAAGAGGATAATGCTTCCATCTACTTTAGTTAATCTCTTGTTCTGTCTGAAATACGGTGACCATCTATTTCTATTCCTCACTAGAGAGCAGGAGGATGAGCACAAATGTTTGTAGGTAGCAGCACTCTTCTTGGGTACCTTTGACTAAAGTTTTTCCCACTAGTTTTTTAGTCAGGATATCTTCTTTGGTTTCTGGTTTTTTTTTTTTTTTTTTTTTTTTTTTTTTTTTTTTGAAATTGTTTAATAAAGTATACCTTCCTTTGCTTTGTTGATTTTATTAACTTCTCCTCCCTTATTGTCATTTCACCATAGTCTCTGACAGAACAGATGCTGGCAGTGTGTGCTTAATCCATCATCTTAGAAGGAAATGTTTTTCAGTGTTTTAAAATCAATCAGCATTCAGTCAATGGCTAGTCTTTCCCAGCTATCAAGTCCAGCCTTTTGCTGGCAGCGCTTTCTTTTCCTCTCCAGCCCTCACAGGAGCATCATGTCTCATGCTCTTCCCTGTCATCCTCAATCCTTACACGAGCAGTGTTGTCTCATGCTCTAAGAAAGATATGCAAAGAGAGTCTCTTTTCTGAGTGACAGCCTAACATTTTCCAAGATCAAGACAAATTTATCTTAAAATAACAAAATCACAGTGTTAAATACCTTGTGTTCACAAAACTACAAAGTGATTCCTGGTTCTTTACCTCAGAATTCAGAGGATTCTAGTATAGACAAGGATGCAAAAGTAACCTGGGAGAGGAAGGAATTCCACACAGCACCAGGAAACATCACCAACCCAAGTTACGACCAATAACCTCAGTTTAATCCTAACTTGTTTTAATAGATCCTGCCCTTGTTAGTACCAAGAAATTATTTTCTTCATTTTGTACAAATACAAAAAATAAGAAGAAAACAACTTAACACATTTGAGAGGGTAGGATGTGCCCTAGAAAAGAGGTCTTCAAGATGGGTCAAAGATTGACAAAGGCGTCACTGTCTCTTAGACAGTGGATCAGAAAACTATTACAAAAGCATCTCCAGTATGAGAAATCTTACCTATCACATTTTTCCATTGAAATACGCCTGAAGCTCTGGGAAAGGAATCAAAACTATTCCTTATAAAAAGTCTCAGGGCATCTGTTTCTTACATGCTCTTGCTAGCATACCACTAACTTTCCCCCCTTTTGATGTACGTATCTTGGCTGGACCTCTCAGTCAATTGTTACCATAGTCAGATTGAGTGAGACTACAAATCTTTAAGTACATAATTCAGGAAACCCTAGAATATTATTTCAAGGTTGTAAGGTAAAATGATATAATTCATATAAAAGAACTAGATTCAAAATAAGTGTCTGATAATTGAAGAAATTGTTATTTCAATGGCTGCATCCAACTATACTTCTGTAATTCCTTTTATGTTAGACAACTTATTCTTAAGCAAGAATTATTTGTGATCTATTTTTTCTTCAAGGCCTGTTGATGAAAAAAAAACATTTAAACCCTTTAAAAGGAATGCACCCATGTTGAGGACAGTGGCTCTGGGATATGTATATTTTTTCTATATTTATAGATCTTTGCTTCACTGTTTTGATACCTTTAGGAGGCAAAATATGCTTATTTTGTTAGTATTGCTAAATAACATTTTTAAAATTACCTTAAAAATAATCTAAGCATCCAAGTATGATAAAGAATCAATGTTTTAGTAATTTCCGAGTAATGGATAAAGTATACCTTCATGACTTTTCCTGAGAAAGCATGACACTTTTGTAAAGAATGACTTTCAACAAAAAAACAAATGGGACTGAAACAACATTGTTCAGATTTCTTCAGTGGTCAGCTCATTGTAATTGTCATTTTAGAGCACCACAGGATAAACATATACAAAACATCTTCAGGATGTACCACATTTTCTTTATCCATTCTTCAGTCGAGGGACATTTATGTTGTTTACAGTTTCTGCCTATTATACATAGAGCTACTATGAACATAGTTGAGCAAGTGTCTCTGTGGTATCGTGGGGCATCTTTTATGTAATGTCCTAGCTGTGGTATAACTGGGTCTTGTGGAGGAACTATTCCTATTTTTCTGGGAAACTGCTAAATTGATTTCTAAAGTGGCTGCACAAGTTTGCACTCCCACCAGCAATGGAGGAGTGTTTTCCTTGCTCCACATCTTTGCCAGCATGTGGAGTCACTTGAGTCATTGATCTTAGCCTTTCTGACAGGTATAAGATGGAATCTCAGGGTCATCTTGATTTGCATTTCCCTGATGATTAGGGTCATTGAACGTTTCTTTAAGTGCTTCTTGGTCTCTTGAGAATTTTCAGTTTATCTCTGTATCCCATTATTAATTGGATTATTTCAGTTGTTGGTGTCTATTTTCTTGAGTTATTTTGCATGTTAGCCCTCTGTCATATGTAGTGTTGAAGAAGATCTTTTCTCAATATGTAGACTGTCATTTTGTCTTATTGACAGTGACGCTTTGCAGTTTTATGAGGAACCATTTATCAATCATTGATCTTAGAGCCAGAGCCTTTGGAGTTCTGTTCAGGAAGTTGTCTCCTGTACCAATGTGTTCAAGGCTATTCACATATTCTTTTCAATTAGACTTAGTGTATCTGGTTTTATGTTGATATCTTAAATCTACTTGGACTTGAGTTTTGTTCAAGGTGATACGTGTAGGTTTATTTGAATTCTTCTACATGCAGACATCCAGTTAGAATAGCACCATTTGTTGAAGATGACTTCTATTTTTTGTTATATGGTTTTGTCTTCTTTGTCAAATATCAAATGGCTGTAAGTATGTAAGTTTATTTCAGAATATTAAATTCAGTTTTTTTTATCTATCTTCTTGTTTCTATACTAATGTCATACCTTTTTTACTATTAAAACTGTGGTAAATCCACACAAAACAATACTATTCAGCTATTAAAAACCATGGCATCATGAATTTTTAAGCAAACGGATGGAACTTAGAATATCATCTTGAGTGAGGTAGTCCAGATCCAGAAAAAAACATACATGTGGTATGTACTTTCTCATAAGTGAACATTAGTCCTGAAGTGCTACAATTCAAAGAGACTGGATAACAAGCAGTTCCCAAGGGAGGATAAACAAATCTCCTCAGAAGGGGAAAGTAATTGGTCATCCATCTGAGGTGGATGGGGGGAAGGAACTAGATAAGAATGGGGATAAGGATGGGAACAGGGATGGCAGTCAGGTGTGGGAGAGTAGGGCTATGAGAAGGATGGAAATAAGAATCAAAATTTGTGAGGAGAATCTCTGATGACTAGCTGGAGACCTAGGACAAGGAAGGATATGGGGAGTCTATCCTGGTGTCCCTAGCTGATATCCCTACCAGAGCAGGATACACAGATTGAAGTGGCCACATCCTGTAGGCAGGTGGAGTTCCAGAGGAGAGATGGGGACATCAAGCTAACCACAAAACCTTCCACTCAAAATTTTACTTGCCTATAAAATGTGCAGGGATAAAGATGGAGCAGAGATTGAGGGAATGGCCAAGCAAGACTGGCACAACTTGAGACCCATCCCATGGGAGAAAGCCAACCCCTGAGACTATTAATGATACTCTGCTATGCTTGCAGACAAGAACCTAGCATAACTGTTTCCTAAGAGGCTTCATCCAGTAATGAATGGAAACAGATGCAGAGACCTACAGCCAAGCATTAGGCAGAGCTCAGGGAGTCTGGTGGAAGAGTGAAGGATAGAATGTAGAAGCCAGAGTAGCCAAGGACACCACAAGAACACCTCCAGAGTCAACTCTCCTGGGCCTATGGGAGCTCACATAGCCTGGGCCATCAACAAGGGTGCATGCAGGAGCTAGACCTAAACCCTCTACACATTTGTAGCAAATGTTCTGCTTGGTCTTCATGGGGCTTCTCCCTAACAAGTAGAATGAGGATTGTCTCAATGTTGGTTCCCTGCCATTGGATCTCCTTTCCTCTACCTGGACTGCCTGGTTGGGCCTCAGTGGTAGAGGATGTGCTTAGTTCTGTTGGGACTAGATATCCCAGGGTGAGTTGGTACCCAGGGGGCCTTGTCTGCCCTCAGTGGTTGTGGGTGTACCTAACCTGGCAGATATCTGATATGCCAAGGTGGAGGGAGCCACCTCAGAGGAGGAGTGGGGAGACAGGGAAAGAATCTCTGTGAGGGGAAGCAGAATTGGGAAGAATCTGGGATGTAAATAAATATATGCAAAAACATAAAAAATATCACCAGGTTTGTACACCAAACCCTGGTGCTCAAACAGTCTCTTTTGTTAATGGAGTAAAGGCATAGGTCTGATTCAAGAAAGCCACTATCTCCTATTCAACAATTACAGAAGAACTGTCTCTAAGCACTGACCTTAGAGTTAAAACAAACATCTAAAAACAAACATCATGAACAACATGTGCAGGATGGTGCTCACAGTGTATGTGTTTAATTCTGTTTAAGAGTCAGCATTTTATATGTTTGGAACCCCACTGGAGAAACTGAGAGGCCTGAGATATTTAACTCATTTTTGTTATTGGGATTTTATTTTTGAGTAGTCTCCCACACATAGGAAAAGTGAACAGAAGGTGCAGGGGTCCTCATGCAGCTCTCACTGCACACTGCCCCAACCCTTTATCACTACTTTTAAAAAGCTTGGTAAATGTCTTACCTCTGAGAAGCCAAGGCGCTAGTCTCCAAGGGGTTCACTCAGCATGGTTCTGCACTCTGTGCATTTTGGAAAACACGTAACTTGAGGCTATGATTACAAAATTATACAGAACAGTGTGGAGGGCCTAAAATTGTTCCTCTGTACCACCTACTCTCTCCCAACCCTCCTAATGACTGCATTGCCCAGCCATGAGGATCCTTTCTACTTTTTACATAGTGTATTTTTCTAGAATGTCATAGGGTTTACATATCTACATTTATTTTTATTTTTATTTTTTGTTTTTAGTTTGACATCCTTTGCTTGGACACATGGTTTAAGGTGTCCTCTATTTTTATGTAGCTCAGTTTCTCTTAATCAGACCATTTATTCATGAGTGTTCCCTCCTGTGTTTTTCTATTCACCTACTGGAAGACATGCTGATTGCTTCTTCAATGTTTTGATAATTATGAACAAATACCCTGTAGGCACTCAGGAGCGGGCTTCCCTGTGAATAAGTTGCCAATGTATTTGAGTAATTACCAAGGAGCTGGTTGCTGGATAGAGTGGTAAGGTTATATTTAATTTTGTAAGAAGTCGCCCAAGTGTTTCTCAGAGTGTCTATACCATCTTGCATGCCTTTTAGTATTAAGAAGGGAGCTTTAATGCTTTGGGGAGATTTCTGTTTTGGATCTGTGTTATTAGAATAGTAATGCAGTGATATTGTTTGAATTTGGAACTTTCTAGTGATATATGATGCTGAACATATCTTCACACGTGTGTTTTCTTTGTGCCTATTTGTTTTGGTGACAGATTATCATATACATAACTGTATATATTTTTAAATTGTTCAGTTGGATTGTTAATTTTCTTGTTGAATGTTGAAAGATTTTTATCTGTTTTTACATCAGATTTTTTTTCTGTAGACTTTTCTCAGATTCCTTTCTGTAGCTTGTGAACTGGCTTTTCACTCTGTTATCACACACTGAAAAAAAAAAGGAATTTTAACTTTTAATAATACATAACCTAGTAATATGTATACATCTAAATCTAAAGGTTCTTTAGTCATCTTTATTTAACAATTACATATAATATATTATGTCATGTAGTCTACAGTAAGTATAATACATTAAAGTATCCAGTTTTCAACTTTATATACTTGTTCCCTTGGTCATGGTACTTAATAAATGTGATGAAAGCATTTTTTGTGTGGTTTTTTTTTTGTGTGTGTTTTGTTTTGTTTTGCTTTTGAGTAGGGCTTCACACAACCCAGGTTTATACAGAAATGGTTGTGAGGCTAAGGATGATATTGAACTTCTAATTCTCTTAAGTGTTGTTCATAAACTTTCTCTGCTTAAATTTGGAAAAATCTCCAGCAATTCATTGACGTACAGTCAAAAAGGCTATGCAGTATAAAATGAATCAGCAGGTTAAAAAAATGAAGTTGGACACTAGTCATATTTACTTCACATTTTTAGTGCTTCTTGAATGTAACTGCCCCCTTTAGTACAATGTTATTTTTCAGTGTGGTTTTTGGTCTTTATATCTAGTTGCTGTGTCTTCGTTTAGTAGTGTGTCTGTGTTTTTAGTGCCTTCATAGAGTCATTGTCTTGGGGTTGAGCCAAGCGTGATGAATGTGCGCAAGCTTTCTGAAGCCTCTTTATCTTTCATGGAGTATTGTAAATATGTAGCTTGCCTCTCTTGCTTAAAATCCTTCACTGGCTCGTCTTGTGTAGTCAGAGTCCGTGTGCCTTTCACACACTAGGAAGATCTTTTCCTCCAGTCACTTCTTGTGTATACAAATTCATATCATCTTGTTTATTCTCAGCAAAGCAAACTGGCTTAGGAAAGATGACTATAACATCCTCCTCTTTCGTAGCACCAACTTGCCCTTCATATGCTTGTTAGAAGTGGCCATTACAACTACGGCTCCGAGTGCCTGGAGGTGCACAAGTTACATATTCAGTAACAGTATAGGGATGTGCAGGATGGGTGGTTTTGTTACCTTCTGTAGTGTTCAAATAATATTGTTTTCTTTATAAAAGTTACAAAACAACTACTTATTAAGGGAACAGCTCATGAGAAGATTGAAGGATTTGATTAGAATCCTCTGGCTGTCAAACTAAGATGGAAGTATGTAGACTCTCCCAAGAACCTCGGGTTCTTCACGGTAAATCTTAAATGGGAAAATATTTCTATGTTATCGCAAACCTCATTTTCTTCTCTTATGAAAATGAAATGTATGTAATATCCAGATTCAAGTTTTATAATTATCACTTAATATAATTAATATCCAAAATTTTTTCTAACTCCAAAGTATCAGAAATACAAGATGTAAGAAATATCTTGCACAGAATTATGTGTTAATTCAAAATTTTTTCAATACTTAACTTTTAGGAAAGGAATTTTAGCTATATTCTGAACTATGGCTTTGTGTCCAGAACTAGATTGGTGAGATACAGTTATCACTGGCTCTGTCATAAGCACTCACCCTTGCCACCATTATGATAACATACAGCAGGACTTGATTCCACCAGCTAGGACATAATCAAGAAAGTAGCCCCAGCTACCAGCATCCAAAACATTGTTGCCTTCATCCAGTCTAAACTTGTGTCAACGAATGGCCCATTCATTTAAAGTTCAAAAGTAAGAACTTGTCAGTTAGACTCCATACAACTCTGAGCTTCACCTTGCCTTGGTGATGTCTAGAGGGTAAACTGAGGTATGCTACCTTACATCAAACTTGAACCTCTCTTCTTATATGTCCTGTTTTGTTTCCTTCTCAATTACACTACTGATTCCAACGAACTTCTCTAATTACCTTCCCACTTGTTTTCATCTATCTAGGCCTCTATTTCTCTCCAACACTTAGGAGTCAAATGAGAATGGAGATTAAAAAAAAATAACAGTATTAGTTCATATAGCCTCTAAAGCAATAAGACATTATGGCTATCCAGAGATAATAGTGGAGCCTCATGTCTCTAACACATCGGATGATAAACTGTGAGTACATTATCCAGTCTACCACTTAGCAAATCACATCTCTGGGAAGCTAAATATCTAAAATGATTGACACATGCTTACTCTCTTCGTTCAGTCATCCAGGGTTACAAGATGCCTATAAATTATGTTGTGTCAGACAGAGTCCCCAAAGCAAGCCATCCTCATGGACAACGATATTTTCAGCAACATCTGTTCTGCTTTTGGACACTATCTGATCTCCCATTCTGTGGTAACTTTTTTGTTTTATTTATTTTTTCCTTCCATGTGTTCTACTCTCATAATGATCTGGACATCATATCTTCCATGATCCACTGAGTGTACCTTTATCATGTTTTATGATAAAAGCTCTTTAGCCATTTTATGAACAGTCCTGTATTCAGTATCTAATATTTGCCAACAACTTTTCAGAGCAACAGTGATAAGTACATTGTTTTCTGAGTCTGTGAATACATTCTGTGTTGCAAAAATACCGCTAAAAGGGTATATTCAAAAGATCGGATGAAGTTAAATGCAGATAAGAGTGTATCATTAAGGCACAAAGCGATTTTGCATTGCTAGTGTAACATAATGAATGATAGGAAAAAAAAAAAGCCTCCTGCCAGAGTCTTTGTTATTCCCCATAAGAACATTCCTAAATTGTCTTTCAACCAGAACTAATGTATATAATAAAAAAATGCAGTGGCAGTAAGGTTGGCAACTGTGTCTTAATGAGTGTGTGCTGTGGAAAATGTGTGTAATTGACAGCATTGGAAACTCTAACTCTAGGAGTAGATACAGCTTCAGATGCTCACTCCAGACCCTCTCCACTGTCCCTCTGGACAGGCTGAGTTTGACACATGAAAAGGCAATTAAATCTGTTTAGCTTGTGCAGAGATGAGGATAAGGCTGTGCTGGGTCTCCATAAACACAGGCATTGAATTTACTTTGTTTTTGTTCTTATTTTTTTTTTTTTTTTTAAGATTTTCTTTTTCTTTCTTGGCAATGGAATCTCTCAACTGAGATATTGGTTTTCCTAAAGGTGTCACTCAACCAGAGAGTGTTTTTCAGTCCTGCAAGAAAATTTAAAATGCTACTGTTGATGGAATAAGAACGAACACAGGACAAACCTTCTCACCCATTTAAATCGGCATAATGGTCTCAGCCTGAAAATTCACGATCACTCCATTCCTCCCCAAAGGTTCTTTGTAGGTCATCTGGCATATAATCCAGAGGGCTGCTTGGAGTTCAACTTGGATCTCTATTTTGCCAGGACATGAGAATGAAGCAGGGGGCAAAGTGCTAAATGGGAGAGTTATTCAGTACACTGACCAGCACGGGCTTCTGGAAGTTATTACAAAAGGTGCATTGAAACCACTGGCTCAGTGCTCAGCGGTAGGCAAGCAGGGCAAGGAGGATAATAGTTGATGTTAGGAGCAGGAGAAAAAAAGTGGCTTGATCATTTCTCTACAGTTCGGTTTTTCATCTGTCCCATAGCAATCTAAGAGATCTGTATTACAGAAAAAAATATTATCGCTGGCAAACAGACAATGTGTTACACACCACCTAACTAACTATGGCTGACCAGATTCTATAAGGAAGGAGATGAGGTTTTCTGATGGAAGGAGATTAATTACAAAAAAGACAGTAATAATAACAATAGCTAAGGTGTCAGTGACCATGCTCCAGAGATAAGCAGAACCACAGGACTGTGAAACATACAGACACATTTAGCTAGTATGATAACTCAAGAAAGATAAACACTGTGCCACTTTTTTTTTCCAAAAAAGAGAAACTCAGATGGGAGATTTTAAGAAACTTTCAAGGTCACAATGCCTGCAAAAAGATAATCTTAATTCTAGACATACTGCTGACACTGAAGTGCAGGTCCTTCAGCTCCACAGATTGGTGTCTTATTCATTTCCATGAGTACGGAAAACGTTTAGAGTCAAAATGACTGGAACCTTATGCAGCCCTTGAATTTTGGGGATTAATACATAGACATAAATACGCATATGCCTCTTGATCTGCTGTAGGATTATATCGCAATAACCCCATTATAATCTGAAATTGTGTAGGTAGAAAATGCATCGAATAGTCCCAGCCTGTAGAAAATCATCACTAGGCAACATGGTTCATTGCAAAATGTTTGCCTTTGTACTGGATGGGCTGAGTAGAGGCCCTGCCTTGTGCCTCTTGCCAAAGCTTGTTACTCTAAAAGCAAATAACACTACACATCACTAGAAATAGTATCAATACTTCCAAATCTGGAGACTAGATCCTTTAGAACTCATTATTCTTTGCAGCATAGTAAGTTAAAAATATCGTAATGGTAACCAGAGTGGGTGAGGGACATCTGTATAATTCATAAAAGTGAAGCATGTTATCATCGATTTTCCATTTAAAAGGCAAGGTTTTCTATTCCTTCTGAGGCAACTTTTAGAAGAAATAGTTTAGTTTTAGGGGTCCTACATTTTCATAGGTATAGAGGCCATGAGCACTATGATGGGGTGCAGGGACTGAGTATGGCAGCAAGCAGGCAGTCATGGTGCTGGAGCAGAAAAGCTCATATCTTATTCAAAAGTAGGAGGCAGAAAAAGCTAACTGGAAATGGTGTGGGCTTTTGAACCACAAATCCTAGCCCCCAGTAACCATCTCCAACACGACCCTAATTCTTCTCAAACAGATATGTTAACTGGGACACAAACATTTAAATATATGGGACCATTTGTCAGGAGCCATAATGGGACAAGCTAATAACTAACAGGTGATCATGCTGAAAAGGCCTGCCTTGGATTATTATATAGTCTGTGACAGATGCGTCTTTATACAGCAAGACCGTACGGGACTCATTTTATGAAAGATTCTTGCTATTAATATGCTTTTCCTGTTATTATTAAGCATATATAACAATCACTAAGCAATAGCACACCCCTTTGGAGCAGATTTCTGCAGATCCACGAAGATGTACTGTCTTGTAGTGATGCTATATAGACAAATAGATGACTTCTTAAGTCTTAATGATGATCCTATAAGAATTCCTAAAATTATATCAATGATTATTAAGCTCTTTTATAACGGAACTGCTATTAGGTCCTTTTCTAATAGTCAAAACTGTGAAGAGGACTCTGCCAGTCTCCAAATTGTCACCAGTTAATTGCTCTTAGTAACTAGACTGTCTCTTACTCAGCACATTCCAAGAGGTTGTAAAACAATTAACCAACGGTCATAAAAAAGGGAATGGATGATTTCTTATATGTGCTAGGACAAAAGAAAATATTGTCTGGGTTTAGCTATACAAAACTTTACTAATAACTTAGTTATAGTTTTAAAACTTCAGTAAACCTGTGGAACTAGACAGGTGATGGATATTTAGCCAGATAATTACTCCCAATGGTTACATGCAAATATTCTCTGTTGTAAACTTCTATTTCAATTTATGATCTGATGAACTTTGTAACATGTGATCATATATTCTGAAAGAGTACAAGGACTGAGGACAAAGTGATGAGAGATGGATAGAATAGAGATACAATAGAATTTTTTTCCCTTTCCCCAGATAGAATAGAATTTTTCCCTTTCCCTAGCTTAGGATCCTTCTGCTTTTTCCTTAGATAGCTTTCATAGGAAACTTTCTATGACTTAATAAATGCTATAACCACTTTTCTCAAAGTGTCCTTTCTTCCCTCAGACTAGCAGGGGAAAGTTGGAGCCCAGCAGTTCCTGTTGAGATAGAACAAAGGCCACATTGGGTAATCCTCTGCTCTTAGGCTCCAGGTGTTAATCACCTAAACCAGCAGCCTTTTATCCTCAGAAGGGGCAAGAAGTTTTTAGGCCTTTTAATCATCAGCATTTCAGTACAATTGGAGAGCTAGAAAGCCCTGAGACCCTCAGACTTTAAAGCCATCACCAGAGTCCTACTCTGTGCCCCACCACTATCCTCTCAGGCAGGAGGCTCCAGGCAACCATTTTCATTCAAAACACCACAGGCTGACTCTAAGTCTGGAAGAAAAATGTTCAAGGAAATGTTCAGAGACTTGAGCCTTGTTAAGGAAAGAACTCAGACAATTTGAAGAGATGCTGGTGGCACAGGAGATAGAAACGTCAAACACACTTAAATATGCTGTGCTAAAGTGCACCAACTTCATTTCAAGACATGGATACATAAATGTAATCTGGAAAATAAAATATGTATCAATCACCTTCAGAGCCATCATGAAACCACAAAAGCTAGTCAATAAAACGAAGAACTGCATATTGATCTTGCATTTAAGACACATATCCATCCATGAGAAACATGGGCAGGGAGTCGCCATTGAAGTTTGCATGTAGGAGCTCTCCAGAAATGAAGGGAAGGAGGAGCAGAACAAGAATGTCATAAATCTGTGGGGCTGGAGAGCTAGCTTGGGGGTTAAGAGTGCTTCCAGGACCCAAGCTCACTTCTCAACACTCACACTGGGAGGTTAGCCCCCCTGCAGTTCCAACAGCCTGTGATCTGATGTGCTATTCATGTCTCCAGAGCTGCCGCTCTCCACTCACAAATAGTAAAGAATTAAAGTCTCATAAATCTGTAAACTTTATTAGCCTGTGGCATCTGAGATGAGAGCTAATGACATCTAATTAACACAACATGAAGAGAAATATCTACTTCACATGATGCCCTGTGTGGGAACAACACCAGCCTTGTGACATCATCTGTGTTAGTGAATGTTTCCCATGGCATGAGAATCACAGCACATGGATGTATGAGGATTTACTGTCACAGCAATGGGTCACATGACTATTGAGGCCAGAAAGCTGCACTTGCCCGTGCTCGCAAGCTGTGAACTATGAAGGCCAGTGTTAAAATCCTGTTTAAAATCAAAGGTTAAATGCAGTACAGGTAGACAGAAACAGAAGCCACATCTCCAGTTAAGTGGAGAAACCATGTACCTCCTCTACTTCACCCCAGACCTTTTACTTTCCCAGTGGATGCTTGTTTTCATTAGTAATGATGTTAAAAAATATTTCTTATTACTTGAGAAATTTTTACATATGCGTAATGTATGTTGATCAAACCCACACCCTATATCTTACCAACAAATCTTCCCATCATGTTTTCTTTCCATTTTCAACTGTTCTATTTTAAACCCACTGAGTCCATCTAGTAATGTCTGAATAATCCCCTACTGGAGAGTGAATAGCCAAGGCAAAGGATCCTGGGGTTCTTCACATACCTTTTCATCTGTGACTTCAGCATCTCTGATGTCAGTTAACCCTGATTTAAAAATACTCAAAACAGAAGTAGCAGTAAATGTACCCGTCTTTGCTAACTTTACCCAGAGAGTATGTAGTCTTCATGCTAACCACATCACCTTTACTGAACACGTAAAAGTTTTGTTTGTCTTAAACTCATTTTCTGAACAAGACATAAACAGCATTGTATCATATTGGGTCTTATAAGCAATGTAGGCATGCTTTGTGTGAGGAGCTTGGGATCCACAGGCTTAGGTGTATGCAAAGGGTCTCAGTGTCATACAGCACACGGATGTACCAGGGAACAACTATGCAATGGAAACAGATACCTTCTGAGCTCTCCTAGTACAGATGGGTATTCTTTTTAATCTTAAAAGGTTTTAATTTTGTATGTGAGTGTTTTGCTGGCATGTGTGTCTGTGCACCACTTTCATGTCTAGTGCCCCAGAAAACCAGAAGAGGGCATTACACCCCCTGAAACTAGAGATGCAGGTGTTTGAGAGGCCGAAATTCAAATCCAAGTCCTCTGGTGTAGGACTGTGAAAGACAGCTTGGTTTCTTGTTAAATACAGGCTGGAAACCCCTGTGATCCCAGGGGATCCTGAGGGACCCCAGATGACCCTGAGGGATGGCAGGCATTTCACCATGCCCTCAGACTCCAGGCTCCTGACAGGAGGCCGCAGCCCTCCACAGATTTGTGTCCTTCAATCACATAGGGCAACGCCCCCGAGCCCCTCCACAGGTAGAGGGTGTGACTACAGGCCATGTAGCCTCAAGACAGATCTTTATTTTAATGAGGTACATAAGGCCAGAAGGGCTTAGCCAATTAAACTTTCCTTCTCAGATACCTCCCTGCAAAAGTATTTAACCTCAGGCCCGCCCTGAGAAACTGGGGTACGGTTTTTTCATCTACTTTCTGCCATGACAATAAACGTCTTAAAACCATGGACTGTCTCTATTCATTGGAATCTGCCGTGGGGAGCCATAGAGAAGGCCTTTTCCTACAGAGCCACCGTTTAATCTCCCACAGAAGATTTCTCTCCGTTCCCAGTCACACTGCCCATGACCAAGCCAACCCAGCCAGCCAACCAAGCCAAGAACTTTCAACTCTGCAGGACCCAGTTGGAGCGCTCGCTCCCTCTCCGCTTCAGCCTTGGGCCAGTTCAGCCTGTGGGCCTTCACTTTGTTCTCAGCTCTTCCACGGTTTTCAGTGGCACCTGGGTGCCCAAGAGCCTGAGGACCCAGCTGCCCTACAGGTCCAGGGAACCCCCAAGCCAGCTCCACGTGGTCCTGCACCCCAGACTGTGCTCCCCTACAGCTCGCCCCTGGAGCAAAGTCCCCATGGCTTCACATAGCCCAACTCCTGCCTGGCAGGCATGGGTGAGAGCTCAGTCAAACTCCCCAGGGCCCGCCTTCCCGAGCAAAGGCCCTAGCCCCGAAGTGGTATGAACGTGGGACCTACACTTTACCCAACTCTCTGGAGGAACAATTTGTACTCTTTATCATGAAGTCATCTTTCTAGCTATTGGCCCAGTAAGTCTTACATGACAAATTTTTAAGTTTGATCACGAAAGATTTTCTGGCTTATTTTTCAGCTGGTCACACAGAATGTTACAACTCCTTTTAACTCTGGCATTGCGTTACTATATGCAGTCTATGCTGAGAGAATCTATGCTGACCAACTTTGTATTCCCTCTGCCTTTACTCAAAAAGTCTAGCTTACAGATGCATCTGTGATCTGCATTTCTGTCTGTTTCTTAGGCAATTCAAGTGCTTCCTGAGTGGAGCCCATCTTCTTGTGGATCTTGCTTTGCCTGTCATCTTCAGGGTGCTGGGAGACGCAAACACCATTGTTCCAAAGGAAGTAAGGTGGAAAAGTTGGTCCTGAAGAGACTCAGCTCTGTCTTGTATGCCAATGTGCTAATTTCTCCAGATGCAACATGAAGTTTTTCATAAATCTAGATTGTCAAAATAGGAAATGCAGAGAACAACTAATTCACCTACACCACAGGGATGCAGCTAGCAAAGCCAAACTTTAAAAAAAATGAAGAAAAGTGTATAATTTTCATTTATATTTAATTTAGTATAAAAACAGAATTATAAAAATTCAAACTGTTTAGCTACATATTTTAACATTAAATTCTCCTTATAATTTATTTATATTTTTGTACTTTGTTTAAAGCTATCCATGTACACTTAACTATACCAACGCTTACCTGTGCATACATGTATGTTCTTCCTTGGTGTATTTATTTCTCTAAGAATGTGAATATACACTCATACATCTCTCTCTCTCTCTCTCTCTCTCTCTCTCTCTCTCTCTCTCTCTCTCTCTCTCTCTCTCTCTCTCTCCTCTTTCTTCTCTCCAGTCTAACATCTAGAGATTTAAAGAGAGGAGAGAAAGGAACACAAAGAAAATATATAAAATGAAAATAGATACAAAAGGATGTGACATAAGTGAGAGAACATTAATTTGTAGAGCCCACTCACTATTTATTGAAGTTCATGGGCCAGCTTTCTCTACTTGTAAACACAACTGTGTTCTTTTCATTATAAATCCGGTGACAGACAGACTGACAGATTGACAAATAGACTTGTTTATTTATGAGTTGGATGCTTGGGAATGGACAGGCTGATACAATATGCAGTAGCTCATCCCTGGGGTGGATTGTTCCCCCAAAGAGCAACTCTCCTTATTTTCATAACAGGTGTCATGTGCTGCAGGCAACTACGCAAAGTGGCTGAAGATGCTGGGAACTTTCAGGAGCAACGTCCCTAACCCATGCCCACATGGGGAGACATATCAGAAACATTTAGATTGATATGTTATAAAATATGACTTTATTTGCTTTTGTACATTCTTATATTATTCCATACTATTCACATCTAGATCTAGCTTACCAGGATGAAGATAGGCTTTATTTATTCACCAGATCCCAACATTTGGATGGTGTATAACTATGACCAATGCAAGCCACCTCAGGAGGATTTAGTCACAGACGTGCCAATTAAGAAACCAATTCACAGTGATATTATAATTAACCTGTTTATACCCAAGAGAATAATTAAGCCAAACCCACTTTTTAAGCTTGAGAAGCTGAAAGCTATGGAGCTCTCTGTGATTAGTAAACCTCTCGCAGACAGAGATCATGGCTTGAAAGTAGATGTTTAGGGTGTAATGACTCATTTGGTAAGCTAAGTCTTTAGAAGGGACCCACTCTGCAGTTTCTTTAAATAAATGTCTCTTTCCTGCATTGATCTGAATTGATTTACACACATTTGACTAAAATGCAAATCTTCTGGTCCTCCCACAGAATACGAATCAAATGGTAACCAAAACGCTAAGTTCAAAATGTGCTAGTTATGTACCTGAAAACTTCAGTGGGGAAATACTGCAGCGCCTTTAAGAATATCTACAGTTAGAATCTGCATCCTGCTTCAGCCTGTAGTCATGTATTACTTGTGAAATTTGAAACTTAATTCTTCCTGTGTTGAAAGCTCTAGAAGAAGAGAAATAACAGAAATTCTATGAGGGGAAAAAGTGTGAAAATTCAACATCTAGTTATTTGCTGATTCTTAGGAAAGATTCGGGCACCGTGAATTGTTTTCTCTTTTCTATTCTTAACACAGTATAGAAAATGGACTTTAAAGACACAAAATCAGTAGATCTAGGGGTTGTTTGAGATGATGGGACAGCAATCGTCAAAGAAGGTGTGTACTAAGACTTGGGGATGGGGTATACATTTGTAATTCTCCCTCTCAGATTTAGAAGTTTGGGAGAAAACGAAGGGTCAAGGGAGTCTTAGGAACTTTTAGCTTGACCAGTTGAAAGGGAAATTCAACTTACTATGGAAACCAGATGGAGGAAGTGTTAATGTGAATGAGAAAAATTCTATTATGGCCATTCAAAGTGTGAAATGCCTGGTAAACGGAGGTGTTAAAGATGAGTATGTCCTGTGACTGGTAATATTGACTGCCAATTGGAAAGCTTCTAGAAGTACCTGGGAGGCCACCCTCTGAGCTTGTATGGCAGGGAGTTTATGGATTGGGATATTGATGAGTGAAACTCACACTAAATGTGATGGGCATCGTTCCACAGACAGAGTGAAAGTTGAGCTGAGATGTTTTCCTCATCCTCCTCTGCTTCCTGACTGTGAATGCAGTTGGTCTGTCTGGTGTACTCTGAAGCCTCCCGGACATACTTTCATGGACTGCACGCTTAAAACATGAGACAAATACATATCTCCTCCCTGAAGTAACTTTTTTCAGGCATTTTATCACAACAGTGATAAAAAGATAACTAGCACAGAAAATACAAAGACACAGATAATATAAAGACTTGCAAAATAAATCAACACTTATACTAGTTGTAGATATTTAAGAACTTTCAGAGACTGAACATTAGCATATGTGTGTGTCTATTTGTGTGGGCATGCACAACCATTTGAACACAGACAGTGAAGAACTGAGAAAATTGAAGCACACATTAGATTTGTAATAGAAATAGAAGCTGAAAATACTGAGCATGAACAGTTTGTAATGACCAAATGACCAGTGTTGCACAGTGTGTTGTGTCTCAGAAATCAGGCGAGGAAGTATTTAGAACTTATAACCATGCTTATCAACTCTTATTCTAAGGAAGAAATGAGACATTGGATGGTTAGTTCATGTGACAGTGTTAAACCAGGTGCTGCCAAAGTTGGAAAGTTCATTTATGATATTCTCAGATTCATTTTGTTCTGCTTTAATTAACAAATGGTTATGTGTCTCTTTGTAAATCATAGCCACACCCCATTTCATTTTATTGAAAACTTCCTTCTTTCTTGTACTTTTAAGACTCAGGTCAAATACTGGCTTGTCCTCAAGTGATTCCAGTTGAGAGCTTTCCAGTCCTGGCTGCACATCAATCTCCAGTAAAGCACTGGTTTATTTTAGTCCTTTGAATTTAGATAACATATCATAGTCATAGTGTGGGTGTAAATTAAGAATCCAATGCTGCGGTCACCTGTTGATCACTGGAAAAACACAGAGAAAGCAAATGAGACTATAGATTCTACCCTATGTCTCCATCATCTGTTTGGCCCACATGGCTACAAATGGCTGATATTAAACTCTGAGACTCAGAATAACTGATTTTTTTTCTAGAGCTATAGAGTACAGGCAGCCAGAAAATATTAATTTATCTTCACACTCCATAATTCTTAGTTCCTTGGAAGTTACATAGTAAATATATTTACTCCAGTGGTACACTTACTGACATCAGCATCACAGCCAGGAGCTGAATGATTGACAGCTCACACTGAGCTAATGGTGATCTGATCGTTCTGATGAACTTAAAGGTAGTCTTACAGTAGTGGGTTTCTGTTAGCCTGGTTTGTTATGCTAGATGCATGGGCTTTGGAATCAACCTCATGACCTGTTTTTTTCCATCTGTCTTTATTTAGCTGTTCCCAAAAGAAGAGGAAATAGTGCTTTCTAGTAGTCTGGATCTTCATAGGATGGTCACTCAGACCTCAACATACATCTCCCTCTGTGTTTGGGTTCTGACTCTGTTCTCTGTGCTCCACTGCTGCTCATCCAAAGCAAAGACCTTGTCTTGGTTATACATTAATTTGTGAGCAGTGCTCCCAGTTTTCTTGGTTTTTATTTGCTCTCTGCTTTCTTGCATGACTCTCCCTGATATATATTATGAGGAGCAAATTACAAATTATATTTTCTGACATTTTACAAAAATTAACTAGTAATTGTGTTCACCAAAAGAATTGTCTAATCATTAATGTGTTTATTGATCCCTGTTGACTTATTCCTGAATATACAATGAACTAATTCTCAGAATGAGCTAGATATACTATTTTTGTCACCTAGAAAGTAGGAACTTGGAGACAAAAAATTGAATCACAAAATAACAGATTAATATCCACTAATAAATCCAACGTGAGTAAATGAACGATTACACATTTGTAAAATAAACTAAGTATATTGTAAGCAAAGTTGGATAGAGCTGAGAATAACCTGTGTAGTTCAAGATGTATCACAAAAGTGAAAGAGGAAGTTCATCCACTATAAGGTGGCTTATTCCTGAGACTCCACTGACGGGGCCGTAGTTGTACCAAGAAAAACTTTCCAATGATGGAGTTGTTTCAAGAATGAGGAGACATTAATATGGTTAAACAAGTCACATAATGCAGATAGATTTGAATTTCTCTATGAGTATTCTGAGTATCTGACCTTAACAAATGTGACCTATTTTATGTTAGTATCTACTGATATATCGGAGTCAAAGGACAGCTCCCTCCCAGCTGCCCTCATCAGTAGGAAAGGTGAAAAGACCAACTCAATACATTGCAGTTATTTTTAAATATTCACTCTAAGGGTCTGGACCAGAACTAAGTGCTAATAAAACAGGTTAGGAAGAAATTGTTCTGGCCTTCAAGGTGGGAAATGTGGTAGTAGATACAGTTTAATGCTCAATTTCAACACCAAGGGGCAAGTGCTGAGTAGGGTAGTACACGTGAAGAAACCTGATAACAGGCATCTAGTATTGATTTAGAGAACCAGGGAGATGCAGTAAAGGTTGTGTTGTTTGAATTGCAATGACTAAAATATGATTAAGGAGTCAACAATATTGCCCAAATTGCAAATTACTCAAGACCTAAGCAAATATTTGGTGAGCTACTGGGGAATACTGGGTAGGTTTGAGAAAAAGATTATGACTGTAATTAGAGAAAAAGCCTCAGTATTGGTTGGGAGCTGAACACAAACATTACTTTCCATGAGAATGGTATTCAAGAGAAGTCACGGAATTATTTTTAATAAGGAGGAAAATATAACTTTCCAATATGACAGTATATGCCAGATGCTTAGGAACTCAGAAACATATTATTTTTTTATGTCAAATTGTTTATCACTAACAACTCTGTGAATTACTCCTCTGTATCCATGTTATAAAAAACAGATGTATGTATATTCATCAATTTGATGCAAAATTTCTAAACTTTGAATTGCTGTTTTCTTTAATGTTGGAAATTTATTAATGCTTTATACATTAATCAAAAAGAAAAGGCCATCCAGAGACTGCCCCACCTGGGAATCCATCCTAATATGGTCACTAAACCCAGACAATATTGTGAATGCCAAGGACTGCGTGCAGACAAGAGCCTGATATAGCTGTCTCCTGAGAGGCTCTGCCTGACAAATACAGAGGTGGGTGCTCACAGCCAACCACTGGACTGAGCATGGCGTCCCCAATGGAGGAGTTAGAGAAAGGACTGAGGGAGCTGAAGGGGTTTGCAACCCCATAGGAAAAACAACAATATCAACCAACTAAACACCCCAAAACTTTCAGGGACTAAACCACCAACCAAAAAGTACACATGGAGTGACCCATGGCTCCATCTGCATATGTAGCAGAGGATGGTCTTGTCAGGCATCACTGGGAGGAGAGGCCCTTGGTCCTGTGAAGGCTTGATGCCCCAGTGTAGAAGAATGCCAGGGTGGGGAGGCAGGAGTGGGTGGGTGTGGGAACACCCTCATAGAAGCAGGAGGTTTCCGGGGGTGGGGACCGGGAAAGGGGGGATAACATTTGAAATGTAAGTAAAAAAAATATCCAATAAAAAATAAAAAAAAAAAGAAAAAAAAGAAAAATGCCTATAAATCTGCATTTTTATTTTAGACGAAAATTTTCAAAATATAATTTTTATCTTAATTTATCAATGGTCCAGGTGATCCAGATTTAGACTTTGTTACTTCCCTTGGATGTGTTTGTGGTCATGTTGCTTAAACTTTCTGGCTCCAGTTTTACATCTGTAAATGGGTATGAACACCATGCCCTTAAAGCAGTGGAGGGTTAAGTGAATAGTAGATTATTAAATACTTGGCACAGTGCCTGAGACATTGCACAAAATCAGCAACTACTACTGAAGGTAGCTGAGGCTTGTGACCTTCCACAGCATGCTGCTCATTAGGTTTTCTTTGTCTTCTGCTTTCATGGGTACTTTTCAGAAAAGTTGAGGACTGGTCTGAAAGGTGGTAGAAAGGACATATACAAGGGCACCTGGGTTGTATGTGTTTCCTGGATATCTGAGATCCAAGAGAAGAAGTAGACACAGTTCAGGGAACATCATGGTAGGGGTGGAAATAGGAATATTTGGAGAATGGAGTGGGGTTGTGTGAAATACTGCATCCTGGACATCGCAACCTAACACCACCTGTGGTTACCTTCACCTGGCCTGTAAAATATAAGGCCTGTACAAGTTCCAGTGGAGAGGAGGGTCAGGGGGCCCCAAATTGAAGAGCTTGTGGCAGTTGGTGCTGTTGGAGACTGAGATTCATTCTTGGGAGTATGGCCACTTATAGGCTGCCCAGGCTTTAGTGGATGGACCCATGATTATGTACATAGGAACAGTTACTTCGACTCAGTGAGTTACAGAAAGAAGATGAAGATGTAGAGATGAGGCAGGGACACATCGGGCAATGCAGGGTGGAGGTGTGGAGGAGGCAAATGTGTGGTTGAAAATGCTTCCCAACATCTTAGAGCAGCGACCAGAAGAACTGATGAATATAGTCTGCTAGCCTCTGCCATAGCTCTGCACCATCCGAGGAGAGGCCAGGACTATCCGTGGGATCACTGCCCCCACTCACTAGTCCTACCAGCTCTGTCTCTCTAGCTCTGTGTGTCTATTTGGTATAAAGGGATGTGCTCCCAGCTTCACACACTGCATCTGTCCTTTGCCCAACAGGTCCACACTCAGTTTTTGGAGGATGGGAAATGTCATTATTTTTCTTTTATTTAAGTGGAAAAACAGTTTAAGCATTTTATATATTATCAAGAAAAATTAAAAAATTAAAAAGCATTTGATACTTTTAATTGTTCAGATTTCTTTGTTTGTTTAGTGTGTGTGCATGTGTGTGTTCACATCTGTGTACATACATGGCTACAGTATGCACGTGGACATCAGTTCTCCCATTTCACTGTGTGTGTCCTGGAATAGAACTCTTGTCAGGGTTGACAGCAAACACTTTTACACACCAAACCTTTTCATTCCTTGGCCTAACTGCATATTTCTCATATTACTCTTGGCCATTAGTGATTGCCTAGGTCATTAATTAGCTATTATCTCTCGGTTTCCTCAGATTGCTTTCTTTTAGGTATCTCAAGTTCCTATTCATGCTCCAGCCCTAAGCTGTGATCTTTCTTTGATGTCATTACCTCTCCTGCTCCCTTCTCAGATGGGCCTGGTATCAATATACTCAGTGACACTGTAAGCAGTGTAATGCATGGGTTCAAAATCTCATAGCACACTGGCTGAAATCTCACCGATGGAGAGCCAAGAGAAGATAAAGAATGTTGTGGGCCAACGTAAAGCTTATTGACTGACTATAAATATAAACATTTATTGAAGTATAAAAATAGATCTTTAAATGTTGGGCCGTCAACACCATTGCAAGTGTAGTCTGATCTTTTTTTTTTTCCCTGTAGGAATTTCTCTATCACTTACAGGGTCATATTTTGATACCTTTCCATCAGTGGCTTCCTACCTTAGATGCATCAGAAAGACATGAAATATTGGTGGCCTTGGAGATGTGAAAACAATAGTGGCCTTTATATTGATTGTCTCAGAATCAATATAAATAGGACAGGTTCCTAGAACTAGAACAATGGAAGAATTCAGATGTTGGGAGCTGACTTTTAGCAGCAAGTGGCTATCAGCTTTGCAGCCATCTTGAGCCATATACCCTGACATGAGACTTGGATTACAATAGCCTACAACAGCTGAGCACACTCTGCTTTAGATACCCAGGACTTTCCTTGGGTGTGTGAGATTAAAGGTGTGTGAGATTAAAGGTGTGTAAGATTAAAGGTGTGTAACTTAAGAGTGTGACTTAGAGATCAGATTTAGAGACAATACCTAAGGGCATGATTAAAGGTGCAATTTACAGGCATGGCTTAGAAGTGAGACATATAAAAGGCAGAGAACAATTTGGAGTAACAGAGATTCAGACACTAGGAGTAGGAATAGACATTAGACTCTCAGAAGAGAACAAAAAAGAGTACAACTAGGAACTAGAAGGAGTAGAACTAGGAACTAGGAACTTAAGACTTGGGACTTGGACTAGGAAGAGAGACTGAAGAATAAACGGGATTGAATCACACTGTCTGGTCTCCATTCTTCCAGTCCATCCTCACTCTCTCTCTTGCTGAACCCTGACCCGCAGACCAGAGTGGCAGCTTGGGCCAGGAAACTGGCCACCAAGCATGGGGCAGCTCGGGCCCCAACATTCAGATAGTAGACAAATGTACTTATATTAGGAAGATGTTTGTAGTGTCTTTTTATCTGTTGCTGTTGTCTTTGATCTAGTACTTCAGAAAAAGAGTCTGTGTAAAAGACCATGGATGAGTGTAGGGAAAAAAAAAATCAGTGTTGGGACATCAACAGGTACCAAGTAAGAACATGAGGAAAATAAGGTTGTACATTGGTTGGGGTAGGGAGACTCTAGCATGAGAGCTGCACCAAAGATCTAAGTATTATGTTCTTCTCAGCTTTATTACCACATCTCAGAAAAGATAATTTCTGTTTCCTACATAGATCAGCTGTAATGTTTCATTCATTCTTCTTGAACATCCTCATTCTGAAACACTTACATCAGTAGAACATGTCTGCTCACTTTCTGGTCTTAGTGGTTCTTGATTTTTCTTTGAGTCTGTCTGCACCACCCCACCATCTACTCAGTGTTCTCTATGAAGACAGGTGTACTGAGTGCATCTCACACCATGGTCTTCTAACTGCACCACTTCACTTGAAATCAAAACCACATTCCCTCTGTATTATTCCACCACCTCTGTGGGTAAAGACAGAGCATAGGCCCAAGCAAGGCCACAGTATGAGTGGAGAAGCAGTCTGGAGGTCTATTTGAGTTATTCCTTCCACAGTGGTGGCTGGAAATAATGATGTGAACAAGAGAAAGCTGTTAAGTAACCATTAAAAATGGCATATAATAAAGTTATCAGAGATTTGCTGACCTTTGCAGAAAATGAAATCAGAAGATGAGGCCAGTACAGAATTCTGAGAACCTCTAAAGAGTGATGTCCGTGAGTGGACGATGAGGATTAGCTCCAAAGATGGAGCACGGGATGCCAAAAAGGAACAGAGTGCTGCTAAGAATGGGATGGACATCAGAACTCATACAGAAGGGTGAGCTGTGTTGCTCAGGCCAAGAAGCTGATTGTACAGCACAGGCTATGAATTAATCAGTGGGTGGCCTTCCAGTTGAAAGCTTTCATATGCAGTTAAAGGTAGAACATTACTATTCCATAGTACTAATTAAATATCTAAAGTACTAATGATTAGTACCATCCCAATGTGATCCAGTTCAGGAGTCTTCATTTCTTCACCATGTCTATGATAAATGACATGAACATTTCTAGATAAATAATACCAATACTTATCCCCCAATAGATCTGGACTGACAAGATGGCTGAGTGGATAAAGATGTTTACTCCAATGCCTGATGGCCTGAGTTTCATTCCAGGGGCCATATATGTATGTAGACACACACATACACACACACACACACACACACTCACTAATAACTATAATACAAAATAAATGCAATAGATTTAGCATTCCTAGAATTGTCATTTTGGAAGAAAACTTTGAGCCAGACACCTGATTTAGTGACTGATGTAGATTTTCAGTTTTTACTATATGAGAATCTTTTTAAAACTCTCTGTATGCATTTTGGTATTAGTGAGTGAACATGGGAATTCAAATGAGGGTATACCCCAAAATATGCAACGATAAATTATAGAGATGTGGACCAGGCATCATCAGTTAATATTGTATTATTGACAATACAACAATATTGACTAATTCTAATATTTGTATAGCACCCTATGGTAAGTGCAGAATCCAGGAATAAACACAACTAAGTCTCTTAGCTCAAAGTTGTTTTCATCTTGCTATTATGGGTCTGTTAAGCATACAATGGATAATGATGAATGGGAAATACAGCCAGCGAGCTTCTTAAGAACAAAGACACCTCCATATTTGCTATGACTCTTCACTACTTGGCAAAAGTACTCATATGCAGAATGCATTTGATTAATGTCTATTGGGTGTTTGAAGAAGCATAAAATAAATAATAGCAGAATCAAAGGAAACAAGAAGGCAGAAACATATTGAAAAATACAAAGCTGTATTCAAATGCAAAAACAACACATATTATGAATTTCAAAAGAATAAAGAATCCCTGTGTGAATAACAAGATTGAGCTGAGCCTGAAGGAGAAGTGGCATTTGACTGGACTTTGTAGAACAGGTCGATTTTAACAAGTGAATATTAAGGTGATTCTTGCAATACAAAGAGATGCACAATGACCACAGATGTGTCAAGCAAAATCATTCTAAGGTTTTGTATGGATTAATAGTATGTAATTATATAATTCATAATTTTATATGAGAGACTGCATTGTAGTGCAGATTATATCAGACCATGTTAATCAATAGTGTTAGCAAAATCCACAATGTGAAGAAAAGATTTTGAGGATTTGAGTCAGCTGATAAACTAAAATCTTTTTGTTATAGTGCAAAGATAATTTGATTAAAAACTAAGATACTTTAAATTAGTCATATTATTGGATAATAAAAAATAGCCTTATCTAATTGCTGACTAAATAGACCTTACTCCTCCTGGAAGGACTATTAACAAAAAGACTATAAACTGTAGAGGACCAGCCTGTGTTTACACATGAAAGAACTGCTACACTAGCTTAGGTGTTCAGAGAAATGTTTCTCAGTCATAGCCACCTGCTGAGATGCTAACAGACAAAGGAATGCACAGGAAACACTGCCTCACTGTACCTAGTCGCAGCCAAGGCATCTGCGACTGCAACTGCAATATTTGGTTCAACACCAAAATGAGTATTTACTTTGGACTATAAAATTTTACTTCATTAAAACAAATTCCTCCCCATGATAGTTAAACAGTTCTTTCCTTTTAAATGGATTTTTTTCTTTAGTCTTATAGTTTTTCACTGACTATGGTAGTCAATAAACATTTATTAAGCCTATGGCTGGCCAGCATGAGTCCAAGAACTGAGACAATAACCAGAGGTTGGTTTTATTCTATTATAACAGACACTTAAAACATGACTGCCACTTCTACCTTTGAAGGAAAGAAAGCTGGAAGACACACTAATAATTGAGCCTGGGGAATGTACATGTTCTTTGTCATGTCTATTTTGATTCCATGACCTGAAACATACACAGATGACAATGAAATATAAAAGTAGAATGTGCATTTGAATCCATTCTCACATTCTCTCAAGAAATTACTGTATGCATGTCTCTTATGTTTAACATTTTTGCTTTCTAAATACATGAAAAGGACAGTAAAACAGAAAGAAGATGAGTAAGCATCGATTTCGCGCGCAATTATTATTTTGTTTAGTTTCTTCTTGAAGTTTTATTGCTGAAACTATTTGTAAAATAAGAATAAGAAAATAAGAGACACACGTGTATCTTCATGTTTAGTAGAGACCGCCATCATAGACAGTATCTGACAATAACCTTTTCCTGTATTACTCCACTTTACATCGTTTCGTCATGTTTCCTGCCTCCATCTCTTTTTCTCTCATAAGTGAGCATGGATTTAGTAATAATAGCATTGTGTTCTGCACAATGTTGTATATGTTGTGCATTTGAAATATCTATAACATTGATAACCTACCCCTTTATAGAGCTAGATATATATACTTCCAAGTTATTCGTTGTTGTGGCTTCATGATACTCAATGACACAAATGTCTCAAGTTTATTCAACAGTTTTCCCACTAAATAACTTCTGGTTAGTATTTATTATAAGAATGATGTTAAGTACACAAATGCAAATATTTCTTTAATTTTTTTACTTTGAAGTCAGACTACTAAAGCAATTCTATCAGTTGAAAACTTGTCTTCTTTAAATATTTTTATGTGTCTGTCTCAGTAACTTACTTTATACTTATTTGTGTCAATCAGTTGTATGTCAGGTCCTATGCTATATACTTTAGACAGACTACTGAATAAGATATAGTCTAACCCACAGAAACTCAAGGGGGAATTGGGAGATCAAGAAGGTAAATTTATACAACTTGGAAAACTTTATGAAACAAAACAGACCAACATCTGTTTTGCTCTAGAGGTTGAGGATGACCGTATGGCCCATGTGTAAACTCTAATATCAAGAAACAATTGAGTAAGTGAACTGGATTTAAAGTGAGTGGAAAATGATCTCACAACTATGAAAATTATGAAGGTTGAGGGAAAGTTGGGATTCATTAAAACCTGTAGTCCAGAAAGATTCACCTCTTGATTATCATAGAAGGAGACAAAGCCATCTCAGACACCCCCATGTTCCCACTCTTGTACTACAGTCTTCTGGGAAAAAGTTCTCATTGTGCATATGACATCATTGGAAATGCCTAATGGAAACTAATATGGGGGGGGGGGGCACTGCTCTCTGGCATGCTGCTTGCTCGGTGTTAGAGGAGGACAGTGTTTGGCCCAGGGAGCTAGTAGAGAGAGAGAAAAAAAGAAAGGTTAAGGGTCAATTGTCAACTACTCTGCCTTCAACCACCTTAAGTTTACATGATGAATGGATGGTGCCTCATGTAGATGACCTCAATCTCATTAGTATTTGATTGTCACTCCCTGAAGACACAAGAACCAACAGCGTGGGATTCTGTGTGCTAAAGCTTCCAAGCAAGTAGCTCCAGATTTGACCCTCATTCACCTTTTCACAAGTGCTTTAGTGTTGTTCTCCATGGATCATAAAAATATCCATGTCCAGGAGAGCAAGACAAACAGGACTGACTGAACTGATTAATTGATTCTAAAACCTAGGAATTGGCACAGATATCCAAACAATTATTAACAAGTCTGAGAAGTACCAGTTGGTTGAGAAGATATTTGGGAGAAGAAGGACAAGTCTGACGTCATTAGACATATCCCCATTTCAAGCTTTCCTACCAATCACCTTTCCACGTGTAGCCCAACACTGCTTCTTTTATAGATTCAAGCCTTAAGTGCTTTAACCACCTCCCTCCTGTAAAATGTAGCCACTTATACTTTTAGAGGGTTATAGAGACCTTCACTCATTCAAAAGACAATACTAGTGCACTACATGCCCTCAGATAAAACTCTTAAGAACTCTCTAAAATGTAGCTGTGCTGGTTATAGCAAGGAATTTTCTAGGAAGATAAATAGTTACTTCTTTCTGGGTCTGCTATAGTTATTTACTCAGCAATGGGAGTGCTCCAGGCAGGAAGAAGGGTGGTGAAATTTTGCCTGAATTTTACTGAGATAAACAGTGTGCAGCTCTCACTGAATTCCAGGCATCAGAACACTGGCCAAGGTTGTTATGGATGATGGATTTACCCTGAAAATCCTCCTTGTAAGCTGGTGCCTGGTCTGCACAATTGTGAACAGATGCTGCTGTACCTGGACAGATGCTGATGGAGAAGTACAGAGGTTGATACAAACGGTTTGCTTGCATACTTATCAGAAAATCCACCTGCACTGTAAATCTAGCACCTGGCGATTTGTGGAAGTAGATTGGAGGAGTCTGGGGATTTGGGAAGCTTGCTGAAGGTCAGCACTAGAGCTTAAATTATTTTGATGCTCAGATCTCTGTTTATAGTGGCCTATGCTAAATTTACTGTGAGGAATGGAGAACAAGCTAGCTTCTAGTCTTCCGTAAGATTTACCCAGGTAGCCAATAACACAATATAGTTGAGGAAAAGTACACCAAAAACAGTGATAGACATCTCCTGTCTGAAACTTCATTGTTAGACTGTCTATGATCTTCGGGCAAACCAAAATAATTCTATTAAGGTATAACATTGCAAAGCCCTCCCAGATACTACCAGGAATCTATAGAAATTCCTCATGGGGTTTCCATTCTGTAACCTACCTCCTATATGTAATGGACAGGAAATTGTTTTCTGCTGAAGTTACGAAAATTAGTTGTTTATTATAGATAATGTGTGGATTGTTAAGGTAGATGTTTTTAATCTGTGGGATTAAACACATTGACAAGTAGTGTTTGTCCTTATTTATACTGAGAACTATTGTAACACACAGAACATTTCCTGTGACATGTATCATAAATCTTCTGACTGAGTTGTTGTTTATTAGATGCATGCTAAATGAAGACGCCTGCCTGTTGTGCTTTACTATTCCATGAAGTCAGCCCTCACCTATGAACGCAACCCGATACAAATGACCACAGGTGAGTGGACTCAAACGGCAAACAGAGTGGAAGGGTTTCTGTTATTAAAGAGATAGACATCTTAACCGACACTAGGATATGTTCCTGGCAGATATATAACAGCTCATGTGAGCACTACACTGTACACAGTGTGCCACTGACAGCCGGAGAAGTGATAGCTTGGGAGCCATTCGAGCAAGATAAGATTCTGGGCTCTCCTGCTGGTTTCATGTCAGAGAAAGACATGACAGATAGCCAACCATTCAAACGTAAAGTGAAGGGAATATGTTTCTCATATCGGCACCTTGGTTTATGACTACAAGTTATTGAAAAAGAATCTTTTTATCTGTGAACACAATTTAGGGGAAGTAAAATTAATTGTGATCCTCAGCGACTCTTCGGCTGTGTGAGCACATCCGCCTCTACCCACAGGCCAGGGGAGAAGCTGGGGAGCTGCTGAGCACGAAGATGAAGAGCCTGCTGTTTAATGGGAACATTTGCTCTCTTGAGTTCAGCCTGAAGATGTGATCGCAAGCCCAGGCGTCACAGTCACAGGGCACATAGGAAAAGATGACAACATGCAGGTGGGCCTTTGTGTTGGGACTTTCCCATGTTCATTATACTGCAGAGGTAGACTTCCCATGTCCACTATACTGCAGCGGCAAACTGATTCCACCTTTTAAGAACCTATAATCTTGATCTCCTGGGAATCCTCTGTCATTTGGCTGAAGAGATAAAATTTGCAATTCAGTCTGAGTCAAACCTAAGTTATGACCACACACAGTCCATCTGTAAATCCCCTTCTCCAGTCAAAAGTCATAATCCTGCACTGTATGTCAGATTCATATGAATTAAATGCATAATCTTTATGAATTTTTATGGACTAGGAAAATACAGCTTCATTTATGTTTTAATAATCACCATATTAAATGTTCGTGGATCATTATAATTTAGCTCAAAGATAAGTTATTTTTAAGTAAACGGATCAACTTTATGAAAAATTTGTGTGGGCCAGTTTATTACCACTCTGTTCCTCTAAATAAAAAAGCACCTACATTATTGAGGAATTTTGATCCAGGCTTTTAACTAAATACAGTTCACGGCATGTGGGAGAAGAATAGTTAACACGATGATGAACAGTATTGTAAATACTTACCAATATGTTAAAAATCAACTTTTTCATGGGAATGGCTTTATAAATTATTGTTATGAGACTCATAATAAAAAAAAAAACACGGTTTCTTCATCCAATTTCCCAATTCTCATTTCGAATTGGACCTCATCCACCAATTTTACTAATTATTTTCTTTCTGTGTATTTCTGGTTTTTCAGGGAGAAATTTACTATTTTGAGATTTTAGTTATGCTATTTATCACCTAAATATATACGTATACTTCTGTAGGGGTGAGGTTTTGCTACACCGCTTTGGATCCTAGCAGATCACATGTGTGCCCAGAAGCTATTTTTGGATCCTTGAATGAACCCCGCTCTCTCTCTCTCTCTCTCTCTCTCTCTCTCTCTTTCTCTCTCTCTCTCTCTCACACACACACACACACACATTAGCATATTTTTAAGATGCTTTATTAGCTCCGTGGCTGGCACTTCTAAGCCTCCCATGGCTAGCATGCCCTTCCCTCCAGTACTCCTAGCTCAACACCTTTTAAATCTACTTTTTTAAAAAAATAATTTTTATTGGATATTTTATTTACATTTCAGATGTTACCCCCTTTTCCCATTTTCCTCCTATCAGAAACCCCCTATCCCATGCTCCCTCCTCCTGCTTCTATGAGGATGTGCCCCTACTCACCCACTCCCACCTCCCTGCCCTCGAATTTCCCCACACCGGGGCATCCAGCCTTCACGGGACTAAGGACCTCCTCTCCCACTGATGCCCAACAAGGCCATCCTCCCCTACATATACAGCTGGAGTCACCAGTCCCTCTATTTTTAACTTTGCTGCTCTATTACCTTCTGTGAAGCCCATTGGCATTTGCTGCCCAAGAAGCTTCCAGGCAGCCCAACAAGGGGCTGCTTTCCTTCACTCCTACATCTTAGATGATCTCCCCTTTGCAGCTCTAAAGCTCTTCTGTCTGTCTCTCCTGGGTCCTGTTGATTCTCCCTTCCTCCTCCTGGGTCTTAGCCTGAGCAACTCTAAGGGTCCCACTCTGTCTCCCTTTTCCCAGCCATGGGCTATAAGGCAATTCTTTATTACCAGTCAAATCCAGCTGGAGACAGGCTTCCTTTAACCTGTGTGCACTTCAAACAGGTTTTATGTATAACACAATCAGCAAGAGAACACCAGCCACCACACACTACCGTTTCACCCTTCTACATATACATCATCAGTTATGTTCACAGAAACATAGTGTTCATTATTGACCTCAGGTATTATTTTCCCAATTTGGTCGAGTGGTAAACTCCAACTCCATATAAAAACACTTTCTTTAGTAGTATTATCGGGGCATTTCTCATTTGTCTAATTTCCTATGTGGGTATGTATTTTGGAGATTTTGGCAAAAATATAAATCTCTATTAAACACTCTCTGGATGTTTTCTGATTGTTCTGGGAAGCTGGAGCAGAACATGGAGACACTCAGTACCAGCAGAGAGGCTGCCTCAAAGAATATTACAGTAAATAAGGACAGTATATTAGGGAGGGTAGGTGCTCTAGGAACGAAATGTTAGCCCTTGGAATGGTGGGTAGATGCTGATGTCATTATAGAATAGGGTATCAAAGGAAGATGAAAAGGAACTAGAAGTTTGGACATAGTACACAGAGCTCCGTGGGAAATTATTCTTCCCTGTTGGAGAAATGTGCAGTAGAAATGGAAGAAATATGAAAACAGAGGTTTGGAGTGAAAGATATAGAATACTTATGAAAAGTATGGAAAGTTTTATGCCCCCTAGACCTGAGCCAAAAATGTAGGCCAGCTGGTTCACTAGTTCCACAAAGAAAGCAGAACTAAATGTGAGATTTTTAGATCTTAGAATTCACTGCCCTGGATGCATTCTGGAAGGAGTACATTATTCCTGAGTCAGAGGACATTTGCTGGGTTAACATTCAGGAGAGGAAGGGAGAGGCTGATTAACATTCCTCAGACCTCAGGGAAGAGAACCCACCTTTGGGTGGGGAAGGCCCAAAGCACAGAAACACATTTCAGGATGGAGGAGGTAGGGAATGAAAGGAATGGAAACTTTTTGAGACCCCTAGCAGATAGAATGAAGCCAGGCCAGCTATGTCCCAGGAACTTAGCTCACCACAAAGTGGCAGAACCAAGAATACAGGTCAGCTGGGTGGTTCCAGGAGCTGGCTGACCACAAAATATATAGTTGAACAAGGTTAAATTCTTGAAAAAAATATGTAAAAGCTGTTTCCCACACCCCTGCCCTGGATAATGAGTTGGGACTTTCCACTATTTTTATGGTATGGGCTGGGACTTTTTGTGATTTTTATGATATTCTTCTTTGGTTTCCCCCTCACCCCCCCTCACTTGTAGGGTTTTCCTTTAAATACCCTGTACACCCCTGACTCGGGGTCGACACACCTTAGTGTCTCGGCTTCAGCATGCTGATTCTGATCCCGAAATAAACCTTTTGTGCTTTCATAGAGTTATGTGTCTTGTGAGTTATTGGGTGGCCGTGATATCCCGAGACTTGAGTGAGGGTCTCCCCTCCATGGGGGTCTTTCAGGAGAAGGCATTATAAAACAGAGCCTATATGGTCCAGGTTTGGAAGCAACTGCTCATACATTTTACTTTAATTTTGAGAAACAAAATTTATCCACAGGATTTGGCAAGAGGTGTTACTTGCTGTACCTTGAGGATTTAAAAGATGCCTTTACAGTAACAGTTGATACTGTGATGACATGTGGAAAGGAGAGAGCAGAGATGTTGGAAGCAGCCACAGGGAATTGAATAAGACATGGGGTATCTCTCTTGTCACATAGACTGCTACTTTTGTATTTTGATTATAAAGGATACTTACTGGCAGTGCCAAACTTACAGAGGACTGCCTAGATCCACTCCTTGGTGGTGACTGCTTGCTGGCTACTGCAGGGCACTGACTGTTCCCAGTGGCTGTCGTCTGTCCAGTCTCCCTCTCTCCTATGACTTTTGTTTTGGTAGAACAAGAAATTTAATAGACTCCTAAAGACAGGCATATCAGAAGTATTTTTGAGTACCTAAATATCTTAAAATTAACCTTCTGTAATCTGGTGGAGGTTTTCACTAAATAAATAATTCTAAACTAAGAAATAAACTCAAAAGTTTGATGGAATTGTTCTTTGGCCACCTGGCACCCAGCACTAAATTTCTATTTTATAATCAACAAGGCTTAGTGTTCTATTCTCCTTCTTCTTTATACTTTTTAAATATAAAGCAAAAAAAATTGTCCATCTCTTTTAAATTTATTTTATTCTTTATTCTTCATTCATTCATCATTTGCGTTTTTATGACTTGTTTTTAAATTTATATTCCTAATTTGTAACTACTTCACTTCAATGGTTTCATTCCTGGGAGTGTTCCTCAATAACCAAGCTGTTCAACTGAGGTGCTTTGTTTTTGTTTTGTTTTGTGCTTTGCTTTGCTTCCTTTTCACGCATCCCCTGTATTACGTATTCCTCTGGACCCCTTTGTGTTCTCCCACAGTCCTCTCTGATGCCTGTCTATTATTCCATCATCCTGAGTGCTGTCACCTCCACCCATTCCTTTTTTTCTAATAGATAGATGATGGATTTATTCCTTAATTCTTGCACATAAATTTAAAAGACTTTCTCTACTACAGACTTTACCTGAAGGCTTTGCATCCTATTTCACCAAAAAAAAAAAAAAAAAAAAATCATATTTAAGCAAAGGGCTTCTATAATTTATTAGCCCTGATATTTTAACAGAAGAACCCCATCTGGACCCCATTTATTCCTCCTCCTCTCTATGATTATAGATGAATTATCCATGTTTCCATCAGAGGCCCACATCCTCTTCCTGAAGACCTCAGCTTTTCAGTTTAAGAAGTTCTTTGCGTATAAATGTTGAATCCACTCTAGGATTACTCTCATCATCCTGTCAAGTCTCTATACCCTAACTCACACTCAACAACTTCCTGATACTTTGTCCTTCAAATGACCAATCTCTGAGTCCATCTTTATGATATCATTTCTTGAAGTGTGATGTATACTAACTAGAGTCAGCTTTCTCTGACAGTTGTGTGCCTGTTGGCCTCTCTGTTGAAACCATTCTTATCAAGTATTTGGGGTGAGAATTTTGCTTATCTCAGCAATCTATTTCCTGCCTTCCCACCCATAAACTCACCAGTTAGCATTGGGGTCTGCCTGCTCACTCCTGAAATCACCTGTGGTTAGCACTGGAGTCTGCCTGCCCACTCCTGATGTCACCTGTTTTTAGCATTTGTGGAATGTTTACTACCTGTTCCTTGACAGTTATTTTGCTGGCTACTCAGAGGTCATTGCTTTCTAGTATTTCCTCGTAAGTGTCTGACAGATTCTGTATTTTAGGTGATTTTGTTGTATCTTCCTATGACTCTTAAGGGTGTGTTGTCTTCTCTACATATTTCTGCATTTTTACTTAGCTCCAGGTAATCACATTTAGCTGTGTAGTTTTTCAGTTCTTTGTATTACTTTTTGTATGTGCTCCTGGAATTTTCATTGACTCTGACCTCTCACACATGGTTTCTCTTTAATATTTTTAACATTGTGCTTATTATATAACTCAAAATTTAAAGGATTCAACTTTAAGTTCTTTTTTTTTCAGCTCTCAAACCCATCCTATCACCTTTCTCCCTTTTGTTTGGTGACAATATGCATCTTCAAGACAATTAAGACAAATGTTGAAGCCAACTTTTACTTTCACAATTTAAAAAAGTATAATTCATTACCTTTAAAGTATGTAAGACTCAGTTTAATAAATCAAATTCTGTGGGTTACAGCACTTATTCTTGGTTCATTTTCTAGGTGTTTATCCTGTTACTTTGCTCTTAGCCTGAGTTTTTAGGATATATATATATATATATATATATATATATATATATATCCCTTTGCTGAGAGTTTTATAATAAGTCTCTATCTTTTCAAAAATTTTAAAATTAAATAACACAAAGGAACATACAGCTGAGATATTTGAACAATACAAAATCTTAGCATTATATTAGAAACTAAAAATAAATCAAACAATAATTCTCTAAGAAGTATGTGTTCACCCTTGGTGTGTTCCTGCCTTATTCTTCCATGTTCTGTTTCTTACTCTCTTAGTAACTGTGCTGTTGCATACATAACAGTCTTTTTCTTAACAAATGCCAACTTATACTCATGAGAAAGGCAATTAAAAGAGAAAATTGACAACTGGAATGTAATAAATAGTGAACATTAAGTAAAATATACTGGATGAGATTAACAAAATAGACATGATTGCTATGGAATGGAAATGGAGAAAGTCCAGGAAATTTGAATATAAAAGACTGAAAAGGACCTAATTTGAAAAAGGGAAAAAAATCATGGCCCCATTGATGAATAGCCTGTATGTATTTGTGGCATCAAAATTTTTAATGTGCAGACAAGTGCAGTCCACAAACACAAACATCTGAAGATATAAAAATAGAATACAGGAAAAATTGGAAAATAATGGTCAAACATGCCCCAATTTAGAAAACAAGCATTAGCCTATAAACTCAAACTAACTACAAAAATAATATGTAAGAATAAAATTATATCATTGTCATACTGAGAAATCAGAGATAAAGTACAAAAGCGGCCAGAAATATATACATCAAACTGGGAACAATTCTAAAACTGTGAAATTTTCAGCAGCAATGGAACTTGTAATTCAGTGGGAATGCTTTGAGGATTAATGTGAAAAATTGCACATTTCTAGAAAATTCTTCAGCTGTAAGAATTAGAACATATTTATACTAAACCCTAAGAAAACCCAGTGCCACAAGATTTCTTTACTTTAAAGAAACCTGACAATGGGGCAACACCTCTTCAGAAATGTGTGAAAGTCACTAAAAATGTGGATAACTTAAAATAACTTTCAAATAGACCAATCTCCAAATTAATTCCCTAAATTTGTTGAGACTTGCTTTTTGTGCTTATATGTGGTCAATTTTGTTGAATGTTCTATGGGCTGCTAAGAAGAATGTGTATATTTCCCCCTTGGGTAGAGTGTTCAATAGCATTTATTATATTGATTTGGTTTGTGATATCATTTAGCTTCCAAGTCTCTCTACTTTTTGTCTGGATGACCCATCTCTTTGTAAGAGTAGACTATTGAAATCACTCACTATCATTATGTTGAGACAAATCTGTAATTTAAATTAATATTGTTTTATGAACTGATGATCCTATGTTTGGTCCATAAATGTTTAGAATTGTAACATTCTCTCAGTGGAATTCTTCTTTAATGACTACAAAATGTGCCTCCCTGTCTCTTCCGATTAGTTTTGGTGTAAAATTGATAGATTTACTTGATTCTCACAGTTAATGTGAACAGCAAACACAAGGACAGTGTACAAGCCCACAGGCTGTGGAAGTCTTACATGTATTAGATAAACAACATCACCATGGAGTCAAATATAAATAGCTGCAAATTGCAATTCAAAGAAAAGACTGACAAAGTGGCCACAAAATGTTATATATCACAATTCAGCACTATGAGATTTTAGTTTAAAATGTTCAATGCCAAAGACTTGATATGAGTTAAAAAAGATAAAAGTTGTAAACAAACACAAACCATCCTGGTAGGGGTTATATTGTATATAAGTGCTGTTCAGGAGATTATCAGGAGGAAAGCATAGGGCAAGGGAGAAAATATGGGAACAAAAGACCAATAGTAAGAGGTGGCTTATATGGAAACCTAATAAAGTATATTTTTGCCTTTCTGCTCAGATGAAAAGGATATCCCCAGACATGGGGGCCCAGGAACCATTCATCTCACAGGTGGTACAGTGTCACAATGGAAGGGCATCCTGAGACACAGGAACCCAGTAACCATGCAGCTCTGAGAGGAACTTTCTCAGTAGAGCATTGCAACTTTTGGGGGAGGATCTCCTCAGCTGAGTTGAAGAGCTTGGGAGCCTCATCCCAGCTCTTTCTCTTTCCTTCTTCCTTTTTCTTCATTGTTTCTTGTCTTCTTCCAATGAGAGAGTCACACCAGGCATCAAATCTTATGAAAGAGATTTATTGGAGGGTTCAAGGTCTGGAGGGATGAATCCAGGAGTGGCTGCCTGTGCTCCTGGGAGGGAGCAGACAGCAGGGAATTGGACAATCCTCAGTGCTTATATAGGGGTCTTGGCTGATAGAGCTTTCTAGAGTGGAGATTTTCAAGGTGAGGATTGGTGGAATTTCAAGTCTGGGCTTGGGGTGCTCAGAGATTGGTGGTTTTTCCTGTTAGTGGTTTTGTTTTTGTGCCCAGAGATAGGTTGGCTTCTGTGGGAATTTCAGAAACTGGTGAGATTTCCTACTAAGGGATTGGCAGCTTTTTTCAGACTTTTCACCTAAAATTATCATATTCTAGGGAGGGTGCTGTTGATGAGCAGAGTTGACCTTTGTCACAGTTAGGCAGATCTAGAGGAAGGGCTTGACTGCAGGAGCTCCTTGGGCAGGGTGCCTGGCCACTTTCCTGGCTTTAATGTTTACAAAGTTTACAAAGTATGCAAAGTATACAAGTGAGTTCACTAGAAGGAAAGTCTTTTCTGCAACTTGAGTGGCATGAATATCCAACAATAGAAGCTTTCTATTATATGTACATTTAGGAAGGCAATAGACATGAATAGCCAAGTAGTGAGGAGACATATCCCCAATTGAACTCTGGTCACCAAACAAAGCTTCCAGTAACAGAGAGGAGTTAAGTCTAATAATTTACGGAGCAGATGAGTCCTTCTGGCATTCCTTCTAGGCTCTGTTCAAGGGTCTTGTGCCCCACAAGGTCACACAGAAACTCTGAAACAACCCAGATTATCGGTGATGCTCCTAAAATTGACCCTGTCTCTCTACAAAGTAACTGAAAACAACTACTATATACCTCATTGACCCTTAAGAACCTGAGCTGGTGCCTACCTAGAACCATTACTCCATTGATTAGTTTTTTATGATACAAGACAATAGTACAAAAAAGAAAGTAAAATCAAACCGATGCAATTGTGTTCATCTATAAAAGTGGCTTGTCTGCAAAATACGTTAGTGTGATAGTGACATAAAGCTTGAGGGGATAACCAACCAATATCTTATTTGACTTGAGATCTACTCCATGAAATGGAGCACACACCCAACATTGCTTTGGTGAGCAAGAACCTGAGACTAGAATGGTCCAGAATCTAGTTAAACTAGGCAGTCCATCTACTATATAACCAAGTAGAGCTCTCTACCAAGAGAATATAAAATCACTTTTAATAACATTTTACTAAACTCAACAGATCAGTGCCTTGCTTAGTCATCCTTGAAGAAACTTCTTTCTGTAGGAGATCAGAGAAAAAAATACAGACACCTACACCCAGATAATATGCAGAAATTGAGTCTTTGTAACACTCAGTCCATAAAGGGATGTGCCCTTTAAATCTCTACTTTCAGGGCTTAGGTAACTCTGGTAAAGATAAGATGGGAGGAATACAAGATACAAAGGGAAAGAAAAACAGCAAGGAATCAAGTTCTTCTAGACATAGTAGAGCTGGTGCACATACAAAATCAAGAGACTTGTAGCAGAATGCACAGAGCCTTCATGGGTTTGCACCAGGTCTTAAAACTGAAATGAAAAGTGAAAATGTGTCCCCATCCTTGACCCAGAATCAACTACCAACTGATAATGGCTTGCAGACGAAAAAGTAGTTCTCTTCAAGTGAGTCACACTGAAGAAATAAACCACTCTTCTTCTTCGTCCTTGTCCTCGTCCTCCTCCTCCTCCTCCTCCTTCTATTGTTACTATTACTATAAGTCATTTATTTACTTTATATTCTGATAGCAGCTTCCCCTCCTTACTCTAGTCCCAGTCCCTCCCTCTAACCTTACTACCCCCATCCACCTCTTTCTCTTCTCCTCAGAAAAAGGGAGGCTCACATGGGTATCAACAAGCCTTGGCATATCCTGTTTCAGTGAAGCTGTGTTCATCTTCTGTTGAGGCTAGGCAAGGCAGCCCAATTGAGGAAAAGGCTCAAAAGGCAGGTAGTGTAGTCAGAGACAGCCCCTGCTCCCGATTTAGGAGTCTCACATGAAGACCTAGGTGCACAACTGTTACATATGTGGAGAGGGCCTAGGTCTGTCCCATGCATGCTCTCTGGTTGGCAGCTCAGTCTCTGTGAGCCTCCATGGGCTCAGGTTAGTTGATTCTGCAGGTTATCTTGTGATGTCCTTGACCTCTCTGGCTCCTTCAATCCTTCCTCCCCTCTTCCCCAAGATTTCCCAAACTCCATTTAATGTTTGGCTGTGAGTCTGTGCAACCGTTTCCATATGTCACTGGGTAAATCATGTCTGATGACATTTATGCTAAGCATCTGTCTGCAAGTGTAGTAGAATGTCATTAATAGTGCCATGGGTAGGCTATCACTCACAGCATGGGTCTCAAGTCAGTGACTGTCCCTATCCTGAAATTCTGCTCTATCTTTTATGCCTACACTTTTTATAGGCAGGACAAATTATGGATCAAAGGTTTTGTAAACTAGGTTGGTGCTCCAGTCTCTCCATTGGAAATCTTGCTTGATCAGAGGAGATGTCCAGTTCATGCTTCATATCCCCTCATTCCTAAGAGTCTTACCTACAGTCATCCTTATAGAGTCCTGAGAATTTCTATCATCCCAGATTTCTAACTCATCTTAGAGATGCCCACACTCAGTCCAGTTGTCTCTCCCAGTGCGCTCTCTCTCTCTCTCTCTCTCTCTCTCTCTCTCTCTCTCTCTCTCTCTCTCTCTCTCTCTCTCCTCCCACCAACTCATTCTTCCTGTTCCCTCTTCGCCTCCTCCTCCCAGGACCCTCCTTCCATCCTTCCCCTAACTATAATTCTATTTCCCTTTCTCAGTGAGGTTCAAGTGTCCCTCTTGAGCACTCCTTGTCACTTAGCTTCTTTAGGCGTGTGGTTTGTAGCATGTATCATGTGACTTATATCCAGTTATTAATGAATACATACCATGTTTGTCTTTCTGGATCTGGGTTATATCACTCAGGATGATTTTTTTTCTAGTTTCATCTATTTGCCTGCAAATTTCATGATGTAATTGCTTTTAATAGTTGAGTAGTATTTCATTGTGTAAATGTGTCACGTATTTTTTAAATTCATTCTTTGGTTGAGAGACATCTAGATTGTTTCTAGTCTCTGGCTATTATGAATAAAGCTGCTATGATCATAATAGAGCAAGTGTCTTTGTGACATTGTGAGGCTTCGTTTGGGCATTTGTCCAGGAGTAGAACATGTGTCTTGAGGTAGAACTATTTCCAATTTTCTGAGAAACTGCCAAATTGATTTCCAGAGTGGTTGCACAAGTGTTCACTACCACCAGCAATAGAGGGGTCTTCCATTTGCTCCACATCCTTGCTAGCATGGGCAAGCTACTTGACATTTTTTTAGCCATTCTGACACATATAAGATGAAATCTTATAGTCATTCTCATTTCCATCTCTCTGATGACTAAAGATCTTAAACATTTCTTAAAGTACTTCTTGGTGATTAGAGATTCCTCTGTCAAGAATTCTCTGTTTAGATCTGTACCACACGTTTAATTGGGTTTTGGTTTGTTGATGTATAGTTTCTTGATTTGTTTATATATTTTCGATGTCAGTCCTCTATCAGAGGTAGAATTGGTGACAATCTTTCCCATCCTGTAAGCTGCCTTTATGCTCTTTGAAGCCATCCGCTGCCTTATAGAATGCTATCAGTTGCTCTTTATGCTCTTTTGAAGCCATCCGTTGCCTTATAGAATGCTATCAGTTGCATGAGACTCCTTTATAAGTTGTTGATTTTAGGGCTTGAGCTGTGTTTGTTCTTTTCAGGAAGTTGTCTGTTGTGCCAATGCAGTCAAAATTATTCCCTATTTTCTCAGATTTAGTGTATCCAGTTTTATGTTGAGATCTTTGATCCAGTTGGACTTGAGTTTTGTGCAGGGTGGTAGACATTAATCTATTTGCATTCTTCTATATGCAGACATCAAGATAGGCCAGGACCATTTGTTAAAAATGCTTTTCCCCCATTATATAGGTGTATGGGTTTACCTCTGTTTTTAAAATTTGATTCTATTGACAAACATATGTTTTTATTTTGGTACCATATTGTTTTTATTAATATTGCTCTGTAGTACAGATTGAAATCAGGGATGGTGATTCCTCCAGAAGTTCTTTCATTTTACAGGATTGTTTTAACTATCCTCATTTTGTTTGTTCTTTCTTATAAAGTTCTTTTAAAGTCTGTAAAGAATTGTGCCACCTATGGTAGCTACAAAAAAGAAAACAGATCAAGCATATTTTATTGCATACAAACCAACCCCAGAAAGAGAAGGAAGAGAAAAAGAATAAAAATTTAATGATCATAAACTAGAATGACTAAACTAGTCATGTTTTAGTTTGGTTGGTTTTTACCTTTCTCAAGTATGAAAATTGGGCGACTTGTGAGAGAGAGTTAAAAATAAAAAACAAGAGTAAGTTTAAATCCATACAAGGACTATTCACTAGGGCATATGTAGTTTCTCTACAGCTACACAAAACCAGAGGGATATCTCATACCTGCCTTTCCAAGGATTTAGAGTGGGATCCCTAATGACAAATCTGCTTTGATCTCTTCAAGAAAAATAATAAAGTTGAAAATTTCATCTTCCATTGTTTGTGTGTGGGAATTATTTAAGTAGTTCCAGTTAAGGTAAAGTGAATGGCTAGTATTTAATTTTTTCTTGCAGTCTTAGCAGGAAATGTATTGATTTTACACAAAATTGTAAACAACAGGTATTATTTATGAAATGGATGCAAATAACTCTAAGCAAGCAAGTAAAAGACATGTATATTACAATAACTTCAAATCTTTGAAGAAAAACCTTGAAGAAGATATAAGAAGATGGAAAGATGGATCCATGCTCATGGATCAGAGAGATAAACAAACCACTCTTAAGAGTAGGTGGCTTGTTCTGAAATAGATGGATAACAGGAAATAAACTCAAATACATCTGTGAATGTTCTTTGTCTCATAGTGGCAAACTGGGACATTTTCTAACCTAGCAGGTCTTTTGAGAATATATTTTGTCATCTGGATTTTTGTGATATTTCTGTATATGTGAATGTCTATTTCTTTTTTTTCCCTTTCCCTTTATATTTCTTTTTTTAAAAGTGGATATTTTCTTTATTTATGATTCAAATGTTATCCCATCTCCTGATTTCTGCCCCCGAAACTCCCTATCCCATTTCCCCTCCCCTACTTCTATGAGGGTGTTGCCCCACCCACCTACCCACTCCTACCTCTCTGCCCTTGAATTCCCCTATGCAGGCATCGAACCTTCACAGGACCAAGGGCCTCTCGTCCCATTGATGCCTGGCAAGGCCATCCTCTGAAACATATGCAGTTGGAGCCATGAGTCCCTCCATGTGTACTTCTTTGTTGGTTATTTAGTACCTGGAAGCTTGGGGAGGGGTGTCTGGTTGGTTGATACTGTTTTTCCTATGGGGTAGCAAACCCCTTCATTTCATTCAGTCCTTTCTTTAACTCCTCCATTGGGGATCCCATTGGGAACCCTGTGCTTAGTCCAATGGTTGGCTATGAGCATCTGCCTCTGTATTTGTCAGGCTCTGGCAGAACCTCTCAGGAAACAGTTCTCAGGCTCCTCTCAGAATGCACTTCATGGCATCCACAATCCTGTCTGGATTTGGTGACTGTATGTGGGATGAGTCCCCTAATGGAGCAGTCGTTGGATGGCCTTTCCTTCAGTCTCTGCTCCACACTCTGCCTCCTTATTTGCTTCTGTGAGTATTTTGTTATCCTTTCTAAGAAGGACTGAAGCACAAACACATCCTTCTTCTTGAGCTTCATGTGGTCTGTGAATTGTATTTTAAGTATTCTAAACATTTGGGCTAATATCCAGTTATTAGTGAATGTATACCATGTGTAGTTTGTGTGTGTGTATGTGTGTGTGTGTGTGTGTGTATGTGTGTGTGTGTGTGTGTGTGTGTGTGTGTGTGTGAGAGAGAGAGAGAGAGAGAGAGAGAGAGAGAGAGAGAGAGAGAGAGAGAGTTATTGGGATACCCCACTCAGGATGATATTTTCTAGTTCCATCTCTTTGCCTAAAATTTCATGAAGTCATTGTTTTTAATAGCTGAGTAGTACTTGATTGTGTAAATGTACCACATTTTCTGTATTCATTCCTCTGTTGAAGGGCATCTGAGTTCTTTCCAGCTACTAGCTATTATATATAAGGATGCTATGAACATAGTGGAGCATGTGTCCTTGTTATATGTTGGAGCACCTTTTGTATATTATGCCCAGGAGTGATATAGCTGGGTCCTCAGGTGATACTACGTCCAATTTTCTGAGGAACATACAAGCTGATTTCCAGAGTGGTTGTACCAGCATACAATCCTACCAAAAATGGAGGAGGGTTTCTCTTTCTCCACATCTGTGTCAGCATCTGCTGTCAACTGAGTTTTTGATCTTAGCCATTCTGAGGGGTGTAAAGTGGAATCTCAGGGTTGTTTTAATTTGCATTTCTCTGATGACTATGAATGTTGAACATTTCTTTCGGTACTTCTCAGCCAATATGTAATCCTCAGTTGAGAATTCTCTATTTAGCTCTGTACCCTATTTTTAATAGGGTTATTTGGTTCTCTGGAGTCTAACTCCTTGAGTTCTTTGTGTATATCAGATATAAGTCCTTTATTGAGTGTAGGATTGGTAAGGAACTTTACCCAATCTGTTGGTTGCCATTTTGTCCTATTTACACTGTCCTTTGCCTTAAAGAAGCTTTGCAATTTTTATGAGGTCCCATTTGTTGATTCTTGATCTCAGAGCATAAGTCATTGGTGTTCTGTCCAGGAAAATTTCCCCTGTACCTATTGTTTGAGGCTCTTCCCCACTTTATCCTCTATTAGTTTTAGAGTATCTGGTTTTATCTGGAGGTACTTGATCCACTTGGACTTGAGCTTTGTACAAGGAGATAAGAATGGATCTATTTGCATTTTTCTACATGCTGACCTCCAGTTGGACCAGCACCATTTGTTGAAAATGCTGTCTTTTTTCCACTGCATGGTTTTAGCTCTTTTGTCAAAAATCAAATAACCATAGATCTGTGGGTTTATTTCTGTGTCTTCAATTCTATTCCATTGATCTACCTATCTCTGTATCAATACGATGCAATTTTTATCACTATTGTTTTGTAATACAGCTTGAGGTCAGAGATGGTGATTTCTCCAGAAGTTCTTTTATTGTTGAGAATAGTTTTTGATATCCTGATTTTTTGTTATTCCAAATGAATTTGATAGTTGCTCTTTCTAACTCTCTGAAAAATTGAGTTGAAATTTTGATGGGGATTGCATTGAATCTGTAGATTGCTTTTGGGAAGATAGCCATTTTTACTATATTAATCCTGCCAATTCATGAGCATGGGAGATCTTTCCATTTTCTGAGATTTTCTTCGATTTTTTTCTTCAGAGACTTGAAGTTCTTGTCATACAGATCTTTCACTTGCTTGGTTAGAGGCACACCAATGTATTTTTTATTATTTGTGATTATTGTCAAGTGTGTGGTTTCCCTAATTTCTTTCTTAGCCTGTTTATCCTTTGAGTATAGGAAGGCTACTGATTTGTTTGAATTAATTGTATATCGAGACACTTTGCTGAAGGTTTTCTTTTTATCAGGTGTATGAGGTCTCTGGTGGAAGTTTTGGGGTCTCTTAAGTATACTATCATATCTGCAAATAGTGATATTTTGACTTCTTACTTTCCAATTTGCATTCCTTTGACCTTTGTTTGTTGTCTAATTTTCTAGCTAGAACTCCCAGTGCTATACTGATTAGATAAAGAGAGAGTGGGCAGCCTTGTCTAGTCCCTGATTTTAATGGTATTGCTTCAAGTTTCTCTTCATTTAGTTTTATGTTAGCTACGGGTTTTCTGTATATTGCTTTTACTATGTTTAGGTATGGGCCTTGAATTTCTTATCTTTCCAAGACTTTTATCATGAAGGGGTGTTGAGTTTTGTCAAATGCTTTGTCAGCATCTAATGAAATGTTCATGCTTTTTTTCCCTTTGAGTTTGTTAATAGATTACACTGATGGATTTCCATATATTGAACCATCCCTGCAACCCTGGAATGAATACTTGGTTGTGGTGAATGATCATTGTGATATGTTCTTGGATTCAGTTTGAGAGTATTTTATTGAGTATTTTTGCATCAATGTTCATAAAGGAAATTGGTCTGAAGTGTTCTTTCTTTGTTGGGACTTTGTGTGGTTTAGGTATAAGCATAGTAGTGGCTTCATAGAACAAATTGGGTAGTATCCCTTCTGTTTCTATTTTGTGAAATAGTTTGAAGAGTATAGAGTTCTTCTATGAAGGTCTAATAGAATTCTGTACCAAACCCATGTGGTCCTGGGCTTTTTTTGTTGTTGTTGTTGTTGATACTTTTAATGACTGCTTCTATTTCTTTAGGAGTTATCAGACTCTTTAGATGATTTATCTGATCTTGATTTAACTTTGGCACCTGGTTTTTGTCTAGAAAAATTGTCCATTTCATCCAGATTTTCCAATTTGGTTGAGTATAGACTTTTGTAGTAGGATCTGATAATTTTTCTTCCCATTAGTAGGATTAATAATTTTTAATTGGTTTTGTTGATTCTTTGTATAGCTCTTTTTGTTTCTACTTGGTTGATTTCAGCCCTGATTTTGATTATTTCCTGCCATCTACTCCTCTTGTGTGTGTTTGCTTCTTTTTGTTCTAGAGCTTTCAGGTGTGCTGTCAAGCTGCCGGTGTATGTTCTCTCCAGTTTCATTTTGTAGGCACTTAGAGCTGTGAGTTTTCCTCTTAGCACTTTCATTGTGTCCCATAAGTTTTCGTATGACATGCCTTCATTTTCATTAAATTCTAAAAAGTTTTTAATTTCTTTCTTTATTTCTTCCCTGATCGAGTTATCATTGAATAGAGCCTTGTTCATCTTCCATGGGTATGTGGGCTTTCTGTTGCTTTTGTTAAGACTGGCTTTCGTCCATGGTGATCTGATTAGGATTCATGGCATTATTTCAATCTTTTTGTATCTGTTGAGGCTTGTTTTGTGACCAATTATATGGTCAGTTTTGGAGAAGGTACCATGAGATGCTTAGACACAGGTATATTCTTTTGTTTTAGGATGAAATGCTCGGTAAATATCTGTTAAATCCATTTGGTTTATAACTTTTGTTAGTTTCACTGTGTCTCTGTTTAGTTTCAGTTTCCATGATCTGTCCATTGTTGAGAGTGGGGTGTTGAAGTCTCCCACTATTATTTTGTGAGGTGCAATGTGTACTTTGAGCTTTAGTAAAGTTTCTTTTGTGAACTTGGGTGCCCTTGTATTTGAGGCATAGATGTTCAGAATTGAGAGTTTATCTTGGTAGATTTTTTTCTTTGATGAGTATGACGTTTCCCTCCTTAACTTTTTTGATAACTTTTGGTTGAAAGTCAACTTCATTTGATACTAGACTGGCTACTACAGCTTGTTTCTTAGGACAGATGTTGTGGCCTCCTCACCTATGATCTTGGGCATGTTAGAGTATCTGGGAGTTAAGCTTCCTCTGGGTGTTGTGGGACTGGGTATGGAGCTAGTGTTCAAGGTCTTCTCAGGGCACTGGTTCAGACTGGAAGAATTATGTTTCTGTTTTGCATTTCTTAAGATTTTTGTTTGACTCTTTTTCTTCCTTACTTTTTTTGTGTAATATTGCAATTTTTAAATTTTTTCCATTTTATTTCACTAGTATTTTTTTTAGATGCCTGTTTTATAAGGAGAGAGAGAGAGAAATTGTGGATCCAGATTTGGGTGGGGTGTGTAACTGGGAGGAATATAGGGAAAGCATAATCAGAATGTATTGTATGGAGAAAAAAAAAACCAGTTTCAGTAGAAGAAAGTAAGAAGAATATCAGAGTGAGCAAAAAATTCATTGGGAACTCCCAATTTACATGGTTTGGATTTGTGGGTTCAGTCCCTTTTTAAAGATTCACTTTACTGCATAGAAAGGGTTTTCCTATCTGCTATAGGTAGAAGCTTGGGTTGTATGCAATGGGGTAGACATGTTTCCTTCAGCATTGCCTTACTGTAACCCCCTGTTTTGGTGCTGTGTCTTTACTTACACTCCATCTACTACACTTGTTTCCAAGTCCTCCCTGACTGAAATACTGTTATCCTCATGGCAGTGACTGTATTACCCAGTCTACCTAAATAAAAATAACACTTCTCTTGAAAAGGATCACTTACCAGAAGGCTTCTCCTCGGGCATTACCTTGGCACAGTGGTCATCATAATCATTTTATCTTATAATAAAATTAGTGGTGGTCCTAATCTTTGACTTATTAATTTGACAATGAGGCATGTTTCCATGAGAAATGAATAGATATATAAAAAATACAGGAATGAGAAAAAAAACATGACTACTTCTTTCATTGTAACTGAAAACAAAGTGTAAGTAAATGTTCAATGTCAGCACATTTCACCAAAAATCAGAGTTGTTTAAAAAATGGAACCCTAAATTGCAATGGAATGAACAAATTGCCACCAGATGCCTCAAGAAAAAGCCCAAAGACTTCTCTGTCAAACCACAGCAAAGCCAGGTATAAATCTTGCCTATCCCTCATTCTATTAGCATATGGTTTTATGGTAAATACATTCAGCCTATTATAAAGTAGGTCAGAGGAATGTCTGGCTTTATAAGTTGCCACCAGTGAATAGACATTAAACGTTGCTAATCTTTAAGGCAGATAAATATAAGTATATGCCAGAGCTCACAAGTATTTAAAATTGTCAGTCATGGTGAGGCTGTGGGAAAATAGGTCCTGATTCATGGCTGGTGGGAATAGAATCTAGTTGAGACATTATGAAGATTTGCAAGGAGGGGATCAGGACAATGAAAAGCAGACTAGTCCTGTGAAGGTCTGCAGGAGTCTGTACCCTACCCTTGCATGATTTTACTTCTCTGCTCAAAGAACCAAGGAAATGAAGCTGAGATCTCCAGCAGCCAATGGGTAGATCATGAAAACATGATTCATATGTACAGTGAGATTTAATGGAGCAGAAATCTTCAAGGAAAATTAGTGCTGCAGGAAGATATCACACTAAGTGAGCTGTTACGGACGCAGACAAGCACGATCCTCCTGATTCCTCCACTATGAAAGTTTGTAGGGCTGTGAAAGGGGTCTTGGCTTTTGGTAGAAGCACTGGCTGGAAGTAGCCCAGAGACTCTGCAAGGAATGGGCATCTATTCTACCACGCTCCCAGAATCCAGGCTCCTAACATGTGGCATGGAACTCCACTAACCTACATCATTCAAACAATGTAGCCCCTCCCAAAGAACATAGGTAGAGGGCATGACTACAGGCCCTCAAGAGAGGTGGCAGCCTCAAGAGATTTACATACTAATGAGATACCTGAAGGACAGAGGGTGTAGCCAATTAAGCATTCTTCCCCAGACCCTCCCCCCTTTCCCCTCCCTATTTAACTCAGGTCTGCCCTGAGTTTCATGGGGGTACATACAGATCCAACTACCATCTACCATCTGCCATGAAAATAAAGCCTGTAAAACTCATGAACTTTCTTGTGTCATTGGGACTGTGCCATGAGGAACCGCTGAGAAGGCCTTTAGTGGGCCGCTGTAGCTGCAGCTGCAGTTGCAGCTGCTGGGCCTAACTTCCCACCTGGAGGAACTTTCTGCATTTCCAGCCACCCTACCCACAAAAATTTTATAATTTAGAGTGTGTGTGTGTGTGTGTGTGTGTGTGTGGTGTGTATGTGTAGTGTGTGTCAGTGTGTGGTATGTGTGGTATGTGGTGTGAATGTGTATGTGTGTACGTGTGTGTAGTATATGTGTAGTGTGTGGTATATGTGGTATGTGGTGTGTGTATGTGTGTGTGTGTGGTGTGGTGTGTATGTGTAGTGTGTGTCAGTGTGTGGTATGTGTGGTATGTGGTGTGAATGTGTATGTGTGTGTGTGTAGTATATGTATAGTGTGTGTGGTATATGTGGTATGTGGTGTGTGTGTGTATGTGTATAAGAAGTAGGTATGGTTAGGGGGTCAAAATGACATATGACATAAAAGAAGAACAAGGATACAGGTGGGGAGAAGATGTGGGAGATGGGGATAAAAATAATATTTTGTCTGAAAATAATATAAGAAAATTTAATTCATATTCTGAATAAGAAAATAAAAATTTACTCATAGTTGCTTTCTGTATTATTTATAAACACTAAAATGGAATTAAAACTGGATTCTTGTGAACTTTTCCTGAGACTTGGGTGTCTAGCCCTGCTGTCAACTTAGAATCTTGTTTTTGCATCCCAAGTACTGAGAGTACAGGTTACATCAGCACACTCAAATAAATTTTGATATTTAAAGTCAAACAGTCATTTTAATACATTAGTAGATAAAATTCATATTCTCACATAGTATGATAACAAATGAATGATTCTTATTAATCATTTACTTAATGAAAAATAAGTAGAACCACAACTATTACTAATTAACCACTTTTAAAATCTAATGGCTATTACTAAATATTACAATTAACTAAAGGGTATACTGAAATTCCCTGTTTGAGGAATAAGATGCATTTTTCTTACATAATTTCTTGGCTTTGGAGGTTAATATTAAAAGGTTGGTAAGATAAAAAGATCAGTCATTTTTCTTTTCACTGATGTTTAAATCATCAGATATACACTGCTCAGTGCCATATCACAATGACTGGTATAATCCCTGCATTTGAGAAAGAATTGAGGATTGATTCAGTTAATAATTACCTAGGGACATTCATTTGGCCTACGTAGGCATGCACGTTTGGTGAATGACACATTTGATCCATCATAAATTAGTTCAATGATCTTACAGTAGGGGAGACAGAGGCTGGGTGGGAATGTGAGTACTCCATTCCAGAGCAATCAGCACCTGCCTGACACAAAGGCAGCTTCCTCATGCATCTTTATTACAGGCTATAACAAACACTTCTAATCTCAGTAACAACTTGTCTCTCTGGTTCCCATCCTTACATGAAAACCTTGGCCATGTCTGCTAAGTTGTCCAAAAGCCAGATGCTAATCTTTGTTTACCTTTTGGTTAGTTATTGGCCAGGTGCTGGCTCAGTGAAAACCTGAGCTGTGACAGGAAGAGGGAATGCCATAAGCTATGAAAACAACGTGATTCATTCTTAATTCTCTGTTACTCACTTTATTTATGGTTGGAAATTAAAAGTTCATTACATACCAGAGACCTGGCAGGTGAGACACACTCAGGACTCAAAGAGAGGGACCTTAGATGAAATGCCCTACATTGGGGAGAGGGAACTTATAGAGCCCACCTCCAGCTGAAAGACAGGGCATCAAGTGAGGGATGGGATTGCCATCCTACAGTCAAAACTCTGACTCATAATTGTTCCTGTCTGAAAGGGCTGCAGGATTGAACTGGAGAGGAGCCTGAGGAAAAGAAGGTCATAACAGGCTCAAAGTGGAATCCAGCTCAAGGGAGAGTCCCCAAGACCTGAGACTATTATTACTGAGGCTATGGAACACTCACAAGAAAGGACCTATCATGACTGTTTTCTGAAAGACCCAACAAGTAGCTGAAAGAGTCAGATTCACACAACCAATGGACAGAAGCTGCTGACCCCTGTGGTTGAATTATGGGAAAGCTGGAAGAAGCTGAAGGGGAGGGCAACCCTGTAGGAGGACCAGCAGTCTCAATTAACCTGGATCCCCGAGATCTCTCAGACACTAGAACACCAACCAGGCAGCATACACCAGTTGATATGAGGCCTCCCAACACATATACAGCAGAGGACATCTGGGTCTGGGTTTAGTCAGATAAGCTGCACCCAACCCTCAAGAGACTAGAGGCCCTAGGGAATTTAGAGGTCTGGCCTGGGGGGGTTGAAGTGGGGGGTGGGGACATTTTTGTGGAGACAGGGGTGTGGAGAGGAGGTATGGGATGTGGAATAGTTAGAGGGTGAACTGGGAGGGGAATACAATCTGGAGCTTAAAACAAACAAACAAACAAATAGAAAATGCAATGTCCATAGCATTAACAATAATGATACAAACTATATGCCTTACTTTTTCCATAAACAATATTTATTTTGTCAGCAATTTTTTAATCTCTAGGGGAAAACGTATCTATTAATTCTAGTGTCAAAAATTCAGTAAGTTGAATTAAATGGTAGAGTTATCATCTACCTGTATGCTACAAAACATGCATCAGGTGTCTGATCATGGTGATTATTTCATGAACATGACTTAATTTTCATTTAGTGTGAAGAAAATGGTCACATGTTTATAGACAGATGACAGCAAGTCACTTTTAAGGCACTATCCCAAGTCCTTTTCATGTTTAAATATAATCAGTAGAAATGTTTCTATGTTTCATTACGTGGTAGCACGTGGGCAAGAAAGACATGCTAATAAGCTTAATTTTAATCAAATATTTTATGTATTAATTCTGGAGCAGGTGTGAAAATTTGTGACCTGTAGGCTGTATTCATCCCATGGTAGTTAGGTGACCTATTGTCTGTATATCTCCTGTGTGGCCGTGGGCTCTATTAAACACATGATGCCCACATAGGCTCTGTGCATCCCATAATACTTATAAATCCTCGACAATACACTTGAAGACACATAGTCTTGCTTCAAGATCAGAAAATTGTGAAGCCATGTAGAACACCAATTCCCCTTACTTGTCTAACAGGTATAATAGTAAATAGAATTTGGGCTTTTCTTCTCTACATTTCAAATATAATTGTGAGAGTGTAGGAATCACACTTAGGTAAAAAATTACAAGCAAAACCAGTTACATTCCAAAGCGCATCAAACAACACACAAAACACAGGGATAGTCCACAACTCTTTAATTAAACTCAAATTAAAGGGTGAAACTGGAGTTTCAGTTCAAACAAATATGCAGCAATTCTCAAAATGATGTAATCCTGAAATAGAAAAAAATGCTAAAACAGAGTCATTGCTGTTGCCACTCTGTACATTCCTTCAGCTTGTGACATACTTCATGCTGTCCTGTGAAATCTTTGCCTGACATATCTTATAAAACTTGAAAGACATATCAAACATATCTTATAGATCCAGTTTTCAAGTTTTTGTAGAGGACCCATCTAACCTATGACATGATGCCAACGTGTATGACTCATTCACACATTAAAATTCTCTCATTTATATTATATCTTAATATATAATATATTAATATTATATATTATATTATATTAATATTATATTATTAATATAATAATCTTAATATTATATCCCTTCCAAATTTTGTTTGATGCAATAAAAGTTTGCACTTCGATAGTTTATTGATACTTTTTTGTTATTGTTGTTGTTAACACTAATCTTCTGTAAAGTACCTCATAGATGATGTCTTAGTCAGAGTTTTATTGCTGTGAAGAGACACACGACCATGGCAACTATTCATAAGAAAAATGAATATTGGGGCTGGATTAAGATTTAGTCCATTTTGTCATAGAGAGAAGGACAGTAGTATTGGTGCTGGAGAAGCTGTCTAATGTTCTCCATCTGGCCTGGCAGACAGTGGAAAGGGAGAGTGAGCCACTGAGACATCCTTGGGCCTCTTAAACTTCAAAGTCCACTCCAGGTGACACACTTTCTCCAACAAAACCACACCTGCACTAATGCCACTCTCTATAACTGTGGGGCCATTTTCATTCAGACCACCACAGATGACTCTGTCCCTCTATTCTGACACTTTAGTTCCTGTGCTCAGGTCTCTCTTGGTTTAATCTTGTCTCAATGAGTAGTATATTAGGTCATTTTCAAATTTCCAGTCAGCATCATTCCTGAAATCTTCTTGGATTACTTCAAATTCTAGAAATAATAAATGTGTTTTTACATAAATACTAATGTACAAGTACAAAATGTATCTATTGTACCAGGTATCCTATATAACATCACAGAAAAAAAAAGTATTGTTACTTTGGACCTTTTGGCATAAAGAAGCTCACACAAGAAGATATTCAGCTGGACCAAATAGTCAGAGAAGAACATTTTATGCAACATGAGTTTATACAAAACTCTAAAGAAAGAAACATTACTTGTAAGACATGCCATCACAGAACTTCAACTTCAGTCTGTCCCATTAACCCATATGTATATCTTCTTTTCCTCTGTAAGCCGCCACCACCCACCTTAACTCCAGACATATCTTGGGTGGATGTCTCTCTGCCATATCTTCCAAACTTCTGTTCTATTTTTCATGTGGCTCCATCTGTCTGAAGTATCTGCTGTTCCTCTTGGCCATCTGTCAAACTCTTGTTCATACTCTTCCATTTAAACATTAACCATTACATGAAAACTTCTATTACATAGCACAGGAGGCCAAAATATCCATTCTTGATCTCTACTATGCCCTGTGAATGTGCTTCTAGAAGCTGTCACTATATATATAGTAATTTTAAATCAGGATATTTTTAACACATCTCACAGCTTCTAAAAGAATAGACTAAAAGATAGGGTACAATAAAAATTTATGAAATGAAGACAGGTGTCCAAAAATGAAGGAAACTCCGATTAAGAAGAAATTCTTATCCTTTTTATAGTGGGCCTCAAAAGCAACATCTAGTTCATAATTTATCAACCCTACATTATAATTAAAACTGCCGAAAAGATCTTCACATTGTTCTGCCATCTTCGAGAATCAGGTACATTGTCTTTATGAAGAAGCTTCAGTGTGGAGGGATGAACACATCATGTTTTGTGTCCTTTGTTGGCATAAATTCCAATACTGACATGTCTAAATGTGGATCCAGGCAGAGGCATCAGTGTTTATTCTTATAGACTCTGCCACCTGCAAAGTGTGGTTTCCAAACCTGAAAAACAAAGAAAGTAATTCATTTACGTTTAGCCTAGAATGGATGATTGTTACTCTGCAGGTATTGGGGCTGACTTAGTTATTTTAACGGCTCTTGTGTTGTAGAGAATTAAACACTACACTCAAGTATAACTTCATAATCTGGAAGACCATAGGTACTAATGGTCCACCATTCCCATCATATACAAGACTACTACCATACACAACCCAAATAGGGTCTATTGTAGAGAAACTCACAATTGATAAATAAAACAAATTAAAATCTTTGAGTTAATAAAACACTTTTCTGAAATTTCTTCTCTTTAATTCAAATAAGCCTTTACAGTTCAAGATCAGTAGCTCTACAGAAGACACAGTGGTTACTGTCCCTATGTTTTAGTGTTATTTTAGATTAACTGTGCATGGTTGCCATTTAAGCTCAGATTTTACTTTAGAATTCAAAAGTTGATAGCAGGTTTTGGAGCTGTATGGTGATCTCAAAAAATGTGCTGACTCATGTGTGCTCACACCCCTGTCATGATCTCATAAGTGTGCTGACTCATGTGTGCTCACACCCTTGTCTTTTTGAAACTTGATCGACAGATGGACTCAGGTTTCTCATTCAGTTATCAGAATATAAGTACGAGTATTTTACTTTTGACCTATAACACATTCCCATTTTAAAGGCCAAGAAGATTGTCTCATGCTATTATCTCACCAAATTACCTATTATTTAGCATTAATAATGATAATAGTAATTATGCATGCTGAGTAAATCATAAAGCTATGGGCGTTTTCAAGTTAAAGATTTATTTCTTGTACAGTGCATCAAAATAGCATTGCCCGGTAATATTGCCACCCTGTTTCACAGGCTGTGCCTGATTACCACATGACTAATATTTACTGTTTGTTCATATTACTACTTGACATGAAAAAAATGTAAAAATACCCGAAATTCATTGTGAAACTCAAAATGCCGTACTTGCAAAAGTCATTGACGTAGGCATCTTGAAAAAACAGGACAGAAAAGAAAAAAAGAAAGAGACACTTTAACTCACTGACCTCATTGGATCAGAGCTGTGGAAGCTTTATTTTTTCCTGTGATGTAACACATGATTAAAGAATTACAGACCTGTGGCTGCAGAAATGATTTTGTGATCAAGACCACCTGCCTCTTCTACAGAGCATGCTTCTTTCGTTCCCAGCATCCAAAGGGTGGCTCACAACTATCTGAATTCCTGTTCTGAGATTTCTTTTCATGATCACTTGGCACACGAGGTGCACAAATGTACATGCAGGCAAATAACCATAAATATACAAATAAAGTATTTTAAAAAGAATGACACAGTTGGAGGAGATTGCATCTCAGAATAAATCATGATTGGGTTCAGAGTCTTTTTTTTTGGATTCTTCACATTGGATCTGTTTAATTTAAATTCTCTAACTTCTCTGAACTTTGCACTCCCTAATTGATGAGTTCTGTAGAGATGTTCTTCAGAACACAGAGAATAAGAATGTATACATATGTATATTTAAGTATGCATGTCCATAGAGTCCAGCAGAGGAGCTTGGATTCCCTGGATGTGGGTTGTGGGCATGGGCCACTGAGTCTTGAGAACTTTATTGCTGGAGCAGTTCACACTGTTAACCACTGAGCCATTCCTCAAACCCTGACTCAAACTAGTAATGTTGGAAAGAGTCACTAAAATTTAGTTGCTGAGAAATTTGTCCCCACGTCACAATTTTTGTTTGAGACCAGGAGCATGCTTTGATCCCTTAGGAACAACAAAGTATGTACAAGGAGTAAAAAAACATCTTTGGGAGTCAGCCATAAGCAAAATAGACATACATCTCAATTCCTCAGACTCAACTGAGTCAGCGAGAATTAAGTAATGACATAATTTCCAACGTGGTTTTTCTTAAAAGATAGGAACTTTCAGTATCCCCAACTACGAGGTTGGTGAACACTGAATAGTGTTGATAAGATCACAAAATCTCCGCAGGTCAGCACACAGGCTGCTTGTTCTCAAATCTGCTGTCTCAGCTGTGGTTACACACAGTGGGAGCAGTTGTGACCATGCAAACATGGAATAAGTATGCTACATTAGAGCTTAATGAAAAGCCCCAAAGAAGTACTTGTTAGACAGGACAACATTTCAATAAACACATTTATGGCAGAGTAACCAGTAGGAAAGCCTGGTGTTCATAAGGGGTATACAGTAGGAAAGCCTGGTGTTCGTAAGGGGTATGCAGTAGGAAAGCCTGGTGTTTGTAAGGGGTATACAGTAGGAAAGCCTGGTGTTTGTAAGGGGTATACAGTAGGAAAGCCTGGTGCTTGCAAGGGGTATGCAGTCGTAGCAAAGCAGAAGTAAAGTTTAGATGCTGATGATTTTCTATGGGCTGTGCTTCAAACTTAAGAGCGCTGAATTTCAACACAAATTCACACAAAATAGTTTTATTTATACTACATTAGGCCCTGTTCCACTTCGCTCAAACTGTGACATTATATTTTCAAACCCATTGCTTTGCCATTGATTTTACTATGGTCTCCTGGAGTTGTTACCGAGTTGATGTTTCCTATTTGAGATATGCAGCCAAATGGCTATTTTAAGAGAAAACTCATATGTATGGAAAGACGAGCACTTCATTTTGTATTTTATTTGGTGCTTCATAGAGGTTGCAATAGTTTATATAATGCGATGTGTTATTTTGAACATCAGAGAAAAATATTTACTATTATATGGTTTAATTTTTTTTTACTTCTTTCAGTTCAACTCTTTCATCAAGAAACAGCTGCACATACAAACATTTCAGTAGCTTATTCTTGCTTTAAGAAAGGTAGTGCATTATTTACTTTTGATGCTCAGGTAATATTAATATAAATCATTGCTGTGTTGCAAAAATGAAAACATTAGAGATTGATTTATATCTAATTTAATAAAGTCTCTCTGAATTTTTTCAGCAAGAACTTGTGAAATTTCAAGCAATACTTTAAGCATTAAAATGTAGCTTTTAAATAAATTCCCAACTGTGAAATTCGTATTTTATCATTTCTAGTAAGTTTACTATTTTTGTCGAATGTTGGTTAAACCATATGTGGTTTGATCAAGTCAACTATATAAAATATTTTCAAAGCCTTCATAGTTATTGCACAAAGTAGAATAGCAGTAACAATGACAAAATAGATATTTAAATTGTGCACAACTTTATAAACTATTTCCCCTTTTGCCAAACAAAGAAATTTTCACATTTTAGCTAATATTCAATTTTCTTTGAGTAAATTCTAAATATCAAAGTAGATGTTCAATTCTTATATATTTATTCATTTTTGTACTATTTTAAGGCATGCAAAAGTTTTTGATTTATTTTTTATAGCATATGTATATTTCACTGAATATATTTTACTTCATACGGTATAATTCATAATTTTGTGTATTTTAATGATTCTAAATAAATTTTAGAATGCTTAGAACATAATAGACATTAAATAAATAGCTATTAAATTAAAATGTCATGAAGTCATTTTCAGAGGCATCTACTGGAAAATGGCTAGGATGAATTCTTAGGATGCGTGGGGAAGCCACTTTATCTATGACACTTATCTGTGGAGACTGACATTCTTCACCAGCAACTCAGAGCCACTTTCTTCACCTGCAGTTCCTAACTCAACACCAGATGGTGTTGAGTTAGTTATTCTAGTTATTCTAGGTCTCATCAGGTCCAGAGGTTTTATTACCACCTTTCCTTCTCATTTCTTCTCCATCCATCCATCCATCTACCTAACTACCCACCCACCCACCTAGCCTGCTAGCCATCCACCCACCACCCATCTACCCCATCCATCCACCTATCCATTACCACCCATCCATCCATTCAGCCCCCCACCATCCATCACCCATTTACACACCCACCCATTCTCCACTCATCATCCACTCATTCATTCATCCACCCACTCATCCATTCATCCATCTACATACCCACCCACTCACGCATCCATCCACCCATCCATCCATCCCATCCATCCCATCCATCCATCCCATCCATCCATCCACCCATCCATCCATCCATCCACCCATCCATCCATCCCATCCATCCCATCCATCCATCCCATCCATCCATCCACCCATCCATCCATCCCATTCATCCATCCATCCCATCCATCCATCCATCCCATCCATCCATCCATCCATCCATCCATCCATCCATCCATCCCATCCATCCATCCATCCATCCACTCATGCTAATGTCTTCCTCACAATGTTTTCTTCAATGATAATGTAAACCTCCACAGAAACAAAGCCACATCTCCCAAGCTAAATCCTAGGTTGTCCATTCTGTACTGTAGGGTAAAAGCCACACATGCTTGGAAACTCTGAACATCTTTTTTCTTCTTCAGAAAACAATTATAAGTCACGTGCCCATTTCATTCTCTGTTCAAGACACAAATGTTGAGGCAGAGAGAGTAAAGCTCTCTTCTTATGAGTTTGTGTTATAACAGAACAGATGGTGTGACTTCTTACCAGAAACAAACTCTCTTTTCTCACCCTTCCTCACCCTCACAGGTCTAACTTACAGAATCAATTTCCATTAGTGAGGTTTAAAGCCATATACATTATATTTTTCAGAAGATCCGTTTTGTTTGTCTGTTTGTGTGTTTGTGTGTTTGCCATGGTCCTGCTATAAAAATGCACTTTATATTTCCCCTGATGCTAAACTGTCCAAGAATCATAATGGGTTTTATTTTTAGCAAATTAATACTCTAAGGTAATTGTTTTCTTTTTTTGGGAAAGAAGAGCAAGTGCCTCTGCACTCTTCAATTTTGACAGGTTATTTGGTTAAAACACAAAGCAGGGGCATTTTCCTTCTCCCTCCACTTGAGTGTGTCTCTGGTGAAGAAGAGTTCCAGCCAGAATGAGATACTGTAGAGGAGAGGAGCTGCTGAATGCCTGAGGCAGGTCTGAGCAAGCTTCACTGCCCTATTTATAAGACAACAGGGTGCTCTGCTTGGAAAACCAGGCTTCTTCAGGGAGCCCACAGGCAAATCTGTTACCAAGCGACAACTGATTTCTTATGAAGCCCAAATTTAAAAGCCCACATCATTAATTAAACAGATAAGGATGAAGCCTTCCCATGGATAGTAACCTGCAAGCAGGGAGGCTCTGTGCCAGTGTGGAGCAAGCGTCGCCATTTTGTTTTCAGACAGCTATTGTTTGCAGTCAGAGAAATGTGCTGTGGTAAGAGAGAGGGGCCATCTTTAGAGATAATTTGTTGGCTAAGGCTGGTGAGTAATTTATGTGCCTGAAATGAGAAAGGGCTCTGACTTTCTGGGGTTAGTTTCTGTATTTTCCTAAAGTAGACTAATATTAATTGTAAATAAAACTTTGCAGCAACTCACATGCTTTGTATTAGGTGATGCTAAGAACTGAGTCTAGGAAGAGGCATTGAATCAGTCATCAGATGATCTGCGTTTTGAGATTATAAAGATTATTGATTAGCATTATAGCCCTTTATGTGATCCTTCTCTTGAAATGTAGGAAGGACTAGAACCCCAAAAATGATTTGGAACGGAAATAACTAGAGAAGGCAGAAGGTGGAGTGAACATCATTTTGCCCTGTATGTACCTTGTATATAAATTGCCCAGTATATACATTGCTCTGTGTATACCCTGAGGCCATGACTCTATAGGTGCAGCTGACACTCCTCTGATGAACTGGCATGTGGCCACTAAATGCACACATTATTTTGGAACGATCTGTTTGCTGTTTTTTGAACTGGATTCAATGGCATCTCCTTTTCAGTGGATAGAAAATTGAGATATACTTCACATGTGAACATAGTTGGCCATTCTTTCAAATTAATAAAAAGAGCTTGTTCTGTAACCAGCCTTGTGTTATATCCCAATGTTTTTTGCTGCATAACATATACTGTAGTGTACATAGTAAAAGATATGCTGGTTTTTAATTTACTGTGTTTGTGTGTGCATGCATGTATATTCGCAGCTACATATGGGACAAGAGGTTGCTGTGGTGTCTTACTCAGTTGATCCTCCCACTTTGGAGACACTAATCTAGAGCTCACCCTCACCGATACTGCTAGGATGTTTGGCTAGCAATCCCAATGTTCTTCCTGCATCTTTTTCTCCAGCCATGGGGTTAGCGATCTATCCTTTTTTATGGTCTCCGGGCATCCAAGGCCAGGTCCCCAAGACCGAATGACAAAATGAGGCACCTCATTACACACGTTTTTTTTTTTTTTTTCTTTTCCTATATTCTTAAAAGAATGGCTTCTGCAAAGAACCTATAGAAGTTGTAAGAAAATCATTTTCCTGCTCTTCATCAGGCACAAAGTACACCCCTTGTATGTAAACTTACTTCTCTGGTTGAGGAAGGTAATTAGACTCTACTGACAAATGTCTGCTAATGAGAGTGGAAATTGGATGGTAATAACAGTATGATTGTTGCCAGGGAATTTTTTTTTATAAAAAAAACAAACCAAATGACTTAACCTTTTTTCATGATTAGAATTATTCTGTTAGATACAAATATGCGATTTGGGCTATATATATTCTAAGATATTCCATCTGAAGATACTAGAAATAGAATTTGGGTTAACAGTGGGTTAAAACTGGGGCTGTTTGACTAGTAATGTTAATCTTGATCCATAGGTCAAGATATCACCTGTAAGGTGACATGACCTCAGTCCTCATCATCTGTGCTCCCCCACCCCAGCTTTATGCTGTATGTGATTCCTCCTTGTCTGACTGAATTGTTGCCATCTTATCTGTGATAAGTCGGTTTTCTAACTCTCTGATCCTTCCATTTTGTCTACATTATTTATTCACTGATTTAATTAGTTAGCTATCTGATCTAATCTGATTCTCCGTGTATCCTTCTAACTCAATTAGTGGGGAAATTATTGATAAAATTGATTTTTACTTAAAAAACAATGCATATCATTATTTAATTTTCATAGTCAAGGGAATATTTTTCTTCCTTGGAAAATATATAAATTAAAGATGAAAAGATGTAATGAGTTTTGAATATAATCTCAAGGACCTCATAAACTATAGAGAAATTCAACAAAACTCACTATCTTTAATGGACATCCATGAAACTGTGTTTCCATGGGTAATAATAATAAGAAAACATAGAATGTAAAAATCAATGAATCCATATTAATTGTTCAATACAAAAAATAAATAAATAAAAGGCAACAGACGTGGTCATGACCGGTATTTTAGTCATCATGCACAGTGTGTTTCTCATGATGTTTGTAATGGTATCATAAAACCATGAAAAGAGTTTTTGAGGTTATAAGACCTAAGACTATTAATCTAAGACTAATATGAGATCTCAAACTATCTATTTTATTTCTCTTCTGTTAGCTTTGACATGGCAGCTCCACAGTGTTTTAAACACAACCACATAGCTGTGATTATGTGAATTTTAAATGATAGACATTAATGGCTACATTATAGAGAAAATTCTGAATTGCGTTTTTGTGATTGTGTTTTAATTCATAGGAACCGGAAGTAAGTATGTGGAGGATTTCTTAGATCATGAACTTTTTCAGGGTATTATGCTGTCTTATCTAAACTTTCCCTAAGGCTGGCAAATGATGCAGGGTTATGGCCACACTTTTTAAAAGTTCTTACTTCATTTACTTCCATCTGGGTTCCTGGGTGTATGTTTGTGTGTGTGGGGGGGTGGGCATATGCACATGTGTGTATGTGTGTGTTTATGTGTGTATGTATATGTGCATGTGTGTATGTGTGTACTGTGTGTGTACCATATGCAGGCACCTGTGAGCAACCAAATGTGACCATGTAAGTGCTGTGGCATGTGCATACAGGTTAATATTCAAGAATCCCTCTTCCCCTTCCACTGAGAGTTCTAGTATCAAATTTAGGGCTACTGGCTTACAAGAAAGTACCTTACCTTTTGTGTTGTCTCTGGCCCTAGTGGTGCAGTTGTAGTGAAGGAAATAACTAGCCATTAGTACCTTTTAAAGGGTAGAGGATTCTGGCAAAGACTCTAGCAACCAGTTAAAGGCACTTCGGTTATGAGTTTATAATTTTCTTACTGCTTTCATTTTCTCCCATAATTAAATTTTATATTCAAATTGTAACATGCATTCACCGTGAGTAAAATTAGTGAGAATATGGAGAGGGAATGTTTGGGAAAAACATGTTTTTGATTTCATTTTAAAATAAACATTTCTCAAGTAGAGCAAGATCTTTGTGGTACTAACTACTACACAGCCAGGGCTTCCTTCCTGCCCCTCCATGTGTTTTAATCTGGAGGCTGGTGTGGTCATTACAATACATTTGCTTTGTACTAGGTTTGATGACAATGCATTCTATGATTGCCTACTGCTTCTTTTACATGGATTTTGTTTATTTTCCTTTTTTTTTGTGACAGAATACCTATCATAGACAACATGGGCAATACAGTGTATCCTGGCTCAGATCTCAGAGGGTGCAGAACGTTACACTAAGAGCAGGAAGAAAGCATAGCTGCCAAGGTTGTTCTGGCAACCCCACAGAGGAGGGTTGAAGCAGCTTCTCACTTCTTACTGGAGCAGGAATCAGCAAGATCTAGACTGAGACCGAAGTTCTCTGTGATTTCCAAGTAATCTACCTTTCCCCAGTAATCTACCTCTCAAAACTAGGCCTAAGCTCCTAAGGTTAGGTAACAGTGTCTGAGCAGGCTGTAGAGTCTTTGCATGTCTAAAAATATCTCATGTATTTATTAATAGAGAAACATTAAACCAATTCAAGAGAAAAACGCCGAGAAAAAATTTCTGTTTCTTTGACTTCTCTAATCACATCTGTGTGTATATGCATGTGTTCATTTGTGCATGTGTATATACATATGTGAAAGCATGTGGTGTGTGTATGTGTGTGCATATATTTGCCTGAAAGTGTATATATGTGTATGTGTGAGCATGTGTATGTGTGTATGCATGCATGCTTGTGTGTATCCATGTCTGTGTATGTGTGTGCATATGTGTATGTATGTATGTGTGTGTATCTTTGCATGTATGTGTTTCACTGTTTATTTGGGTGTGTGTGTAGGCATGTTCCTGCAAATGTGTGAGAGAACCAGTGGTTGATGTCACATGTGTCCTCTATCATTCTCCACCTTAATTTTGAGAACCAGTCTCTTATTCAACACTTTATTTTTATTTTCGAGACATATCTCTTACTAAAATTGGAAACTAGCTGTAAGTGGAGACATACAGTTTGAATGAATACTTACTTAAAGATCAGAGGATTATTATGAATAAAGCATATGATACCAATAGCTGGAAACTCAAGGGAAGATTAAACTGTGAAAATATTTAGAGGTTTCCATGGCATAAGAAGAGAATTTTTTAACTAAATAGAAGACAAAATAAAGCTATCCTATGTGCTAGTACTAATTGTCAAAACTCATAAAAGATATCAGATGATAGATTCATAGATAGGTGATAGATATAAATAGATGGTAGATACATATATACATACATGAATATATTGATACTACATGGACAGATAAATGGATAAACACATACATATAACTACATATATTAAAAGTATATCTCTATATCTGCATCTATATGTGTGTGCAGATATATAGTAAGTGTGAATTCTAGTTGCTATATACCATAGAGTTATATAACAACTAATTTGTCACAAGCATTTACTAGAGAATGACAGCCTTAAGAGAATTAACGTCAGTTCCTGCTCTGAATGTGTCAACAGCTGAGTAAGTCTGTAGAATCTCATGTGAAACTGAAACTTCTCAAAAAAAGTCTATGTTTTAAAAAATAAACTTGTACTATATTCTACCAAATCTTTTTGGATTGGAGCTGTATAAAACACATGGTAGTAATGGAGAGGGACACTTATCTACACATGGGTCACAAAAAGCACAGAGAAAACAGACCCCGGGAGCTTGGGAAACTCACAGAGGGATTTGGCTTTCTGCTCCAGCAGTCTTAAAAATAATTATGCTTGGCTGGAGAGATGGAGCAGAGGTATGTGTATAGTGTTTTTGCAGAGGTTGAGTTTGAAGTTCAATTCCCAGCACCCATGTTAGGCAGAGATCTGGGGAGGTGAGGAGGTGGTGAAAGAGAAGCCACTCACTGCAGAGTCTCTAGTGGGGAAAGTAAGGGCTTTCCTCATTCTTCTTTATGCATACAGGAAGAGAAGCTCATCTACCAGCTTAATCTGCTGGTGATTTGACCTTCAATATCAGCCTCTGCTTATAAAAGATAACGGTGTTCTGCTGGTGGCATTTAGGATATTTTTATAGCTGCCTAAATGATGTGAAGGACTCACAGGAAGCTGTCCGAATTCTTCTAATTTAGGATCAGCACTCAGGATATGAATGCTTCATCTTATTCCACTGTGGTTTCATTGTCTAAAACTACTAGTTAATTTTGATTTTTCGTACTTAGGATGTGTGTACTTTTAAAATGCCTGTAGTCTCATATCATTGAGAATAGGTTGATGGTTAGTAGAAGACAGTGAACCCTGTGCTGTCTTTATGCTTCTACTTGGCTTTACCTTACTGCCTTGTTCTCAACCTCTCTGTTCTGGCTAACTAGTTACATAAGCTCCAACTCAGTGAAGCTTGACATTACACTCAAATGTCGGAGTTTGTACTCCTACCAGGACCCATCAAAGTCAGAGCCCTTAACCATGGTCACTGAGGTGAGATTTTTTTCAATTGATAGGACCTGGGTAAAGGCCTCATTGCTATTAGATGGTGGCGTGGGATAGAATCACATTACAGCCTGTAGACAGAAAGTGAAGGAGGCATGGATTCCTGAGGGGAATTCATGATGCTCCAGAAAGGTAAATGATGTCAACAAGCAGAACTTCTGATCTCTATGAAGAGATGGCGCCACAAATGTCTGTATCCCTTCTTTCCTTGGCAATGATCCCTTTGAACACTGGCTGCCCAAAGGATCTACTTGGACAGTTATATTCCCTCATCTCTACTGAAGTTCTATAGGGCCAATTTTCTCAGTTCGAGAAACAAGGGTGTAAGCAAAGGCGACTGACACAGATTCTCAGATAATTTCCATAAGTATTGCTGTTCCAAGTTTTTTTACATTATATAGACAGTAAAATGAGAGTAGTTTGTGGATATCAGGCAAGTCAAGGCTGAAACCAGCTGAACCCCCTGGGCCACAAGAGAGTGGTGTGACAATCTCTAAACCAAGGCTCTGCCCTCCAATTGCCACATTCAACTTTTTACACTTACAATTATAACTGCCAAAACGCAGTTGGATTGGAAGTGTCGTTTGTCTACTAGACAATAAAGAAAATTTCAATTCTTACATATTGTGCTGTAAAAATATTCATAATACTTGTGAACTTCTAAGATAATAAATCTGTTCCTAATAACAAGAAAAGATGCAATCAAATTAAAAGCGTGTGTGATGCAAATAGGGGAGGATGTGTCCAAGATGCTCTGAGTGTCTTGTCACAAGGATGCTGCAGGTGATAAAGATCTCTCACCACCCCTTCTTTGGTAAAGTACAACTTTTGATTCTTTGTTTTCTGTGCTTGAGATCAGACCAGGGTCTTACACATCCTGTACAGTCTGGGCAAGCCCTCTACCACTGGACTACACTGGATATCTTATGACAAGATCTTAATAGCTATCCAAACTTCCTCAGACTCACAATCTTTTCTCACTTGCATACCAACTTCTGGGATGACAAACAACCTCTGGGTACATTTATGTCGAGACTTGTTTTAAATTGGGAGTAATTAGTATTCATTAAGTGCACAATGAAGATGACCACAGATAAGCAAACATTATCTCAACTTCAGAAGGGACGTTTAAAAATGCAATCTATGATTAATTTTGACACAAACCATGTTATGGCTCAAATTATGTGTCCTAGTGGGTTAGACTATTTTGAGTAGATTTTCTGACCTTCTTGATGGGTATAAATGAGTTTTGCTGCCCAGGCAGACAGCAGATGTCTCCTAGCAGAGGCCACTGTGGTTTTAGAAAAGCAGAAAATTAGAATTTCAAAAAAATAATGAAGTTGAAAAATGTAATTTTCTTAATGAAGTATAAATTAAAATATTCAAAATATGTTTCATAAGGCTCTGGGTCAAATGATTTCAGTGCCTATATTTGTGGCCTTTTACTCACTTTTTTGCATCTTGTGGTACTGGGCCACAGTAATTATGAGCAGTCCACAGCTTAGAGTTTACATGACCTTATGACTCAGAACTTTTATTAAAGATTTCTACATTGAGGGAAAAGACACTGTTTTTTTCCTTATACAATGGGATTCCCTATTCTATTTTCACATTAGCCAACTGGCTCTTTGTGTGTGTGTGTGTGTGTGTGTGTGTGTGTGTGTGTATTTGAGAGTAGAACTGTTGTCTATTTGACAAGATTAACTTCCTAAAAATGTCAATTTTTCCCACTTTCTTGACAATCAGAAATATAAAGACTCAACTGGGACAAGTCTATTCTCTAACACTCTCAGCCTTCAGCATGCTCAACCCAAGTCTCCTCTCCCCTCCTTGAACTAAATTTACAGATCCATACCTGGTTTATGACTTTCTTCAGCTAAACATATTGTGCATACATTGATCATTTACAAATTGTTAGATGCTATATTTATTCAGTTCCTTTCTAGGTGTTTCATGCAATATCATCTCAGATATCCTTTACATACTAATATTTCAATACAGTAAAGAATAAATAACATAGCATAGTGCATTTTCATAAATATTCTAGAGATCATTTTTGATAGCTTACTCACTAAAAGTAGCTTAAAATTTACATATTTACTCCATGTATTGTCCTAAAGTTTGAAATGTATTGAATGTATAACCTGTATCAGTTCTGTGAAAGTATCCTTATTAATAGCATTTTATTTTTAACCAGAGGGCATAGAGACAGTATCTAAATGACCAAAATTGGAAATGAAAAAGAGATATAACAACAGAAACTGAAGAAATTCAAAAAATTATCAGATCCTACTATAAGAGCCTATACACAACAAAACTGGAAATCTGGATGAAATGGATGATTTTCCAGACAGATACCACATGCCAAAGTTAAATTAGCATCAAATAAACCATCTAAAGAGTCCCATACTCCTAAGGAATTAGAAGCAGTCATTAAAAGTATTCCAACCAGAAAATCCCCAGGACCAGATGGTTTTAGTGCAGAATTCTATCAGACCTTCAAAGAAGACCCAATACCAACACTTCATTAAGTATTTCATAAAATAGAGACAGAAGAAACACTACCTTATACATTCTGTGAGGCCAGAGTTATACTAATACATAAACCACACAAAGACCCTACAAAGAAAGAGAACTTCAGACCAATTTCCCTCATGAGTATTGATGCAAAACTACTCAATAAAATTCTTGCAAACTGAACCCAAGACTATATCAGAATCATCATTCAACATGATAAAGTAGGCTTCATCCTAGGGATGCAGGGATGGTTCAATACATGAAAATCCATCAACGTAATCCACTATATAAACAGAATCAAAGAAAAAATAACACATGATCATCTCATAAGATCCTGAAAAAGCCTTTGAGAAAATATAACACCCCTCCATGCTAAAAGTATTGGAGAGAATAGGAATCTAAGGTCCATACTTAATATATAAAAGCGATATACAGCAAGCCAATAGCCATAATCAAACTAAATGGAGAGAAATTTGCAACAATTCCACTAAAATCAGGGACAAGAAGAGGTTGCTCACTCTTCCCCTATCTATTCAATATAGTGCTTGATGTTCTAGCCAGAGCAATTAGGCAACAAAAGGAGATCAAAGGGATACAGATTGGCAAGGAGGAAGTCAAAATATTACTATTTGTAGATGATATAATAATATACATAAGTGACCCCAAAAAAATCTAGGCGAGAACGACTACAGCTGACAAACAACTTCAGTAAAGTGGCTCAATACAAAATAAACTCACACAAATCAGTAGCTTTCCTCTACCTAAAGGATAAAGAGGCTGAGAAAGAAATAGGGGAAATGACACTCTCTATAATAGCCACAAATAATATGAATTATCTTGTGTGACACAAATAATATAAAATATCTTGTGTGACACAAATAATATGAAATATCTTGGTGTAACACTAACCAAGCAAGCGAAAGATCTCTATGAAAAGAACTTCAAGTTTCTGGAGAACAAAATTAAAGACCTCAGAAGATGGAAAGATCTCCCATGCTCATGGATTGGCAGGATTAACAGTAAAAATTGCAACTTACCTAAAGCAATCTACAGATACAATGCAATCCACATCAAAATCCCAACTCAGTTCTTCACAGAGATAAAAAGAGAAATTCTCAAATTTATCTGGAATAATAAAAAATCCAAGATATCAAAAGCCATTCTCAATAATAAAAGAACTTTTTGGGGAAAACACCATCCTTGACTCAAGCTATAGTACAAAGCAATAGTGATAAAAAATACATGGTATTGATACAGAGACAGACAAGTAGATTAATGGATTAGAACTGAAGACCCAGAAATCAACCCACACACCTATGGTCACTTGATATTTGACAAAGGAGCCAAAACTATCCAGTTGAAAAAAGCATTTTCAACCAACGGTGCTGGTTCTACTGGTGGTCAGCATGTAGAAGAATGCAAATTGACCTCTTCTTATCTCCTTGCACAAAGCTCAAGTTCAAGTGGATTAAGAACCTCCACATAAAATAAATAAAACCAGATACACTGATACTAATACAGGAGAAAGTGGGAAAAATCTTTTTTTAATTTTTTTTTTAATTTTTAACTTTTTTATTGGATATTATATTTACATTTTAGATTTTATCCCCTTACCCCATTCCCCCCCACCCCGGAAACCCCTATCCCATCCCCCTTCCTCCTGCTTCTATGAGGATGTTCCCCCACCCACCCTCCTCACCCCCACCTCCCTGCCCTCAAATTCCCACACACTGGGTGTCTAGTCTTCATGTGACCAAGAATCTCCTCTCCCACCTATGCTGACAAGGCCATCCTCCCCTACATATACAGCTGGAGTCATGGGTCCCTCCCTATGTGCTTCCAAGCTGGTGGTTTAGACCCTGGGGAGCTCTGTTGGTTGGTATTGTTGCTCTACTCATGGGGCCACAAACCCTTTCAGCTCCTTCAGTCTTCTCTCTAACTCCTCCATTGGGAACCCCTTGATGAGATCAATGGTTAGCTGTGAGCATTCGTCTCTGATTATGTCAGACTCTGGCAGATCTCAAACTGTACTACAGAGCAATAGTGGTAAAAACTGCATGGTATTGGTACAGAGACAGGCAGGAAGATCAATGGAATAGAATTGAAGATCCAGAAATGAATCAGCACACTTATGGTCACTTAATTTTGACAAAGGAGCTAAAACCACCCAGTGGAAAAAGAGCAGCATTTTCAACAAATGGTGCTGGTTCAACGGGAGGTCAGCATGTAGAAGAATGCAAATCAATCCATTCTTATCCCCTTGTACAAAGCTCAAGTCCAAATTGATAAAGGACCTTCACATAAAACCAGATACACTGAAAATAATAGGTGGGGAAGACCCTCGGACACCTAGGCACAGGGGAAAAGTTCCTGAACAGAACACCAATGGCTTATGTTCTAAAATCAAGAATTGACAGATGGGACCTTATAAAATTGCAAAGCTTCTGAAAGGCAAAGAACACTGTCAATAGGATAAAATGGCAACCAACAGATTGGGAAAAGATCATTACCAATCCTACATTTGATAGAGGGCTAATATCCAATATATACAAAGAACTCAAGAAATTGGATTCCAGACAAACAAATAACCCTATTAAAAATGGGGTACAGGGCTAAACAAAGAATTCTCAACTGAAGAAACTCAAATGGCCAAGAAACACCTTAAGAAATGCTCAATATCCTTAGCCATCAGGGAAATACAAATCAAAACAACCCTGAGATACCACCTCACACCAGTCAGAATGGCTAAGATCAAAAACTCAGGTGATAGTAGATGCTGGCGAGGATGTGGAGAAAGAGGAACACTCCCCCATTGTTGGTGAGATTGCAAGCTGGTACAACTATTCTGGAAATCAGTCTGGCGGTTCCTCAGAAAATTGGACATAGTATTACCTGAGGACCACTCCTGGGCATATACCCAGAAGATGCTCCAACATATAACAAGGACATATGCTCCACTATGTTCATAGAAGCCTTATTTATAATAGCCAGAAGCTGGAAAGAACCCAGATGTCTTTCAACAGAGGAATGGATAAAAAAAAAATGTGATACATTTACACAGTGGAGTATTACTCAGCTATTAAAAATAATAAACTTGAGAAATTCTTAGGTAAATAGTTGGAACTAGAAAATATCATCCCGACTGAGTTAACCGAAACACAAAAGAACACACATGGTATTTACTCACTGATAAAGTGGATATTAGCCTAAAAGCTTGAAATAGCCAAGATTCAACTCACAGACCACATGAAGCCCATGAAAGAGGAAGACCAAGTGTGGGTGTCTTGGTCCTACTTAGAAGGAGTAACAACATACTCAAGGGAGCAAATATGGAGACAAGTGTGGGACAGAAACTGAAGGAGGGGCCATATGGAGACCATTTCACCTGGGTATCCATCCCATGTGCAGTCACGAAAGGTAGACGCTGATGTGGATATCAGGAAAGATCTTTGGACACATTGGCACAGGGGAAAATTTTTTTAGCAGAACATCAATGGCTTAGGCTCTAAAATCAAGAATTGACAAATAAGACCTCATAAAATTGCCAACCTTTTTAAAGTAATGTTAATTACCTTACAAATATTAAATTTAATATTTAATTTAATATTAAATATTAAAGTAAACTGTTAATAGGATAAAACAACAGCTAATACACTGGGAAAAGATCTTTAACAACCCTACATTAGATAGAGGGCTAATATCCAATATATACAAAGAGCTCAAGGAGTTAGACTCTAGAGCATCAAATATCCCTATTTAAACTGGAGTACAGAGCTAAACAAGGAATTCTCAACTGAGTAGTCTCAAATGGCAGAGAAGCACTTAAAGAAATGTTCAACATCATTAGTTATCAGGGAAATGCAAATCAAAACGACCCTGAGATTCTACCTCACACCAGTCAGAATGGCTAAGATTAAAAACTCAGGTAACAGCAGATGCTGGCAAGGATGTGGAGAAAGGGGAATACTTCTCCATTGCTGGTGGGATAGCAAGCTAATATGACCACTCTGGAAATCAGTCTAGTGGTTCCTCAGAAAACTGGAAATAGTTCTACCTAAGATCCAGCTTTACCACTTCAGGGCATATACCCAAAAGATGTCCAACATATAACAAGGACACATGTTCCACATGTTTATAGCAGTCTTATTTATAATAGCCAGAAGCTGGAAACAACTCAGATGTCCCAAAATAGAGGAACGGATTCAGAAAATGTGGTACATTTACACAATGGGCTATTTATTACTCAACTATTAAAAACAATGACTTCATGAAATTCACAGGCAAATGGATGGAACTTAAAAATATCATCCTGAGTGAGGTAAATCAATCACAAAATAACACACATGGTATGTACTCATAGATAAGTGGATATTAGCCAAAAAGAAGCATGGAATATACATGATACAATTAACAGACCATATGAAAGCCAAGAAGAAAGAAGATCACACCAAACTGTACTACTCAACAGAAGGAAGAGAATAATCTCTGGGAAGTAGAGGGAGTGAGGGATCTGTGAGAGACAGGGGATGGGGAGGGGAAAGGGGGTCTAGTTCAGATATGGAAGGAGATGGGGAGAAGTACAGGGGGTCAAGAATTTGAAAGTAGGTGTGTGGCAGTGGGGGAAGGGAATCTGGGGGTAACCACTAAAAAGTCCCAGATGCCAGGACCCAAGATATTCCCAGGACTGATCAGGGAGGACTTTAGCAGAAATACCCAACAAAGGGGAGATAGGACTTGTAGAGACCATATCCAGTGGATAGGCATGGCCCCCAGTTGAGGGATGAGGTCACCTACCCACCCACTTCAAAAAAATATTAATACAGAAATCTTCCTCTCAAAAGGAAATGTAGGGACAAAGACTGGAGCATAAACTGAAGGAAAGGCCATCAAGAGACTGCCCCACCTATGGATTCATCCCATCTCCTGACACCAAACCTAGACACTATTGCTGATGCCAAGAAGTGCTTACTGACAGAAGCCTGGTATAGCTGTCCTCTGAGAGCCTCTGAAGCCAGAGCCAGACCAATATAGATGCAGATGCACACAACCAAACATTGGATAGAGTGCAGGGACCCCAATGGGAAAGTTAGGGCAAGGACTATAGGAGCTGAAGGGGTTTGCAATCTCATGGGAAAAACAACACTATCAACCAACCAGATCCCCAAAGCTCTCAGGGACTAAACCACCATCCAAAGAGTACACAGGGGGATACCCATGACTTCAGTTGGATATGTAGCAGAGGATTGCCTAATTTGGCATCACTGGGAGGGGAGCCCCTTGGTCCTGTGGAGGCTTGATGACCCAGGATACAAGAACTCTAGATCACTAAGGCAAGAGTGGGTGGTGAGTTGGGGAATTACCCTCATAGAGACAAGGGGTGGGAAGAGGGGATGGAGGCTTGTGGAAGGGAAACTGGAAATGGGGATAACATTTGAAATGTAAATAAATAAAATAACCAAAAATAATTTTACAAATTAAAAAACCAGAGCACCAATGGTATGTTCAAGAAAAGTCAGTTGAGTCAGGATATATTCTAATCTGATCAGTATGATTAACCCTATATTGTGATGTTATTCAAAGTTATAAAGTTAAAAAATATAGATGCTTGAAAAATTCATGGACTTTAATATATACATGTATCCAATTTTCATGTGTATCTGTTCATATATATATATATATATATATATATATATATATATGCATGTCTCTGCATTCTATAAGATGAAAGAATGATTAGAATTGGAATTACACTCCATAATGTTAAGAAAGATATCGTTGCTAATTCCCATGCTTTTTCCATTAAGTATTTTGATATTTAAGGAGCAAAAAATCATATTATAAAACCATAATTCATCATGGCTACTAGATGACAGACTGAGCTGAGAAACTTTGGAAGGCAGTATTCTAAGTTTGAAACACTCCATACCCTTTATAAGGAAGAATTTGAGCTTGTGGGGCTTGTCTGTGTGTGGAGACCTTGGAAAGCAGTTGGATGTAGCCAGAGTTTGAGGAGAATCTTGAGTTTGCCTTGGAAGAGGAGTCATGCAGGCAGCAAAGCATCTACAGTCCCAGGAGCTGTGGTGCAGCTCCCATCATTCCCTTCGGTTTGTGTGTTGGTATTTTACATGAGCATTGCAGCCTCTAATACACACTTCTCTACTGGGCTTGGCGCATAGTCATACTTTGCAAATTTACTACTAATAAGGTTCAACAGGAAGACTTTCTTGGTGCTCCTGTTTTGTGATCTTCCCAGGCATTTGCATCAGTTATAGTCAAGTTCCATGGAAGAGTTTTCTTCGATGACCTTCCTCCTTATCTACAGAGAAAGACAAGCAGCTTTGGCACAATTACTGAAGGTTTGTTTTCTATTTTCAAGTGTTTCTTACTGTGCCAAACGTCACTTTGACCTTTTCCTGTGTGAGTAGGTCTACATGAAAGAAAGCAAACACTATCCATTTCTATTATGAAATGAGTTATTTAGGAAAATTCAAAATCAGGGAGGAGTTTTGGATTCATAATATCTAATGTTACTAATGACAATTGACAGTACTGTGAAACATCTAGAAAACCAACCTCATAAGCTTGACAATTTGGGGAAAATTCATAAAAATATCTGCACAGTGAAAATATTTTCAATGTTACACAAATTATCAAAATTAAAGTAAAGGTAATAGGAAAAAAGATGTCTCGATGGCACCTGTCTTATATAATCCATACCCTGGATATTATGAAATGATTAATCTCATCATGAGGAAATTCGAACTCAACTGATACTAACGCTATAACATGTAGGAGGGAGTCATCTATTGGTTACTAATAATAAGATAGATCAAAGTTAAACTACAAATAATAAGATAAAAAATATAAAATAGCCATATTCTATTATTGAAAAATAAATTTTCCTTCTATCCACTGTGACAAATGGATAAATATTTAGTTAATATTATACTTCTGGTTGGGGCTACATTGTGTTTTAAATTTTATACGATATGCAGAATCTAAAATGCAATATTGTCTAATATTTGTTCAAAACATTTGGACAGAAAATTAAAAGTTTAATTAAGGAATCATCTTTTTAATAAAATTACTTACAGTATTAAAAAAATATAGATGGAGTGTGTGCTTTGTTCAGGCAATGTTTAAAGAGGCTGACATTGTTCCATTAGGTGACTTCTTATGTTTTTATTTTAAGTAGCACTTCATGGAATAATCTTTTCCCACAGATTAATCGCTTAGCTCTTCATTTGACAAATGTTGATGAATTTTAAATTTATTTTATGAAAAGGTCACAGACTGTTCTTTCTGAAATACAGGAGACAAACACATGAAATACATTGTCATACATGACTCACAAATGTGTTGTTACAGTGTGATAATTCCTATCCACAGAGAGAATACAGAACAAGATTGTGAGATGGTGGTACCAGAGGCTCAGTGTATGTTTGTTTAATCTTAAATGTCCTTGAAAGATCAGTGTAGTGACCAACTCCTCCTAGCTGTAGTGCTTTAAATGAGGAGTGTCGCCGTAGGCTCATATTTTTGAATTCTTGGTCCTTGGCACATGATGCTGTTTCAGACACTTACAGAACTTTTCAGAGGAGGAAATTTGCTGGATGAAGTATGGCACAGTGCCTGGCTTTGAGGGTCTATGGCTACTACCCATTTCTAGTTTATACTCTGCTTCCTGTGTATGGATAATGATGTGATCTCTCAGCTTCCTGCCATGCTGATATTTCTTCCTCCTCTGTACACATCAAACCCTCTGGGACCATAGTCCATAGTAAACTCTACCTTGAGTTGCGTTTGGTTAGGGTGTTTATCACAGCACAGAAAAGTAGCTGTTATGCCAGCTCATGGCATCACTGAGAGTTGACTTATCCTCAATAATGGACTAGTGAACAGAAATTAGATCACTGGGAACTGTTGTGGTATGGCCTTTCCTCTCTCTATTGACTCTTGGCATCTAACAGAAAGGCTCCACATGTCCATGCCATGGTATTCAACATGTGGAACTGGGAGACTATTAACTGAACTCTTTGAAGCTTTAACCACAGTATAATTTGCACTTTATATGTCAATTTCCTCAGGCTTGTGCATAATAGACCTCAGTGGTGATAGCAGATTCGGTGTACAGGATAAGCATTCCTGTGCTCAGACCAGTCACTGAGAGGCTCAGAGTTGGAGAAAGAACCAGGTTTCCCTAGAGTTTGTGGAGTAAGGACTGTTGAGCTAATCTTTCATATGTTCCTGATGACTCTAGTTGGACTGATGTTCCAAGGTCTGGGAATTTGTTTCTCTGAATGATGACAGACTCTTTATACACCTCTATATATTACAAATAAAATGAAAATATTGCAAATTATTTAGAGGTGTGTGTGTGTGTGTGTGTGTGTGTGTGTGTGTGTGAGAGAGAGAGAGAGAGAGAGAGAGAGAGAGAGAGAGAGAGAGAGAAGAGCAGACGCTAACCTATGGAGGTTAGAGAATGACTTGTGGGAGTTGGTTCTTTCCTTCGTGGAACAGAGTGAGGGTCACACAGGTTGAACCCAAGTCATGAGTCTTATGACAAATGCTGTTACTGGCTGAGATACCTTGCAGGACTGAAAGATTTTAAAAGCATTAAAAAGAAATATTAATGGCACTTATAATAACTTTCATTTACTTCAATTATCAACTAATATACTAACATTTTCATCTCTCACTCTTGGTTATTAACTTCAGCAAAGTGGCTGGATATAAAATTAATTCAAACAAGCCAGTAGCCTTCCTCTACTCAAAGAATAAACAGACTGAGAAAGAAATTAGGGAAATGACACCCTTAACAATAGTCACAAATAATATAAAATACTTTGGTGTAAATCTAACCAAGCAAGTGAAAGTTCTGTATGACAAGAACTTCAAGTCTTTGAAGAAATAAATCAAAGAAGATCTCAGGAGATGGAAAGATCTCCTATGCTCATGGATTGACAGGATTGATACATTAAAAATGGCCAGCTTGCCGAAAGCAATCTACAGATTCAATGTAATCCCCATCAAAATTCCAGCTAAATTATTCATAGAGATAGAAAGAGCAATTTGCAAGTTCATTTGGAATAACAAAAAACAAAACAAAACAAAAAAAGAACAGGATGGTGAAAACTATTCTCAACAATAAAAGAACTTCTGGGGAAATCACCATTCCAGACCTCAAGCTGTACTACAGAGCAATTGTGATTAAAACCTGCATGGTATTGGTAAAAAGACAGGCAGGTAGATCAATGGAACAGAATTAAAGACCCAGAAATGAACCAGCACACCTATGGTCACTTAATCTTTGACAAAGGAGCCAAAACCACCCATTGGGAAAAGGACAGCATTTTCAACAAATAGTGCTGGTTCAACTGGAGATCAGCATGTAGAAGAATACAAATTAATCCATTCTTATCTCCTTTTACAAAGCTCAAGCCCAAGTGAATAAAGGATCTCCCCACAAAACCAGATACACTGAAACTAATGAAGAGAAAGTGGGGAACAGCCTAGAATACTTTGGCACAGGGAAAACGTTCCCAAACAGAACACCAATGGCTTATACTCTAAGATCAAGAATTGACAAATGGGATCTCATAATATTGCAAAACTTCTGTAAGGCAAAAGAAACTGTCAATACAAATGGATGGAACTAGAAAATATCATCCTGAGTGAGGTAAACCAATCACAAAAGAACACAAATGGTATGCACTCACTGATAATTGGATATTAGTCCAAAAGTTTGCAATACCCAAGATGCAACTCACAGACCACATGAAGCTCATGAAGAAGGAAGATCAAAGTGTGGGTGCTTCAGTCCTCCTTAGAAGGAGTAACAAAATACTCATGGGAACAAATATGGAGTCAAAGTGTGGGACAGAAACTGAAGGAGAGGCCATCTGGAAACTGTTCCATCTGGGTATCCATCCCATGTGCAGTCACCAAAGGAAGACACTGTTGTGGATGCCAGGAAGTGCAGGCTGACAGGAGCCTGATATAGTTGTCTCCTGAGAGGCTCTGCCAGAGCCTGACACATACAGAGGCAGATGCTGGAAGCTAACCATTGACTGATCACTGATTTCCTAATGGAGGAGTTAGAGAGAAGACTGAAGGAGCTGAAGGGGTTTGTGGCCTCATGAGGAGAGTGACAATACCAACCAACCAGAGCTCCCAGGGTCTAAATCACCAGCCTGGGAGCACACATGGAGATACCTATGGCTCCAGCTGTATATGTAGGGGAGGATGGCCTTGTTGGGCATTGGTGGGAGAGGAGATCCTTGTTCACTTGAAGGTGGGATGCTCCAGAGGTGTGGGGGAATTCGAAGGTAGGGAGGTGGGAGTGGGGAGTCTGGATACACTCTCATAGAAACAGGAGGATGGGGGATGTTATAGGGGGTTTCTGGTGGGGGAATGAGGAAAGAAGATAACATCTGAAACGTAAATAAATTAAATGTCCAATACAAAAAAGAAAACAAAAACAAACCAAAAAAACAAAAAACAATAAAAGAAGAAACACCCTTTACAATGAAATTAAAAGTCAAGGAGCAGAAAGGCTAAGATGAACTAAATGTATGATATTTAAAGAAGCCAGTAGAGTTGAGAAAGCCCAAAAACATGTTGTCAGGACAAAGTGGTTAAAGACTGTGTAACTGGAAATTGCATTTACAAGTCTCAGACTAACCTTGCAGAAGTGCACAACTACCAGCCTTGACTGTCTTTACTCAAAGGATGGGAATTACCAGGAAACTGTGCAAAATATCGTTCACCCAACTGACCAAATGCTTTGCCAAAATACAGACTTTGGCAGCTCTTCTCTTTAAACTGTAAGCCCTTGCTCATTACTGCCCAACCCACGCCACTTGCAGTGCATTAAGCAAACCTTATTTCTGTTACATGATCTACAGAGTGTATGTCTTTACCTTCTGTGCTCATCAATACATACTCTACTATAATGGTGGCCTACTTACCACCCTGACCATTCACAGATCTTTTACATCATTATTTGAGAATGCTCATGATTTCTCTGATGTCAACTGAAGTTAGTAATCTCATCACAAACTTTTAAGGAAATGTCTACACTATTCACTTATTAAAGTATTAAAATCCTCATTTTAAAAGATTCCTACTTGGGTCCATGTTGCGATCTGAGAGCTGGGCTCTAAATGAGTTTTTATAAATTATTATATTATTATAATATAATAATAAATTATTATTATATTTTACTTTTAAATTTTTTCTTTGTAATTTTACAAAGAAAAGAAAAAAATCAACAATTTTGGTTAATTTGAATACTTAATCTCTTTTGAGTTGCTGGTTCTTTAATGTTATCTCAAATGTGAATTGTGCCTGGATTTTATCTACTATCTTTTTGTAGTGTATGTGTGTATATGTGTGTGTGGTATGTGTGGTGTGTATGTGTGTGGGGGGTATGTATGTGTGCGTGTGTTTGTGTATGAAGAACTGTTAATCCCAAACTATCCACCATTGAATGATCTCTCAGTAATAATTTCTAGCTGCAATAGAAACATTAGTAAAAATGGCCTTCTGATGGAAGTCCAGGCTCATCATTTTAAAAGTGGAAAATGGTCCCACTAAGTAGTTCTAATAAGGAAACACTGAACATTTATATTCAATTGCATATGCCACTGCCTATAGCAGGCCAACAGAGATACATGACCTCACAGGGACACTCAAAAAAAAAATCATTTCTTTCATGCATGAATATTGGTTTTCCCTTTTGGGATTTTAAGAGTGAGCAAGCACTTTAGGAATTTGAGGGAAAAATGGAAAGAATCAGGCATGATCATACAATGACACAAACTCCCAGGCAGCCTCCTCGTGCAGGGAATCACCTTCCCTTGCACAGCAGACAGATTAAATGACCTGGTAATTTTGTACCCTTTTCCTTCTGGAACTTCTATGAATACAAATGAACTCTTCATGGGGAATCTCAGTAATAGGAACCTTTCAATGACCTGATCATGAGCCAAGCATTTCTGCATAGCTGCTGCCCACATTCTCCATCAGTAATGGATATGACTTGGGAGGTTTTTTGACTAAGATTTTGAAGTTGTTGGTCCTTAATGTTATCTCAAATGTGAATAGTGCCTGGATTTTCTCTACTATCTTGTTTGTGGTGTATGTGTGTATGTGTGCGTGTGATATGTGTGGTGTGTGTATGGGGGGAGGGGTATGTATTTGTGTGTGTGTTTGTGTATGCTGTTAATGTGGTTTGTGTGTGGTATTTGTGTACATGTATGTGTGTGTTTGTGTATAGTATATATGTGGTGTGTGTGTGTGTGGTATGTACGTGTATGTATGTATGTGTGTTTGTGTATGGTGTGTGTGCAGTGTGTATGTATATACGTGTTTGTGGATGGTATGTGTGACATGTATGTATGCATGTGATATACATGTGTTTATGTATGTGTATCTATGTGCATGTATGAGTGTGTGGTGTTTGTGAATGTGAATACATGTGAATATACATGTAAATGTGTATGCATGTATGTGTGTGTCTGTGGGGTGTGTATGTGTCTGTGTATGTGTATGTATGGGCATGTGTATACGTGTGTGTGTGTCTGTGCATATGTGTGTTGTGTGTATGTGCAATGTGTGTGTATGTGTGGTGTTTGTGTGTGTTTGTGTGTGTGTATGTGCATATATGTGTGTGTAAGTATGGTGTGGGTGGGTGTGTTATGTCATCATCTGCCCCTTTTATCTTTCTTTTGTTTTTTCTTCCCTCTCACTGTCAATATCTGTCTCTCTCTTTGTCCTTTCTCTTCCCTCCCTCCCTTTCTTCCTTCCTTCAATTTTAACTTCACCTCTTTTCTTTCCTTCTACTTCCCAACATTAGAGTGACAGCATTGGTTGATGGAGATGTCTAACTTCTTACTAAGAAACAATACTATGCATGTAAAGCAGGAGCCATACACTGGTGAGATCTCCCACTGTTTGAAACTATCCATGGCTTAGACCTTGGTCTGAGGTGACTGATTGGTTGTGAACATGTCAGTCACTGTCACTGATACTGGCCCCACTTAGTTTCTGCAGTGCAGTCTTCTACTCTCATTGTGGTGGTGACCTAGTTTCTACTACCAACTTTTAGAAAATAAGTAAGAATTGAAGAATAATGGGACAGTAATGATCTGTGAGAATATTGCTGCAAACAGTTCCCAGGGGTGGGTGATGAAGTATGAACCAGAGTGGTCAAAAATGGTTCTCTGTGGTAAGATTATCTGCAAGATAATATGAGTCATGGGAATAATTTGGGGCAGGATGGATCAAATGCTAGCTGCTATAAGCATAAACTGCCTACAAGAAAATGAAGCTTCTGCCCTCTACAGAGAGGAAACATGCCCATGACTCAGCAACATAGAAACAGGGTGGCATGGGGTGGGGGGAGACTCACTTATTCTACATTGTGAGGGGATCATCGTGTTGACAGCTGTCATTCAAAGATGAGTACTTTCCATTTTGTAACATGTCCATCGGTTTTCTTAGAAAGATACGGAAAAATATTAGAGAGTGTATTTTGGAGAGGAACAAAGAATAAACAAGAAACATTTCTCTAGAATGGTTGTTCATGAACCTGGAAGAAAAGTGAAGGGAAGAGAATAGGAGGAGAAGTGAGGCCCTCCAAATGTCCTCAGTGCTGCAACCCTCCTTGGTGGAAATCAATCTTGGATCCTTCCAAAATGTCAGAGACTAATGCTTCATTTTCTATATTCTGTGGATGTATAGCCCTGCAAGTACATTTTCATCAAAATCCTCTTACCCACAGCTGACTGTTTCTGAACACTGTTTTAGTGGACCATGGCTGTGGAGAGAGGAAGTCTCTGTGGGGTATAAAACAAACACCAATAATTCAACCTACACCAGAAGTGGAGGAGAGTTCAAACAGTGAGAAATAGGATTTATAGAAAGTTTGGTTCCAGAAACTCTTACCAACAGGACATGGTCCCCACACAGCCATCTAGGTTGATTACCATGTTGGAACACTTGACCCAGGGCAATGGTAGAAGAGAAAGATCCTAAATCAAGCTGAAGGTCCAATAGCTAAACCTAAAATAATCATCTTATAGCGATAGGAATGCCTTATGAAAATAGATGAGACTCAGAATCCCTACAAATTCATTCTGTTTGCATATCTTCATTTCATTCAGTTGATGGCCACAGATAAACTACAGAAAGCCACACAGCTCAAGTGTTTCCGCCCTGGATAAACAACAGAACGCAGAGTCCAGGCTTGGTGGGTATTTCCATGAATATGAACATATTGCTTCCTCATTTTAAAATCAATTTGCTTGTTCTTAGGTGGTGGAGCAGATAAGCAAAGCTGTCAGTGCCACACTTACTCTGAAGGTGACATCTGCTCACACAGGTTTCGTCCTTCTTTGTCTCATTCGCCTTCATCACCCATCTCTGCAGCTGTCTAAAAGCACCCTTCACTCACGCTTTCCCCGGGGCAGAGAAATGGAACTGCCTGTGCATTTTGACCACTTACAAAGCTTCTATGTATCTGAGGGTCTGAGTCTCTCTGGGGATGCAGCTGTTTCTTAGTACTGGTTCTTTTATGCTTCAGAGAAGGAAAGAAAATAGCTCTATTTACTGCTTAGAAAAATATGTATCTGTTTTGGATTTGCAGCAATTAGATTTCTGAAAATGAACACATTGAACTTGGATAGTTCTCTGGTTAAGAAATAATAAGGCCCATGCTTGATTACTGAAAAGCCTCTTCTTGCCCATGTGTCAGAATTTTAAATTTTATTCTGTAAGGATCACTGCTATTTTCTTCAAAATCTGCCCTCTGGGGAGGTTTCAGTGTTCCTTGAAAGCCCCTATCTAGACAGGTACCCTTCTTTTCACAAGTGCACATGGACCTCATAAATGTAGCAGTAATTTCCAATATAGAGAAACAAATAAAAATATTGTTATTTTAGGCCATTTGGCTTAGTAAATAAATACAGTACTGAGTGTGGGACTCTCTCTGGTTTTCCTAGAGCCTAGCGCAGCCTTGCATTATAGAACTGCCACCCTATGTATTTATTAACTTGTCTACTTATTTTCATTATATCACTGAATCATGTACTTCCTACTGGCAGACCCCTATGGATGTCAAAGTGTATTTCCTAAAGCAGTCTTCAGTAAGGAGTTATGCAGTTATGCTGACACTGATTCAGAATTCATGCCAGGTTAATATTTTACAGCAGCAACATTACAGCTTGCTTACATTTTTTGTTCTTTTTTAATTGTTATGTTATATTTAGTTTTATTTATTCAGGGTGGCACAGTGTGACATGCACTTGGAGGTCAGATGACCACTTTCTGGAGTCAGGTCTCTCTTTCTTCCACTAAGTGGGTCCTAGATTTGGCAGCAAGGTCCTTTACCTGCTGAGATATACTGACGACCCATAGTTTACTGTTTAATACAGAAGGTTAGACAGAAGAGATTGCTAATGACTTGCTGAGTCACTGCAGAATGCCATCAAGTTTATTCAATGGTCTGAATTCATCAGAGATGCAGATGTAAGATTGTTTTATCTCCTCCTGTTACTGCTTTTCAGCTACACTGTCAAGCCCAACTCTCTAGGACATTTTCGAAATCTCAGGCACATCTTCAAGCTTTCCTGAACACTTTCAGGCTCACCTACTTCACCCTGGTTAGGTACGTAGAAAATAGATCCAATCTAGTGTAGAGTGCTCCCCTTTCCTGACCCTGCTCAGGCTTCAGACTGAAGACCCTGATACACTAACCAGGTAAAGAAAGGATCAGGGAAGATCCTGCTGGGCTTCTAGGAATGCTGGGCTTTGATTCCAGTGAAAGGTGCTTGGGAAGACACAGGCAGGACTGACCAGTCAAGCCTGACACTCAGCGGTGCTATGATACTGTCAGGGTGGGTTGTGCTTGTACCTTGTCCCCTCTATGTCCCTGTATTTTCTCCATTCTTTTGTTCTGGTAATTACATCAGCATAAACATTAGATGAAAGAGAATGCCTCAATACCCATCTCTATTTTCCCATTTGGGATTTTTGTCTTCAGTAGTCCTTTAACATTTGTTAAGAAATTCTCCTTGCCCTGATATTCTTTATAAAAATAAACTAATGCCTTTGAAATCTCCAGTCTCCCTTTTCTTCATGAATTTGTATACCCTAGGGTCCAGGGAGAAGTTGAGAGGCAGTTAGTGTTACAGTTCCTCAAGAGGCTTAGCATACTCTCTGTTCAGTTTTAGTTTCAAATAGCCATTTCTAGAACAGCAGAAAAAAAATCAGACCCTTGGAGAAGGCTTTGAAATTAATCTGCATTATTTTTTTAAAATGAGGCAATAGGTAAGTAATAGGCTAGTTGCCTTCATGTAGAGGTCCTCTCAAGTGTTAATAACATGTATCTGCATCTGAAGTGTATGCAAAACATTCCTTTACATCCACAAAACTTTCTTACCAAACTCTCCACTCAACAGATATCTACTCTTGAGGAGTTTGCCTGGAGCAAGATAAAAGGACAGCACAGAGATTTTGACAATACAGGGATTATGGAAAAGACATGATAAGAAGATTAGAAAGCCTATGTGCAAACAAATAACAAAGATTTTTTTTCCTTTGGTGAATACCAAAGGGAAACATGAAAAATTCATTAGTAATATGTCAGTAGTAAAATTCATCTTTAGGAAAGGTGGCTCAGGCACTATATTGCTCTCCCTGTGTCTCTGTTTAGTTAACATCACAGGAGATTCACTGCATGTCTTGCACTGACATGCACATTTAATAAATGCCTTTGTTACCTTTGTTTGTTTGTTACAATAGAAGAATTGTAAACCATTGTAAGTGGTGACATGGTAACATTGTAAGTGCTGTGGTTAAAGTCTATCCCATGGCCTTACCAGCTATAATTTCTAGAAAAGCAGAGAAGGGTTTGGTGGTGGAGGCAGAAACATACAGGTGTCTGTGAGTCTGAAAAGGGGGGGAGGTAACAGTGTGCTCTTCACGTTATTTTATTTATAAGCTGGACAGCCTTGTGTAGGACAGATGAGGAGGTGGACAGTCCATGAAATAACAACAGAGAAGACGTGTTCTTCGCAGCTTTCAGAAGCCAACATAGCCCAGGGATGCTCTGCAGTTCCCGGAGACAGTGCGATAATGGCTCCTAATACTAACAGAATTGTATTTGTTACGAGAAATATGATTACCTTGTGTGTGTGTGTGTGTGTGTGTGTGTGTGTGTGTGTGTGTGTGTCATTATCACCACTGAGACAATGAACAATTACAACTTGGTCTATAAATGGACTGTTTAAGAAAATCTTGGAAATCCGTATGTCTGGAGTTTTCTACCTATTTGCATTCAAGTATTAATGAGTTAGTTTCCAACCCAGTTTGTAATAGAAACAGTATAAAATAATATGATAAATTATCATTAAAATTCAATACAGTGTCCAAAATAAATTAAAACACGTTTAAATGCCCTAATTTGAGAATTAAATATTGCCTCAGTCTAGTGCCCTGAGCAAGCAAACCATTTAACCTCCACCTCAGCTTCCTTAAATTGGGAGATAACAATTATTTACCTACCTCAGAAGAGTGGAAGGTCTAATTAGTTAATGTTTATAGAGCACTTTAAAGTGGAAAGGAGCTGAATAAGTATTACTATTAATAGTATGGGCTCCTTAATTTGATTTTAGTGTTTGGGAACAATGGAACTCTAATTCAGCAGCTTCCACATAGCCTTTGTTGCTGTGACTATAAAATGAACTAGTGATGGATTATATCTTCTAAAGGGGACTCCTATAGAATGACTGGTATAGAATTACAACTATGCCAGTCAAGGACTGTGTTCAGGATGCCAGCGACAACAGGCAGCCCTTTACAAACAAACCTGAGTGGAACAGAAGGGAAAGTACCCAGCTGTGTGAAATAACAGGCAGCCTTGATTGTGTCCACTGCATTCCCAGAACAGGTCATGCTGCCTTGTGGGGTGACCACGTTTGTTCTTCATCCTATTAGTTAGGGATTCTATTTGCCCCATGGTACATGGGATACTGGGGTTGGGAAACGTTGCATAACTTGATGCAGCCTCCATAGCTACTCACTAACAGAATAACATGTGGACAGAGACAGGAGTGTTTTTACTTACACTTAATTTGTTCCCTCCTAAGAAGACTGAAGAAAAATGGTTCTTGGCTTACACATGTCTTAGTCCCATGAAAGAGTCCTGAAGATCGCTCAAGTCCACATCACTATGTAATGTCTCCATTTTTTTTGATTGTTCTCCTTGTCTTCATAGTTCATCCATGTCTTTGTCCTTTAAGGTGACCAACAGTATGCTATAGGGACTCGCTGCACAGCTGATGCACAGAATAGCTTGCAAATCAGAAGAGGAAACATTCTATATGATACACCTGAACTGTCAATGTCTTTGTCAGCTTCTCTGTATTGCCTTCACCCTTTCTCAGGTTGGTTTATATATCTGACATGTGTCCAAAGGCTTCTCCATGCTCTTTTTCTGAACTGATTTAACTCACATTTATTGATAACTATGAATTTATTATCCTTTTGAATTTATTTCTTATCCTTTTATGCAAAGTTTGAGCCCCTCACTTCATTTTTTATTGGATATTTTATTTATTCACATTTCAGATGTCATCCCTTTTCTCCATTTCCCCTCCCTAGAACCATGTACTCCATTTCCCCTCCTCCTTTTTGCTTTTATACCATTTTAATTACATGCATTATTAAGGTCAGTTCTAGGTTGAAGGTCTAACGATACAATAGATGCAAATAGTCAAGGAACAAGAAAGACAATAAACACAAATAGTCAGAGAATAAGCAAGGCATTAAACACAATTACGTGAACACTGTTTCTAAGGGCTTACCAGGATGACCAAAATATCTGAGTTTATGTCCCTGTCCTAGCCCAAAGTCACTTTCATGTCTGAAGCCTACTTTCTTGTTGTAGCCTAAAATTTAGATTCCTGTCTAAAATTACTTCTTTGTTCTAGCCTAGTATTTAGATTCCTGCCTGAAATTACTTCTTTGTTCTAGCCTACCATTGGATTCATGTTAGTTCTAAAATTTACAGTGGTAGTCATTGTAATCAGGAAGAAGTTTAAAGGCACTTGCAATGTATTTGGCATAATTCTAACACTTCTCTGGATGTTTTAACGTTACATAGTCTGTTGAGGCCCGAGCTGCCCCACTTTGGGTGGCCAAAATGTTGCGGCCCTCTCCGCTCCACACTTGGGGGTCAAAATGTTGTGGACTGCTCTACCACTTTGGTCTGCCGGTCAGGGTCGAGCGAGAGAGAGAGAGAGAGAGAGAGAGAGAGAGAGAGAGAGAGAGAGAGGATAAAGGGGAAGAGATGCAAAGAATGGAGACAAGACAGAAGTTCTGATCAAGTCTCTTTTATTGAAGGGAAATCTGGGGTATTTATACTCTTTTACAGGCGTGGATAGCGTGGATAGCATGTGCACAGTGCACCTTGCAAGAGTGGATACCACGTGTGCCTTACAGCTGGGAGCACTAAACAGCAAAACAAGATATGTGGGATATCAGAGTGTGCTTCAGCTGTTGTAGGCTGTTGAAAAACCAAGTCTCATGTCAAAGTATATGGCTCAAGATGGCTGCAAAGCTGATAACCACTTTCTGCTACAAGTCGGCTCCCAATAATAGTCTGCTTATGAATTTCAAGAATGCTGCTTTGCTGAGTGTTGATGTGGTGGATACTGCAGATAAAATTACCCATGGCCTGAGGTCAGTATGTCTATTTTGGTAAAGCTTCAAGAATGGCATATATAGCTTGATCATGCTAGCTCTTTTTGTCCTGGGAATACTTTTATTCCTGCTCATTGTGTTAAAGCTTTTCTTTAACAGCATCAACATGTTGGCAGCCAAAGTACATGGCTTGAACCTGAAAATGGACCCCAGATAGAGTTATTAAATTAAATGCTGGCAAGCCAAGGACCGGCAAGATTCTTCACAGAGCCTTACCAACCTAAGACAGAAATGCATTGCTTTTGATAATGCATATTTCATGAGGGGTAAGAAAGGCATTCTTGTCAGAAAGACCTAAGACAGGTTCAGTCTTGTTAAAGAAATAAAAAAGAAGGAGAGGAGGTGGAGAGCCTTTAGGGCTGCTAGGCTAGACTCCAACATGGGCCATGGACAAGGAAATGAGCTGCTTGGCAAAAATATGACATTGGCCAAGGACAAGGCAGTAGACTTCAGGCAGGTATCTGACATTAGGCTAGAACAAAGAAGTAATTTCAGGTAGGAATCTAAACCTTAGGTTACAGACCCTTATTTCTTAACCTAGCCCTTTTGTACAACTGACTAATGTATACCTTAGAAACTGTGTTTCTGTTCTCTCTCTCTCTCTCTCTCTCTCTCTCTCTCTCTCTCCCTCTCTCTCTCTCTCTCTCCGTGTGTGTGTGTGCACATGTGTGTAATATAACTTGTATCACATTTGCAACTGCTTCCAGGAAGGCTACACCCATGACCTCAAGTAACAATTTTAAGTTCTCTTTCTTTTAGCCAATTAACATGACTTTACTATACCAGCTCAAGCATGCCTCCTAAGCCATCTTTATCTCACCATGGCCACCTTACCATATGGAAGTAATATTTGTAAGCATGTTTTTAAAGCCACAACTGAGGCTCTGAGGAAGACTTTCAGTCACTTTCAGTGACTCAGGGTCATTTTCAGTCACTCTGAGGTAGACTTTCAGTCATCTTCGAGTTGCATAAAAAATGGCAGGTGACCGTAGCCAGTGACAGATATTATGTGTGTGCTGAAGGGACTCTAGTCAGCCCAGGTGGCTCTGGCAGGCCTTGTTCTTCTCCTCCGTTCCCTTGCCTCACTAAAAACCATGAGATTACATTCCTTAAGTTGCCCACCAAGGTCTATTCCCTTATTTGGTCACTTTTGCCTCCTGGGGCTGATTACCAAGTTCTAGCTATCAAAGTATTGAAGTCCAGCAATCAAAAGCCCCATTTGTTCACCTAATAACCATGCCCAATCAAAATTTAATGTCTTATCCTAACATGTGGTTTTCCCTTATACATTTATAAACTGTGTTTTCCTATGTCTTTGTCTCCTCTCTATCTTTTGTCCTGTTTTCCTCCAGGACAAATAACCCTGTTTCCTCTTTCTCATTCCTTTCTTCTTCTCCCTGCTTCATTATCTCCTGTGCCTGTCTCTTATTAATAAGAATTAGAGACTTCTGTCCTTCTGAAGAAAATAGAGAGAATTTGGTCTTGGTGGTCCTGAAATGTCTCCTTTTATGATTTGAAGATATAGACAGTTTATTTTCATACAAACTATCATGATGATTTATTACAGTAGCAGAGAACAGTTATGTGACATGCATAACTGAATTATGTGACACCTGTTCATACTATTCTTAAGATTACAAAGCCAGCAATTTCTTGTAACTCTAGGGGTGTAACAATATAGGAATTCCTAGGGCACATAGAGACAGATGGGGCTTAGACCAGGCCATTCTCTCAATACACTATGCGAGTCTGTGTGGCTGGTATTAGTACCCATAATTCCAAAATCCAGTAACTGCTTCTGATTTGCAAATGCTCTATCAACTGGGAGACTTTAATGCCTATCTTCCTGTTTGATTTTAAGAAAAACTGACACATTTTTACAATATTTGCTCAATCAATATGCATAGTACCTGAGACACACAGCACATTGGATTTAAGAGGACTTGTTAAGGATTCCTTGCAGTGGAGAAGTTTAAATGATGATAATAATTCCTATATTCAAGCTCCATAAATCTGGAAATCATGTGGAAAACACTGAATGAGGAAGTAGAGTCATGTTGTTCAAGTGCAGGTTGAAATGGCCATTGGATTCCTGAGGAGAAATGTCGATAACCTGGTTCATGGCATGCTCACATTTTACAGTTGAGAAAACTGAGTGAGATTCAGACAATTGGTTGGGGTTTCCAAGTTATTATAATAGTTGATCAGCAACCAGAAGCCAGGCCACTCAGCACGACAAGGGCAGGTTCCTTTTTTCTCTGTGCTTTTATCTGTTTTACACAACCAACTTCATGAAAGCAATTTCACATTTGTATGTAAATCTGTGAGAAAATGTTACATAGTACTCCAAACATTACCCTTGAAAGTGAAACTATGGGTATTTATAATTAAATGATGAGACAAGTAAGGATGAAATATTTGCAAAGATGCAAATCTCTTTCTAAAATACAGCAAAGAAAGGTCTTAATCTAACAATGCTGTAAAATTTGGCTAAGCTGGCTTCTAGTTTTCATAGAATACAGCATTTCTGAATGGCGTGTAGACCACATTTCTTAACTGAGTTTTTGAGAAATAAGCAGCTATTTACAAAATGGGCTACCCATGATATCTCATAGCATAGAATAACAATGTCTTACATGAATTTCATTGCAAAATAACCAGGAACTGCAGACTATTATAAAACAGATACTACCCCAAAGACAAAAGCTGAAATATTCTTGGATCAATTCCTACCACTAAGCATTTCTGGGAGTAGAAAAGAGGAGGCCTCACCTAACTTAAATCATGAGTCTTTGGATTAATAACTAATAATCACATTTGTTTTAGCCAACAGCATAAGCATCAATTATGAAGGGAGATGTCTAACCTTTACACATCTGTGTTTATATGTACTGACTTGTTAATATTCTAATACCATGCTTGGTGATGAATATTTCAATTTCTTGATTCTGTTTTATGCCTTGTAACTCAGTAATGAATCTCCTGCATGCTCTTTATGCAGTACCCTCTTTTCCATGCCAATATGAATGACTATTGTTCTTCAGTATAATTACCTGGTGATATGGAAGAATTTATATTCTAGGCTGTTTCTCCTTTTGTTTTGTTGAACATTTGTCAGTGGCCTGAAAATTTAGCATTTCTGTCCATCAGTGCACAGCCTGAGGGAAAATGCTGAGCAAGTCCAGGGCCCAGAACACAGTGTGAGCCATATTTACTTCACTTTTCTGCTGGAAGCCAGTTAAAACACCCATGAGTGTTTGTTTCCTTAATGTACTAAATGAGTATACCATATCCTCAATCTAGCTACTACTTTCCAGAGATGTTCTCATTTGGCACCTTTCTTTCTTAGGTTTTGTAGAGGTCTCTGAATGAATTATAAAAGCTTCCATCACTGATATTCTTAGTCCTAGTGTGAACATTTTTAGCATTTTTTTTCTGGTAATATTCTACATTAAGCATGTTCTAATAGTTTTTAAAAGTATCTTATTTCTAATCATATACTCATATTTAAGGTTGAATTAGGCAAAAGTTACATGAGTTGAAATGATACATCTCCAGGGCAAAGGTATTTACATGGGATGCCAATTACCAATTTGGTATATTCAGTACAGTTTATGAATCATTGTCACACACACACACACACACACACACACACACACACACACATGTACACACAGACAGCTTTAGTGGTAGGATGTAGTTCATATCAACTATGAGACAAGGTTTTTTGAATTTGAGGTCTGGCTGGCAACATGCTTTCCTTGAAGCTCCATTGTCTGGCTGTACTTCCACCTGCCTTCACCAAGCCTCCATTAACAGGAACAGGTAGGTAAGATCCCCTCCCCATGCCTGCAACCTCTTGCCTGCCTTGTCACCAGGGTCTCACTGAGCTGCTGAGAGAGGTGCACTGTCTCCTGAGTTCCACTGTCCAACTCAAAGAAACCCATCAGAGGCCTGATATACTAGGAATACCCAGGTTAGGCCCTCATTCCCAAAACCTGCTACTTCAGGAACTTCTAGGGACAAATATACAGCTAACGTCCAGCATAAGAAAACACTCAATAAAAGCCAGGGCAATATGGCATCTTCAAAGCACAGCTATTCTACTACAGTAAGCCCTGAATACCCTAACATAAGCAAAGCGCAAGAAAACAATCTTAATTACAATTTTATAAATATTATAGAGGCCTTTAAGAGGAAATGAATAAATCTCTTAAAGAAATACATAAAAATATAATTAAACAAGTAAAAGCCTTTACAAAGAAAATTATAAAATCCCAAAGGAAAATACAATTAAACATGTGAAGTAAATGAATAAAGCTGGTCAAACATGAAAACATAATTAAGAACAGTAAAGACAAAATCCTGGAGATGGAAAACTTAGGGAAGAGAATAGGAACTACAGATACAAGCATCACCAAAAGAATACAAAAAATGGAAGATAGACTCTTAGGCTTAGAAAATAAATAGATGAAAATGATAAATAAGTAGAAGAAAATGTTAAATCTAAAAAGACGAACTAATGCTCAAAGATAGGTCTATCATGATTATACCAGACATCTAAATACATATTCTAAAAGCCAGGAGAGCCTGGACAATTCCATACAATCAAAAACAAAATAAGGGAAACACACACACACACACACAAACATACAAACTAACATCACTAACAACAAAATAATAGGAATTACCAATCATTGGTCATGAATATCTCTCAAAATCAAGGAACTCAATTCCCCCATGAAAAGACACAGGCTACAAGAATAGATATGAAAACAGGGTCCATCATTCTGCTGAATACAAGAAACATACTTCCTCAGCAACCTCCTCAGCAACAAAGACAGAAATTACCTCAGAGTAAAGGGCTGGAAAAGAGCTTTCCAAGTAAATGAATTTACAAGAACCACGCTGGGGGTAGTCATTCTAAAATCTACTAAAATATACTTCCAACCAAAATTAATCAAAAGGGATAGTGAAGGACAGTTCATACTTATCTAAGGAAACATCCACCAAGATGACATCTCAATTCTGAAGAGCTATGCCCAAATACAATGGCACTGACATAAATAAAAGAACATCAGTAAAACCTAATTCTTATATCAAACTCCACACAAGAATAGTGGGAAACTTCACCACCCCAGTCTCACCAATGGACAGATTATCAGAAAAAAAACACTAACCAGTGAAATAATGAAACTAGTCAATGCTATGAATCAAATGGACCTAATGGATATGTACAGAACGTTTCACCCAAACACCTTATTCTCAGCACCTCATGGACCTTCTCCAAAACAGATCATATATTTGGTCACAAAGCAAGCCTCAACAGATACAAGAAAATTCATGTAACTCCTTGTATCTTAACAGATAATTATAGATTTAAACTGGACTTCAATAACAGAAACAATAGAAAGCTTACAAAGTCACAGAAATGAAACAACTCTCTATTTAATAGTCACTGGGTCAGAGAAGAAATAGAGAAAGAAATTAAAGACGTTCTAAACTTAATGAAAATGAGGGTACAATGTACCCAAACTTATGGGACATGGTGAAAGCACTGTTAAGAGGAAAGTTCTTAGCACTAAGAGTCTTCCTAAAGAAATTGGAGAGATCTCAGACTAGCAACTTAACAGCACACTTGAAAGTTCTAGAACAAAAAGAAGCAAACATACCCAAAAGAAGTAGATGACACAAAGTAATTAAACTTGGGGCTGAAATCAATCATTAGAAATAAACAATACAAAGAATCAATGAAAACAAAAGCTAGTTCTTTGAAAAAGTTAACAAGATAGACAAACTCTTAGCAAAACTAAAAAACAGAGAGACAGTATCCAAATTAATAAAATAAGAAATAAAAAGGGAGATATAACAATAGACATCAAAGAAAATTAAAGAATTATTAGGTCTCACATCAAAGTCTGTACTCCACAACATTTTAAAATGTAAATGAAATGGATGACTTTCTAGAAAGCTACTACTTACCAAAGTTAAATCACAATCATACAAATTCTAAGGAAATATAAACAATCATTAAAATCTCTCAACCAATATATATTTTCCAAGGCCAGACAGTTTTAGTACAGAATTCTACCAGACTTTTAAAGAAGGTCTAATATTATTACTCCTCAATTTATTTCATAAGCTAGAAACAGAAAGAAGACTGCCAAACTAATTCTATGAGGTTATAGTCACAGTGATACCTAAACCACACAGAGATTCAACAAAGACAATTACAGGCCAAATTCTCTTATGCACATTGATGCAAAAATACTCAATAAAATACTTTCAAATTGAGTCAAGAATACATCAATACTATCATCTGACCAAGTAGTCTTTATCTCATGGATTCAGAGATGGTTCATTATACAAAAATCTATAATTGTAATCTAAATTTTAAAAAAACTGAAAGAAAAAAATCACATGATCTTCTCATTAGATGCTGAAAAAACCATTGACAAAATACAAAATACTTTTATGTTAAAAATTCTTAGAGATATCAGGGATACAAGGTGCATGCCTAAACATAATAAAAACAAAATTCAGCAAGATAATTGTCAACACCAAATTTAATTGAGAGAAACTTAAAGCAATTCCACTACAATCAGGGACAAGACAGATCTGTTCACTCTTTGCTATCTATTTATTGCAATATTTGAGTTTCTAGCTAGAGAAATAATACAACTAAAGGAAATCAAGGAATACAGATTACGAAGGAAAAATTCAAAGTATGACTATTTGAAAGTGAGATAATAGTATGCCTAAATGACCCTGAAAAATTGTATCAGAGAATTTCAACAGCTGATAAACACCTCCGGAATGCAGCTGGATACAAAAATAACTTTAAAAATATTAGCCCTCCTTTATACAAAATATGAATAATCTAAGAAAAAATTAGGGAGACAACACACTTTATAATGGTCAAAAATACTAGAAAAAAAATCTTGTAGTGCTCATAAAGCAAGCAGAAGACCTATAGTACAAAAACTTCAATTCTCACAAGAGGAAATTCTACAACATCAGAAGATAGACATATATCCTCTGCTCATGAATCAGTTGAATTAACATAGTAAAATTGGCCATCTTAACCAAAAACAATCTACAAATTCAATGTATCAAATTCCCATCAAAATTCTAACAATTTTTGAAGATGTTGAAAAAGCAGTTCTCAACTTCATATGGCAAAATAAAAAAACCCAGGATAGCCCAAACAATTTTTTACAATAAAAGAACATCTGGCGATATCACTATTCCTGATTTCAAGCTATACTTCAGAATGATATTAATAAAAACCACATGATACTGGCTTAAAAGCTGACAAGTTGATCAGTGGAGTAGAAATGATGACCCAGAAATAACCCACACATATATAGACAATTGATAATTAAGAAATAGGTCAAAACCATACAATGAACACATTTCAACAATGATGCTGGTCTAATTGAATATCTGCATGTAGATAAATGCACACAGACTAATATCTATCATCCTGCCCCAAAATGCAAGTCCAAATAAGTCAAAAACCTCAACATAAAACTAGACACACTAAATTTAATAGAGCAGAAAGTAGAGAACTGTCTTGAACCCATTGGCAAAAGAGACAAATTCTTGAACAGAACTTCAATAGCTCAGCCACTAAGACCAACAATTAATAGATGGGACCTTATGAAACTGAAAAGGTTTTGCAAGGTTAAGGACACCATCAATAGGACAAAATGGTACCCTGCTGAATGTGAAAAAAAAAACCAAACCTCTTCTTTAAACCTATATCTAACAGAACTAATATCTAAAATATATAAAGAACTTAAGAAATAAGACATCAACAAATCAAACAAACCAATTAAATTGGGGGTACAGAGATAAAGGATTCTCAACACAGTAATTTTAAATGGCAGAGAAGCAATTAATGAAATAATGTCATTATTCATCAGAAAATGTAAATCAAAAGGACTCTGAGATTCCATCTTAAAACTATAGAATGGGCTAAGGTAAAAAACTAAATGATGAGACATGATGTCAAGAATGTTGACCAAGGGGAACATTCTACATTGCTGGTTGGAGTATAAACTTGTACAGTGACTTTGGAAATAAACTTGGCAGTTTTTCAGGAATTTGAAAATTGTTCTACCTCAAGATCCAACTTCACCACCCATGGTCATATACCTGTAAGATGTTCTACCATTCCACAAGGACACTTGTTCAATTATGTTATAGCAGCCTTATTCAGAATAGCCAGAAACTAAATGCAACCCAGATGTCCCTCAACCAATGCATGGATAAAGAAAATGTGGTACATCTACAAAATGGAATACTATACAGCTATTAAAAACAAAGATATTGTGAATTCTGCAGGCAAATGGGTAGAACTTGAGAATATCATAAGCTCAGTGCCAGAAGAACACATATTGAATGTATTCACTGGTAAATAAACATTACTATAAAGTGCAGGATTACAATGCTGCAATCAGATGTAAAGAAACTGGGTGATAAAGAGGGCCCAAGAAAGGGTGTGTGAATCTCACATAGACGGGAAAATAACATACTAATTGGAGATGGGTGGAGAGAGAGAACTGTGTGGGAGAGAGTGTTAACAGGGGTGTGGGAATGTTGATTGGGTGCAGGGGGAGGCAGTCTGAGAGGGCTGGGAGTGAGATTGGAAATCAGTAGGGGCATCACTGTAGCTAACTGGGCACCTGGGATTGGGAAGGCTAGAGGGTATCTATGGGGGTGACATTTGCTGAGATTCCTACCAAGAGGAAACACAGAGATGGAAGTGGCCACCTCCTCTGGCCAGATTGGCCTTCCAGTGAAAAGAAAAGGATATCACCGCCCCCCCACACACACACAACATTCAACCCAACATTTTTCCTGTCTAGTAGATATGCAGAAAAAAAGATGAAGCAGAGGCTGTTGGAATGGCCAACTAATGGCTGACCTAACTTGAGATCCATCCCATGATAGAAAGCCAAGCCCTGACATTATTAATGATACTCTACTATGCTTGCAGACAGGGACCTAGCATAGCTGTCTCCTGAGAGGCTTCCTCCAGCAGCAGGTGGAAACAGATTCAGAGACGCATAGTCAATTATCAGGTGGAGCTCAGGGAGACTTGTGGAAAAGTGGGGGATGGAATTGTGTGAGCCATAGGGGTCAAGAACAACACAAAAATACCTAAAAAGTCAACTAACCTAAGCCCATAGGGACTCACAGAGACAGAACCACCAACTAAAGAGTACTCATGGGGCTTGGTCTAGGGCCCGTATGCATTTGTACCAAATGTGCATCTTCATTTTCATTTGGGTACCCTGACAATTGGAGAGTAGGCTATCTCTGACTCTGTTGCCTGCCGTTGGAACCCCTTCCCCTACTTGGACTGCCTTGTTGGGCCTCAGTGGGAGAGGATGTGCTTAGACCTGCTGGAAATAGATGTCCCATGATGGGGAGGTACCAGAGGTACTGAAGCTCAGGGGAGGGAGTGTCCCCTTGTCTGAGGAGAAGGGGAGGTGCTAATAGCTGAAGGATTTGTAAGGGCAGGACTGGGAGGAAAGGAGACAGGCAGGCTGTGGTAGTGGTGTAAAGTGAATAAAAAATAAATTATTAAAAAATGGTATGTGGTCTGTTTTGTTTTGTTTTAACAATGTTGAAGGTTACCACAGAAAATTTTCTTTGTGTGTGAGGAGAAGGGGAAATCCTGATCCTGACTGGATAATAGGAGTCAGGAGTCGATTACTTTAATTTAATTCTATGAGTGAAACTTGACTGAAATTCTCAGTGGCTACAGTTCCCAAAGTAGTCAACAAAGAGTTGTATTCTCAGTTAAACATGGAGAAAGTAAAGGCAAGATGGCTGCTTCTGAGCCTTGCTGTGAGCTAAGAAAGCTTAAGCAAAAATAAATCCAAAATGGAAACATTTTCAGATGAAAAGCACTGCCTCATTAGTCAAATCAGACATCTAAATTGGGAAGAGATAAATCTTGTCACATTTTGGACTTGTTAAATGTCTGGAAATATTTTCAAATGAAAGATGTTTCTAAAATTCAATGCAACAAAATGTCACTCACTTATATCCTTAATTTTAAAATATCTGAGTGGCATAGATGTAAAACTTCTCCCCATACTTTCAGACTACTTTAGTGTCATCCTATTAAAGTTTGCTTTGGGGGAAGGGGGCACTTTCAAGGAGAAAGCTCTAAAAGGTTTCAGACTTAATTAAATAAGCTCACTGAATTTAGCTGTTCTACTTTGAAAAGTTCATACCCTAGAAAACACCAGTCATAATGGAGTTGCTGGTTTCTTTCGCTACTCCCTTAAGAACATTCACTTGAATGTGCTGGACTCATGGTCCACCTGCTGTTACATGGTATAAAGGAAAGTGAAGGCATTAAGAGGAGCATTCCTCTATAGTAGAAGGTAGGCGACTTAGAAAATGGCATTGATCTTGCTACAGCCTAACAATTCTTACTTTATTAAGTTAGCTTGAAGCAAAGCCTAAGAACTCACTCTTGGTTTTGTTTGAAGGGAGATACTTTCACACTGTAAGAAAACTGGACAGCTATCAATATTATCACTGTGGGTATTTTTAACTCTTTCAAGATAAAATATCAGCATTTTATTTGCTTTGCAAATGAGGTTATATGATTCTCTGATCGGCTGGAATATTGTACTTCACTTGTAAAATGCTCTAAGCAGTTCCATTTTAATTGTAGTTGGTAACAGCATTCAATACAGGATGGATTGGAAGATTTAGGCTTTTATTTGTTTGTGAGGTTTTTCAGCTGTATGAGTTAAAAATAATTGAATTCAGCATCAATTGCTAGTATTTCTTTCAGAAGTTGCCCTTAGACTATGCTGTGACTTAGATGTGTATAAAAGTTCAGAATGAGGTAAAATCTAATGTTCCAGGTAATGAATACTGAGGTATGATTAGAATAACTTATGTACACTCTGTTGATGAGTTCCCAGTATCCACAGCAGGGAGATATCACCACTAATAAATCCAACTCCAGGAAACATGATGCCTCTGAACTTCATTGACATCTATATACACAGCTGCACATACCCACACAGACATACCCAGACATAATTAAAAATAATAAAATATTTTAATGTCCAAACACACTCTTATAGACAATAATGTATCTAATATGTTTTAACCATCACTGCTCATTATTTTATGCAGGTTCTTGGGTGCCCGGTGACTGTAGTAATGCAGTTTTCTAGGTAAATGGCATGAGAGTATGTCATGCAAATGACACATCTAATATTCTCCATAGCTATTAACCTAGTGGTTACTGTTCCCTGCAGTTTTAAAGAGGATAAAAATGATTTCATCAAAATTTTCTTTAAACTTAAGAAATTCAGCAACAACCAACTCCTGGGCTCAGGGCTGTGGAATGATTGGCAGTCTCTGCAGGAAGTATTTCTGGGAAGTGACAGTACAGTGCACATATCTGTATAGACTTGAGAAACATTTATTGTAAACACGAGAACCTGCATTGACAGATTTCCCTACATTGAATTATCTATTTCTGTAACCAATCCTACCTAAGGTCAAGGCGTTATATGTTCAATCTTTACTCTGTTCATTAAATATCTTTGCTAAGGATTTTTTTATGAGAACTCAAAATTTTATCATCATTGGTAATAGTTTGGTGGGAATTTGTTAAAATTTATCACACTATGTTCCCATCTCAATGGCAGGTGTATTGATGATACATGGCTGGAGTGTGTTCATGTAAGAGTATAATTATTGTACCTTATTTGGTTACTGTGAAGCTCTAAAGCCATGAACACATTGTAAGTGGTTCATTTTCTAGTATTAATTTTCATACATCCAATATCACACATTATAGACAAATTAAATATCAAATATTTTTGAAACTTTTAATCATCTTCAATTTAATGCTTATTTGTTCATGTAAGTTATTGCTTTACTTGTGTCCCTTCCCTTTAATTAGATTTTTAGTAGTTGATCAAGGTTTTGGTCTCATGGAATAAATTTAGGGTTCTTTTCTGTAGTATTCTATGTCCTCGTTTATTAATTTATATTTTGACTTTATTTCTTCAACTGACTATTTTTGCTTTGTTTTGTACAGTTTTCTCAATTATTTAATCAGAAGTTAAATTTGTCTTTTCTTTATCAAGTACTTACATAATAACTATATTCTTGTTCATTTAATTTACAGTTACAGGCCCAAGTAATATGAATGCAGAACAAAGACATAGACTACTAGTCCCACAGGTTAAATGGAGCATGAGATGCTCAGGAAGCATTGCCAAGCAGGGAAGTAACATAGCACCTAGGCTTAGCTGACCCCACTGCACAGGATCAACAGAGATAGATATCCTGTCAACTTGTGGGGCTGCCAGGACACCCACAAGCAAGAGGGAGACCTGCTACTGGCCTGTCATCCGCTTTCACAAGCTAAGCTGTGAAGGCTAGGTAGCCCTTCTCCTAAGAAAAAAGAACCAACATCTGAAAACTGGGAGACTTAATCACAGTTTTGCCTCTTCCAAGTAATGGGATTATTAGCCACAAACTCTGATGACCACCCATGGGCTAGATTATGCCAACTAGGACTTTGTTAACATTTTAAACTCTCAAGGGAGGGGAGGAAATCCATCCAGACCTATTTGTATTCATTCTATTCTTGAGAAATCTAGGATTATTAACTGTAATAATCTCATCACTCCTAGTTCTTCACAGATAACAATGGAAATATTGGTGGTATTTGAGGTTAGTGGTTTCAGGGTTGTTTTGCACTTGAACCTTAACACAGATTCCACACATATTAAAATACAAAAATTAACATAGAAAATATGACAGTTTTCCTTATGTGCAATTATCCAACATACAGAGAAAATGGTTGTTTACTCTATGTGCAAGAGAATTAGAGACTATAGAGGGTTATTCATACTCTTTCTTTGTCTATGCTTTCACAGTCATCCTATAGAGATTTCCATTATAGTATCTCCCATGGGGACTCAGATGCTATGGATCATGAAGAAGGCTACAGAATGGCTAAAGCAACATTGATAACTGGGATCATGTCTATTTATTATTTTTTATTTCAGCAACTGATCTATTGTCTATTTTCACAGAACTCACCAAAAAATTTCCTTGTTTCAATAAAGAAGCACTTATAGGTTATTTTTAAAAAATTCTCTGACTCGTGGGTACCAAATAGACCACCAAATAGACCACCAAATACACAGGTGGACATGATCATCAGATGTGTTTTCATAGTTACAGACAGTAGCAGCATTGATTTTGTAAAGGTCTTTGGTGGAGAAATGAGTATGATGTAAAGTCATTACATTTTGTTGTAAAGTCAACAAAAGCTTCTAACATATGGGAAGTCACTCCACTGTACCCCCAGCTTTTCAAAGTTTTTCACTACTGTGTCAGATGTTTGAGTAGATAGTTTGGTCTCACAGTCCAGAATGACTGGTTCTGTTTAATGGTCCTATCAGTATGGGCACTGGTCTGAAGTTGTGACCAATTTTGAGTGGGAAGCAATGGATTAGCTCATTAGGGAGTTATCATGTTTGGGTGTGTCTACAGAACATGACCTTTACTGCTCTTACTTATGTCTGGGTCTTTAGTATTGGTTTAGGACTTCACCTGTCTCAGCATGTCCTCCATGGCCTCCACACTATGAGCAGTTTCAATTGTGGTCTCTAGAATTCAAATCTGTAATCTAATGCTGACTTGTAATTATTCTGATGAAATGATGTGGCAGCCTACTGATTTATTCAACCTGTAGCCTGCTTCACTCATGACATTTATTGTCTTGGGATATACAAAGTCACAAGTGCAGAGCTTTCTGGAGTGGAGTGTAGGACTGATTTCTCCCTGTCTTGTAAGGGAACAGCTTCCTGTATAAAAGCTGCAAAGGCATCAAAAGTCTCTTTTTCACTCTCATTTGATGGTTTCATTGAGAATTAGAGCAGCAAATAAAAATTAAAAGATGGCTATCTCTTCTAAACATCTCTGTATAATCTATCTGTAGCCACAGGTTTTCCCAGGAAGGTGTCCCCAAGTATCAAAGTCCAGGACATGGCAAGTGATGGTGGTATTTTAGCAAATCTCCTGGTTGATCATTCCATGAATTCTAATATAGAAAGAATCTTAAGACTAAACTTAGCTTTCTATACTGTTATCCTGTGTAAGCTTCTAATGCTCTATGCTGTAAGTGCTGCCATTTAAGTGTGACTATCTGTTGACTTTCTAGAGATATTGCAATGATCCAAGGTGAAAGAGAAGGAACTTCCCCCAATACTCAAGGTGGCTAAACAGGTGTGGAGAGCCCTCTGAAGTTAAAAGTCTTCCTTCAATGTTTGATAGTAGTAGTCCAGAAGACTCTTGAGTGGTATGGATTTGGGTTGTATTGTCCATCAAAATACATTCCTCTTTAACTAGTGGGGTATATATACAACTCAACCCAATGCAGAAAGTAGTTTTCTCCACAGAGGTTATAATCAAAAGTCATCTTTGCAATGACTACATCCTCCAAAACTTATAGTTGAACAAGACAATGTCTAACTTGTCAAGGATTTATAGTAAAGACAAACGACATTTCTGCCACATAAAGAAAGAAGCCCAAGTCTCTACACTAACTGTGTGTAGTATCAGATTATTGAGCTTGAGATGAGCAGTTAGCAATGATACTCTTTAGTCTAAATCTATAGAACCCACACCTAAGGTCCAGGCATCAAAGACTTTCTTTAGAGATTAATTTGGGCAAAATACCTTCTAAAGCTCTGCATCTTCTGAGAGAATGAAGCATTATTTGTCATAGATTATAATTTTAATTATATAAATTAGGAAGCTTGCCAGGCAAGCACATTTTTGTTAACGTGCTGATTTTTCTTAAATATCAGAAACAAATACCTAAGCTTCTCATGGTGTTTCAGGCCACAGATTACATGCTGAGAAAGTTGTATTCATAAGCAGACAATTATAGCAAAACTGTAGGTACTCACACTGAGCTCGGTTGGCCATGTTACAACAGGCACAATAGAATATGTTAACTTGCTTGTGAACTAAACTATTTCATCAGTATCTATGCCCATCCAAAGGTGATAATAATTAAGGAAAAAAATCTTTGCTGAATTCTAGGCAACTCATTTATTCAGCTTTGCAGACAGAATTGAAAGGTAAACATCAAGATTCCCCCAACAAAGGATCAGTTATTCAGACAGTGGGAAGAGTGATCGAAAGGTTATTTCTTGGCAATAAAGATGTTTGATATAATGCATTTCCTTCGTATGAACTTGATAAAATAAATAGTTGAGTTTTGGGTAAACACAGAGGCCTCTAAGAAAAATTTCATCATGTTAAGGGGCTCTTGCTTCTATACCCTGACCTATTGTAGGGCTAAGAACACCAGTTCTATAGATATGAGATATCTATGAGCTATAGATCACTAGTAACTAGATTGTAAGTAGGATATGAAAGACAGTGCATTTTTTTTCTGATATTAAGAGGTAGATTGCAAGGACTCCCAGGGGCAGAGAATGTGCACACGAAAGACCCAGATAGAGTTAGTAGAGGATTAATTTAGCCTTGTAGAGTTATTGCATTTATATGAATTTCTTTTCTTTATCTCTCTGGCATAAGGGTTAGGCAAAGTGCCTCATTATGTTGCAAAGGTAAACATGCTATAGAGTGGGCCTTCGTTGTGAGATCTGTCATTGCACTGCAGGTGAGACCAGAAGAATTAGAGGAGGGCACTGTAAGTAACAGTGAAAGCATGCTCACTTGGCCTTGCATAATTTTCCTTCCTAGATGCTCAGGGATTATGCTAAGCTTCAGGAAAAGATCAACTGGGCAAGAAGCTGAATGAGACCCTTGGCAGTAGTATAGAAAGTGAATGTCCAGAGTAAATTAGGCAGTACTTGTAAATTAGCCCAGAAGTCCCAAGCCAGCTACAGTTAAGGCCAGAGTCAGAATGTACAGGTATTCCAGCAAAGCAAGAAAGATTTCAAGTGTGATTTGAAGACAGTGAATAGCTGAATTGAGAAGGGGATAAGAGATGTGAATAGCCAAGTTTTAGCAGTAAGTGACACATCAATTAAAACCAACATGTGTGAGTAACAATCAAATTTTAGCACCAATGGAATGAGTTTCAGTTAGAAAATAATTGAGTTTAGCATGACTGTGGGAAAACCGATTGAAAACATTCAGAAGATGTGGTAGAGACTTGTAGCATTGAGGGATACAGATTGGACTTTTATTCCAAGCTCTTTTCCTCAAAGCATTATACACAGAACAAAATTATGAAGGACTTTAAGTCTGAAATATTATGCTAAAGCCATAACACTGAACTCACAGATCAAGTAAGTGAAGAAAAGCAGAAGTTTCAAAGAAAAAATAATAGTGTCTGTGTAGTGATCCCAGCATTGGAGAAGCAGGGCTATTGTGAGTTCTCTGCTGGCATTGGGCTACATAACAAGACTCTACTTCACATAATCTGGTGTGAACAAAACATAGCAAACATAGCAAACTGACCACTGATATTCACTGTAGAGGGAGCCAGGAAATCAGGAACTTTCCTGTTGCTTTGCCTTTGCAGACTGAGTGATATTCATCCAACTCTTTGGCAACAGAAAGGTTTTTAGATATCTGGAATTTCCAATTTAGAAATATTTTACTTTAAAAATATATATTCTGGAGAAGGGAATAAATATGATCATGATGTTCATCTATAGCACATATATATGTATGTATGTATGTATGTATGCTTTACACATGACTTGCATATAATTGGACAAACTATTTTCAGCTCTTACCTGATTGACCAATATCATGAAGGCATGTTTGCAGCCTTTCTAATGCATCACCACAGAAGAACAAACACAGTTTGGATTTAAGCACTTTTGGGAGGGGAGAACGCTTGGAACTGGAAAAGGCTGAAAACAGATGGTAACAGGATTGAGGTCTATAACCAAGATGAGAGATAAGTGGTGGATGGGGTGGAGTGACGACCACTACTGGCTCCTGATAATGATAATCCACTCAAAGCCTTTACTTTTATTCTTTAAGAAAAGTCAGATGTATGAGATGGAAAAGAGATAGCTGTTATTTGTGATGACAGAGTTCTAGAGGGAGTTGGAGGAGTAAATTGAAAATAAAATGTATTTCATAAGATTGGCCTGACATCAAATGCTACGGATGCTTGGAGCAGGTAAGGGTTTGCAGCACACCGTCCCCTGCTTTGACAGGTTGTTTCTCTGCGTATAACAAAGGGCATTTATTGGATGTGTTGTTCTTGCCTCTACTTTTCCTGCTATAGGAAAATTTCTGTTCATACACATTGTCTTTCATATTTAGAGCCCAAATGATGTTTTCGATATTTTATACTGTTATTAATCCCATTGTAGCCAAGGTCATTGGACTTGTAATTTTAGTACATTATTTCCATTCACTTCAGCTGAGCATGCTCACTTGACTGTCTGGAATCCAAACTCCTCATGTCACAATCCAACAGAAAACTTAAGACAAGTTATGGTACACACACTCTAATGAATAGGATTTTATTTATGAATAATAATTGATTGGATTTAAAAAGCTGGTCTAGGATTGCATGTTGTTTATATGAGACATGGCCTTACTATTTAGATGAGGCAGAGTTAGAATTCACCACATAACCCAAACTTGCCTCTCCATCCTCTTGTTTCAGGCTCCCATATGCTGGGATGACACGAGTAAGTACCTTGCCTATCTGTGCATATAGCTCTTAATCCAATCATCATTGAATGGGCACCTAGGTTGGTTGCAGATCTGACTATTGTAACTAGTAAAGTAAACATGGTGTGTGACCTTATGGTCACTCAAGTCATTCGTGTTCTATCTTTTGAATTCACTACCCCAGTTATTGTTTGGAAATTTTGTCTTATTAATGTTTAATTTTCAGATTATCAGTTCTTTTTTGTGGACAACTATTGTCTTTCATAATCTATCGATCATCTATCTACTATCATCTGTCATCTATTTATAACCTATTTATCTATTTATCTAGTCCATCTGTTCTTCTATCATGTATTTATATATCACTTATTAACCTATCACCTATTATCTATCTAATATATCCATCCATTCATAGAAAAATTTGTCCAGATCTATAGATTTTCTCTTCACATGGTTGTAACATTTTAATATCTATAGCAACGCTCATCATTCACTTTGAGCCTTAATTTAATGCACCATCCACAGTATCCCACTAGCTTTCTCTAAAAAAAGTGTGATTTTCATATATAACCTTTCCATCATAAGAAATACTTCAGGAAAACTTAGCCTGTGTTTCACTCTAAACCGTTTCCAAATATTTTGTTTCTACCCTGAATAACTCAATCCCCATGAAAACCTCGATATAAACCCCCTAATATTGAGTTCTGAGCCCCAGTTTCTTTCAGCAGGGTGGACATGTCACAGTAGTTGCAGCCTTGCCTCTTTAAATGACCACTGAAATATAGGGTTAAAGATGGAGCTTTCACAAACGTACCAGTGGCTACATTGATGCTTATACTCCCAATATCCATTATAGTATAAAGATTAATTTGTTAAAAATAATTCTGGATGGTCACATTTGGAATTATTCTCTGCATTTCCATGTGACTTTCTTATTCCCTTAAGAGATAGAATGCTAATGTTGTGTTTCCTTGGGGGATTCTGCTGTTTTGTGTGGGTGGTTATTTTCATCAAGATACACATCATATATGTGTTGGGTTGGTCAATATCTGCTGTACATTTTCCTGTAACTTCTGTGAAATTTACTTTAATGTGGAGTAAAATGTTATTTTCATAAACTACCACTCATAAATCAACAATGGAGGTAGGTGTCAATCAACCATTTTCCACAAAGGCAGCAACATTGTGAAGCTAGAACCTAAACTCATTTCTATCAACTCTAAACCCATACTTTTGTAATTTCACAGGCTTTCTTTCAGAAAGGGGGGTCTTTAAGAAAATCTTGCAGTATTTCCAGAGACTGATAACTTTTGAAATACTGGCAGTCTCTGAAAGTTACTACCACAGAGCATTGGCGCAAATTTTTCTGGACATATCAAAATGTGTATCTGGATCTTTCATAAAGATGCCTTTAAAAATGGCTTGCCATTTCAAAATAAGTAATGAAAGAGACAAGAGAGGAGTTTACCTGTGACTTGGGTTATTGGCTCCGACAGTTTTAATGGCCTTACTATACAGAAGTTTAATACAATATTCTAATCAATGTTTGCTAATATTGAGGGTATAACTACATATTCTAGACTAGAAAACAAACTTGTTCAGATGTAACCAGATTGAAAGCATTGTAAGATTCTCACATTTTCAAAAACTATATTTGATTAGTTTCATTCTTAAACCAAGCAAAGGAAAGATTGTATAGTAGATAAAAATGATCTATTGGATGGTTGGGAGGGCTCAGTGGCTAAAAGTGCTGTAGCTCTTGCAGAGGACCTGAGTCCAGTTCCAAGAACCCACACAGTGACTCACAAGTACTAATTCTAGTTTCAAGGGATCTGAGGTCCTCTTTTGGCCTTGGTAGGCACAAGATATAAATGTGGTACACAAATGTACAGTCAGGCAAAATAAATGCACATAAAAATTAAAGTAAATAATTTTACTACAATAATTGCTAACTATCATTTTCCATGACGTTTATACCTAACTAGTCAAGAGCAATGTCACACATAGAGGTACCTGGGAGAAAAATCAACTTTATTTTGCCAATTGCCATGGTACACTGATGTGGATGACATATCAAAAAAAAAAAAAAAAAAAGCTTGTGGTGATTTGATTTTGTTTCATGTGTTTTCAAAACACCATGTCTTTAGTTAATATCAAAATATTTGGACTCTAGAGGCTTTAAAGGATATCAGAAATGAAATAACAGGCAACATTTTAATGAAGACTGTCTGGTGCTGTGTAAACAAGTAGTGGGCCTGTCTAGCCTGGCGCTGTGCTTGTGACCATAATGTTTGAACATGAACTTTTCTTGTTATAGAGTGGTATCCACAATCTTTTCAAAGTGCAATAGAAAACTTTCTTATTTCTTTGAGTTTCCTTTTCTAATGAGTTGGTAATGTGTGCAGCACCCACTGCTGATGCAAACCTGATAGAATTCTCAACTCATTTAGCTACTGTCTCAACAGGCAGACAATGCCTGGTGGGAGGGATGATTAAAAAGTAACAACAGAGGCAGAACAAGCATGAAAAAAATCTATAATAGGAGCTTCACTGCTGTTGGGCCGTCCTGTCAGCTAAGAGAAGACAGCACTTTAATTATACAGTGTGTTGGTTGAATGATGGGCATACCAGAGAGGCAGTAAAATAAAGAATAGAGATTTAAAAAAAAAAAAAAAAAAAAACCCTTTGATCATGTGCCCTGACCATCAACCAGCAGAGGCGGTCTTGAGGACATGTTTCCTGAGCTGTTAGATGGTATTCACAGGAAAACAATGAGGTAATTATTTCCTACATGTAGATAGTCAAGCAGGGCAGGGAAGGCAGAGGGTCATCCTTCTGCTGCTCAATTATCTTATAATTTTCAGATTCCTTATGCTTCTGATTTTACAGTCACTTAAGAGCGCATAAATCTAGTGTTGGTCTATGCTTCCCTCCACATTGAGGAGTACATCTTGTTACTTCCTGTATGGCTCATTTGATTCTAGTAGTGTTTATAGGGTTATCTACCAAAAAGAAAGAAGCAAATAAAAAAGTTAAAAAATTAAAAGAAACATTTCTTTATGATGTTTCCCAAGTAACATTATTACTGGAATTATAATGTGTATATATGTTGCATGTGTGACTATGTGTGTGTGTGTGTGTGTGTATGTAGGTGTGTCTATGCATTTATAGGTCTGTGCATGTTTGTGCCTGTATGTGTGTGTGTAATTGATGGTTATATGCCAAAGGGAGAGACATTTTGAGATTTATTCTTTTGTTATCCACAATCTTTTCAAAGTGCAATAGAAAACTTTCTTATTTCTTTGAGTTTCCTTTTCTAATGAGTTGGTAATGTGTGCAGCACCCGGTAGACTTCATGAAATAGCCAATAATTCTCTTCAAAGTCAATAAAAAGCATACACTATTTCTTCTGAAGGTACAAAAGAAAGCAAGGATTTAAGTTCAGAACAATCAGATTTTCAAAGTGCTCATCACAATATACAGTGAGTAGGGGGGGAAATTGATGTATTCAAATAAAATACATGTGCAGTATAAAATGTCTGAATTTTTTTTCTGAAAATGTCAGCAATTCATGTATGCCAGAGAAAGCAGGCTGTGTCCATCTCATAGTCACTGAGTAGCTGCTTCCCTTGTATGCCCTCCCAACATCCCCTCACACAGTGGTGTGATTATAAGCTTCTTGTCCCCAGGAGACTCACTGTGACATAACAAACATTCAAAATTTTTGTAACATCAAAGGTTATTACAAAGTGCTTGAGTTCAGATTCAATCCCTCCCCTCAATAAAGGGTGAACGTACAGAAAATCTCAGAAGACAACACATTTATACGTATGACAGAAACTGGTCTGTTCCTGCCGAAATGAGAGAAAAACAGTTTCCTTGGGAACAAGGCACTGTGTGAAAGGGCAGTCGCAGATGATCCCCACCCTTGCAGAAGGCTTTGTGGTTTGTTTTGTTTTGCTTTGCTTTACTTTGTTTTTCTTGCTTTCTGATTCTCTGTTTACAGATGAGCTTTGATAGAAAATCTAGAAAATCGGCTCCTTGCTCTGGCAGGTAGACTCAGTGAGGAGAGACAGACACTGACAGGTAGCAGCCTGTACATTACTCAGAAGGTCTGTATCTCAGCACTGACTGTTATCACTGTGTTCCCAAACTATACACACTTTTATCTGCAATTGCATTAAAAAAAAAAAGGATGTGATAAAAGGAAAAATATATCTCTGGGCTTTGTTTTCAGTTGTACCTGTAAGTTTTTGAAGGAATCCTGAGAGGTTTGTTTCCGGGCACTTGTAGCAAAGGTTTTTTCACCACAGCAAAAGTGGCAATGGGCAGCCATCAGGGGTGGCAGGAGTCCTTTAGTAAAATAAAAATCCAGCTGGTGGGATAAATGCGGTTTGTAGTGCCCTAGCCATCGGGGAGGTGGTGGACATTCGTCAAGCTAGGTTAACAGTGGGTGAATGGAAAATGGTTTAAGGTAATTTCCTAAACGGCAAACCACAGTGGTATAGATTTGCATAAATAGCAAAATGCATTAAAAGGTTCTTTCTTTGGCCACCTACATTTTTTTTCCTCAGTACTTTTTTTTTTTTTGAATTACTTAGAAAATTAGTAGCTACAAAATTATATCCATTCAATGTGGACCCTGGGAGCTACTTGGGAAGCATGATAGAAAGAACCAGATTTCCCTCCCATGGTTACTGGGCAGCAACCTTTGTTCCCTTACACTTCAGCTGGTTTGCCATAAGGTCAAAAGCGTAATAAACATGGAAAAGGATCTTAGGAATCCATAAGGAAAAGGCATGTTCTAGGTAGAGTTTAATGTGGCCCAAATTTCAGGTTGAGATAAGTATCTTATGCTACATTGACTGCTGTGGTTAGAGGTGGCAGGAGGCAAGAACAGTCACTGTCACTGACATCTAGGCTCCAGGGAGCACAGTGTAGCACAGCACAGTGACTAAAACCAGCACCTAATGGAGAGACTGTTTTATCTACCAGAAGGAAAGGATGACTTGCAAACCAGCAAAAGGATATCATTGCTATTATTCAGTGAAAATGTTTGTTACTTAGTATATCTAAAGAGATTTATAAAATCATAAATTAGTTAAAAAGTCCATGTATGATTAAAATACCAAAGTTAGAGAACAAATGAATTATTTATTTCTTTGTAAGTTAGATGTATGTGTACTGTATCATTTTCAACTTTCTTATTTCTCTTTCACGCCTCCTATGACCTTGCCACACACAACCCTTCTCAAGTTCATGACTTTTAAAAATATTGTGTAACTGCTGAACACACACACACACATGACACATGCACATGCAAATGCACACACACATATACACATGAGCACACACATACACACATGTATGAGTGCACACTCACACATACATGTGTGCGCATGTGCACATGCACACACACATGCTGTGCAATAAACACACACACTCCTGTGGAATAAACACACATATATATATATGAGCATGCACACACACATACACACACACATTCATGTGTACACACACGCATGAACATATATGTATATATACACACACACTTGATGTACAATAAACATGCACACACTCCTGTGGAACAAACACACACATACATGCACATGAGCAGGCACACACACATACACACACATTCATGTGCACACACACGCATGAACATATATGTATATATACACACACACTTGATGTACAATAAACATGCACACACTCCTGTGGAACAAACACACACATACATGCACATGAGCATGCACACACACATACACACACATCCGTGTGCACACACACACACACACGCATGAACACACACACACACACACACACACACACTCTGCAGAGTCCACTTAGTATCGCTTGTATGTGAAAGAGTTTAGGGGTGACCACTTGTGATTGGATCTACCTATCAGGAGACTTATCCCTAGAGAAAATGAATCTCTCCCTCTCAGCAGCCAATTCTTGCTTTTTCCTCTCCTCATTTAGGGGTAGGATCTTGTACAATTTCTTCTGTTCACATATTGAAATATTAACTGGTGTTGTCATTGTGTAGTTTTTTTAAGCTGATCATATTGTTGAGATATAATGGGCTCCACTTCCTGTCAAATATTGAGAATGCCATCTCACGGCTAACGTTCCAGGCCTCTGGCTAGAACCACAATATTGACCAGCATGGCAAGATGCTCCTAATGGTAATAGAGTGTACTTGCAGCACTTACCCCTTGAGAATAAGCAACTGCTGTCTAATTGAACGAAAAAGACTTTTCTGTAGTAGGGAATTTTTGCTTTATACTGTAAACCTAGATAATTACAGATGACTGATGTGATTGTGGACCCTGGAAATGAAATTACCACTTCTACTTTTGTAAACCCGAACAATTTCCAACTGCATTCTCAAGATTTATCTTTGTATATAAAGATATACATTGATATATATTTTAGCCCTCTTCATCAAAGAAGCTTCTTTTTTGCAGAAGATGGAGATTATTACAAATATTCATTACTGGTCTACATGCTGAGGACAATTGACAACTCTAACTAAAAAATTCACAGTATAATATCTATAGTATTATTAAAAAAAAGGACTTATGTGTTTACATATCAGTTAAACTAATGGTGTCATTGCTGATAATGATAATGGAACCATATCAGATGTGAAACCCATAAGGATAATGGTTGATTGTGTGTTGGTTTTCATGATTTTTCTGTTGGTCTAAATTTCATTTCTTAACCATTCCCTAAGTTTCTAGAAAGGCTATAATATGGCATCCATGTTTGAGGAGTAACCCTCTGTTGGGTGCCGATTTTAAGCAGAAAGCAGCTAGAAAGCAGCTATCAACTTTGCAGCCATCTGGAGCCATATACCCTGATGAGAGACTTGTTTTTCAACAGCCTACAACAGCTAAACACACTCTGATAAATATCTTGTTTATCCCACATAGCTTGTTTTGCTGTTTTGTGACCCCAGCTGCATGGTGCACATGGTAAAATGTTTTCACCTGTGTTCTCCTGTTTGTGCTTATAAATACCCAGGATTTCCTAGTAAGGGTGTGGGGTAGTAGTAGTGGGGTAGTTGTAGTAGGTATAGTGGTGGTAGTCAGTAGGAGGTGTGAATATAGTCTGTGGGAGACAGTAAAGGAGACTTGACTACAGATCCTCTGGCTTGTCTCTATTCTTCACGTCTCTTCCCCTTCTTCCCCCCACTCTCTCTCTTGCTAGACCCTGACCTGCGGAACAGAGCGGGCTGTTACAACCCTCATAAATTTTCCAAATATACAGTCTGACTTTATGTGTGTCCAACATAAATCTCATCACTTACTTTTTCATTTATTATCCAATGCTTTTACATTTGCATTCTGTGTGGGGTCTGTGATTTTTCAAAAACAGTTTTATGTGTGTGTGTGTAACAACAGTATCTGTTATCTGTCATTGGGATCAGATGTTGGTATTGTTGCTGTAATCAGGTCTTATAAATATGAGTTTGGATTATTTTGGGTGGATCTCATTTGCTAATAGGCTGCTTATCCTCACCTTCCCCTAATCAGTTCTTGATGAATGGATGGATTAAATGTGACCAAAATTACAGGCTGGTTCCAAATTAGAATATACTGTGGATACAGGTGTGTATTAAGAAGAATAGAAGAATACTGGTTAAACATTGGGCTTTGAGGTTAAAATCACATTTTGCATGGCTGTATTTTTTTCACTTATAAAATGGACAATTAGTTAAATCTCTATGTATTTCTATTTACTTAAGTAACAGGATTTAATCATCCTTTTAGTATAGTTAAACAGGAAACAGAATAGTGACACAATCCCAGACTCATTACCATGACCTGGCTGCCTAAAGTCCCTTGACAACCTTGCAAAACGTACAGGCCACCCTACCAATAAGCAGCTAACAGCTTTCTCTTTGGACCAACCCGGTAAGCCTGGCCACAGGACACCGTGGATGTGTAGTCTTTGGCTGGTCACATGACATGTGCTTAGAGCCGAACCATTATGTATCTCAGTGCCTTGAAGGGATATCATCCCAGAATCCTCCTCTAAGGTCTTAGACCATAGTGCCTAGTTTAGCTCTTGATCTCATTAAATTGTCAGTATGTAGCCATGATTATATAGGTTGTATTAGAAATAATTATTTCACCGCTGTTTGTGGGAAAAAATGTTTTATAGTCTATTACGTAGAGAAGTTGAGCTTTGCTATGAGCACAGCTTTCTAAATAACACTTAAGCTTAAATAGCCCCTAAGCTTGATCTTTTATACTACCTTTCAACATTCAAGAAAGAAAAAATAAGTTTCTACTTGTTTACAAAAAAAACCCAACTATTGCCAATTTTTAGTATTTGTCTTTCTTTTCCCAAATGATTGAAGACAACATACTTTTGAGTTGTGTTATATATCTTAAGATTATCCTTCTTGTATCTCCTATTATTTGTATTTCATAATGTTCTTGTAACAATACATAAGCCAACAATAATCATTTATAGTATAGATGAATAAAATAATGTGTGTGTGTATCAGAGGGCCAACAAGATATGTAGAATATTCATCTCGCGCCTTTACTCTATGTTTTGTTGTTTTTGTTATTGTTTCAATGCCAAATGCTTGTTTTAATTCTTCACATGACTGTTTAAAATTCCATGTTCATTTCCTTGGGAAAAGTGACCTCATTTTCAGTTGCTGAAGTAGTTTTCCTTGATATAACCTGTTCTTTGATTTTATGGTATTTTTTCTCATAAAAAGCAAAAGAGATTTTTCAAAAAATGTGGCTGATGCTTATTCTTGACAGAGGCCAAGAGCTATAATTCTAGTAGCGGCAGAGGAGAAACTCGTCTCTGTTTGCAAATAGTGGGCACAAACTTAACTACCATAGAACTGTCTTGTCAGCAGCTACCTGGGAAAAGTAGGTATCTTCATTTTCCAGGACACCTCCTTCTTTGAGTAGCCCCTCATCTGCTTGCTACCTGGAAGAGAGCAGGTGTAAACATTTCAGTGGTTTGTGATACACAGTAGCTAGATACAATATTTGTCACTGTGATTGTTTTCACTGAAAAGCTGAATCAATTGATCGGTTCCCTAAAAATTATCAATGGATAACAGTCCTAAATGATGTGAGGCCTTTAAGAGACAAACATTTGAAAGAAGCCTGTGCAATTCAACTAGAGTAGTGTGGCAGATGAATCATAGCATGTATGGATGAAGGCATTGCAAGATCAAGCAGACTTCATCTTGAAGATTTTGTAGCTAAGCTGCATCTGTAAGGAGGTGCTTCAGGATGGTAGAAATCTCCAGATAGTATATTATAAAAAATATTACTCAGAAAACTTAAGATTATGTGTATCATAGTTTTTAGCATCATGACATTCTTTATCATTAGTCTTTCTGGGACCAGCATAAAATAGGGTCTACAATGGAGCAGTCATGGAAAATGAATTATGTTGTCCTAATTCTTTTCTAATTCTTTTTTTTTTTAATGAGAGCTGAATGGATGCGGCCACCTCATTGCTCCAGAGGAGAGAGTTCACTGAGAACAGTTATCATGATGAAAAGAAATGAGAGTGGGTGTTTCAAGAAGAAAAAAAAGAGCTAATTCTAAAGAGATATTTCATGTCATGTGTAAGCCATTTGTAAATATCATATTTATTTAGTGATAGTAAGCAAGCTTGATTGAGATGCTATGACCATATATCAAATAGATATGATAAAATATGTTTTAGTCTTATCTTGTTCTTAATGTCTGAAAAAAATAATACATACTGAAATGGAAATTTTAGAGTTAAATAAAATATATATTCTCTATAATAAAGTGACATTTTAAGATAATATACTCCATAGTAGTAAACATTAACATTTCTCCTTTAAACGAACATTACAAACTTATTATTCACTCAAATGTACAATAGCCCAAGTCTCCTTCACAAATACAACATTAGATTTGTACGTCAATTGTTATATTTTATTTGGCTAGTGTGTCAAAGATTAAGCAGTATTAAGTGAGTAGGTTAGAATCACAATGTGGTCTTCCAAGATATAACAGAAATTTTGGATGTATTTGTATTTCTGTAGGCTCCCAATAATAGTATAAACTGACAGCTCTACTATGAGCATTTTCTGAGTTTCATAAACAGAAATGAGTTCAGAGGCTTCAATTCCCCTTCTAAAGAAAATATACTGGACTTATCAACTTGTCCCCCAATATTTTCACTTTCTCCTTCTGATAGTTCCACATTAACATAGTTTGGATGGGGCACTTATAGTTGCCTGTAAAGTAGTCCACTTTGTTATGTGTGTGTGTGTGTGTGTGTGTGTGTGTGTTTGTAAATAACTAGCATTTAATTGAAAAAAGCATATTATAAAAAGAAAAATTTTTAATTCAAATATATTATGAATTTTTATTTTTATTTTTGTACTCCTTTAAGATCTTTAAATTGATACTTATGTTAATTTATTTGTTAAATGAAAATGATATTAAATTATTTTATGTGAAATCTTAAGAAACCAAAAAATAAAGACTAAAGAAAGAAGAAGTTAATCACATTCAAGGGTTAGATTAGAATGGATAATTATTCCGCTAAGAGTATTGAGACTATAGTACATATCAGATATAATGCTTTTTAATAGAACATTATATACAGTCAAAGGGTTTAAGGAATCTTTGGAACCCTGTGCAGGAAGCAGTTAAAGTAAATTAAAAGGAGGTGATTATGATTGTAACCATGAAGTTTAAACTTGACCCGTGAGAACATTCTAAGGCAAGTGAACAGTCTCTATCCTGGGAGTAAGCGTCCTTAGGTGAAAAATAATGTAGAACTTACAGTAGACCTCTACATAGAATTCTATATTATCAGTGCATAAAATATATCTGTATACCCAAGAAAATAGAGGAAGAGAACACACAAACATACTTGTGAATACATGTGTTTTGGAATTGTTGGGATGTGTACGTGCGTTGGGAAAGAAAGAGACCTGTATACACTTTCTGTTCATTGACAGAAGGAAAGTGTGTGCAGTTCAGAAATCCACACTAACTCTTCTGTCTTCTCAGCATACTCTTCATTTGACACTAGGAAGCTTAACAGGCCTGTTCCATCAGATCATGCCTGCTGTGAAATTGTCTCAGACCTGAAATGTAGAAAATATCAAAAAGGCTCTTTAGCTGGTTTCAGAATGAAGGTCACATCCATATTAATTGCCCTGGTACTGAGGCCCTCCTGGAGACCACCTGTCAGAACATCTGGAGCTGTTGTTGTGGAGGCTTCCTACTCAGCACCGTTTCTACCTCTATGCTGACTTCAAAGGCCCATCAGGGTTGAAATGAAGGACCTCTGAAGGGTATCTGACTGGATTCACTGGTCCAGGGTAGGTTTGCTCCCATAATGTTCACATTTATTTTTCTTAGTTAAGGACTTAGAGAGGAGAAATGACGTTTGGACAAGCTTTTACTAAAAAAGAAAAATACAATTTTCTAAAGTTCTCTCTTATTTTATGATGAATATAAATCAAAATCATCTGTTTCGATGCCAATAAATTGAGTGCAATCAGTTCAGTGACACTATGATAAAGGTTAATGCTATGATAAAGGATGAAGGGAACTCCAGATAATTGGCTGAAGGTCTGTCATCTTCACCGGATGCATGTGGCATTGTTCAATAGTCTCATGACAAACATGTGCCATGATGACCTTCATCTTGTAGAACTATTGAACAAAAGTAAACTTGCTCTCTCTCTCTCTCTCTCTCTCTCTCTCTCTCTCTCTCTCTCTCTCTCTCTCTCCTCATCTCTTGCTCACTTTTGGACATCTGAACTACAGCCTGAAGGACCTATATAGAAAAAAATGCATATTACTTATTGCAGGATGACTGTAGACACAGAGTTTAATTGATTTTCAATATTGTTCAACAGAATGAAATTATTAGTTCTCATTAAAGTCACTTATTTGGAACCAGATTTTAATTCCTATGATGTGGTGCAAAGTAATACTTGATGAACTGAGTTAAGAAAACAGGATCATTCTTAGTAGGTTTCCTCACTGCAAGTTTCTTGGTAGGTTTGAGTGTTTTCAACTTAAATCCGAAATAGAGAAAGTGGTTCAAAGAATCATTCTGAATTGTTTTCCAGTCTTACTGTTTTCTCACTATAGGATTTTTGAAGTGTTTCATAAAATGGATTTTGAAAGATGTATTATGTAGATGCTCAGCATTCAAACAGATATTGTGTATTGTCTCGAAGTACTACCTGCAGCCTGCTGAGGTTGAACACACACACACACACTCACACACACACTCACACACACACACACAGAGAGAGAGAGAGAGAGAGAGAGAGAGAGAGAGAGAGAGAGAGAGAGAGAATCAACCGCATACACATGTATGCATTTATGTGTGTGTACATTTAAACATGACTCTGTCCTACAATAGTGTTGACTATTTAACGTACAGTACCCTCTTTAGTATGTCTTGTATCTTTCCACAGCCTTGGATTAATAATCTGTACAGTTTCAGTGTCTATACCTAATGCTTTTATTATTTTTGGTTGAGAAATGGCCAGTTAATGGGTAAGAATTAACAGAATAGTGCAGAATCAACACTATGTTCCTGTACTCATTTAAATCAGCCACCAATGCCATCCCCAATCAGTTATTTTTATATCACAGACACCTGTAAAGATGTCCATGAGACTTACTATAACTTTGTGATAAATATTGGTTTTCTTCTGACTAGGCATAGTTAGTCATGCAAAAACAAAATGCAAACAAAAACAAATAATCAAACACTTAAATGAACTACTCTGGAAAGGTATATACTCCTTTTCCCACTGCTTTGAAAATATTCTAAATCCTTATCAAAAAATCTAATTTGTGTAAATTTTATTTTATTTGAAAAAGATTTTAAAATCTAAACTCTATGCAATAAGTTTCTGTGTTCTTCATATCTTTTGAAGAATCCATTCTCAATGGAAGTTAATAACTGAGTATATAATTTCTATAGTGTCAATTTCCTTTTGAATCAGAATTGGTTTTCTCCTTTGCTGATCTGAGAAATTCATTTCACATAATATTATTTGCCTTTAGCTCCTTCCATTGAAGACTTGGTGTCTCACTGGTAATGCTGTTTGGAAGGTTCTGGAAAGTTCAAGAAGTAGAACATAATAAGAAGTAAGTCACTGAAATCATGTTCCTGGGCACTTTAGCTTGGCCATATCTTTTTGTACCTCTGCCTCAACAACACACCCATCATAAGTTCCACACTCATATCACCATAGTGTTCTTTCTCAGAATAGACCCATAGCTCACTGACTTATGGAAAATGGACAGAATTCTGTAAAGTTAGCAGCCACAGTAAATACTTCTTCCCTTAAATTGTGTGTGTAAAACATGTTGTTATAACAATGACAAAGTACTAGCATATGTTCTTTTATTTTTCTTTATAATATATTAAGAGTCCGAAAGAGATATAATTGAGCCAATCAAGAGGGGAGAGAGAAGACCATTTTTTTGTAAAATCATTGACAATGGGCCATTGGGACAATGGAGAGGGAAATACAGGATCATTTTGAATGCACAAGTGAGTGAAGAGAATGGACTTGGATGAAGATCTTGTGATTTTCATCCAAAAGTTCCAAAAGAAACTGAATCACAGAAATCTCAACCCAGCAGAGGTGAAGTCACCAAAAGTTGTCTTCTACCCCTGACCAGTTCTCAGACACTTTTACCAAATTTGCCCCACCGCCTGCTATTGTTGACTGAAAATAGAATTTGGGGAGAGTTCTTTGTGAATCTTGTGAGTTTCATGAACTTTCTAAGTCAGTTAGGTTTTCTTAGTTTCCTGAGATTGAACGGCTTCCCCCTTTCCTCTTGGAGAAGATGCTTACATTTGAAGGAAACGGCCATATTATATTTGGGGATTAGCACTTTCATATTCAGAGTAAAATGACATAAAAATAGTAATAGATACATTCAATCTTCAGGCTCTGTTATAATTTTATATACATATCATCAAGTTAATTTCTACCACATAATCATACTAAAAATATTGGTTCATGCACACATGGCTGTAAAGGACACAGCATGAAGAAAAAATGAGATATGATAGGATGCTGTCCTCATAGAATATTCTATCCTATAGGACATAGATAATACTCAGTCTGTAAGAGGCAGTATAAATTTAATGTTTCTATGGTGATGAGACAGAAGTACACCTGAACTCAAACTTTCCCTAATCTAAAGCCTGTCTGCTTGTCTTTCTCCTTTCTACAGCTGAAATAAGAAATACGCAACCTTAAAAATAAATAAATAAGCAAGGCCTCAATAGGCATTGGTCTAAATCTTGTAACTAAAGGCATGATATAATACGTTATGAACTCGCTCAAGGTTCTGGTTTAGAATTTAGGCTTCGCAGCCCTATTTTAAATGGAAGGGATTTGTGGTCTGTATTTTCAGTATGTTTTCCAATTCCTTCTGATGCAGGTACATTGTCCTCCAAACTCTGTAAGATTTATTTAGTGATAATGAGGTCTCAACATGCAAGGACAGTGTTTCCATTAGAGTTTCTATTGCGATAAATCAGCATGACAAAAACATCCTGTAGAAGAAAAGGGCAGGGAAATAACCTAGATGCAAGAACTGGTAAAGAAGCCATGGAAGAGTGCTGCTTACTGGCTTGCTGATTATGGTTGGGTCAGCCTGATTCCTAACACATCCTATGACCACATGCCCAAGGCTGGAATTTCTCAAAGGAGCCTGGGCCCTGCCAAAGCAATCACTAATTAAGAAATTGTAACAGGCTTGCCTACAGGCTAATCTGATGTGGACATTTTGTCAATGGAATTTTCCTCTTCCCAGATAACTCTAGCTTGTGTCAAGTTGACACCACACACTACACAGTCAGACAGTGAATAACAAAGATAATCAATCTGGCAGACAAGATGACGTGACCAGGGCCAAGAAGTGCAGCCCCAAGAGCTCTGTAGAGACACTGTAACAGCCAGAGCAAGTTTGGCACACTTAGCTTTTATCCTTGTCAGTAGTGATTCAATGATTTCTGTGAATAAACATCTGACACTTATCCCAGCTCAACTCTGAAGGACTGTTTCATCACTTAGGGAAACTCTTCTTGCTCCCCAAACAGATGACTTCCAACAGCCTTTCCTAAGAAAAACGAACTGTAGATCAAATAGAAATATTTTACTTTGATGCAGTGGTAAGGTCCAAAATCTGAAGCATCTCAAGCTTTTATTAAGCTGGTAAACAGAAATTAAGAACTTTCTGGTTTCTAAAAAAGGAATTATAATAATTTATTTCAACTTATATATTTTTATGTAGTATTTAATGTATACCAATAAACATATGTGTGATTTTATCCTCGGGAAATTAATCTCTTGACTCCATTTACATTCCATTTTGCATGGAAATGTAAGAAGGAAAAGGTATTGCAGACACTTTGGAAATCTTGTCCCGGGCTTTAGAAGTTCTTTGGGAAACATCAGAGGAGGGTGTGAGAAAACAGCTCTCCTGGAGGCTCAGATGCCTAAGCAGGTCACCTCTTTAAATCTAAATATCTCCATTGAATTAGCTCGGCTTTTAAAAGTTATTCCTTTTATTTTTGAAATTATAATATAATATACCATTGCCCCACTTAATTCTGTCTCTTCAATTCCTGCTATATATCTCTCTCCACACTTTCTTTTAAATTCATGGATTAATATTTCATTAATTGTTTGACAGTGATATATATATATATATATATATATATATATATATATGACTAGATGCATAAATACAACCCGTTCAATCTTTAAAAAATGTTATTTTTATGAATATAGAAATATATTTTTGCAGGAATGGTCATTTGGTAATTGATTACCAATTTCTGTTTGTTAAAGAAGACGATTTGTCATAAATGAGTATAGTCCTTCCTGCTCATTAAGGTAACTTCTTTTTGCAACAAACAGAAAAGATCATTACCAAAAAACATAAGGATTCAAAATGCAGAGGATTTTATCTCCATCCCAACATATATATATATATATATATATATATATATGCATTCCATTATACACAATATACAATTTTATATATATATATATATATATTGATTGTATGTGACTGCCCTACCTAAGTTAAGGGAACATTACAAAAGAAGGGGGCAGATAATATGTAAAAGCCAGTGAACCAGGGATTTTACTGTGAGATTGAGTCTCCTAGAAATATCAGATTCTATATCCATAAAGATTAGTCAACAAGACTGCCTAAACAATAGACCTGATAATGTGGATTGGTGGGGGTTGGGGCTTTGTAGGCCTCAGCCCTGTACAGAGAACTATAGAGAACCAAGGAGTGCTGAGAACGTCAGCTGGCCTTCAGAAAATTTAAAACTAATTCTGTGGTCTGGGAACTTTTCAGATTATGAGAATATCTGCACAGTATGATGTGTTTTGTGCAATATTGTGTCTCCTTGACAGACATCAAGGTTAGGAAATGGATGTGAAGGTGTCAGCATGTACTACCTGGTTCTTCACACAACTGAATATAATCTTAACTATTTTCTTTGCTGAAACTTAAAAGACAGAAGTTAAATGATAATTGTTCTATTTTGAGAAAACTTTCCTTGTTCTAGTAAAGTAATTCAAAAGTACCTACACTTTTCTGATCCTTTTTTTTGATATTTTTCTTTCTCTCTTGTGGAATCTGCTGATAATAAGCTCCTTGTGGATTCCATCAAGCATGTAACTCATAGATGCTTAAAAATGTTTTGTGACTGAATGAATAGATGCAGTACTAGGAATTTCAGGAGTATAGAGAAACTATTTTTTATAGTCGAGTTCAGGGATTGTTTATGATAAACAGTCTTCTGGAACCCAGAAAGCTGGGCTCAGCATCTTCTTTGATATGCTGATAGCAGAAACAACAGTAATGAAAGCTACAAAGAAAATTACCCATTATTGTCATAAGCGGAACCCTCCTCTACAGAGGTTCAGTGACCACCTCAAGCCTGTATTTAGCTTAGTCTAGTGGTTAATGTTTGGTTCCACAGAGGATGCAAGGTATGTGAGGTTCACCTTTGTCTCAGCTCTCATCCTCTCAGCTAAGCTATGTTTTGTTACCCCGTTCATCATTGTCATCATTTCACAGAACCAACATGGCTTCTGAAAATGAATTCTCTCTGCTCTAGAGTACAGTCTCCATCTTATAGATAATTTCCCTCAATTGCAGCGTAAGGATTTTCGGAGAGATGGATACAGATCAAAGTCAAGAAGAGTAAAGGGTATAGGAGCAGAGCTAGTGGGAAAGCTATGGAGAAGTATCCGGTGATGGAGTGAAGTGGAAGAGTAGGGTTAGTGGAGTAAGGATGAAGCTGGAGGTGTGGAAAAGGAGTGGGGTGGGGAATGGTGTTGGGGGAGTGGAGATATGCCTGTCTAAGAGGCTGTGCTCTCTCTGGAATCCATGTTACTGGAGGCATTGGTCAAAGACTCATCTCTGTGTCTTCAGCTTTGGCTTCCCCATTACCCACGAATAATCAATGTTTTTTTTTTTACAAACACAGTAGGCTGTTTCAGTAACAAGGAAGGAAGGGAGGGAGGAAGAAAAAGAAGGGAGGGAAGGAGGGAGGAAGAAAGGAAGGAAAGACCAAAGGAAAAGGAGAGAGAGGGAAGGAGAGAGAGAGAGGAGGAAGTCGGGGAGAGAGCGAGGGAGGGAAACAGAGTGAAGATAGACTCCTGAATGTAGGCGGCTGAGCAGTCCAGTGAGAGTGTGAATTTATTTAATTACTGACCAGGTTCCATTCTGTGTAGCAAAAGCCCACAACATTCAGAGCTGTGGTTGTGAGCATTTGTTACAGCCCAGGGTCTTTCATTGGGTGTTTGACCTTGGCCAGATTCCTCTGACTGCTTTAATTTTCATTGTTCATTGAAAAAGCTGCATTTACGACACCAGTTCCAGACATTAGATCACAAAATGCAAAATACTTCTGTGCACACTCTTCATTTTTCTTCCCAAACAGCTGACTGCTCAGTATACCATGTGAGCAAGGTGGAGAAAAATGAGTTTATTTTCAGACTTTGTCAACCACTTTCCTGGGTATCTGTCTGCAAGTCCTTCAGTTCACTCAGGCTTAACTTACAAAGTGGCAGATCTCTCTCTTTCGGGCAAACACATCACTGCTATGCTTACAAAACCACCAAAGCCATATTCCTAGCTGCCTTTTAGAGTTGATTCATCCCCCATGTGCTCAAGGAGGCGTGACTAAGCCACAGGGCCTGCAAGAGTCTCTAGGACTGGAAGTCTTTTAATAGCTATGGAGCCTTGTTCTAGCAGGAGATTGATTAAAGTGGTACAGCTCTTATAATTTACTTTATATATATAAAAGCACTCTTTACATACGGAAATGAACCTTCCTTCTATCAGGCAGCAGCCAGGCACCTTTTCACATTATTTAACTGCAGAAAGTATTCAAATGAAAATACGGGGCCTCAGATTGTGCTTGTGCGCACGACTTTCATTTTGACCTTGACTTTGCCCATAGATAACTACACTGGGTAAATTAAATATACTAAGACTATGTCCTTAGTAGTACCAAGGTGCTAAACCCTCCTCCAAAAGAGCAAAAAGGTTAAAAGAATAAAAAACAAAACAAGCAAAATCCATCTGAGCTGTAGAGTTCTGTTCTCAGCCTTAGCATCATTTACCTTGATTTAATCTCCAGAAAAGAGGAGTTTGTTTCCTGACATGCATTTGATTTTGGCAACCTTCCTAGGATTGTTTTGATACTTTATACACTCTGTACTCTGCCCTTTGAATTCTTTTCTTTCTTTGTCTTACCTGAACCTGGAGCTGGGCTGAAGTGAGGAGGGCAGAGACCCTGCTTCCCACTCCTCTTCTGTGTCTCTTTCTTCAGCTTACTGATGTTAGATCACTTTTCCATTCTCAGAAGATATCAAGCACTTTACTACTCTCTGGTTTTGTAATGCTGTCCTTCCAATATAGATGGCATCCATTATGAAACAATATTGTTATGATTCAGGTAAGAATTGATACAGATCACACTCAAGAGGCACAGAGGAAACATAGGAGCTCTGCCACAGAAGCAAGGCCAGTAAGGCCCTCTAGTGTGTCAGATGTGGGAGAGGTGAACAGGGTAGGATGGCCTGGCTGCTTTTGTCTTTCTCCATACCCACGTTGAACTTTAATCCCAGTGACAGATCATTATGAGGTGTGTTTGCTGTGTCCCCTGCTTGTAAATATCCACCAGATTCCATCACAACTCGATTTATTAATTACTTGGTTGTCATAGTAACTGCCTGTGGCCAGTATAAAGAATAAACTGCCTCATGCTCTTTCTGCTCCACTACCATTTTCTGTCATTTATCACCATTTAAAATCATTTTTTTCTCATTGTTCCCTGAGCCTTAGGTATGAGAGATGTTTTATGGATTAGTCCACTAGGACTCTACCCCATAACCCTGCATTTTGATCAGTTGTGATTTTTGGGGTTTTTTTGGTGTGTGATTGTCTCCCTCTGTTGCAAAAAAGTTTAGGTTTGAGGAGAAGCAGGACCTATACATATTGTGGTTATAAGAACAAATATCTAGAATGTAGTTAGAGATTAACCTGGTTTAGTAAAATGGCAGTTTTAGTTCCCCTCTAAGAACTATGAGTTCACTAGCCCTGGGTAGCTGGTGAGGCTTTCAGTACTAGGCATGTCCTCCCTACTGTTGACTAGTCATAAGTCCAATTAGAGAATATTTGGTTACTGCCAAGGTATTTGTACCACTACTGCACTCTTAGAATAAGTGTGGCACCGTGTCAAAGCTGGATAGGACTGTTTATCACTTCCATTTGGAAGCTTGCATGTATCATGTCATTGGATGGCACAAAATCTTGTCTTCAGAAAGGAGGCTTTCAGGTCACTTCTCATTCAGTGGCCTCTGGGAACTGTCTGAATTGCATGATATCTTCAGCAATAAGGACATGCCTTGTGATTCTGGGACTAACCAAATTTATACATAAATGTTATTAGTGAGTTATAAAGTTCTAGCAGATCTTTATATATGTACATAGGCATATATGCAATCATATGACCCTGTCTGCGTGTAAGAAATAAACTATATTCTTTGGAGGTCATACATTTTTAATATGAAACCCACAATGTGTTCTGTCCAAGGCTCATCCACATTCAACTTCAGTCATCTTTGTGTTCTTTGTGTAACTTCATATGGTATGGTGATGGTGGCTGTACCAGGGACTTAGATTAGACTTGTAGCAATACTCTGAACTGTCTGTATTAAGAAAACATTATCAGAAAGTAGCATCTATGGTTTTATACTTTTCTTCATTTTTCCCATTAAGAAACAGAACACAGGCAACAATGTTTAAAATAAGATATTTTAAACAAAATAATTGAATTAAAAATTTGAGACTAACACTGGGGAGAATTTGACTTAAGACTCTGTATATGGCAGATTTTTGATTAGAAGCTTCCAAAACAGGTTTTAATTTCTTTTAGATATCTAAAGACAGGATTGTCCTACATCTAAGTGTACTGACTCTCTGGTTCTAGAGATCCACCTTTTGACTTTAAGTCCCCTCTCACCTCCCTCATGAGATTTGTAATTTGGGCAACATATGTTTTCATACATTTTCCTGGAAAATTCTTTTCTAAGATGCCATTCTTATGAAAAGTTAAACCAACCTGACACAAGGGTTTATTCTAAACAGAAAGTGTCTCAGTGAAGTACAGCCAGAGAATGCTGAGGGACATGTTCCTGAAAGTTCTCCAGGGCACTGGTGTCTACTGCTGGTTTTGCCTGTGACACTGGTGGTCACTGTTGTCAGAGTTTTCCTGTCCTGCTTTAGAGTAAAGCTGTATAATGTAGGATAATGCATGCGTTCCTAGCAAAAATAACCCCAAGCTCAGCGGGTACAATGTACTATAAATTCATTTCTCATTCTACAATTTTGCTCCAGATGTTATTCAGACACCTGGAGATCTTACACCTTTCTGCTATCTCCTGGGAGAAAGGGTGGGGCAGTTTTTGATCATCCTTGAATGACATAATTCATACTAGTCTGCACAGCAGTGAGGAGGTAAAACACAAAGCAACTGACTTCCCACTACATAACCAAGGACAGATTTTGTGATTTCAGGATTTTTTTCATTATTGCTATTGAAAGAACTCAGTCATTGGTTCATACCAAGTTTCAAGAAAAACTTGGAGACAGAGCCTAAGTAGAGGAGACCATTGTTCGACACAAGCTTAAATATTTTGCAACAAAATAGATCTGTTGTGCTAGGAAGCAGATTTCTAGAAATCTAACAACTTTTTCTTTGATTTGTAATGCAAGTATTTTGGCTAACATGGCTTCTGCAAGCCTAAATGTTTCCTATTTGGATTTTACATTTATATGTTATTTTAGGTGAAACCTTGCTTTTGGGATCTACCTAAATTCTATATGATCTGTCATTCAAATTTATATTATCTAATTGAAAGTTACAATAGTGAAAGGATTATTGCTATAATGTCCCCACTTTGACAACACAGTCCACAATGAATCCTGGTATGTTTTGTTTCCATGGTTCTGTATTTTGGGGTCTGTGAGCAATCCTTTGATCCCAACAGACGTATCTGGACACCATTCCCAATCTCAACCTCCAGTCAGCTATATGGTCGGACTCTAACTCACATTCATCAGACAGCTCTTTTATGAGCCTCAGCTGTAGTTCTCTCTGATATCAAAAATGAAATTTTAGCCATGAATATTAGTTATAGCAGAGACAATATACAGTCTTACAACTTTCACTCACCTCTATCAGCGTAGGAAGATGCAAGCCTTGCTGCAGAATATGAACACAAAAGGCTAGAGATGTTAGTTGAGAATTTCAGTACAGTTTTCAGTGTTTATGGCCCAGTCATCTGTAGACCACTTATGCTACGTTGTAAGAATGACTTCTAAAAGATATAGGAGAATAAATGTAGCACAAAAAATATAATGGTACAAAAATAATTCAGTAGATAAGATGGCCTCTATAGCAGTACAGGGTTAGCAGAAATGATGTCAGTTGCAGATTTTAATTTCAAGGGTGAATATGGACATTCACATGCAAATTTTCATGAACATATGATAACATCTGCTATCATTATGCTGAATCTTCATTTTCCTGATGGAATCTCACATGCTATAGGGTGGAGAGATCTAACAGGTTGGTTATTTACTTTAACAGAAGAGGAAATAAACATTCCACTAGTATCCTATGAATGTATTTGCAGATATGAAGAATGATTTATTACAATGTGCTCTTTCAATACAAGCTACTATTCTTGCTTATTTTATAGTAAATATTCCTATTTTACCTTTATGAGTATTTATTTGCCCCTTTCTTTAGAATCTGAAAACTAATCAGATTTTATAGATAGAAACCTTATGTTTAATTCTTTTAGTATTTTATTTTAAGTTTTCAATGTGACTATGTCCTTTTCAGTAACTGTTGGCATGTACAATGGTCAGAAACAAAAGAACTCAATTCCTGATAACATGGTGTACACAATATAGTACATTCTTCTCAGGTTTTCTTCATAATTCTCAGATGATTTTAATTTGTAAGTCCTTACTATGACTTTACTTCAGGCAACTGAGTCTAGAGAGTGGGATTGTTTCTTATCTCTCAGAATAAGTGTGTGTGTGTGTGTGTGTGTGTGTGTGTGTGTGTGTGTTTGTATCTGAAGATCAATACTGCCAAATTTGGGAGCTGTGCCTGCTAGTTATGAATAGTAGAAATGCCCATAATGCTACAATGTTTTCAGCCTTTTTCAGGACTCCTTTTAACCATAATTTTAGTCTAGACCATGGAAGAAAGTTCTGTTCTACTTTCTTCCTCTGGAACCTGTCAGTTCAAGGATGGCTTTACATATCTACCCCCAGTTAAATGTCTGTTTCCTCTGTGGTTGCTATGGTGTACTGTAGGTTTATCCTCTTCTGTGGCCTGATCATCTTTCTAACACCTTTTTGATATGCAGTTTGTGTTAAATCAAATTCCTCATGCATTTGGAACCTGAGTCCCTCCTTTCTCTTTTGTTGTTGCCTTTTGTAAACATACCTTTACTTTATAGCACACTTCTGCTGATAGTCTTATTTCTAGTATTTGATTTCCAGGACAGACAACTGTGATCATAAGTGTTTTTCTTCTTGATCAAAAGAAGCTTCTTGGAAACTGTCATTCTCTGTGATTCCTTGGTAATGTTTGTTTGGTTTCAGTTCCTACAAAGCTTCCCTTCCATGGAACACATTCCCTGGCTCTTTTCAACTTCCATTTGGAGGCATGTTTGTCGTGTCACTGTCCTCAGGTCAGCTTCTTCATCATCCTGCCTGCCTGTTTTCCGATTCTGACTCTTCTCTCTCAGATTCAGTTAGAAAAGCAGGCTGACCTCGTACACCTGGCTCAGGATCTGTAACCATTCAGTGGATCTCTGCTGAGAGTCTGATGACACAGGCTGAATAACCTCTTATGTGATAAGCAACAGCATGAGGAGCAACGAGATTACCCATGTGCACAGTCCCTGTGTACGGTCCAGGTACACAGTCCATGTGCACAGTCCCTGGGTACGGTCCATGTGCACAGTCCACAGCACTTACTTTCATGAAACATGTGCTTTGTGCTGCTGAGTGTCTCAAAATTCAGCACCATATTATGTTGTGTGATGATTTTATGTCACACTACAGTTCTGGTCTCTAAGTGAAAGAAGAAAAGTAACTGCAAATGGAGAAAACTACAGAAGACCACAGCATCCTGCTCTGGAGGCTTGGACATCTTTCAGGTTGGGACAATGGAAGATCTTCTATTTTCATTGACAAACTAGAATAATCATGTGCCACTTTGGCTTTGATAGCTTGGTAATGTCCCTAGGGTTTTGGTGATCCAGCCTTGCCCCTCCATGATTTGCTGTGGTCACCTCTGGTATCTCTCCTGTTCTCACCTCTGCTTACCACGTGATTTCTAAGTCATGAAAAACTTCAGCTCTCCCTACTTTTCATGATGGGTCAGTTGTTAAATATTTTGAAACATTCCGCATTGTTTGCTGATAACTTCATCTAATGACATTCGCAAACTCAACTGCAGCCCTGGTTGCTGCATTTCTCTATTTCAAGTTTCAATCTCCCCCTCCCCATTTGTTTTTATAAGCTTATTTTATATGAGTTCATCTTTAATATGTTTTCTTTATTAGTTTCAGGTTTTTAGATAGAGAATTCATTCTTTCCAATTTATATCCATTTGTAATGATATTCTGTCACTTTGCTCTAATTTTTGATTGTTTCTCTCAAGTGTTTCTTCTGAAAACAACAGGTTCCCAAGTCATTCTTTGCTCTTCACTGCATTCGGAGAGTCTTTGTCTTTAATCAGGAAGGTTAATCTGTACAGAGCTGTTATAATCATCAGGCTCTTAGGGTATTTTGTTACACTGAAATTTAGGTTATCAAGCAGTCTTTTCTTTTGAGTATTCTCTTCTAGAAATATCAATTTAATTAGACTTTATGTTGCCTTTTTCCTTTTTAAAATTATGGATTATTTAACAAATAATTTGTGACTAAGGCATGGACCAAGGCTCAGCTTTGCTTACGCTCTAGCAATACTAAGATTTCTATGTGTTAGGACCATGCATGTAACAACTTACAGGAACTGATTTTTTCATTCCACTATGTGGGCGTTGGAGTTGGAAGCTAGGTCAGTTACTAGGCATGACTGCAAGCATCTTTACTCATAGACACCTCTCCTGGGCCCACTGTCCATGTTTTGTTTGCCTTGCTGTTTATTCTTTCAAGAGCCCCAGGCAAAGTACATTGGCTTATGTTCCATAGAGATGACACTTAATGTTAGGGGTAGTGTCATGAGCAAACAGGAGCCAACCAGTCTGCCTGTTGCTGATGGAACTTGCTCACTCCCATTTGAAGATACTCAGACACCTGTGTCAATATGTCTGATGCTTCCCTTGTGGATCCTATGATGCTTGTGTTGGGTTGATCGAGTACTTGCTGCATCCATGGTCACGTGATCTTCCATTGCTTCTGGTTTATGATGATGACCTTGACTGAGCAAACAAAAGCTGAATGATCATCCTGCCTGCCGCCTCTCACCCACTGGATGAGTTCTCCAGATTGCACACCTAGGTGGTGAGTAAACTAAAACGATGGAGAGTCAAGAAAATGTGGTTTGAGACAGGCAGATAAGATTATCTCTCCAAACTGGCAACCCTTGTGCTTAGTCCTTCCTATTTTAGCCTCAGTGCTTTCTGAATCTCTTAAACTTGCTGAGCTGAATTTGTCTACATTCCAGGCCATGTCTGCCCTAAATACAGACACTTGGCATCTTTTGAACTTGTGAAGGAAGAGGCTGTAACTGAGTCCAAGAGCACCACTTTCTATAGAGAAAGCCCACGGGGCAGCTTCAGCTCACTTTGCCCAAGGGGCTTGATCGGGGCCAGGATTTCTCGTTACTTTCATATGCTTTTTGCCTATCATGGTCTTATCACTTAAAATGTTGTGGTTCTGTTGTCTCTTCTACTAAGCTGCATCCTCCTTGATGGAACAAAATATTCCGTTTCAAGTACATAGATGTCCCATAGCAAAATTCTCCTCTCTAAGTTAAGATAGCTAAATGACTCTCCCCTGAGATGCCTGCAGGAACGCAAATGGCTAAGTGCACAGGACACATCATCCTTTTTAAATGGAATGCCCTAGAATGGAGAAGTTATTTTTTTCAAATGTATAATTTTTTTGAGAACTAGAAGATATTTTCTTACTTTTCAATCACATAAATTACATCTGCTGAGAAAGTGTCACAGCGCAGTTGTTTATTGTTGCCCCTAAAGGCTTATCTGAGAGTCATGCTGCTCGTATGTCAAGTGCGGTTAATGTCTGGTTTCCTAAAAAGTTGTGTCGGGCTTAGAGAGAAGGCGGAGTGAGCAGAAACTACCAACAGGAATTGTTTGTCCTTGCAACCTTAAAAGTAAGTTCTATCAAAATCTGTAGCTTTCAAAACTAGGAGGAATTGTATGAAACAATTAGATAAAACAACAAGCTGCAGATATGTATAAAAACCATGCTTTTTAAATACTTTTAAAATTTTTATTTTGTGATAATTTTCTGCAGGTATATAAAGACATTTCATCATATTCGATAACTATTCCCTCTCCAGCTCCTCCCTCATGTCCCCCTCAGCGTGTACTAACTTCCAGTTCCTCTTCCTCTCACTTCCTTCTCTCCCTCGCTGTGCAGTAGCCAGCAGCAATAACATCCAACACGACTACTCACTCATTCTTTAATACTAATTGATCACTTTCAAATTCATAAAAAAGCTGGGCATGGTAGCTCTTACTTGTAATCTTGGGAATCAAGAAGCTGAGGCAAGAGAGTTCAAAACCAGCTTAGTATGTGGGATGTATTCTTCTAGCTAGGCTGCCTTGTCTGACCTCACTGTGAGAGGAAGTGCCTAGCCTCACAGAGATTTGAAGTTTCAGGGTTGGGGGGATACCCAAGTGGGCCCCACCTGCTCACAGGAGAAGAAGAGGGTGAGGAAAAGATTGTGGGGGTGAAACTGGGAGGGGGCAGTGAGCATGACATAAAGTGAATAATAAAAAAAATAGATAAAATTAAATTTAAAAAAGCCATCTTAGAAGACTAAATGAGTTCCAGACTAGCTTAGACTATACAGTGAACCCCTATGTCTAAAGAGAAACAAACAACTTTTTTGAGTAAAATAAAAACAGCATCCTGCCTTGCAAAGTAAGTAAATTACCCAAAATTTAGCTCTACTTTAAATTTCTGTTCATTAAAAAAAAATTGAAAATATATTAAAAGCTACTAGTATGACACTTGACATACAGTAGATATGGATGCTGATGTGAACCATCCTCCTGCCCATTTCTAGATTACTGGCACTGTGGCAAAACCTGCTTAACCTTGAATAAAGAACAGAAAGTTATGAATTTACCTATTTGCTATATTTTGCTGCTGCCATTCCAGCTTCTATTTTATTTTGTACTTTTCACTCATATCCTCAAGTTATAAGTGTCCATGTTTTACATTTTAAATTTGGTTTATCATTTTGTTTTCTATGTAAAATGGAAAACCCCTATAGAAGACAGTAATATTGAATTCTGCTTTGCTATGGGGCACATACCATATAAGAAGCTTATCTCATCTCGAACTTAATCGCAAGGGAATGTTGTTAATGGAAAAGCCAAGGGTGAAAGAAGTGTGCCTTTCAGAAATTTATTCAAGTATAAACCCATTATATTAGCAATCATATATTGCAATAATATAGTAGCAATAATATATTTCTTCCTCTTCTACACTTAGATAAGATTTATTGTATATGGCTATTGAATTTCAACAGGGTGAATGCAGAAGTAAAGAGGTCTTTAAATGAGGTGATTTAAGTATCAGCATCTGATAATGCTGTGGGTGTAGTATAAATAAGTAAACATGTTCCCCAAAGGAACATGCTTCAGACTGTCTAAACAGTAAGCTACAGAAGTGACGAAGTGTTCTCTGTGTGACTTCTCCCATCTGAAATAGTTCAATGAAGATGAAAAACTATACCTTAAAACTTGCAGCAATCTCCCTACAATACCCCATAAATCTGAAGGTGCAATGCTTTTCCTTTTTGTGTAACCTAGACATATGGAAGGAGGCACCTCATTTGCTCATTACAGTACCGTGTTTGAAGTGTTGCATTTATATTTGCAGTGCCTGTTGTGTTTGTTTCCTTATGCAATATACTGGTGCACTTGGGCTTTGTGGGCCAGGAAAAGGATATCATTTAAAGAAAACAGAGTGCATGCCAGGTGACAGACTATTAGCTTAGCACAGAAATCTCTGTGCCCTTAGCAAGAGCACTGCAACTTTTAAAAATTACTTATATTGTTTTACAGTCTAGTCTTCCCCCACCCCCTGTCTACCCTCCCTCAGTTCCTCATCCAATTCCTCTTCCACAGTGTCTTTAAGAGGATGTCCCCTACGCTCCCACCAGGCTTCCCCACTCCCTGAAGTCTCAAATCTCATGAGAGTTAGGAGGCCATTGTGTGTCAGAATGGGACTTGTGAGCTGCCTGGTTGGTGGCTCAGTGTCTGGAAGACTCAGGGGTCCAGGTTAGTTGAGATTGCTTGTCTTTCTATGTGGTCACCTCCCTCCTCAGCTTCTTCCAGCCTTTCCCTAATTCAACCAAAAGGGTCTCTGACTTCAGTCCATTGGTTGGGTGTAAGTATCTGCACCTGACTCTTTTAGCTGCCCTCTCAGAGGGCAGCCATGCCTGGCTCCAGTCTGTAAGCACATCATAGCATCAGTAATAGTGTCAGGCCTTAAAGCCTCCCCTTAACCTGGATCCCAATTTGGGTCAGTCACTGAATCTCCTTTCCCTCTCTCTCTTCTTCTTCTTTGTCCCTGCAGTTCTTTTAGACAGGAACAATTCTGGGTCAGTGTTTTTGACTGTTGGATGACAGATGACAACCCTATCCAAACTTGATGTCCTGTCTTTCTACTTGCAGTGAACTTTACGAGTTCCCTCTCCCCACTGTTTGGCATTTCATCTAAGGTGTCTCCCTTTGAGTCCTGAGAGTCTCTCACCTCTCAGTCTCTGGTAAGTACCCCCACACACCCTTCAAGGATGCATATTTCTATTCATTCTGTTGACCCTCAGGGCTTCTCTCCTGTCTCCTCCTCACCTCCGCCCGATCTTGTTTACCTGTTCCCTTCCCCCACCCCTCTCTCATCCAGGTCCCTCCCTCCCTCTGCCTCCCATGATTGTTTTCTTCTCCCTCCAAAATGGGACTGAGGCATCCTCACAGAACTAAAGAAGGCTAACAGGAAGGGCCCAAGTGAGAATTGCAACTTTAAAGAGCACTCGCATTATTATTTAAATTGGTTTAGGCTGATCCTCACATCAAGAAATTCTGGTAAGCAGTCTACCCCAAAGCCCAAAACCCACTGCAAATAAATTTGTTTGCCTTGGGGACTTATTTCATATTTATCTTTTGCAATAACAATAGTCATACAACATTTTAATAGCACTGATCTGAAAGGTCAGAACATCTAGATTCTACCCAATCATTCCAGGGTTTACAAGTTAACTGAGGCTTTCCTGTGGCTTTGTTCTGTATCAAGCACAGATATCCACTTGCTGTTGAACTTAAAATATTTTATCAGATGGCAAGGAGTGCTTGCTAATAATTCTGATGAACTTTTACATTCTCTAATTTACATAAAATAAAATTTGTTGGAGATAAAATTACTGAATATCAAAGGAAATATCTCCAATGATGCTCTTCTCTTGAAAAGTAGCAAGCACTACCATGTAACCTCTTCAAAGACCTGTGTTCCCTGGACCGTGACGGAGTCCCTTGAAGAGTAGTGTGCAATGCCCTGATGGTACCACATGTAGTGATGCAGCCCTACAGTAAATGAGTGATAGTTTTTGCTACTTTTAGGGTATAATAATTTTGTATGAATATACAGAATACATAAAAATAATTATATCCATACAACATGAAGTTTATAAAAGTTAATGTTTGGCAAGACATTTTAAGTTGAAATTAACTTGATTTCATGTTTTAGTTTGGAATATATTTGGGGATGAATTCTGTATTTGGATGTTTATATACCACTATGTCCTCACTATTGTGGTTCAGACCTCTGTTTTTTCTGCCTTTTTGTCACCAAAGCCTATTAAGTAGATGGGTTCTATGGCTTACTGTTGTCCAGTTGATGATATAACTAATACCCATCGTTAAAAACTCTCTCTCTTTCTCTCTCTCTCGTTCTCACTCTCTCTATTTCTCCTCTCTCTCTCACGCACACACATAGGCCTTTCTCTCTCTCTCTCTTTCTTTCTTTCTCTCTCTTTCTTTCTTTCTTTCTTTCTTTCTTTCTTTCTTTCTTTCTTTCTTTCTTTCTTTCTGACTCTACCTTCACAGAGTGTGGAGACAAGGTATTCTACCTCTGAGCTTTATTCAAGAAGTAATCATGTCACAAAGCATCTTGAAAAGCCTCTGGTAGCAGGCTATTTCTTTATCCTGCAGGAAGCAAGAACCTGCTGTCCCTCATGAACTAACAAGAAAAGACATTGTTACCAGGTTCAGTGATCTCAGAGATTATTTCTCTTGGCCTCCTATCTGAGACAATAACCCATTGTATGCTGCTCAGTCAACATGCATGTTGCAAGTATGTGTGTTTAATAAGAAACTCTAAGATTTTAGTTTGCTTTATTTTATTTTTTTTAGGAGATATAAGGACATATAAGAATTCAGTCTTCTGAATAGAAGACTGTTTGGAGCAATATTAACTTTGTCTCACTACAAATGTGTTAATTATGAAAATTCCCCCCAAAATTGTTTGAAAGCATCACTAATTGCCAGGTCAAAGAAGTTAGAATGACCTCATTGAATTATATAGTTTCTCTTTAAAATTAAAAAGTAGTGTTTTCTGATGAAAGTGGAATTTATTATAAATAATTATAGAATAATTGTCTAACTATGTAAGAATTAGTGAAAATTGTGCAGTGCACAGCACATTATCACATATAAGATAATATTCTGGTCAGGCATAGGAAGTCCATGCTGTCTTAGCATGTGACAAAGTCCATCTGGTGATGGCACTCTTGATCATCACTGTTACCAGTTCATTGTAAAACAGGAAAAGTCAGTGGTTTCTATGTGTTGAGCAATTTTCAATGAACTAAGATTGCTATTTTCAAAGTCACAATTTACTCCAAGATGATTATTTGATAAGGAAAGTGGCCCAAGTTTCTGTCTGTCTATCTATCTATCTATCTATCTATCTATCTATCTATCTATCTATCTATCTAATCTATCATCTGTCCATTCACCTATCCATCCATCCACCTATTTATCTGTCTCTGTATCTACTTCACTTTCTATTTTGAAGGAGCTTTGATGATTTGCAATATCTGAATAAAGAGATCCTACTGTTATTTCTCTCATCTCCTATAACTGTATATTTAACAAAATCCTGACAGAAATGTCTTAGCCATACTATCCACTGAATTACATATGACATTCAATATCCAGCATCCCAAAAGAGTGTCCTTTTCAATCTGTCCTTATGATACAAGTCAAGGCACCACTTTGCATTTGGTTACCATTCTACTTTTCTATATCAGTGAATTTTTTTGTCTTGAGTTGCTCTTTATGCCACTGACAACTCTAAAACTACACATCAGTTTTATTTGCCCTATTATTCAATGTATTGTTTGGGCATTTTGTTTTTAATAATCTAAGTTTTTCAAAGAAGTAGCTACAGAGGAGAATGCACTTCTCAGCCTTTTCCTTTGTTTCACACAAATAGTTTGATGGATGAGTTACACCTTGGACGTGTGATTAAAATGGGGTACAGGGCTAAACAAAGAATTCTCAACTGAGGAAACTTGAATGGCTGAGAAGAACCTTAAGAAATGTTCAATATTCTTAGCCATCAGGGAAATGCAAATCAAAATAACCCTGAGATACCACTCACACCAGTCAGAATGGCTAAGATCAAAAACTCAGGTGATAGTAGATACTGGTGAGGATGTGGAGAAAGAGGGACACTCCTCCATTGTTGGTAAGATTACAAGCTGGTACAACTATTCTGGAAATCAGTCTGGTGGTTCCTCAGAAAATTGGACATAGCATTACCTGAGGACCACTACTGGGCATATACCTAGAAGATGCTCCAACATATAACAAGGACATATGCTCTACTATGTTCATACAGCCTTATTTATAATAGCCAGAAGCTGGAAAGAACCCAGATGTCCTTCAACAGGGGAATGGATACAAAAAATGTGATACATTTACACAATGGAGTATTACCCAGCTATTAAAAATAATGAACTTGAGAAATTCTTAGATAAATGGGTGGAACTAGAAAATATCATCCTGAGTGAGATAACCCAATCACAAAAAGAACACAAATGGTATTTAGTCACTGATAAAGTGGATATTAGAACAAAAGCTTGAAATAGCCAAGATTCAACTCACAGACCACATGAAGCCTATGAAGAAGGAAGACCAAGTGTGGGTGCCTTGATCCTTCTTAGAAGGAGTAACAAAATACTCAAGGGAGCAAATATGGAGACAAAGTGTGGCACAGATAAGTTACACCTTGGACATGTGATTAAAATTGTAGCAGCCATGTGTCTCTGCCTCAAATTTACATTTTTCTTTTAATTTTTTATTTTAGAATCAAGTTATTCATTTTATTGTACAGGCAAGAGAAATAAAATTAGATTCCACCTCTTGGGGAAAGGAAAATATCAAATTCATCATTGGAATTAGTTAAACATCTATGTAGAGTTTTGGGGGCCACTTCTAGGAATTTGGCAAGAATTTCATATTAGCCTAGGACAAGGGTCAGGATGAATGCAGCTGAGGAATGTATTGTATTCTTTGTATTTTGTTCATCCTGATAAACTCCTAGACACAGGGACTATGGGATTTTTTTTTAAATTTCCTTGTTTGTTTCTTAACTACCTTGTCTATGCTTTGTTTGTTTCTTGACTACTTTGTCTTTGATCTAAGAACTGACCCTATTGTTTGCATGTATCTAGAATGGTTTAAAAGCAGACTGGAAAAAATACAAACCTGCTTCAGCTTCAGCACTGGCTGGCATCACGTTGTAATGTCTAATTGTCTTTTTCTTTTCAATTCTCTCTCTCCCTTGAAACCCTGATGACTGAGTTGGCTTGGTCAAACATCAAACCCATTAAGATGTACTTTGTAGGATAGACATTTAGACACTTGAAGTATTTCATTTTGTTTTGTTTCATATTTTGGCACTGGTCTGTTAATTTTGCCTGCAGCATTTATGACAAGCATTCTAACTGCCATTTTGTATTTAATCAATATCTTGTACATTTGCTATTTTGGATTGTTCTATGAATATTCCTTGTTCCTGCTCTTGTGCTTACTGTATTTAATCAGTTCTATGTGCCAGTATACTTTTATGTGTTCTTATTTTAGTTTTTGATTATACTACTGAACTTTGGTTTATGAAGGGGATAGGTATATACATTGGCTTTACTACTCACACCCCTGCTCTCAAATAACAACTCAGAGACTTATAATTTATTATTAATAATAATGCCTAGGCCTTAAGCTACACTTGTTCCCCTACTAGCCCATAATTCAATTAACCTATTTATGCTATTATATGTCTGCCATGTGGCTGGTAGCATCTTCTCAGTTCCATATGTCTGACTTCCTCTGGGTCTAGGTAGAGAGTCATGCACCAGATTGCTTTCCAGAGTTCTCCACCCCTTTCTCTGCCATATGTCCCATCTTTACATCCTGAGTCAGCTTATTGATCATCAGAATTTATTCACAGGTGATGCTTTTACACAGTGTACTAGAGATTATTCCTATACTTCCCCTCTTTAGTACAATAAAATGTTCTTAATCTTACATCAATAAGCCATGTCAATTAGAACATTTATGAAAACTATCAGATAAAATTACATTCACAATATCTAGTCCATTTGTATTCGACAAACTTAGAGGAAGTACTCCATTATCCTGTCTTGGTAAATCCAAAGTTCTGTACCTAAGTCATTCTTTACAATAATTTGCATTACCAAACTAAAATGATTTTTTTTAGACTTTATAACATTTTTTCCAATTCTAAACAACTTAAGCTCATCTGTGAGACTATAAGTATCTAGACTTCAACCCCATCAGAGACTTAAGAAAGATAAATATTACCTCAATAAGCAGGAACTTCAGAACAGGCAGCTTCCAAAACTATAGAAACAAAAGAGGTTTTTGGCTACCTGGACAGTCACTCAAGGTTTCTCTAAGTTGTTGAAGCATGATTTTTTGATGTTTCAACCCAGAGTATCTGACAGATTTTTATTTGAAGCAAGAATTATGAAGGACTGCTTACCTTGTCTTGGCAAAGCTTAGCAGTTGATTTCTCTGTGTCCCTTTCTCCAGTTTGGACAACATTTTATCTGCAGTTGAAGCATGAACAGGTTTTGAACAGTGGCTAACTTGCCTCTATACTGAGGTTCTTTTATGCTCGCCATTTTCTTTGGTATAGATGTGCCGCCAGGAACAGTTATGTCATGAAAAGCCTTATGTTAATAGAACATCTTCAAATGTCATTTTTTTGTAGATATCTGAGGGTTTTGAAGATCATCTACCTATCTATAGTATATCAGAATAAATTTTGCTTGTTTCTAGCTATTTACTTTGTTTAACCTAGAAAACATATTTCTGTAATTAACCAAACTAGTACCTAACCCGAGCATAAGTTTGATTGATTGACTTCTAACTTTTTTTTTACAATTTTTTTTTACAATAATTTACAATTATTCCAAACATCCTGTAATAGTAACATTTCATTTTTAAGTGAGTAGCATAGGCACAATACCTTACACAAGAATTGAAACAACATATTCAGTATATAGTAGAAATTATAATCCTAAATCTGTGTCAGAATAAAAAGTCCATACCAAATGTAAAATATTTGATTTGTTAATGCTCGTTAGTCTAAAAATAGATTCAATATTATATCTTTTTATCTTATCATTCTCATATCCTCCTTTTTCATCCCTTCTCCCCCTCTTTTGTCCACCTCTAACACTAGATAGAATAGAAAGAAGGCTAATGGAAAGAAAAAGAAAGTGGAAAACTAGATCACTGAATCTAACCTCCTATATTTTGTTTGCTCCTTAAGACCATCAGCAACTTGTGACCAACACCTTTAAAACAACAACAAAATCTACCATCCATCAAATGGCCTAAACCCATCCATCCCATTTTGTGGGGAATAGGATGTTGTTCTCTTAAAATTGCTTCCTGTTATATGAGGGTGATATTTTCTTTTAGGGTCCTTAGAAATTTGGGGCAAAGGAAAGCTAGCTATATCATGTGTTGTCTGCTCTCTGTGTGATGAAAAATATCAGAGCTTGACTGAAGTCCTCACTGGAACCGTTTTTGTTGCTGGATGATTTAGCTAGTCATATATATATATATATATATATATATATATATATATATATATATATATCAGTTTAAGTGAAAAGGTCATAGAACAGAGTATGAGATAAATGGGTTTTGGCCATTTGGGGGATGGTAGACGTTTGTTGTGGATTTTGAGGAAGCAGCAATTAAGCCTGTAAGTTAAGATCACCTAGGCTACTTGTCTTGTCTTCTTTGGTATCTGGTCATTTCATTCTGCCACATATAAATGTTCAAAGGTAATATGCATTTCTGCATCAAATAGTGTATTTCCGAAATGTGTGGTGTGCACAATTCAGCTTAAGATGATTCTTAGTTTTATGTTCAAGCAGAAAAAAGGCCATGAAGCTTTATAAGTCTATTGTGACTGTATATCTAAAGTATAATATAAATTTCCATTCATGCCATATGAAAGGATGGCATGATAAGTTTTGAAGACTCTGTAGCTAACAAGATTTATTAGCTATTTCATGTCTCAGACAGTCTCACAGCTGTTCCCTTGTAGCCAAGATCTTCAGGAGGTTTCCCCTGATCAATCTAACCTTTATTAATTAAAATTAAATCCATAGCTTTTCTTCTCCTGTTGAAACAAAGACAAACCTCTTCCCCAATGGAATATATTTCCTTCCATTCTGAAGTTCTCTCTCTCTCTCTCTCTCTCTCTCTCTCTCTCTCTCCTCTCTCTCTCTCTCTTTTTCACACACACACACACACACACACACACACACACATATATATATATATATCTGATTCATCAGTCCTTTAAAAACCCAGTGTATTTTAGTAGCTGTGTTTTTGCTTCATTGACATTTAAAAAATTTAAAGTCAATAAAGCATCTTTAATCTATGTCTGGGAGATTTCCCTATTTCCCTCCTGTTCTATGACCATTTCATTTAAACTCTAGTTAGATCTTTTTACAATTGTTTGACCTCTAGGATTGTATGATATGTCTGAAACATATTTCATGCTATACTATCTAAAATAATGTATTTTAATGTTGGAGTTTTACCAGCTTTTGTCATAAAAGGCATTTCCAAGATATCATCCCTAAAAAATATGCAATCCCAGAATCATCCTTTTCAGAACCTAAGACACAGCTGATTAAACTTTTGAATATGTATCAATAGTATGATGTATTCACATACTTTAATTTTCTAAAAAACATTAGACAAAATAAAACATATAGGCTATTGAATATCATTGTTTTAAGGTGACATCAAACATAGTCTGTATACTTAACTAAGTATATTGAATATCTGTGGGTTGCCATTCTAATTCCTCAAGACTGTGGATTTTTCTCTTCTAGAAAGACTTTTCTTTTGCTCTCATTGTAGGCTCCAGATTGGATTCATCTGAATATCCTTTATTCTGATTTAAAGAATCCTTTAATATCAGTTTTATGGCCTCCAATCTAGTAATTTATTCCTCTCAGTCTTTCCTTATATAAGTCTAATTTACTCATATTCTTTTAGATTGGATATGTAAAATTATAATTATTACTGAAAAAATAATTATTTGTATACTGATCAGCAAAACAAATTATATGGAATCCAGATAGATTGTGTCATTGCATTTTCCAGTTTTTAACACAGGATATATATATATATATATATATATATATATATATATATATATATATATATATTGTCTCTAACAATATCAATATAACAATATTGTCTCTAACAAGACAAGAGTTAGAGACTTCTGTGTAGTTAGGGTGTGCCAAGTTTCTCTGTCACTCAGCTAGTTCATCACACAGGCTGCTAACTGCTTGCTCTGCCCATTTGGGTCAGTCCTCCTCTCCACCCAAGTCTGAGCAATTGCAGGATTTCACCCATTCCACTGGGCTGGGCCTGTCCTCTGACCTTCATCCACTCTGAGATGTGGCCTCAGGCCAAAGCATGCTGCAGCCTGTCCTGGCTCCAGGACATTCCAGGCTTTCATCTTGGGCATACACTGGTTTCCCATGGGTCCAAGGATGCTCAATATACTTTGCCACGTTTGGGAAGTGTTGTAATGCTTAGGTCCTAGAGACACCTTGGTGTAGCATCTTCCAACTAAGTCAGCTCATGGGACTCATGCATGGGATGTGCACTGAGGCTTTTGGTTCTCTCTCTCTTAAAGAGAACTACTTTCTGCACAACTAGAAAACTGCTTTGGGTTCCGTGGCTCCTCTAGGATGTCTCTGAGTATGGTGTCCCCTGCTCTGAGGTCGGTGGCTTCTCTAGGATGTCTCAGGATATGGTTTCCACAAGGGTGCAGACCCACTGGTTGTCTGCTCTTGCCACCACGATGCGGAAGCGGGGCCGAACCACATTTTCTATATCCATTCTTGTGTCGTGGGACATCTGGTTTCCAGCTTTTGCCTATCACAATCAAGGTCTCTATAGACATAGTGGAACATATGCCCCTATGGCATGGTGGGGCATTTTCTGGGTATATCCCCAAAAGTGGTATTCCTGGGTCTTCAGGTAGATCTATTTCAAATTTTCTGAGGAATCTTTATATTGATTTCCAGAGTGGTTGTACCAGTTTGCAATCCGAACAGTAATGGAGGAGTGCTTCTCTTTCTCCACATCCTTGCCAACATATGATGTTGCCTGGGAAATTGATCTTAGCCATTCTTATTGGTGTAAGATGGAATCTCAGGGTCATTTTGATTTGCATTTTTTTGAATACTAAGGACTTTGACCATTTCTTTAAGTGTTTCTCAGCCACTTGAAATTCCTCTGCTATGAATTCTATTTAGTTCTATACCCCATTTTTTTATTGGATTGTTTAGATTTTTGGTGGTTAGCTTCTTGAGTTCTTTATATATTTTGGATATTAGCCCTTAATCTGATGAGAGGTTAGCGGAGATTTTTTTCCAAATCTGTAGGTTGCTGATTTGTCTTATTGGCTATGTCTTTTGCCTTACAGAAGCTTTCCACTTTCAGGAAGTCCCATTTATCAATTCTTGATCTTAGAGCATGAGCTATTGGAGTTCTGTTTAAGAAATTTCCCCCTGTGCCAATGAGTTCAAGGCTCTTTCCCAGTTTCTCTTTTATTAAATTCAGTGTATTACATTTTATGTTGATGTCCTTGATCCACTTGGACTTGAGCTTTGTGCAAGGTGACAAATATGGGTTTATTTTAATTTTTCTACATATCAACAGCCAGTTAGACCAGCACCAGTTATAGAAGATGCTTTCTTTTTTCCATTGTATATGTTTGACTTCTTAGAAGTAAACATACCCATGAGGAGTAGAAGAAGAAAATAGTCAAACTCAATAAAATTCTTCCAAACTGAATCCAAGAACACATTCAAACAATTATTCACCACGATCAAGTAGACTTCATCCCAGGGATGCAAGGTTGGTTCAATATACAAAAACCCATTAATGTAATCCTGTATATAAATAAACTCAAAGAAAGAAATCAATCACATTACCATCTCCTTAGATGCTGAAAAAGCATTTGACAAAATACAACACCTCTTCATGTTAAAAGTATTGGAGAGATCAGGAATTCAAGGCCCATATCTAGCCATAATAAAAGCAACATACAGCAAACCAACAAAAAATATCAAATTAAATGGAGAGTTACTTGAAGCAATTCCACTAAAATTAGGGACAAGGATGCCCACTCTCCCCATATCTATTCAATATAGTACTTGAAATGCTAACTAGAAAAATAAAACAACAAAAAGACACCTGGAACTTTTCTAAGACCTGAATCATTTATTCTAAGCTTGGATTTTTAGCAAAGTTTGAATTACATGCCTACCACAACAATGGGCACCACATGTAACACTGCTTTTCCACTCGTACCCCAATTCCTGACTAATGACTCAGAGGCTTATTATTTATGAATAAATGCATAGACTTTAAACTACACTTGCTCCCTGACTAGCTCATTTAAACCATTCTAAGTCTGCAATAAAGCTGATTACATCTCCTCAGTTCCATGTGTCTGACTTACTCAGAATCTAGGTACATATTTCTTGGAGTTCCCTGCCCCCTCCCCATCCTCTGCCAGATGTTCCACCTTCTAATCCTGTCTCAGTTTATTGGCCATCAGACTTTTACTGACATGTAAAGCTTTTACACCACAGTGTACAAGAGATTGTCCCGACAGACAACACCAAATATCTTCATGGAGAATTGAAGATATTGCAATATGAAAATGCATTATACCTACTGAGCTTCATAAGTCAGTAGCTAGCTGCACTGTGGAATAATAGTTTGTTCTCAGAGGCACCCTTTCAGTCACTTCCCAGTAGTGCAAGTGAGCATAGAAATGTGTATTACCATTTCAGTATAAATCTCAATAAAAATTTTGACACATAAATTATGTGAGTTTTCTGTTAACTTTTAACCATTGTATCATGGAAACTTCATGTTGAACTATGTAAATTTAATTGCATTTGATGTATGTGAGAAGTCACAGATCAGCACTTTTGATGTTTAAGAACTAACCAAACTTATATGTATGTGTATGTATGTGCATGCATGTATATGTATGTTTGTGTGCATATATGTATGTATATATGTGTGTGTAGTATACATTTCTTAAACACTTAAGCTCATCTATATTTAATCATGAGTATAATTGGGTGATAATAAGATGTACATGCGTTCTAGTACATTCTACTTTATTCTGTAGCCATAGAATTTGTTTATGTCTTGTTTATTTTTGAGTTTGCAATAAATTTTTTTTTCTGTGAGAAATTTCTTAGTGCCAATATGCCTATTTTTACATTCAAAAAATCCACCCACATTAACTTCAAAATTATAAAAATAACTCATTTGAATAGCACACTTACCAACTCCAGTGCTGCATGGTTGCTGGTTATTTTTTATTTAGTTGTTACTTTATTGATTTATTGTTTTTACCCTTTGTAGAAGATAAATAGGGAACTATTTCTGGACATTCTTGAGCCAGGCTTTCACCCCAAAGAGAGTGTCAAACTATATACCTTACAGTTTATACAAGCTGTGGATAGAGTTTAATAGAATAATATTCTTCAGTTTCGTTTTATAGTATGTATTTGGATGGTGGCTTTGTTTGATTTTCCTTGTACTTTGCTTGAAGTTCCTTCATGGAATTGTACTGTTTGATTTGAAAATTCTCAGGTTAATTGATACAAGATGAGCATATCTATAGAAAGTCTTGTCATATGAAAAATTTCTTGTAGGAACTTCTTTCACAGAGCCATGATCTTAGAACAACTGCCAGTCATTGATTTGTCCTACAAACTTCTGTTTTTAATTTTTCAAAATCGTATATAAATGTGATTATTATGGCCTGACAGATGGATGTTGTGGCAGTTAAGAACACTTGTTTTTCTTGCAAAGCCCAGGGATTCTTTACCAGAACCTACAATGTGGCTCACAACCCCCTGCAGCTCTAGCTACAGGGAATTTGAAGCCTTCTTATAACCTCTATAGGAAGCACATACACATGTAATGCATAGACATCCATGCAGGTAAAATACCTATGCACATAAAAACATAAAAATAAATACATCTATCATAAACTTGATATAACCATAGTTTGTGGGTGGGTTCTCTTGGATAACCATGTGTGCTTAAGGCTGGTTGATGTCTGAACTCAAAGGTCATTTTCATAATTCTGTACTGTGAATGCTCAGCTTATTCACCAGCAGTATATTTTGCTGTTTCCCCAGTTTTTTTGGCCTTTATCAGTAAAGCTACTACAAGTCACTAATTGTTATTGTATTAACATAAAATATTTATTCACTATGACAATATCTAGGGATTTGTCTGAATATATTTACTGTGATAACCTGCTCTGAACACCTTTTCCAAATAGCCTTTCTACTACTGTGCCAATCAGAGAGCTCATGGTTCTTCTTCATAGTTCTTCTATCAGATCATACTGATAGACTGATACTTATTTCTTTTTAGTAGTATTTCTAACAGATGTTCTGTGTTTATCATTATATCATCAGGGACTAATGATCACCTTATGGACTAATTGCAAGATTTTGATATTCTTATCTTTATATATTTTGATATATAGATCTATTGCCAATTTTATTTTTGATTGGTTTACTGTTTCACTCACCCTTTACTTCTAAATATACTCAATTTTATATTAGTCTTCTTATATTATTGATAAATATTTTATTATAGAATAACTCATTTTATCCTCTTAAGGACATATTGTTACAGAGCAAAATTTTAATATATTTTGACACATATTTTTAACTTTTTAGATTATGATCTGACTTTTGTATGTTTTAAGTCTTAAATAAAAAACTAGCCATTTTTTCTTTCATAATTTCTTCTGCATATTTCATAATTTTGAAGTTTACATTGAGAGTTAAGCTTAACTTTTACTAGCATTGTTATAGATTATGGGAACTGTACTGAAGTCCAGCTCATCATATTGCATACAACATTGACTTGCTACAGGTTAGCTGTTGGAAATGCATAAATGCTTTTGGATGCATGGGGTCCTGTCTGCTCTGTACTCCAAAGTCCCATGTGAAAAGCAAACACCTCTGCCTTTGAACTGAAACGCATTCCTAAATTTTTCTCTAGTAGTTTCACAGTATGGACTCTTATATCAGCATCTTTGAATCATTTGCTGCAGAGTTCTGTACAGCATGAGAGATAAAGGTCCAGTTTCATTTTTTCTGCTTATTGAGGTCCACATATTTCAAAATCATTTGTTGAAGAACCTGGCATTTATTTAATGGATAATTTTGTTATCTTTTCCAAAAATTTGGTAGCCATAGTTTCATAATTCTAAACATAAATTCTCTGTTCTCTCTCTCTCTCTCTCTCTCTCTCTCTCTCTCACACACACACACACACACATATCCTGTGAAGACATGTGAATGAAACAGTTAACTATTCTCAAAGGGCATGCCCATTCCTTTGATATTGTGATACCACATGGTTACCTACAAGAGCCAGGCTTCAGAGACCACTGCTGACTTACAAAAAGATTATAAAATCTTATTTTATAATATTTTGAATAAGTTTGTGTTTTGTGATAATCCTCATTCATAGCTATCTGGCTAAATAAAAAATTATTGACAGATTCCTTAGGTATATATTAGATATAAATTTATTATATTGGGTAGCATCTGAATTTTATGCTTTTGTTCAAATGGTTCCCAATGTTATAAGGATTTCTTACTATGACTTAATTCTAAGAAATATATATGGAAATTTTTATATATTTGAAAGAATGGAATTATCATTAGTTTTTCCTATGTCACCTGCTAATCTGAGCTTATATGTCTGTTATTCATATGTGCTTATTATGTACACTACATATACATAATATATATGACATATTGTACATATATCAGTCATGATATACATACATATATAAGTATATATGTAGATAGGTATATTTACTCAATAATTATCATATATAGGAATAAAGATCATATAGGGATGATGGAATATTGATAAAGACAAAAGAACATGAAACATCAGTTGGTCATGAGTTCCCAGAGAGGTCATTTCCCCTCTGATATCAAGAATTAGTACTAAAGAGGCTTGTTAGTTAGAAATGTTAACAGTCCAGAAAATAAAACACAAACCATTTATGTATTCCTCAATGCAGCAAGACAAAATATATGTGACAATACCAGGTCTGTTTCAGCAATACCCCAGATAAATATGACTGGACTTGAGTAACCTCCACAAATACAGATGAGGGTATAGAAACCACTCTTGACAAGCAAAGGGAGAACAGGAAACTCAATACTATGTGCTACTCAATACTGAGAAATAAACCAACATGTCATTACTACTGGGTGTAGACTCCATCCAATGGGGAAAAATTTTGTGGGAAACCCTGACTGTCAGAATTTATCAGTCATTCAATAGTTTCTCAATTCCTGGGGTTGCAGTTGGAGTGGTAGAACTGCCGTCCCATGTGCACTGGCCAGGAGGACATTGTCCATGTGTCAGTGGGTTCCACAGTAGGACAACAGGCTTCACACAGTAATGAGTGAGGAAGCATTCTTCAGTTTCAGTGTACCTTCTGTGATATGGTGAAAACAGGTAATGTCAATAGCATCTAAAGTTCCATGTTTAAACTATAAATTCTTCAAACAAATCTAAATCAAAGGCATCTCAACCTGAAAATGAGCAGATGTCAACAGGAACAACAACCTTTCCTGAGCAATAGAGAAAAAGAGAGAAAAGAAAAAGTTTCAGATCTGAGACATTTTGGTCTTTTGCAAGAGGTCTGATTTTATTTTCTTTAGATTCCAAGAAGGAGAAAAGAGAGAAGGCAGTATGGGATAGGCTTCATTTAAAAAAAAAATGTATTTGAGGAAATAGTTGTTGGCTATTTCCTCAAGATGGAGAAAAAACAAAATTTACATATTCAAAAAGCATATTGAGACATAAACAAAAACTCCAAATGAAACAGACTAAGAAAAAACATAAAAATACATGTCAAAGCATATTGTTATCCAGCTTCTAACTACCTAGGAAAACTTTCCAAGCTGTCTTCACAAAATAAAGTATTACCTACAGGGGAAAAATAGTTCAGATGACAGCGGACTTTGCATCAGAAGCCAGGGCAGCCAGAAGGAAGGATACCACATCTTTCAAGAGCTAAAAGTAAAGAACTGTCAACCTAAAAATTGTATATCCACTGAAAATACACACCAGGAGGAAAAAAGCAATCAATATATCACTGAGTAAAAGAAAAGTCAGAGAGCATGTTGTCAGCAGACATATTTAGTACATTGACCAAAGTAATTTTCGTACACTGAGTAGAAGCGCAAATCTTGAAGCGTAAGAGAAGATGAGTAAGGAAGGGAGTGAACTTGTATTTCTGTGTAAGAAATTTTTCGATATTTGGGGTAAAGTTGAACCCATCTAGGGTGCTTCAGCAGACATTGCTTTTCTCCCCTGACAGTTTGCCCAGAACTTTCCAATAGTATGAGAGCTAGTCTTCAGGGAAGAGGCTTCCATCCAAATTGATCTCAATTCTGCCAGACACTGTGTCTGTTATGAATGATATATGCAGCAGTGTGTATTTACTTTCAAATTATGTAGGCAAGTGAGAAAAACAGCAATATCATATATTGTTTGCAGAGCTGCTTGAAATATTTGTCATGTAATTACCATGCAGCACAATGTTGTCTAACATCTGGAAAATAATTCGTTGTTCAGTCTTTTTGCCTCAATCCCAACTAAAATGTTAGGCTCATAATCTATTGGGTGTTCACCTGCAATCCCAGAGCATAGATTAGTCACTGACAAAGACGACAAACAAAATAAATATTTGCTAAAAGTGATGAACATAAGTCAAGAAAGACATGAGGCTGAAAAAAAACCAGAGTAAACTGCACAGATGGTGATTCACAGCATTAAGACATGAGGAGAAGCAGAGAGAGGAGAAAAAAAAAACAATAACTAGAAAAGAAAGGGAAGCTTGACTGGGGATGAGTGGTGATGGGCACAGAGGACCATTGTGTCTTCCATTACAGCCTATAGGGAGTTGGTGAACTCAAGGAGAGGGGTGAGGTATGAGCAGAAAGAGAGATAAACAGACATTGATTATTATGAGAACAATATTAGGCTTGAATATGGACAGAGAAATATTTCTACAGACCCAGGATGCAGATAAAAGACACTACCCATCTATTCACACCATCTTTATTCTGTAAATAAAACAAATGAGTGGTATTTGTGCAAAAGTAGCTATGATAGATGTTGTTAATTGTCAACTTGACATAATTTAGAATCACGTGGGAGATGAGCCTCTAGGCGTGCCACTAGGCAATGCTTCCTTTTGTTAGTTGAGGAAGTGCTGTCCAATTTGAGTGGCATTTTTTCCCATACTCCTGGAATATACAAATGGAGCAAGGGAGTTGGTCATGGACTGAATGCTCGAAATCTGCTCCCTGTTTGAACATGTGACTTTCACATCATAGGACTACACATTTGAGCCATGAGCCAAAATTATTCCTCTCTGCCTTAAAGGTCATTTGCTAGAGTATTTTACCACAGAAACAGAAAAGTAACTAGACAGTAGCTGTATGCCACTCAAGCAAATTTCTCATTTTTAAGCCTCATTTTTTCTACATCTATAGGTACCATGGTTCCTTACTCAATAGAGTATTGATCATCATCCTTGACTTCACTAATGTCTTGTCTTCCATGCTCTCCACCATGGGAAACACTTATTATATAAATCTGCTGGTCCTTTCCGTACCTTCTGAAAAAAATGTGTCAAGGAATATGAAAAATGTTCTTTTACTTTCAGCTCAGTAGCTTTTTGTGGCATTTGTCTTTGTCTTTATCTGCCCAATCCCAGATGTTTCATGTTTACTCCATAAGAAAAATATTACCAATTATTTTAGAGAGAATGGAAATTATTTTTGTATATCCACATATACATCTCTATTTCTGTATATGATGTATTTCTCAATTTCTCACACAGCAACAAGATGTAAATGCCCCCAACTAATACTTTGGATTTTAGTGGCAAAAGCTGTAGTCACCTCATATCAGTTTAAGAGGGTGTTAACCTTTGACAAATTAATTCATGTATGGGTATATGTATTCATGCATTATATATGCAACATTTGTGAAAACAGTTTGTACTCTACAAAATATGTCTTTTTTTTTTTTTTTTTTTTACTTTGTACTATTATTTCATTGTTGCTGTAGCAAAATGTCTAACAAGAACTGCTACGGAAATAAGGTGTGTTAAAAAATATTAAATTTGTTTTACCTTCCCTGTCCTGGTCCCAGAATGTGGACTTCCTGGTCCCAGAATGTGGACTCTGAGGGAAATTATTTATTATTCAATCCCTAGGCCATAAACACATTTTCTGACTAGCTCAGAACTGATTTGGCCCATTCAAACTTTTCTATGTCTACCAAGTGTTTAGTTACCTCTCTTCAGTCTAAGCCCTCCTCTGTCTCTCACAGCATCTCCTAGAGTTCATCTACCTGGTGTTTTATGTCAGCCTCTAGGCTAGAACAAAGAAGTAATTTCAGGAAGGAATATAAATCTTAGGCTATAACAAAGAAGTCGGCCTCAGCATAAAAATGACTTTGGGCTAGGACAGGGAAGTAAGCCCAGATATTCTGGTCATTCTGATAAGCCCTTAGAAACAGTGATCCCCGGAGTGATCATGGGACTTTGTTTATTGCATTGCTTGTTTTTTGACTATTTGTGTTTATGGCCTTACTTCTTCCTTGACTATTCGCATCTATTATATTGCTAGTTCCTCAACCTACAGAATATTTCAGAGTGACACAGATACTCTCTTTCTCTCTCTGTCTGTCTCTCTGTCTCTCTCTCTGTGTCTTTCTTTCTCTCTCTCTCTTTCTCTCTAACACACACACACACACACACACACACACACACTCTTATAAATTTAAAAGCCAAAAGTTTGGCTATTTACTTATTTAAATTCTATTTTATCAACATGTAAATGCTTATTTTTCTCTAGAGTATAAACTGCACAAATTTCTACAATGTATAAGAGAAAAATGAAACTTCATAGACTCTACATGTAATTTAAGCTATAAATTTCTCTCTGCTTCACAGCCAAGTTTGATAAGACTACTTGCCAGTAACATGTTCTAATTTACACCTCACCAACACTTAAATGTGTTGAAGGCTGACACAGCTAATTCTTTCAATCATCATCCTATTGTCCTCTCACGGATAGACAGCTCATGCTCACACAGTTGAGTAAAATCTCACTGGCAGGGATCACACAGGTGACACAGAGAATGTCCCTGTCTGGCTGTTATATTGAACCACTACAAAGAAAGTTTGTTCTTAAAATTAGGAAGCAACCTGTGGAATGCACTTTGCAGTTTGGAAATATACATCCCTCCCAAAACATTCAATGCCCAAATCCAAAAGTTTCAAAAGTTTCCCTTGGTTTTTTTTTTTTTTTTTTTTGCTCTTATTCTAATTTTGTTTCAAACTGGTTATGTTCAGTCTGGCACGTTTTTGATTAATATTCTTTCACCATCCAGAAGGGAAATCAGACATTCCTCTGTCTTTGTTCTGTCACGTGTATTTCTTCGGCAATTTTATGTAGTTGTTCATTTGCATGTTTACATATAATCTAATGGTTAATCTTCATTATCTGCCAGACAATACTGGGTATCACCTAGAAGATGGAAAATTGGGTGGTCTGTGAAATTGTTTCACAGGAATTTAGCACAGGACGAGACAGGTATGTGCATGTGCATGGCATCATTCTGTGGCTTTGGCCCAGATGAAATGAAAGAAAGAAACAGAATTTACCTCATACAGGCCTACAATTATGGACACATTTAATCCATTCCTTTCTTACCATGAAAGTGTCCATCCTCAAACTCTGGAGCAACTTTTATTGCTTTAAGTTGTGTTTTCTGAATTGTTTTGTCATTTCTATAAAAACAAAACAAAACAAAAAAACAACAGATAATTAATGCATAGTGTCTTACGTGGTAGTCAGACTTCCTGGACTTCACCATGCAGACTGGACTGTCCTTCACCTGAGGTCACCCAAATATGGAGAGATCAGGGACTTAAGTCATCAAATATAAAGCTAGAAACTCATAATTCAATGTTATCAATTATTGGTTTTAGTTGCTTTTCCCATTTAATTGTTGCTTTCCCCATAAGTACCTAAGAAATCGAGCTGTAGTTAATTTTGTAACATGACAACATACATTGTATGATCTGATAACCTACATTGGTAAAAACAGACCCGCTCAGTAGTAAAATTGATAGAATTGATACATGTTTCCCGGATAGCTATGAAATCCAAGTATCTCTTCAAACAAACAGCATTACTTACTTTGCTTTAGTGGAGTTACATAATTGATAATGACTATGCAATTGTGGAATTTTGGATTGTTTGTGTTTTTCTGTTTTAGGATAATTCATCTTCTTTCCAAGTGTTTTGAATATAGTCTCCATTGTGATTGCTTCAAAGGGAAATCTACATGGAGTCAAAGACAGGGAGATGTAGCCTTCTCCCACACTTCTCACCCTTCCCACTGGCCTCCAGTCACTGCAGCAAACAGGCTCAATTAGGTTAAACCTTGTCCTGCCTGGCTTTTCTTAATAATATTCATAAGATACTTGTACACATATACTTTCTTGTTTTCTTTTATCAGAAAAGTCAGAAAAATGTATTAAGTATATACTTATCATATATATAATACTAAGATATACAAGTAACTATTGTAGAATGTATATTGTTTGTATTTGCTTCTATACTCCTAATTACTGTATAAATTATTTTTTAGTCCATAGGGATTTTAATATATTTTAACATTAAGAAACATTTAGTGGCTTTAATCTTCCTACTAACTTTATTTTTTATTAATCATTTTATTTGTTTACATTTCAAATGATACATCCTTCCTGGTTACCCTTCCACAAAGCCCCCATTTTGTCCCCCCTCTCCTCTCTCCCATTTGCCTCTATGAGGGTGCTCCTCCACTGACTCACCCACTCCCTCCTCACCACTTTTGCACCCATGTACACTGGGGCATCAAGCCTCCACAGGACCAAGGGCCTCCCCTCACATTGATACCAGATAAGGTAATTCTTTGCTTTATCTGTAGTTGGAGCCATAAATTCCTCCATGTATAATCTTTAGTTGGTGGTTTATTTTCTGGGAGCTTTGGATCCCTAGGTGTGGAGGTCTCTGGATGGCCTTTTCTTCAGTCTTCATTCCATTGTTTTGTCCCTGACTTTCCTATGGACAGAAACCTTTCTGTGTTAGCAATTTTGATTTGGGTGGGTGGCCCTATCCCTCAATAGGGGGAGGGGGATGCCTATCTCCTGGAGATGGTTTCTAAAGGTTCTATCTCCCTTTTATTGGGTATTTTGGCTAATGTCATCCTTGTTGGGTCCTAGGAAGCTTTTGCTTCCCTGGCTTCATGGACTTTTTAGTGGCTACTCCCAGTTCCCCATCACCCACTGCTACATATTTCTATTCAGTTTCTTGACCCTGTGTATTTTTCTCCTATCCCTTCCAATACCTGATCCTGCTCTCCCCCTTTTCCCTCCCCCTCCTATCTCCCTCCCAAGTCCCTCTCTCCCTCTACCTCCTGATTATTTTGTTCTCCCTTCTATGTAGGATCGAAGCATCCATAGTTTGGTCTTCCTTCTTAAGCTCCATATGGTTTGTGGGTTGTATTGTGGGTATTCTGAGCTTTTGGGCTAATATCCACTTATCAGTGAGTACATACCATGTGTATTCTTTTGTGCTGGGTTACCTCACTCAGGATGATATTTTCTAGTTCCATCCATTTGCCTGCAAATATCATGAAGTCATTGTTTTTAATACATAAATAGCACTTCATTGTGTAAATGTACCAAATTTTCTGTATCCATTCATCTGTTGATGGACATCTAGGTTGTTTCCAGCTTCTGGATATTAAGAATTAGACTGCTATAAGCATAGCAGAGTATGTCCCCTTGATATATATTTGAGAATCTTTTGGGTGTATGTCAAGTAATGATGTAGCTGGGTCTCCAGGTATAATTATTTCCAATTTTCTGAGGAACTGCCAGATTGATTTCCAGAGTAGTTTTACCAGCTTGCAGTCCCATAAACAATGGAAGAGTGTTCCTCTTGTCTACATCCTTGCCAGCATATGCTGTCATCTGAGTTTTTGATCTTAATCATTCTGACTGGTGTGAGCAGGAATCTCAGAGTCATTTTTATTTGTTTTTCCCTGATGACCAGGAATGTTGAACATTTCTTTAAGTGCTTCTCAGCCATTTGAGATTTCTCAGTTGAGAATTCTTTGTTTAGCTCTGTACCCCCTTTTTAAAAGGGTTATTTAATTCTCTAGAGTCTAACTTCTTGAGTTCTTGGAATATTTTGAATATTAGCACTCTATTGGATGTAGGGTTGGTAAAGATCTTTGCCTAATCTGTGGGTTGTCATTTTGTTACAGTGTCCTTTGCCTTACAGAAGCTTGTGCGGAGCTGACAGAAGCCAGCTATCATCCTTGCAGTCATCTTGAGCCATATACCCTGACATGAGACTTGTTTACAATAGCCTATAACAGCTGAGCACACTCTGATAACATCTTGTCTTAGATATCCAGAATTTTCCCTTGGGTGTGTGAGACTTAAAGGTGTGTTTTAGAGCCGAGACTTAAATGTGTGACTTAAAGGAGTAATTTAGCGATAAGACTTAAAGGCGTGACTTAAAGGTGTGGCTTAGAAGTGAGACATATAAAAGGCGAGAGGCAGACAGAAGAAAGTAGTAGAAACTTGAGACTCAAGACAGGCACCTAGGATTAGACACTAGCACTTGGAAGAAGGTTACTTGGTACTTGAGACTTGGAGTAGGTAACTTGTAACTTGGAATGGTACTTAGAGAAAGGACTAGGAATTGGACACTTGGACTAGAGAACTTGAGACTTGAGACAGAGAATTAGAACTTGGGACTAGGAGCTAGGGACTTGGAGAGAAGAAGAGAGACTGAAGAATAAACAGGATTGAATCACACTCTGTCTGGTCTCAATTCCTTGAGTCCATCCTCACTCTCTCTCTTGCTGAACCCTGACCCTAGGACTAGAGCAGCTTGGGGCAGTTCAGGCTCTAACAATTTAGCCCCCAAAGCTTTTGGCAGTGTGGGTTCCAACATTGAAAGAGTGGTCTGAGACATTTTTGGCCCCTAAACGTAGGCTAGTGCAGTTCTCAACAGAAGCTTTTCAATTTTATGAGGCCCCATTTGTCTACTGTTGATCTTAGAGCTTGAGCAGTGTTAGCCTTCCTCTACTCAAAGTATAAACAGGCTAAGAAAGAAATTAGGGAAACAACACCCTTCACAATAGTCACGAATAATATAAAATATGTTAGTGTGACTCTAACCAAGCAAGTGAAAGATCTTTATGACAAGAACTTCAAGTCTCTGAAGAAATAAATCAAAGTACACCTCAGAAGACGGAAAGACCTTTTATGTTCAGCAAGATTAATATAGTTAAAATGACCATCTTACAAATTTATCTGAAATAAGAAAAAAAAAAAAAAAACCCAGGATAGCAAAAACTATTTTCAACAATAAAAGAATTTCTGGGGCAATCACCATCCCTGACCTCAAGGTGTAGTACAGAGCAATAGTGATAAGAACCCCATGGTATTGGTACAGAGAGAGCCAATTAAATAAAAGAAATGGAATTGAAGACCCAGAAATGAACCCACACACCTATGGTCACTTGATCTTTGACAAAGAAGCCAAAACCATCCAAAACCATCCAGTGGAAAAAGATAGCATTTTCAACAAATGGTGCTGGTTCAACTGGTGGTTAACATATAGAAGAATGCAAATTGATCTATTTTATTTTCTTCTACAAGGCTCAAGTCCAAGTGGATCAAGGACTTTTACATAAAACCAGATATGCTGAATCTAAGAGAGGAGAACATGGGGAAGAGTCTTTAACACATAGGCACAGAGAAATTTTTCCTACTAACTTTATAATCTCACCTGTTTTTCTTTGAAAATGTCATATTTCGATTTTATCACTTTTTTTGCACATTGGTCTCTTTCTATTGGTTTTGTTATCATTTTATTAATTTATATTTTGTACATATAGATATTTTTCCTGTGTATCATATGGGTTAAATGTCTGTATAGTTCAAAAATCCACATCAGAACCACTGGAACGCTAAAGACACTTGTGAACCATCATGTGCGTGCAAGGAGTTGAACCTGTGATCTCTGAAAAGAATTTACAACTCATAATGCTGAACCATTTCACCAGAACTATCTCAACCTGCTTCATCTTCATTTTAACCCTTCTTGTTGTTTTGTGTAACTTTTACTCTTCTGGTTATAATGCACACATTTTTCTTACTCAAAATTCAACATTAACTACACCTACTAAGTCTGATGTTTCTCCTACTCACCACTAAATTCCTAATAGATTCCTCAGGTATGTTTCAACATGGCAGTTTGTTTTGGACCTGTGTACATGTGCCCCATATTTACAATCACCGTGAGTTATGCTGGGTATAATACAGAAGTTTCATCCATGACTTTCATAGTCCTCTTTCCCATGCTACAACCTTGAACCAAGTTTTAAAAAATTCAGCTTGCATTATATTCAATACATAGTAAAAGCACAAGGTGCTTATTATTTTATAATTTCATCATATTTTTTTCTTTAATTACATATATTTTAAGCTTTGCGTGTTTGTCAAACTTGAAACATGGGAATGTTTATTTCTATTTCTGTGCATCTTACTGATGTGTATTGGCTCAAAAAGACAGGGTAAGAGATCAGAATCTGATCCTTCTCCTTGGTATCAGGGGAAGACCCTGCAGGTAAATTTCAAATAAATTACAAGGAAATTTTTATTAGAAAATGATAACAGGCCCTGGGACACCAGGACTTGCCCTTTCAGGCATGTAAATGCTCCTATTTAATATTTATCACTAACCATGTATCCTCAGTGTACTGAATCCTAGAGATAGATTCATAAATATTTGACCTGGTTTGAATGGAGCTGAAGCTGTTAATACAGGAGATAAGAAAATAATTCTGAGGCAATAAAGGCATAGCCTTAAGGTTTAGAGCCAAACTGTGTACACCTAAACTCTGTAGGAAAGACAGAGTCTCTCATGATGTTAGAAATAACCAAGCATTAAATTAAATAACTTTATATAAACCAAGAAAATTGGGAGCATAGTAGTTTGGACCTTTTTGTCCTTTAAAAGTGTTTTCTAAACAATTTTTGCATTTTATATTGCACAAAATAAACTGAGGTGCACTCTGAAGTCCTCCCTTCTAACTGTGACATGGATAGAGAGAAAGGGGAAGAAATGAACATTAGTAAGTGTCAAAGCTCACAAGAGAGTTATTCGGATTTAAATTGGACCAAATAAACATGGAGAAACCTATACTAATGAGGATACAAGAGTTGACTTAAAAAACAAAACATGAACGCTTTCTATTTTTCTTATATATTTAGAATGCATTTTTCTACTCTATTGATGATAGAGTACAATAGCTTCGTGCTTATGTTTGTGACAATCTAGTTAAAGAGTCTCTTGCCTTTGACTTTGTTCTCCCCTAAAAGCCCAAGGAAACAAATAAATAAAATAACTCTACATCCCCTCACATAAAAATCCAAACAACAAATAGAAAACTGTATCCCAGCCAGTATCATTTCTTAGGCATGAAGTATTCTAGAGCTTTTCTAAATTAAATCGTAAACAGGTTCGGCAATCCATAATGCAGTTACATTTGCAGATACATAAATTTTATCTGGATAACTGCATGTCAGTTTCTTAAAAAATGTACATGCTGCTAAGGAGCATCTCATTCGCATACCAATAAATCACAGGGTTTTTGTGGCTTAGTTGTCATGGATACATACCTTTTGTTTGGGAGATCTATCAGATGTGTGCATTTTAACCTTTGCTTAGCATATCTGCAGTGATGGCACAGGTATTTTAGAGTAGCAAATAAAATTAAGTCACTGTGTAATTTATTCTTAAAAAATAAGCACATCCACTGCATATATTTTAATAAATCAGCCCTTACTGACATTCGAGATACAAGAAACTAAGTAGTGTGCTAAGAGTTCATGAGATGATATCTTCACTTTGGAGGATATAGGCATATGGTGCAGAAGACAATATGACCCAGGGGACTAACATGAATGAGCACCACATCTCTTCGAGCATCACATCCTTTGTTCTTAGCAGACCTCTGTCTTGTGGAGAGTAAGCTCTGCAGGTCCAGATTCTAACTCTCTCTCTCACTCAGTCCCTACATCCTTTTATCAGTGTCAATATTACATCATCTTCCTATGCTGGTACATCCATGAAACTCATATATTTCTATCTTCAATCCCTAAACTAGAAACACATAGTGTTGTATCTGTATTTCATAATATGTGAAAGTCACTGATACACAGGAAAAGGATTAACAAAAGAACAAAGAAAATATGTGTGGCACAGAAATTCTAGAAGTTGCTGTCTCTTAACTCAAACTCATAAACTGAATTTCTTGATGTCACCATTATGTCAACTGGACAGCCATGCCAGCATTTGGATTTGAAGACAGATGCTCTGTATGCAATAACTTTTTTGGTGAGTACTACCCAGAAGCAGCAGACTCTTTGGAGGCTGTTAATAAAGGCCTTGCACTATAAGTAGAGCACTTTGTAGCTTTGCTTCTATATCAGTGCGCTTTCTGACACAGATGTGTCTAGTAAACCAATACAATTCACGATAAAAACTTCAAAGATGGTCCCATGGCTATCTTCCCTTTGGGAATATTTGCAGATATTTATTGTATGGCATCTTGCTCACTATTGTATTACTTCTCCATCACATCATTATAGACATGCTTGCATAGATGACAAAATTTTCATTAAGTGAATAGTTTCTTTATAGAGAAATTAGAAACCATGTGAGATGTTGACTTACTACTTGTCCGATAGATAACTTCAAACCCCTAGATAAATACTGTATGGAAACATTTATGAGGGGTATTTTGTTTTTTTAATATTGTACATGTTGCAGTTAATTATGAGGTATAGAGAGATGTGGACGTGAGAGGTTTTTTTTCTTTAAGTCTTTATTTCAGTATTAACAGGGATGATTTGGTACTGCTTATGGTCCCATTTTATGAAGAGCATTTTGTAATGTTATTAAACACTAAAACTTTTCCTTAGTTTACAAAAAAAGGAAAAGTATTACTCTTATAATTACCTCTTTTATTAAGTTAATAAGCAAAGTTAGAATCCATTTTATTGATACTTTCACTGTGGAAAGTTTAGGATACTTAATAAACTGCCTTAAAATGGAAACATTAACTAATAGTCATTATAATTTAAACTTCTGCTCACTTATTAAAAAATAGAAAAATTCTGATGACTTCTACAAATGGGATGTGGTTGAAGAAGGAGGAAGAAAATCTCATTGTATGTGAAATCTTAATGGATGCATTCCAGTAAAGTCACTGACTTAAAAAGAAAGTTAAAAAGGCTATGAATTTATGTTGAATGGAAAGTTCTAAAGGGTATTGGTTACTTTGTTTAAAGCCATAATATATTATTATTATATATTTATATCATACATAATATACACTTATAATATATGACATATAGTATGTAATTAGATTTTATCATATATTATATATAAAACACAAATTTACATATACATAAATATGTATATACATAAACATAAATAATATATATGACAAGTATATATAATATATTAAATAGATTATATATTGTGTTTCCCCTATCAGAGTTGAGTGCTGGCTTGTTAGCTTCTGAAACTTGGCTTTAAGCAGAAGTACAGACAACCATGACAATTCAAACAAGTATTAGATTGTCTACAGTACAGTATGCCTCAAATAAATATTCTTAAAAATTAAACTATCCTGGAAAAGATCAAGCCTAGCTCAGCAGTCATCCCAATCCTATCTTCCTGTGCCACTTATATCAATGACAGCCAATTCACTGAGTAAAATTAAGTCAAATAGGTATATTTCATGAAAACACATTCTGTATTTTTCAATGTAATCTCTGGTTTGGATAACCCCAGTTAGCACAGAATGATACAATGAAGATGGATATTCTCCTCGTATTCATTAAAATAATTTTAAATCACAGGTGATAGTTCAAAATTAAATCTGACAATACTTAATGAGGAATCTCTGGGAGAAAAAAAAACTGAAAAAAAATCATGTTATTGTTTCTTACAGTGTAAGGAAATGTGCTGAATTCCACTAGTTATTAATTAGGAGGTATATCAAAGGAATACCTGATCTACAGAAAGTAATCATTTTGTTTTGTTTTTATTTATTTTGTCTAAGTTTTATGTATATATGTAGAAATTTGCTTGTATTTGTGAATGTGGGCGCTCCTGTGTATATGAGAATACACATGTGTGTGTGAGAGTGCACATGTGTGTATGAGAGTACACATGTGTGTGTGAGTGCACATGTGTGTATGAGAGTACACATATGTGTATGAGAGTGTATATGTGTGTATGAGAGTGCACATGCGTATGTGCACTCATGTGTGTCTGAGTGCACAGGTATGTGTGGGTATGTGAGTGAATACACATGTGTGTAAGTATGTGTATATGTATGTGAGTGCACCTTTTGTGTGAGTGTGATTGTGGGAATGTAAGTAAGCTTGTGGGAGTGTTTATGTGTGTGAGTGAATGTACATGTATGTGCACTCACATGTGTGTGTGTGAGATAAGTCAGGTGTATATGAGAGAGAGAAAGAGAGTTACTATTACTTGAATTTAACAAAGATTGTCCAGTCACCATACAAGAAGCGTTCATCAGCCCCATGATCATGACCCAGGTAAGATTCCCATGAGGTTCCCAGGCTGTTCCTCCTTTTCTAAGTGAGTGAGTATATAAAATTAGGCTTCCTATCTCCCTTGCTTTGTTTAATGAACAAAGTGGCTCACATCCACCTCTGTTACTGATGGCTTGTAGAAATGTCACACTTGATGCAGATGGAAGCCAGTGAAGACAGCAACAGAGAAAGTTCCACATGGGCTCTCATCATGAGGCTTCTGTTCCATTAAAGTCTAGAGCCTTGGCCTCCAAAACCTGGTGTCTTTGGAGAAGTTTGGAGGAAGGTTTGGCTTCCTTGTGTAAGCAACATCATACAATCATGTACAACTTAATTGCCACGTAGTTACATCTTCAGGGCCCATCCTAAGGCTATCAAGAGCAGTGACATTAAAATAACAATACTCTTATCTCTAAAAAATTATCAGAAAAGTATATTAACAAAAAACAAATACAAAATAATAACAACAAAATGCCTTGAGTTCTGTGACCACTAACATAAACTACTCATGGCATGAGAATCACTTGAGCATTAGAGAATTGGAGGTATGTTGTCTGAATTAAAACAAGGAGGTCCTCATACTTGTTTTATGGAATTCAGTGAAAGCAGAAAAGGATCTGAAAATAGGTTATTAATGGATGTGAGTGCTTACAATAGAAAATAAGATTTCTGAAATAATAATGGATCTGTGTTTACTGCTGTGGTAGAAATAAAATGGTAAATGATAGCAACAAGATAAATGTAAAATTAGATATAAAAGAGGCAGAAGACACAGAAATGGTCACTTTAAAACTTAGAAATGTGACAAATATAAGCAAGAAAAGCAAGGGCATTAGTTGTTAATATTATAATTAAAATAGAATTAGAGATATTTCGGGGATTAATCAAAAATAATACATAAATTTTAACAAAAATATGAATACACTCTGAAATTTAGAATGAATAGACACAAGTCTATCAAATTATAACCTACTACAACTAGGCATTATTAAATAATATTATTTTTAATAGTGTCAAAGTAAGAGCAGTGACAACTAATGCACGAGCACAGTCAGAACAAATTCGGATTCTATAAGGTATTTCAGGATATGAAGTTCCCATTTCTCACAGTACTTCCAGATGCCCAGGTTAATGACACATTAAATTCTACTAATGAGATTCCAGGATATGGTGGTCCCCACAGCACACACAAGCCTGTCACAGAAGGAAGGGAGGGTTCAGTTTCAGTCACAAACCTTTGTGCAACCTTACAAGACAGAAAAATAAAAATTATTGGTGTCAATGGTTCCTAAGATTTATTAAAAGACTAAAAGGCTAATTTAAGATTAAGACTGGCCTCATACTATTGTCTAAAGCCATACATGTTAAATGGCACACCATCTGATCACTCTGTATGGGAAATGAAAGTATCACTAAAATTGCAAAACCTATTTTGGATGGAGTAAAATTGTAGAGAATCAGGAGCTGAAATGAATAATAACAAAATCTCCACAGCTGATACATTTATGGTGAAATGCTGAAGCCATTACTCTTTTTTGATAGTGATAAATCACATAAGCGATTATGAATAATAGCTGTGATGTATTTTCCAGGTGTTAACTTTTATTGTGTGTATTGATTGCACATGGTACTATTACATAAGGACATTTTAATACAAGAATCTTGGACATAGAGAAGCCATTACATCAAGAACACAAACTACCTTCTCATTATTTCTTTTTTATTAATTTATATCAGTAATATGTGGGTGATAACTCAAAAATGATGGATGCTTTTTGTGAAGTAATTGGTAAAATCAGAGGGAAAATAACATTTCATAAAAGATCAAATGGAATTTTGACAAAATGAATGAAAAGTAAAATGCCTTAGAAATCAAAAGTTTTTACTGGGTCAACTTAACAGTAGTAGAGACTCTGATTCTCATTAAGCTTAAAGACAGAACCATAGAAATCATCAAAATTGAAGCAGAGGTACAGAAAAAATGTGAAAAAAGTACTCAATAAGACTAATATACACTTGACATTCTCAATAATTCACAGGGCAAATTGAATTACTAACTTTTATCATTTTCCTTTATTCTTGAGAGTTCCATGCAACTATGAAGGAAGATCGTATCTATGTCCTGTCTCCATTAACCAGCTCCCTCTTCCTGTAGAGATTCCCCTCTGAACTTTATGCAGCCTCATTAACAGATGATGTACTGAATCCAAACAGTGCTGTTCAGGCAATGCTTTGCATATGTATGTGGTTATGGAGGGTTCATGCACTCAACTGTGAGAAACATAGCATATCCCTGAAAAGAACTGAATTTCAACCCTGACCACAAGGCTCAGGGTCCATCATGGAAGAGGGTGAGAACAGTGTAAGAGCCTGAGGATGGGGAAGATATTTATGGAATGTGGTCTTCTAGGTATGGCCCTGTGGTTATACTCATCAACTCACAGCACACAGGGGTTATCAACACAATATCAAGCCAGTCAATATTATGACATAAAGTTGATAATCTTCACATTATATTACATTGATTTGTGAAAATTTAGCAGGAAATGTGGTCTCTTTCTGTGTTTCTGAACCCTATGGTGAAAAAAATATTGGAAGAAATGAGATAAGAAATGCAAAGGGCTGGTGCTATGTAACTTGAGCTTTGAGGTTGGCCCGCAGCCATGACCTACTTCAGTAAGAGTTGTAAGTTTCCCAGTGATCTTCTTTGGCTACAGTTTCTGCTTCTGTCTGCAGAATTAATACAGTGACTGGAGTTGGCTGCTACATAGAGAACCATCTAGTGAGTCCTTAGAATGTTCTAGACAGCATGCTGAGTTGAGAGTTATTTATACAACCACACTCCTCTAGTCCCTTGTGTTACACATCAATCTAAAAGGACATTTTCCAGAAAACATCTTTTCTTTTCACTCACATACTGATGAATTGAGATCAGGACAGACAGGAGAGCCTTGAACCATCATCTCCTTTATAGCAGCGTTATTCACATCAGTCAAGAGAAGGGATCAGTGTGCCAGCGTCTGTGGTAGTAGACAATGATGTGGTCAGTGCATCCTTAGGTGCCATGCGGTCTGCAAACTGAAGCAAGTTTTACCATTTATAGTAACATGGATAAAACTGGAAGACATTGTGCTCAGTCGTCGATCAAGCAAGGTAGGAGAGATAAGGGTATGATCTTATGTGTGGGTTCTAACAATCTCAAACCATAGTAACAGAAAAGTAACAGTGTTTACATGAGTGTGTGGCTCAGGAAGGATGGAGAAGAGGGAAGCACGTTTTAAGGCTGCACTCTCTGTAGACTTCAGGGTTTTGATGCTCTTCTCATCCTTCAGCTCCATTGTCATGGTAAGATAGCCTGATCAAAACCATTTGAGGGGAGAGGAAAGGATTATTTGAGTTATGTTTCCAGTTTAGTCTTTCACTGAAGGAAGTCGGGGAAGGAAGCCAAACAGGCCTGAAGGCAGGTAGGCTGGCTTTTCTATGCAGCATTCCCTTCAACCACAGACCTCACAGCCAAGGAAGAATAGCAAGAACCCTGGAGTGCACTGCCTGCTGTCTTCTATGGGTTCACACCCAGATAGTCATTCTTGGCTGTTATGTTTCTGTATTTTATAAGTACATTTATAAGATAATGAACTTTTTCTATAAGTTTCCTTCATATGAGGTCATTAAAGGATGAAATGGTATATAAACTTCATGTTAGATTTTTGTGAGGACACATGTCTGATTTCCCTCTGGAATAAATACTCTGTATGAGTCTGCTTGACAATATACTATATTTTTAAATTGCTACTATTTGTCAAATCTGTAATTTAAAATAATGAATTAAGGGCTATAGTAAATACATATACATTGCATTGTCTAAGAGATATTTTTTTAAAATCCATTTCTAGAATTTTGAGGTATTTGTGAGATCAGAAGATGTTTAAAATCCTTAAAACCATTCTTTTCTCATTTTTGCCAGAGAGTGAGTATCCTCTTTCTCTGAAGATTTACTATTAAATTTGTTTCTATATGAAAATTCATGTAAATATCATGTCATTTTATGCACAATACAGGTTTCATTTTTTGTGTCTGTCAATGCACAAAGGCTTGTGGTATTTCCTAGGCATCTTGTGAAATTCTCACAGAAACACCAATTCAGAGAGTGATGTCACAGGGTATTATCTTCTCCTCCCTTATGGGTTTATCTACCAATTGTGGCAAAAAAAAAAAAAAAAAAAAAAAAAAAAACAACCAACAAAACACCTTTCTGTGCAGTCTAAAAGAGTGCTCCTTATTTGGGCACTTGCAACTGGAGTCTCAAATTGTATTAGCATGTACATAGACACTTATGACTGGAAAAAGACAAGCATGATGACACAATAAGAAATATCCATATCAAGTAATCCAGATACTTGCTTCCAGTTACAGGCATTATGTTGTTTTTTCTAAGAACTTGATGTAAAGTGTAACTTTTACATTCTCATTCCCTACAGGAATCTGACACTCCCTGGGACAGTAGTTTCCTGAGCTGTGGAAGTTAGCCTGTTCTTCCCTTATGCTAGAATGAAGCTAATAAATAAATAAACTATGAATTCACTCCAGCAAATATTTTGTTGTCTGAACACACTAATTCTAGTGTCTGAAAATTGGTGAGATTTTGGCATGTTTTGACCCATAAAGTACATGTTGATGACACTGGGGTTGGTGAGGTGGCTGGGATGTTGTGATGTTTGTGATGGTCTTAACCGTGAGGAGATAGGGAGATGGTGGAAGATTTGGATGTAGTGCTGGCAATCTTGAAGTAGGTTATAACTGATGGTGGCCATGCTTGTTCAGGTGACTGTAAGGATGTTACTGTTGGTAAAGTAGTGGTTAATACCAAGGTGTCAGTAGGACACATAGCTGTGATGGTTATAGGCTGATGGTATATAATGATTAAGGAAACATCTGCATATTTTATGAATATTGCCCAACTATTGTGGGAGTATTGATAACTATTGCTGGCTGTGTGCTATGAGCATCTGTAGCTCAGTTCTCATATGCATCCCTCCATGCTGAGAGGGGAGAGTAGGCTGAATGCCTGAACACCTTGTAAAGCAACATAGGCTCGTGAACTCATTGTGAACAGTGTAACTCCAAAGATATGTGAAAAGCACATGCATGGCATTTCATTCAGTGATAGTGTAGCAATTGTAGAAGACACACGGGACTGAAATAGTGTTAAAGATTATGTCAACATGGATGGAAAATATGCATTCACTAGAGGGAACACAGAAATCAAAATATTAAAAGGTGAATCAGTTCTTACTACAGAAAGGTTAACATAACCAGAGTTGCTTATTATAACCTGTGGAGAAAGAACAAAGTGTCTGTTCATCCCTCAAAGTCCTTTGGGTGTCCACTGATCAGAATTTGTCTTCATACTTTGTAGCATAGGGCTCTATAGTACGTAGTCTAGGAATATTTTCTATTATTATCAGCTTAAGATGTTACCAATTTGTATTTATGATTTTGTTCCCAAACCTTAGACATGCAGATAAGGTTTCCTCATGCTCTACATTTTCACAAACATGTAAAAGCCGTGATAGTCAATGACAGATTTCAAATACTATTAGCGCTACAAACTACATTTTGTTCTTCAGTTTGTTGCTTTCCCTGACTGGCCACTGTCCTCCAGCATGAGCAAATACCAGTAGAAATTGTGTTGTTATCACTGAGCACCTAAAATCTCCAAGTTTTCCCTTTCAGTGGCACAATCTACCCCCATACACCCTTTGAGAAACACAAGAGTATTGCACTGGCGTTCCCCAGAAGGATTAGATGGTTGACAAATACTGCTGTAATGTTTTCTTCTGAGCTCTGGGTTTGAAAGTAGAGGACATGTTTAACTATTTTATTTTTAAAAGTGCATGTGTGTGAGATGACTTAGTGGCTAATGGTACCAAGCCCAATAATCTGAGCTTAACCCCAGGGGTCACTTAGTGAAATGGAGGATCCAGTCCCTGTGACTCTGAGTTTCTCTCTTACTTCTGCAGGGCTACGGACTTGAACATACAATCTTCCTGTTTTTATCTGTAACGTGTTTGGATTATGAGTGTACCTGTCTATGGCATGCAGAGGTGGAACTGAGCCTAAGGAAGACAGTCTGCCAAATAAGCTGCATCCACAAACCAGTTTGTTTAACTCTTAAAACTCACTTCCATTGGATGAACTTCACCAGGGTCCTCTTGAGAGTACACAGCATGTGCTCCAACTTGGAAGGGTGTTTCTTTACCTTTCATTACTCACTTCTTATTGTTTCCTAATGACACTCTTTTCCCACAAACTACATGAATTTTGCATTCTTTCTCTTTACATAGTTGCGGGTATTTCATCTAACTCTTCTCCAGCCCATGTCTCTGAGGTGTTTGATAAATGAGCAAATTACAGTCAAGAATGAGAGAAGATACTTTAGGCCTACTCTCCTACTTTAGGTGATAACACCTCTGTTGCAATGACTGCCCTCCATCACAGATGAGTCAACATTTTTTGTACTTACAGAACTTAGAAGTTGCATATATATGTTATAAGCATATATATGTGTGCATATATATATATATATATATATATATATATATATATTGGTCTAACGTATATATATACACATACACATAGTGTTATATATTATATATAATAAATAAATCACATATATAATTATAGATATATTACTATATATAACTATTTATATAATTATATAGTTTATGTGTATATGTATGTATATGTATGTGTGTGTGTGTGTCTGTGTGTGATTCATTGGTCTAACATCATTGGTCTGTGGGTAACACAGACCCTGTATCAGTAATATAAATGTGGTGATTTGAATAGGTATGGCCTCCACAGACTCCTGCCTTTGACTGCTTGGACCTTATGGGGGAGCCCTTTTAGGAGGTGTGGCCTTGTTGGAGTAGGTGTGGACTTGTTAGAAGAAATAAGTCACTGTGGGCATAAGTTGTCAGGTCTTCTATGCTCAAGCTACACTCAGTACTGCACACAGTCTCTCCTTGCTGCCCATGGATCAAGATGTACAACTTTCAGCTCTGTCTCCAGTACCATATTTGCCTATATGGTGTGATACTTTCCACCGTGACTATAATGGACTAAACCTCTAAAACTGTAAGCCATCTCCAATTAAGTATTTTCCCCTATAAGATTTGCATTGGTCATGGTGTGTCTTAACTGCAATAAAACCATAAGACAATACAATGGTATAAACTCCTACCCCAAGTTTGCTGTATGAGGGTGAATTCTATAATGAACTCCAACAAAAATGTATCAATTAATTATCAGCAATAAAGTGAAGACTTCATTTTGGGGATGTAGCTGGAACTTGTAAGCCAGAATCAGACCCAAATCTGTCACCCCACAGACAGAGCCCCAGCTAGCTTGTGGACACAGATCTATGCTTTGATTATCTATTTCCTTTAAATATTAATCACTATTTTGTCCATTTCTTAACAGTTAGCTACAATTAACATTTTTATTTCTACATTTTGTGGTTACAGTAAGTATGTGCTATGAAAAAACACTATTTATTAAATTATGTATGAGGTTTAAAATGTTTTTTTCAATTTTATGCCATTGCTAATGTAACAGTCTGGTGTCTGCTTATACACACTGATCTGTGGTACAGACAGCAGAATATAATTGCTTGGTTTTAATGTTTTCAAAGTCTTCAGTTTTATACAGTGAAGGTGAGGTACCGTGTTTAGTGAGTTTAAATTTTTCATCTTTTCAAGAGCGATTTTAAATACTCAATTTCTTTTTTTTTTTTTTTGTCATCAACCAACGTTTGACATTCATGAACATTTAATTTGAAATTAGTTCTTGGGCATTAGTTCTAGAGGAATTTTAATCCACCAACATGGCTGCTCTGATCACATCCAAATACCTTCTAGGTCTGTGTGATCTGGCTAGAACACAAACAACCCATACCCCTTTAATCCCTCTGGATAGATTTATTTAGTATACACCTTTAGTCCCAAACAATGACATCTAGTTAAGGGAGAAAGTGACGAATCAGAGAAGAATTTGACAGAATTTATCATAGAGTGGAGTTGAGATCAGTGCTGTCAGATGAGAGTCAGTGCAGTAAGTGAGTGCAGTACAGTAGGGTTGAGTTCATTCATAAGTCCATGTAGTACTGTGCAGGTCATCAGAGGCAGTTGAAGCCACAGAATAAGGAGCCAGAAGAACAGATTGCCAGAGTTAGTTTGAGAGTTTGCAGAGCAATTCAGTGAGAAGCCAAGAGAAGTCAGATTGAATTAGTCAACTTGTAGAGTAGTTTGAGCTGGAACAGCTGATTTGAAACAGCCAGCCAGAGTTCAGAAAGAACTAGAAAGGGTGAGCTTATTAATCAGTAAGTCTCTGAGATGACAATTATATCTAGTGAATAAAAGTTACATTGTTACATTTACAATTACTTTATTTGTTAAAACATTTTGTTAATACTTGTATGGCTTTAAGACCACATTCTAACCTAATTGGAAAAATAAACAAATAACAGCACCAAGGATGTACTACACATGAATCAGGAAGGAAGGCTGATTCCTCTCTACTACATTAAAGATGAACAGGAGCCATCATACCGTTTTAATGCTGCCTCTGCGTGGTCATTTTGGGAGCAATTGCCCATAAGCTGCACTGCATAACTTTCTAGCTGAATAGTAATACCAATGTAAATTCTGATGTCTGACCCACTGTGCAATCCAGAAGGAATTATACTTATTGATAATCTAACAATTAATTTATATCTATCTGATAACCCATGAAAGGGGGGAGCAGAACTGAGAAAACAAGTGGCCTTCTAGATGCATGTGGAAACCTTGATGTTTACTATTACTTTAAATACTCTGAAATTCTAAAGATATGGCACCATATGCATATTGCTAGAATTCTTAGTTTTTAAGTCTGAGCAAGACTCCACAATCTGAATGTGTAATTATAATCATTTTGCTTGAATTAGACTTATGGGTATACTTAATACATTTATGAATGTACATACGTTTTGTTTTTAGCAGCTAATATCCCCTAGGTGAGAGCTAGGCTTGCTGTAGTGTCATTTGTGTTAATAGGTAACATTTTTTGTGATTTCTTTTGGAAGCGTCATTAATGCTGTTTTCATAATACTTTCAAAAAATTTACTAGAAATCTTCCTTTTGAAACATGAACTGAGGAAATATTCCTGAGAGCCTATTTAGAACTAAAGAGAAAAACTGTTAAAGTCTGAAAATCAAAAACAGCTGTGTCTTGATAGTTATATGCGCAGAAATGCACATACTGAGTTCAAGTAAAAGTTCTTTGATTTATTAAGTTTTTATTGTATTAAGCTTTTGTTTCTGAGATACGGTTTGATAGGATCACAACTTGTGATGTGCTTTTGTTTGTACTTCCAGAACTCTGTGATCATATGAAGCAGGCATGGTGCTCACTGACTGGTGGAGTTCCTCCATGTGACACATTTTCCTTTCTCAAGTCAAGATGACTCAGCTCTATAAAGTAAAAGCTGAAGTATCAACATCTATTCACTTTAATATTAAACTAATATATTAATTATTCAAAAACAACATGACATTTTAAAAGGAAAGTATTGTATGTATTTCTTGTATCCAGGGTTAGTAAAATTGTTAATATTTTTTAATTAACAAGGTAAAGATAATTAAAATGCATAAATATGAAAGACTAAAATAATCAAGATTTGTGTTTTGTTTGGTTTGGTAGTTTTTCATTTGTTTGTTTGTTTGTTCAAGACAGAGTTTCTCTATGTAGCCTTGGCTGTACTGGAACCTGTTCTGTAGACCAGGCTAGGCTTGACAGATCCATCTGCCTCTGCATCCCCTATGCTGGGATCATAGATGTGTACCACCACTACATTGTCTCAAGATTATTTTAAAATGGTTTAAAAACTAATGAAAATCCAATAAGAACTAATAGAAAGGAGGAGAATGTGTAAAGTAGACAATGAGGATATTGGGGCCATTAGTACTCCTTACACAGTGGCTGGATGTTGCTCTGCTCTGGCTCCTTCAGATACCTTACCTGCCCACCTTCTTTAATTCTTGTGATAAGAATTATCTAAATAGATGTTTTGGTTTTTGTCCTCAGAATTTTGAATCATTCAGGAAATCCAGAAAAACCTCCACAAATACATATTTTCATTGTGTTGGTGAGATAATTAGAGCCCATCTTTGAATATTTACTCTGCCCAAATTCATACAGTTGAGAGATGAACTGATCTGAAGAGCTTTTTGCTGCTACTATGACTGAACAGTATGCATTACTGTGTTACCAAGAACTATGGAAAACCAAAAGTGCTTTTAGATATAAATTAAAGCTAGATTCTGTCATCCCTGGAGGTAGCCAGACCTTAGGAGCCAATATTTAGCATTACAATAGATAGCAAAAGACCAAATTTCAGCAGACAGCGTTTGAGATCTGAAAACAAATGTAAAATGCGAAGTATGAGTTTTCAGATGGTAGATATTCATGATGCATTTTTTTTGAAAAATTTTGGAATCAATAAAAATATTTTAAAATGATGCAGCAGCATGCATTTATTGAAAATATATTAATTAATGAAAACGTTTTAAAACCATGAGTCTTGCTGAAATCATACCAATTAAATAATGAATTTTGCAAAGCACAAATACACTGAGGCCATGATGCACGTTCCTTTTGCTGTCTTACCTGGCTGCTGTTGTGATGGTTTGGCTGCTCACCAAATAATGTATGTGAAGTAGTTGGCTGCCAATACTTCATTGCTGCAGGACACGTTTTACACTGGGAATAAACATTTTATACTGCAACATGTTAGACATACACAATATAATTTGACAAGTGTTTTTAATGAATACAAATTTACTAAAAGAGGAAAACTGAATTTACCAAAGTGTTACTACCTGCATTTCTATACTTAAAATTAGTGGAATTCTGTTTTTTTCTAATATAAAAACCCTATGACACTCTTAATCTTTATTTACTATTTTTCTGAACTACAAATTTTGTGTCAGTAAAACAAGATCATGTGGTGTGCTGGATTCTAGATCAATAAGATTCCAGGTAAAAATCTATTAAATGTTACCTTGAAAGAAATTTTAATGTCACTACAATTTCTTTGTAAGGAATATTGGAAATATATCAAATAGTTTCTGTTACATTAATATGAAATCCTGTGTTCTACACTTAAAATAAATTATAGCAATAGATCACTCTAATAGACAGTATTTTGATTATGTAAAGCCTTAGGTATGGAATAAGTAAGCTACCCAAATTTGCAGACATTAGTAACACAGTGATCTATTCATCCACCATCCATCATCTATCTGGCAAATCCCATCAGCTTATACAGCACTATGTCTAGGGCATTAAGGGCTCCAAAGATTTATGTAACATGTATTTTATCCTTAAGGTCACTGTGGTGAAGTTATCAAGATATGTCACTCTTAAGAGTAGATATAAAAAAGGACCATAGTGAATATGTGAGCCATTTTGACAGATTTCTACACTAAGTGTTCGAGAATGGAATATAACTCATGCTGTTTTTACTGAGCATTAATAATATGTCTGTCTCCACAAACAAAGGACCCTGTAGAAAAAAGGAGTTTGGACTTTGAAAAAGCATAGGGAATTCAATAGAAAACAGGACAAAGGCATGAGCCTTAATGTTTAATGTAATATGTCAACACAAGGAATATATTACAGTTCATACTTATCACCCACACTAAAAAGGACTGGGCTTCAAAACACCAAATGAGGTGTTCAGATAACATCCTATGATGCCCCGCCAATTTTCTCTTGTCATTTGGCCTGACTTCATCATGCTAATGTCAGTTTCCTTATTTAAAAAAAAAGAAAAGAAAAAAGCATTAATTAAAATGGTATAAGTAAACAGTGAAGATGAATATGCTCAAAACTGAATGAAAAACAGATTAAAAGCTTTATGTTAGCAGTCACTGGCCTGGCTGATATAAAGTATAGGATAAAGCACATATTCCTTAGTCAGCTTTAATATTAAACGTTTGGAAAATGCATGTATTGAAAGCAACACTGCAGGTTTAAGCCGAGGCTGGTGAGAAGTAGAAGAAACAAAACATGAAATATCTCTGAGCATATTTATGGATACAGTTATTACACATGGAACACCATTTCTCGGGTCATGTCAGGGTCTCAGCTGTAACAGTGCATATGATCTTCATCCAGAAAATATAGAGCATTTACTATAAATCTAAAATATTCTAGAACACCCTGTTGTGACTATTATACTACATTGAACCTACAGTATTGAAAAAGGCAGAAATTTGTTATTATGGAGATCTGTATTATATTTGACTAGATAAATGTTTAAAAGTAGTTTCAAAAATAATGCATTATCTTGAAATTGGAGAAATGACTCAGTAGTTATGAGAGCTGGCTACCGGATCATAAACACGACATCCTAGTGTTTTATATATATATATATATAAAATACACATATATATATATATCATATATATATATATATGATGTGTGTCTAAAGTTATCAGCTGTCCTTGAATAAAACAATCTGAGTGAATGTCATGAGCATTATACTCATGACATGTCCAAGAAATCTGTATGGCACATGAGCTTTTTTATGGTGCAACATTGAATGCTCACCTATCTTTATACATCAATATATTTAAATTTTATATAGTTTTGTCATAATTCTTCACACTGCTTGATAAAATTTCTGAATTTAGTGGAGGAAAAAGTTTTGTGGAATTTTTCTAAATTAATGTTCATCTGCATCTAATATCATTTATCATAAAAATATTTGCCATTTGCCTTTCCTAGTCTCATCTATTTTATGTTTTAATTTCAATCAGATTGACTGAATAATTCTTATTTCATTTTACTGCATTATCTATCGACTATTTGATTATATTGATTTGGGGGGTTCATAAGAGATATGAATAATTCATCACAATGCAATAATGATGAAAAATATATATAGGTATTTGTAATGTTTAAAGGGCATCTTTGTTACTTTTTATTGCCATAACAAAACATCATGATCAAGGTAACACAAAAGAAAGATTTTTCACTTGGAAACTGTGGAAAGATCTCCACAGTTCTATCCGGTTAGAGTCTATGATCATTATTGTGGGAAGCATGGGAGCAGGTAGGCAGGCAAGCATCATGCTGGAGCAGTAGCTGAAAGCTCACAAATTGAGACAATAAATAGAAGGTAGAGATAGACAGACAGATAGACAGACAGATAGATAGATAGATAGATAGATAGATAGATAGATAGATAGATAGATAGATAGATAGATAGATAGATAGATCAGATAACATATAGGGAAAGGGAGATAGAGGAAGGTTGTATAACATGAGCTTGAAACCATAAAGCCCATCTTCAGCAGCACACCTCCTTTAACAAGGCTACACCACATAATCCTTTCCGAAGAGTTCAATCAATCAGGGACTAAGTATTCAAATATGTGAGACTACTTGTGGGAGGGGCATCCTCTTTTGAACACAACTGGCTTATTAAGATATGCTTCGTTTTTCTTTACCTCCTCTCTGTCACTGTCCATGCCCACACTTACAATAACTCTTCAGTATGTTATGCTACTTCTGCTCCTTACCACTACCTCTTTTACAAGCAGCATAATGGAAACAGGACTATATTTCAGCTATTTAAACATTTCATTCCCGTTTCCATGATCTTATGCCTTTATGCAGGTATTTCTTTCTCTTTGCATCTTTATCTATTGAACAGTTTCCATAGATGATTGCTGTAACACAAAGTTACTAGTAATTATTTCAGCTTTTCTACCTATAAAAAAGGTCTTTATTATTAGTTTGTTTTTAGAAGAAATGCTTAGGGATTCTGGCTTACTCTTCTCTTTTGAAAACATTGATGTACTGATGTACCATATTTTGAGAAGAAAACTGTTTCTGTAATTTTTTTCATGTTTTCTGTGTGTGTGTATGTGTGTGTATATATTTCAAAAATTTGTTTTATTGAAAATATATTTTTCTCATGTAATACATCCTGATTACAGTTTACGCCCTCTCTATACATTTGTGGGAAGATGATATATAGTTATATCTATATCATTTATACATGTTGATATATGATAATACAAAACCCAACACGTTAGAATAAGAAACACAAACAAGAGACAAAAATGCCACCAGAAGCAGATATAGATACAGAGACTCAAAAATCTGACAAAAGCACTAACCTGGAAGCTATAATGTATGTACAAAAGACCTATAAAGTAAAAAAGGAGAAAATATACATAAATAAAAATTTTAAATAATATAAAATATTAAGAATACCCTATCATTATGAGTAGTTTGTTTCACCAGTGAAACTCCCTTGGAGAAAACTGGATTTTCATTTGCAACTGGTCATCAATTGGAAATAGCTTCTGGACTATACATGGTGCCATGTGTTTACCTTTCCTTCCAGCTCTAGGACTCTGCCTGGTGCAAACAAATGCAGACCACATGCATGGTGCCTTGGTCTCTTTGAGTTCTAGTGAGCTTTGCTCATGTTGACTTACAGGACCTTCTTTTCTTGATATCCTCTAGCTCCTGTGGTTCTAAAAGGCTTTCATATACACTTTTGTGAGTTTTCCTGAGGTCTGAGGTGGGGTGTTTAATGAAGACATGCTGTTTAAGTTTGAGTGTCCCAAGGTCTCTCACACACTGCATTTGGCTGACAGCATGTCTCAGTACTTGTTCCCATCTACCGAAGTAGGACTTTCTCTGATGATTGCTGAGCAATGCACTGATCTATGAGTATAGCAGAATGTCATTAAGAGTCATTTTTGGTACATTGTTTTAGTAGAATAGTATATTTAGTTTTGCACTTTCCACCTAGGATACCTAATCTCAGGTTCTTGGTCTCCCAAGCAGTGTTGCATATTAGTTCCATCTTGGAGTGGGCCTTAAGTCAAATCATGTCATGATTGGTTACTCCCATGAGCTTTGTGCCACCATTGCCATTGCACGTTTTGCAGGCAGGAAAACATTGTAGAACAAAGATTTTCTGGCTGGATTGGTGTTTTAGTTCTACTTTGATAGCATGCTGAGAACCTTCCTGTTCTAAAGATGCTAGTACATAGGGTTTAAGGTTGTATGTAGGCACAAACTTGACTTCTCCATGTTCATTGTATTGTGTATTCAGCAATGGGGGCTTGGAATCTGTATGTAGAGAACCAATCCTTGGCAAAACCCTGGGTTGTTTGGTGATTAACCTGGGACCCCTTGAACAACAACTTAATTAGATACAACCTACTCCTTATACTGTAAACTTCATGTGGTGACAAGAGGTGCACTGTTGGGGATCTGTCTCCCTCAGTGTGTGGGAGACAGTAACAATGTCATTTAAATTGCACTCACATATGTATATATGTGAAGAAGCTTTTACTGTATTAGGTGTTTATACTAAAAATCATTCTTAGGTGAGTTAACCCAGACCTAGAAAGACAAACATGATTTGTATTCACTTAAATGTAGATATTAGCTGCTAAGACAATGGTAAACATGCTATAATTCATAGAATTATAGAAGCTATGTATAGAGCAAGGAACAATGGAGAACATACTTATCTCCTTGGAAAGGGACCTAAAATAGTTACTTTTGGAAGAATGAAGGTGGGGGGCTAGAAATAGAGAATCAATTGTGGGGGAAAGAGAGGGATAAGGAAAGAAATATGGGGAAAGAAAACTAAAATTAAGGGCCATTAGATTTTTTTTAAAATTACAACCAGTCATACTAGGTAATTTTATGATAATATGCTGTGATGTTTTAGTTTTATTTCTAAAATGAATCTTGGGTATATATTGAGAACTCAAGCCAGAGAATGATTTTCACTCACATTTTGACAATGAGATAAGTTAATATTATTCAATCTGTATACTTATATTTCTCAATAAATTGTTTATTAGAATAAACACTTTTGCCAATTATTGTTCATTTGATATTTTTGGACATTATATTTGGCCCTTTGAAATTAACCTGTAGGACAGAAACACTGTTTTTCATGTTTGTTTTCACTTTGGTTTAGTTCTTTGTTTTACATTTGTGAAAGTCACTTCTCTTTTCTTTTGCAATATGTGATGTACTTAACTCAGTGTGGTATATTCTTCAACTCATTCATTGTACTTGGCACATTTAGGAGTTAAATCTTTTCTCTATCTATCTATCTATCTATCTATCTATCTATCTATCTATCTATCTATCTACCTATCTGGTGATTTGATACTATATTCATCTAGCAAGATAAAAATAGTACATTCATCACTAGATTACAATAGCAGACAAATGATTCCTCCTGTGTTGAAAATCATATATCCAATCAGAAAGCAATAGGTCACAATCATAACACTATTACACTCATGGACACATCTTGCCACATAGGTCATTACTATATTTTACAGATTTCATAGCTAGATAAAACTGTTGACCCAGAAGTTGAGATAGTACATTCATTCTTATGAAAGACCCCCAGTAGGGATAAAGCTCCCAGGACAATACCAACATGATTTTCTGAGACCTGGTATCAAAATGTATAGTGCCTTCAGCAGTCAGACTGTACCATCATTTACAGTGGGAAACCAAGAGCAGTGACTTGTATGGGAATCATTTGGACCATTTTTGCCAGTATAATAACTCCTAAAGAGATATTTCATACCTAATTCTAGCCTTTTTATTTTTCAACCTAAAGGTTTAGACATATATTAGTCATTTATTGATAAATTAAAGTATTTCAAAGTTAATCATTTAAAAATATAAATTTGTTTTCTCCAAGATTTTATGGATGACATGACCAGGCATTGTTTTGCTATGCCTTTTTTTTGTGGGTCTCTAGTATGCATGGATATCATTATATTTTCAGTAGTTCAGGGTTTTTTTTTTAAACAAGGTTAAGTGGGTGTTGCCATTATTAAGTGCCTGCAATATTGGGATATAATTTTCTGATTGGCTATAAGTCACATTTCATTCCAAACTTGTAGAAACCTCTGCAGGTTACACCTCTTCCCTCTTCAGTTGTCTCTCTGGTTGGTAGATTACTGCTCTAAAGAGAGTGTGAAACTCACTTTTGGAGAGGAGCAGAACTGTCACTAAGGGTTCCACATCCATCACCTTCTCATTAAATACAAAACCAGCCAGCTTGAACTTCTTAACTGAAAATGTTATTCACCTTCACCATATAACAAGATCTAAATACAGTTATGAACCCACTAAATTTGCAGCCTATGCATGAACATAAAGAGTCAGTGTTGTGAAGGGCATATATCCTAAGGGCCAAAGCCAAGTTGACCATTTATATGTTGCCTCACACACTTAATAGACAAACTATTTCTTAGACTATTACTAATTTTTCTCCATCCCTTTTATGAATACTCTATCCAAAGCTACTCTGAGATTTTCATAATCTTACTGTTCAGAAGAACACCTTCTAGCCAAGTGTGATCTTTGGCTACTATGCTACATTCTTTTTTATGTGATTTTCTTTTCACTTATCAATGTTAATGTGACTTATTAATGTTAACATGAACTCTTCAGATGACTTCCATGAAGACATCATTGGTCCTTTCTTTGTGCATCTCTGTCTCCTGTCCAGGATGCTTACTGTAAACTTCTCCCCTTTTGCCTTTCCAGAAGTAATTTCCTTTCTATAAATCATGAATAACCAGATGTTAACACCAGGTAGTGAGTAGAGGTCCTGAGGACCAACCTTATATTTGCTGTCTCTTAGCACTGCTATTATCTGGCTTTCAATGTTTGTTTTTCCTTGGTGTGTTCATCAGAATCTTTATTGTCTTGAGATAGAAAGACCTTACTCCATCTTGTCAAGAAGAAAATTAAACCTATTATACCGCCTTTCTCTTTCCCAATTCATAATTACATTATGTCTCTTGCACTCCAAAATGCTTTGGTCCAAAAAGGCTGGAGGATATTTTCTTCATTTATTGGCATTCAGTCTATTGCTTACCAATGCCTTCTGTTAACCCAGTTTCTGAATTGTCTCAAATATCATATGTCTTACGTCTTCCCAATGAACTCTATAGTTTCCTCAATCTCTGAGATCTCTTGTATTCTATTGTCTTTGAATTATTAATGGTGAATAAAATATTTCCCTCTTTAATTTTTCCTCAATTGTTGATGTTCTGTGGTTTTGTTTTACATTTTTGTTGCTGATTCTTTATGGAAGTCTTTCTTGGATTTAAAGGCTTTGCTTCTGTTTTAAATTTCTTTCTCTTCTAAAAATATTAAAAAGCTTGATCAAACTCCACACACTCTTGTATTATTGTAGGTCACATGATTATTCATCTTAAGTATGTAAAGCTTTTAAGATCCATGTATAGAATATTCTTATGGCACATCTTATTCCTGCTTCTCCATTTGAATGTACTCATAAATACCTAAATACACGCTTCACTCCTGCATATTGATAGCTGTAATACAGCATAAAAAGGCTCGTTGCTTCAAATCAATTATGCTGACATCTGGAGGAGTCTTGACAAGTGACCACATTCTTCTGAGTGTTGGTGCTATTTTTAGATTATGTCTTGGCTGTTGCGAAAGAGTCAGGTCAAACGAGGACAAGGTGCTTCATATTTCTTCTAAGCAGAATAAGAAAAACAAAGAAAGATGAAGCTCCTAGAAGGGTGAATACTATCAAATTAACTGTTTGCTAAGGCATGGCTGAGACACTGCAGTTTGTATGCTGATATACTGTTAAGAATCATTGTGGTGGTAGCTATGTCAGATTTTGAATTAACAAATGATATATTCTTTATCAAGGAAAATATTTCTGTGGGCGGAGAGCAATTGTTATTGACACTGCCTAAACACGTGTTTAATTTCAGGGACTTTCATAATGAATTAACTACATAAAGAAACTATAGGTAGGAGGAAGGGTCTGTAAAGTCACAGGGAGATGGACAAAAAAAAGGGGGTTAGAGTGTATGTGACGTTGTAGAAAAGTTAGGGACTTATTGGGAGCTCAAGGACATTCTCAGGTGGGTAGAAGAGTGTGGGAGACACGAGGAATTATAGGGAAATAAGATCTAAGGATGATGATGTGCTCCAATGAAAATGTCACCATAGAACTCATCACTGTATACACTAAGCCGTGTCCACCCCATCTCTTACTATAGCTCTGACAGTCTTAAGAAGGGAAACACAGACTTAGTGTCACGTCTGTAACTTAATATCAAGTACATTTCACAGCAAGCATAGACAGCATGTTTATCTTTACCTCTACAATCTTATTCCTAAAGAACTTGCACAGTTATGTGTCAATTGTATGACATTTAAGAATGTATGCAGAGAAATATAGTTAAGTACCTAAGCCAGGAGGCATGGATTGTGGTAAATTACATGATTTCTCAGATCTGGTGTCCATGCTACTTCCCCACTAGTACTAGAGACTTAAGAACTGGAGTTTGAGTCAGGCTAACTTGTCACCACATACTACTCCTTCATCAAGAAAGTATTCACCAAAAAAGTTGATTGTCTCTTTTGTGATAAATAACTCACACTTATATGTTTCTGTGTGCATGTGTACATGCCTGAGCACTCAAATATCATGGTGAACAAATGGAGGTCAGAGGCTAACTTGAAAGTATTTTCTTCCTTCCGACATTGTGAGTCCTGGATAAAACTCAGTTTACCTAGGTTTAAGAAAAATGTCTTTGCTGAGCTTTCTTCTAGCAGAAGACTCAACTCACCCACAGAGTATCCCTGGGATTGCTCTTTTACCAGATGAAGTATGGGAAGGATAATCTAGAACCACCAACCACAGACTATCTATAATTTTCATCACATTGTGAATCCCTGGGGCCCATCTGAATCCTAATTTATCTTCTCAAGTGCTAGAATCTGTTTGTGCAAAACAATCACATGATGCTTATAAGTGAGAATGTTTACATAGTTGTTCTAAAAGTAGAGATAGTCAGCATTTTTTAATATGTGGAAAACACCGTTAATTAAATGATACTTCTTGTTTGGAGCAGGTCATCTGAACTAATTGTCTTCTGGAGACAGAGCATAATGTGATTAACCATGGTACCATGCAAAACTGTGAGTCCTGGGTTGGAAGTAATGGATCCTTGCAGAGAATGGAGATACATTTCCCAGCACTTGCCTTTGAGCTAAGAACTGAAATATGAGATGGAATTTAATAGACAGGAAAAAGTTGAAGAAAGGCATTCTGGGACAATGGCTCAAAACAAATACAGGAAAATGTGAATGAGTCATAATGGGCTCTGGAGAGTGACAGGTATATGGAGAGACTTGAACTCATGTCAGCCTCCTGTGACTTCAGTCTGGTACAAGATTATTCCCTGAGTGAATAACTACAGAATAGAACTAAATGTATTCTAAATACTTAACTGTATGCTGGGTTTGGCTGTAGTTGGATGCTGCTCTTACAAATGAGCATTTTAAGGCTCACAAGTTCAAGGTCATTATCGTGGACTTCACTTCAGTCAGTATCCAACATTATCCTCCTTAAAACACACAGGGTTGAAGAGCTTCGGTTACTGTACATTGACTCAGTTTCAAAACTAGAAGACCTAGTTTACAAAAGTTTGGCCGATTCCTTCCATACACAAAGCAAGTCTATGTAGAGTTTGCATACAGTATTCTTGCATGAATTTTGAATCTGCTATTTTTAAAATTTCCTGCATTTCTAAAGTCCTTGAAAGTGAAGTTCATCAGTCCATCTCTATTGCATAGACATGAGGGCATTGACACAGAGCTGGGGCAGATGGAGAAGTTGTTGTCCTCCTCTCTGTCCTCAGGTACATTTACCTCCCAACTTCTGCTACCCGGTTATATATAACAATCATGATTTTGTGTGGACTGCATATGGCCCCAGTGTAATCCAAAGACAGTTTGAGGGCAATCATGAGGGTAATCATTTGAGTAGTGGCTGTAGAAGACCCACTTGGACAAAGCTCCTCGCACTCCATCCATTTAGATACACATTGGCTGTGGGTATCCGCATCTATTTCTGTAAGCTGCTACGTGGAGCCTCGCAGAGGAAAGTTATGCTAGGCTCCTCTCTGCAAGCATATTAGAGTATCAATAATAGTGTCGTGGAATGGTTCTTGCCCATGGGATGGATCTCAATTGGTTAGCCACTCTGTCAGACACTTCTCTATCTTTGTCACTCCATATCTTGTAGGCATGACAGTTTTTGGGTAGAAGGCTTTGTGAGTGTTTGCTGTCCTTATCCCTCCACTGGGAGTCCTGCCTCACTACAGGAGGCGGTCACTTCAGGATCTCTATCTCCCACTGCTAGGAGTCTCAGCTAAAATCCCCCCCCCCCCCCCAGTAGACATCCTGAAGCCTCCTCCTGTCTCAGGTCTCTGGAGCTTCCTGAAGATTGCCTCCCTATCCCCAACCCCCAGCAGATTTCTGTTCTCTTTCCCCTGCTTTCCCTATACTTGATCACCCCTTCTGCTCCCCTCTCTAACCCCCTCCCACCTAGTTCTTTCCATCCATCCACTATCAATATTTACTTTATTTCCCAAAAGGAAAAGAAGATCAACAGAGTCAACTAACACAGATCCTTGAGGGCTCCCAGAGACTGACTCACTAATCAAAGAGCATACCTGGGCTGGACCTAGGCCCCCACACATATGTAGCATATGTGCATCTTGGTATTCATGCATCCCCCAACAACTGGGGCAGAGGCTGTCCCTAAAATTTTGCCTAAATGAGGATTCTGTTCCCCTAACTGGGCCACCTTGGCTTCAGTGGGAGAGGATGTTCCTAGTTGTGCAGTGACTTGACGTGTGGCATAGGAGGGTAGAAGGTAATGATACCCAGAGACAGGCTTCCCCTTCTCAGTGGAGAAGAAGAGGGAGGAATAGAAGGGTCTTCATGAGGGAGTATTGGGAGGAGAGGGAGTGATATTGGTATATAAAGTTAATAAACAAATCGAATTTCATAAACATCACAGAAGACCAGCTTGGGGTGGTGTCTATCAAAACCGGAGAGAGCTCTGTGAAAAGCAGAGTTGCCATCCAACAGCTAGACAAATGCAACAATTCATCTTTATCAACAGTATCCAGTAGGTACAGAACATTGTTGACACTTGGACTTTAGCCCACAAAGCTCACGTCAGTGCCAGTGGAGGTGCTCAGAAAGCAAAAGTGCTTGCTGTCAAGTCTAATGACCTAAGTTTTATCCACAGCCCCACATGCTGGAAAGAGAGAAGCAAGTTCCTTATATTGTTCTATGACTTCCATATGTATACGTTGGTATGCATTCATATGTGCACAAACACGGGTGTGCACATGCACATAGACACACACATACACAAATAAATGTAATGAAATTTTAAATGAAACACATTTCAGATCTTTTCATCCCCTGAAATATAAGCACTTTTATTCTCTGAGTACCTTCACTGGCTCTGAAATGAGCTTTGAGGGCTAAAGTCCAAGTATCAACAATGTGAGTAAAATCCTGTAATTTGCGTCATATTTAGTAAAAAATTAATTGACTTTTTCCATGCACATAACCACCAAGCAAGGGAGAACACTGAGTAGCTTTAATTTTACGCAGAACAAACATTTCTTTGCCTCCCTGAAGACAATTGAATGCAGTGCCAGTCCTAAGGATACTTGGGGACTTAGGCATAAGTGACTGAGATCCACGTACTTGACTTGCCTTGGCTGACCTGTGAACCAGATACTGTCCCACTGAAAGTGATCTAGAAAAGAAGGAAGGTCCAAGGTCTCATTTTCTTTCTCTGATGTCAGTTGCTGATTTGCATGCTTCTTGGCATTGTTGGGCTAATGCAGATGGCTCATCCAATCCACAAAGAATTTTCTCTGCCCAACACTGGCTAATTTGTACTGTAGAAGACAGCTTGCCTCAGGGTCCCAACAATTAGAGCTGCCATTCTCCCAGTTGAACACTCTCCTGAGTCAGGGCAGTAGCTATCCTATGGTTACTGTCTAGGTGGCTGTGCTTTGGTGCCTGGAAGTGCCTCTTTTGGTCAAAGGATTATTTGCACAAGCCAGCTGAGTGACAGAGCTCTCACCTAATGCATTTTCCAACTAACTGATATCTTCTACCAATTTTTTTTTGGTGCTTTTGAGACATCTTTCTTCCTGGCTGGCTATGTATGCCCTGAGCTTTTGGAATTATTTCTTCTTTCCTCTCCACTGGCAGCATCTAACCTTTCTTATACTCTCTGCTGGCAACATGTAACAGTCCACCAACCAAAGGAAAACTGTAATTGAAGATTTGTGGCACAAAGTTTTTTCTTAATAAGCTAATGTCATCCGATTTCACAGCAGTGACAATTAGGTTCAAGAGGAAGTCAGAAGTTCCCCTGTGTTCATGAGGCCTGTAAGCTGAAGCAGGACTAATTATAAGACAATTTTAACTTTCAGAGAAACCAGCATGAGTGCAATGTAGAATACTGGTAAGAATAAGCTTTGAAAGCCATCCAGAAGCAATCCCTAATCTCACTGCCTGCTAGCTCATGATAAATTCACTTCTTGTCATAGACCATATGTATAATTTTACAAGGCAGTCTCCATGCTTTTAAATGAAATTATCCCATCTAGTTACTTACAGAGAAGCAATGATTAAGTGTGGAGTGCTCTCTTTGAGATGTAGAGTTGATGTTTTTTTGGGCTCTAATATTGTTCTCATGGTAAGTGGGATGCTGTATCCGCTTATTCTTCTTCATCTGCTTCCTAGTCTATGGTGAAGGTAATAGACAAGTTACAGAGGAGTGAACAATCAGTGGAGCTAGGTAGAGCAACTCAAAACTATGATGAGATATTAACCATCTTCATATTAAAGACAGCTAAGTGCTGAATGCAAAAAAAAAAAGATGATAATTCGCATGGAAAAGGTATAGGAAAAGGAACTTTGGGACATTGTTGGTACAAATGTCAAGTCAGTGCAACTGATGTAAACAGTTTGTAGTTATAGGAGTAACAGAGGACCCAGCAGCTGTAGAAATGGTGTATTTTGAAAGAACATGCACCCCATCAGCTGAAGAAGCATCTCGATTCTTCTATTTACTGCACTACGGCTCACAATGGTTAAGCGATGTGAACAACCTAAATGCCATCTATTGATGGATAAAAAGCCTCAATACTTATAGAGAGTGGAATGTTATTGAGGTATGTGAAAACAAAATCGTATCACCTGTGACACCTTGATAGCATCTACCTGTTGATAAAAGCTCAGTTGTGTAGAGTTGGGCCCCATCATTATGTAAAGTGAAATAAGTCAGGCATGGAAATATATTATTTATATGTGGACTCTAAAAAATGTTGATCACATAGAAATCAAGAGTAATCTGGAGGTTACCAGAGAGTAAGGAAGGTAGGTAGGAAGATGGATCTGCTTAAGTTTGACCAATAGACATAGCAGATGTAAGACAGTCTGGTATGATGGCATGTGATAATGATATGCAATGTGTTTCAGAAGAATTCAAAATATTTCCACATAGAAATATGTTTAACCCTGTTTAAACATCACAAGTGTGTGCACACATCAAATAATTACTTGGCATACTCCATTAATATGAGTAATTACAGAGACAGGATCTTGCTAGGTAGCCCAGGCTGCTGCCTTAGAATGAGGGAACATCCTATTTCAGCCCCTGGAATTCCGAGACTACAGGTATGAGCTGGTAACTTTGTGATGGCTTTGTAGCAGTTCACCATGGCAAATGAAATCCCGTAGATGGGGTCAGTGGTCTTAACTTCTGCTGTAGATTTTGGTCAAAAAATATCAGTTGCCACAAACAAAAGTAGATTATGAGGACTGGTTGCATTCCTTGAATAAACACAACTCTTGGTATGTAGGAAGCATTTCAGGATAGACTTGTAAGAACGGAGAAAGGGAGTTGCTATGGTTTTGGATACGTAAGCACATCCTGAAAGAACCCACAGGGACATAGTACCGACCAGACAGGATTTCACTGGTTTCCTGTACAAATTACAGTCGAAATATAAATTGAACAGCCATTCTTTAAATATATATTTGACCTGCTCTTTGATAACTCAATGCATGTATAAAGACTATCTGCCATACCCACCTCTATTCCATTACTGTCTCTATTACCTTTCTTCCTCAGTCTCTTTTCCATATTTTTATCATTTTGTTTGTCTTTGTCAATTTGTCTTCAGTGGATACATAACAGAAGACAATGTGTTTCCTCTCCAGAGTCCATCTAGACCTAACAGTTCAGTGCCTATGAGGTTCTCTTCGACTTATGATTAATGGCTGACATTTACTCTTCTGCAGTCCTGTACAGGAATCCTGTTATTAGACAGTGGTTGCATTGGCTAGGTCATACCCAGAAGACTGATGTTCATGGCACCTTGGGCTGGTCTTCTTCTGTTCCATCTTTCTACCTTCTCTTCTGGTGTGACCCATGAGCCTTAGCTGTGTGGCTATACATGTCAAGCCTCGCAAAGAGAATATTCACAATGAAGGATAAAGGAAGTCTATTTTGCTGATATAAACATAGATATAACTAGACTGGGGAAGTGACAATTTAAGCAATAATAGTATTCACTCTCATGGCTTGTAAACTCCTTAGTCATGTGTTCTGACCACGTTTATATGGTCATGCATAAATCAGCTGTTATAAAAAGGACTTCAAATTAGTGAGAGTGGTTGGTTACCCCCATAGCCATACTGTTACCATTCGTAACAGGTTGTGCCTGAAAATCTGTCCATGAGCAAAACTGAGTAATCATAAATATAATATTCTAGGACGTTTTCTAAGTCAGTATTCTTTTTACAAATAAGCAATACCAAGAAGTGAAAACAAAATAGAATGCTTATTTTTAATATAGTAGCTATTGCTAACTAGCCTACATTTTATTGCTTTGTTCTCAGACTATGAGATACAGAGCTATGATGTGATACTCTGCTTCAGAATCCATGTTTTATACAACAACATTAGGAACTCATGGAAAGAGCAGATACACTGAGCTGCTTTACAAGAAAGAAGAAGTTTATTATAGTCAAGTAAACTCTGGGTTTAGTTTGATCTTTCCTTCTTCCATATTTCATATTCTCTATGGAAAGGGGACTCATATACAGTGAGGGAAAATTACACAAAGGACTGATACTTGTGAATATCAGCTTTTTTGAGAACCCCTGCCTGTAAGACACTGAAAAACCAAGTGATTAAGGTAATGCCAGAGGTAGTCTTTATAACAGTGATTTCTCCCTGGAACATATGATAATAATAATAATAATAATAATAATAATAATAATAATAATAATAACAATAACAACAAAAACAAACAAAGACAAGAATTTATTAGCTACTTTTTGTTGTTGTAATAAAATACCATGGTCCAAAGCAACTTAATGATAAAATGATTGATTTTGCCTTTTTATTATTAATTCTTTTCTTTATTTATACCTCAAATGTCCCTCCTCATACAGTTCTTCCTGCACAACCCTACCCTTTCTTTCTGAGAGGGTCCCACAGCCGGGCATCACTCTTCCCTGAGTCATCAAGTCTCTATGGGGTTAGACACATCCAGTGCCACTGAGGCCAGACAAGGCAGTCCTCTGCTATATATGTGCCACAGGATTCAGACCAGTTTATGTATATTTTTTGGTTGATGAATTAGTCTCTGGGATCTGCCAAAGGTCCAGGTTAGTTGACACTGTTGGTCTTCCTGTGGGGTTGCTATTCCCTTCTGTTGCTTTAATCCTTCCCACAATCCTTTCATAGGGGTGCAGACCTTAGTCTAATGCTCTGCTATATCTGCATCTGTCTCAGTCAGCTGCTGGTAGTGCCTCTCAGAGTACAGCTATGCTAGGCTCCTGTTTGCAAGCACAACAGCATCAGTACTAGTGTTAATGTTTGGTACTCACCCAAGAGGTATATCTCAAGTTGGGCTTATCACTGGTTGGCCATTCATTTAGTCCCTGCCCATTTTTGTCCCTACATTTTCCAGGGTAAGTGTATCATGGAAGAAGAGGAGACCCAGCATGGAACATGTGAGATAAGTTGACTGGTCACATTCTCAACTGTACATGCGAGACTGAATAAAAGCAGGAAGTGTGGTGAGGTTATAAGCCCTTAAAATTCACCCCCAGTGACATACTTCCTCCTGCAAGGCTTGCCCTCCTAAAGGTCCCATAGCCTCCCCAAACCCGAACCACCACTGGAGTCCCAGTATCCAAAGGCATGAACTTACACTGGTGCATTTCTCATGTAAATTAGCACAGAAATATATTTGAGATTTTAAGACTTGTAATTTCATACTTAGGACATATATTGGTCTTAAGAAACACCTATTTGGAATTTAAAATAAATGCAATGAAATCAGTGCACTTGTTGAAGATGTGTTATGCTTTCATGAAAGAATATTTATGAGTTCTTTATATGCTTTAGACATTAGCCCTCTATCAGGTGTAGGATTGATAAAGATCTTTTTCCAATCTGTACTCTGCTATTTTGTTCTATTGGCACTGTCCTTTCCCTTACAGAATCTTTTCAGTTTCTTAAAGTCCCAATAATTAATTGTTGATCTTACTGCCTGAGCAGTTAGCATTCTGCTAAGGAAGTTGTCTCATATACCAATGCATTGAAGGCTCACTTTCTCTTCTATTAGATTTACTGTATCTGGTTTTATGTTAAGGTCTTTGATCCACTTGGACTTGAATTTTGTGCAGAGGATTGAGGAACCTGGAGGGTATAGAGGCTCCACAAGGATACCAACAGAGTCAACTAACTTGAACCCTTGGGGGCTCCCAAAGATTGAAACACCAAACAAAAAAAGAAGCATGAACTGGACCTAGTTCTCCCCTCCTCCCCACACATATATAGCAGATACTCAGCTTGGTTTTCATGTGGATCCTCCAACAATTGGAGCAACTCTGACTATGTTGTCTGCCTGTGAATCCTTTCCCCCTAAATGGGCTGTCTTGTCCGGCCTCAGTGGAAGAGGATGTGCTTAGTCCTGCAATGACTTGAGGTGCAAGGGTGGGTTGATACCTAGGTGACTGATACAGGTGGATTAGGAGTTCAAGAGCAACAGGCATATACAGTGAGACCTTAAATCAAAATAACAATATTAATAAAACATGCATAACTCTACTGAGATTATTTATACTCATAATAAATGATTATTTTCTTTTTAAGTTGATTGGTTTGTTTAGTTAGTTTTGAGGCAGAGTGTCATGTAACTCCTAATTATTCATCTTGCCTCCTCCTATTATTTGCTGAGTTACAGGCTGGAGGATATCATCATTCATTATTTTTGTCATTGTATATTTGATAATTTACAGAATAATATTAACAATACATACTAAAAATGTTTTTGAATAAGAATAAAACCATCTATGACATGGTGAGAAAAGATTTTCTTTGTTGAGAGCTAGAATTTCCTATGTAGCTGTTGTGAGACTCTTATCCTCTTCCTATGTATGGTCAGATCCTTGGCAATACCATCCATTCAGGGAGCATGTAATTTCATTTTTAATGCAAAGTCTTATTATATTTGCCATAATATTTCAGAAGACATACAGACAAGCACCACAAGATTATAAAATTAACCATCACACTAGTACTAAACTGAAAGTTACTTATAATACTTGGGCTATTTTATGTCAATATGTCTCTGTGTATTTTAACACATAAAAGTAAAAATATGATACAAATACAAAAGTTATGAACTAGAAACCCATCGTAAAACAATTCAGTAGGAAACTGTTGCCATCCACCACGACATGATATTTCTATCTAAAGTCCTGTTTCTGTTTCCACCAATCTGTCTATAAATGGAAGCAACAAGAGCTTCAGCTCAGGCAGCTTTAGTTTCCCTTCTGCTTCTTTCCACAGATGCCCTTCATGATCTTTATATCCATGGTGTTCATCAGAAGACACACCCTACTTTAAACGCAGATCTTCCCCTTCTCAGTAAATTCTCCCTGGAAAGTCTCTAGCAGAATATCCCAGAGGTATGTCTCCTAGCTTTATCCTAAACCTCATAAAGTTGAAGAGAATAGCATCACAGAATGCACATTCTTCTCAAGACATTCGACACTTGTTTATATATCCCCTCCTGCTCATCTCTATACCATGTGCTCTTTGTATGTTGAAAATTGTGCTCTCTTTACAATGATATCTCTACTTTGTATCAATCTTCATGAGCATCAAAATTCATCTTTGGGTACTTTTGGAAGATAAAATGTTGGGTAAAAAAATGTTTTATTATTCTGTAATGTTTTATTGTATTGGATAAGTATTTCTAAAAGTATATCACCTCATAATTAATCTAGCCACTAATGGTAGTATTTATTTTATTGAACTAGCTAGCATGTTATAATATCAATAAAAGTATTCATCATCTAATTAGATAGGCAGGACAGTGAGTGCTTGTAAAAACTCTAGTTAGAATGACTTTTGGAAAGATGGGAAATGAACCAGATTTGCAATTATTCTTGAAGACTTGACAAATTCTAAACATCATTTTTTCTTCAAAATGAGAAGCATTATGGTCACATAATAAAACTAGTGCTTGGATATAATATATTAGTTTATGTAAATCACCTAATTTGTTGCCTAATACATTGTAAATATCCAGAAATGATAACTGAGTTAATAAATTAACTGAGTTAGTTAGTCTATTAGTTTGTTGTATTGTGCAAAAACTGTATATAAATATATATAATGAGTTGTTAGGATCGTACTTGCATTTATTAGTAGTAAAGTTAACCATTCCTGGATAAAAGCTATCATTCTATAAGGTCATTTAGCTGTTTACTTTTATAATCTTATTTTTAATACCAATGATATTAAAGTTTTTTTTATAAAGGTTTTAAGCAAGTTGTTTTGATGAGAACTTATTTTATGTTTTATTTTGTAGATTATGTTATTATCTAAAAAAATCTTAATGCAGTTTGATGTTCTGTTTCCTTCTGAAGTTTCCTCTATGGCTTCCCTACTGAGAAACTCGGTCTGTTAGGATTAGAACATTTGTTTTGAAAAGATGCTTCAATTTTTATTGTATTAACTGAAAAACAATCAGAATGGCAGCAGCAGGCTCTCCTGGTTGGTATTCACTCTCCTGCTCCCAAATAACATGCATTTGTGAAGGGAAGACTTCTGAAATTCATTGGGCAAAATCTGAAATTCTAGGGTATTCTGGAAGGAAAATCAGGAAATCAGGGCTATTAATATTCCTTCTCTTTGGTTTTATTTTTCATTGTGAATTTCTTTGTACATCTGATTCTGTGTAGTGACAGTCGATAAATCCTTGTCACCATATTTATTCTTTGTACTTTGGTTCTTTTTTTCATATGAAAGTAGTGACCATAAACAATAATCATGTATTTCACTATCAAGAAGCAAACTACCTCAAACAATTTTGAAACATCTTAATTTAAAAAATTATTTTCTGGATCTTCAATGTACAGATTCTCTTGCAGTATGTAGTAGTAAGTCACCTGAGGACTGTGAATAAGTCATTGGAGTGATAGTTTTGCATGTGAACAATAATAACAATGCAGGAACTTTATAATATCATGAATGAATGAAGCACACACCCATTGTATGAATTTGGTTAACCATAGTCAAACAGTAATACAAAATATGACCAAGAAAACCTGAAATAAAAAGCAAAGTTTCTATAATTTATATGAACATATACATAGATTCTGGAACACATATGTTTGTGTAAACACAGCTTATGGAACAAGAAATAACATAAAAATTCATAAACACCTATATGTAAAAACATCCTATTCAATATTTTAAAATGAACATTTGATGTTATTATAGTCAGTGCTAACATGAACATAGCATGCTGAAGATAATTACTTTGTAACACATTTAAGTTCTTTTTATAATCTCTTCTGAAATTGCAATGATTATATTTTGCATTTCTTTCCAAAATGTAAGTCTTTTGTTTCAAAAATTTAAAAAGCAATCACAAAACCATTATGTATGAAAAAGTGAGCATAGGCATAAAATAAAACAATCAAGGCAATAAAAATAAAAGTTCCACTATGAACTAGCCCATTCCTATATTACAGAAAATCATGTCACAAATTCGGTGATATATGCCTACTGGAAAATTAGAAAGAAAATGGAAGTAAAAAGAATCTTCAAGATTAAGTTAAATTTAAATTTTTTTTATTGTTGTATTTTTGATTTCAAAACACTTCTAATTTGACAGAGTATTTTCCTGGGGACAACTTGTCCCCAGTACTGTAGAGATTAGTGTGTATGTGGGTGGGGGGGGGTAACAGACATAGTAACAGGTATCAAAAGTGTTGACTTTAGCCACACAGGGAAAATTGAGAATTTTAATACACAATAACAAGAGAGTTTATATCATTTTGAATACATCATAAAATAATTAGATCATATGTATAGGAACTGACCAATAAGAAGAATAAATTAGAAGATGATGTTGTGCGTTGTAGAAGAATGCCTCTTTAAAGATGCAGTGAGAGTAATAGAATCATGTTGAAACATCTTAGTGGCCATCAGATTAAATCAAGTAAGAGTCATGAATGGTTGTCTAAAAAGGTGGCTGACATATTATTATATCATTTGTAGAACCATAAATGGAAGCAAAGATAAGCATGTTAAACAAAAGTCACCAAGTTTATAAACACAAATATTTCATGTCTTCTTAAAATCTAGATGTATTTTTAAATACATCTAGATTTTATAAAATCTAGATGTATTATAAAATGTCTATTTATGACATAAGCACACTGAAACACATGAGGAGAGAGGAGATGAGGATGTGATCTAAGGAGTCAGGAAAGGGAACAATAGACAAAATGACAACAATCTCCTAAAATATCACTTTAATTCATATGAAGAAGCCCACCTGAGATAAGTTTGTGTCCCTGTAAGTATGTGTGTGGTGTTTTGTGTGTGTAGAAGTGTGTGTATATATGTGTGTGTGTCTATGCATTTCATGTGTGTATTTGTGTGAGCATGTAGGAGTGTGTGTGTGTATATGTATGTATATATGTGTGCATGTGGCTTTATTTGCATGCAAGTGTGTATACATGCTTGCATATGTATATGTGTATTTGTATGTGCATGTGTGTTTGCATGCTTGTGTGTGATATGTAAGGAATGAAGCTCTGCTGGTTAAGAGGAAGTAAACTAGTAAGTGCAGGGATAAGGTGTGTGGTAAAGTAATGGATGGGTTAAAATTGATCAATGTAAAATGATTCATATATATTAAAGTGTAAGAATGAAATCTAGTCCTTTGTGTGCTAAAGTTAAAACAATTAAAAAAGAAACAGCCAACAGCTAAATTAAATGTCCATATGAATACCTACAATGCTTCAGTGTAATCCTGTGCACATCAATTTTGTAGTTTAGTAGACAATGGAAAAAAACATGAGCCCTTATGTCAAGAACAAAGGCTTTCAGTCTGTGAATCTCTGCTACTGCACTCACCCAGGCAACAGCCTGACTCCTGTTCAAGTGTCAGTTCACATTATCTTGTGATCAGCAGAGTGCTGCCTGCACATGCACTGAAGGCAGAGAATATCCATGAGACTAGAAACCGTTCCTTTATGTAGGCATGCTGACAAGCCCATCCTCTCAGAAGAAGTGTGGTGCTCCTTACTCTGCAATGCAAGGGGAAAGTGGTCCAGAGAGGAATCAGTAAATAAATGCTTTCAGGATGGAATAAATACCTATACCTTTTTTTTTATATATAGCATTTGCCTAAACTACAACTTTTAAAAGATAAGTCAATGAAAGTCAAACCTAAATGGCACAGACTTGTGATTCTAGCATTCTGGAAGCTGATGCAGGAGGCTTGCAATCATCAGGTTAGCCTGGGATAAAACCTTAGGTCAAGCTGAGGTTACATAAATCAATAGGATCCTGTCTTAGATTGAACAGTAAATAGAGGACTAAGAGTTTATCTCACACCAGAGCATTTGCCTGATAAGCCCAGTTTCAGTCTCCAGTTACAATTAAGCAAGAAAAGCAAATGTGTTAAATAATATGTTCAGACTGTTGGCTTGGAGTGATTTTTAAGATAAATTATATGACTTAAAATGGACATTGCTTGGAAAGACTAAATCATTATGACTCAAACATACTGAATGCAATGATTCTATGTTTATATTTTATAGGAGGGTAAACAAACATAAAATGAGAAATAGAATCAAGACATGATGAACATAGTCCAAAAAAATAAGTTCACATCACTTAGGAAAGCTGATATCTATATGAATGTAAAGACACATAATGTGGTGATTTGATTAGGAATAACCCCCATAGACTCATATGTTGAATGTTTGGCCAATAAGGAGGAGCACTGTTAGGAGGTGTGACTTTGTTGGAGTAGGTGTGGTCTTGTTGAAAGAAGTGTGTCACTGTGAGGTAGGCTTTGAAGTGTCCTATGCTTAAGGAACCACTCAGCATGGCAAAGTTGCCTTCTACCTGCAGATGAAGTTGTAGAATTCTTGGCAACTCCAGCACCATGTCTGCCTGGACTTTGCCATGCTTTCTGCCATAATGATAATACACTAAACCTCTGAAACTGTAAACCAGTCCCAATTAAGTGGTTTTTTTTTTTTTTTATAAGAATTGCCTTTGTCATGGTGTCTTTTCACAGCAATAAAACCATAATTAATACACATATCCATGTGCTTTACAAGTAAGGCTTATGATTTCCGGTTGGAATAGAAAATTAAAAAGACTTTAAAACATGCTGTTGTAGGCAAGAGGGACAAAGAGAGAGGGGATGAACACACATGTAGAGGTAAGCACAGATATGTTTGTCACATCTTTCTTTAATTCTATAATTATAACAAGTTAATGTTTATTATATTTTATCACATACTTAATGCCCTTGTCAAAAGATTTTAAATTAAAAAGCAATAAGCCAATATCTTTATAAGTGAAAACATACCACAGTTCAGTATGAAACTATAAGAAGCATTATTTAGTAGTGGTCAAAAAACAGATGGGACACTTCTAATTTGACCCCATAGATGCCTCTGTATAATTGTCAACTGAACTTGGAGGCTGTTTTGACAACAGCATGAAGTTGTTGTGTTTCACACACTCAGTCACCACTACCCATAACTCTCAGTTCCAATATGTATCTAATATCAGAAATCAGAAGCATGTAAAACATCATTAAACTCTAGACACTTGCACACCACCCTTGGAAATTATAAGGATGGGATCCAGTGTGGATTTAATTTTGCTTCTTGATGTTTTCTGTGATAAGTCATCCAATTAGTGACATGGAGATTATCAGCACGTGGAAATAAAGGCATACACATCCACACGATTTCCCAATTTATTCACATCCAATGCTTAAACTGCAATGGCAACCAAATCACCAAAATGGACTACGATAGACTGCCTCTTTAGAGGAATACTCCAAAATCAACAATAAAACAAGATGGCTGCAGGATGGAGAGGGTCCCAGCGTGAAAGGATGAGGAGGGTCTCAGAGATGGGTTAAAGTAAAGGAAGAGACAGAAGGCTACAAATACGTAGAAAAGAGTAAAATTGTCACAAGGAATAACAGTATAGTCTAGAATCTTAGGAAAAGTAGATGAAATAAGACAGTTTAGCATTCATAGAACTTGAAATGTGTGGTTGGGAAGAGGCTGGGTCAAATGAAGCAGAAAGGATGACAAGGAATGTCTGTTGTCATGGAGAGACCACTGTGACACAGGGCTGAAGTGTGTATGAAGGAGGCAGGCACAGTGCTGCAGCATTGACTCAGTTCATCCTCTAGAAAAATAACTGTGGGCTTTTGTAATGAATAGGTAAGACTGAAGGGAGTGACCTCTGCTACTTCTTGTGTGCTGACATTTACTTTCCCATTGCTTCATCTTTAAGAAATAGGTTCTGCTTTAGCTTCTTCCATTCTTCTGCATCTGCTCTATTTTTTTGTTTATTTATTTAGTTTTGAGAAAATCTTATTAGATAGCCTAGGCTAATCTGGAATTCACAATCCTCTTGCTTCTATTCCTAATTGCACTATTCCTGGATGCATTTATTGTCATATGACACCATTGTCATAAATAATGTATGCATATATACTTCATATGCATATACATATATATATATATATACATGTGTGTTTATACATACAGGTAGATAGATGAGTAAATAGGGTTGTAGACAGATAAATAGATAAGCAGATACATAGAAAGACACACACTGATTGATGAGTGTGTGCTCACATGGTCATTCTTTGGTTTTGAAGAAATACAGTGTAGCTGCAGAAACATAAAGAAACCTTTGAAATATCCTGATGTGAGAGGGTCATAAAACTTAGCAAAGAAATAGCCCTGCAACTCTTAGCTCTTCGAGACTGTGGACATGGCTTTCTCTGATGCTCCTTTTGTTTCCTGCCAGACTCTATGCTTTAGTGCAAAGGAAGGTTCTGAAACTGTCTTCCTTATTGACCTCATTTCAAGTACTTTTTTTCTTGAATTATATTCACCTAAGAACAATGTGTTTCAAAAATGCTATTGTTGTCTCAAAATGGAAACCCCAGGGCTTGAAAAATTATCATCTTAGAGCAGGTATGAGTCACTTGTAGAAATGGAAAGTGTAGCTTGCTGTAGAGAATAATGTTGTGTTTTATATCTCCCAATTTTTATCCTGTCAATTTTCCTTCTGAGTTTCTGTATATTGTATTTCTTCAAATACAGGCTGCTTCCTACAATACTAAAAGTGTTAAAAAAACATCTTACTTTAAAACTATTGCTACTATTTACTAATTCATTCATTCATCCATCCATCCATCCATCCATCCATCCATCCACCCAAATAACAATGGAAATATTTTCCCTAATAGAACTTCATTTTTTAGGGAGGGCAGAGAATCAAGAAATAATTATACAATAAAAAAAATCTGAAAAATCCAAAACAAAACATCAGGCCACATCTGAGAAAGAGATATTTAAGCTAGTCATGAAGATTCATTTTTTTAAATTAATTAATTAATTTATTTATTTATTGTTGTTGTTGTTTTGAGACAGGGTTCTAGTGTGCAGTTTTGATTGCCTGGAACTCACTATTTTGACTGTGGTGGCCTCCAACCCATGGAGAAAACCTGTCTCTGCATCCTGAGTACTGAATGAATATTTACTTTAAAAGCTGTAATGAGAAATCCCAAGTCTTGTGAGAGTGAGAGTGGCAGAGGAGAGGCTCTGCAAAGCGGGGTTCCATAGCCAAAATCCACCCTTTCTTTCAGCTGTGACTAACTTCATAATGTTCTTATTATATCCTTAGAACATGGTATAGTGTTTTAAAACATGGGCATTTTGTGTTGGTAAGAGAGATTCTCTTCTATTTTCTATCAATGGCTGAAATTTTCTAAATGTTTTTACATCTTGAAAACATAATGCACACAGTTGTTAAATTCTAAAGGTATCCATAACAGAGTGGTTCCATATGTAAATAAACCCTCTAACAAAGAAATGTGAATACACTTACGTTTTTTCAATAAATGCAAGTAAGTTTCAAATGCCTTAACCTATTAAAGAGTTTACTATTTTATGGGGATGCCAATGTTGACAAAGATATTGAGTGCAAAGCCGTGTTATGAGGTAAGATGAGAAAAACAGAATAAATAACATTTATTGTGTGGGCGAGATAGGACACAGAAGAGGTGTCCCAAAATCAAAGTGGTTGCAGAGTGCCTGCTCTAAGAGTCCTGCCTCTGCCCTTCTTGCCTAAGAAAGCCATTTCCTGCACCCTCCTTTGTTGACTGGCTGCCTTGGTAGCAGTGTTGATGAACTCCACTTAGTGTACTGCCTGACACCACACAGGCAGCCAGGGTCTGCTTCCCTGAGCTCACTCTTGCTAGGTATCCAGAGGCCAGTGCCTTTCTTGTCTCTGCTGGTTCTAGTGGGTCTCTCTAAGTCTCCCATGTGATGGAGTATGCTAGTTTTGGAGAAATAAAAGAAAAACATCCTGTTCACTTATCCTGAGTGAATTTACCCATTCTCAGATTTCAGTTTCCTTGATGGTAACTCCAAGGTTTGATCCACAGTTGTAGTGGCTTAAATACAAGTGGTCCTGAAGGCCCCTATGTTTGAATGCTCAGTCATCAGATAAAGGCATTGTTTTAGGATTAGAGAAATAAGGAAGTGTGGTCTTGTTAGAGGAAGTGTGTAACTTGTGGTGTGGCCTTGATGGAGGAATTGTGTCACTGGAGGTGTGGCCTTGTTGGAGGAAGTGTGTCACTAGGGTGTGCTCTGAGGTTTCCGTAGTTCACACCAGGCCAAGTGTCAGAGGCCAAGTCTCTGTGCCCGTGGATTAGGATGTAGCTCTCAGTTACTGCTCTGTCTCCATGCTTGCTGCCATGCTCCCTGCCATTATGGTGCTGGACTAACCCTCTGAAACTGTAAGCCAGCCCCAATTAAATACTTCCCCTTCTAAGAGTTCTCTTTATCATGGTGTCTCTTCACCGCAACAGAGCAGTGCCTAAGACAATGGTACAGAATGCTTCTACATCTCAGTCTGGCGTGTTTATGTATCTAGACTCTCATGCACCACCCAGGCCCACCTCAGAGGCCTTACATGCAGACAGGAACTGACACTCTGACGGCAGTGCTTGATCTCAACGTCAGCACTTGGCCATACTCCTCCTCTCTCCTGTGTTGCATACCACATGGTAATACGGTCCACTCATGTTTCGTTAATCCTGTTTAAAAGTGACATTTAAAGCTCTTCTCTGTCTCCTGCCTCTGTACCTAACTGCTGTACAAAACCTGGCTTAGAGAGAAATTTCTTATCTCTCTGGACTCACTATTCTACCATATTATCATGTGACATCCTGCAAATGTGTTTCTTATTGATCATCACATTTTATTTTTTTCATCAGTATCTGAAATCAGTACAAGATTTCACCAATTATCAGCCCATAGTCACACTCATCTCTTTGATAACATCTTCAACACAAAACAGGAGTTTAGTCCATGCTGTATACTAAATAAACATGGGTTCAATGAACTGATGGATGAGTAAATGTGGCATTTAAATTATGGATTATCTCTACATGGAAGAACACTTGGAAGAACCTGGAAGTTTTATATTTAGATGCTATTTCCAACACATTATCTGGAGATTTTGTATGTTCATATTAAACAGAGATATGCTATGTGCTTTGTAAGGCAACAATTTTAAGCAAATTTTATATTTTACCTGATAGTTTAAGAAGAGGAAGGATGTTGTATTACTTCAAAGCTGTGATTTCCACAGACCCTTCCTAGTAAGGGCATGGAGTCACTGGTCAGCAGGGAAGCACTAAAACAGGTCAGTGAGCATGGCACCCTCATGGGCATTCCTGGAATGAAGTTTCCTCTTTAGCTCTCACCTGATTTGATGATGCCTTTGTCAATCAGGTCCAATATAGAGACAATTAAATTTTGGATTTATGTATTTTATATCAAAATGAAACAAATTCTTTTAAAATTTACTTTAAAACAAAAATAGAAAGGTGTTTGAAACAGTGTGGCTTGGAAAGTGACCATTTGGCACTGAAACAGGAAAATAATTTGTAGGTGCTAAGGAGGTAATTCATACGCAGTGACTCAGCCCCATCCTGGAAGGAAAGGTAATTGAATTGCCTCTATCCATTCAGTAACTCACTCAGGATTCAAGGATTCATTATAACTATCAAAGTTTTATTACTTCCTTAGAGTCTAGGGTGGGTTTTTATTTGAAGGTAGTGGGTGATATACAGTTCACTTGTATAATACGACAACCATAGTCAGAAAATATGGAGCCTTGCTATGGCACCTTTATATTTAGATTATAGCTTTCCTTGTCTACCTGTTCCATTAAATAGGAAGGAAGAAGGAAACGGGGAAAGGAAAAAGAAAGCCCTGAAGTTTGAATGTGAATTTTACTCATGGACCACATATTCATAATTTACGACGAGCCACATACACTAATAAATTATTTGTGTTTGTGTGTATGTTTGAAGAATATATTTATATTTTTGCTTATGTATTAGTACAAACCTACGGTAGTAGTCGTGGAACAAATGGAGTCTAGTTTCTAACAACAACCATAATAAGTACAGGGAACCACTATCTTCACAGGCAATTAAAAAATAGATTTTGTTTAGCTTCATCATACTTAAAATTGTAAGTATAGAAATGTTTCCTATAGAAACATTAGTATAGAAACATTCTTATAGAAACATATAGTATAGAAATGTTTTACTCATGTAAAATGGAAAGGTTTCTCTGTCCTCTCTATAGACACTTTCTTCTATTCCTAAGTTGTTACCAGCTGCTATGTTTGCAAATGAAGTGGTAGAAAGGATGGAAGGAAGGAAGAGGTAAAAGAAGGGAGAGAGGGAGGGAGAGAAGGGGCAGAGGGAGGGAAGTTGTTGAGAAGGAGTGGAGGAAAAAAAGAAAGGAAAGATAAAGGGATAGAGGGTCAGAGGGAGGGAAGATGCTGAGGAGAGGGAGGAAAGAGGGGGAGGAGGAAAGAGAGGGAGGGAAGGTGGTGTGAAGAAACGAAAGGATTTTATTCTGATATAATAACTTCAGGGAATTCTGAGGTTCTTTATCCACATTTGTCAAATACAACTTAAAACATAGACTCTTCTTCTGTGCAAGGGAGTCCAAACAACTTGCCTTTACTAACTACCACATAATGTTGGATATCCCAGAATTTGAATTCTCTCTAATCAATGTGCTTGTTTCGACCTTCAAATCCATCATAAAATATCTACAAACAGGAACCGTTTTTTCAAATTTTTAGATTTTTCAGTTTTACACACACACACACACACACAATTCAATTCAATTCTATTCCAATGTATTTTACATAAACTAAAACTTACTTTTTTGATTATAGATACTGGCTTTGGAGGTGTTACCGCAACTGTTTAGTCACCCTTGCAGCATAATTTCAGTGTCTGAGAAGTCAGAACACACATGGTTTACCTCCATAATCCTTCTAATCCACCTAACCAGTAGGAACCTCTGAACTTTTTATGCTTTTACATTCCCATGGTCACACTTCCATATAAGCATAATCAATATGTCAAACTCTCTGTCTAGTTCCCTTTACAAGCATAGGACTTTAAGGCTCACCAATAGTATAGTATACCCAGAATGTTTTTCTTTTTAAACCACCAAGTAGCAGTCCATTACTTGGCCATGACAAAGTTGTCTGTCTGTCCTCTATAAGCAGATATTCTGATTGTTTCAGCCACTGTCACTTTGTACAGCAACACATGTGCCAGTTGGTTGATCTTACATTTCTGTATTTCCACCATTTACATACTGAGAAACAAAACTTTTGATTACAAATTTTGCTTAGTGTTTGAAAACCTGTCTTTATAACAGAAAGACTATACATGTCCCATGAGCAACTTGAGATCTACATGGTTTGGTTTTGTTTTTCTTTGAATTTCACTGATAGCTCAGGTTGTAGAATATTTTCTGAATGCTCACTACTAATTTCTGGAACCTTTTGTACCAAAGTCAACTTAGACTCAAGGCTCTCCGTGTTCTTGGAACACTGGCATCAGACTCGTGTCTGGGAGATAGTCATATCTCCCATATATATATATATATATATATATATATATATATATATATATATATATATATATACACATACATACATACATGATGTATATATGTATATACATACATACACACACACACACACATATATGTGTGTGTGTGTGTGTGTGTGTACATAATTCTGATGTAAAAGTTGCACTTACTCCTTTTGAGCTACCATTTTCATCAGGTAAGAAAACACTGCACAGCTCCCATCTTCTCTGTATTTATTCATGTAGGGTCCTTTGCAATTATCCTGCCTGTTTCCATGTGAAATCACCTTTTCAGTCTTGCTTTTTTGAATCCTTTTCTCACAGGTCGCACACATCCTGATAACATTAAGTTTTCCTGGTTCTTGTTATTGGAATAAGTTTGATTTGATTTTTTTTTCTTCCTCTTGAAAGAGAAGCTAGCTTAATGGTTAGTCTTTCAATTGGATGGCTTGGGAGGATGGCAGCAACCAATGGCAGCATCCACAGACAATTCTCACAGAGATGAATGTATCTGGTTTCCTTCCTGCTGCTTCCACCCATGCTACCTCCCCAACCTCTCCCTACCCCAACTCCTACTCCTCTCATACTCCCTAACCAGAACTTCTCCATCTCTTCCTATGTCCCTTCTCTGCATTTCTCTGCATGCATACCTGCTTGCTCAGATACTTCTGAACATTTCAGCAGGCCTTTGCTCCCAGTTAACTCTCTGCATATTCATCTTCTTTGGGACTATCCCACAAGCTACACAGACATATATCCCCCATTGCTGCACGTCTCTTTGCCCTGTCATGTAGACAAACAAAGCCTACCCATCACTCCATTACTTCATTTATCCACTTCCCGAGTTCCAATTATGCATTTTTTCTTGTTTCTCTTGTTATTTTTTTTTTCAAAGGAAACGTCACACCATTAGATTCTGTTTGTTGAGCTAGGGAAATCCCATGTGACTTGGGCTTGCCATTCTTGTCATGGTGGTGTGGATTCTTTGTCATTTGTTGCCAGAGAAAGACAAAGCCTCTGAAAAAGCAGGGGCTCATTGATTTGCTTCTAAAGGTGTGCCTGTGTATCATCAATCCAGAGTGTCTGCTGAGAGCAGAGATGCCCTCCCCTTTTAGTGAGCTTGGCAGGGGCTGAGGTAAGAGAAGTGAAGGGTGAGCAGTGAGCCATGACTGGAAGCTCAAGCATTTGTCCACGTTCTTTCTGGTATGTAACTGTTTATTCTCATTCTTAAAGGTTGATTTATGAAGTCTGACAGGAGAGTCTGTAAACTCAACCCAGAGCTACTTGGAGAACAAGAGAAAATGATATATTAAGTCACAGTGGCCCAATTGTTTTGAGATATTAAGTCCCAGGCTGCAGCAGGACAAATGAAAACTCATTAGAAGTGAATATTGATGTCCTTCATATCTGAAAATGGGGTTTTGAACAACTGCCAGGAATATCTCTGTAGGCCCCCTAACCTATGCATGAGTGGTCAGTGTCACTGTGACAGGCGCCCACTGGCTCTATTCTTGTATTTTATTTTCTGATAACTCCACAAACTCCTCTCAAAACACAGGTTTAAATTTAGCATAAGCTGTCAATGACTTGCGCACGGAAGTAATCTACAGTGTTTAATTTTGTGCATGACCAGTTATGCTCACCACATAATTACCTAAAGGAGAATACATCTTTAAGCTAATTTATGAGAAGTTAGTGGTAAAGATGTACATATCTACTACAAAAGCTATGATCTTCACTTTTTTAAGTATGAAAACAATTTATTACTTTCCCATTCACTTGCACCTGATGCATACGGAGTGAGACTCCTGGAAGAGAAGACTGTATTCTTTTCGTAATTTAAATAAAAATTATTTTTATCTTCTGAAGTTTTATGTCATTTGAAGAAACTTTACAATATTTACCACTATACCCAGCATGCATTTCTCTGACTTCTAGAAATCTCTGAAAAAAGGTGGTCTTTAGCCTTGAGTGACAACAGCCATGGTACCATCAGCTGAGGTCAAAAGCCAAAACATAGAGTCTTTCCTGGTTTGGGTTTTTGCTTATAATTTTAATGCCCCTTCCCCCACTTCTTTATTCTACCATGTCTTTAATTCTCACTGGACCCCAGGAAATGTCTTCCATTTCCAAATATTTGTGTTATCATGAAGTTACTTATAAAAGTTAAGAAACTTGGGTCTGACTTTTGCATATATTTCACTATTGCACAGCAACTCCACAGGGGAAGGTCTGATTCTTCATTTTCACAGTATTTGGCTTGTAGGGTGGTGCTACATATATTCACTATATTGCTTGGGTTATCCCAGTGTGGTTGTCTAGTCCCACTTTAGTCTGTAGGGAAATGGGGGAAGCCCCCATGAATTTATTGTCTCCTGCCCATTAACTGAGATAAACTACCTGTGAAATATAAAACATGTTCAACTTAGCTAAAACATAAATCAAATTTCATTTAAAGGAAATAGAATTTTTGTCTCACTTTCTATGAAACACTTATATTTATTAGATTTAATTATTCCCCGGGTATAATGAAAGTAGCTGTCATTGACATAAGAACTCTTTACCCTTCTACCTTTATGGTAAACATTTACAGCACGTGATACTCTTTAATGTTCACATCCACCAGGAGGAGCTAATTTATATCTCTTTGTTATTATTTTGTTTGTTATCAACTGAGAACAGCACAAAATTACTAGGCTGGTATTAGGAGGAATGGCTTAGTATTCCGTGATGCCAGTTTGTTCTGTATTATGCACATCCCCTTGGTAGCCAAGTGGGGTTTTTTTGTTTGTTTGTTTTTTGTTTTTTTTGTTTTTTGTTTTTTTACTTATACATATGTATGCATTCCCATCTCTAAACAAAGCACCTAGCAACCTCAGAACCTTCTGATCCTTCACCATATCAGGATACATGTATCCCCATCTTTAAACCCTAGTGTTAGTTTCTCTACCACAGTATTGATACAGTTTTGACAATTTCTATTTGTTTATATACTTTTCTATACTTTTGCTTAAGTGTCTGAAAATGAGGACTAGCCAAAACAGACTGACTGACATGGCTACATGGACAGACAGAACTGAATCCTCTAGTGACCTTTGCAGGCCCCTCCTCCCCTTAGATGACTGTCGAGAGCGCAGGTTCTATGTTTGACACTATTGATTATTGTCCCTCATGACCAATTGTTGATATTGAAAGTGTATCTTTTGTAACATTTAGAATCTTTTTGTCCCAAACATACTCATCTTGCTCACTTTTTAAATCTATGTGAGTCTTTATTTTCAATTGTTTGGATAAGAGTCAAAGAATTAGAAAACACATCCCAAGACGCTGCCTACCAGTAACAATTATTCTTGCTATGTCAGATTTATATGGCTAAGAAATTTCTGAGGCTGGGGTTTTAGTACAAGATAAAATAAAAATGAAATATACACTGTTCTCATTCTGTTTTATACAAAAAAGGTGCTTTCAGTTGGAGGACAGAAAACATGAAAAAAAAAGTAAGGACCTTCAAGTCTTATAAGCATCCTTTCAGAGGGCATTAGGAAAATGGCTAAGGAAAGTAACTGCTTTCTTCCCATCATGCATCACAAGTGTAGTCCAGAATGAATGCAATAGACTCACAGAAAATTAATTTGATATAGTGGCTTTATAGTTAATATGGTAGCTGAGCTCCACAAATGTCTCCATGATTGGAGTCTCTGAGGTTTTGTTCAATGATAGCTTTTCTTCACGTTACATCTTTCTAGCTTCTCCTTACTATGCAGGGGAAGTGCTAGGGGGAGACATTGTTTCCAAACAGATGCTGAAGGACCCTTTATAAACGACATTATCTCTGTGACTCCAGTTCTCTGGTTTTAACTATCAGCATAGATGAACCTGATATCCATACCACTTGTGGGCTGGGTATGGGCCAGCTAACATAAACCAAAGTACCACACCACAAGAAAACTTGAGTTTGTCTTTTAAGCCATTGGGTCTGCTAGGGAGGATGAGGTGGTTCTGCAGAGTTAAACCATGATGGTATGATAATCTTAACCTAACTCCCCCTCTAACTTTTGGTGTGGCTTTGAAACTAACTGCTAAACTGATAGAATTTTTTTCTTCTCCGTAACAGAAAAATAATTGTAGTTCAACAGGATAAAGTATTGTTTGTGAGGACTAAAAAGTACTTCCCAGAAATTTCAAAGTCTATATTAAATATTCCTTTGTTTTGTTCTGTCTTTTTGATGAATGATCCACATTATATTTCTTAAAATAAACACTAAAGGACCTTGTTTTGCAGCAATGTTTATAGGAATGGAGAAAGTAGGAGAAACAAAGAGTAAGAACTGGCTATATCAACATGTGACAAGACTGTGTGAAGGGTGGAAGCAGAGACTTAAGATAACAGGCTCCCCTTTGTCCTCTTGTGCTTAGCTAAGCAAGCATCTCATTAGGACACAGACCTCATATGCACTGGAGTCCTGACACCTGTCACAGGTAGTAGCACTCACACTTTTGTTAAATTCCATTTGGTTGATTCTCAACTCCCCTGAGAGCTGCAGTGCAGACAGGATCCTCTGTCTATAGCTGATAGTGCTTCTGGATATTGATTGTTTGCATAAGCAAAGAGGACTTTTACTGGGGCCAAAATACATATATGTGCAGGGTTCAAACAGAAGGTGTTTATCACATGATCGAAATCTATGAATTTCTTATTCCTTGAATTTTTGACTAACTGTGATATTTTGGTCACAAAAATATACTAAGTTTATATGATCATTTTAGCCAAATGGAAGGCCAGAGTTCAGTGTCTTAGATATTTAACAATCAAACATAGGATCACAGAATTTGTAGAAACTTTTCTCCTTATCTCATTCTGGTTGGGAAAAAGAAATATGTTAAATCAATCTCTCCTCCTCCTCTTCCCCTTCTCTCTCTCTCTCTCTCTCTCTCTCTCTCTCTCTCTCTATATATATATATATATATATATATATATATATATATATATGAACATTTTTGTTTGTTTTATAGAATTAAGAATACAAAAATAATAATTAATAATAATGAAAATAGTAATTTTGACTTTAAAAATCTATATTCAAAATCTTGAGTTGAAGATGCCTAAATGAAGCTAAATTTTAGACACATGGTGTTTCTGTACCTCTTTTCTGCTTTAAAGAAAATGAAGGGTCCTGGAATATCATAAAGAACACTTTACTATATTCCCCAAGCTTTGTTTAAGGACTAGTCTTAGAACGATGGGGTGATGTGAGATTTATTCTCTGAAAAATAAGTAGGTAAGACTTAACAAAGTGAAACTAGAAAAATAAATGGTAGTTGGCTGAGGGTAAAATCCTGGTATCAGGGCCTGATTGAGAGCAGAAGAGATGGACAAAGAATGGCACTCGCTCTATTCATGAATTGGGGGTAGAGAAGGCACCATCCTACCAAGACCTACCCTGCAAGTGTCTGGGCTAGACAAGCCAAGTGCAGTCTGTCCAATCTCCAATGAGAAGTGTTGATCAGACTGTTGGGGCCTGGGGCTGAGATGAAGCCCAAGAAAGCCCATTGTGGGAACATCTGTTCTTCTTCTTTCCTTTGAATAAATCAGAGAACTTCACAGAGGCATCTGTGAGTGAAAAAACAAAAAAAGTCACCTGAATGATTTTTATTTGTATTCATGTGTGTGAGAGAAAACCTTAGGGTATGGATGTGCACCTTGTGCATGTAGGAGCCAGAAGAGGGAATTAGATGCCCCAATACCTGGCATGCAAGTGCCTTTGACTTAGATGTGGAACCATCTTTGATCTCAAGTGTAGCCAATGCTCTGAACCAACGAGTCTTCCCCAGAGCTCCCAACGTCACCTTTAGAGGTATGTTTTGAAATTGGCAAATTTTGTCATTTTCAACATGAATGTTGTGGGTGATTGTTAACTAAAGTAAGTCAAACCCAGAAAGACAAGTACCATCATTCCAGGGCATTTCAGAAACAAGTAAAAATGTTGTAGACGAGGGAAAGAAGAACTCAAAAATGAGCCCCAAGCTGCAGTTAGATGATGACTTTTTCTTGAGTTGGGTAACATACCTATCAGTATACGTACTGTTTATCAAAATGACTGAGAGTATGAACTTTCAAACACATACAATATGTAATAGTGAAAAAGATGCAAATTTGTACTGCCCTGATTTGATTGGTTTCCATTTCACACCTGTCTTGGGTTATCATAATGTTCTCTGTAAAGTTGTATAAACACTGTGTCCTAAAAACATAAAGAAATCTGTTTAAAATGAAAAAAATGTACTATGTCTAAGTCTGAGATGGGAATCTTAGAAACCTATAATTATTTTGAAGCTAACGTTGATGATGAAGCAATTCAAAGGCCACCTTGTGGCCTGCCTTTCTTGCCTTTTTGGGTCCACTATGAGTGTTGTGGGGTCAGAGCCACACAGGCATTGTATTGGAAGGCACAAATATTTTAAGTCTTGCAAGTTCTTGTAGCATACAGTGCTCTAGTTTCTAGAGGACAAATCTCACTGCCTGAAGAGTTTCTGGCTATAGGGGATTGTTTCTCCTAAGGCCACACCATGACTTCTGTGAACTCCAAGATAACTGGTCTTCATGGACCTTTTCTTGACTGAAAACAAAGTATCAAACTTTATGACTAAATTGGTATAAAACATGTTAAAATATGATGAATTTCTAGAATTCAGTGCACATTAGTTTAAGACCAAGGTATCTGTCTTGAAGCCACCTTTGCAACTGCATGTCCCCTTGCATAAGGCAGTGACCATGACTATTGGCTAGCCTCATCAAAGCCAATGATGCAAGTGACTCTTGTGCCCACAGTCAGCCTTGAGAATAAGCTGTCTACCATAGAGTATTTATTTGAATATTTACCTGACTAACACGGTCATACATCTTCTGCACTCAACTCATTTCTTAGGAATTTCCCCTCATCTGTTTCTCTCTCTCTCTCTCTCTCTCTCTCTCTCTCTCTCTCTCTCTCTCTCTCTGTATATATATGTGTGTGTGTGTGTGTGTGTGTGCACATGTATTTCATGTGGCAATTTAAAGTTAAATGTTTGTAACAAATAGGATATTCCTCACAGATTAGGTCTAAAATCAACAACACATTCACACTGCCAAAGAAAAAGCAAGATGAGTGAAAAATGGGTACAGAAGTTTCTAGGGAGGAGAAATAGGGAAAGGGGATGATATCTAAAATGTAAATAAATAAAATATCCAATAAAAATAAATAAAATAAAATGAATTGACCATAAACACCAAGCAATATCAACATCAGCAGTGAAATGTACTCTATTCTAAAATAAAGATGGAAACTTCTTTTCAAATCAGAAGATATATAAGCAAAGAAGAGGGGGAATACAGAGGCAACATGTATTCTCAGTTTGGGTCTATCTGGGCCTCTTCAACCTTAACTTGTGTAGATCTTCAAGTTCAAAACCACTTTCAAATATGGCCAAAAAAAAAAAACAATGAATAAAGAGTCATATTTCAGCTGTATTACTTTGGATTGTATAACATCAAGTAAAATAAATTTGAGTGACCACTTGCATCTCAAGAAAGCACCTATGCAGTCATTCAAGGTAGCTGAATCATGGAGTGTACCATAGGGATTTACCTCCCTGCAGGGATTGCCTAAACCCTGTAGGGAGTACTCACCCCTGAGAGAGTTTGCCCTCTGTAGGGATTACCCACCTGCTATAGGGAGTATTCTCTTGAGGGGGTACCCACCCTCTGTATGGAGTTCCCACCACTGTATCGAGTAGCCCCAGATGCCAGTACTCAAGACAAGTGACATCTTGTCACTGTAACTTCTTGTACAGTATATGGGTCACATGTGGGCATGGTCAGCTTGTGAGGCACCCACAGGTACTCATTCAATTTCTCAGGTGTGGGCATTACAGACAAACCAAAGGCCTGTGATCTTGCCACAGACATGGCAGGACCTGTGATCCTACTGCAGACACTGCAACAAGAGCTGAACTTAACACTCAGAGCATAGTCTTTCATTTTGCCCAAAGCAAATGCAACATGTCTACCTATTAAACATTCTGGATTTGGCCAAAACAAATTTTTTCTGGGTCTAGGTCATTGGGCATCTATGACATTTATGTGGTTTGTCTTTTGTTTTATGTTTGTTTGTTTATGTTTCTTGCTATTGCAGCATGGCCTACACTAATTAATTGACATGTCTTAAAAGAGATACTAATTTTAAAGAATATGTAAAGAATTGACTATAAACATCTATTTTTTCTAACTAGTTTTCTTTGGAATTTCCAATCCTCTGTGATAATATTTTTCAATTTTTTTTGAACAAAACTGATCTATCACTTGATGTCTCTCTGGTCATGAACCTCTGAACCTCTGCCTTCATTTCCTGAATGCTGTCTCTTGCCATGTTTGACTACCCCCTTTATTTGTCTTTTTAAAAAATATTTTCATTTTTACTTTGACTCAACGAATTGAATTGGTATCTATGAATATTCATCTTGCAACTGTGCCTATAGTAACTTTCAGGAACTGCTTCTTTCCCTGAATCATGTGTGTCTGGGGATCAAACTCAGGTCATCAGTCTCGGTGGCAGTCACAATTTCTAGAAAAGCCTCCTGCCAGCATTCTTGTATAAATATTTGTAGCTATTCGCTGCTATTTACAAACAAAAATTAAAAAGGCAGGGTTTTTGTTTTTTTGGTTGGTTTATTTTTTCTGCCCAAGAACAATATAGACTACCCATAATAAATGACGAACATTTCAATAACTTCTAAGCTAATTTTTAAAATGAATTTATTACTTGTACTAAATATAATAACAGCTGATATGTTGCTTTACCACTCAGTCCTCAATTTCTCTAGAAGTGCCACATGGCGAGAATCCTCAGAGACAGATATAGTCAATTGGAGATTATGAAAAATAATAATCAATCAATAAATGATTCCCTAGATTCCATGCTGGAAATGCTTTAAGAAAGCCCAGAAGCAAGCATCATGTGATCCTTGACACTGGCGTATTCTGGATGTGTGTCTCCCTTATATTCACATATCTAATGTAATTCTGAACCCAGCAATATAAGAAGCAGGGTCTTTGAGAAGTGAGTAAGTCATGGGCTAAAGGCTTTTTTAAAAAGCCTGGCAGAGCAGCAATCCTGTCTGTGTACAAGGGTACTTCATAAAATGAAACATGGTTGTCATCAGGCACGGCGCATGTTGATGTCTTGACCTTACTCTTCTGCTTCCATTGGACACAGAATTCTGCCCTTCAAGAACCATCCAGTCTATTACACTTTATTGAAGTTAAGGACAGGATTTGGAAATGACAGGATTCCTATGTGGTTTTCCACCCATAATTGAATCATTTTCTCAAAGAAGTAATAGTGCTTAAAGTAGAATTTTCTTCAGAATTAGAGTAACTGTTCTTCTTTGTTTGCAAATACAGTGATAGTCATTCCACTAAAGGCTAGGGATTTTGAAACATGGACCAAGATATGAATATGTAATAATGGACATTTTATTCTAATATTTATTATAAATGATGGAATTGCCAGATTCATATAGCTTACAGGGTTTGATAGCTATGGTTGGATAGCAGTGCTCTCATCCTTATAATTTTTTACCAAATGCACTTCACCTGCTGAGTCATCTTAAGAGTCCCTAAAGATTAACATTACCATGTTGCTGTTCAAGAGAGCTAAACTTGAGGGCTTATGGAGAGAAAACAGAGAACATGCTATTTAGCAAGCTTTTGAAGATAAAAAGTTTGACCAAAAGAAAGCAAGTGAGAAATATAATCTAGATAGTGTTAATGTAACACACACACAGTAGAAATCCAGATAGAGCTGGTATAGTATACGCACAGTAGAATATGATAGACCCTCTTATGTTGGCCAGAAATAAAATTGTACCACTATTTCAAGTCTCTCCAGTGAAGAGAGGAGCAGGGGACATAATTAATTTCGAGGGTCACTGATGCCAAGTAAGGAAGGGTCACTTTGGCACACTTAGAAATCCAGGCCATCTCTAATTTCTCTGGCCTTCACCCTCTACTGCTCCAATCCTGGCATGAGGCTGTTGTTTGTCTTGTGTTTGATCTTCATACTGGATTAAGTCTCATGTCCACCTTTTCTATTGCTTTTTATTTTCTTCCTCCTTCCAGCGGCTGTCAAGAGTTTATGGTTTTTTTTCTTGTTTTCTTTTGGGGGGAGGGGAGGTTAGCTCTAATTGTTGGCATAGTCACTTGTCTGTTACTGAAATAAAATGCTCTGAGGGAGGCAACTTAAGAAAGAAAGTGTTGCTCTTGACTTAGGACCCATCACGGAAGGGAAACATAGCCGACTGTTAGGCTAGCTGAGCACCAGCAGGAACGGGACAGGGTGAACCAAAAATGGTATAATGTCAAAGCCTGCACATTAGTGACATGCTTCCTACATTAAGGCAGAGATACTCACACTTCCCACAACAGTTCTACCAAAACTGGAGCCCCAGTCAAATGCCTCAGAATCTTGGGCATTTCTTACACTTTTACCTCCTGTTGCCTAGTGCATACCACAAGGCACTTATTCTACATATCTAGTCATCAGGAGTTCCCTTGCAGGAGAGTTGTGAAATATCCCCATGACAGAGCATGATGCTTGCACACGCTATCCACAGTATCCATATAATTTACCTACTTCCTAGTCAACATATTTTGTTACTAATAGCAAATTCTATGTTTAAGATCACTGAGTATTCATAGTGAGTGACAACCTCAGTTTCACACCAAACCGCAGTAAGACCAGAATTGTGTTCTCCTCTGAATATAAGTATGGTGGGCAGCCTGGAGTAAACTCACAGGTCATTAATTCATTCACATATCATTTGTTCAAAAATAAGACGTTTCCTCTAAGTTCTAAGCAACACAATTAATTTGTAGAAGATTTGATTAGCTAAAACAAGCTTGTATAAAATGGAATATGAAAATGTTGTAAAAATCTGGCAGGATATATTTATTTTTTAAGATTGGGAGAAAAACTGCCAAATGTGATCCATCTGCTCAAACATGAGTTATTTAGTATTAACGGTCTGGACCACTCGGAGGTTTTATTTAATTAGTTTCATGGCTAGTACACCAGGTAACAACAGTTATCCCCACTCTTATCCCAACAGTGAGTCTGCTGAAGGTCATCAGCTCAATTTGTGTTCGGAATATGATTTGAATGGATTCTCGGAACCAGGCAGTGTGATCAGTACTGTTCTAATCACCACAGTGAAACAACCAAACCAATAAGCACGAAAACCAGAAACAGCCCGTGTGGGGACAGAGAAGACCAGGAATGCTGCTGGATGGATACATCCTGGAGTCTTTGCTCTAACGCACATTGTGTCATTACCAGTGGAATCGACAATGAGGAAAGCAAAGGCACTGGGACGGACTTGGACCATCTTCACTATATCATAGCTATGTACATAGGTAAAACATGCATTTACTTCATAATACAAAGTGCAAATATATGGTTACTCACTATGGATGTCTACTGTTCTTGATAGGTATTAAATATTGGTTAAATTCCCAAATAAAATATTTTATATATTATTAAATATACAGTTGCCTTACACAGTGTTCATACATGATATCTGCACTGTATGAAAATAGTTAATTTTTAATTTTCCTTTTCATGTAGATAATGTAATTACAGAGAATAATCTGATATATAGGTTGATAAAATAGTCTTCTGAGAAAGAACTCTAAAAGTAAATTGTAGCGGGAAATGTAAAAGAGCAATCCATGCTAAGGCAGTGACTGGCTGGCCTGCTCTCATCTTTGGCGGACTCTTTGACCCAGAGCTCCTAAATCTCTCTACCTGACTTGCTAAGTTCCCACTGATTGATCGCTACCATGCCAACCCCACGCTTCAAAATTCTCTCAGCCTTTTGGTGTTCACTTCTTGCAAACCCACGCTTACCTCCATACCTTTTTCTCTGGACCCCAACTGAGTCACCACATGAAGGAAAATGTTGGGAGCCGACCTTTAGCAGAAAGCGGCTAGAAAGCAGCTATCCACATGCTAGCCACGCCTCCAAGGCTTATGTCATATCCACGCACCTACAAGGGTATGGATACAAAGGGTACAAAGTGTATAAATACCCTAGATTTCCCTTCAAATAAAGAGACTTGATCAGAACCTCTGTCTTGTCTCCATTCCTTGCGTCTTTTCTCCTCATCCTCACTCTCTCTCCCTCTAGACCCTGACCCGAAGACTGGAGTGGCAGTTTGAAGCCAGGCAGAGAGGAGCAGGCAGCAACATACTAACTTGTTAAGCCTTTTGTCTCAAGCCAGGTAGAGCAGACCCCATTGCAACAGGAAAACACCACACAAACTTAGTTCAGAATCAACAGGTAATTCAATCGCTGGGCACAACAACTAGCATCCTAATCTTGTAAGCCATATTAAATATAAATCCTCCGGTGGTGAATCGGTGGATTTGCCATCTAAATCAGGGGCCACTTGTTAGCTACATATTGTACTCCAACCTGTCCCTGACCAAAAGCCGGTATCTCTCCTGCCTTACCTCTTCCTTTCCCTTATCCGGAAGTCTTGCCTACTCTTCGCCCAGTGAGACTGGTCCACTGAAGTCTTTATTCATAAGGGGAAGGTTCTGCCATAGTAGATATTTCTTCCTCAAAAATTTTTCTATATTTTATTATTATAAAATTTAATATAAATTACAATTTAGAGTTTTGGAAAAATTTTGGCAGTTATGTATGGTCTTCTGGCTGCTTATTTGTATGGCATGTACTGAATTGGGTATATTACTGAATATTTTTTCATGTAAATTTAAATTTATTTCAGATAGTTGTTATAAAGCTTACACATTTAAAAAGTCCCAAGATAGAATTGCATATATCCCAATATCATATACAAATGCTGCTAATTTGGGGGAAACAGAATAGAAATCAAGAAGGATTTCAACTATACAAGCCACTCTTTCCTTGTCTGCTAGTATGCCAGAATGTGATGATGCACACTAATTTTTATTTATAAGTTTATATTTTTGAGTAGTGTTGGATTCTAAGTATGTCTTCTCACATATGCAGATTCATATCCTATCAGCAGGTTCCACGGAAACAGTTCATTAGAAAGTGCCTGTGTGAGTACAAAGCCTAGAGGTCAATTCTGAGTCTCTGCCTAAGTCACTCTCCACTATAATTTTTGAATATTTTATTGGATATTATATTTACATGTCAGATGTTATCTCCTTACCCCATTCCCCACCCCTGCCCAGGAACCCCCAATCCTATCCCCCTCCTCCTGCTTCTATGAGGATGTGCCCCCATCTACCCCCACTCCCACTTCCCCACCCTCAAATTCCCCCACACTCGGTGTCACCTATGCCTGACAAGGCCATCCTCCCCTACATATACAGCTGGAATCACGGGTCCCTCCCTATGTGCTCCAGGCTGGAGACAGGGTTTCTTTCTGAAGGTGGCATTAGGTGGCTCCTCAAGGCTTGCTGACCTACTAACCCCATGGTTCCTCCCGTCTCTCCTAGACTCTTTGGTTGTGGGTACACATCCCTATACCTGGCTATTTGCCAGGGTTTTCTAGTGCCAAACTTCAGTCTCCATTATTACATTGTAGGAATTTCATCAACTAAGCCAACACCCAGATGCAGGAAGTATGGTTCAAATTCAAAAGGAAGTTGTAGAGGCACATGACAGACCTTATAGTGTGCAGTCTATGTTAGGACTCACTCTCACCTTTTACAGTATGGGGATCAGAACAATGAAATGGCACATGCTGTATTTATTTAGTAGTGTTTGATTGTCACGTATTACCAGTGGACCCTGGGATAGGACAACTCTACCAGAAAAGGAAAGAAGAGATTTTAAGAATAATGAATCACGAGGAGATAACACTTCATTCTGTAACCATATCTCAGCTTTTCTTTAGGTAGCTTTTCTTCTTAAAATTTTTTTCTTTTTCTTTTTGATAACATTTTTATTCTAATTAACTCATAAATGAAAGCATTACACAGCTAGTTTAAAGAAGTTACCCAAACACTTGACCAGTTCCTGACTTTTTACATACTGGTAAGCTTCTACACAGTGAGTATTGTAATTCTGAAACCATGAATCATTTGGGAATTTATATCTTCACTATCAATTATCTTAATATACATTTGTATTGAAAATTCTGTGCTTTTAAACATGAAGAAAAAAGAAAAACCTATGATAATGAAGAACAACCTATGATAAACAAGGTAAGGTTTTCTTTGGCTTCTGAAATGGAGTATTTTTATGTTTGAATGGATATTCTTTAGGTTTTTATTTTGATGACTCATTTATGGTTATGATAATTAGCTCTGTCAAAATGTATAAACCTAAAATGGCCACAGTACTCCAATTTCAGTCTGAATGAATCCATGACTGTAATTTTACATAATATTAATGTTCAGATTATAGACTTTGATTAAGCAGGTTACCTTCTTTTTTATTTTATTTGAAAAATATATTTATTATTTTTATGGTGGTGTGTGGGAGAAGTATTATGTATGTTTGTGTATGTAAATGTGTGTGTGGAGGGTGTGTGTGTGTATATGTATGAGAGTGTGCATGCATATTTGTGGGGGTGTGTTTATGTGTGTGGGGGTCTGTTTGTGTATATGTATGTGAGGTTTGTTGTGTGTTTGTGTATTTGTGTGCTTTGTTTGAATATATTGGTATGTGTATATGTGTGTGGGTTGTGTGTATATATGTGAGGTGTGCTGTGTATATGTGGGTTTGTGTGTATGTGTGTGTGAATGTACATATTGTGTGTGCATATGTTGTGGGGATATAAGTTTGTGGATATATATTTTGGTTTTGTATGTGTGTATGTGTCAGTGCATGAGAGTGTGGGTTGTGTGTGTATGTTGTAGGAGTGTCTGTTTATGTGTATGTTGTGTGGGATATGTACGTGTATATGTGTGGGTGTGTATATGTACATAAGTGTGCATAGTTCAACTATTTGTAGAGACCAGAAGAGAAGTTTCAGAAGATATCTCTTTCCTCTACCTCGTGTTCTTGAAATGGGATTCAGGTTTTCTGGATTATACAGCAAGCATTTTCATCTGCTGAGGTATTTCACTGGCCCTGAGACACATTACATCTTTCTTATACTGCAGCTGGGCTTAGTTAATCAGGTAAAAATTCAGTGACAGAGGCCTTTCTAGGAATAATTTTGCTTCCAGAATATCTTAGCATTTAAGCCACAGACACTATTGTCCCTGGTTCTCCTGTCTACCTGTCACAGATGCCTACAATCCAAACTCCATAACTGTCCAAGCTATTTTCTTAGAATAGAATACAATTTCTGCACCTCTGGGGCAATGGACTGATATATGAACCACGTGATCTCAGTATTTTATGAAGCCATTTTTTTCCTTAGTTAACTTATTTAGTAGATGTGAAACTTACAGAGGACTTATATGTCTGTGGTATGACCAGAGTAGAGGAAGGAATACAGAGTGTTAAATGTATGTTTACTTTTATTCTCAATATTTAGGGCATGTGCCCTGTTCTAATGTCTGCTTAAAAATCTGACCCAGAGAAACACTATCTCAATGGAACAGGACACATATCTTAAAATCATCCATCCTTGAAATTTATTCAAGCTTCTATGAACTAAATTTGGTGTCTTTTGTCACCCAAGTGATATAAGAAAACAATATATTTGTCTGCCCACCTGAGACCTTCTTTCTAATGTGATACTACAGCTTTTCAGAGCACAGCAGGTTGTCTGGGTCTTGAAAGCCTGAGATAACCTCTTCTTTGTAGTTGTGTGCAGTTCCTGTGCTTGCAGCATTTGAAACCTAGACACAATGGTGCTTTCAGACAGTTGAAGAATGGAATAATTTTGAAGTGTTTTGAAGTAACTATTAGTTTTCTAGGGCATTTGGTGAAAAAATGAGTGCTCCCTGAGTAGGAAGTGGGGCATGTTCAAACTGCACAGTAAGGATCAGGAAGTGAAAACATTTGAAGATTCATATAGCCTCCAGTGGGCTACATGTTCTACTTCTTCCAAAGTAAGTAAATAAAAAAAATGATTTATCAAGGCCACATTCTTACTTTACACTGTTATGACCTGCTTCAGTTTTGTTTTGCTGAATTCCAGACACAAGGACTTTTTTCATAAGACAGTTAATGGTGGTCTCAAGAATCATTTCCCTCCAAGGAAAGGAAAAGAAAGAGAAGGACACAGAGGTGAGAAGGCCTACAGTGACATCTGAAGACACTGATGAGTGCCTTAACTGTACATGATGCATCCCATTGGCGTGTTTTCCTTCCTGGGTACCAGGCACTTTGATCACACTGACTCTCTGGTCCTCCCTCTTTTCAGCCATGCTCCTCTTGCTCCCTCCATTCCTTATGCAGCCTCATTTCTACTTCTATACATGTACATAATCCAGGGTATGATCTGAGACAATGGCTCAGTGGGCATGACCTCTTGCTAAGAAAACATAAAGAAAGAAATGAGTTCATAGCCCTGTAAGCCACATAAAAGTCATATGTATCTGTGTGGGCCGATATGCCAAACATGGAGACAGGGTAATGGAGAAAAGGGGATTCTTAGAAAATTTGGAACAGCTGCCTTCAGCCAAAATCATCAAACTTCATGGTCTTCAATGAAAGACCATGTTTTAAGGGAATGAGAAAAGACACTGCAGCTCTGGACAACTGATGTTCCCATTTGGTCTTTAGCCATAGATAGCTACACATAGATGTGCATAGAGAAGCATACCCATTGTTTTATTTGCTGTAATTGTTTCTATTGCTGTAATGAAACACCATGACCAAATGCATGGAGAAATGCTTCTATTGGATTGCTCCTGTGGCATGCTCAGCCTTCTTATAGAACCTAGGACCATCAGTCTACAAGGGGCACTACTCACAATGAACTAGACCCTATAAATCACTAATTAAGAAAACACCCTCCAGGCCTCTGTATAGCTTGATAATATGAAGGCATTTTCTTAATTGAGGTTCCTTTCTCTCAGAATATTTTAGCTTGGGTTAAGCTGATTTAAAACTATCCAGCACAATTGGCACCTTGTTAAGGTCACACCACATACATTACACACACACACACACACACACACACACACACACACACACACACCCCTTAAGCCACGATCCTTATTTTCTCATTCATCTCAAGGTTTCTCAATAAAAACAAGTAAATTTAGAAGCCCCATAGTCTTTGCAAATTTAAACACATTAAAAGTTTAGTCTCTATAATATACCCATGTTTCTTCAAAATTCAATATCTCTTTTAAAAGTTCAAAATTTCTCAGCTGTCAGCCTATGTAAGAAGCAAAATTTAGTTATTCTGTTACTTCAAGAAGGACGATCCAGGGATCAGTTACAATCATATCTAGGTGAAACCAAATACCCAACAGTGTAAATAATACAATGTCCAATGTCTGGGATCCAATCATGATCTTCTAGGTTTCCCTAAGGCACTTGTGTCATGTCTTCAGTTCCACCCTCTGCAGCACATACAGTTTGTCTTCTAAGCTCATGCAGACTCTACCGCTGCTACCGTTCTTGGCAGTTATATGGTACTGGCATCTCCAAAATACTGGGGTCTTTTGCAACCAGGCAGGAATTTAACTCTTGTGGCACCAAACCTCAAATTCTGTGTATAAACTCTTCAACCCTGGACCTTCAAATATTACTGAAGTGGTACCTTTACCTGAGAAACATGGTCCCAGTGACAAATTTCAGCATCCTCTAGGACTTCTTCATGCCTTTAAAACTGGTACAAACTGGGTGACCCTTACACTACAATGTTTGGCTGCAGCACAAGGTCCAACATTAGCTCTGTCTGGAACACAGCTTCCATGTGCTGACTCTCAGGAATCACTGTCATAAAGATTTCACTTCATTGATGCTGCTCTCTTCTCTCTTTTCATTGGTTATTTCACTTATTTACATTTCAAATGTTATCCCCCTTCCCAGTTTCCCCTTCACAAATTTCCTATCGCACCCACTTCCCCTGCTTCTATGAGGGTGCTCCCTCACCTAGTCACCCACTCCCACATCACCAACCTAGCATTCCCCTTTGCTGGGGCATCCAGCATCCACAGGACCAAGGGCTTCCCCTCTCTTGATTCCAAATAAGGTAACACTCTGCTACATATGCAACTAGAGACATGGTTTCCTCCATGTGCATGCACTCTTTGGTTGGTGGTTTAGTCCCAGGGAACTCTGTGAGGTCTGGTTGGTTGATATTGTTGTTCTGCCTATGGGGTTGAAAACCCCTTCAACTCCTTCAGTCCTTCCCCTAACTCTTCCATTGGAGTCCCTGTGCTCAGTCTGATGGTTGGTTGCTTCTGTATCCATCGGTTTCAGGCAGAGCCTTTCAGAAGACAACTGTAACAGGCTCCTGACAACAAGAGCTTCTTGGAATCAACAATAGTGTCTGAATAGTGTTTGGTGTCTGAAGATGGGATTAATCCCTAGGTGGGACATTGCAACCTGGTACAACTCTGGAAATCAGGCTGGTCATTTCTCAGAAAATTGGACAAAGAAATACCTGAGGACCCACCTATACCACTACTGGGAATATACCCAAAAGATGCTCCAGCATATAACAAGGACACATGCCCCTCTATGTTCATAGCAGCCATACTTATAATATCCAGAAGCTGGGAAAAATCCAGATGTCTCTCAACAAAGAAATGGATACAGAAAATGTGGTATATTTAAACAATTGAGTAGTATTGTTGGAGTAGTCTCCAACAATATGGGCCACCCATGCATCTAAAAAATATTAACCCAGAATTGTTCCTGTCTAAAGAAAATGCAGGGACAAACAGTGGAGCTGCTATCTTCTTAATAACCACCAATTTCTCAGCACCAGTAACCAGTGTCAAGAATTCTAGCAAAGCAGAGTTTACTTTAGTAGTTCATGTGCCTTGCTAGTCGTATCTAAGCATTCAGCCCAGCTAACAAGAATCACAGACTTTCAATTTAAAATAAATTTACCCAATAAGGGATCTAATTTTCTCTCTGAAACATCTCAAAACAGGTCTGCATTGTCTGCATTGCCCACGACAATGTTATCTTCCTAGTTCCTATAGAACTGAGATCTCAACACTCAATGGCTTAGCTAGTCCAAAGTCCTCCCATAATCCTCCCCAAAACATACTTATATCTGTCGTATCGACACCCCACTTCTGAGACAGACTTGTCTTTGTTGGGGTTTCTATTGCTGCAATGAAACATTGTAACTAAAAATCAAGTTTAGGAGAAAAGGGGTTTTCTGGCCTACACTTCTACACCATAGTCCATTACTGAAGAAAGTTGAGACAGGAACTCAAACAGAGCAGGAACCTTGATTCAGTTGCTGATTCAGAGAACCTGGAGGGGTTCAACTTACTGGTTTGCCCTTCATAGCTTTCTCAGTGTGCTCACCATGGTTTGCTCATTCTTATAGAACCTAAAACCACTCGTTCAGGGATGGTACAATCCAAAATAAACTGGATTCTCCCCTATCAATCACTAATTTAAAAATTGACATACAGGCTTTCCTATACCCTGATTTTATGGAGGCATTCTCTTAATTAAGGTTCCCTTCTTTAAAGTGACAATCTTGTGTCAACTTGACATAAAATTTTTCAGAACACCATATGCACAAAATTTAGGATCTATATATAAAGTTAATATTTGTTTTTCTGATTGTGGAATACTTTGTCTAATAGCCTGGTCTTCAGTTCTATTGATTTTATCTCATACTTCTTCATAAACAACATATAGAAAAGTGTTACCTTGTTTTGGTGAGTCAATATAACAAACACCTTCAGAAACAAAATGAACAGACCCTGAAATAAGAAAAACATCTAATTCACATCACTGGGTGCTGGCAGGCTACTTCCCATAGTTGTTCTTGAACTTAGAACATTGGGCCTAATATGACAAATGTATAAAGACTCTGAGACCTTAGGGAGAGATGCTGAGTTTCATCCTAGATGAGACTGGGATCATTTCTGTCACCATTTAGTGAGAAGTACTTTCCTGAGATTCTAATTCCAAACTCATACAACCTGCAGTGAAGAACTAGGGAGTGCACCTGAGAAGGCCAGTAAACCTAAGAGAACTTCTGCAGGCAGAAGTCTCTCCCTTCTGTTTGTTCTTTAGCATGTTTATCATTATTCCCTTTAAAATGTTTACTTAATATTTTTGTTTATATTTATTGGTTGTGTGTTCCTGTATAGGTTTATGTATACCCTAGGCATGCAAAGCCCAAGCAACTAGAGAGCAGTAATCATGGGTGCAAACCCAACTTAATTGCTTCATCTTAACTAAAATAATCTTAAAAGATTCTGTTTATAGAAAATTCCCACCTACACACCCTTTGTGTTTTACCTTAAATGTGGCATTTTGGAGAGACAGGAGTAAATGTGTAAAAGGTCTATAGGATAAACCATAACCAGGTTATTAATTTCTCTATGTTTTTTTTTCTTGCACACTTCCCATTTAGAGAACCTCTTATGGTTTGATGTGATATGTGTGGATGAAACTGGCATTTTGCACTTGGAATGAGATGTTCTTCCTTTAGATACTAAAAGTCTATTGCATCTTGTAACATGGAAAGGCTCCTTTCTGTCTTGGCCAACTACAGCATGTGGTATATCCTCTGTTACAATGCTGATTTTCCCCAAGACCATTGGACATTGGACAGTCTTGAGTGTGTAGAACCTAGTCTATGTATCTCTTGATGTATTTTTTGAGGCTTTTTGTACCATTAGTCTACTTGGTTTATCCTATGTATAAATCCCATGGACAGGGGTGTCCAGAAATGGCATTATAGCCTATACACCCACGTCTCTCAAGGGTACAAGAAGCTACCATAGCACTGTAATTATCTTCACCATTATACAGCTGTGAGCATTATCATTAAAATAAAACATTACAATAGCCTCTTCTAATCAGAAACTGTTACTCAAAAGAAAAGTTAAATGTAAGGATTTTTTTCATTTTTCTCCTAAAATGTTGGCAAAGACACTCAAAGACTGTTCTTGACCCTTTCTTTGGTTTCCTATGGGAAAAGTAGTCAAATATTTCAATAAAAATCATAATACCATAAAGGGAAAAGAATAAAGCTGTATGTAACCACTAAATTAAGAAATCTTTTACCTGGAAGGGATCATGCTGAGACAGCTAATTAAACATCTGAAATATTGGATTATGAATTTATAATATTTGCTTCAAGCATGGTTGCTTTTCTGATTTTCTTTAATAAAATTCACAAAAATTAAAGTCATATAAAGTTAACACATTAAACAAATGCTCATGCGGACGCACGCACACGCACGCGCACGTGCGCGCACACACACACACACAGACACACACACACAGACACACACACACACACACACATCATAATTCCACAGCAATGGTAGCTATATTGATTTGAACACCAAGAATTGAAGAGGTAGATGTTTAGGCTCTGTCAGAATGTTTCCTTTTTATGTAGAGAGCCTGGAAAATGTACTTTAGGTGTAATGTTTGTTTCTCGGTAACAACCTATTCAAGCCAAAATTTTAGCAACTATTGTATGCAAGGCACCCTGTAAGTGCTATGAAGGACAAATGTTCTTCATATTGGAGAGGTAAAATATCATAGTGTTTAAGGATGGGATGGAAACATTAGTCACCATTGTCCCAAAGTCCCACTGGGAATGTCTAAAAGCTGTCTTCTTTTTAGATAAGAAATGAAGGAATTTATCTTGTTTAATAAAAACCTGTCCAATTAATATCAGGTTACACTGTTTGTAATGGCAGCCTTGAGTTCTCCGGTGAGCTAGAAAGGTTTTTATTCTGTCTGTTTGTTCTTAGATTTTTTTTTCATTTTCTTTTTTCTTTTCTTCTTCTTCTCCTTCTCCTCCTTCTCCTCCTCCTCCTCCTCCTCCTCCTCCTCCTCCTCCTCCTCCTCCTCCTCCTCCTCCTCCTCCTCCTCCTCCTTCTTCTCTTTTGCAAATGGCATATGTGGAATATCCACTTTCTTAAAGAAACAAATTTAAATCCATGTTAGTAGTCTCATTAGAACACCTATAGGTAAAATTTATTTCTTGAAAAGAAAAAAAATGAATGAATGGTCTAGATAACTATCAAATATTTTACACATTTTTTTTTAAGAAAAGAAGAAAGCAAAAGTCAAAACTGCCATGTTGTTCTGCAAACAGCAGCACATATCTCAGGTTCTGGAGAGCTTACATGGGGGCTCTACAATCCTAGAAATTTGTATCACTCCCAAAGCCTTCTGGAGCCAGTGCTTTCATGATTAGCTGAGCCTGAAGGGCAGGTAAGGACAGGAGAAGAGGTAAGTATGGTGTTTTACAAGATAGAAAAGGAGCTCTCTGCAGCATACAGGGCTCTGGAAAAGATCAAGTTGTGCTAGCGATAGAAAGCTTTATATTTTTCATTGATGAGGATGAAGGGGCTCAGGATTAGAATGACTTGGCTAAGCAAGGCCCACACATAAAGTAGGAGTTGAATTGGAACTTGATTGGCTAGTATGAATGCATATTAGGAATACTGATTGGTTGATGGGTCTGATGATAGTACGCAGACTTGGGAAAGACTTTCAATGAGCAAAGAACAACAAACGAAGGTACCCTCAAAGCTGATTTCATTCACTGGGACACACAAATCCTTTGTTTCCCTTGAGCCTGTAGCCCTCCTCCCCCCCCACCTCCCGACAATCACCAGTCTACCTGCTTTGCTAACACCATCAAGACTAAATGACCCATCCTCCCACATACTTCTTGCATTCTGACTTGGGCCACATAATTAAATATTTCTATCTCCTTAACTGTAAGAAAGTAGGATTCTGATTGCATCAGCAAAATCAAATTTCCTTATGAATTTATAACCACTAAATATACAATTAAAATTATGATATAAATATTTGAAAATCACTTAGCTACCAAGTTTTCTATATGTGTTAATTAATCTGATCAGTAGTACTTATAGAATCCTAATTAAAAATAAATTATAGAATCCTAATGCAGAATCAGAAAAAATAAAAAAAAATGGCACAGGATGGACAAATATAAAATAGCCTCCATGGGGACTCCTTGGTTTCACATCTAAAAATTTTTTTCACTATAGAGACTTAAAAAATCTCTACTGAGTATTCAGAAGAAGTCAGGCATGGTTTCTGGGATAAAAATTATCAGCACAAAATTAGAGATCTCTGCTTTCTCAGTGGCAAAGAAAGTAAGGTTCCATAAAATAAGAACACCAGATGTTTATAGAAATCAAAAAGTATTGGAAAAATCATAAATCCTAACTGTCTCAAATACTGAGTATCAATGGGAGTAATTTTATTGATCAAATCAAGGAATTCAATTGTAATCTTCACAGAACTTCAGGAAACAAGTTTCTAACTAGAGAGAGCACAGAATACCAAGCACCAAAGGCCAGATTAAGCTTTTACAGATCAAGAAAAGTTCCACCAGGCCCAGAGGTGCAGAGCGAGAAAGAGAAGAGGCAGGAAGAGAAGGTATTTCAGATTCCTAAAGGTTTTGTCTTCAGAATACTTGTGATGCACTTCAAATCAAGCACTTTAAAATCTTGTGTGAGATATTAAGCAAGCATAGAGGTATTTTCAGACTCATTCTGTCTGCTCCTCAGTGAATGAATTATAAAGGAATGTATCCTTCAGGGTAAAGAATAGCTTCTCAGAGAATGCCATCCACATTAAATGTGCTCTAAGATGAAATTTTCCTCCAGCCACAGGCAGAGTCAGGTGATTCACAGTGGGTAGACACCTCTCCTCTACAGGGTCTCCTGGGGCCTAGATATTCTATTCTTTTGCATTAATATTATTATCAACTTTTAATATCTCTGATTATTCATAAAATCTCCATTCATTCCTCTGAAGCTGCTTCATCAGTATCAAATTGATCTTTTGGCTTGAAGAAGGTAGATTCAGGACCCAGGAGATAAGGTTCTCATCTAGGGCAGGAAAGGTCAGCCTCTGTGAGATTTGAGTCAGCCTCCAGAAGATAAGGTCAGACTCCAGAAGATAAGGTCAGACCCCAGGATATAAGAGTAGCTTCTAGGTCTAATCGAATTCAGCAGGAGATAAGACAAAGTCCAGCAGATAAGGTCAAATTCCAGAAAATAAGGTCTGGGAAGATTGGCTTGGTCTCTAAGAGATAAAGGCACTCTCCAATAGACAAGTCCTCCAGAAAATAAGGTCAGACTCCAGAAGATAAGGGCAGACAACAGCAGATCTTAAGGTTGGCCTCCAGAAGGCAAACTGTATCATATATGTGCATTATCCAGTAGATCAGGTCAAAGTCTCAAAGATAAGAGCAGACTCCAAGAGATGAGGTCAACCTCCAGCAGATAAGGGCATTAAGACTCAAAGACATAGGGTCAGATTCCATGAGGAAAGAACAGAATCCATTAGATTAGCTTAGATGCTGGCAGATAAGGTCGTCCTCCAGGTGATGAGTTCAGTTATTTCTCCTTCTTGTAAATATTACACATGTATCTCCTAGCATGTCACTGGATTCGTGTAATCATTAGGTCACACATCTAGCTAAAGTATGTGTTTCTATTAACAAACACAGAAACTATAAGGGGAGGAATTGAAATAGGAAAGTGCAGCCAGACAGATTGTAAGAGAAAGAATGGTAACAATGGAGGTGGGTCCTTGGAATGCTGTTCACTGGCAGGTGAAGAACTCAGTCCTCACAATTATGTCCCACAGCCAACAAATCTGATTTTTATGCAAGACTCAGTCTGTGAAAGTCACTTGTATGCTGAGTGGTGCGCAATTTCAGGGTCAAACTGTTTCACTTTCCATCCCGCCTTCACATTTACTATTTGTGTCTTTCATGAAATTAAACTTCCTGTTCATTTTCAACAGTAGTGAAGTTTCTATAGCATCTACCATTTCAGATGATTGCTGTGATTAAGAGTTATAAATGTAAGTGTGATGGGCATTGAGTAAATGCTGAATAAATTCTGGGACTTGTTTTAAATTCAAATTCATTTCTTACTACAGCAATACGCTAAGGAGAATATCCTTCTTTTTAACACATGTTGCATTATCACAAAGAACGTGGGACCCAGCCAGCCTTGTCCATAATTGTTTTAATGCTATAGCTAGATTGTCAAAGAAAGAAAAGTAGATTTATTTATACATGAAGAAAACTTTTTTTTTTTTACTCTCATAGGTATGTGTTATATCTTTTCTGGATCTTGACACTGTTTAAAGCATCAATTTTAATAATAATTTTAGTTAAAAAATTATAACGTAAATTTTAGGTTTAAAATGATCACCAAAATGGCAGGGATGAGGAAAATGTCCTAAACAGACTTTTCTAGAGCAAACAGAAGCCTAAAGGTAGGTTTCTGTTTACCAGAAAATTGAATCTCTCAAGGTGGCTTTCTGTTTAGCAGAAGCCCCCCTAAATCTACCAGTAACCTTCTTGAATCAATCCCAGTCTTTTCTTGGTCTTCTACAAAGGTCTGCTACCATGGTTAAGGGCATCTAGTTTCTAGTCAGTCTGAACAGCTTTTACCAGTCCAAAGACCCCATTCTGCTGTCATATACAATCTGCTTGCTTTTCTACCATTTTGCTTCTCTTCCTCACTGAAAGAGATCTTAGTTATCCCTCAAATGCCTACCAATTTGTTGTTGGGGTGGTGGTGGTGGTTGTTGTTGTTGAGCATTGAGTCCTCATGAATTTTTCCTCTTCTATGTTAGTGTGTCCATTTGTATTGTCAATGTTCAGGTCTTCTTTAGGCACTCATGTTAATGAGACTTCATAGAAGTAGCTTCTCTGACATGTCTAGGAGACACAATTTCACAGTAAAAATCTTGTATTCTGGGTCTTCCAATATTAATGGACCTTTTCCCTCAATGATCGCAGATGCTTAATTACAAGGAATGTGTTGTAAACATTTGGGACTTAGCACTACATGGTCTCTTGTTCTCTGCCTTTCTATTGGTTGTAGTTTTCTAAAATGATCTCCATGTGAACATTCTTCTCAATGATCTTAGAGGCTTAGGTGTATGGATTGTGTTGTAGATGCACCAATTAGGACTAGACATTAGGACAGGACTAGACTGATCTTCTGTTTTCTGCCTTTTGATTTGTTGTGGTTTTCTAAAATTGTCTCTGTGTTGCAAAGAATAGCTTCTTTGAAGGGAGGTAAAAGTTATAAAGATCTTTGGGTATAAGGTTAATATTTAGAATGCAGTTAGGAATTATTATGGTTTTAAAAAGTGACAATTGTACATAATACAAAATCCATGACTTCACTGGTAAGATTTCAATACTGTTCAACAAGCCTTAAGTCTGATTAAGGATCTGTTGATTACTCTTAAATATTCATTCCACTACTGCACTCTTAGAGTTACATTCTTGTGGTTCGTAGGTTCATCATTTCTAGATAGGACTATTTATTGGTTGCTTCTTTCCTCTGGATGATTGTGTGGCACCTTTTGGTACTATAAAAGCTAGTCCCCAATGAAGAGACTTTCAGGTTAGATCCATTTCAGTTCATCTGAGTCTTATGTATGAAGTACATGGTATTTTCAACATGGGAGCTTATCTTCTACTTCTGCTATATAACCACATGCAATAGCAATAGCTTGCATTGTTTTGGGAGCCTCATGGACAATCCTAACCAACAACTTAAAAGGGGCCTTCACATGTCGTATATTGGGGGCTTTGTTAGATAGTCGTTGACTCATGGAAGGAGAATTTAAATCTAAAATGGGAAATTTTTATTTAAACTACATATGTATATGCATACACAGATTTATATGCATTATATGTAACTTCAGGTAGATGGATAAGAACATGATGCCTTATAGTATCTTCAGACACCCTTACTGCTTGCCCTCATCCATGCTTCTTCTGTGTTTATCTCTCCTGTCCATAACTAAAGCTATCCTACACCTCTACTATGAGATTATATTCATGAAAACAAGGATATTTTGGAAACAATGTTCCAAAAGAGTAGTGTCCCAGTCAGAAATACTCAGTTTTCTATTCTTGTATCAGAATATACTGAGCTAATAAAGTTAACAAGAAGAAAGATTTTCTTACTTTTGGGTGACAATATTCTAGGTTTCTACCCAGGACTGGGTGCTTGTAACAGGACAGCTCATTGTTATCAGACTGCCTGGTAGAAAAGATGAACTTCCTAGTGGCTGGGGACAAAAGATAAGAGACCCTAAATTACTTTGTATGACATGCACCCAATGAAAGGAAGATACTCCAGTAGGCTTAATAGCCTAGGGTTTCATTTCATAAAAGAAGCTGGATGCCAAAGTGTAAAGCTTCAACTCATCAGCCTTTAGTGAACAGTCTGGATCCAAATTAGATAAGGGCTAAACATGAGATGATATATAAGTCAGAGTTGTATTTTAATTAGGTGTGACTAAAATCTGCCTTATGCAGTGTGAGCAGTATGCTGATTACATTTAGAAGTTAAAACACCAGCAGTGAGAATACAAAATGAACATGGAATACTTCACTTGCACTTGCTAGAAAATATTGTTATGAGCAAGACAAAATATCTGCAAACCTTTTAAAAAGTGTCACATTTGATGACCCACACATTAAATTTTAGTTTGCCTAATAAATGTACAAATGGAAAAGACAATCCCTTGAGAAATTCTAGTTACAAAGAACATCCTAAAAATGTGTTCTTAATATATCCTACATGATTGATAGGTTCCTATAAGACAATCAAAAGAACAGAAAAGAAACACCAGGCAAAGTATAGCTAGGCTGTTCAGTAAATGAGGACATATATCCTCAAAGGTCAAATAGAAGAGGGCTATTCAATGTTGAGTGAAAACATTCAAAGGTAAAGGAGATGTTTTGCTCATCAGGTTTGAAATTTTAAAAAGTTAAACAGTCTAGTTTCAAAAGCAATTGAAATTAAGATACTATTGTAGATTATTTGAATAGTGGATTTGTTGCAACTTGCTAGACCCTAATACTGAATTAAATTTCAAAGCATGAATTTGTTGGGCCAGATTTGTAGCTTGCTTTTAAAAATATTTGTCACATGCAAAACCAAAAGCATTTATATAAGTATATTTAATTTTACTTTAGTAATAAAAGTTGCTAATGATACCTGAAAAACCGTAGATATCTGAATAGTGGTATGCTGCAATTACATTGTATTCTTTGGGTATAAAACTAAAGTTGGATAGCCATGGTTAAAATGAATGGGTTGGTTTCATGGGGTTGCAGAAGCACAGGATGCAGAGGTTGTTAACAAGATTGTGTGTCTGGCTAAGAAATGAGTTACTAAGATCTGAAAGAATGCCCTGGAACTAAATGAGGAAAAACACGGGAGATACCAGAAGAGATAGAAATGTAGCCTTTCCCTTTAAGAGACAAAATGTCCCAATGTTACCCCAGATCTCTGATCTGTATTTTTGTCATATGAAACATAGAGACAATGTCTGAAATGACACAGCATGCTGTGAGAGTAATTTCGGCAAATGTTTGTGGTTGAGTGCAAGGGTTTGTCCTTGTAAAAGGACCTCCTGTAGGTATCTGCAGCTTTCCTATGACTATATCCAATAGTGTGGCTCCCAGACAGAGCTAGGATGTATTAGAAGAGTCACAGGATTCAGTGTCATGCTCTGCATTCCAGAATGTCACTCTGTGTTTAGTGTTTTGGAAATGGTGTCATTCTTCAGACATCCTCTGAGCATTCTTAAGTATTCATAAAGACAACTCAAATACTGTAGTTACCAACCATTTTAAAATATATTGCATCTGCCTATGGATTTTTACATATATTTTATCTATAGGATTCTCAATCTGAAAGACCATGTCAATTTTTATTTCTCTCTCTTCATAACAGAAGAAACCAAAACCTCTGTTCCTACTTTCTATCAAGGAATAAAGCTTGCCTCTGTCATCAATTCAGAAAACTGCTTCTCAGTCCTGCTTCCATCAAACTTCCATCAAAACGCCTCAAATTCAAATTATATAAAAATTATACAGAGACACACATGGCTTTGTCCATGTGTACCTGTTTTACATAGGAATGAAATAAGACTTGTAATTTCCATTATTTTTCAAGCTGCTTTGTCTGTAGCATATAGTGTGTATGTAGGTGAGTCATCCCATCTACATGACAAAGGTAAAAATATTTGCATACTTCATCATCAGCATCTTAAATTTTTAGGTAATCATCTGTAACAACCTTTTAGTTATGGGATTTGAGCATTTTTTATAGTAGAGTTTCATTTGCTGCTCAACTTTATATTCTTCTGCTTTGTATAGACACAATGCATTTGACAGTGATTCCAGCTCCAGGAATGAATCCTAAGGCAGTAGTTAACCATATGAAAATTGAATCACAAAGACATTCATCATAGCATTTTATGTGTGAATGAAAAAAATAATCAACATAAGTGTCCTATAACAATGGATTAGCTTGGAAAATAACAGGCCACTTAGTCAACATAATTCCCCAAACCATCAAGAAAAGTGATATTAGTGAATATTAATCATTGTGTAATGATGTTTACAATGGCTTAATAAATAAAAAGCATGAGTGCCTAGCAAATAAAAGAATTCATTTATGATTTAAATGTATGCATGAAGAAATATAAGCAAAAACATACAATATAAATTATATTAATTATATAAATAAAGGAAAACATAAATATGGCTAAGTAATTATCTTGTGGGATATATTCTAACTTAATGCACATTCTCATTATTTCAGAAGTCAGAAAGCATTGCCTAATCACAGTTAAAATGATAAAACTGATATAACTTACACTTATTGATGGCTTCCTTTATGAAGAGAATGTATTAAAGATCCAGTAGTAGTGAGAATATTTAGTAAGCAGTATGTTTCCAAAGACTACTCAGAAGGTTTGCTTAAGTAGATGATGTATCCTAATCAACAGTAAGGTGGGATAGGGCATGGAAAGTCCATTACATGTTCCAAGACCATCCTCCCAATCGCATGTCCCTGTTTATCACATAGTGAAGCACTGCTCTGCTGTGCAAAGTTCTTTAGTTCATTTTACCTCTCACTTATGCCTCCTCAAGATGATTGGATGCAAAGTTGAGCTTGCAGGTTGTCTGTCTGTCTCTCTTTCCAACAACTAAGTAAATCTCACTTGTCTAACCAAGCCAGTTCAATCAAAAAACAGGGTTTCCTGGGAGGGATTTAGGATTAAAGAAAAAAAGACATTTAGACAACATTATAATATGACCCCAGCAAGTGTTGGAGCAGATTTAATTTTTCCAAGTCTGCTTTTATATCATTTTAGGTACATTCAAAGTTTAGGGTTAGTTTAAGGCATAAACAAAGTAGTCAAGGAACAAACAACACAAAAACAAAGTAATCAAGGAACAAACAACACAAAAACAAAGGTCCCTGGGTACTCTGGGACTTTTCAAGATGATTGAGTCTACTTCATTGTCCTATCCCAATGTCAAATTCTTGCCAATATTCTTTTTTTAAATTTTTTTTATTTATTAGATATTTTATTTACACTTCAGATGCCATCCCCTTTCCCCATTTCCCCCCCCTCAGAAAACCCCTATCCCATGCCCCCTTTTCCTTTTTGCATTTATACATTTTTTTTTAAAAAAATGTTAATCATAGGCTTTATAAGTTTGGAATTGTTCAATCAGAGGTGTAACCCACTAACCAACCTAGATATAACAACTATCTTTGACTGGTGGAGATACATGAACATCTGCCTCCCTGTCTCCCCCCTTTTTCTCTCTTTCATCATCTAGCTTCTCCTCTCTTTCTTCTTCTCCTCTTCTCCAGACATATTCTGGAGATATATGAAATCACATTATAGTCTACATAAAATGACTTAAACTTCTATGAATGTGAAATTTCAAAACACTTAGTAACGAGTTATTTACAGGAGAGAAGAAAGGGTCCTTTTACATTTCTGTATCCTGTCTCACAACAGTTGTAAGGTATAATCAGCAGGCACACACAGATCATTGATTTCAAGAAAAGAAGTCTTCAAAGACAAAACACAAGAATTTGAGCCTGTCTGAGAATAAAATGAAGATGACAGAAAATATCTCTTCTAGTCTTTACATAGAAAAATGATTATACACAAAACTTTAATTTAAAAATGTGTAAGTGAGAATGATTTTATATATCTCAAAGCCTGAATTGCAAAATCATTGGTGGGTTTAGTCAGGTAGGGGTGCAGTCTTAGTGAAGTTTTGTTAACATTATTTACATTTAGCTTCAGTGTGATGGCACTTAGTACAGAGTGGTATGTGTGATCTCCCAGTCTGCCCTTTTTTGTTGTTGTTGTTGTTTTTTTTGTTTTTTTTGTTTTCCTAGCAAATTCCAGATGAGATGTTGCTGGAAGAAAAACATAAATATTAGCATTCAGAAAAGACAAATTAGAGCCCATTAAGTTATTTGAGTCCTATAAACTAGTGAGAGCAAAGAAAAAAATTTATAATTATTGAAAGTTAGATGATAGAGAGATCCTGAAAGCAAGTCTTCTACATGTAGGAACGAGGGCTATGTGGGTAGATTGTCAGAGACCCACATGCAGTGATCATGTGGGTGAGAATTTAACACCCCATTTCTCTGCAGGAAAACAGGAGGATAGAGATACTAAAAAAGACATACACTTGTACAAAAGGGGTGAATAATTGTATTCACAGAATGTTCCCTTTGACTGCCTCGGCAAATAAATGCTTTCACATGGTGTGTATACATAGGCCATGTGATCTTGTTGCTATCTGGTCGTCTTAAAAGTCTTTCATTCCACTGTTGCATTTTTACATGTCACTCTGCTCTTAACTGTGGTTTATGTGATACCTTTGAGCCAGAGAGTCAAGATGCTGAGTTTCAAAATGACCTTTCCTGCATCTTTCCCTACAACTTCCTGGCTTCAGCGTAAGAGCAGAAAAGTTTGTAAGGAGAGTTGTGGTCACTCTACCTTTTTGTACTGAGAAATTAAAGTGTGTTATGGCATGAAACATTCTGAAAATTTAAAGGTAAATACAGAAAAGAAACCCAACCAAGGGAATATCATAGACTGTAAACTTTCCTGGGTTGCCTTAACTGAAGCTGCTGTCTTGCAAGATTCATGAGTAGGTCAGAGCCTCCAGGAAAAGAAGGCAATTCAGACCTAAAGGTCTACAGTAAGTACTTCCTCTGCCTTATTTCTTCTGTGATCTACCCTTAGATGGAGATCAAGGAATGAGCCATTGATCTGTGTGACTTTCTGCCTGAGGTAGATAGATAGGGCTATTGAGGGTTATTACAGGGAGACATGGAGAAGAGCAGTGCTCACTTGGGTCATTAGTGATCTGTCCAGCAAAGCCAATGCTGAGGCTCTTCTTACAACATGCTCTGAAATTTTGCATCTGATGAAATACACATGTCTGCATAAAGGCACACATTTACAGGAGATGTAGGCATGGCACCTCTTCCCAGGAAGACAGAACAACCGAAGAAAACAACCTCCACATGCTTAGTAGCCAGGAAAAGAAATATTATTCCCATTGCAAGGTCAGCAGTCACCTTGTCTTCAGTTTCTACCTCTAGAAGGGACTATGGTTGACCCATGGCCCAGACAAACATAGGCTTTCCATACTTCAGGTATTAAGTGCAACCTAAAAGGCAGCTGGTTTATTTCCAGGGTACAAACAAGGGCTGTTGTTGACTTAACCTTTTTCACTTATGTGCGCAATGAAATGCTGGCTTTCACCTTTGCTATGAATCTTGAGAGTGAAAATGTTAAGAATATTATTTAGACGAGGGGAATGGAGTGGTGTGTCCATGATTAAGAGCACTGGCTGTTCTTACAAAGGACTAAGCACCAACCTGGTAGCTTCTAACTATCTGTAACTCAAGTTCCAGGGGATCCCTTGTCCTATTCTGGCCTTCATGGGCACCAGACATGCAAGCAGTGCACATAAGCAAAACTACTCATATGCATAATATAAAATTTAAAGTATGTATTATTCATATCATAACTCAGTGGTATGATAGAAGCAGTTTGGTATCTGATGCTTTTGGGGCCCATACACAATTCTTTCCCATGTATCATCACTGTGTTTTGGAAGTGACGTTGGGAGCCAAACACTTTTGTGTCTAGCTTGGCAATAGACATGGTTTTGAAGAACACTTGCAATCCTAGATTTAAAGTCCTTAACATTTAGTAATGAAATTCCTTCACAATTATAAGACAGTCTCTGTTGTCTTTAGTTGTACTGGCACTGCAATCTTTTCATAATTTGGGTTTAGAGAATTATCACATTTTCCGTAGCAATTCATGAAAAGTGGATTTATAAGGCAGGTGATAGTGTTTTTCATTTTTCTTCCAAGATATGATTTTCTGTGCAATACAACTTATTGTCTGTGAGTCTCAAGGATTTTAGTTTTACTGATAAAAGAAGAGAAAATGCTGTCTCAGGTGTGGGTAATTTTATTTGATTTCAACATGTGTGTTTTTATAAGAAAGAAACCTAAATAAAAATTAAAATTGCTAAAAATATACACAAATTGTTTTTGTAACAAAGCAGGTAAGAAGTGTGCCTATGCAAGGTGATTGGGTGGGTGATATTTAAGCACATAAACAGCCAGGTGGCCTCATTTCAAAGCACATGGTGCCTCCTGGGACTTACAATATGTAGAGGGCATTTAAGATTAATATGAAGATTCAGACCTTGTTTATATGAAGTTGAAAATAATCAGCAGTTCAAGTCTACAGGAAAAAGAGTAGAAATGGCGCATTGGTAGGAAAAGGGGTTTGAGAGGGCATGAGTGTTAAACAATAGAAATAATTTTGTAAGAATAGATGTGCAGGTGGATGGGTGGATGGGGGCCAGGACAAGATACTGTGTTATATCCTGGGAATTTGCTAGTATTTGGAGTTATGTGTTCTTACAATACACACAGCCATCATGCGGGAGAGTATGAGTTATTTACTGAGGTAATCAGTTATTATGAATACTGTGAAGAACACCTTATGTCCCTGTACAGCTACATCCAGGGTCTTAACACTTTTGTGTTACTCAATTTTTTTAAAAATATGAAAGTTTAACACTTATAATAAATAATTAGTTGTATTTGAGATATAATCTTTCTCAAATTTTAAGTTGATTCAAATAAATAGATTCATGATTTGCCCCAGAAATTAAGTTGAAATAGTTTGAATTAAAGCAGAAGGCTAAATATGCCACAGTCAGCATTATTATAGTTTCAGCCAAAGCAGCCTAACTAGTTCAAGAATCTTGGAGAGTGATAAACAGTAGCAGGTCTGTAAAATATTCTTAGACGTCTAGACTTATAGCCACAGTTGTATTTAGTTGGGGGTGTGACAGAAAAGCAGTTACTATATGAGGAAGGGAGAGAATCAGGCAGAGTACGAGGTGTATGAAGCGTGTGTGACAGAGTCTTCCTGAGAGTTACACTGCAAACGATGAACAGATAATGCAGGTGAAGCTAACAAAGGACACAGCATTAGAGAGTGGAAATGTCCCGCTGCACATTTAATTACTTGCTCACCACAATGCAACAAGTACTATAGAATGCAGAATATTAATGCTAAAATTGACACAGTCGCATTAAAACAGATTATTTTAAATATGTCTTAAGACGACAAACTTAAAATCATTATTATCTTACAATGATGACATAGTTAAAATCCTAAATTTTTAATTTAATTTATGTTTTAAAATAACAACTTACAAGTTTTGATTTGTTATGGTATTTTATCAATGAATTTTGTTTTTCTTATGTCTCCCACCTTCCATCTTGTCTGTGCCCTTTCCCATTCCCCTTCAGGTAATCCTGCTTTTAAACATGGACTTGAAGAAAACACAAGCTACTCTGAGGTCAAATGCAAACCCCTCAGAGGATTACAGAGCTATAGGAGAACTGAACTGGGGTCCTCATGTGGATCAAACATATGGATATATGTGTGAAAATATAAACATGAGTTGGAGTTACACACGTCTGAATCTCTAGCTCTTCACATGGCTGTTGCAGAAGGTTTAAAAGTATCAATTGTGGGGAAAGGGGGCACATTTAAGATGATAGTAAACAAATGAGTTAATATCTTTTAAATATAATTTTTCATTGATTTTCTTCTGAAATTTGCTCCATTACAGTGCTGGAAATGAAGACTGTACCAAGCGTCTTCATGTAAGATAACTAATTTTATGAGTTATTAATGTTTGTAATTGAAGTACTAGCAATTACACATATCCCCCAATACTACAAATTGGTCTTTTGATGTTATAGATTTTTAAGAGAAAGAAAGAAATCAAGATTCAAAGATGTACAATAATTTGCCAAAGTTCAAACGTCTGACAAGTTTCTGTGATGAGTCTTCCATATAATACTTTTCATATGATAATTTTTTCTTTCAGTGAGTGGAGATCAGTTAGAATTCTGGGCTGATTTTCTCCCAGACAACATCTATCATAAAAATCTGTGGCTTAATCTACAGAGCTGCCTGGAGAATTTTATTCCATAGACAAATGCTGCTGTTGTTTTTATATATCAGTATAATAGGTACTTGTTGAATGTAGAGGAGGAAAAGAGAAGTGAGTACAAGTTGAAGAGAGGGGAGGAAGACTGCTTGCTACTGTCTACCCAAAATAAACCCCTCTCTCTCTACTTGCCAAAAAATATGGAGTTTATGGCAATAACCATTCATCTTTTAGTCTGCAGCACACACTGTAAATATCCTCTTCCATTTATAATCATTCTGTTAATTGTTAGTTTTCCTTTGGTAATATACAACTCAGAATGACTTTCAAGGGTGCTAGACCTATTTCTAGGGACAGCCTTCAGTTGTCAATTTTTTTGAAGATTTTATTGGGTCAAAACAGCTTTTTCTCCTAAAAGATTTTCATTGAATGCTTAATCAGCCCAAATATGTGGAAATCCAGACCTTCGACTCTAAGCTGGAAAACGTTAAAGGCCATGAGGCTTCCTAGATGCTTGATGCTTTGATATCCCTGGGTCAATTCACTATGCTTCACCTCCTTCCTTCCCATCCTTGCCATGGGCCTTCATCCCAAGAGCATTCTCTAGAGAAGACCCTGCATTTTAATTCCATCTCTATGACTGAAGGCTGAGAAAGCTAGAGTTTAAATGTATTCAACAGTAGAGGCAGCTGAGCCAGCCTTAGCTAATGAGACTAAAAATGTGATGTTCTTGACAACACGCTCTCATTTGGGATATGAATACAATTGCCTGTCAGTTCTCTTTCAATAGGTGCCAGTCAAAGGAAGGGACATGCTCAAGGCTCCTACACTACTGGGCCCCATGAAGCATCCTCAGACATTTCATGCTGTGGACAATTTAAGCATCACGTACAATTATCAATTGGTATGGTTGCTTATAGCCAGTATGGTAACAGATTATGTGTTTATAAAGGTGCAGGGTGTAACATAGCAACTGCTTTTTAGATTTTACTAATGTATATCAAGATGACAGAACTCTGTCTGAGCCTATACACCTCATAGTCATGGAACCGAGAGACTCACAGGGACCATAGGTCATGTATAACCCCAGTGACCACCATTCTAGGCTCCCTCTCCTGGAGCTTTGATTGCTTCCAAAGTATTGCCACCAGCTGGAGATAGCATTCACAGCATGAGCCGTGGAAGTCTCTTACTGAATCCACAGTAAGAAGCAGTAGAAGCTTGTTTTCAGAAAATATAAAAATTTATTAGTCATAAATAATAAGGCATGTAACTAAATAATAAATGAGCAAAATAAAATTGACAAGCTTTTCTTCAGACAGGATAGTTAGATAATGATTAATGCCATGAAGGGATGCTCAGCACCATCAGTCACTAAGAAAATACAATTTAACATGGGGAAGGCTTAGAGATACATCCCCGTGGTGACAGCAGAAATGCGACGGTGAAGACTGAGAGAGTTGGAACCCGTGAGATGCTGTTGAGACAAGGATTTGGAGCATTGCTCCAGAAGTTACTTTAATAACTACAACACTTGGTGTTTAAAATTCCTGTCTCTTTCTTATCCATAAGAAATGAAAGGCCATGTCTACAAGTACCCTTCTGAAGCCACTTCGGTAGATTTAGAAGAAGACAAATTGTCTTAAAGATTAGTTTTAGATTCATCATGAAATTGCTACATGGAAACAGAAAGATCCCATATGCTCCTATCTCTCAGAAGCATCTTCAGCTGTTGTCTACACAACCCATCACTGCTACAGTAATTCACATGTTCACATGATGTGTTCATAGTGATATGTTCACAATGACATATTCACAAAAACATGATCACAATGACATATTCACAGTGACGTAGTCACAGTGGCATGCTCACAGGGACATGGTCCAAGAGACATGCTTACAGTGACATGTTCACAGTAATATGTTCACAATGACATGTTGAGTAAAGTTTTCACAGTAACATGTTCACAATGATGTGTTCACAGTGATGTGTTTACAGTGACATGTTTACAGAGACATGATTACAGTGACATGTTCCCAGTGACATGATCACAGTGACATGTTCACAGTGATGTGTTCACAATGACATGTTCACAATGACATGTTCACAGGGACCTATTTTTACTGAGATGTTCACAGTGATGTGTTTACAGTAACATGTTCATAATGACATATTCACAGTGACATGTTAACAGAGACATGTTCACAGTGGTGTATTTCCATGTGCACAGTCATGTGTTCAAAATGACATGGTCACTGTGACCTGTTTACAGTGATGTCATCATCTCACTACATTCACAGTTTTTAGAAGCAGCTCTTGCTGGTTTGGGTCCTCCACAGTAGAACTGAACAAGCAATCTCCAATCCCCAAATCCTCTGGGCTTATCCTTCCCACTGCAGGCTGCCATAGGTCCTTCCACTGTTTCCATAGCCTTACTCATTTCAATACTTACATGTAGTTGTAGTATGTGTTCACTTTATAAAGTTTTTAATTATCTTTTGCTTGTGTGTGTGTGCATGTGTTGAACATGAGGAAAGATCAGAGGACAACTTTTGAGAGTCACATCTTTTCTTATATCCAGTGTTTCCTGGGTCATCAGATAAGATCCTGTTGTCACCAGGTGTGGTAGCAAGTTTTTTCATATGCTGATCATCTTGCTGGTACATTTATAGTTTTAATTTGCTAATATTAATTTATATTTCTCCATGCCCTTCCATGTATTGATGTCCACTTTGCAGAATTGAAAAGGTTTATATATCTGGGTATACACAGTATAGCCAGTAACCTTCTTGATATCAACTTACTGGCTTCAAGGGTAAGTCTGTAAACAGCTACAAGCACACATGTACAAACATGTTTGTATACGTGTGTGTGTGTGTACATGCATGTGTGTGCCTTGTGTGTGTGAATGAGGGTGTATTTGTGTGTATATGTTTTCAGTGGATTTGAGTGATGTCAATGAACTTGTAACATCATAGTAAAGGTGTATTTAGTTTCATGAGAGGTTTCCAATAGGCTTTTTCAAGTTTTAATACATTATGCTCTGCCCTCAAAGAAAGATGGTTTTCATTTGCTCCATTTCCTCAATCTCTTAGAGAATAATACTTTTTCTACTTAGTTTTTAGAGTTTGAATATTGTAGTATTCTTGCAACAAGATCTCATTGGTGGTTTAATGTACACTTTCATGATAAAATGTGGCATAAATCATCTTTTCATGTACATACTTGGTGTCTGCATGCATTTCATGGTGAGATATCTGCAAGGGTTGGTCTTGGCTAGTGTGAGAATCATTGAGTTTTAGTCCTTTGCATTTTTGGTTGACAACTTCATTACCTGTATATATCACCGTTATTTATCACTTGTATATATCACTGTTACTTATCACTTGTATATATCACCGTCACTTATCACCTCTATATATTACCATTATATCACCTGTATATATGACCGTTATATCACCTGTATATATTACTGTTATATTACCTGTGTATATCACCGTCACTTATCACCTGTATATATCACCGTCACTTATCACCTGTATTTATCACCATCACTTATTACCTGTGTATATCACCGTTACCTGTATATATCACCGTCATTATTACCTCTGTATATCACCATCACTTGCTTTTCTGTAGCCGACTTTCATTCCGTTTATTATGATTTTCTTCACTTTTCCACCACAGACTCTTTCATCTAAATTTTAATGAAGTCAGAATATGCATTCATTCATAGATGAAGGGTTTGGACTCTTATATAAAGGGTAATTTCCAAAAATTGAGATAGTCTGTTTATTTTGCAATGTCTTCTAGGAGTTTTACAGTTTGAATCTCAATGGTCTATGTTTATTTATTTTTGCATAAAATATAATGTCTGTATTTAGATTCAATTTCTACACATACTATGTTCAGAAACCACATTGTTCTACTGTAATGTCTGCACATTGCTGTCACAGATTAGAGTGCAGTGTGTGTATGTCTTTTCACAGACTCTGTTAATTGACAAGCAAACCTAACAACAGTGAATGAGAAGGAGATACCATCAGGAACTGTGTAGAAGAGAACAGTTGAATACATATTAAATATGCCATGTATCTTTATGATATGAACTCAAAAATAAATATATATTTTACAACACATCAAAATAAACTTTATAATGCTAAAATGGCCATGACATTCACACACAAAAAGACTTAGAATAGCATGCATCATAATTTTAACAGTAGCATATTTAGATATATTTCCAATTGTTTTTACAAGGTATCTGTATATAAAGAGTGCCAAATATTGTAGGTGACCAAGTGTGGATTAATGTATATGGATAAAATGGCTTTCAGTAAAGGAAAGTTATTGACTCTATCTTAATAAGAGCTATAATTATATTCTTTAAGTTTGAACTGTTTCTACTGAATGACTCTTTAAGTCTGGGAAATGAACAATGTTGTATTACGCATTTGCTTCTGTGATGTGTTTGAAATTTTGGCCTGGATCAGGGTTCATTCTCATTAGAAACCATGTGTCTACTTGCTCAAATTAAGCCAGGAAGACCTGAGACCCACCAATGGATGAATCTCTGATACTTGGCTGGTATTTCAGAGTGCAAATCTAAAAGTCTAGATTGTAATTTCCTACTTAATTGAAAACAAACTGTAATGGGAGTTTTATAAAAATAGATAGATAGATAGATAGATAGATAGATAGATAGATAGATAGATAGAAGATAGATAGATAGATAGATAGATAGATACAAAAAAGTGTCCAAATTGATTACAAACTGAAGTAAAAAGTTTAAAATCTTAAAGTAATGGCTCAGCAGTTGAGAGAACATATTTCTCTTGTAGAGTATATGAGTTCAGTTCCCATCACCTATATCCAGTGTTGGTTACAACTCTGTAACTACAGCTCAAAGGGACCCAGTATCTTCTTCTGGCCTCTGTGTGTACCCTACATATTCATGTACACATATACAGAAACACAGAGGGGGGTATAGGGATGGGGAGAGTGAGATGGAGGTGGAGATGGAGATGGAGATGGAGAGACAGAGATAATAAAACTACCAATCAAAATATGTATATAAAGATATTTTGGTTGGGAGGCAGAGGCAGGCGGATTTCTGAGTTCGAGACCAGCCTGGTCTAGAGAGAGAGTTCCAGGACAGCCAGGACTACACAGAGAAACCCTGTCTTGAAAACTACAACAACAAAAAAATGTATTTTGGGAGACAAAGCCATTTTTTCTGGGGCTTAATACAGTTGGTTTTCTAGTCCTTAGTTCTCTGAAACTTTTGCAGTGATTTAGTTCTTACATGGATACTTATTTTGCTATATTGATTGCTTTTTATATAATCTAGTTTCTAAACCACAGAAAACCATAATTTTTAATGAGAGGTCACATTGTAAAGTTTCTCAAAGACAGAGTTTCAATTATGACATTTAATTGTTCTTCTTTCTATAAAAATAATATCCAAATAAAATAAAAATCCAGCTCACAAGGAAGTAGAATATAGGACACATCAAAGGTTTTTATTTTTGTTGTTTCTTTTGTTTTGCCTTTTTAAAAATGAAATATCTCTTCTAAGGAATTGCAAAGAGCACATGCATTATCTCTTGTCTAATAATCCAGGGTAAACGATACAGAGTTCAGAGCAAGGATGAGACTGAATGAGAAAACACTTGGGAAATTTTAAGAGAATGTAGAGTTTGTTGAAGCCACACTTCAAAAAGTTCTTCTTCTACTAAAAATTGTTTAGAATATTCATCAATAAAGTCAGAGAAAAAAATTGCTGTGTCTACACTGCCAAATCAAAAGGAGGTCCACCAGAGAGGAAATAATGGATTGACTCTGCACATTCACTTTTTAGTAGAGAAGAGACATTAGTTTGCATTATGGTGATGCTAGACATAAATGAATTTCATTTTGTGGATGAGATTAGAAGAGAGTAATGTAATTTGAAAACATACATTACTTATGTGAACTTTCATAATAAAATACTGTGAGTATTTCCAGAAGATGAGATGTTTTTTTGCTTTAGGTAATTAACTAGAAAAGTGAATATAAGTCCTTTTAGTCTTATTTTGTGTTGTCAAATCAAGGTTGTTTAAATTTAACCAATATATATGCACCTCTGTTTAAAGTAGGTATTCATACAAATCATGATTTGCAAAACGTGAACTTAAGAATGATAAACGGGACTTGAGGATAGTAGAGACTAAGATTGCATTCACTAGTGTCTATCCCCTTTAAAAAATCAAATTCCATTAAAATATGAAAAGAAATATAAGCCTGATTGGATTCTTTTTTCATCCATAACATATACAATTCATCTATTTAAATGCAGTCATTTTCCTGTGGTTTTTGGCCCTACCACCAATCTCCCCACTAATGCTGTATTTAATACAGCAAATATTATACTAGTCAAACCAATATGGATATTCCTCTCCCTTCAGATGACTGCCCATTAATCTCTGAATGCTGAAGTGCTTTGACGTAAATATAATAAAACTTCTCTTCATTTTTCTTGTAGCCTTCATAATAAAATGAATGTCGCTTGCTAGGTCCAATTCCAATTTAATATCAAAGTAGAATGATGTCCCTCTTAACAATGCTACCCTGAGTTTTGTGAGCCAACTAATTTCCTAAGTTATTTCAAAGTTAAATAATTTTCTATTCAAGCTCTCAGTTAATGTGATGTATATTTGAGTCACTTCAGAAACGGTTTTGTGGGACTTTAGATTAGGGAGATCAGTGTAGGATGAAAATGAGATCACATGGTTAACTAGAATGTCCTCCTTCCAACTCACTAGGAAACTGTCAGAAGTTCTAGAATATTCTAAATTTTCCATACTTCAATTTTTCTTTATCAATACAGCTACATGATTATATACAATAATTATTTTTCTGATTAAGTCTGTATGTGTATTTGTCTATTTCTTGGAGAAAGGCTTCATGTTGCCCAAGCTCCTCACAAACTATACGTGCTCTAAGGCTGACTTTGATCTCCTCACACTCTACTCTCCTGTAGAATTACAGTGCTGCAATTAAAGGTAGAAGCACCATGCCTGATGCTATGAGCTTTTCCTCATATACAATGTATTTAACAGTCACAGAAAACGTCCTATTAATTTCAATTTGTGTGCAGAGTTACACTTGATTTCTATATTTGAATGTTGTCCTAAGACTCTAGTTATAGTATCATTTGTTGTTATAAAGGGGCTTCATTGAACATTGAATGGTGATATCATATCGATTTCATGTTTGGAAACTTCATCAGACGTGTGACAATCACTACCTAGGTCACTGCACTGGGCAGGTTTAATTTCATTATCAAGAGAGCATCACAGACCTTCATCCCAGGAGCCTGCTCCAGTGTATTACACAGCTGGGAATAGCTGGTCTTTGCTACTTTCTCAATTCTTTCTTCCACATTTCTGGCCCCTTCCATTCTTTCAAGCCTCTAACATCAAATAGAGGAGAAAAGAATAAAGATGCAAGGAAAGAGATCCCAAATAAAGTTAGGGATTGGAGACAGGGTGACGCTATCATTAAACTTTTTCGGCTGATTAGGGGCATTGAGTTCTCTGGGGGCAAGTTTGATCTTCTCTATCAGAATACCTAATTTCTTCTTCCTGATGTTGTTTCTTTTTTGTACACAACTACGTAATACATCACAATCAACAACCAACAACCAACCAACAACACATCATGCATCTAAAGCCCCTAGCATTTATATAAACTTTAAGAAGCCCCCAGAATTCCAAATGTCACAGCATTTCAGAAACTATCTGCAGCTGGCAAAATCATACCCTTGCTAGAACCTGACAGAAACATAGTCACTGCTGTGGACAGTCTGAAGTATCCCATATCCCCATATCCAACACCTTGGGTTAAAATAAAAACATAGTCTTATTCGTGTTTTTTAAAGAAATCAAAATTCTCATTAAACCTGGGCTCTTCAGTGGCTTCTGGGAAAACAAGTGTTACTGAACTCACTTCTAAGGTCATAAGAGGCTCAGGGATTCAATGGCACCCAAGAGCAAGCTCTGAAATCAAAAGACCCAGTGAATCAAATGAGATGTTAAAGACTGCTGGCAATATGATATGGCATGTCATCTTAGAATCAGTTTTAAACATGCAGAAATAGTACACTCCAGCAGTGACAAGCATGACAGGTAATACATGACTCCATAATGGTTGCTTCCTGATAATATACAGGATCTGGTTGGTAAGTGCACATGCCACAGTTACAGGAAGACATAGGTCTGGGGATCTCTCCCTCATGCTGTGGAAATCAAGGGCTACTTTTCTGAATGTTAACAGGTAGCTTTCTTGAACATGAATTTTATTTCACATCCAAAAATGGAAACTGAATATTTGAAAATTCCAATATGCTGGAAACTGAGTATTGTGTATATACAAAGATTATTTTAGGAAAGGGATGTGGTGATCTAAAAAGCCTAAGAGGCTATACCTCAATTGTGTTCTTTCTGAGGTGTAGATTCAGATTCAGGAATCTAGGGTCTCTCAGAAGACCATTATATCATTTTACATTTGTTCCTCAGTGGATTCTTAAGCTGGGAAATATTAATGTGCCTGCAGATGGCTTTTTCTGAGTACGTAGTTGATGAAGACAGAAGACATGATAGATATGTGCTCAGTGCTGACACTGGAATCAATCTCTGCACGTAGATGATGAACTTCCTGCAAAGATGCCAGGTAGAAGATTCAGTGCCCACAGCTTCAGTATCTCCCAAATTCTTCACACCTTGAATGGTACCACCAACATATTCTTAAGGTTTCTTTTCTTTCATTGGTTCATATGTGGATTATTTTTATACTGTTTCACCTCTCCATATTCCAATGTAACTGGTCCTGTGTTTCCCAGAATCCCTACTCAAATTCAGCACATCTTCTTTAATTATTATTGTTATATAAGCTCACATATATTCATTTACTTATGTGTAATATCTAATGCAACCTCTATGCCATATAAATACAGTTTGTGGAATTAACTGTAAGGAAAATATACCTGTTAAAATCAGATGTGTATACATATTTAGTGTTTCTCACATGTATATATGTTTATGGTAGACCACTGGGAATGGATAATTTTTCAGCAGTCTGATCCTTAGAGAAAACTAAATTGTTCTCTTTCAGTAGCCATTAACTGCCTATAGCTCATCCTGTAGGGGTGGGGCTATGTGAGATTTCCTTAAAGTTCATTGCTGTGACACTAGGTCTATTCAGGCAACAAGATGGTTGAACTATCATATGTGTGGTTTTCCTGTCTTGTATAAAAGACACCATCTTGTTTCAGATGGCCTGGCTCTATAGCTTTTAGAATTTTTCCATCCCTTATTCTGTGATTTTTTTTCCAGGAGGAAAATTGCTAACCTATAGGAATTACATTGTAGATCTAAACGTGTTTAAAAGGAAATTCCATCAACCATATTCTCACATTTCTTTCCAAATTCTTATCCTTCATTTTCCTTTAAGGATATTTTCAGTTCTATTCTTCATTAGGGTATATTTACATAAGTACCATGCACACACTAATTATTTTTTAATGCTGATTCTTTCTTCTTCACAAAGGGGTAATGTTTGTGATTTCTATCACCAGAAATTCATTTTTCCTCCTCTGTATATTCACAGAAGTGAAAGCCCACAGTTCATACTACAAATAGGAGACCCACTGAATGCTTCCAGTGTCTAGATTTATCTATGCTTTTTAACTATTAATAACTGAAACTTGACAAGGTTTATCATTTCATATATTGAATTAAATCCCTTTTAATGATCACAAATATAACTATTATGAATATTTGTTGAACAAATAAGTTTTGATTTCAATTTTCATTCCTCTTTGATAAAAGTCTACAGGGAAGTCTAAAGGTAAGTTATATTTAGATGTATGGGCTGTGCCTGAAGTGTACTGGGAAGAGGTCTTACCTGGGTAGTCAAACTATAGTCTCATCAGACAACTCTGCGAGGCAATGAAGTGTTAGTAACTTTAACATGCATTTTAAAGGCGCTGCAACAGTGAGTCTCATTTACATATTCTTTCCATGAAGTTTTATATTCTACTTTTATTGCCACTTAAATTTTGTTTGTCTTTTAAATTGACTTGTAGAATTTACATATGTATCTTTCAGAACAGTGAATATTTCTTCCTACTCTATATATTTAATTATTATTTATTTTAGAAAAGTATGTTAAATTTTAACTTTATACTCTTCTTCTGTTCTCTGAGAAAAGATGCTTATATCAAATTTTATTATAGAGACTTTATGATTATGGCTTTTATTACATACCCAGAGTCTTCTCATATTGATTGAGTACATGATGCATGTTCAGCTTTATATTTTTGAGTGAACATCTGGTCATTTTCTGTTACAGCTTTTGCACAGAAGCATAACACACTCATACAGGAGCCTAAATTCAAATAGTATTCTAGTTTCACTTTGTTCCTGTAAAAATCAAACTTATCACAAGCAACTTGAAGGAAGAAATTATTTGGTGATAACCTATTATAGAGAGAAGTCAAGGTGGGAATTTAAGGGTGAATTTGAAGCAGTAACCATACAGGCTTTCTGCTTGCTGGAACAGGGAGTTGAGACTGTTTCAAGTTGGTCCTGAAGGTAAATAAGACAGATATAAATAAGATGATGCCATGGTATTCTAACAAGAAGTTTGAAAACACTTTATTACTGAGATAACGGGGATTTCCTGGTAGATCAGAGCCATATTCCTGATGTGACTTACAACATCTTTTGAGATAGGGGATGACAAGGTATATACAGTTTGGGATTAGGGATTGAAGAAGAATAAAGTGTCCTGTTTTTGAGGGAGAAATATCCAGGTACTTACCTCCTGGTGCCCAGATCTCAGCAGAGTAAGAATACACGAGTAAAACAAAGTTTCTGGTTGTCAAACATGAGATTCTGGAGTCAGAACTGCTACATGAGACACCATTTTTTTGAAAGAAATAAAGTTCCCTTCAGCATTACTGTGGCACTAGCAAACACTCATGAGTGTGTTTACACACACGATCTCTTTACATTCTTCTATGCATTTTTTTTTTCACTGAAAACAAAACCTTGACAATATGGCTTCATAGTAACCCTCTAACTTAGACAAATCCTTCCTGTTCTCTTTTAAAATAAGTTTGATTATATTATGTACATCGATTTTCCACATGGATTTTAGAGTCAATTTGTTAATTGTTACACAAAAAGGAGATATAAGTTTGATTGATAATAAATGGAACTTATAGGTTAATTTGGGTAAAATAGCTCCATTCAGAGTGAAAATTGCCAATCTATAATCACATTATGGCTCAACATTCATTTATGTCTTCTTAGATTATTGATTTTAAGACGTTCTCTCTTTTTTTATAATTGGCAATTAACAACATGCCTTCACTCCTAAGCACCCCTCTGGCTGAATACCACAAATTCTGATGAATGCTCTCATTATCTCTGGTATAAATCATATACTTTCAGCACACACAGTCCAGCCACCCACACCCACACAACAGGCACTCTGAATCTTCTTGTGTCAAGGACTGTTCACCGAAAGTGTGTTACTAAAGTTAGGGTTACTAGCCACCTTTAAAGTTACCCATGGCTCATTTTCAATCTAACATGCTGTGCCTACAGAACATATTAGGACAAGTTTCACACTGTAAAACTTTTGAAGCCCATTTAATGGCCTGGATATGATTTTCAAGTGAAAATTCCCTGTGCATTTTCTTATAATTGGATAATTAGACATGGTTTTTCCTTATTTTCTGTCAGGTCATATTTAATAACAGTACAGCAAAAATCTTCCAAATATTTACTACATTTTTCTTTATGATTGTATGCCTATGCAATAAAAAGGCTACACTCTGCCAAGATGCGCAATTATGAGTGTCAGCATGACTTTATGTTCCATATGTTTTAAATTTCAACAATTTTTGCCATATATTTAAGATTGATCATACCATGCACACTTAGATTATCCAAAGTCTTTCTATATCAATAACAAGATGCCTACACAATTAGAGGTGTAACCCAATACCCAACCTAGATATATCAACTACCTTTGACTGCTAGAGACAGTGAACATCTGCTGCCATGTTCCATTCTTTCTGGTCCCCTTTCTCCTAGCTCCTCCTCTTCCTTCTCTTCCGCTCCTTACTCCTCCTACCTCAGCTTCTCCCAACTTGCGGGAAAATATGACACTACATATGTACATACTATATATATACTATATATATATATATATATAAAACTATATATATATATTTATATAATATAAATATATATAGTTATATATATATATATATATATATATATATATATATATATATATGAGTGTGTGTATGCATGGATGTGTGTGTGTACGCGTGCGTGTGCGCGCGAACGCGCAAAGAATAGTATGTTCTGTCTGGAAGTGCAGGTATGGATGCTAAAGGGCGACTCTGAGTGTTGCCTGTTTGCTCTCCACCTTATTTTGGGGGGATAGTAATACAATACCTGACACGTAGCACTTTGTTTAGGCTAAGCTTGGCTTCAGAGAGCCCTCAGGATTGACCTGTCTTTCAACTCCACTTCCATACCCATAGTGCAGGGATCTATCACCCAGATCCTGTGTTTACATGGGTTCTGGACACAAGAATTCAGATCCGCATTGTTGAGGAGTAAACAGTTTTATTCTCTGAAGTGAGCTCAGCCTCAGATGTGTCTAACTGGAAACCTGAGTAGACACTTGAGTTCAGTTTTCTCATCCTCTCTCACTCTTTTTGTCATTTTCTTGTCTTCCACGGCAGCACCGTGGACATCCCTGCCTGTAAAAGAGAGTATACCATCTATGAACATGCCTAGCTCTTGTTTTTCTACTTTTACCTGAGTCATCTAAGTTCTACGCTCCCTGTAGTCTGCCCTGACGTGTGTCCTTTGGTTTCCTGTGACACTTTTTCCTGTGTTATGACTAGATATCCATAGCTGTTTCTGCTGACTGTTCTTTTTAAATTGCTGCTCCTTCAGTTGTAGCACACACTGGAAAATGTGCCCAGGTCTGGTTTTCATTTTAATAATCACTTCTTGTATTTGCTCAGGTTTTCTTGGTCTGTTGTTGGTTTGTGGTATTAATATTCCATCAAGCTCTTAGACAGGGTGTGAACGTCTCAGTCTAAGGCTTGGTTCTCACTAAGAAGATGGAACCTAGGGATGAGGTTAGAAATCCAGTGTTCTAATTCTCTCTGATTATATAGGTCTGACTACAGGTGGCTGACAGCTCTGCTTAGACTCCTACCACTTACTCCCTTTGTTTCCTTAGACCTTGGAATAATTTAGTATTCTGTGGAGGATGTTTGGGGCATTCTTGTGTGTATTTAAGGACTCTTGTTTGTGGCGATTAACTCTCATACTCTGTTCTGTGTTTCTAAATTATTCTCAGGTCTTCATTACACAAAGAAAAACTTGCTGTTTGAGTCCTGAATACACGTAAAGGGTCTCTACTTGTAAGTTCCTTCCTTTGTTCTTCCATTTCCAGCCGTTTGATTTCTAAACACTATCGTTTATCCTGCAAAACCTTCAGCAAAATATTTTTAATGTTTTGTCTACAAATTTTAGTATCTTTCAGCAGGAACATTTGTCTGACGCAACCCAATTTCCCATTATCAGATGAAAGAAATCTGTTTACAGCCACATTGATAATATCTTAATTATTATTTTCTCTCAGGGAAACCATAAAGGTTCATTATAAAGTGTTTTGAAACACATAATGATAAAGGAAACCCCAAACTAGTTCTAGTTTCACTAATGATAAATAGAAAGTTTACATGTGTTCATTCTATTCTTTTATTTGCACATAAACACATATGTTTATGAATGAAATTCAGATAATTATAGGAATGTTGGTATGTTCTCACATAAAAATATTGCTTTAGCATATGCATATTTTCTTCCACATATATTAATGTTTTGTATTTGTAAAACTATTTTCAATCACAATGTTAATAATATCACATAGTACCATGTAATTAACTATGTCTCATATATAGGTGTAGAATATTAAATTTATAATTTAATTTCTCTTAGGAAAACTGATGATAAATGTCTGTAGACAACATTTTCTCTATATTTCCTTTTAATTTTTCTTCTTTATACATAATGCATTGTAATCATATTCTCTCTATATCTTTGCTTATCTCTTCTTCTTCCCCTAAACTCAAGGAAAGATAAAGGCAGTTAATGACTGATAGAAGAAGGGGGTCATAGTCCTTAGTGGTCTGTGTTCAAGCCAAGAATTTTACATGCGGGTTCATGTAGGCAACTAATTAAGTTCAGTGGACCATGAATGAAAAAGAGGCAGTCATGAAAACAGGAGGAGGGCGTGTTACAATTTACGTTCCTTGCAGATGCACCAGTTCACCACTGACTTACAAGAGCCTGGTCCTAGCCCCCACCCTGCTCTGTCCTGCACCTTGGGCATTAGTCTCTTTCTGCATTAGGCTTGCTTCTGAGTGTTGCAATTTTAACTCAGTTTCCAGTGTTCCCAAGCAAGTTGGCTGTAGTTTTGAATGAAGTACTAGTTCTTAGAATATGTCTCTGCCATCTCAGCTACATAATTTCAGACAACTGGATAAAATGTTTACTTTTACCACTATGTTTCCCTCCCTGATCCTCCCTTCCATCTCAGCTACATAATTTCAGACAACTGGATAAAATGTTTACATTTACCACTGAGTATGTTTCCCTCCCTGCTTCCCCTTCCTCCCTGTTCCTTCTCCCTCCTCCACTTTGACATTGTCCTTTCTCGTCCTTTTTACTTTTCCTTCTTCCTCACAGTTTCATGGTTCTGGGATGTGAACTAAGACTCACCCATGCAACTCAGTGTTGGGAGGCCAGGCTTGGCACTTCTTTCTTCTTGATTCTCTCTTGATGTAGTGGTGAGAGTGTTTGGTCTCACAAGATACTTAGGGTTGCTGTCTAATAATAAAACATTTACCTATCTTAAGTCTAAGTTACTTTGCTACTGTAGCTGATCTGCCTGTCTGAGATCCTCTGAGCCCAGAAACTGTAGTCTCTGGCATTTAGCAACTCATCATAAAACAGCAGTAGTTTAAGTAAAGTAGCCTTTCTATCTTCACAGAAACTGCTTGGTTCTATGTTCCAGCCTGCTAGTTGATCTTTCACAGATATGCAGCAGGGATTCTTCCAAGTTATAAGCATATATGGACCCAAAAGACTGGGAAAGTCCCAAGGAGGTTAGATCCCATTTGACTCAGTAGAAAAAGAGGACCAGTAAGAGTAGTTAGAAGAGGGAGAGGAGTTGTTGACCAGAGGATATCGGTGTGTGTACTTTTAAAATTTGCATTTTGGATATTTTTTTGGTTTTGACAATTTTGTATGTGTTACGGTGAGAGTGAAGGGGTGAAAGGACAGCTGTCCAGGCTGTTCATCTCTCAGGTGTCCAAGCTCCTTTCACCATGTGCACTCAAGGGGAAAGTAATTCAGGGTGTCATGTTTGGTCACAAGTGGTTTTACCTCAAGTTATCCAGTCCATCCCATTTCTTTTTAAATTTTACTGTTGTTATTGAAGAAAAGAGAGTTGAACGATATTAAATCACTTCTAAATTCTTTATCTCATAGTTATTCTTTATAAACATGATAACCACTTTCTTTGCATCCTAAAGGTTTTTCTATGCAATATTAATCTGTATTCTTTTTATGCAAACTTATTCTGACAGCAACAGTGGGTGCATATGACTCATTCCTTACTTATTAAAAATAATTTGGAGAAAATTCAAGCAGCAGAATTTGTTAGAAAGTAAAAAGACATCTGTAAGATGCTTACAGTTCCAACTTGATTTAAGCTTTAAAGCAATTTACCAAAGGAAGCAAACAAATGCTTCCACACTGACATGTCTTGAAATTCAAAGTACATGCTGAGTATGAATAGATACCTCACACTTCTTCCTGAAAGACGCATTCTGCAAATAAAAATGCACATGCTAAGGAATTTTCATTTGAATGAGAACAAAAAATTGAGAGCTGAAATGTGCTAAATTGATTTTGGTTGAGGAGCATTGATGTTCTCTAAACACACACATACACTCACAAACACACTCACACAAAAACACACACAGGCACACAAAGAAACACACACTTACACCTCTCACACACAGTCATGTCCTCACACGCACACACTTTCACACTTACTCATGCATCCATACACAGTCACACATACATTCACACACACACTCACACACACATTTACACATATCCACACACATACATGCACATATTCTCACACTCACATACACACTCTTATATACAAACTAACACAGGCATACACATATGCACACATACACACACTCATACCCACTCAGGCATACACATAGGCACACACTCACACACTAAAACATACACATACATACTCACAAACACACACACACACCTACAAACACTCACTAGTTCACTCACACACACTTAAACACACACACACACACACACACCTACAAACACTCACTAGTTCACTCACACACACTTAAACACACACACACACACACACCTACAAACACTCACTAGTTCACTCACACACACTTAAACACACACACACTTAAACACACACACACATACACACACACACACACACACCTACAAACACTCACTAGTTCACTCACACACACTTAAACACACACACACACCTACAAACACTCACTAGTTCACTCACACACACTTAAACACACACACACACACACACACACACCTACAAACACTCACTAGTTCAGTCACACACACTTAAACACACACACACATACACATACACACACACACACACACACACACACACTTGTTCTTTAGGTATTAGACTACCTTTAGTACACTGTTATCACTCACTTCTTCCTGGATTGTACTTGAAAGAATGATTGATGTGACCTGGAAGGACATGATGGGCCAATACATTCAATAAGGTGACTAAGAACTCAGTTAACCTGTGACAAGAACACAGGAGAGACAGTAAAATAGGGACACAAAGAATCACTGTCTGGATGCTTCATGAGTTCATAGCAGATTGCTCTAAGTTCCTTGAAAAAAAATTATGAAATTACTTAGAAGTGACCTTTCTCCTCTGTTTATCTTGCAATGAGTGATGATGTTTTATAAGGAAAAAGATAAATGTTAGGAAATGTGGTAACCTACTCATCTTTTATTGCAAGTGGTTCCTATCTTATAGCATGGACTTTTAACAAAATGATTCATATGTTGTTTCTCCAAGACTTTATGTGGGGACATAGAATATAGCTTACCTCACAGTTCTTTACAAACAGTGTGAATGTAGCTATAACACACAAAACATACCTTGTGTAAGGTATATTGAAAGCTGTTTTTTTGTTTTTTTTGTTTGTTTGCTTGTTTTTTAAAAAATTCTATTGTATTCAAAAGATTTTTTGGTTAAGTCCTTGCTTATCTTATTACATAGACCTCTTAAAATTATACAACATCTGCTTTTTAAAATCTCTCAGTTTAAATGTAGACTCTAATTGAAAAATCTGTTTTTACTCCTCTTGGGGGAATAAACATGCTTCTGTGGGTCACAATGTGAGTTAAATTATATTGGATTATGGTCCCAGTGTCAATCAGCTGTAGAGCCCTATCCCAGCATGTGCAGATTGTGGGCTTGATACAAAACACTACAAAATCATTTTAGAATAATCAATTGACATGAATTTCTGTCTCACACAATGAGTCAGAGAAGTGGAATCCCTAGGGGCTGCCCCCACAGTTATTCTCTGTTCTTTGGTGGTTGGCCTTAATTTTCAAGATTCCTTTATATCTGAGATGGTAGTATTATCAAGGTACCACAATCATATTTCAGAAGACAACAAATAGGGAGCCGCCTCAGTGATACCCTACTCTCAGGCCACATCTGACTACCAAAGATGCTAGTTATGGACACATCCTAACTTGTCAATATTTTTATGACAGGCATGATGAATTGTGTAAAAGAGTGTTAAAAGTTGATCACTCTGTCTGTTTACTAACAATTCTCTGCCTTCATCCTCTCTTCTTTCCTTCTGTCAATCAATTTGTTCAGCTAATTTGTGTTCTGGGTACTTTTACGTTGGTTAAATAGACATACATCAGAAGTATATCAAGTAACACATATAGTCTGCAAGGTAGTTTTCATCCATACATTTAAATGATGTAGAGTTAAAATTCAGCTGACATGTCATGCTTTTAGTTTTTCATCAAATATAAGGTGGGGCTTTTGAAAGTGCTAAAGAGAGAGAGCCAGACAAATGCCTCACAGGCTCGGGTAAACAGGAATTCATTACAGACTAAATGACAATGTAGACAATGTATTAAATAACAGTTGATTACAAGATCTCTACATGGTAGAAAGTTCCAAAAATGCGAGTTTGTGTGTGCATTCTAACCAGTCCTAACCTGTGGTTTAGTCACAGGAAAGCTGATGCCTCTTGAGTGATGCTTATGAGAAAAACCACCAGGAGCTCTTGAGAAAGGCCTTCTGGGCCATGAAAAAGTTTTGCACTTTTAGAAAAAAAAATTTATGAAATAATTTAAGAACCATTTTTTTATACTTAAGATCATTGGAAGAGTCTGTAAACACTGATTTGAGTACAATATTAAAATTACTAAAAAGTGCATAATTAAAAATTATTATTGTTTTTCTAAAAAGTAGAGTAAAAACAAAACAACAAAAAACAAAATCAAAAAACAAAACCATGGCTTCAGAAAAGCTAAGTAAATTTGAATTTTGGATAAGAAGTAAAACACCCTACCCAAGCAGAGATGTGATTAATAAACTTGATAATTGACTATAGTTCTTTTATTTCAATTATTTTCAACAGTTTTGTGTTCAGAGCCTTGAAAGTACAATTGGAAAACTAGATTTATGGAGCTCAGTGTTTAAACTGATGGCTTAGTATATGTGTGTATCAGCTTGAACTATTTACCAAACAGATGTCATTCGTTTGAGTGTAAGCAAGATGGAGCATGTATTGAAGCTATTTGGATTATCTTGTAATTGACCAATTCAGGAGAAGATTAGAGCAATGATCTCAGCATTCACTGTATATTACATCATCCAGAAACAGCACTCATCAACATTCACCAGAAGCAAAAACACCTTCATAAAAGGTTTTGAGTCCCAGTGGGCAGCTCTATAGTTTAACGGATATGATTTGGTCATCAATTTTAATATTTTAATGATATATTAGAATTTGCATATGTATGTTCAGCAGTGATTCTGTAAATTTGTTTATAGTGACCTGTGATGCCACCACAAAAACATTTTATATTGTATTTTTTCAGGTTTAAATAGTACAAAGAATAATTTTAGGCACTGCTTAATATTGATGCTAACCTAGAGGTGTAAACATGTACTTTAGATGTTAGAACTCCAATATTCTTTTCTGTCTTTCCATAATTTTTAGTCACCTTACAAACAGGTGAGGTGGCAGCTTCATTGCAGAATCCTTGTTTCCACACAGCATCATCTCCTATTAGGATCACTTGCCCATAATGTTCACTTCAGACTATAATTTATTTCTGAAAAATCATTCATTCCGTTTGAATAGAGGAAGGATTACATCTCTCAGTGCAATCTTCCTTTCTCCCAACCCCTTCACACTATAACGAAAAAAAAAAAAGAAAAGAAAAGAAAAAAGAAAGAAAAAGAAAAAAAGAAGTACATACTGGAGGTTTCCAATTGTTTTCTAGAAAACATGGAGAAATGGAAAAGGCTAAGAGTTGAAAGTGAAATAATAAATAGAGGGGTGAATTACTGAGTTTTTGAGAGATTGACAAACAGGTGCCTCATGGTTTCTACTCTGCATAGCAGAGGACAGAGCTCTCATGCTTTTAAAATGTGTCACAGTCCTGCTTCTGCTGTGATTGGTACCTCCTGTTACTACCCACCTGCAAGCACAAAAAATGGTTCTGGTAAAATGAGCAAAGATACTCACTGTGATTTATTCTGCTTTTCTTCTTTGGATGAAATGGCACAAATCATAGGTCTCTGTTTTTTTTTTTTCTTCCAGATCTCTAATTATGTGGGTCTGTAATTTTGCCCAGAAGCTTTAAAATGTATTGAATATTGAAAACCAAGTACAGTACACTTTCAATTTGCCTTCTTCATACATTTTTAAATATCAAAATGATTAGGTCAGGCTTAGGACCCATTCTCTGAGAAAGTCCATGATTAAAATGCTCACCCTGTGGCTGGCTGTGAGATAATGAAGCAGTCAACACACCTTTAGAATTTCATGAAGAAGGAAGGAAGAGGTGACCGATCTCTACCTTCTCTGTTGCCTAACTGATGTGTGCATGGAGTTTGGGTAATATAATACATATTCATGCTGACAGCTAATTTTCAGGCTAATGCAATTCAAAACAGAAAAGATAATGAACCCTAAAAAACCCAGAGTTAGTAAATGGAAGTGCTGACAGACTCTTAACTCTAATAGCTATGCTATTGGGCACCACAAAAATAACAAAGCTAATTTTAATGAAGATTTGAAAGTAGATGAGGCATTTATCTTCAGTAATTATGGAGCTTCTGAAGGACCAATATCTAAATGGAATTTAAACAATTTAAATGTCCCAAGGGAAGGAACAATTGTAGAAATAATTTTTTCTCAGTGTGTTTCATATAAGTACAGAAATATGGTAAAAGTATTCAGTCCCACACAAAACTCAGATGAATTCCAAATGTAAGCATACCGTTCTTTTAACAGTTTATTATCAAATCTAGTTAAAATACACTTAGATGGTAATGTCTAAATCTGATTCTATTGCTATAACAAAATGGCTGTGACTAGAAACCTAAAAAAATTAAACAACAAAAACAAACAAACAAACAAACAAACACCCAAACCAATTCATTTATCTCAAAGTTCCAGAGATTGAAATGGATTACACAAGTATTTGCTTGGCTCTTGCCTCAAGGAAGTTGGTTGTACAATGGTAGGAAAACATAGAGATAAAGGTACTTGTAAAATATCAAGAAAGAGAACAAATTAACTTCACAGAACAGATTTAATTCATTGTTTGGGTAGAGCTCCATGACTCTGACATAACTCTGACTCTCTCTGTGCATATATACACTGTATGTATATATTCTCTCTCTGTATATATGTATACAGATACATATATATACAGATGGGGGAAAGGGAGGAAGAGGGAGATGGAGAAGCAGAAGAAGAGAGAGAGAGAGAGAGAGAGAGAGAGAGAGAGAGAGAGAGAGAGAGACAGACAGACTTGGAGTTCTTCAACAGTAGCATAATGAAGAACATAATTTGAGAATATGAGACTTTGCTAAGCAAACTTTAACCATCTTACCTATATCACATGATTCTAGGATTTTTTGCCTTAATAAAACAAATACATTTTATATACTCTATTTATACCAATGTTGCCTCCTATTACCTTTTAAAACGTATGTTTAGTGTCTTGGTGACACTCTGTCAAACTTCTTTTCCCACTATGAGGGTCAGTTACATTGAAGAATGATAGATATTTTATGTCTTGACATATATCAATTAATCTATCATCTATCTATCTATCTATTTATCTATCTATCATCTATGTATCTATGCATCTATCATCTATTCTACATCATATATGATACTATATATATTTACACTGTATCAATTGTCTATATATTTATCATTTTTGTATTAGCTGTCTATCTACCTGTCTGTATCTGTCTGTCTATCTATCTATTTAACATTCTGCCTACCTTTAAGATAGATCTCTAGTCTATCATTAAGATATATAAAGGAAAGATTAACTAAGATTGATCATGCTAAACGTAGGTTATATCATTTCACAGACAGACATGAAATAAAGAAATAATTCTTATGGCACAGATATTGCTATTTTTCTGCTTCATTGACTTTGTGGGGACATGCCTTTTCCTCTTTGATGGGTTAAGCTTCTTTGGTTTATTCACATTCTGAACATAATAATAATGTCTCTAACATAAAAATTAGCATCAGGAGTGTGGTCATTATTTGGACTAAACTTCACTATCTGGTTATTAAACACATGGGAGATGTCTAAGACAAGAATAAAGCAGAAAAGGAGATGAGAAATAGGATAGAGAGCATGCTACAATCAGACCCTAATGATGTATCTGTGCAACATAGAGTAAGACAAATAAGAAAATCCAAAAGATCGCGCTCATGAGATCTCACATAGGAATTAGGGCTCCACTCATCATTAGAATAGAGTCCCTTCATGTTCCGATGTAGCACAGAATCTTCCTATATTTTGTCAGAATTTGCATGAAGATGTATTTTAAAGTAGAAGTATCTTCTGGGAGTAATATTGAAGCTTCCTGATTATCACTAGTGACTTTAGTCATTGCTATAGTGAAATATGGATATGTGAAAGAAAACATGAAAAAAATGCAGTTTGCATTAGGGAAATCTATGGAGAGTTGAAGATGAGGAGGGTTTTATTTTGGAGAAATTCCTAACAATGTAAAAGGAAGGCAGAAAATCTGCTTTTCCCACAAATTCAAAGGCAAATGTGGTTGAAAGTACAAGGTGAAACATGGCTGTTGAATAAAAGAACACAGAAACACTCTTTTTTTCTGTCTCATAATAAAGTCTGTGCTATGACACTCTGTCCACCATTATGGTAGTTTAAACACCAAAACTAGGAGATGTATTCAATATTTTCCTTCTGTTGTTCCCTGTGATTCTGTTGCATGAGTAAAACTTTCGCTAGTACAAATGGTTTATCCTGTTAATATGATTTTCCCTGATAAAAATGTGAACATTCCTCTTTCCTTTTAATAAGGCAGATAGCCAAAAATATAAGCTCACCTAATTGCCTCTTTTATACCCCAGTTCCCTGAGTTAGAGTCTGGGGTAAATGCAGATTCAGGAGGAATATCTAGAAGACAGAAATGTATTTCTCATGGCATACTTCCTTTGTGCCTCATGACGATTTTGTATATGATATTACCAGGCTCATAGTTTTGACTGACATATGTATATGAAAAGATAAAGAAAATATTTTAATCTTTTAGGAGGCCAAAGATCAGACACAGGAATTGGAACTTTTCCTCTCTTGAAATGGAAAGATTCTTGAGAATATGATCCTGAGTGAGCTAATCCAGTTCCAAAAGGATGTACATGGTGTGTACTCACTAATATGTGAATGTTAATCATAAATTACAGTTACTATGCTGCACTCCACAGACCCTAAGAAGCTAAACAAGACGTTTCTGATTTTCACTAACATTTAGAAATGGGTCTCCGGAGGACGTGTGACTTGTGCCTGTTATTGATAACTGTTTTCATTGTGGTGCACTCAAGGCAGAACTGACCTAGAACTTCACTCTTTTTATTTTGAGAGAAAATATCTGAGTGGATGGTTTTCAGCTGACATTCATTCTAAATCCAAGAAAAAAGCCAGGTTTAAAACTAAGTGTTTTAGTTAGGAGAGATGACAGAGGTTCTGGTTAGTCAACAAAATGATAGACTGGGTATTAGGACTATCTTGTACCTCACTGGTACAATTAGGAATAAGTATGCTCTGATTGTATTCTGAGAAAAAAGTTTTATTTTAACAGCAAGGGTGATATGTAGGAGGAGCTAAGGGGGAAGGAGTACCGAGAGGAAGAGATGGAGTAAGGAGAGAAGATGAAGGAGAGGAGAAGCTAGGTGATGAGAGAGAAAAAGAGAGAGAAAGAGGGGGGGCATGGAAACAGATGTTCACATGTCTCCACCAGTCAAAGATAGTTGATATATTGAGGTTGGGTATTGGGTTACACTTCTGATTGAGCATTACCAAACTTATAAAGCCTTTGATTAACATTTTAAAAAATTGTATAAAAGCAAAAAGGAAAAGGGGGCATGGGATAGGGGTTTTCTAGGGAGAAGAAATGGGGAAAGGGAATGGCATCTAAAATGTAAATAAAATATAAAAAAATAAAAATAAATAAAAAAAATAGAACTCTGGAACTTTGCTTGCGTGAACAGTCTTTACTTCTAGAATCAAACTGAAGGACAACACATTGCATTTAATTGTCATGTCTTCATACCTTCTTCCAATTCTTGCATCTTTTTGTCCCCTGTCCCCTTGTTTTTGATCATTTTGACCTTTTGTGTTTGTCACTGAAACATCAGGTATATAGATCTCTCTAATGTGTTTCATTACCAGTTTGGGATCTTGAGTTATTGAGCATCAATTTAGAGATGCAAAGCGTCATATAAACATATCTAACCCTTTCATGGCCAAGGTATTTACCTGTCAAAATGGCTTTTGTTTTTGTTTTTGTTTTTTGGATGATGAACTTGATCAATTGGTGTATGTAGTGTGTGTCATGTATCTCACCTCTAAATGTATTCAACCCCATCTTTCTCTTGCTATTGGAAGGAGAGTTATTAAACTCAAAGAGCATTCAAGAAGTTTGGCAACACACACCAACAACCTTGGGCTCACTAGAGCAAACGAATGGCATTCTGTGTATTTCTTCTGAAAAAAAATTGCTTCTTGGCACATATTTATGAGGTAAATCATTTATTTATAGCAAGATGGGTTCAGAGACATTTACTATAATATAATTGCTTGCTTATAATCTAGTACCTCATTGTCTCACTCCAGTTGTGTCCCTTCTTCTCCTTACGTCTGTCTGTTAATGCTTTTATCTCAAAAAAAATTCATACCTCTTACAACAGTGTTGCATTTGTTTTTCTTGTACAGACTCCTTCTACCATTCTGAAATGTTCTCAACTCATTGTGCACATTTTCCATCTTAGCCACAGAGCAAGGCACTCCTTCATTGGTCTGTGCTTCTATTTACTGAAGAATTCTTTCTGACACCAATGTCCGGTTGTAAAGTGTTCTTTCTGTGACTTTTGCATTTGGTTTTATTTCTACTAAACTGTGGCAGGCACACCTTAGTGGAAGCAGATGAAGAAAGATACATAAGGGCTCTGCTCCTACATTTACCTGAAGAATTTGAACCTATTATTCTCTATTGCAGTTGAATCGTTCTACTTCTGCAGCTAGCCTCCTTTGTAAACTATTCCTGCTTTAGTATTTACACTATTATTTAAATTTTTTGTTATATACTTCTTTCATACATGTAGGAAAAATAGGTCTCAATGATTGAACGATTATGTTTCTAAAGCTATTCCCATAAAGAGAAGATGTAAGTTCAAATTCAAAATTTCTCCTTCCATTATATTATAGAGCAATAAGTTGCCTCGATGCTTAATATGGAGGCCACCTCACATCACAGAAATTAGTATCAATCCAAGAAGTCAGTATGTTTGCATTTCTTGAGTGTCTCATGGCAGTGGAAGCAATTCACAGTACAGACTGAATATACCTTGAAAACAACGAAATAAAAAAGTGTCAGCTCTTCTTTGATAATAATATTGGCAGATAAGCCTGTCTGATGAGTATAATTTTGAAGAGGAGTATGTTCTTTCCTTCAATATTTACTAATTTTTATTAAGTACTGGTTTAGTAACATATATTTTCAGGGTTTCACCTCAAGTAAAGCAATTTATCCTTTAGAAAGAAAAGTATACTATTCAAGCAAACAAATGAAACTTAATATGTAACCAAAGCAATTCCTCAAGCATGTGAACCCAGGTTGGATAAAATAGCTAGAAAGCAAAGCAGAGAGTAAGCAAGCAGTCAGCAATTGAGCTGGGAAGAAACATTCTTCCAAGTTTCTGTACCAGTTCCTGTTGAGTTCCTGCCCTGACTTCCATAAGTTTTTGAGTGTCACATAGAAGTCTCAACAAAATAACCCTTTCCTCTCCAGGCTAACTTCTTTTGGTGAGAAGGGTTTTATCACAGTAACTAAGAAATAAACTAGAAAAATCTCCCTTTGTGTTGGTGGCTGTGAGTTCCAGCAGTTCACAGTTTGGTTTTCCAAGCACAAAGCATCTTAGTCCAATGTCATGAGAAACAATGACTGTCAGCTACAAGCTTTCAAAGCTGGAACTTACTAACATGCATGTTGAAGTCAGAGCCTTGGTGACCATAGCTTAAAGTGTCAGGAGCCTGCAGTGGAAGATTTTATGGTTTGGTAACTCTTGGCTTTTTAGCATCTTGCAGATTCTTCCTTTTCCTTCTCTCTGGGAATGCACCTTGGTGTCATTGCCTAGAGCTATTACATCTATGGCTCTTACCTTGTGGTACTGCTCTGCAGTTCACAGCTTACTCTTTGGTGTTACATCATTGAACCTTGGACATTAGAACTCTCTGGTGGGCTTTGGTTTCCCTTGCACTGCTGCTGACACTGAGTAGAAACTCTAAAAACTGTTTTGTTTTGTTTTTTTTTTTTTCCAACCCAATGACTTTTATCTAAGGCAAAAATCCACAAGGAAACTAAAGTTCACTAAAGCAAAGCCTTTTTCAGAGTGTAATATTGCATTTGTAGGATAGTATTTGTGAGTACACACATATAAGTATATGTGTCTGTGCATATGTGTGTGCATGTATGAAAATACATTTAACATACTGCAAAGGTTTCAGGAGTCTTGTCCTTCAAACACAGGTTTTACCTCTATACCAGTTTGTTGGTATGTGGATGAGTCAAGACCTAGAAGACCAAATGATTTTCTGATGGCAGACATATTGCCATTCTGCAGCATGATAATATGCATTCTTAATTATATTTTTAATTTCCTGAATTCTAGAGTTTCTTGCCTAATTTCCACAGTTCATTAGTTGAAAATATAGAAGGATTGGACAAAAGTGTCTTTTCTTCTTTCTTAAGGAGAATAATGTTTGATTTTCTTGGCACCCAATTTCCATTAACCTTTTATCTTTTAAATATTCTTCCAAGTGTGTTCTATAAACAAGTTGAATGCTACTTTTGAGATGAGTTATTCAGTCAAAACGGTTCCACTCCCATATTATGTAATAAAACAATAAGGTATTCATTTGGCATTGCAAATGAGCTGGCTTTATCTCTTTCCATATTCTCATTTGTCTTATTCTATTAGTATCTATGCATGGATCTTGCAAGCTAGTAACTGTTCTACTAAGATGAGCAAAAAGTTAAGTGAAATATGTTAAATGAGAAAAATGAGAAGAAATATACTATATCATCAGATAGATTAAATACACTTGGTCATTAAAGTCCTGTAATATGCAAAGGAGTCATGTCCAGGACAGACACCAGCCTTCCAACTGTGACAGAAGATGAATGAGATACTGGCAAACATAAAAAAATAATACACATTAATTAATTTAAATTTCTTGCCTCTCTAAATTGGATGAATATTCAAAAACAAGAGGAAGGTAAGCTGAAGTGGGGTGCCCTCATTGTTCGAACATCTATTGATAAAGGGAGATGGGTACTGATACTCAGTGCTTGCAAAATTTTGTCAGATGTAATTGGATAAAATATAATTAATTAAAATGTAATAGCCATGCAAAAATAATTCAGTAATGACTGCACATCATCATAGTAAGGCTTCATCTCTATTCAAACCTTACAAAAAATGCCATTTTTAGCACGCTGAAGTAAATATAAAATTTAAAGTATGAGACTTGCAGATTGTAGAACCATAATTCAGAGCCTCAGACATCAACTCCATAAGTATTATTAGTCAAGTTATCTAATTCTAAAGTTTTGATTTCTTCACTTAATTTAACACTAATTTCAGGACCTATTTTTATGTACATATTGTCTGTGACAGCATATGCTAAATAGAAAGCCCAACATGCAAAGCACAAAAACTCCTGTCTGTGATTATTATCAGTGCCTGATATCTGGGTTCTTTTACGTCAAATTGTGTATTAACTTTATTACTATATATACAATATCTGTTTCAGAGACATTTTAAAGGGACTAAAAAGCTAGCTAACAATTGTTTAGACAGTTTTCAATTCTACCAATATGTTTATTTATTTGTATTCATGTTTGCATACAGGTGTACTTATGCCATTGTTCCTAATCTGCCAGAAATTCTATCAGTCAGGATGTAAGATTTAAATTCTCTGTCTTGTGCTACCACTAACTTTATCTAATGGATCTGACCAAATCAATGTGTGTTCACTGATGCATATGTATATGTATTATACATTATCCTGATGGACACCAGGAGAGCAACCTGCTCTCCAATATTGTTAAATCAGAACACTGTTTCACCTCAGCCCAAAGCAGTGAATCCAGAGAAACGTGATAGGAGTCCTCTGAAACTTTGAGCCAAATTAAATCCTTCTCCTTTCTGATTAGAATCTGTACAGAAAGGCAAAGTGACTCAACTCTAAAATAATTGAAAGAAAGAAGTTTTCCTAATGGGAGCTTCTACCTTTTGAGCCCATTTTAAGAAGAAATCGAACAAAGAAACATGCATCAAACATGCATCTGCCAAAGAAGCAGAGAAATACTAAAGTGATTTTACCAACATGATACATGACATTTAATTATGAGAGAAATATAAGCTGAACCCATGATGGTCTCACGGTTTACCCACATGAAAAATTGTAATTTCCTCATAATAATCTTGGCCTTGATTAGTTTCTATGAACTAGAAATACTTCCATCTAATATGAACTACGTGGATGTGTTTGGATGTAAAGAATAGTTTGTGTCTGAAAATTTCTAACAACGATACTATGTGACAGCACTTCCTTTTTACCTATAACTTATTTTACTCTGTAAATCCTAATATATTTACTCACAATTGTATTCATCTTGTCCAGACTCATATTTAATAATAATTAGAAAAATTATGAATGTGCAGATACTTGCATTGAAACCTGAAAACATTGCCTTCAACTGGTGTTTGATTTCATTCAATAAATTATCATTGTTAACTACATGTTATACCACACTTTAGGTGCTTAGTTTTCTTTTCCTACCTAGTCAATTAAAACTCAATTATCCTGTTGCAGGAATCTTATGGGTCATGGTCCAGCCCACTCTACACTGTAGCCAGTGGCCCATGCTGTGCCTATAATTCAGTGACTACTTGTACCACTTCATCTACATGTATTTTGAGTTATACCATGGCTTTCAATGCTAGTCAGATCCTTGGTAGAGCATGGCATGGTGCTGCCTCTGGCACATCATGGCTTTTGGAATCATGCAGCTACTTCTTAGCTCTCCATGAAAATCCCAGAACTTTATCCTTCTCACATTATATCACCACTAGAAAATGGATGACTAAGGTTAACATTATCCAGTCAGCATGCTATGTTAACCAATTCCTTAGAAACTCATGAATATTTTTATAATAGTTTCCAATATTTTTACTGCCATTTAAGGGAAGCTCTGTGGTCCATGTTTCTGATTGTTTGTTTCTTCATGTGATTAGAACATAGCATGTGTTCAAACAGAAGCATTTTTGTGTTTATTATGTGACTTTCCTGACTCTAGACTCTATATAACACTTCAAATGTTTTCTTAGCTATAAATACATCTTAGTTCAGATGTATGATTTTTAAATTATTTAGTTCATGCTGAGTTCATTTATTTCTTTTCTGATCTCCTTGCAGTCCTAGGATTTTAGGCTGCAGTCTGTCTTTTCTTGTTATAGCTCTACTGATTAAAATGGAGTTTCTGTAATGGTAGATGCTCAGTCAATTTTTATTGAATAAATGCCACAATACAATCTTATCCCCATCAAATTAATTGCAAATTAAAAGTAGAAGAGAATAAAAAGTGTATTTGAAACTCTGTACTAGAATTTGGCTTCTTTCTATTGAGAGCTTTGACCTCTCAAGCTTCTGAAACTGCATCTCTGACACTCTATGCAGTAATACTTTATATGCATTACTAGAATTTGGTCTGAAGCTAGAGTCACATATGTTATTAATCTCTATAGATAACCATGGTGTTTTGTACTGACATTAAGAAAAAATAATAATTTACAATCCAGTGTTTCTTGAGGTTTTCCAAGTTCATTGAATGACAAGTCTGCCTTTCATTAAAGAAAGTAAACTCTAGGATATCAAACCTGTGTAATCATTAACTCAATTGCAAAATAACCTTAAATTAGCTAGGAAAAATTAACATGCTTACAGCATACTTCTAGCAGGGTTCTGGGCTTCTTCAGTGGTCTTATTTTCCTGCTGCAGAATATATATATATATATATATATATATATATATATATATATATATATAACCACTCACACATATAAAATAAAAATGAATATCTGTTTTTAAAAAGTCTTTAATCATGTACCTTGTAATTATTAGGACTGTGTAAACATCCAAAGATTAACTTCTATTCATGAAAATACATTCATATATATATAATTATAATATAATGTAAGTGTATATACACTATATATAATATATATATATATATATATATATATATATATATATATATATATATATATATATTGAGACAAGTTCTCATAATATAAGCCTGGCTGGTTTGGAGCTCACAGAGATCCACTTGCTTCTGTCTTCTGAGTGCTAGAATTAAAGTTATGTCTCATCATGCTTAGTGGGAATTTTTATTTCTTAGAAAAACTCTTCTTTCTGTTTACTTTTTAGTATTCAATGTAATGAAAGCTAAACTTTATATCTATTACACACACAAAGAGTGAGAGACAGAGAGAGAGAATCAGAGGATGACTTACTAGAAACAACCTCTGCTCACTTTAACCTTTTGAATGTGTTTTGTGAGTAGTAAAAGATAAATATGGAGACATAGAAAATTAAAAGAAAAAAATAATCAATTGAACCTCAAACTGAAAGAAAAAGATTCAGATGAGGATAAATGTCAAAATGAAGATGAATTTAGCAGAGCCGTGATTGAGTCGTTCATTGTGCTTGTCCAATAGTCAGCACCTCTCTGGGGGTTGTGAAATCAATGAAGAAGCTAATCTCAGTAAAAAGAAGTCAAATTAAGTGGAAAGATACAGAAACACCTTGAGGAAATACAGTTTTAACGACAGAATTCAAAATAAAGCTTTGTATTTCTGCATTGCAAAGCTGAACTGTAAACTTGAACTTCAATATTTGAATATTCCTACAGATTAATGTTAATTATATGAATTTATTGATAACTATTAACATTTTACATAAGGTTAAACCCCTAAATCAGGATATTTAGAGTAGTCTGTGTCATCTCTTATATTTCCTAGGAAGCTCCGTTAATTCACTATTTTGGGTTTTTATTAATTTCCAAGTGAACACAAATTTGATTTGGTTTGAAATTTGCAAAGAACATTCAAGTTCTTTCTTCTTGTAATTGTCAACCTTCACTTTCAACTTCACTCGGTTTAGAATTTGCCATGGAAACAAAGCTTTGGACAGATCTGATATATCTATAATGATGTTTCCAGGAAGGTTTTAGTGATTAGGGAAAGTTCACTCTGGCTGTGGGATAGACACAGGTTACAATCTTGGGTCCTGTACATAATAAGATGAAAGTCAGTAACACCAACATTCACACTTCAATTTCTTCTTCACTGCATACATATGGAACCACATGTTTCTTCTTGTGCCAGGCCTTCCTGGCCATCTTGGAATATACCCCAGCACATTAGCTCAAATAAATTTCCCCTTTCTGAAGTTGTCTTGTCAGGTGTTCTGTCATTGCAGTGGGAAATGGAACTCCATCACCTTCTATCACAATATACTTCTATGAGCATCTTACCAATGGTTGACACATATTAGTTACCTAAGAACATCTTACCAATGGTTGACACATATTAGTTACCTAAGAGCATCTTACCATTGGTTGACACATATTAGTTAACTAAGAACATCTTACCATTGGTTGACACATATGAGTTAACTAAGAACATCTTACCAATGGTTGACACATATTAGTTACCTAAGAGCATCTTACCATTGGTTGACACATATTAGTTACCTAAGAGCATCTTACCAATGGTTGACACATATTAGTTACCTAAGAGCATCTTACCAATGGTTGACACATATTAGTTACCTAAGAGCATCTTACCATTGGTTGACACATATTAGTTAACTAAGAACATCTTACCAATGGTTGACACATATTAGTTACCTAAGAGCATCTTGCAACTAAGAGCTTGACTGATATTAGTTAACTACTCTTTTCAATTTTGAAATGGAGACGTATTTGCCATCATTATACACATAGGAAAACAAACATAATGGATCATCAGTAATGCTTAATGCTCATGTATTAAGTCAAAGGCAGAGCTCTGCAGATCATTAATTAAGGACATTATCATCTAAAGAGAGATAAAACATACTGTTGTTAATATCTGATGTGTATGTGTGTGTGTTTGTGTGTGTGTGTGCATGTGGGTCTGTGTTTGTGTGAGCACATGTGTATCTGTGTGTGCACAGACATGTGAATGTCCTGTTGGGAGAGTATTCGTATCTCAATGTGGCAAGGAATCAGACTGAGTTGCAAAGTTTTTAGCCTTGAATTATACAAACTAAACATACTCTAGTGCATTGTACGGCTTTAAAGAGTTTTAGCCTGAGGATTGCGTCTTTATTTCAAAGACAAATGCAGACCATAAGCTAACATCAATTTTGATTGTAAAATTGTTAGAAAATTGTTAAATTATTTTCATTCCATTCATATCTCAGCATGATACACAGGAAAATAGTTGAGCTTTTGAAAGGAAAAGACCCTGGTGTGAAACCCAAACTTGCTAATTAGCATGGCTAGTATTAATTTTTAGTGTTGCCATGAGCAATGTTCTTAAATTCTTGATTTCACTTTCTATGGCATCGAATTAATATTATTTTGCAAATATGTGAGACGACTATAGCACAATAAAATGTTGATGTTATAATATATGTAATAATAAATATTCATTATCTCCTGTAACAAATACTTACCAAACAATTAAATATTCTAGCCTGGAGGTGCTGGGGTGCATGAGAAAAACAAACACATACTGCACACTGAACAAGCTATTATTTAGTTTGCACAAAAGATAAACCAGACTGACAAAAATAACTTCATGTTCCTGGGATCTCACGAAGAGATAAGTTAGTATAGAAATCAGGAGGTAACTTTGGAAGGGAAGGGAGTGAATGAGACTATTGATATGAACACATTTCCTGGTGCAGCATAGGCTCATGCCAAATATGCAAAATGGAAAAGCAGACTACATTTCTGTAGAAGTAAGGAACCTGATAGGCTGAACAAAGATGAGCAATGTGTAATGAAGAAAGAATAGCTCAGAAATACACAACAGGTTGCATCTTGTGACTGTCTTCTTATTAACTGAAAGATTTTGTCCTAAAAATTGGTACAAGAACCATCTATGTGTTATTTTGTGGTATATGTTGATAGGAGCATGCATTGGCAAATAGTTACATCAAACTATATATTGTAAAATAGTGTCAAAATTCTAAGAAGAAAAAAAATAAAGGGCAGGTTTGTTTTGTAACAGTGTACACAGCATGTAACAGGACACTTCATGAAGAAGATCACCTGTAAGCTGGAAAGAAAGTGTTAGTTGTCACTCTGATCCTGGACTTGCTGACTTCAGCACTATGAGAAACATAGTTACTGAAAAAAATACAACCTGTCTGATTTGTTACAGCAACCTTTTCTGACTCAGACTGCTTACTACACATGTATAATGAGAAGTTACTGGAGACAGTGAGGAGAAAATAACATGAAACAACTGAACTTTTAATTTTGCTTGGAGTGTCATGAGAAGAAAATATTAATGCAAGTGGAGTCAAGGGATGGATATCAGTTATCTTAGAGATCAAACAGGTGGGAAATTCATTGTTCTAGAAATGATCTCTTATCCCACAGACTTAGGAAAATAAAGATGTGGTACTGATGGGAATAGCATATGTTCAAGTCACCACTCAGGAATGCCCCTGCATCACTCATTCCAGTTAAGCATCTAATTCATCAGTTGATTGTTTAACATCCACTTTTACCTGTTACTGTAGTAGCTTATATAGAAGAAAGAAATAAGTAATTATTAAGAAAATCTTTTCTCCCTTAAAGATTGTGGTGTCATCTTTCAGGTTGACAAATATACATGGCTAGATTGTTTGTCTGTGCAAGCAGTGTGTGGGTACACATGACACATTGTGCACATAAAGCCATGTGCCCAATGCTTGAGAGGATGAGGTGTGAGCAGAAGTATCTAGCATATAGGGACAACTGACTCTTTAATTCATTAGTGGAAAACTGAGTTTCTAATACAAACAGGTGTGTGAAGACTCTGCAACCTGATGATTTGTTTCAGTAATTCATCCAAAGCCATATTCTAGAATGTTCATGGCATCACCGTGTATAATGGAGCAGAACTGAAACCTGACAGAAAGCTGAGTTTTTACCTGAATATTTCACAAGCACATTTATATAAGGAGAGAACAAAGCAAACACACTGAATGTGATCAGTTGACTGTCGACAAAAGATCAAGCCAAGTACAAACATCCCAAGATATTAATTTGTTTACTTAATTGTGCTTAATGTATGTGTTATGTGTGTCCTTGTGCTTGTGTGTGCAGGTGTACACAAAAATATTTAGCATTTATCCTATGAGCAGTGGAAACTCAGAAGATTCCAAGAAATACAACTTAAAAAGGGAAATGCTATCAGTGATGGCAAATTGTAAAGCTCTGTGAAGACCCCTGAAGCCAAAGGGTGGGAATTCCAACGACCTCGAGCGCTTATGAACAAATGCCCAGACCAGAGCCACCAAAGCTTCACATTTCCTTTCCATTTGCCACTACCTCTTTCTATGTGCTGATCATCTAAACCCAGTGAAAAGTTTAATCATTGGAAATTGTCTACTAGGAAAAGACTTTATAGGTTTCTGAAGATATCCCTCCTTCTTGCAATAAATAATATTGTGACTTGGTATGTAATTTATGTTGTGTTTTCTCAAAATGTTACTTGGTTTTAGCTTGTTTTTTTGTTTGTTTGCTTCTTTCTTTTTTGAAAGCTGTATCAATTCCTTTAAATGAGGGCGTGTTTTGAATTTTGTACGCCTGGGACTTTACAAAATAGCTTATGATAAATACATTAGATTACACTTTATTTATTTATTTATTTATTTATTTATTTATTTATGTATTTCTAGTTATTCACTTTACATCCTGCTCACTACACCCTCTCAGTCATCCCCTCCCACAATAATCCTCCCACCCCTCCTTTTTTGAGTATATTGAGGTTCGCTGGGTATGCCCATAACCTGGCACTTCAAGTTTCTGAGAGGCTAAGCACATCCTCTCCCACTGAGGCCAGACGAGTCAGCCCAGCTAGAAGAAGATATCTCATATACAGGCAACAGCCTTTTGGATAGCTCACCTTACCCCTACTCTTCTCCAGTTGTTCAGGACTGACATGAAAACCAAGCTGCACATCTACTACCTATGTATGGAGAGGCCTACATACAGCTGTATATGTTCTTTGGTTGATGGTTCAGTCTTTGAGAGCCCCCAAGGGTTCTGTTGGTTTTCCTACGGAGTTCCTATCTCCTTTTGGTCTGTAATTCTTCCTCCCACTCTTCCATAAGAACCCCCAGCCTCCATCCACTACTTGCCTGTGGGTGTCTGCAACTGTTTAAGTTAGCTGCTGGGTGGAGTCTCTCAGAAGGCAGCTCTGCTAGACTCCTGTCTGCAAGCATAACAGAGTATCATTAATAGTGTCAGGGATTGTAGCTTGTCCATGGGATGGTTCTTAAATTGGGCCAGCTATCTCTCAGCTGTTCCTTCAGTCTCAGTCTCCGCCTCCGCCTCCGCCTCCGCCTCCGCCTCCGTCAGTTCCACCCTAGTGCCCTTTGTTTCTTCTAGACAGGATACATTATAACTGGAAAGTTTTGTGGGTGGGTTGGAGTCCCTATTGCTCCATTGGGGTCCCTGCATGGCTACAGGAGTTGCATCTTCAGGTTCCATACCCCCAATACTGTGAGTCACAGCTAATGACACTCTCATTGATTCTCAGAGAGTTTTCAACAAAAGAATCTTGAATGGCTAAGAATTACTTAAAGAAGTGTTCAAAATCTTTAGTCATAGGGAAATGCAAATCAAAGCAACTTTGAGTTTTCATCTTATTCTCATCAGAATGCCTAAGGTGCAAAACTCAAGAAACAGCACATGTTGATGAGAATGTGGAGCAAGGAAATACTCCTAAATTTCTGATGATGAAAGGAAATTTTGAAATAGTCCCAAACTAATAAAAATAGCAGGGCCCTGTGATTACTTTTCCCTAACCTAAATAGTTAAAAATGCCCGTCAGCAGGTTTGTTAGGCTAGGACCCAGTTAATCAGCCAAAGAGAATGTGGAGTTACAGGACAAAGGCCTGTTGAATCATCCCAGGAACTGGCTATCCGTGAAAAGATAAAAAAGTATACAAGGACATCCTTGAAAGCACAGAGATGAACCTTGAACATGTCCAAATGAGTAATAGGCCACCTGGTATTCTCCAACCTCCCCCTTTGGGCCCACTCAGCGTTCCAGGAAATCCTAAGTTTAACCAGATGTCCTGCTAACTTAGATAAGCACCTGCTTACACAACCGGCTAATGTTTTTTTAAAATATATGTATAAAGCAACCAATCATGTGTACCACGTGAAAATCTCCCACTTCCCCCACCCCTTGTCTATAAAGCCCTAAAGCTTTGAGCCTCTGGGTCAACTCCTCTGTCTCCTGCTGGAGACATATGCTGACCCAGAGCTCCGCTATTAAACTGCCTCATGTGTTTGCATCAAGCCTGTCTTTTGTGAGTCCTTGGGTTTGCTCCGTCCTGAGACTTAAGTGGGGGAGTCTCCCTTTGGGGGTCTTTCAGTGAAGTGCAAACTTGAACAACCATTTTGGAAGTCAATTTGGCAGTTTCTCAGAAAATTGGAAATAGTTCCATCTCCAGACCACTCCTTGGGGTTTCTTTCTTACTAGCATTTAAATACAAAAACAAACAAACAAACAACAAACAAAAAAAAACCTAAGGTATTTATTATCTTTCGGGTTGTATCTGTGCATTCCCAGTTTCACTGCTACCTGCAATCGGATCACTTGTATTTATACACTACACCTCACACATGATGGCCTGTTTCATGTCAAATTCAATATGCAACTATACTATAGAAGGTGTTCAGCCATCAGAGTATCTCTTTCTCAGATGGAAACTTGGATTTATTACTTATATAAACTCGATTAATCAGTAATTCAGTGTTTTCATCTGCAAACACATATGCTTATCACAGTAGATGTAAATTCACAAATTTGGTTATGAGAAATTGTGTGCGTACACTATGTGCGTACATGTGTATAACGTGTTGAAAGATGACTTACGATAGTAGCTTTTATATTACCCAATCAAAAAATATAATGTGTGGATAGGAAACAATCCTCATGTGGTAAATCTCTTTTCTGGAAGATGGAGAAGATTTTCTGGAAGTCTAGACAGTCCTGCCCTCTTAAGGAATTCGGCAACATCTGGCTGAGATTCTTGAAATACTGCTTTCAGGATGTATCAACAGTAGTATACTCTACTTGCTTTTTTATTTTCATGTATTAATTTTACAAAGTATTCTAATTTTTTATCTCTCATTCAGACTGAATTTTGATGTGCTTCTTTTCTACTTTATTAACTTCAAATAATTAAGCTTCTGAAACCTGTAACTCCTGGTATTTAGAATTAATTTTTTATATGTAGAGTCACACCAACTACATTTTTTTTTTGTTTTCAAATGCATATTGACACAATTTAATACATAGTTATTACCATATGGGTTTTATCTAAAACAGCATTTTGAGTACTAATAATACTTTTCTAAAAATATGTGTAAGTTGTTCAGTGAAAGACAGCATGTGTTCAATTTCAGAGATGAAGATTCCCATCCTAATGTCTCTGATTAGGATTAACTATAAATTAACTAAAATCTGTTATTGATGCTTTAGTTTTCTTTAGTTTGAATTTAATAAACACTGTTGAAATTGTCAACAAACTCACACAGCAGTATGCTTACGAAGATGATACTTGGAAAATTTGGGCAATTTATTATTTGCAATTTTCTCCTGTTTTTTTCTTTTTTAATAATCATTTTATTCATTTATATTTCAAATAGTATCTCCTTTCCCCTTACCAGTTACCCCTCCACCAACCTCCCATTCCATCCTACCTCCCTTACCCTCCCCTTTTTCTCTATGAAGGTGCTCCTCCATCCATTCACCCACATCCACCTCACACCTCTAGTATATCTGTTTGCTGGGACATCAAGCCTGCCTCCCCTCCCAGTGATGTCAAATTGGGCCATCCTCTGCTAAATATGTTTCTTGAGACCTAGCTCCCTACCTGTGTGCTCTAGTTGGTGGTTTAGTCTCTAGGAGCTCTGAGTGGTCCAGTTATTTGATATTGTTCTTCATATGGGGTTGCAATCACCTTCAGCTCCTTCAGACCTTCCCCTAGCTCTTCCAATAGAATCCCAAGTCTCAGTCTGATGGTAAGTTGTAAATATCTGTGTCTGTATTGGACAGGTACAGGTAGAATGACTCAGGAACAGCCATAGCAGTCTCCCATCAGGAAGCACTTCTTGGCATCAGCAATAGTGTGGGGATTTGGTGTTTGCAGATAGGATGGATCCCGCCCCTCCCAAAAATAAAATAACAATAAAGTTTTTTGAATGAGTGGCCAATAACAAAAAGGTATCACTTGGGAATCACAGAGTATAAATTCCCATTCAGGCCCAACATAGCAAAAATCCTGATTAGATAACATAGTAACAAACACTGCAGACCATGATAATGCTTGATGAGATAGACTGATAGCCAAGCATGTGAGCACACAATTGCAAAGGCTTTGCTTATTCTGAAACAGTGAACTGCCACGTGCTCTTCTGTTTCCAACTGTCATCTGAACTGTGACAAATACCTATTGATTTTTTTTCTTCTCAGGAGTCCTATATGGAGAACAAAAAAGTCAAGTTTATCATTGGATACATGTAAATTGATTTGTGGATAACCTAAAAGCAAAAGACACAAAAGAAAATAGATGCTTACAGATAGCAGATAGCTGTGACTGGCCCAGACTACAATGTAGGGTCTGATCATCATTGATGCATCATTTGAATTAGGTCTATGGCACATATGAACTACATATGAGCTTTATATTTACGAATTATTTTCCACATGAACATCTTGGAAATGTAAGGTTCTTCATATCTATGTGTGTGTTTGTGTATATACACATACAAATATATGTACATGTACATTTATATACATCTTTGAACCAAACAATACACTAAGCAAGACAAAACAGAATGAGTGACATGTTTACAAATTTGAGAAAAAATATATTTAACAATGCATTATATTACAAACAATAACTGAAGTGCTCCTTCATTTTACCAGAGAAAGAGGGCTCTGTTACTTTCTCTCAAGTTTCAAAGGAGAAACTAAATAAAATAAATGTATAAAATTAAAAATTAAATAAAATATTATTTTGAAGAACCAGTGACCTAGATTAGAAGTCAAATAACTCCTGTTAATAAAAATGAAATATCATTTTGAAGGATTATGCACCAATGAGTGGTTTGATTCAGTGAACATTTACACGATATTGTTATCTTATTTTCAGAGCATACCTCCTCCAGTGCCCTTGTTGCCATTGAAATTGAGCTCAAAACTATTATTATTATTATTTATTATTATTATTATTATTATTATTATTATTATTATTATTACTCTATATGTATAGATGTGTTGGTACCATAGTATATGTGTGAAAGTCAGGGGACAATACTCTGACGTTGGTTCCCTCTCTAAGCTGTTATGTGGATTCCAGGGTTTGAACTTGGGTCTTTGCAAGTTTGGTGTGAGAATGAAAATCAAGTGAACTATTCAAATGCTAGACATAGAAAGTGCTAGATATAGACAAATTAGAACTTACAAATATTTGAAGGGTGTAATTCAGCAAATGCTCTACTACTGAGGGTGGGTGTGACTTGGAGAGGGTCATCAATCTTGATGGGATTTACCTAAAGTAAAACACTAAAACTTAGAATTTTTCTGCCCCCTCTTCTACAATGTTCTCTTAGTTGTGCTGCAGATATGTCTATTATAAATGGGCTCAACACCTCTACATTTTGATTGGTTGCTCTTTCTGCAGTTGTCTGTCTGTTGCAAAGAGAAATCTCTTTGTTGGTGGGTGAGAATGAAGATGTAAAAGCTAAAGTATGAGGAAATTTGCTGTGAGGTTGTATCTCCTAGAAATGGTAGCAGTTATACCCGTAAAGAATCAACAATATGACTGCATAGACTCGTACTGAACAAAGACAACAATAGACATGCTCACACAGATGGGAAAATGAAAACGAGTCTTCAACTCTTGAGAAAGAACTATAGGCAACTAAGGAATACTAAAAGCAAGAGAAAGTTTCCCACAGGGAGAGCACACCAATTGATTATGCAATACCATATACCAAATTGCCTGCCCTGAAAACACATACACATGCACACACATACACACACACACATGCATGTATGTGACAGCAATTAATGAACAAAGAGACCATTAATCAGATGTGCACATGGGATGATTTGGAGGAAGAAAGGTAAAGGAAGAAATAATGTATTATAATCTAGAAAAGTAAAAGAAAAAACTGATACTTGTATTTGGTTCTTTAGGTTGTTAAGATTTTCTCTATTATATAGCTCTACGTGGTATCAATAAATGTAAAGAAATGGATAACTTTAAAGGCATAGAATTAGGAAATGTACAAATCCTAGGATATTCAACAATAGCAGATGATTTTTTTGTTGTTGTTGTTCAATGAGGCAACATTAGAACATGAATACCTGGCCTCTTCTCCTGAAAGCCTGGAGACATTGTCTCTTCTTGCTTTTCCTCCTTTGGCTGAAGTCATCACTGGGCAGATTTCAGAACATGTGCTGGTGAACTGTGCATTTAAGGATTCATGAGGGTTCAGCTCAGAGCATGCTTGTCAGGCCTATTACTGAGATCTTAATTGTTTATAAAATCTTCACTGCAAGTTGTCAGCTGACAGTTTTGTTGACTGCACTTCTGGAGTTGAGACGAGAAACAAACAGGGGTTGGGTAAAAAGGTAGGTTTGAAGAAAAAAACTAAATTTGTTTTATTATGCATGTTGATATTTAATATTTTCAATACTAAAAGTCAAACAAAAGACATCTTATTAAATAAACATGCTGCTGCTGTCCTAAGAATTTTATATTCATGTTCTGTTCTGTTTGTTTGTGCTACTTTGACATAGCAGAGTTGTATTGTCCCCTTGAGTTGACAACTGCTCTTTGAAAAAGTGTATCTTTATTATCTTCAAAGGACACAATGTTATCCTGAGAGCTCCAACCATATTATGTTCTGTTCCTGAGAGAGATTTCATATGCAAATCTTGCATGATATCACAGAGTGCTAGCATTCAGAAGACTGTGCATCATACTGCTTAAAGGTCTATTCCTAAATCTCTGCTTGCTTTCTTGTATGATTTTGAACATTTTAGTACATTCAAGTTATGCTTTGTGGGGCAAGAAAATATGATGCTAAGAGACCAGAAAGGATATTAAAGAGATGCACCCCAGTTCTTTTACAGACAGGGAGCAGAATCCTCTGAGGTCACCATATAATTTTAGCTATATAATTGCTGAGTATATAAATCATCTTCAACATTTTCTTAAAATATTTACTAGTACTTTAGATATTAAGATATTGACAAATTCAACTCTTTCCAAATAATCCATCTAGATTTGTTTAAATCTTTATTATTCAGGTCTAAAACATTTATATATTTGACTCTGCTTATTAATTTCAAAATAGTATTTACTTGAAATAATACTTTAAAATATAACTGAAAAAATTTAGAAAAATTTAACAAAAATGTCTCTGTATTATCCATTCATGAGAATGGCTTTGGACTAACCTTGTTAAACACTTTGTGAAGTTGTCAGAGATCACTATGTTAAAAGGCAGGGTGGTCATATTATTGTTCAAATCTGGCACTCTTGAGCATGTTGACTATGTGAAAGTGTAGGCTAAGATGATAAAGCCTGGAAAACTGCATGATTTCCATAGAGTTATGAGTAGAATGTCACTTGTGAGGACATCTTTAGCTAAAAACTCCACTTCAAAGGTCTGTCTGAGGCTCTATGAGATCATTTTTCCATTTGTCCCTAATAGTTAGGGGTGCAATAGTCACCATTAGATTTGTTCAAATAGTTAAGAAAATGAGTTCTCTTGTCTGTCTTTCATCTGTATGGAGATGCCCTAGAGAGTGGTGGTGACATTTGGTAGTAGGTTCTAGACTGGACTAAATTATCAAGTAGAAGGACTTCTGTGGAGAGACTCCTGTCCTGGAGCTGGTTAAAGACTGATGGTCTCCAGACATTCTAGGTCTCAAATTGTTCTGAATGCTGATGATAACTTCTAAAAAGTCACAAAAAACTTTCTTGCTAATTCTGATGGTTAAAAGCCTCTGGCTTAGGTGATTAACACCTAAAGTCTAAGAGCAGGTGATGAAGTTATGTAACCTTTGTTCTATCTCTGCAGGAATTGCATGGCTCTAACTTTCAGCATTCTAGTTGAGGTCTCAGGAAGAAAAAGTAATTTTAGCATTTATTAAAAGGTTCTTCTCAAGTTTACACATAAATTCAAGTCATGAAACAGATAAGAAGTTTACAGGAGTGGATGTTTACATGCATATATATTAAAAGTAGCTATCTGGCTCAACACTCATCACCTGACACAGCTCTAGAGGGTCATGGAGAGTTAAAAAGCATAATTAAGTTATTAATGAAGTTTTGACACTATTTTATCTTCTGTCCTAGTACCTATAATAAATTGTTAGTTTCCTTTTGATGGCTTTTAGTTAATGGTTTTAGAACCTCTTGGAATGTGCTCTTAGTAGTAGAATGTCTGCTTACTATCTAAGAGGCAATTAGCTGGTGGCACAAGGAAGACTGATGTTCTCATTACAGTTTTGACTATCAGAAAGGACATAATAGCAGTCCCACTATAAAAGAGCTTGATAAATACTGATAAAATTTTAGAAATTCTTATAAGACCATCATTAAGAATTAAAAAGTCAACTATTTGCCTATATAATATCACTACAAGACAGTACATCTTCATTGTTGTGCAGAGATCTGCTCAAAAGTGTGAGATAATACCTACTGATTGTTACATATGTTTAATAATAACAGGAAAAGCATATTAATAGCAGGAATCCTTTCTAAAATGATTTTGTTCTGGGCCTTGCCTATGAGAGCTTCATGGTAGATTTTTACTCTAAGACCGTAGCATCTCAGGAAGGTCACCTGCTAATTATTAGATTGTCCTATGATGTCTCCTGACAGATTTCACTATTTATCATTTGAGGATATCAAGCAAAAAACAATAGTAACCTCTAAAGTTTATATGTCAGGACCACAGATACTTACCTAACTGAACTGTTACAGAGCAAGGAGAGAGAATAATACTTTAATGCCTAGGACTGGGCATAGCCGAATCAGAAGGCTCTGCATCATAGATACTCAATACTGAGGATCTGGCTACACATGCCATATTTTCATACACTTGATAAAATTTTCTAGATACCTTTTTCTCTTTTCCCTGCCATGCTAGTTTAAGTACTGGTGTTAGTGGTGTTATGTTTACTGCAAGGACCCTCATTTTCTATTCTTTGAAAAAAATGATTTAATAGTTATGATTTTCAATGCTTTAAAAAGTTTGCAGTAGAAAGTACTAAATTTTATTTTGTGAGAACTTTACTTAGCAAGTGTGATGGAGTTTAAGACAAGAAGTCTCCTGTTAATTATCTAACACATTTATTTTAATAGTTGTAGATAGTAAACATGACAAACACACAATGTTTGCAACTCACAGAACACTGATTAAGTCAATTTTGTTTCCTTTGCACTGCTGTCCTCTTCAGTGTTGCCCTTAGAGACTGTCTTGCACAGAGTCTGGCCTCAAGTTCTTATACTCTAGCACCATTCTACTCTCCATTCACCTACCTCTGACCCTGTGGCCTCATTCTTGTTTCTGCAAGCTGAAACAAGTCCCCATTTATGCATGCTGAATTCTTCTCCACTGACTCCATAGATGTCTTGCACTTTGAATGATTTCTGCTTGGTGCTCTGCTCTGCTGCTGACTCGGGCATCTACCCTGCTAGCCATCATGGGTAACTTTTTCTTTCCCATGCCTTTTCTGATGTGTGGATTTTATCCCATCATACTTTTACCACTATCCTCCCCACTTTATGTAATTACTAAATGTATGAAAAAATGTTCATATTTAATTAGTCTCACATGTGAGCACCCCAGAACTTGGGAAACAAAGATAGTTTCAAATAATAGACATGGGTCTGATTTGTACCCCAGTAAAGGAAAGTTAGCTTAGCATACGTTTAAGTACAATACTCAGCATAAAAAAAATGGGGAAGGATTGTTATCTTAATTTTTAGCTTAGTTTTATCACTGCTATTGTAGATGCCTCAAGAGTGTTAAATATAAAATCAAATGAAAAAGAAGAAAAGATACCAACTACCCCTTCTCTTTTTGTTACCATATCCCATCCCACACCTCCTAATCCACCAGAGGACATGCCAGCTCTCTGGCTCTCTCTCCTCTCTTTACCTGCCAGCCTAGAATAAAAGCAATGACTCCTGCTGCCTTGTTGCCATATTCCTGTCCACACTTCTTGCAGAAGCCACCTACTCCACCAGAGGAGAGGCCAGCACCCTGAACCACCTGCACACTTGTCTGCCCATCATAACTCCAACTACCCCTCCTTTCCTTGACACTATATTCTGGCCCACATATCTGGTGAAAACCTACTCCACCAGAAGCCAGCCCAGCAGCTTGAATCCCAGGGACAAAGCCAGCTCCCTAAAAACCAGGCAGAAGCCTCCTTCCTAGCCAGAAGCCAGGCTATTACCTTGGACCTGAAAGAGCCCCTGGCCAGATCAGGGGCCATGCATATCACTAAAATCCCAACACCCAAGTTAGGTGGCAACTCCCTGTTGGACTAGAGGCCATCCCAGCCATCAGATGTTCAGCCTCAAGCTCAGGCAAAGACCCTCTAGTCAACAACAGGTCACTCCAGCCAGAAGACCAGAAAGGAAACAGAAACCAGTCTAAAAAAGACAAACCCAGAAATTATCAACTTGATTTACAATCACTATAAACCCAGATGCCAAAGCATCAATGAAGAACCCTATCAACAGCAGCTAGGATAATGACCTTAAGACGAACTTTATGAAGAAGATAGAAGTTCTTAAAGAAGAAGCGAGTAAATTCTTTACAGAAATTGAGGGAAATACAATAAAGTTTCCTGGAAGAATGTCAAGAAAGCCAGGAAAACAATTAATTGAAAAAAAAATGAGTAAAACTGTTCTAGACCTGAAAGTGGAAATAGAAGCAATAAAGAAAACACAAACTGAGGAACTAGTGGAAATGCAAAATCGAGGTAAGCAAACAGGAACATCGCCAACAGAAAACAAGAAGTGGAAGAGAACATCACAGAGGTGAAGACACAATGGAAGAAATACATAGATACACCAGTCAAAGGAAATGTTAAATGAAAAAAAAAATTCTGACACAAACTATCCTGAAAATCTGGGTCACTATGTGAAGATAACACCTAAGAATAATAAAAGTGAAAGAAAGAGATTACCAGCTCAAAGGCCCAGAAAATGTTTTTAACAAAATCACAGAAGAAAAAAATTTAACAAAGCAGGCTATGCCTATAAAGATACAAGAAGCTTACTGACCACCAAATAGATTAGACCAGCAAAGTACGTCCCCTCTCCACATAATCACTGAAACACTAAATACACAGAGCAAAGAAAAAAATTAAAATATGAAGAGGGAAAAGGCCTAGTAACACAAAAAGGCAGACCTACTAGAATTACATTTGACTTCTCAATAGAGACTCTAAAAAGCCAGAAGGGTTTGAATCAATGTGTTGCATACTCTAAGAGACCACAGATGCCACTCCAGACTACTATACTCAGCAAAATTTTCAATCACCACAGATTTAGAAAGCAAGATGTTCTATGACAAAGTCAAGTTAAACAATATCTGACAACAAATGCCACCCTACATAAGGTACTAGGAGGAAATTCTAGCCCAAATAGGTTAACTGTACCCAACCCCAAAAAAAAAAAAAAAAAAAAAAAACAGGAAATAAATAATCTCACACTAGCCTACCCCAAAGAAAGAACACAGAGAAATAGAGAGAGATAGATAGATAGAGAGAGAGAGAGAGAGAGAGAGAGAAGAAGAAGAAGAAGAAGAAGAAGAAGAAGAAGAAGAAGAAGAAGAAGAAGAAGAAACAGGAATTAACAATCAATGGTCATTAATATCTCTCAATATCAAGAGACTCAATCCTTCAATAAAAAGACACAGGCTAACAAAATGGATGAGAAAACAAGAAAGAAGCTTAGATTCAGACAGTTTTAACACAGAATCCTACCTGATTTTCAAAGAAGAGCTACTTCCAATACTCCTCAAACTATTAAACAAGTCAGAAGCAGAAGGAGCATTGTCCAATTCATTTTATGAGACCACAGTCACACTGCTACCCAAGCTACATGACTATTCAACAAAAAAAGAGAATTACAGACCAATTTATTTTATTAACATAGATTCAAAAATTCAAAAATTACTCACAAACAAATACAAAAATTATCCACCATGAACAAGTAATTGTTATCCAAGAGAGGCAGTGACAGTACAACATATGAAAATCAGTCAATATAATCCACCACCACATAAACAAACTGAAAGCAAAAAGAGACATGATCATCTCATTAGATGCTGAAAAGCCTTTGAAAAAAACTTTAAAACCATTTCGGGATTAAAAAATTTGGGAGAGATTAGGGATAGAAGGGACATACCTAAACATAACAAAGAGAATTTATAGAAAGTCTATAGCCAACATCAAATTAAGTGAGAGAAATTCAAACAATTCCTCTAAAATCAGAAACAAGGCAAGGGTATCCATTGTCTTCATATCTAGTCAATATAATACTTGAAGTTCTAGCTAGAACAAATGAGACAACTAAAAAAGATGAAGAGGAAAAACACTGTAAAGGAAGAACTCAAAGTACCACTATTCACAGATGATATGGTATTATATATAAGCAACCCCAAAAATTTATCCAGGGAACACCTACAGATGATAAACACCACCAGTGAAGTATCTGGATACAAGATCAACAACAACAATAACAACAACAACAACAAACCATCAGGAGTTCTCTTATATATAAATAACAAAGAATCTGAGAAAGAAATCATGGAAACACCTTTCACAATAGCTACAAATAATATAAAATATGTTGAGATAAGTCTAACCAAGCAATTTAAAAACCTGTATGATAAAAACTTCACATTTTGTTTCAGAGAGACTGTATTAAGCCACTGATGGGAACAGATGCAGAATCCCACAGCCAAAAATTAGAGGGAGCTTGGGAGTCCAGCAGAGAAGGGAAAAGAAGGACTGGAGTAGCCAGTGGGGTCAAGGGTACCACAAGAACATAGAAACAGAACCAACTGACCAGAAATCAAGTGGGCTCACCGAGATCAGGAAGCCTGCATGGGCCTGCAATAGGTCCTCTACTATGTGTGCTATGGTTCTGTAGCTTGATGTTCATGTGGGATTCCTAAGGGTGGGAAAAAGAGCTGTCTATGACTGTTTTGCCTGCCTTTAGGTCACTTTTCCTCCTACTGACTTGCCTCATTTAGCCTTGACAGGATGATATATGCCTGATCTTATTGTATTTTTTTATTCCATGTTTTGTTGATGTCTCTGAAAGACCTGCTGTCTTCAAAGATGAGGTGAGGTGAGAGACTGGGTGGATATTTGAGAAAGGAAAGGTATAAGGGAGAAACTGAGAAAAGGGAAAGGAGAAGACACTACAGTTGCGGTGCGGCATATGAGAGAATCAATTTGAAAAAGAAAATGTTAGTCTGAAAAGTTTCTGTCTATAGATTCATGGGCCATGAATGAAAGCCTAATAAGGTCACATTAAAGGCTTGAAGAACCAGAGCCCCTGAAGTGATGGTAAGAGCTTTACTTGCTCTTACCATCAGGCCCCTGTCATGTAGCTGAAGCCCTCCATCCCCCATCCATAGAGAGATTTGGTAGCCATCAGTAATGTAAAAGCAATGACTCAAGCCCTTCTTCATATAGAAGAGGCATCTTTAAGATCTCAGACCAAGAGAAGAGGAAGAGACATGACCACAATCAAGTAGGCTCACAACAGAATTCTCCAGGCTAATGATGTACCTAGGGGCCCAGAGAGCATTTCCAATAGTATTTTTTTTCCCAGAAATTTCTCTCTGCAAAAGGTATTTAATCTCAGGCCCACATTGAGAGGTGGGGTATGGCTTTACACATGCATTTTCCACTACAACAATAAACTGCTTAGAACCATAGACTATCTCTTTTCATCATGATGCACAATGGAGAGCCATGGAGAAGGACTTCACCTATAGAGCCACAGCCTAATCTCCCATAGAAGGCCTCTTTGCCCTACCAGCCACTACTGCCATCAAGTCTGCTTCAGTCAAGCTAACGACTCTTCCAGTTGGAACTAGCCAGAGCTCCCCCCGCCAGGCTAGACACAGCCTGTGGACCTCCAACTCTGTTTTCTGTTCTTCTGCGACTAGCATCAGTGCCTGGGGTGACCAAGAGCCTGTGAACCCCACAACACTCCTCCTTTTAGGCTCAGGGACCCTTTTTCAATCCAGCTCCAGCCTTCCCATGCCTAATACTGTTTTCCCATGCTCCAGCCAGTGCCTGGGTGTCTTCTACAGCCCAGCACTCCAGATGAGGCTGTGGGGTAAGCACAGTCAAACTCTCCACTCAGACTCCCTGAGTTTCACCTTCCCAAGTGGCCATGGCCAGTGGTAGAGCTGATGTGAGGTCACAACCCTACACCTTTTATTTAATTTTTGTAAATTTCACCTATGAGTACTATATTTACAATCATCTCTACCTCTTTCTCTTCTTGCTCCAACACCTCCCATCTCCACCTACGTTCAAATTCAAATTATAGCCTGTTTAATCATTATTTTAGTATGTATGCATATGTGTGCACACTTTGTGCTCACACATGTGAATGTATCTGTATGAGTGTGTTAATGTCTGTCAGTGTGTATTTTTGGTAGTGCTCAACCCACAGGGTCTATTTAGTGTTCTTCAATGTATCTGAATGCAGAAATCTTTGTAATTTTTTGTAACATAACCATTCATAAAAAGTTTCTTTCTTTTCTGTCTTTCAATCTCACTGTATGACTCAGAAGACCTGTATGGTTGTCTTGACACATTTGAGTAAGAGATAAAAAATGGGATATTAGAGGAATCTGAGGATTATGGCATGAAGGATAAAGTGAGGAAACTGGAGAGCAGCTGTGAGAGATGACCAAGGCTAGCAATGGGTCTTTTAGGGCTCAGTTGTTTATTAAAATTAACAGTGTCCATTGGTCCTCTCATCTGAGAATGCAACATAGAATTCATACAGATTAATGCAGGCAAAAGCATCCATGCTATCTATGAGCAGTGTCCATGGTAACATTTGTCACACTTGAATTTCCCAGCACTTGCCTACCAATTGAACAAAGAAGAGAAGGGATGGACACAGACTTCATTTCAGTGCTTCTTTTCAAACCTATGTTTGAGCAATATTAAGAGCAATCTTCATTGTGAACTGATTGTAGCCTCATAAAGAATATCTTTACAATCTCTCTGTCTTCCCTTCCACAATATTCGCTGAGCCTTAGGAACAGAGGTTATATTGTAGATGCATTATCTGGATTCAAACACCCCACATTCCATTGTCTGCTTTTGACCTGTTGTTGGTTTCTAAAATGGTCTCCATTTGTTGCACAAAGATGTTTCGTTGATGAAGGGTAAGCATTATACTTATCAAGAACATTATGAACATTTAGGATGGAAAAGTGACAGAGTAGTAGAGTCTCCTGCATGGGAAGGGACAGAGAACCAGGACTTTTACTGTGAGTTTGTGTCTTCTATATGTGACACATATAGCTGCAACCATGAATTCTCAACATGGTCATTTAAATAAGACTAACACAATGATAACATCAGTTCACATGCCAGCATAGATGGTGGCAATCTCACAGATCCCCCACTCTGGATTAAGAGCCACAGGCAATTAATGGTAACTGAGAAAGAAAAAAAATAGTCTTCTCCAAGGATGACCCCTGATTGGTTGCTTAATATTAATCATTCCACACGAAACCCATAAGCATACAGGCAGCACTAAATTGACTCTGAAGGGAAAATTTATATATACATGTTTGTACACACAGACACACACACACACACACACACACACACACACACACACACACACACACACAGAGTGATATCCAAGTATATCTGTCCCTAGGTAGACTACCCTTTTTCAAGACCTTATCATAGACACTGAGGTTACAGACAAAGTGTAAGTCCCATTTAGTGTGAACAGTGAACAGTGCATGTCTGTCCTAGGCAGAAGAACATTAACTTTAACAAGGCAAAACTTGTGCAAAATGAACTAGGACTGTTGTCTTTATTGCCTGGAGCTAAAACTGCATCATGCCTTTCCATAGAGAGTACTCTTGTTCCATGCTTCTTTACGTTGGCCACCAGGTTCCAGCCTGGAGCAGTACATTAGATTGATTTCTCTCAAGTCTCAGTCAAAGATACTGATTGTTATGGTCTTCAATACATAAGGCAGTAATGCCACCACGGGATACAGAATAGCAGTCTCCTAAATATAACCTTAGAGTCTTCTTTCTGAACTGGTAAATGCACTTTTCAAAACGGCAAGAGGGACTTTGCAGATGCAATTAGTGTCAAGAAACATAAGGTGATGTCCAAGTTTCTGACACTTGAGACTTGACATTGTGGTCCTCATTTATAGGGTCCCATTCACAGCCATCTTAGGCTATATGATGCTCCAGGGCTGTAGGTTGGACATGCTTGATGGACTATCGGTATGGCACTGCTAACTGAAAGTTGATATTAAAAGTCCTTTCCCAGATACTGAGGTAAGTCCAAGATTCAATGTGATATGAACCAATACTGGCCCAGAAGATAGAAAAAGCATTACAGTGGAACTTATTTGGAGCAGGTTTCTGATGTAGGTCACATCTCACTAGATGAAACTAGAATGGAAGAACGTTTATGACTTGCCGCAGAATCAAAGTAAACATTGAAATGAACCAGTATTTCAAATAAACAATATATTCTCAATTTCTTATCTACCATTTCCATCAGCTTGCATAGTAAAGCTGAATGAAAGTCCCTGGAGAGATGCTTCATTTTACACTGAATCATCTACAAAGCGGATTTTTTGACAGAACTGCAATGGGTTAGAGAAGTTACAATGTTGCAAACATACAGTCAAATTGTCCTGGCACCTCTCTATCACCTAATGAACATTTATAATTCTTTTGCCCATCTCTATGTGTGAATTAGCAGCTTTGCAACTTTCATATGAGTATTAGATAACTCCTTTTGTAATATGTGAACAGACCCCTACCTTCTAGCAAGCCAAAGTCAAGAATGCTGTCAGATTTTGCCTAAGGCCTATACCCAAGGTCCTCTCCTTTGCTATGTATGTCTACCTCATGTTACCATTGATGCACTTGAACGTAACTCTATGATGTTCTTCCTCATAAATATTTTATGAAATGGTTACCACACTGGAGCATAGAATGTTATGTAACCTAAATCTCTGTTCCTGAGCTAGAATTGTCCATATCTGGCTCCAGAATAAACTCTCACGTATTCCATTTGAGATGACAGTTATTCCTTGTATAGGAAGAGGTCACCCTCTGTTTGAAACCTACAGTGAAAGTCTTTGAGCTGACAAATCTAGTTTGTCTCCTTGGTCCTGCTCTCTTCAGTCTTTTTAATTGTAAAAATTCTAACCCTCCCGAGCTCCCAGAAACATACATCTGTTTAGCAGATAAGATGCAGCCCAACTTCAGAATTGCTAATAAAGGCCAATTACATCTTCAAGCTAAATTTGTTGCAATTTTGCCTTTTGACAGTGTAAATTATTCAACAGGTCACAGCCTTCTAATGCCTGAGGAAACATGAGCTTGGGGCCTACTTGTATGAATTAAAACTTTTTCTTGTTTTGTTTTTTTTTTTCAATTAGACACAGTTTTCAAAATTATAAACTTTCATGAGCAGGCTGCATGCATTTATAATTGGAGTTGCACTGTATATTATATTGACTGTGGGCGACCGCAGTTCTTGTTGAATTTATTTATACATAAGGAGGAAATAAATGCCAATAATAAGAAACAAAGCCTGAAAGGCAGAAATGAATCCTGAAGCCCACGGTTCTTAGTTAGAGTGATTTTTTTTCCTGTTCATAACTTGGGCTCCACAAACACACATTGTATATTTTAGTGCCTATTAAAACCAGGAATTAACATCATCCAGCAAATTCTGAGATAATGTCTCCACTCCTTTCAATCTTTGTTGTAAATGAGAGCGGGTAGAACACACGGAGAGAAGCTTCTGGGAGCATATTGGAGCAGCAGGGGCCCTCCTGCTCATCCTCAGTTTATGTAGCAGGCTGTGCTAATAATATCATAAATTATAAGAAATGGAAAATTATTTGCATCTCACAATAAAAATTTAACCGGAAGGGAAAAAGCTGCTCTTGGCTACACAGAACAAGAAACCTATTTATTATGTGAGGATATTTATCAAACTAAGTCTCAGTTGAAGTCAAATCTGACAGCTTAGAAAGTTAAAATTGAGAAAAAAATTTGAGATTACTTTTTAAAAGGTAACTGACTTAAAAACATTTAATGTGTGCTTCAAATCGGAGACATGTTACTGGCTCATCTGCCTAGAATTCCTGACCAAATATGAAAATATATTTCAGTTACCACACATTTTCAAACTAAAATTAAAATAGAATGTGATAAAGGAAAATGACAAATAATACAGTTGGAAATATGCTTAGTTTTAGTTACTTGTTCTAATCTACCCTGAGTCTCCAAGTACATGAGTACAAAATTGAAGCCTTTAATAGAAAAAAGTAACAAATCAAAAAGGTCTGGCTTTAATCTTCAAGATGAGCATGGCTGTACTTAGCAAAAATGTAAGAACCATAGTTCTGTGTTTAAAGCTATTTACCTCCCTCCTGAGGTTATGTTGTTCAGCCACTCTGCACTGTTGATTAGCTGAGGGGTTTTCACAGGGAAGGAGAGTCTCATAGGGATATTCGTTACTCTTCCAGATTGCTGGAGTTTTGCTTTTGTTTGTTTTGATTTTTCAAAAAAAATTATCATCCGATAAATGCAACTAAGAGAATACAGAAATGGGTGGTAAACATCAAGGTGATATGGTTGGAGAGATGGTCGAGTGGTTAAGAGTGTGTATTAACCTTCCAAGGGATCCACATTTCATTCCCAGAATGTACAAGAGATTCAAAATCATATGCAAATAAAGCTTCAGGGCATCTGGTGTCTTCTTTTTGAACTCCCAATAAACAATACATACAAACACACACACACACACACACACACACACACACACACAGAGAGAGAGAGAGAGAGAGAGAGAGAGAGAGAGAGAGAGAGAGAGAGAGGCACACATGCACTCACACACATGCGCATTCACATACACACAAAGAAACATTGACAAAGACAGGGCAAAATTTGAATAAACACACATAAACACAGAACATACACAGAGAGAGAGAGAGAGAGAAAGAGAGAGAGAGAGAGAGACAGAGAGAGAGAGGTATTCAGAAACAGAAACACAGAACATAAAACAAAAAAAATAAACTTGTAGGAAATTTTTATGTAAGACAGGAGCATAGAGACATACATAAGATAAGAAATAAGGAGATTGTGTCAAAAAGGTGTAATATTTGCTGTAGTGAAAAATCTGCACATTTATTACCAAATCAAGATGGATGCAGCATGTCATTTTCCATAGATAAAAGTGTTTAGGTTCAACAGTAGATGTTTCCTCAAGAAACACAATAGTTATATTCTTAAGACCTATATAACAGATGTTCAAACATGAGTATTCTATTAGTTCTGTATATTTATATAGTATTCCATATGCATAAACTCATCTGGATTAGGTAAAATGTGAGGGAGGCAGGTAATGGATTGCCAGGTGAGTATCTGGGGTCGGGCTTTGTCTTACCCGCTATTACCATGGTTTAACCACTTCTAGTATGTTTTGCATAGTGTGTTATAGAGTAGGTGAGCATGGAGGTGCCCTCTTATGTATTGTCCATGAATGTTAATTGGAAATACAGTTGTGCATTGGCCAGATGAGAGATAAATGTGTCATAATCCTCATGTAGCAGGAGGAATGATATGGATATGGTAATTTTTTTTACTTTTACTGTAAAACAAAATAAGTCCCAACATTGAAAGTATAAGAATTATCTGAAGTTGGAATCAGTCAAGACAAAGGATTTCATCTGAAAGCAAAGAAGTGCTCACTGTTGTGTGGTCACCAGCTTTCTTACAGACAATTTAGCTGTTTCCACTGTGCTGTTGTCAATCTGAACAAAGCTGATAAATATCCACATGTATAATTGCTATATGAGAAAATTTTTATTTCTCATTAATTAATGTGAAAGTTGATATTTGAAAGCGGTGCGATATGATTTAATTTACTAAGAAAGCAATGCATATTCAAGACTCACATCGTTTTACTTTTCTACCTGCAGGAATGAAGTGATCAGCTATTTAACTTTATTTGTAGAAATCAACAAAATGGCCCTGTGTTTTTAATTTCCCATTATAACTGGCCCATATTTGAAACTCACAGTAAATGAGCCTCTTTCCAATAATGGTCAAGATACTTATGTTCATCTCATGTGATCATAATACCACACAAGGCACTTGTTGAAATATTTTCTTTTTTCGGTGCTTCTTATTTCTAGTGTTGAGATTGAGAGCCCTTTAAACATTTACACTATGAATTCATCCACAAATATGCAATAAACTTTCATTAATTTCTGGCATATTTTCTGTGCTTTCCCCTTCCACCAATATTGTATTTTAATGAACTGCCTCCAAGAGTAGGCAAAAATATTGACTTAGGATCAGACAATAGGGAAAGTTATCTAAGTGCCAAAATCACCTTGTTCTTCCCAGCCATTGTGCCTGTTTTTATTCTTTCATGCAGAATGCCAAGTATTCTTTTAGAGATGATTCTTGCTGAGTTATGGTGGCCCATGCCTTGAATCCATTTGAAAGGCAGAGGCAGGCAGATATCTGAGTTTAAGGTCAGCCTAGTCTACAGAGTAAGTTACAGAACAGCTAGGGTTAAAAAGTGAAATCCTGTCATGAGAAACCAAAACAGACAAACAAAGATGTTTCTTGATGAAAAATAGTTTTAAATTTGAAAATTTATTAATCAATGAGTTTAACTTTTATTTCAGAGATTAGCAGTAAAGATAGTATTGAAAACAATCTAAAAACTGCTGAAAAAATTACAATATTGAATTAAATGGCATAGGAACAAGTAACAGCAAGAAGAATGTAACTCACAGGGACTGTTTCTTTGAATCTTCCAAATTTTATTTTATTTTTTATTAGATATTTTATTTACACTTCAGATGCCATCCCCTTTCCCCATCCCCCCCCCCTTAGAAAACCCCTATCCCATGCCTCCTTTTCCTTTTTGCATTTATACATTTTTTTAAAATAATGTTAATCATATAAGTTTGGAATTGTTCAATCAGAGGTGTAACCCACTGACCAACCTAGATATAACAACTATCTTTGACTGGTGGAGATACATGAATATCTGCCTCCCTATCTCCCTCCTCTTTCTCTTTTTCATCACCTAGCTTCTCCTCTCCTTCTTCTTCTCCTCTTCTTACTCCTTTTCTTCCTCTCAGTACTCCTCCTACCTTAGCTCCTCCTACACATCACCCTTCCTGTTAAAATGAAACTTTTCTCTCAAAATACAATTACAGCATAATTATGCCAATTTGTTCCAGTGAGGTACAAGATAGTCCTAAAACCCGTCCATCCTTTTGTTGACTAACCAGCACCTCTGTCATCTATCCTAACTAAAACATTTAGTTCTGAACCTGGCTTTAGGATGAATGTCAGCTGACAACCATCCACTCAAATCTTTTCTCTTACGGTAAACAGCTATAAGTTTTCAACCCCGTCAGAAATCCAGAATGACTGAGTTAACTATAATTGTGGGAAGCACAAAGCATAGCTTCTAAAACTTAGCCAATTTATAGAGACCTCTGAACACCTGAAAAGCCCCTATACTACCGAACGTTGGAGCATCAGATCTTCAGCCTTCTGGCCCAGAATCATCTGACAGACCTTGGTGATGCAGGATTATTAAGGACTGATTACTCTGTCTAGGCAGATATAATCAGTAGACTATTCTGCATGTGTGTCCTTTTCTGGACAGTAATTTGTCTGTAGATGGAGAGAGGCAATTCTTGCCTAGTGGCTGTTACCACACAACTGGAGTAACTCCAAGGATGCTCAATTTCTTCTTAGAATCCACGACAGGAAGCTGTCAGGATCAGACAGGTCTCTAATCAATATGAACATTAATATATAAATATTTGTAGCATCAGTTCTATGGACTTCTGATGTTTTGAAAACCAACTATCCATGTAAGGTAACCCGGACTGTTGTCTGTTCACTCCTCTCAGCTATTTCTAAATAAAATATGGAAAACACCCTAACAATAAACTCAAAAATATGAATTTGCTATAGTCCCTTAACTCATAGGTTAACCATCCCAAATCAGTTAAAAAGGTTAAAAAAGGGCTGGGTCTAGGCATTGTATTCCTAAATGTGTTATACAGGCACAATGCCCATGAGCGTATCAATATTCATCTCATTTTTATATTAATAAGAGGCTCGTACCAATGAAAACCTTAAAATTGAGATCAAAGTAAATTTTGTACCATTTAAGAAATTATAACTTCATCTTGATAATAATTATACAGATTTCTACCAATAGGTTATGGCTATGCAATAAGTCCTAGCTAATCCCCCCTGTTCCAACAAAACCACTACTTGTCCCTAGAATGACAGACCATTATTAACCACATTAGTTCCCAAGCTCAGGGAATAGGGGCGCTGACTCTTCTTTAACTTCTTCAAGCTGATTAAGGGCGTTGAGATTTTAGAAGAGGGGTGGGGGGAAGAGTAAGTTGATAAGCCTCTGATGCTGTGTCTTCACTGAATCCAGATGGAATTCCAGGACATCAGAGGTTTGGGCAGGTCTGCTCAGTATGCTTGATGAGTAGATACACCAAGGCTGTGTATTCTGCAATATACAATTCTCAGAACAAGTTTTAGTATCAAGAAGAAAAAAAATTTCCCACCCCCAGGGGGCTGACATTTTTTTTTAAAGATGTTGGTTCTGAAGACTTTTTTTTCCTGCTTGTTAAAATTGGTTGTAGTATTTACATTTCAGATTTTATCCCCTTACCCTACTTTCTCCCACCACCCAGAAACCTCCTATCCCACCCCCCTCCTCATGCTTCTATGAGGCAGTGACCGCACCTACCCCCCCTCACTATCCCCTCCCCGTCCTCACATTCTCCCCACCCCCACTGTGTGTTCATTTTTTTTTATGGGACCAAGAAACTCCTCTCCCACCTATATCCGACAAGGCCATCCTCCCCTACATATACCTCTGGAGTCTTGGGTCCCTCCCTATGTGTTCCCAGGCTGGTGGTTTAGACCCTGGGGTGCTCTGGTTGTTTGGAATTGTTGCTTTCCACCTGGGGTCAATAACCCTTTCTGCTCCTTCAGTCCTCTCACAAAGTTCTCCTTTGGGAAACCCCTGATCATATCAGTGGTTAACTGTGAACATTGTCCTCTGAGTGTTTTAGTCTTTGGCTGACCTCTAAGGAGACAGCTATATCATGTTCCTCACATTATGCACTTCCAGCCATCCACAACAGTGTTTAGATTAGGTAGCTGTACATGGGGTGAATACCCAGGTGGAATGGTCTCCTGATGGTCCCTCCTTCAGTTTCTGTTCCATGTATTGTTTCCCTATTTGCTCCCTTGAGCATTTTTGTTTCTCGTTCTAAGTAGAACTGAGGCATCCCCTCTTGGTCTTCCTTCTTCATGAGCTTCATGTGGTCTGTGGGTTGAGTCTTCACTAATCTAAGCTTTTGGGTTAACATCCATGGAGATATGTTTGTGTAACTACCTTCTTTTGGGGTTTTTGGAAGATTACTTTCTTGCTTTTTCTAGGTTGTAGTTTCCCTCCTTGTGTTGGGAGTTTTCCACCAATTATTCTTTGAAGTGCTGCATTTGTGTGGAGATACTGTGTAAATTTGGATTTGTCATGGAATATTTTGGTTTCTCCATCAATAATGATTGACAGTTTTGCTGGGTATAGTAGTCTGGGCTGGCATTTGTGTTCTCTTAGGGTCTGTATGATATCGGTCCAGGATCTTCTGGCTTTTATGGTCTCTGGTGAGAAGTCTGGTGTAATTCTTATAGGTCTGCCTTTATATGTTACTTTGCCTTTTTCCCTTACTGCTTTTAGTATTTTTTCTTTGTTTTGTACATTTGATGTTTTGACTATTATATGGCGGGAAGTATTTCTTTTCTGGTCTAAACTATTTGGAGTTCTGTAAGCTTCTTGTATATTTATGAACATCTCTTTCTTTAGGCTAGGGAAGTTTTCCTCTATAATTTTGTTGAGGATATTTACTGGTCCTTTTAGTTGGGAGTCTTCCCCCTCATCTATACCTATTATCCTTAGGTTTGGCCTTCTCATTGTGTCTTGGATTTCTTGTATATTTTGGGTTAGTAGCTTTTTGTATTTTGCATTTTCTTTGACAGTTGTGTCAATGTTTTCCATGGTATCTTCTGCACATGAGATTCTCTCTTCCATCTCTTGTATTCTGTTGGTGATACTTGTGTCTATGACTCCTGATCTTTTTTTTTAGGTTTTCTATCTCCAGGGTATTGTCCCTTTGTGATTTCTTTATTGTTTCTACTTCCATTTTTAGATCCTGCATGGTTCTGTTTAATTCCTTTTCCCGTTTGGTTGCATTTTCTTGCAATTCCTTAAGGGATTTTTGTGTTTCCTCTTTAAGGGTTTCTATCTGTCTACCAGTGCTCTCCTTAAGTTCTTTGAGAGTGTTATTTATGTCTTTCTTAAAACCCTCTATCATCATCATGAGAAGTGATTTTAATTCTGATTCCTGCTTTTCTGGTGTGATGGGGTGTTCAGGGCTTGCTCTGATGGGGGAGCTGGGTTCTGATGATGCCATGTAACTTTGGTTTCTGTTGCTTACGTTCTTGCTCTTGCCTTTTGCCATCTGGTTAACTCTAGTGCTGCCTGTACTTGCTGTCTCTGACTGAAGCCTGTCTTTCTAGTTATCTAGCTTGTGTCTGATCTCCTAGGGGTCCAGATGTCTCTGTGATCTTTTCCAGCTGCACTGATTACAGTGGTACCTCTAGGATGCCTCAGGATATGGTGCCTCCAAGGTAGTAGTCCAGCCAGGTGTCTGCTGTTCTGGGTGCAGTGTCTCCTCTAGAATATCTCAGGATATGTTGTCTGAAGCTCTGAGTTCATTTGTTCCTCTGTGGCTCTGGATTGAGTGGACCTTCCAGTATGTCTCAGGTGGAATCCGGGGTCCACACAACAGCAGACCTGGCAGAGGTGTGATCCAGGCCTCAGATCTGAGAACTAGTTTCTAAGACACTGTCCAAGTTAGAGTGCTTGGGATCCCTGCTTCCTCTGGGTTCTTGGAGGTTGGGGACAGAGCTGCCACCCAAGATCTGCTCAGTGCTCTGGCCCAGACTGGAAGGAACCAGTGTTCTGGGCCGGGAGTGACCGAATCTTCCAAATTTTAAAGAGGAGAATGACGGGCCTTAAGAACTTAAGGCAGAGAGTCCATGAGAGAAAAATAAAACTGGGTTTACCTCAGAGAGAGGATTGATCAGCAGATCTCACAAACATACAAAGAGCTGAAGCCTGAGATCTGAGATCAAATATTAGAATAACAACTGAGGGATTGATGGGGCCTTTCAACCAAAAATGCTTGTGACATAGTGGAAAAGACAACTCTGATTTGTCACTTTTTCTCTCCCTCAATTAGACTTCACTTGTTACTATCGCTGCTTCTTTCTATAAACTAACCTTATGAACATTGGGATTAAAGCTGTGTTCTAAAAGCATGTCTCTATTCCAGCCAGAGTAGCCATGTTGCTGAATTAAAATTTTTCTATAGTTCAGGAATCAGATATCAGTAAAATGGAGTCAACATTATTCATTTAAATACAAAAAAATTTAAACATATTGTTTGTATATGAGCATACTTGAATTTGAAGAAGCTGTAAAGTAAATGGTGTGATCCAAACACAAAGCAAAATAAAGAACTCTCTATCTGTAATGAAAACAAAAGTAAGTACTGCATGGTTTAGAAATGATCTAATATAAAAAAGCAACCCATGTCAGGAGAATGTAGTGGAGATTTGGGGTCTGTGAAATCTTCTGGGAGTCAGGAAGTGCTTTGTGTATCAGGTTCAGCTGTCCTTTCTTCCTCCCATTTGTGGCTTTAGTAGCTCGATCCTTGAACATCTTCAGAGATTAAATGCGAAAGTTGTGGTGCTCAGTAATTCCTAGGATACACATAATCAAGAGTCTATGGTAATAAGCGAGTCATATGAAATATGCAGCCATTTAAGTGCTTCTAATGACCTAGAATAACATCAACAAAACATATGTAGAACTCTGAAGTTACAAGATCATAATGAGAATGCAGATCTTCTCTATTTTTTAATGAGTTTTGGGCACCTAGAGAGCAGGATGGATAAGTATCTGTAGAAGAGGGTGGGCATTACTACTCAGGATATCACCTTGCTCAGATGGCCCCGGCATCTCCTCCATAAGTATTAACTGTCTTCCAATCTGGCATGCAATAATAGCCTAATGAAAATAAAATTATCTAAAATACAATCCAGGAATAGAGGTTGTTGCTAGGCTTACAAAAAAAAATCTTTTCTGATTTAAACTTTGAATTTCATTTGGATTGACATTGCTTGCAGCATAAAAAAGCAATAAAATTAAAGAAAAAATATGGACTTACATACTCCAAAAAGCAATGTTCCAATCTATGTAAAAGTAATGCAGAATATAATCTTTTTGTGTTCAAAGTGGATTGGGATGAGGAAGAAAAACCATGTAAGCTAACATCACAAGTTCCAACATAGCATTGAGATCAAAACTCTAATTATATATATGCCCAAATTAGATGAAGAAGTTCAATAGACTTTTTATATTTAACATTTTTTTTGCTTCTTTCTGTAGATAAAAGATATTGATATCCAATACTGAAAACCGTACCATTAGTGGAAAACCAGCTTTGGCACAGTGGAGTCTGTCTATTGGAAGGTAGTCTTCAAACAGATGTCAGATCTCTGCTGGCCCTGAGAGAACTTCAAAGCTAAATAAACTCAAAAAGGGCAGAATGTGGCATCAGCAAACCATTCATATGTGAGGCATACCACACACTCACTTGCAGAGCAAAGGCTGTCAGCTTGGCTGAACAGAGCCTTGAAGGGCTTCATTATTGCTTTTGATTTTGCTGATTGCTTATTAACTGACTCTCTTCAGCCACCTGGCTGTTCTAAATGAAAAGATTCCACTCATATTCTAAATGATTATTGGCATGGTGATTGGAAGAGGAAATCCTTCCAAGAATACATTTAGTCTGCCCTTGACCATGCAAAAAGTAACCCACAGAGGGAGAGCTTGCTGAATACAGCCCATTCCACTTGATGCATCCTCAAATAACTGCAAATTGAAAGATTGCAAACTAATACAAGGACTATCAGGACTCGCTAATGAAGCATTTCTCATACTTAACTTCCCAAGGATCCCAGAAAGGAAGACTACACTGCAGTCACTGGCATCTTCACCTTCTCTGTGATGACACCTTTGTTCTTTCCACTTTGCAAAAATACACAAATTACCAAACATTTTTCCCTGTGAGGTAGCACACCTAAACTTAAGCTAGCGTGTGCAAACAGACATTTTAGAATACTATGATGTTTCTCATAGACTATGTATGTTCTGTCCTGTTTAAACAGTTTTCAGGCAAAAGGTAGAAAAACCAAGAAATGGGCTTGATGAATGGTAGCCAAGGTTATTGCTTGTGTTTACTCTGTAGATGTGTCTTTCGTATGTGTTCTTGGCTTGCAAGAAAACACCTCAGAGTTTGTGAAAGTTGTTTCATGCAACAAAGGGCATATTTGTAGGATTATGCAATGCACTTGGAAATCCATGTTAGTAACCTTCTAGGGACACAATTTCCAATAACAGGAGGCACGAATAATGCCAGTAAAACATGACCATAAGGAAAGAAGGTCCATTCAGCATGTAGCATACTTCTGTGCTGTGCTCCACATACCCGCAGTTAATGCTTTCACTATCTCCCTAGGGAAGCAAGAACCTTATTTCTGTCTTACTCCTCAGAGTTCACTTCTTCTTAGCAACTGCTAGACTTGAACAGTCTCATTATAACAAAATTACCCCGAAGAATGAATAATCTCCTCCCCTAAAAAGAAGGCCATGACTTGTGGCACAGTCTGCAAGCACAAACTTCAGTTCTGCCGTAGTGACAGTTGTCCCACTACTGAACTTTCTGCCAGCCCATGAACCTAAGAAGTGACTCACCAAGTCACCTTTTCCTATAAGCTTTACCAGAATTTAGTCGCCTTTTTTCTGTAAAGAAAATAGCTTCAAAAAAAAAGGAGGAAACTTTCAGAAATGGACAAATAAATTTCAGAATCTTGTTTCTGTGTTTTCTGTGTTGTTAGGGTTTGCAATTTTTAACAAATGATCAGATCCAACATGTAAAGTCTGGTGTGAAATAAAATATCCTTACAAGAAAAAGGTACAGTGCTTTTAACCATATATCTTTCTGAAACCAAGGTATTAAAATTACAGACAGAATTCTAAGAGTGCAGTGATTTTATAGATGTGAGAATAAAAGGCTACAGAAAAGTCAAACTGCTGGTCTCTGTGTATCATCATAGTAAAATATGATAGGTCATTCCTCTAGGGCATGGGAATCTACAGTCTATGCATTTCAGTGAATGCTTAGACTCAAAGTCTAGCAATTGGCACTTGCTGATATTCACTGTTCAAAGGTGGATACAATTAAGCTAAGAGCAGCAATTTTGTGTCATCTGCCTTTTGCTATGAGGAATGTAGTGGTTATTCTTAAGTGACTGAGCAAGTGTGAGGGAGATAGCATACTATGGTTTAAATGCGTACTAAAAGTTCGCATTCAAGGAAGTACTAGCATATAGTGAGAGTTCCATGACAGATGCCTATCTCACTGGTATTCCAATTAGCACTGAAAGAGAGGATGGGAGTAAGGCTTGGTTACGTCAGGAAGAAATGCAGTCTTGGATGAGTACAAGTCCTTATCACAGAAGCCTCCTTTTGAACTCTGAAGTTTCATCTTATACCCATCAAAAAGGCTAAGATAAAAACTGTCAAGAGACACAGTGCAAGACATTCTTAAGAGAGGATGTGGAACAAGGGGAACACTCCTTCACTGCTGATGGGAGTACAGACTTGCACAACCACTTTGGAAATCAATTTGGCATTTATTCAGAAAATTGGTCTATCTCAAGACCCAGCTATACCACTCATGGACATATGTCCAAAAGATGCTCCAACATCTCACAATGACACTTGATCAAATATGCTCATACCAGCTTATTTGTAATAATCAGAAACTGTAAACAACCTATATGCCCCTCATGTGAAGAATGGTTGAAGAAAATGTGATCACCTGATCAATGGAATACTTTTCAGCTATTAAAAAAAAGACATCGTGGATTTTGTTTGTAAATGGATAGGACTTGAGAATGTCATCCTGAATGAGGTAACCCAGTCCCAAAATGACATTCATGGAATGAACTCACTTATATGTGGATATTAGTCATAAAATACAGGTGCTTTGTTACACTCCACTGATTGAAAGTATCTAAACAAGAAGGGAGGCACAAAGGAGGATGGTTGAATCTCACATAAAATGGGGAATAAAATAATCAAGAGGCAGATGGAGGGAGGGAACTGAGTGGAAGAGATGGGGAAGGGAATGGAGGGTTCAGAATCAGGGGTGGAGAAGGATAAGAGAGACGGCCAGATGGCCATGAAAATAAAGGGAAATCTGTATGTGACAGGGGTGAAGAGATGAGGCTCATCTCCAGGAAGAGACAGAGTCCTGGGGTCTGGAAGGTGCCCAAAATTAATGGCAGTGACATTACCTATGACTCACAGAAGTGGGGGAATAGAACCTGTAGAGGTCACATTCTGTAGCAGGAACACCAGTGGACCCATAAAGACATCAACCCCCCCACACACACACACAAAATTTTCAACCCAAAATTTATTCTGTCTACTAGAAATGTAGGCATAGGGAATGAAGCAGAGACTGAGGGGATGGCTAACCAATAACCGGCCCAACTTGAAACCCATCCCATGTGGAAGGTCCAATCCCTGACAGTATTAATGATACTATGTCATGCTTGCAGGCAGGAGCATGTTGTTTTCTAAAAGGCTCCACCTAGGAGCTGACTCAGTGTGAACATGACATCCACAGCGGTTGGAGCTTAAGAGCTCTTATAGAAGAACAGGAGGAAGGATTAAGTTCTTGCATGGGATAGGAACTCCACAGGAAGATCAACAGGGTCAACTAACCTGGACTCCTGGGCTCTCTTGAACCACCAACCAAAGAACATATATTGGCTGGACCTAGACAGCCTGTCTCATATGTAGCAGATATACAGCTTGGTCTTCCTGTCGTTCCTGAACTACTGCAGAGGGAAGTATCCCAAAAGCTGTTGCCTCTGTGTGGGATATGTTCCTCTAGCTGAGCTGCCTTGTCAGACCTCAGTAAAAGAGGAAGAGCCACCTAACCTCGTGAGGACTTGAAAGGCCAGGATGGGAGGATACCGGGAGGGGGCACCTGCTAAAGGGAGAAGGGGAAGGAGTATGGGGGAAGAATTGTGGAAGGGGTGACAAACCGGGAAGGGGATCATGAGTAGAAAATAAAATAAAGTTAAAAACAAAAACACACAACAAAAACCAAGCTTCATACAAGTGAGTGTTACCTGGCCTTCCTTCTTTCCTTCCTTCTTTCCTTCCTTCCTTCATTCACGATTTCTTAACACTGCCCTCTACAGAAGGTTAGTGAACTAATCACCTAGAGGTCAGAAACACACTAATTTACTTTCCAACACCTGGAGATAAGAGTTAAATGGACTGTTATTATAAATTATACAATCTTGGGTATTTTGTTATAGAAAAATAAAAGGCCAGGTACAGCCTAACATTTGAGTACTAGCCAAGCCATGTAAATGTTATCAGTGTTGTGAATGATTTACTGGAGGACTTTGGAGACATAACACTCATCTTTTCAGCTGTTTCCACTCCTTCCTAAGAATAACAAACAGCATTCGTAAATTTATTTTGTCCTTTCTATGAAAATAAAATGTGGTCTTCATTATTTTCAGTAAGGTTTGTCTCAAAGCAATCATTAAGGTTAAATAATAGAATATGACTGTTCTATCCACAGAGGTAAATTAAGAAGTATACACTGAAAAGCAGCCTTGCATTTTCTATAAGAAAAGTGGATGAAATGATGTCCAAATACAAAACAATAACTTTCATAGCAATGCATAAATTATTTTCCTACCATTGACTACTTGGATTGTCCAAGCAGTAATTTTCTCACCTTCAATAAATTAAGAGGGTATTATTATATGATAAGATCAGATGCAGATCATAGCACTGTATATCCATTAGTGATAATAGAAAGTACCATTGTCCTACTATAGTTTAAAATTGAAGAATTGGGATTATCTTAGGAATACAGACTTCTCAAGCTAACTAGTTTCCAGGGTAAGTTAGTCCACACCTCCCTCCTCACCTATACTATATCTCTGAATATTCAACAGACTAGAATTGATCAAAGATCTCATTTTTTATATATTGATATTGGAGACACTAGTATGCAAACATATATTACTTTGGTGACCTTTTAATTTTTTGGAACAAAACCTCATGTACATAGTCTAGACTAGCCTTGAACTTGCTGTGATGAGACTCTGAGGGAGGCCTTGAGCTTCTGCCTTCACCTCCCAAATGCTTTATCTTCACCTTCACAGCCATGCACAGCCAGGAAATGTTTATGTTACATAGGGAATTCTTGCTTGTTAGGTAAGTGCTCTACCAATGGAGCTACATCCCAGTCCTGTAATGCATTTACTCCCGCTGTCACAGAAAATAAATAGGCTCAATACACGTAAAGGAAAAAATTAGATCAAAACAATGTAACACAGGAATTTTAGCAGATGGAACTGATTTTACCGGAGTCTCAGGATGATGTCTTGGCTCCAGGCTCAAAAGCAGAGCACCCCCCTGCTCTTAGGATGTTCACTTCAAATTATTGCTGGGCCCAGCCTTAGAATCAACTGGCTTAATCAAATTAACCCATATACCAGTAGGAAAATATACAAAGAACAAATTTTGGAAGCCTCTGTGTGACAGTAGCTGGTTGCACCCCCATTGACATTGTGGCACCCAGAGCCACTAAGGGGTGTCATTTGTGGTTGTGTCACTTAACAGAGGTGATTGTGGTACCTCAATTCTTAATTTCCATGAATTTAAAATGAAGAAAATGTTCTGCTCCTAGGCATGTGACAAGCATTAAAAAGATCTACGTATCCAGCACTTGGAATGGCAGCCCTGACATGGTCACACCCAGTAGATTGCAGTCTTGCTGCTTCATCCCTAACTGCATATATTTTCTGACAGCATTCATTTGTAGAGCCTGACATATTGGGTATAAGAACTTGTATTTCCACCGTAGCTTCTGCACTTCTCTGTCACTGAGACTTGAATGTCTGGTGCAATTCTACCTTGAAAACAGCTGATAACATTGTGGATTGAGGCACTGAGCAGTGGTGAGGAGGAGGAGGGCACAGTACAAGTGACCATTCCCACATGTTAATGGTAACAAAACCTGCAATCACACTGTCTTCTGAAATCTATTTCAGGAGACATTTTAAAGAAAGGATATAATTTCCCCAATATCAGCAAGTTCTTGAGTAACTAGAGAGAAAATTCCTTCATGGAGTGTATGACTCACATGTACTGTAAAGAAAAGATATATCATCATTTTTTTTAATCTATGAGGCACACTTCCCAGAACACTATAAAATTTTAATTAATAATAATGAATAAATGATGCAGGTATCATGTAGAGTTAGTTACTATGTTTCACCTGCCAATTAAAAGTAAAGATGTCAAATGATGATGTCATTTTAAACAAGGTTCACCTTGTTTTGCAGTCACTATTGTGTGCATTAATACTATTTTTACAAGCATCCCTCTGTAGATGTATGTCCATATATATTCAGCATCAGAAAACAATATATATACATATATGTGTATATGTATGTACATGTATCTGTATATATCTGTATATACATATACATCATATATATCATATATATCATATACATCATATACATATATATGACATACATATACACATACATATTCATATAGATCATATACATCATATATATCATATACATCATATACATACACATAAGCATATATATCATATACATATACATCATATACATATACACATACGTATACATATACACCATATACATATACTACATATACATCATATACATATGCATAAGCATATACATCATATACATACATATACACTATATACATATACTACATATATATCATATACATACATCATATACATACACATAAGCATATATGTCATATACATCATACACATACATACATATACATACATATATATACTGTGTGCTCAGCTGATAGATGCTCTGAATATTTCCATGTCTTACTTCCTAGGATTTGTGAATGAGCTTCACTGCAGAACAAAGATTCTTTGCAGGAGTCATCAAACAATGTGTGTTAAGACAGATGGATTACTATTCTTGTCTTGCTGAGCACAAGGTCATCACAACAGTCTTCACAAAAGGAAAACAGAAAGGTTCTGAAGAGGACATGTGGGCACTAAAAAAGAGATCCAGAAAGTGTTAAGAGCCTAGAAAAGGCAAAAGAAAAGGGCAGAAGTCAGTGCCACTAAGACAGAAAATATTTTGAAAAACTGGGATGTTAAACAAGATTTTAGATTGTGCTAATCCACAAGACTTCAGTTTTTTATTTTAAAGGATTTTTAAGTGTGTGTGTGTGTGTGAGAGAGAGAGAGAGAGAGAGAGAGAGAGAGAGAGAAAGAGAGAGAGAAATATCTACATATAAACTCAATTGCTCTCAGAGCCCAGAAGAGGGAATTAGATCCCCTGGAAGTGGAGTTATAGGCAGTTGTGAACTAATGGACATGGTTGCTAGAATCTGTACTCAGGTCCTGTGGGAGAGCAGCCCACACTCTTAGCCACTGAGGTATCTCACTAGGCCCTGGGCAGTATCTCTACAGCAGGAGTAGGAACAGGAGAAGGTGCCACATGGTCTTACCTCTCACCAGCTAATGAAGAAGGTGTGTATTATGTGAAGGGAGTTAGTTAATGGAACATGATCATATCCATATCCCACTTACCCTTTCCAATCCCATCCAAACAATCCTCCATGTGACTTACTTCCACCTTTATGCCTTCTGGGCTACTTTACTATTGCTGCTGTTTGTTTACCTATTATTATCAATGAAATAATTATTACACACACACACACACACACACACACACACACACACACATGTATGTTTGGGACTACCAACTGGGGAACTGGGGCATGGGCAATCTACCAGTGATCATGCATTAAACAATAATCATAATAAAATTAAAAGAGAAATATAGGACTAGTTCTTATTCTCTCACAAATTATTAGGTTCCAATAGTTCTTCAATAGGAATAGAGTCTGAAATGCACCTCCCTGCATCCACTCATTGTCAAACAAGCTACTTTTAATTAGACTTCTCAGATAGCTGCCTATTTATCATTTTTATTGAACAGAGGTAAGCCATTCCAAAGCAATCAGAAAATTATTGACCTACCCAGTCCCTATGCCGACATGTCCAAAGCATATCTTTGCCATCTTCAGCACACTGATATTTTGAATGACCTAGCAGGAAGTGACATAGTATGCCTTTTAGTGGGCAGAGAAACCTCTCAACTGTTCAGGCTTCCCAGGTTTCCATTCTGCTTAGTGACATTTGTGTCTTGATATTCAATGTTTTACCATAATAGCTCAAATTACAACATAAATGTTTCTTAACAAGTTTTTAACTTATTTTATTTTAATGTGTATTTGGTTTAGAGTGATAGGTAGGAAGCTCTGTATAGGTAAGTCCAGTTGCTCATGGAAGCCAGAAGTGAATGTCTGATCCCCTGGAGCTGAACTAGCAAGTGCTTATGAGATGCTTGAAGTAGCATCTGGGAATCAAACTGCACAATCAAAGTACATGCTTACTAAGTAAAATCATTGCAGTGGAAGGAACATGATCCCTAATTTTGACTTTGTTTTAAGAAAAATGGTTGATTTTCTATAAATAATCATTGCCAGTATTCAAGCCTTATGTGAGTTGTAACCACCTTGGACCCATGAGGGCTTGATGGGGTCGGCAGATGGATGTATTTAGAGTTAGTGGATGGAACTGTGAGTCAGTCAGGTTGAATACACTGACCTGAATTCACTGAGAGTCATTGAGCCTGTTCTAAATCTCAAACAATTTGTCAAAGACACTGAGGTCAAGTCAAGACTGTTTCTTCCTTTCAGAGCTCTGTGTAGTATAACCGATAAAATGCACACATTTATACATGGTTAGCAATTCTCTGAGATAAAATTGACGACATCAATGTTACCTTAAGGAACTCTGCATCTATTCTATGCAGGCATGTATCTACCTGCCCAATCTATCTGAAATTGATTTCTTTGTTTAAAAGCCTTTGAACTTATGGTATTTAAAGAAGGCAACCTGAGTTGACTGTGTAATTCGTTTTGGTAGATAATATCAGTTTTGCTCAATGTTATTTTAACTGTGAACTTAAGAATTTTTAATTGCCAAACTTCTGCAAAGTGCTTACTTCCATTTGCATCTCATTGACAACAGGTAGAAACTTGGATCATTACATATTCTTCAATAGCTTAGTGTCCTGAAGTTTGAAAAGTTAACCAATTTGAAGGAATGTAGAGGTCTCCTGATTTAACTTATCATTCCTTTCATTGGAAGGGACAAGTGTCATCGTTTCTTGTACTTACTAATGTTTATATGGTTCTTATCATGGAGCCTGCCTAAATGGTCTCTGCATTTTCACTTTACTATATCAAATGTTTGTGATAAAAAGTTCACTTTCACTTCCGTCAAGTTTCATTCACTATTACACTCACGTTAGGGAAATCCAGTCTTTGCACTGCATGGTTCCACGAGGAGAATGGATGTACTTGGTTGTGTATTCACTACAAAATTCCCAACGAAGAGTAGCATAGCTTCAATGTCTTACTTGAGATAATCACGGGAACAGGATTTATACATCAGGTGAGTTACACAATGGCTATATACAGCCAAAGTGCTTGTGGAGAACACATATCCCAGATCTAGGATCTGAAGGGTTGAGAGAAGTATCTTTTCAGTCAATCAAGCTGCTGGAGACTTTGTCTTTTTCTGCTGTTTCCCTAATGGCATGGCTTGTGTTGAAACACCATTTGCAGGTGTCAGTGCCGGAACTATTTATTTTCAACTGGTTGCCCACACAGGTTGTATGGATTCTTTCAAGGATTTTTGTTGATGATGAAGCAAGTCACAAACTTAGCAATAACATTTGATACTGGCTAAGTAATTTCATGCATTATGTTTATCATAAAAACCTAACACTTGGACATGGTTGTGCTTTTGGAATGTGGCAGTTGGCTATTTACTGACACATTAGCCAGCTGTGTTCATGGCTAATATGAACACTGTCCTTTAAAGGAAACTTGCACAGCCTCTGCAATCCTCCAGTATTCTGTGCAATGCCTTCCTCAATCCAGTATATCTACAGTAAATGAATTAAATATTTATTTAATTTGGTCTTTTAAATGGTCATTTAAATTGGATCATTTCCACCAGTCACAAGAACATCCCCAAATCCTGAAGTTATTTCACTACCTTAGAAGGTCTGTGATTTTTCACCCAAAATAAGAAGTCAAGCAAAATAAATGTATTATTACCATAAGACCAGCCAACTATCCACTCTACAGTGACACCAGCTTTATAAAGGTGGTTCTAATTTCTAGGTCCTCTTTTACATAAACGTCCACTTTCATGTACCACACATGGTGTAAGTTAGTTGTGTGACTGTCCACAAATAACAAAGACCCTGCAAGTGTTTTAAGTAATGGATCGGCTTATGAATCTCATTCAATAAACATGCAGTGCAGAGTTCCAACAGGCAATCACGAAAGCAGGGTCTAAGCATTTACCTCTGCTGTGCCTAGAATAAGGGTGGCCACCAACAACTACTTAATTTCTACGCTCTCAGAGCATGTTCTAAGATGGAAACCAGAAGAGAATAAATACAAAAGCTCCTACTAAGTCTACTTCATAGAAGCACATGATATCAGCGTTCTTACCTACAAGGGAAACTGGTTTAAAAATACATTTTAGTTAACAGCTTGTATGTTCAAGTAAAAAGTCTTGTGAAGTGACTGATCTCTGCACGCACCCCAAGGAAGTTTCTGTAGAAAGAAATTCTTCACAAGGTTATTTGTGAATGTTTACAAATCCTTAAACACCTGCCTGTCTCCAGAGCAAGGAGATGAGTTCTTGTCTGAGTGTTGACTTCTTGAGTCATGCCTCATTTCCTTTTGTGTCCTGACCTTGAGATCTAGCACTTTCCAGAATTAAGGGCATAGGTAAGATGGCCAGTTGATTATAGTCTGAGACATAGCTGTTCTTTGTACCTGGGAACCTGGGAGAATGTTTTGTTGTTTGGAAAAGTAGCAAAGTTTAAGGGGGTGTGAATTCATGTGGGGAGTTGTTAATTTGGTCTCACACGGCAGCAGGGAAGGTGGTTAATTTCTTTCTTCTATATACTTTCATCTTTGTCTAAATCAACATTTTTTTAAATATTGTTTAAGTATGATCTGCCTTCTTTTTGCTTCAGTTCTCTGGATCCTCCTTATTATCCAAATAATCAGTCTTCAGATCTCTTCCGAAAATCCTTTACATTTTGCCTTTTTACACTTCTGTCTTCACACTGTTTTTTTTTTTTTTTTAATCTGAAGATAATTTTCACTTGTGTTTCATATTTTACAAAACCGAATCTGGACAGCATCTGTTCTCTTCAAGTTTTCTATTATTGTCTCTGGAAAAAAATTACCCAAAGCCAAGAAGTGCTTACTTATATTAATAGTTACTCAGAATGTGGCTTCTCCTCTGCTGCCTTATTTTCCAAAATTCCTCTCTTGTTCCTCTTTCCTTCCTCATCTTTCTCATCTTCCTTCTCTTGTCCCTCATATCTCATATCTCTCTCTCTCTCTCTCTCTCTCTCTCTCTCTCTCTCTCTCTCTCTCTCTTTCTATTTGCTATTCTTTATGTTTGTGAGCCCACTTACCTTTTTTATATCCAGGCTTGTTACTGAGAATACATTAAAATATGAACTCCAAAAATCCATGTACCTACTGTCTTGACCTCAGACAAAGCTGCAGGTAGCAGAGGTACCATCCCTGCCCAATATTCATTTTCCACTGTTCAGACTTCAGTAGCAAGGAAGACTCAGTCTGTGCTTTTGACTCTGTGAGGCCAAGGACAGGCAGAGCTCATCACAAGCCAACCCAATGCTGTTGCCTCTGACCATACTGTACCCCACTTTCCTGTTTTCTCTCAGGCTCCCGTGTCAATAAACTGGCTGGTATTCCCCCTCTGTAAGGCAGGGGATGGAGGTGGGGGTGGGTAAGAGGAAAGTGAGAGAAAATAAATCAATAGAAGAGTATTTTCATTAGAGTCTTCAATGACTGAACCCCATCAGAAGCCTGCAGCTCTCATCGGTTTACATGTCCATCCTCTTGATAGTCTTTTAGCTTAGAGTTAAAATCAGAGCATGAGTGTGCACTGCTTGTCCCTGCAGCAACTTCCATGGTGCTTCTGTTTCGGTTAGTCTCCTGGTCTTCTGCTGTCTTTGTGTTAGGTTCACATCTTAGCAATCAGCTGTCTCTTTCTTGGCTTTGCTTTCTTTTGTTTTAAAGGACAGTATACAGTTAGTACTAATTGGAGCTTGTTCTGGATTTAGATGCCTTTTTTTGTTCTCTGTGAATCTTCATCCGATTCTCACTCTTGTGTTCTGTACTTGAGCCTCTCTTTGTTCATGTCCAAAGCCATATATGGAAGAAACTGCTCATCCTCCAGTGAATAGTATCTTTAAAGGAAGAAATAAGTTTTCTAGGTTTATAAGTTTGTTATAACCTTTAAAAACTTTATAAGTTTTTATAAGTTTGTTATAACCTTTCCCCTTTTAGTCTAGTTCAAAACTTTCAAACGTTCTTTTTAAAAAAATAAGCAGAAAAAATAATGTATATTCTCTTCTGGTATATAATTAAATACAAACATGTGTAACTTATATTGGATAAAATCTAATAATATTATTTTATAGTATTCTTTATTATAAAATATTATATTCTTGTTTATGTATAATTGTTATACCATTATAGAATAGTTTTAAATTCAGTAATGATTGCTACTAGTACAAAATTAAAATTGAGCTTCTCCAAGTAGAAAGTTCTGCATGTCCTCACAATATTTCTCTTTTATAATTAAAATCATTTCTGTGGATACTGAAACCTTTCAAAGTTTCTACTGTCAAGGGATTACTGTGGCAGATGCATTTGTTTCCAAAAATACATTTGACCCTTTACCAGACACTTGTAGAGTCTACAAAGCTTGAAGCACTAGTTCTGCTTTTTATTTTTGTAGTCTGCAATGACTCATAATACTCTTTGTATGAGTTTTAACCTTATATTACTTTATCTTTTTTTGCTATATTCATAAATCAGAGAAATATACAGTGTGACCTCAGAATTCCAGTAATGATGAGAACTGATTAATTAATTCCCAAGAAGTTCATGTATCAAAACATAAAGACTAAACTTTATATATTTTTATAAAATATATCTGTAAAGACAAGAAAGAACAATTTAGTTGTAAAATGTATATATAAAGGAGTATGATTGAAGAAAGGTAAATATAGGCTTCAAATTACTCACAGGGAAATTAACACAAATACTTGTGAACTTCCGTATGTGAATTGTTTCCTTTGTCATTCTTTATGTATTTCCACAGTAAGGTGACTCTGAGTTCACACTTTGTGTGTGCTGGTGTCTTGTTTGCCCTTCAGTTATCTACCCTGTCCTCTGGTCTGTATGTTACATCAGTTGCTTCTTCCATCACCATTGTGAGAAAAATGAGAGCAGAACAGTACAATCCTCCACACAAGCAACAGAAGGACTATCAGAGTAATTTAGCTTATGGCGAATGCCCATGAGAAAGACAGGTCTACTTTATCTATGAAGCAGGCAAAGGACAGCGATACGGTCCTTGTGTTTTACTTAGATGAGCATTGAATAAAGTGGACAAGGATTTCAGGTTTTTTTTTTTTTAACTTACAAAATATGTTAGAATCCCCCCTCCCTCTTTGGTATAAAAGGTTGCTGATGTCATTGTCCTTCTGGGCAATGACTTATTGTGTGTTGATTCAGAGACTGTCATGTGTTGAGTGTTTTACAAGCATTCATGAGTGAAACCTTCTTCATTATTCTCAGCGTTTTCTCCATAAACATAAAGAAACAGTGTTCATAAGATGCCTCAGGAAGACAGTTGCTCCTAGCCTGCTTGGTGTTGTGGAAAGGCAGGAAAAAGCAGTGTGGTTATTTCAGTACCAGTCCACGCAGCTGGAAAGCAGAGCTGAAATCAGAACTCAGGCTTCTAGTTTTCACCTTCTGCATCAGTGCTCTTAACTCTGGAATCCTGACACCCTGCTGAGGAAATTTATGCTTTATAACTTCTGCTTTTGTGGTGATAGTGAGGCATACTCTATGGTGACAGATCAGACACAAATTAAACATGAACCTGGTGATTATGTTTTTTCCCCCTTGAATCAAAAAAAAAAAAAAAAAAGAGTCATAGAGTTCTAGTGTTTCTTACAATTTTGCTTCAAAATTAATAGTCTAAATATTTGTAGGAAGTATGTCACAGGAAGACTTGACTCTACTAAAAGTAAAATTTTTATGGTGTATGCATAAAGTAGAAATCTGGAATTATTTTTAAATTTTGTGCATTTTTTTTTAAAAACTTAACCGACCTAAGTTCCAAGGCTATAGCACGCTCAATTATGCATGAGAAAAATAGATTCTTTGTGTTTTCTCAAATACTTAGCTATAGAGTCTGTTTATTCATCAAAGTATATTGAAGGTACAAATTTTAATTTAACAATTAATTTAACAATTTAATTTGCACACAACAAATTTTAATTTAACAATTAATATTGAAAGCATGTGATCTGTTTGTGGCATACAATGACAGAATCCATTTAAGACTGAGTGATGTGAAGTGACCAATACTTAGGTTGTATTGCCAAATGTTATATTTACTTTTACTAAAAAGTAGATATTGATAAGATAAAAGTCTCATGATGGGTTTTCTTTTTGCATTCTTTTAGAAAATGTGTCTGTGTGTGCAAGTACTTGTGAGTACACATGCATGTGAGCGTGTGTGCCTGTGAGTGCATGTGCCTGTGAGTGTGTGCCTGTGAGTGCATGTGCCTGTGAGTGTGTGTGCCTGTGAGTATGTGTGCCTGTGAATGCATGGGTATGTGAGCATGTGTGCCTGTGAATGCATGGGTATGTGAGCATGTGTGCCTGTGAATGCATGGGCATGTTGGTGCATGTGCCTGTCAGTGCTACCAATGATACATTTTTGATAATTTGTTGTGGAGGACATCATCAATAAGAAAGGCCATGAAGATACCTCTCCAAAGCCCCTAGTTCAGCCACCAGGACTGGAAAGGTGGGAACAGCCAAGGCAAATGAGCCTAGATTGATATTATATTCTCCCAAGAAGCTCCTCTTTCTGCAATTTATGTTACCATAAAGAAAGGATTTTGTTTACTGCCTTGACAACTCTGCCCTTCCATCTTCTCTGTGTGATAGAGTTGGTCTTTCTTCTTATTCCTGAACCAAGGTGTAAGAGTGGGAGTGAGGAGTATGGAGAAAATGATGTCACTAACACAGTCTCTAATACCTAGAATAGCAGGAATGGCTGAGGCTGAATCAAACCGCTTCTGGCATGTAATGGAATCCACGTCTCTAGTTTGTCAAATGCTCTTTCCAAATTCTAGATTGACTTTTTGTTTTATTTTTCATGTGTATGTGTGTTTGCATGTGTGTATATATGTATGTGTATGTTTATGTATGTGTATGTGAGAATGCATGTGTGTGTGTGTGTGTGTGTGTGTGTGTGTGTGTGTGTGTGTGTGTGTGTGTATTTTGGTAGAATATTGTGTCCTTAAGGAGATCTCTCTGCATCTGAAACTAGGCTGCCCTAGTAAGTCTTATCTGTGACAGAGACAAAATTACTGGAACTAGATGGCAAGCCAAACTAGCAGAATGTTTGAGCTTTGGGTCCAAGTGAAAGACCTTGCCATATTATGTAAAGTGGATATCAAGAAAACACCAAATCTGAACCTCTGAAAACCACTTTTGTACTAATACAGATGTACACAGCATACAAATACACAGATACCACACATACACATATCACATAAACCATAACCAGAAAAAGAGGTGTCTTTCTACCTCACCTCTACAAAGCCTGGATATTCTTTAGTATCTAAAAGGTGATCTCTGCCAAGTTCTCCATAATCATTATAATATCATGTTTGATATTTTTCACTATATTCTATACAATTGTAACAATAGTTTTGCATCTTTGTATTTCTGAATAGCATTAGCTGCAATTAACTCTCTAATTTTAACTCTGTTACAATTTGAAGTTAATGTTTAACTTCAAATAATTTATCTGAATTATTATAATATTCATGAACACATTCTTCAATATATCCCATTTACTGTAGTTAGTCTGAACATTCACTGGAAAGGATTGTAAGCAAAATAATAATAATAATAATTCTGCTCTTGTTGCTGCTGCTGTTGTTGCTGTTACTCTTGCTGTTAAGCCACTGTTGTGGTTGTTACTGTTGTTATTACTGTTGCTGCTGCTGTTGTTGCTGTTGTTGTGGTTGTTATTGTTGCTTTTGTTCTTCTTATTGTTGTTATTATTGTTGTCTTTCAAATTGGGCTGAGAACAATTACTTTTGTTGAGACCAACTGAATTCCACTTACTGAAGAACATTCCTGTTTCACTACCATCAGGTTTTATCTACAGCACCGTTAGACTATGTTGTTTGAATAAATTTGGTTATATTCCATGAATTCCATTCATGGTTTTCTTTCTTTTGGGGGGGGGGTGTGGGTATTGTCTTGATGACTGTATGTGCGACTTCAAATGAAGAGAGTGTAACACTGCTGAGAATGATGGTCTAATAGCTAAAACATTTGAGAAGACAAAAGGTTCTCTTCAATAAATACTTGCAATTCCCCACTCTGTGAAGCAATGGAAACTATCAGGTTTTTTTTTTTTTTTTTTAATGATACATAAGAATGGGTGAACACTTCAGTTGCATTTCCTCACATAACTCTCTGTTTCTGGATGTGTGCCTGTCTCTTGGATAGATTTTAATAAATATTAATTGAATAAATGATTACATCTTCCTTTTGATACTTTCTTCATGTATTTTTAAAGCTAACAAATTCTATCCTAAAACCAAAATGGTTTCTAATATGAAATTTAATTTGTTCTTATAAATAAAACATGCTGTTTTGATATTATTTTATTAATTTATTTTTAAAAAACATATTAAGAACTTATTTCTGAGAATGTTGATAGTTCTTGTTATTTATAAATGCCAGGTATATCCCCTTGATTGTTGTTATTGATTATTTCAACCGTTTGAGATTGTGATCAGAAACAGCTACAAAGTTACAATGCCCATCTAACCTACAACTTCCCATGTGATTTGGTCTTTCCAATTGCCCACTAGTAATCTCAACTTCATGAACTACTACATTTTTCCCTTTTATCATTTGTTGATTCACGTGCCTGTTATCAGAATTATCCATTCTTTTCTCAGTGTCCTTTGTTTTTAAAGATGTTCTTGGAGATCTCACTTATCTGATAAAGAAGTCCACTGGTACATGCTTCAGATTTGCTTTAAAATAAGACTTGCTGTATTTCATACTCAATGTGTGAGTAAAATTGGATGAAAGAGTTTTTCAGTGAAAGGCGTGAATGCTGGGGGTGGATCCCTAAACACAAATTTGATTCAGATTTTGGTTCAGGCAAAGTGACTCAAGCAGGAAGATAATTTTTCATATTAAATTTAAATGTAATATGTTGAATAGTTAAGAGTTAAAAATGTCTATCCATATTTCAGATGAGGGGTTCTATGTAAGATAGCATGAAAATGTCACTACCTTAGCCATGTGGAAAGAAAAAAATTCAGTGTTTAGAAATTAACACTTCTACTTAAAATGTTCACATTAATACCTGGCAGTTTATAATTAATATAACAATATATTTTGGGCTAAATGATAACAGGTAGCCAGTGGGTTCCAAAAATGGGAGAACCTGATCATGGTTAGTAAAAATAAGTGAAGAAAATTTATCCAGAGCCTAGACTGAAAACATCTTCTCGGAACATAAAGCTCCCTTAAGCTCTGTCTCCAAACATTAATGTTATTGGCAGAGTTGAGTGTGAAATATGCTTAAGTTACATGTACTTTACTATACATACTGCATTTTAAAGTAATGAGATGTTAATATTTAATTTACACATTGGCTCAATTTCTTTACTGATTTTTTTCATTTTCTTCATATTTGAAAGAAAGTAAAATACAAGTTAAGACAACAATAAATAAACATTAAATAAATAAATGAAAAGGAAGTTGTGACAGGACAGAAAAGGTTCTAAACAAATGGTCCAGAAATGCAGTCACACTGTGACACATTAAACAAAATATATATAGTTATCAAATACGTATTTTACCATAAGCTATGGCAGTCTGTGCTGAGGGTATATATATGCAATCCTCTGCTATATCTATGTTATGTATTTAAGTGAAGCATCATACCAGTATATAAAAATGTCTCTCTAGAAGGTTTTTCTGACATCAATGCCATTTACAAGATGTCAAAAATCACAGAATAAGACATCAAAGCATTCTATAGGCTGAGGAAACTCTGCTCAGATGTATCTTCTCTGACACAGAAAAACCTTAGCCCCATTTTTTGTGTACAGAGTTACCATGCATTTATACATATCAAACAAAGCAAGTTTACTATCTTCTACTTTCCATACATTAGGCTATTAGCCTGGCTTTATGCTGTAGTGTCACTTGAGACTAGGGTTCTTTCCTCAGATGGTAGCACTACAGGGATGTCCTGCTCACAGGTTGTCAGCCAGAGTCACTTTACATGTGAGGACCACAGCTCTTTTTACATGTATCCATAGCTCCCTTCATAAGCATAGGAAAATTCAGCTGCTATATGTTTATAGGGCTAGAAAAGATCTCTCTCCTTAGATGATTTCTGGATTGTCATTTTGAAGACTAACCTGTTTAGAATTCTGTTTATGTTCCCCACATAATACAAGAGTTATATAACTTGTATCACTAGAATCAAAGAAAATCTTGAGTTTTTAATTATGTTTATTTGTGGAGTAGTGTGTGTGTGTGTGTATGCATATATACATATACTACAGTTTAAGTATGGAGTTCATAGGACAGGTTCGGAAAGTTCACTCACTTCTGCTACCATGTATGAGACAAGGAGTGAACTCAGTTTATAAGTCTTGAACTCCACCTACTCTACCAACTCACAGGCTCTGTGTCATTTTTTAAACATGTAATTATTCATGTTGTTAGGAAATTCTGTGCAATTTTGTGTAGCAATGATTTGTTATTTTTTTACTTAATTATTTTAAGAGCTATATAAACACAGCAAAATTCATTTGCAAAGTGAAAATGTAGGTGGTTTCTGTTTGTCTTTCATTTGGTTACATTTTTTATCTTTTGGTGAATTCACAAAAATCTGTATGGATTCCTTGTGAACATTTACATAAGAATTATACAAACCTTTATCACAAACTATTAGTTTCCCAAAAGCTGTAAAGAATTTGGCTTATGAATGATGCCTTACATGAGATTGAGGTATCCTTGTTTAGCATTTGCAGTGAAGCACCCCAGTAGCTCCCGCCCTCCCCCTTCACTTCCTGCCTTTTTCTTCTTTTTTTTTCACTGTCTTCTTCTTTTTCCTCCTCCTCCTCCTCTTTCTCCTCCTCCTCCTCCTCCTCTCCTCCTCCTCCTCCTCCTCCTCCTCCTCCTCCTCCTCCTCCTCCTCCTCCTCCTCCTCCTTCTCCTTCTTCTTCTTCCTGGAGACATATACTTGTACTGTTAAGAATTTCTATGAGCATCATGCAGAATGCACTGTTTTGGTGTGTTATTTATTTATTTTCATGTCTTCATTTAAGATTTCTATGTAGGTCCCTTCCCTGTCATAGACAGAAAATAAAATAATGATAATTGATTAAGGACTCAAAATTAAGATATCATGTAAAGCAATTACACACATTCAAAAACAATATCAGAAAAAAAGGAAAAAGCAGAAATACAAAATCAAAAGAACTCATGATGTTAATTGTCAGAAGCCATCTAGGAAAGGCAAAGCCAGGCAAGTTAATTTTCTGGAGATGGCCCACCCTTTTGCATAGAATATGATGTGTGAGTTATAAGAATGTAAGATCCTTAGAGATTTCAAACAGGGTTGGTTCTTGATGTTGAGAAGCGTTTCCTATCACTATTACAGAGCCTAATGATTCCTTGGCATCAGCTCACCTTTTTGGGTAGATTTTCTACAGATCAACATGAAGATGTACTTTTATCTAGTAATGCTGTGTAGAGAAACTGATGATTTCATAATTCCTGATAATAATTTTTTATAGAAATCCTAAATTTATACAAGTATTTTGAAGCCCTTCATAGAATAAAAGCTGCATGCATAGCTCTGTAAATCTTCATGTATTATGGGCTAATTTGTACTAGAAAAAAAAAGTAGACTTGAGACAAATTTACAATCAAGAAAAGCATTTCTTCTAGGTTAGCTGTGAAAGCATTATCTGATAACTAAAGGTCATAAACAGGAAATGGAAAATGTATTGTAGTTCCAAGGACAGAACATATAATATTGGCTAGCTTTATCTACACAAAATTCAAAGCTAATAAGACACAAGGCAGATGATTTGTCTCTTGACAAAAAACCAAAACCAACCAACCAAACACACACACACACACACACAAACACAAAAACACAAAAAGCCATGCTAACTTGTGACATAAAAATTATTGCTTTAAACTTATAATGAACTTCTGGTGCTGGTAATAGATAATGAGTGTTTAGTGAGATTTTAGTATTAATGGAAAGACATCTAAACAATTCTGTTGTGAATCCTTAAGTCTTATTGATCTATAATATAAATTATTCTTTTAAACTTACTATGAATTTATTGAAATGTAAAAGCATTTAAAAAATTATGTAGTCAATACTGTTGTGATGGTTTTACCTGGTAGTTGTATGAGGTAATATTTAGAGAAAGTCTAAATACTGGAAACCAAAATCAAAGGAAAGTGTAGGTTTCTTCTGCTTCCTATTGGGTGAATTTTTTTTCTGTGTGCTTCAATTTTTCTCTCTTTTCCTTGTTTCCTTCTTTCTTTCTTTTCTTTTCTCTCAGGTTAAAGAATTCCAAGCCTCTGGTCTTGTTACCAAGGGACCTTTGAGCCAGAGAGAAAAGAGTCCTAACAATTAAGCTCTTTTGCTTAATCTCCTGCTGCCAACAGCAGGAGTTAATTACCAGAAGCCAGTGGCTTTAGGCCTAAGAATAGCACAGAGTTCAAGAGGACAGAAGAATAGCCAAAAGTAAAGAAGCTTTGGCCCTAATCACTGATTCCATACACCTTTGCTCCCTTCCCCAGTAATCCCTGTGATGCTGGGCTGGACACATGCAGTTTGTGAAAATAATGCATTCTGGCAATGAATTCTTACATGCCCTACTCATGGAAATTCTAATGATACAAAAGAGAAACTGACATCATCAAAGAGCCTGAAAATCAAAACTGATGACCATCATACTCTGAACAGTAAATAGAATACCTAGGAGATTTTTATCCAGAATTCCCTAGCCAGGGGAAGCCCTGGCTGCCCTGTGATACCGCAGGTCCCCATATACAACTGAAAGGCAGATGTGCATTTCCTCAGGTGAGTGAAACACAAGCTCCACCATCAACCATGTGTTTAAAAACTAGAAACAATAAACAAAGCTTCAAGATTTAATTATCTTTTTAAAAATATTACAAAACAGTATAATATCCCACAAAAATAACCAATAGCAACAAATCCTTGAGAATTTACTGGTAAATAATTTTTAAAACAAAATAATTTAATGGTAAAATAAAAATACTTTAAATAAAATTAAGCATATCTTATTCAAGAACTGAGAGATGCATATAGATACTGCTGAGAAAAAAATTAAAAAAAAAAAAAAAGAAAAACACTAAAGCTTTAAAGCTTTGTGTTTCAGAAGATGAAGACTTCAGATGGATAGACTGGACAGTCACACTCAAAGACACAAAGATGAATCAAGAAAACCAATAAGGGAAATTTTTATAAATAAGGAGAAGCAAAGTAGCAAAACATTAAAGTAACAGGAATGATTACTTACTTACTTACTTACTTATTGTTCTCTCACATGTTATACTCCAACTAGAATTTTCCCCCTTCTTCTCTCTTCATCTCTCCTTTCCTCGAGATTTTTTCCTCTCCCATTTCCCTTCAGAAAAGAGCAGGCTTTCTGGATGTATCAACCAAATTTGGCAGAACAAGTTATAATAAGACCAGACACATACCATATATGAAGGCTGAATGAAGTAACCTAGTAGAAGGAAAAAACAAACCAGCTGAAATAGTCATAGTCAGCTTCTTCATCCACTGTTAGGAGTCTCACACCAAGAACACCAAGCTATACAACTATAACACAGACAGACAACATAGGTCAGAATTGTGCAGGCTCCCTGATTGTTGCTCCAGTCTCTGTCAACCACTTTGAGGCCTGGTTAGTTGATTCTGTGGGCTTTGTTCTTATGGTGTTCTTTACCCCTCTGACTTCTACAATTCTCTTTGGCAGAATTCCCCAAACATTAATGTTTGGCTGTAGGTCTCTGCCTCTGCTTCTATCAGTTGCTGGATGAAGTCTCTTGGATGACAATCTTGCTAGCCTTCAATCTATAAGTATAGCAGAATATTATTAGGATTATTTCACCCATAAAACACAGAAAATAAACCAACAAAAACAAACGTACACATGTGTGCATACGTGTGTCCATCCAAATGTACACACGCACACACTTACATATAAATCCACACACACTACTACACAACAGCAACAACAAACTAATAGGCATTAACAATCATTAGTCTTTAATGTCTCTCACTATCAGTGGATTCAATCTCCCAATAAAAAGACACAGGCTAAAAGAATAAATGCAAAAAACAGAATCCATACATACAAGAAACATATCTCCCCAACAAAGATAGTTATTACCTCAGAGTAAAGGACTGCAAAATTATTTTACAAGAAAATGGACCCAAGAAACAAAATGGTATAGCTATACCAATATCTAACAAAAGAGACTTCAAACCAAAATTAAACTTCTCATAAATACAGTTTAAGAACTGTGTATGTGAAAAAGCATGAAAACTGTTCCTTTCAGATAGAATATATCATAAAATAGAAAATCTAAAAGCTATTCAAATTTAAAAGGGGGGAATATTATTGTGTATCTTCCAGAAAAATGAATTCAAAGATAATTTGAAAAATAAATATTAACAAATTACATAATGCTGATAAATATAACCACATTTCAAATTACCACCAATGAGCATGGGAACTAGAATGAGAAAATAGAAAATGTGACCACAGTTACAGTAATTAAATCCTCAATTATTTTTGAATTCACAGAAATAGAAGTATGACCATATGTTGTCAGTGAATGCAGTGAAAAATCAAGTGTATTTTCAGATTTAGAAAAACAGAGGTGTGATGAAGACAGTATGATTCCATGAATCTTCATTAAGTTTATGTCAAGTAAAATACATCACAAGGTTAGAAAATTATCACTTTATTCCAAATGTATAAACAAAATTTTCATATCACATGGAAAGTTGCATAAGGCACATAGCTCATTATAGAAATGGAAAACTATTTTTATATCACAAAATAACACTGCACAGTAAAAAAATAGTATTACTTACAAATATTGCACATTCATCTCAATAATTTTCAAAAATTATTAGGTAAATTCCAACAGTATCTCATGTTTAAATTGATTATATAATGACATTTCTTCTGCTTATTGAAGAACATTGAGAAAATCTATCATTACACACTGTACAAAAGATGTAACCCACAATATTTTTCTTGTAAGATAATGAAAAGCAAGAGGACCTGTCTTATTTTAGTGGCTCCATTCATGACAACTTGATGTGATTAATACAGGAAAGGACAGGAGTGTAGCAAAACTTCAGATTGTTGATTTTTGTATATGTGCATGGGCTTGTGTGTGTGTGTGTGTGTGTGCGCGCACGCGTGTGCGCGCGCTCGCACGTGCAAATGTGATTTATTAGAGTGGTTTGTGGGTTTTGGTCTAGAGAGTCCAGCAATGTCTGTCTCCCAATGGAAAGACGAAGGATCTAGGTCAGTGTACAAAACTGAATGCCTGAGCAGTCCCAAACTGACTCCTGTGTCCTGAAGAGCTGCTCATCTTCATTCTGCCTAGAAATCCTGAAGAATTAAGATTTAACAACAGGGAAAGTATGTTGAGAATCCTCAGCAGCATACGTGAACTCGCTGATGAGAATGACAACAAGTAGGCTAAAAGCAATAGCTTCCTTCATCCATGTTCTTTACTGTGCTCTGCCACCAGAAGGTGTGGCCCAGATTTAGCCTGGATCTTCATACCTCAAATGATCCCATCAAGAAAATTCTTTATAGATGTATACAGCTTCTTGTTTAGTCGATTCCAAATATAGTCAAGTTGACAACAAAAATTAAACATCATAGAGAATATTTAAGTTCATATGTTTTAAAAATTCTTTTAAAATCCCATCAAATTACAAAAGCCTATGAGAATGAGTAAGTGAGATCAGTGTATTACCATGGAATAGGTTCAACACTCAAAAGTAAATTTCAAGTGTAGTAGTTACCATCATGCTTGGTTCACTCATTGTAGCCAATGTACCACTATGGTAGGGATGCTGGTTGGTGGTGCTAATGATTACAGGAAGAATGCTGTTGAAAATTCTGGGAGAACAGAGGCTGGGTCAGGAATAAGGGCATTACAATAAATATATGCATTTTCTGCTTAGATTTTCTATGAACTTAAAAGTGCATTAAAAATATAATCAACAAGGCAAATCTACAATTTTACAGTACAGAAACTTTATAGTTAGAAAATAAAAGTATGAAAATTACATTCTTAGTGAAAAAGTAATAAAATACTGAACCATGAATTTATCTAAAGATGAAATATTTATACACAGAATGCTATTCCTGATGATTGAAAGCCACTGAAGACCTGGGTGCTTACAGGTAGCTCTGATTCTCATGAACTTTCCATCATTTCCTGCTTGTTCTCCTTTCGGGTCTTACATGAGGCAGCAGGAGTCAACAGCAGATGCTGTGCTGGAAAATTCTCTGTGCTATCAATATGGGCTCATAACTGCATATATCTGTCTTTCTGGACTCCAGTTCAGTTCTTGTGTGTACTCTACATTAGTGATTTCTCTTGTTTCTTATAGCATCACTGCATTATTGTGTGCTGTTTCTAGAACCATCTCCCTGGTTGTCATGTAAAAAAAATCTCTGTAGTTTGTATAATACAACTATAATAAACCTAATCACTTTGTCTAGATCATTGTTCTATGATCATATACAAGAAATCTTCTCTCTGAAGAAAATAAACAACAAAGCATACAATGGAGTGTACCCTTCAGCAATTCCAGAACAAACTGAAAGAGCAACTCACTGTTTTATCCCATCAGTGCCTCTTCTCAGAATGAGTTTATTTCCTTTTTGTCTCTTCTGAGCCTCTGGTGATGGCAAAAATCACAGAGTGCTTTTGTCTACACCTGCAATACTGTAGTTTTATTGCTGTTACACAACATTTATGCATTGCAACTCTGTTCTCAAATATAGTTTTTATTTCCATATAATCGCTTCAACTTATTAACTAATTGTATTTGTAGTGTTTGTTTCCACAAAATCTCATTTTGAAGACATAGTGTTAGGAGTTCACTGTAGCTGCCCAAAATTTGTAAATTAATCCACAACAGAGTGAGTTTTTATACAAAATACAAAATGAGAGTGAACAGTGATCTTATAACCAACAAATGAAAGTCAGAACAGTTTAGGAAGAATTGTGGTCACCTTGGGTTCAAAGTGGACCTGGATCAACACTTTATATAGAAATAACAAAAGAGAGAAGAGGAAAGTGCAATGTAAAAAGAAAGGTTTGTGTTTCATGAGAGCCATTGAGAAAGTCTAAATTCAGTTAATGGAATAAAAGAATGAATATAAAAGCACCTATCTCTCAAAGTATTTTACCTAGACTGTGTTAGGTTTTCTATTGCTGTGAAGAAACACCATGACCACCACAACTCTTATTATGGATATCAGTTAATTTGGGATGAATTATACTTCAGATTAGTTTATTATCATCATGGTGAGAAGCATGGTGCCATGAAGGAAGGCATGGTGCTAGAAAAGTATTTTAAGAGTTTTATACCTGGTGCAGTAAGAGAGAATGACACTAGGTCTGGATTGAGCTTCTAAAACCTCAAAACCTGCTTCCAGTGACTCACTTCCTCCAATAAGATCACACTTACCTCAATAATGTCACCTCCTAATAGTGATACTTCCTATTTCCCTGTGGGGACCCATTTTCATGCAAACCATCACACAGAATCAAAATGAATCAATGACATAACAAAAATGATTTAATATTTCAAAAAATGTAAATATTTATTAATTTATTTATTGTATTAAAAGATATTTTTATTGGATATTTTATTTATTTACATGTCATATGCCTTCCACTTTCCCGATTTCCCATCACTAGAAAAAAACCCTTATTCCATCCCCCCTCCTCCTTTTTGCTATTATACCATTTTAATTACATGTAAGTATTATGGTCAATTCTAGGTTGAGGAACTAGCAATGCAATAAATGCAAATAGTCAAGGAACAAACAAGAAAAAAAGACAAATAGTCAAAGAACAAGCAAGATGATAAACAAAATTCCATGAACACTTCCTTGATCACTGTTTCTAGGGGCTTATCAGGATGACCAAAATATCTGAGCCTACTTCCCTTTCCTATCCCAAAGTCATTTTCATGTCTGAAGCCTACTTCCTTGTTCTAGCCTAAAATTTCGATTCCTGGATGAAATTACTTCTTTGCTGCTCTGTTGAGCATTGATGCAGCAGATAGTGCTGATAAAATTACCCGTGGACTGAGGTCAATATTTCTATTTTGGTCAACCTTCAAAAATGGCACATATAGCTTGATCATGCTAGCCATTTGTTGCCTTGGGAATACTTTTATTCCTGTCCATTCCATTAAAGCTTGTCTTTAGCAACATCAACCTGTTGGCAGCCAAAGTACATGGCTTGAACCTGAATATGGACCCCCAGGTAGAGTTATTAAATTAACAGGCTGGCAATCCAAAAATGGGTAAGATTCTGCACAGAGCCTTACCAACCTAAGACATAAGTGCACTGCTTTTGATAATGCACATTCCATGAAGGGTAAGGAAGGCATTCTTGTCAAAATGACTTAAGACAGGCTCACTCTTGTTTATGAAATAAAAAAGGGAAAGAGGCAGAGAACTTTAGGGCTGCCTGGCAAGAATCTGACATTGGCCAAGGACAAGGAAGTGGGCTTCAGATTTTTTTTTAAATAAAATAATCATGTGGAAAATAACTGAATTATAGGATCTTAGATTATTCTCAGTATCACTAGCTATGAGAATCTTCTGAATAAAATCCAGAATCAGATTTCATGTCTTGTATTCTATGCCTTCTATGATCAAAAGAAAAATTGTAAGTTTGGCAGGGACATACAGAGAGCTTTCTCTTCATTCATGTCCAAGCGTTAGCCTAGAGTTCCCTAAAATGTTAAATAATGCCAGATTCCTTGATATTTCCATTGTGAAGCACAAACCAAAGATGTGATAAATGATAGATACTAGATTTCTGTATGTGGTGATTTAACCTAAAAGATGACTAACAGTTATACAATTTCTTGGAATCAATTCAAAACAAATAACTCTATTCTTTAAATTATATAATTAAATTATCTCTATTTATCTTAATAGTGTTGGTATAATCAAAAGAAATACTGTATGTAATAGTTTAGATAAGCAGTAACTGTGGTATGCATTATATAATGTATATATTTAACTTAAGAATGTAACTGTGTGTGTTCATGAATAATGCTCAATTATTACACTTTGCTAAGGCAACTTGTAAGTTTTTCACAGATAAAAATTAAGTTTCATTAGTTTCATTTCACTAGTATTTTGTTTATTGCTTTTTTTGATGTTTTAGATTCCTTACATATACTCTAAGGATATTTGAAATCCAAAGTATATTTTAAGTATCAACTAAAGATACAATAGTCTGAGAAATATAATTAATAAATTAGATGACTAGAGTAAGAGATCAACAGGACATGGGTTTGGTGAAGCATGGCTGACACTTTCTGGTATCATAGGGGTTTGTGGGAAGCATAGCTGACTCTTCCTGGTATCACATGGGTTTGGGGAAAGCATGGCTGACTCTTCCTGGTATCACAATGTGTAGAAACATCAATCAAATTCTGAAAAACATTTGCTACAACCATAACATGAAGGTCATACCCTTCACCAGGCCATACCTTTACCAGGTCACACACTTTACCAGCTCACACACATTACCAGGCCACAGCCTTTACCAGGTCACACTTTTTACTAGGTCACACCCTTACCAGGTCACACTCTTTACCAGGTCACATCCTTTACCAGGTCCCACCCTTACCAGGTCACATCCTTTACCAGGTCACAGTCTTTACCAGCTTACACCCTTTACCAGCTCACACCCTTTACCAACTCACACCCTTTGCCAGGTCATGCTTTTTACCAGATCACACCCTTTACCATGTTACCCTCTACCAGGTTACACTCCTTACCAGTTCACAGTATTTACCAGGTCACACCCTTTACCAGGTCACACTCTTTACAAGAACCCTTTAGACATGTCATCTGTCACTCATTCACTTAAACTAATTTCTTCAAAATGTTCAGTAAATTAATCTTAAAGCATGTTACTCACTATTAAAATGTTTTAAATGAAGTATGGGTCCTTGCTGTAGACACAGAATGTGAATGAAAATAAATACTAAATTCACCATTTCAGGCTGAACCTTTAGACCAAAAATATTTCAAAATTGGCAAGTCTAATCAAATGCTTCTCCGGCCCAGAATCTATGCAATTAACTTGACACAATTTAATCTGTAATCGAATGTGCAATGCTGGGAATGTTCTTTGATTTAGAAATGTCAGCTGTAAATTTTACTCTGATTTTAATTTATCTCCATTAAACAACAGCTCACAGTAGAATTAGCCTGTGAAATACTGAAACTTTTTTTTCACTTTCCTGGTTGTTAATACTTCATTAGAATAAAATAAGTAAAGTATATAATCAATTTAAGTAGTTTAATCTAGTCCCCTTTAATTTGATGGGAAAATTGTTTTCTCCTTTATCACAGGTACTATTTTTGTGTGTTCCCCAAAGAAAAATCAATAGGAAAATTTTTACTGAGCCTAACACTTTCCATTTAAAAAGAAAACCTAGGTCTTAGATACCTGTGTTATTTTTCTTAATCATAGAACTGTCGTATCAGAGCAGTTCAGTGTTTAATGTCCTGGAGTTTTCAATGTTGTTTTCTTTGTTGAGTTCTGGAAATACATAAAAGCAAATGAAGTTTAACTCAACTATGTACATAATATATGAATTTTATGTGACTGCAACTACTCATTTCTTTGTAAAGTGATATCATGGTTGGATTGTTGGTGGGAAAAAGCTAGGAAACCGCTGCTCAGCTGGGCTTCCCTATTCTGTTAGTTAGTGTCCTAGGGTGGACCAGGTTCTTATAAACCTGTATCAAGAGGTTTTGCTGTATGATAGAGCTGACACTGATCTGTAGTCCTGGGACATTGTGCAGAACAGTTAAGTCAATTTTAAAGGCCAGTAGAATACTAATATTTAATGCACAAACAATAGTAAAGTTAGACTGCAATTATTTTAGGAATAATGAAACATACTTCAATACTGTCTTTAAATCTGTATTTGTTTTATATTTTATTCAAGTCTTATTTTCATTTTCTCAATAAACTTATGTCAACTTCAATGTAATAATCTTGTTCCTATCTTAAATATTGTTTTAACTACTAACATAGATGAATGAAATTATTTACCTCCACAAATGACTTAATCATTATTTTTTAAATGAGTAATATTATTTTAATGGTTTATTTGCATGGGTTTTCATGAAGGTATATGAGAGTAAGTCTAGTGTCCATGGAGGCCACAAATATGGGGTCTTTCAGAAGCTGGCAACTGTGAAACCCCAGTTTTGGTGTTGTAAACATCACACTGACCCTCTGTGAGAGCATTGTGTGCTCTGAACTACTGAGGCATCCCTGTAGCCATATATTATTACTTCATAGTATGTAGCGTATCTTGTGTGGGAGTTCTATGTTTGATTAGTAAATATATTTTGTTCCTTTTCAGTAGTTTGATCCATTACTATAGCACTGCCAATGATTCAGTCTCCCAAGTTCCCCTTTAATCTTAAAAAATATCTATTTCATTTTCATTATTGAATAATTATTTACTTATCTTGGGAATATAAGTATAATATTTGTTGTTAACATTATAAGCCTTAATTATTATTTCCCATTATGTTCTGGTTTTTGTTATTTCTATAAGTAATGTAATTTCCAGTTTTATTTTTCTTTTAAACATGATATATATTATATTTTTAGTTTCTTTAGAAATACTCCTTGGAGCAAGAGAGATGGCTCAGAGATTAAGAGCACTGGCTGCTCTTCCAGTGGTCCTGAGTTCAATTCCCAGCAACCACATGGTGGCTCAGAATCATCTATAATGGAATCTGAGGCCTTCTTCTGTCATGTAGGTGTACATGCAGATAGAACACTCATATACCTAAAATAGCTTAAAAACTTTTTAAGCACACTGTAACTGTACCTATAAGTGACTGTAAATAACTTCTATCACATTTTTTATCCTGATGTGTTTCCCTATACATTCTTTAAGTTGATGACTTTTATCAGTTTTAAAAAGTCATTTATTTGTAAAAGAGTGAACCTCCAGTATTTCTCATTTAATTTCAGTTTTTATATCTTGTGTATTACATATGCCTTTTTTCTTTGGGGAATTCATTTAACTTTTTTTCCCCATTTCTAGATTTTACCAATTTTCTTTCTCTTTGTGTCTAATAAACTATAGGTGCCCATTCTTTAAATTCTCATGGTAAAATTTCTTTAAAAATTGTATTTGTCTGATGACAATTGGACTACGCATCATTCTGTGATTATAGAAGAATATCATTAAAAATCACTTCATTGGCTTCTTTTGACTAGGATTCTATCTATCCTAGGTCTCTGTTTTCAATTTCTGGGTTCTGGACCTTCAGGCAGCACCAGAGTTGGGGTCCCTCTAGGCACTATCTTTATCTCAGCATATCTTGTAGGCAGGACAAATTGTAGGTCAAATATTTTGTGTGTGAGTTGTGTCCTTAGCCCTCACTTGTAAGTTTAATTTTTTTCCTGGTTACAGAAAATAGCCAGTTCAGGCTTCATCCAGCAGCTGATGGGAACACATGCAGAGACCTATAGCCAAACATTAGGCAGATCTGGCTCAGGAACTCTTGGAAGATGGACAGGAAGAACTATACTGCCCAGAAGGGCCAAGTGCACTACAACAAAAACAATAGAGTAAAGTAATATGGGCTCATGGGGATTCAGAGAGACAGAACCAACAAACAGGGAGCCTTTATGAGACTCATCTATGCCCTCTGAATATATGTTGCAGTTGTATAGCTTGTTTTTCTCATGGGACTCCTAACTGTGGGAGCAGTGACTGTTTCTGACTCTTCTGCCAGTTTTTGAGATACTTTTCCTTGTGTTGGATTGACAATTGGCCTTAAAAAGAAGGGAGGTACCTACTTTTAGAGCAAATTGGTATGTACTGTTGGTTGATAGTTATGGGAGGGTTGCTCTTTTCTAAAGAGAAAAAAAAAAGAGTGGATGGGGAGGGGGAAGGGGCCAGAGGTAAGGGAGGGGAGGCACTGAACAAAGAGGCGGGAGGGGAAACTGTTTTCAAGGTGTAAAAAATAATAATAGAAAATATTTTTAAAAAGTAATCTCTTTGAAAGTAATTCAGAATGACCTGTATCCTCTAACTGCATATTAAGATTATTTGGTTACTTTTCTGTCTGTATTATTTGGTCACCAATTTTCATATAGTTTCTCCCCACACTTTACATGGTTCTGTACATATAGTATTTTTTTTAATTAAAATATTTTTATAAGATATATGCTGCTTATATTTCTCTTCAAATTGCTCCTCCCAGATTCTCATTAATTCCCTACCCACTCAGTCTGTCTCTGTCTCTCTGTTTCTCTTTCTCTAGTCTTTCGTTTTCTCTCTCTAATTAAGCAAAAATAAGGAAAAGACTAACAATCAAAACAATGTATGTGGTAATTTCTTTTCGGTAAATGATGCTGGAAAAACAGAATAACACAGAATCAAATTAGATACCCATTGCTTGTTTTGCACAAGAAAAAAATCAATTGAAAATGTATCACTAACCTTAATTTAAAACTTGAAATGCCAAAACTGCTAGGAGAAATACAGGGAGTACACTTCAAGTTAGAAGTACAGTCAAAGGACTTTCTGAAAAAACAATACTCCAACAACCCAGGAAATAGTTTCAAGAATCAACAAACCAGAATACAGGAAATTTAAACTTCTGTACCAGAAATGAAATCCTCAACAGAGCACAGTGACAAGCAACAGAGTAGGAAATAGTCTTTGTTGTGTGTTATATTTAATTTCTAGTAAATTTTGTGTATATATATATATATATATATATATATATATATATATATATATTCATTCCTTTAAGCAATCAGTATTCAAGTTGTTGGAAATCAGATCCCATTTATATTCCTAAAAGGGCCAAGAAGCCAAATGATGTTTTTATGCAACAATTTATTGCATTTTACCACAAAGTGATAATTTAATAAAATACCAATTTATTTTCAAACAATAGTAAAAACTTATTTCATGTATTATTTTCTTAAAATAAATGTCTTTGAAAAATCAGTGTTTTGCTCAATGAAAGTGTAATGAGCAAGTGGATTTTTTACTTTTGTAGCCACTGCTATGTGGAGTTTTAATTTGTTACTTAGCAGCAAATGCCTCTCTCCAATGACAGTGTTCATTTATGTTCCCATTTTGAGATGATGAGTGCTCCCCCATTTCCATCAACACTTGCTGATAATTTGAATCACTAAGCCTATGGATGTATAATGGAATCCTCCTTAACTTGCCTTTCTCAGCTTATCTGAATTTAAGCTTTTTTCATATGTTTATTAGGTCTTAAAGCTTCTGTTTGGCATAATTGCTTATTCAAATTTCCTTCTAAAAACTTAATGGTTCATACAATTTCTTTAAATGGTTTGTAAACTAATCTTTGTCCATAATAAAAGTAGCAAACACTTTTCAAAAATCTATGACTTGGTATGAATCATTGTCCAGAATAAAGTTTATAAACACCCTTTTCAAACCATGCAACTCTGCAAGAAACATTTTGTTCACATTTTACAATAATAAAAATTCAATTTTTGAAATAACTTTTAAATGTTAGAAGAGATATATTTTTATATGTTAAGATATTATTTTATTAATTCTTGGAGAAAATTATATAATACATTTTGTTCCCAATTTTTCCTTGCTCATCAACACTAGCATTTGCATCTACCTCCCTATCCATCCAGGTTTTTTTAAACCTTCTATGTTCAATATTTGTTACCAACATACTCATCAGTGTGTGAATAATCAAGTCACAAGTCTTATAGAAAACTGATTTTCCATCTCCTGGTCATCATCAGTTGCAAATAGTTCCTTAGATGAGGTAGGACTTTGCCTACTTCTCATGTCCACACTGGGAGTTTGTCTAGCACGAGCTGGGGCAGACCTTGTGCATGTTATCACCATGACAGTAGGTTGATGTGTACAACTGACCTGCTGTGTCCTGGAAGCATTGTGTATGGTCACCTACCACTTTTATTCTTACCATCTTCTTCTTCTCTTCCACAGTGGTCCCAAACCTTAGGGAGAAGAATGAAAGACAGAAATCCCATTTGCATTCTGCAGTCTCTTATTCTCCACTTGTTATCTGATTCTGTGTCCCTGTGATAATTGCCATCTACTGCACAAACAGACTTCTCTGAAGAGAGTTTGAAAGGTGCACTCATGTTTCAACAGTAAATCATTAGGAGTTAGTTTACTGCTATGTCTATTTAGCAGAATAATAATAGTGGGTTCTTCTCTGAGATCTATAATCTGTCTAACTACAGGTTATTGGCCCAGATGATTAGGCAATATATGAACAATCTTGTAGAGTTGGCCTTAAATCCAATCAGAGAGTGTCTCATTATTCCTGTACTAATCATTCCATTATTGCATCATTTTCCATGTCTTGCCAGGCCAGTCATTATTGTAGCTCACAAGGTTCACAGATGGATAAAGACTGATAATAATGTTTTTCATCATGAAGCATGCAACACACCTTCTAACACTGTAAATACTATACAGCGTGGAGGAAGGTTTCAGGTCTGCACCAGCTTGTTTCCCATTTTCTACAGGTCAAGAATGCTGTGTCTTCAAAAGCAAGATATTAATGTCAAGTTCTTGAGGGTAAGCTCATGGAGTGGCAATAGCCTATAAGTATGGGACTTCCAAGGTCAATAGCTCTAAAAGAAATAATCCATTTCCAACACTGACTTTTTAATATGGCAACTTGTGCTATCTACTAAGAGATTTTTATTCCTCTCTATTGTAGGGAAATTAAACTTTATATATGTTCATATATACATTATTTTCTGTTTCCATAACTTTAAAAGAACTTTGGAGTTAGTTTACCCTCCCCATACATCCTTCTATTTATATATTCCTATTCTTCCTCTATACCACACATCCTAGCTCCTCCTCCATATAGCTGCCCTGGCATGGATCCATACAAATATTTTGTAATCTAAAAATATTCCAAATAAATACCTCTATCTCAAAATTCAAAGCCAAAATTCACAAATGAGAAAATATTCAATGTTAGTCTTTATGGGTTTGGGTTACAACACTCAGAATGACAGAAAATACCCAGCTTCATTTATTTAATTGACAATTTTACAATTTCATTTTTAAGAGCTGAATAATAACCCATTTGCCAATGTATCATATTTTTATTTTGCATTTCTCATTTGATGGACTAGATCAAACATCCAGTGTTCAGATCTTCTATACACTATACTTCTATAGATATATCTCTATACACTAGGCTTAGATCAGAAGGTCTATTTTGCACATGACCCAGTCTCCTTTGTCCCTGGGATTTTCTTCTACTCAAGCCATTTTCAACATCTAGGTATAAATCTCCCTAAAAAGGTCTCTTTTGTCTCATTTTGCCCATATCAGACTTAGAACTAATAAAAGATGTCCACATCTCATCATAAACAGCCAAAGATTGAGAAAGTATAATCCAGCACCTGCATTCAAAAAATTATAGTCCTGGTCTTCTCTGCCTTTGGCAAAATCAATGTCTAATCTTCTTCCAGAGCCACTCTACTTATCTTACCAACCACAGACCCCTCCCATGGAATATCTCATTTTTGCCACGACCAATATCTAAGCTTCCTCCAGGACCCAACTTACTTATCTCACCAAATGCAGAACCCTCCCATTCCACAGCCAGCATTTGCACCCAGCCAGATATATCTCTATACACTAGGCTTAGATCAGAAGGTCTATTTTGCACATGACCCAGTCTCCTTTGTCCCTGGGATTTTCTTCTACTCAAGCCATTTTCAACATCTAGGTATAAATCTCCCTAAAAAGGTCTCTTTTGTCTCATTTTGCCCATATCAGACTTAGAACTAATAAAAGATGTCCACATCTCATCATAAACAGCCAAAGATTGAGAAAGTATAATCCAGCACCTGCATTCAAAAAATTATAGTCCTGTAGAAAGTTTGACAATTAGAACTACCTTAGATGAACTCTAGGATGCAGAATTTAAAAGATCATTCATAAATTTCATCAAATAATTTAAAGAATTTATGAAATATACAAAGAAACAGCTCAATGAACTTACTAAGAAAGAGATTAAGAAGAGCAGACACCTGAGTGATGCCCAAGAAAACACAGGCTTAAGGTTGACTGAAAGGACAAGGACAACTGAAGACTTGAGAATGGAATTCAGTAAATGAAAAGACTAAAACTGCAATAAAGACAGAATTGAAAATGCAATAACCTACATAGAAAATTCAAAGAAAGGCCTTAGAAGTAGAGGGAATCACTCAGAAGACAGATGGCCAGGAGACAATATAGAATAAATAAGCAATGGATGTAAAACATGCACAAGCACACACACACACACACACACACACACACACACATGCACAAGCACACACGCGTAAGAAAAGGAACATACAGAGAATGTCAGACATGGTGAAAAATCCAGTTATTTTATTGGCATAGATGAGTGCCAGAGCAAAACCCAGGAAATTACCTGCTGTTCTGGGAAGCTTAGTCTCAGGTCCCAGGAACTTAAAGAATCTCTGGCATTTCCTTGGAGTCAGTTAAGACATTGGGATGGTCTAAGGCAAAAAGCATATGACAGTGGGATGATCTGGGGCAATAAGGATTCAGTAGTAGGATAGCCCTAAGCAGTGACCCTCACCCAAAGTTCCTGGTTTGCTGTGTCTTTATAACCTGCCCCCAAAATTAAAGTTTCAGAAATTGATCAGAACCCAGACTTGCTCACATTCTTTGTGTCTTTTGTCCCTTCATTCTTTCACCCCCTTCCCTGGGTCTCGTCGAATCCCCCACAGGCCAGGGCAGATGAGAAAGAAGGATCTCAGCAGTGACATAGATGATATCATCAAGAAGAAAATTTCCACAAACTAAGGAAAACCATACACATACATGTACAAGAAGCACAGGGAGCATCCAATACACAATACCAGGAAAGAACATCCCCATAGCTTATAATAGCTAAATCACTAAATATACAAAACAAAGAAAGTGTACTAAAGCTACAAGAGGAAGAAATACAAGTCACGTATAAAGGAAAACACATTAGAATAATGACAGAATTTTCAATGGAAACTTTGAAAACCTGAAGAACCTGGAGCAATGCATTGCAAGAGTAAAAGACCATGGCTAAGGTTCACATACCCAACAAATGTTTCACAGTAATGGAAGAGAAAGAAAAAAATTCCATTATTTTATTCTATGAACAGAACCTAAAGAAAAAAAAAATAAAGGAAGCAGTATTTCCAGTTGAAGAGTGGAATGAGCATAGCAGAGAGAATGGGAAAAGAAATATTAAGCCATAATTAGTCAAACGTAAAGTATCACAGGAATATAGAACAACAGCTAAAATCAACAATACAGTGACAAGAATTTACATTCTCCTTTCAATAATAAGTATAAGTATCAATGGCTTCAAACAGCCAAACACAAGATGCAGGTGACTGAATGCATCAAAAAACAAAATACATCTGTTTGACATCTGCACGAAAGATACCTTATCATTAAAAATAAGAGAGCCTTAGAGAGAGAAACAAAGGAGAAACAAGTTTTAATCAAATAAGACCAATAATCAAGCAAGTGCTATTGTTCTCATATCTGACAAAATAGAGTTTAAACTAAAACTAATTTTATTCTAATCAGGGAAACGGTTAACCAAGAGAAATTTACTATCCTAAACATATATGTAACAAACTCTGGGGCATTCAATTTTATAAAATATGTACTACTGGATTTAAAGACTGGGTTTAAAGTTGGTTACTTCAATACACAACTTTCTTTCATTGATAGATCATCTGGAAAAAGTAAACAGAAAAATATCAATATTAATTGACATCATACACCCAGTGGACTTTACAAATCTCAACAGAATATTCTGCTCATTCATCTAACATTACACATTCTTTCTTAGTAGCACATGGAAACTTTTCTAAGGTGGACCACATCCTGAGATAGGAAAGAAATCTTTACCAATAATGCTTAAAATAATTCCTTGTGTCCTACATGACTGCAATACAACACAACTTATAACAGACGGCAAACAAATCTCGAGTAAATAGACAATGTTATGGAAATTAAATTACTCATTACTGAATTATGAATGTGTCAAAGAAGAAATAAAAAAAGAAATAGAACTGTTTTTAAAACTAAATGAAAATAAAAGCAAAGTAGAATAAAATGTTAGAAGGGAATATTTTAAAACTTGTACTCCATCAAGCTGTAAAACCTAAAAGAAATAAATAAATTTATAAATTCAGCCAAACAACCAAAATTAAACCAACAGGCCTAAATGAGGAGACTGAAACAGTGACAGAAAATAGGGAAAGTCCAAGAGGCCGCAATCCTACACAAAGAATTACAGCCAACTGAGGAAGGCTGAGCTGGAGAAATATCTTCTTCAGGGAAGAGCACAGCAATTGGTCAAGCTGGGAAACATATATAGAAGTAACGTTATGCATATTATATAGTTTTTATTTAGGAATATATATTCATATATACATATACCCATACCCACACACATATAAATATACCTACACATACACAAATATGTATGCAATAAAATTATTTTAAAAGGAGGACATAAATTTTAAAAGAGCAAAAATATATATTTTGGAGAAATTGGATAGAAGGAAAAATGTGTTAGTATACTTTTAAAAATAAAAGAAATACTTTAAAAACTGATTTCTAATTTTTCCACCCCCTCTTCCATGATGACCCTGAGCCTTAGTTGAAGGAGTTCTGTTTGTTACATTGATGAGATAGGACTCAGTACCACGAGACTGCTTGCTTTGTATTTTTGACCATGTATCTGAGCTCATGGAGCTAGGATGTGGTATGAGAAAGAACATGTGATGTGTTGGGGACTGCTCTGCCAAATGTTGGAACCCGCACTGCCCCAAGCTTTGGGGGCTAAATTGTCCTGGCTCCTACTGCTGCTCAGGTCCATGGGTCAGGGTTCAACAAGAGAGAGAGAGTGAGGGCAGACACGAAGAATGGAGACCAGACAGTCCCATTTATTCTCAAGTCTCTGTTCTCTCTTTCCAAGTTTCTTGTTCCTAGTCCTGTCGGGCCTAACATGAGGTCTAATATCCATTCCACCTTCACCCTTCAGTCATGTACACAGGTGGAGGGTGTGATGACCAGGCCCCAGGCCCTATAGAGATTTACATAGTAATAAGGTACCTGAAGGCCAGAGAGTAGAGTCAATTAAGCATTCCCCAGCCCCTACCCCCTCTTCCCCTCCCTATTTAACTCAGGTCTGCCCTGGGTTTTGGGGGAGCACATCCAGACCCATCCACCATCTGCCATGCCAATAAACCAGTTTTGGAAACCCAAGGACTTCCTTGCATGCTGGGGTCATGCTGTGAGGAACCATGGAGGGGCCTTTAGTGAGAAGATGGGCCTAACTTCCAGCTGGGGGAACCCAGGGCATTCCCAGCCAACTGTACACAGCTTGGCTTGAGGAACCCTGTGGTTCCCCAGCCGTTTTTTTTTTTTTTAACCTACATAGTCCCTAGTTCCTAGTCCCTAGTGCCTCCAATTCCAAGTTTTCAGTCCCTCTTCTGTCTGCCTCTAGCCTTTTATAAGTCTGACTTCTCAAGTCACGCCTTTAAGTCAAACATTTAAGTCACGCCTTTAAGTCTCTTCTCTAAGTCACACCTTTAAGTCATACACACCCAAGGGAAAATCCTGGGTATATAAAACAAGATGTTATCAGAGTGTGCTCAGCTGTTGTAGGCTGATGTAATCAAGTCTCTTGTCAGGGTATACAGCTCAAGATGGCTGCAAGGATGATAGCCACCTTCTGTAGGCTCCCCACAGTGATATTTGTCTTTTTAAGCATGGTTACCTCATTAAAATTTAAAATAATCCTTTCTAGTTTAATCTATTTACCTGCAAATTTTAATATTTTATTTATTTATTTTTTATTCTCTGGTATATTATATCCCAACCACAGATTCCTCTTCCTACCTTCACTCAGTCTCTTTCCTACTACTTTATCTCTTTCCCAGATCTACACCCCTGTTTCTCCCCTCAGGAAAAAGCAGGCCTAGAGACATCAACCAAACATGGCATAACAGGCTACTGTAAGACCTGACACATACCATCAGAGAACAGTAAGTTTACTGTGAGTGTGTTTCCTGGACTGTCAGAGACCTACTCCCATGAAGTCTCAACAATGTGGCTGCCTAAACAAGACCTGAACAAGGATGATACTGATAGATGTACTAAAATGTCTAAGGTCTAAACTTTAGACAAAGACCTACAAATAGGTGAGGAAAACTGAGAGCAGGTGAAATTGTCTTTCCCAGAGAAGGGCCACTCATTTGTTTCTACAATACCAAATATTCAGTCAAGAGGTCATATGCACACAGAAAACATTATATGCATTGAACAGTTTGCATTATACAGTTAGTTAAAAGTACTTAAAAAACAAATTTAGAAATAAAAGGCATGCGTTTGGAGGGAGAGAGTGGGAGGGTTTGGAGGGAGGAGAGGGAAGGGGAAAATACAAATGTATTTTCATTTCAAAAATATTATTTAAAATCAACTTAAAAGATATTCCTGAAAATTAGTCTTAGAAAGAATAATCTAAAATAAGTTTGTGAATTTGTAAAATACAAATTGTTTATAATCTATGAAGTAGAACACAGGAAATTCTTGTTGTCTTATTATAGCTGATGTCTCTCTAGACAATCTCTGGGTACTACCATTCTCTTCTTGCATGATTCTGAAGAACATTTGTTCTTGGATGTATTTTTTATGCATTCTGAAATTTGTGCAACATGATTGATTGATTGACTTAGAGTACTCACATTTTAAATGACAAGTGGCGCATATATATATATATATATATATATATATATACTTTTTTCTTGGCTTCTCTAAACTTATTGAATTTTTCAGATGACATTTCAATCTTTCTCCTAATGCATCAATTATACTCTTACACTGGAGATTACCACATGTTTTAAGCAAATTAAGAGTAAAACAGCTCTATTTCACTTTTGATGAAGTTTTTTTTTTTTTTTAATGCCTAGACTCACAATTTATTTATATACATTTTTGAAAGCTTAATCTCTGCATCAAGGGAGAAATTCCAGAAAATCACTAAATCCTATAACTTGACCCTGCTATCACAGTATACTCTCAACAGTGAGTGAATGATTTAAGGAAAAGACACATTCAGTTTTTCCTTTTAGAGAAAATATGAGAAGAAATATTTTGATAAGCGTTTCATTGTTATTATTGCAAATATTAGCTATGACTGCCATTAGAAGTGAAGAATAGACTAAGAGGGCAGCTGAACTTGCTGTCTGCTGTCTAGCAATGGCAGAAGAAACTGAGATTTTTGCTTTTTGTCTCACTTATTCAGGTGCTGAAATCACCAAGTACACTAAGGTATTTACCAAGATGGGTCTGCCTTAAGTAGATCAATTCTAAAGAAGGGATTCCCTTGCTTTCATCTCTTCCTTCTCTGGTCCTCTTCTGTATGGGAGTGGTCTGGGCTTCCTAACTCTCACACTTGCCCCTTCTAAGGAAGAAAAGATTTTTATTGCATGTTGGATCTGCAGCAATCCATCTCCTCTCAGGATTTCAGGGGAGATCTTTGTTTTCTTTTTATTCTTGAGGATAATTGTTATGAAATCAGAAAGAGCAACTACTGCTGTGTGATTTTCTTTTGGTCTCTTTGCTTGGATTATTTCTGGGAAGAACCCTTGGCACCAGCACACATTGAAATTTTGTGTCAATTCTCCTGACTCTATGGACATACTCTCTTTGGCTTCTTACAGTATATGTTCATATATGGTATCCTTTCTCTCTTCCCACTCAGGATATATCTCTTTCTGGATTTGTCCTTTATGATATTGGTGTCCATCAGATATAAAGGTCTTGCTAATATTATTAATTCTGCTTCATTCTCCATTTTGTTTTTTTCAGGTACTTGTATTTGATATTGTGTCACATTTGTTAAAATACTTGCCTTTTTATTTTTGCTTTGTAATTTCTAAATATTCTGTCTATCTGTCACTCCTTGGTTTTATCTTTGGCTGAATCAAATCCACTAATAAGATACTGAAGCATTTTTTATCCAAGTGATGTTTTCACTCTGATTAAAGTGATTGCTTAAAGTTCTTTCTTAGAGTCCATCAATGCTCTGTTCTTCCCGGCTCTCTAGTCTATTAACACCTTTAGCATATGCAAAGCTCTTCTCATGCCTGGCCTGATAATTTCATATCTTCATCATGTTTTATTTGTCTAATGATGACTTTGCTTCTTTGAGTGTATATTTACTGCCAGTTTTAACCCTCTGCCTTTTCTTTTTTTAAAGCTGTCATGTGATTTAATTTTAGGACACAGCAATGTCTTAGAATTTGGACAATTATGGCTAATATTTTCTGTCTAAATTTCTTAGATTTTAACTTCTTCTAAAATTTTTATTTTATACTCTCTCTTGACATTTGTTCGAGCTTTTCTCTGCCCATTTCTTCTCTGGAAATCTATTGCTTCCAACATTTTCACTCTAATAGCCTGTTACTATATGACAGCCCTTTTGGTATAAGGTGAGACCCTGACCTGTCAGTCAGGACTTTCTAATAGAACATAAAAAATAAATATGTTTATTAAATTTATAGACTCAATGATCTAAAAATTGATGTTACATTTTAGAGAAGCAGTACATGCTCATTCCAAAGAGCTAGAAGCTTCCAGAATTAGGGGCCACCAACACTGCAGCCCAAGTCTGGTAATGCATTTCAGATAGCTCTTTGGGAATTGCTGTTTCAATGAGAGTCTAATTAGAAATATTGGAGAAGTTGGAACTTGATATCTTTGTTGTACAGAATGCTTACTGCTATTCTCACTTTGGGAAAATGGTTCTCTCTCTTTTGTTCCATCTGGGACCCTGCCTATGGGATGATACCCCTCACATTTAGTGCTCTCCCACATACCAGAACATTCTAGACACATCTTCACAGGCATATCCAGAGATATGTTCTTGAGTCCTAGCCACTGCAATCTAGTCATATAAACACAACAAGTCAACCTAGAAAGAAACTGTTCTTCCAGTGAAATATTTACCACAGAAGGACTTGTTGTCTGGTCCAAGTCATCCTCTAGGCTGCCATGTACCCACAATGTCCCTGCCTTCTATTCCTTTTCCTTGCTCCGAGTTTCTGAATTAATTTCCTAGAAGTACTACCTGATACTTTCTAGCTCTGTTTAATTCTATTGTAAAAGAATATTGGAATAATATCTCAGAATATAATTTAGTTAAATCACCCCTCCCTTTTATGCAAGTGTGCCTGAGCATGTTTTTTTTTCTGTCAGAGATGTGAAGGCAGCTTTTCCACATCTGTAGAATGAACTCTTGTGGTTTCTAGGAGACAGACCTATGGATATTCTGGACCACATTATAGATACAGTCCTCAGAAGATGATCCTCAAGTTAATTGATACTCAACATTCACGATACAACCAGGCTACAATTATATATACATGTTTATAACCAATTGAGTGAGCAGATCTTGCTCAGTGTGTCCATTTATTCAATTTTCTATGTTGTTTTGACTTAAGGAATACAACACCCTCACAGGCCACCTAGTAATCACTGATCTTCAGCCTTACTCCCCATTTATAAATTTGAAAATGATAAATTAACTCTCTGCAGGTTAAAACTGAAGTGTTAAATGGTTGTTTAAATGATTGTTTTCATTTCAACTAACAAATAAAAAGTTTAGATACCAAAGTATGTATATATATATATATATATATATATATATATATATATATATAATCTTGATCACATTCAGTCCCATATCCCTTCTCCAACTCCCTCAAAAATAAAAAACCTCACCACATCTCCCATAAAATTATGAAATGTAAGTTTCCTTGGTTTCATCTAAAAGATGGAATTATATAGATAATTTTCTACATACCATAGGACTAAAGTCTTACCATGCTTTCTTTCAAATTTAAGACATAAAATAGTTGTTTTCAATGTTCATTGTATTATTCTACATTAAAGTTATAAGTTAATGAGACTAAACCACTTCTACACCACTTTGTAACTCTGGTTAACCAGTGTTACAAAGATTAATGAACTTACTCTGATCTACAGAAATATTCAACAAATATAATCCAGCACATATTTCTGAAGTCAACTTTTTATTTACAGCTACATCATTTTTTCTACGATAGATTTTACTTTAATAGTCTCATACTATCTCAAAACTTTGTACTTTTATATAACTTTAGAAGCTATGTAAAAACTTAAAATTTAGTAATTTACAATATATTGTAGAAGAATAACTTTTATTTGCTTAGTATAATTGTTATCTTGGAGGCTTCCTATTGAATAATCTTACCCTTTCTAGTTGTTGCTGAATGCTGCCTGGCTGGTTCAACTCAGCTGTTCTGGCTCAAATTCTTCTCCAAGATGGAGTCAGGCTTCTCTCAGCTTCTCATTGAATTGCTCTGCTTGGTCTCAAGCTTACTCTGGCAATATGTTCTAATCTTTTGGCTTCTTCTCATTTCTAGCCTGAACTGATCAGACCTTACTGAATTCAAATACATTCAACTGCAACTGAGCTGCTGAACTGCTGAAACTGCCTGAACTGATTCAACTCTTTGTTCTTTCTGCAGTACTCTTAGGTAGCCTCTCTTTCTTGTGCTATTCTCCCAAGAGTTGGGCATTTCCTATCTCTGATCCATTCTGTAAACTCTTTTCTGATTTGTCCTTGTCTGCCCCTCAATTAGACATCACTTTCAAACATGGATGCTTCCTGTTACAATCCAAATTTACTTTCATTGTTTGGTATTAAAGATGTGTACTAAGGGTGTGACTATATTTCAGCCAGATCAAACAGGCCTATAAGATTTGGAGATGTGATATCTTTCCAATGCAGCCATATTACTAGATTAAAATTCCCACAGTATCAGTTAAGTTGTAAAGCACTTATACTGTTAGTTTTACAATTTTATTACATTTCTTTAGCCTCTCTCTCTCTCTCTCTCTCTCTCTCTCTCTCTCTCTCTCTCTCTGCGTGCGTGCGTGCGTGTGTGTGTGTGTGTGTGTGTGTGTGTGTGTGTGTGTGGTGTAAATACATAAGCACAGGAACATGTGGAGGTCAGAGGTAATTTGCTAGGATGAGTTTTCTCCTTCCAGATTGAACTCTGACTGGGACTGGTCAGGCTTAGTGTCAAGCACATTGACTTAACTGAGTTATGTTATTAAGCCTTTCTATAAGACGAGGTTTTTATTATAATTATATTTATATCTTTAGTCTTCACTGCATTAAGAATGAAGTTGTAGGCAAATATAGCAGCCATAATCTCAGAGAATAGTACCTTGTACAATAGATATTCCATGGATAGAGAGTCTAAATGGGAAGGAAGTTTCCATCAAATATCTCCTTTTAAAGTTCAGCAAATCCCACAGTAAAAGATGCAGAAAGGCTGAGACAGAGAGGATGGAGGACAACAGGAAAGCATGGCCCTCTGATTCAACTAAACAAGATGCATCTGAGCTCACAGAAACTGAAGCAGCAAACACAAAGCTGACACAGGTATGTGCCAGATTGTGTGTATGTACTATAGATATCAGCTTAGTGTTTTTATGGGACTCCTAATTGTGAGAACAAATGGGTCTCTGATTCTTGTTCCTGCTCCTAGGACTGTTTCCCTCCTGTCGAGTTGACATGTCCAACTTTGATATGAAAGTTTTTGCTTCATCTTATATTTTGTTTGCTCACGTTTGGTAGTTATCTTTGGAAGCCTTATCTTTTCTAATAAGATAAAGAGGGTGAATTGGAATAGGGACAGGGATGAGTAGAGGAAATAGAAGGAGTACAGGGAGGGTGAACTATGAGAATACACTGTACAGGAAAATAATCTATTTTCAATAAAAGGAAAAATAAATAATAATAAAAGTTTGCCATGCTGTGTTGAACAAAACATAGCTCAATCCCTTATACATGTCAGGAAAAGTTAAATAGCTTTGCTTATGATCTAATTGCCAATGAACTCTTTCTTTAACTATAGTGTAACACTTGATACAGAGAAAGTCAACTTGAACAGAGCAAGTTAAGAGGCATCTGAATCGTGGACACCACACATTAGCCATGCTCATCTGCCTCCAGAATCATTGGTTGCAGAGTGTAAAATGATCATTAAAAACTCCAACAGCAAAAGTAAATGCCCTACACACTGCCAAAACTAATCCCCAGTGGGATTTATTTTCAAATTCAAGTCCAGCACAGCCAGAGATATTTCTCAAGTTCTAGCTCAGTTGACTGATAGAACATGAATTTTCTTTGGTATCTCAATGGCAAAAGAATGTGTTTTCCATGGAAATATATATATATATATATATATATATATATATATATATATATGGAATAAAAAATACTGGTAGACCTAATTTGCACATCTGCCCAGCCTTAAAAGCCTTCAGCAGCTTCCTCTACAGGAGCATTTCTTATTGCACGTCTATAGTTAAATTACATTTTTTTTCTGAACTTAAATTAAGCAAGAATAATATTTCTATGCAGTTGTATAGTGATTAAACTCCCAGAAAAATTAAGGATTTTCTGGTTTGCTCAACAGTCGTTAATGGAAGTTGCATTGATTGTACAGTTTATAACTGTTTTAGTGTGTTGAAACCTGTCATGGCTGTTACGGAAGTCTATCAACCAGGTTTTGCTTTATTGCCCTGAGCAATACCGAACTTTGGTATTCTGATAAAAGCTTACAATTACTGGAAGAAGTGAGTCAGGCTTTAAGTAGAAGTGAGAGGGTAGTAGGCTTGATTATTGCTGATATAACACTTTTAATTACATTAATTGTTAGCACCACTGCTTTTGCAATTGGTTTTACACAAGAAGTTAAGAAAACTATTTTTGTTAATCACTTAGCAAAAATGTTACTAATGTGTTGAGTATACAAGAGGATTTAGATAGGTATTTGGAACAATGAATTGATGCCCTTTATCCTATTCAAACTATTGGAAGGAGGTTCAGAGTTTAAGAGTAAAGAGCCATATAGAGTGTCATGCCAAATACCATTGGTTTGTGTTACTTCTAAAATTTGCAATGAAAGTTATTATAATTAGGAAAAAATTTAAAGACACTTACAGTGTATTTGGCATAATTCTAACCCCTCTCTGGATTTTGTAACTTTGCATAGTGAGCTTATGAATTTAAAAAATGCTGTTCTGCTGTGCATTGATGTGGCAGATATTGCTGATAAAATTCCCCATGGCCTAAAGTCAGTATTTTTATTTTGGTCAACCTTCAAAAATGGCATATATAGCTTGATAATGCTAGCCCTTTTTTGTCCTGGGAACACTTTTATTCCTGCCCATCCTGTTAAAGCTTGTCTTTAACGACATCAACATGTTGGCAGCCAAAGTACATGACTTGTACTTGAAAACGGACACCAGACAGAATTATTAAATTAACAGGCTGGCAAGCCAAGGACAGGTAAAATTCAGCACAGAGCCTTATCTACCTAAGACAGAAGTGCATTGCTTTTGATAATGCATATTGCATGACAGGTAAGGAAGGCATTCTTATCAGAATGACCTAGGACAGGCTCAGTCTTGTTTATGAACTAAAAAAGGGGGAGAGGCAGAGAGCTTTTGGGTCTGCTTGGCAAGAATCTGACATGGGCCAAGGACAAGGAAATGGGCTGCTTGGCAGAAATAAGACATTGGCCAAGGACAAAGAAGCAGGCTTCAGGCAGGAATATGACATTAGGCTAGAACAAAGAAGTATTTTCAGCCAGGAATCTAAATCTTAGGCCAGAACAAAAACGTAGGCTTCAGACATAAAAATGACTTAGGCATAGGACAGAGAAGTAGGCTCAGATATTTTGGTCATCCTGATAAACCCTTAGAAATAGTGATCACAGAATTTTTTTTTATTGCCTTGCTTGTTCTTGAACTATTTGGGTTTATTATTTTGCTTGTTCCTTGACTATTTGCATCTATTGTATTGCTAGTTCCCCCACCTAGAACTGACCTTAATTCTTGCATGTAATTAACATGGTATAAAGGCAAAAAAGGAGGAGGGGGATGGGATAGGGGATTTCTGGTGGGGGAGAATTGGGAATGGGTATGACATCTAAAATGTAAATAAATAAAATATCCAATAAACACAACAAAACTATCAAAGAAAAAAGAGCAATACTGAAACATTTACAGATCTAAGGATTCACTATGAATGCTGACCTTGAGGCTTTACTATTTGCTGGGAGTCAATCTGGGCTTTTGACTTGATTAGATCTGCCTCAACCAAGTTGCACACCTCTGTGTATACCTCAAAGGATACTTCTAAGAAAGATTAACTGAAAGAGAAGACCCTTCACTGAGTAGGCAGCACCACCCTTGGTAGCACATGCTTCCAGAGACCCAAACTGAAAGTCCTTTTGCCTGTCTGCCTCTCCAGATGGTGTGTGGCTGTTCTTCTGCCCCTGTGCCATTTTAATCATTCCTAGAATCCAAATCTTTTGGTTGTTGGATTTGGGCTGAAGGCTGTTGTTTGTTTTCCAGAAGTCCTCAGGGCCCTTAGAACCAAGTTGAGATTTCTGGATCTCTCATTTCATATTTACCCATCTACTGGGTTCTGGTCCAATTGCTTAAATAAATTCTCTGCTACACATTGAACATCCGTTAGTGGTCTTGTTGTTTTAGTTGTTGCAGTTTCCAAGCATATGACAAAAAATGACATTAATAAATAAAATATTCACTTTGGCTCATGGTTCTATGAACAGAGGCCATGAGTATGCATTTTTCTTTATGATTCCATTCACTGTCCTTATGCTTCTAACATTCGAGTATTAGATGAATGTAAAGGTTGAATCAGAATATCTACTTAAACACCATTCTTTTGCAATCAAGTATCTATGGCTTCTATTTTTGTTTTATATTTTGAGTTAGAGTCATGCTATGTAGCCCATGTTGTCCTGGCAACTGTGTGGTGATAATTGATTGCTATGTAGCCTGGCTGGTCATGAATTTATGAGATTTCTCTGGATCCATCCTACAAAGTGCTGGTATTACAGCAATGTTTAAGTACTTCTTCTGGGTTTGGTATAATATGTGTAGACCTAATATGGTTTTCTAGATTTTTCTTATATATTTTAAAGTATTTTTCTATAATGTACTCCATTATAAAGAGGTTTATTCTAAACTATCATAAGGCTCGTATGTGTTTATTTTCTTTAAAGCTATCAGTATCTTCCTTACAACTGTTAAGTTTAACACATGGACATTTATTATTCTCAAAATTCTTTTTCTTATCTTTGATTATGACAATTTTATAATTGTCTTTTATTGTTTATTGGTTAGATTCTTAAGATAGTTTTTGATATTTTTGGACCATGCTTAGACATATTTTGATATACGTATTTTTTATTTTTTACAAAGTACCTGTCATTTTAAATAAAGGAATTAATAATAATGGCATTCATTTTCAACCAGGACACTTATAATATCCTGATCATCTCTTTTTGTTCTTTGTTCTATTCTTTTCCTGGTTGTGTTAGATTCTAGTCAGAGCGTTGCTCTTTAAGTTCCTGAAGACGTCAAAATCACTGGAGTCAGAAAATACTCTCACTTCACACTAAGAAAAAACAGGAAAAACATACCTGTACTGTGTTCCCTAGCAACTGGCTGGTATAATATGCAAGTGTTTCAGACATTTCAGAATCTAAGGTATAAAGAAAGGGTTAAAGTTCTACACTTGTTTATGTTTTGAAATCATTCTCATCTTGGCAAACATATGTGTTAGTGTCTTCAGGAATTCACAGTGTAAGACTGCTATCTCTAGTTTTATAGGTTCTGGTTACTGAATGTGCTATTCTGGAGAAATTTAAGTTAAACCTGACCCTATGTCATTGTTCCTGTCATCTGCTGAGAGCAGATGCAGCTAAATCTGTCTTCATTCTAGGCAATGGACTCAGGTTTTCTTCTTCTCACCTTTTCCAAAGGCCTTCAAGGATTCCTATGCCTTTCCTTCTGCGATCAAATATATTGGATAATTTCAGGAATTGTAGGAATGCTATATCTAGGTTTGATACTTAGTTTTCTACATCTTCCCTAAGCATTTTGGTTTTCTTTTTTGAGACAATATTTCACTGTGTAGTTCTGACTATCCTAGAAATCTCTATCTAGACCAGACTGACATTGAAATTACCCTCACCAAACTACAGCTTCACAACTGCAGGGGTTAAAAGTATGTGCCATCATGCCTGGCTAACATTATTTTCTTTTATGTTCAACAAAAGATGTTGAGATAAATTGTCTCTGTAAATAGGAATGGTTGAATATCTAGATTAAACATTTAATTTTGTCTCACTATCTAAAACATTTTAAAATTTAAACAAAAAATACTGAGAAAATACTAGACTAATATTAATAATTGCATCCATTGAATCCTCAGAGGAAAAAAATTCACATTCAAAGACATCAGTAACCCAACTCATTTAAAACTCATATGTCTCCCTAGATTGATAAATCAGGCTGTTTTTTCAAACTGTATATTATACAGACTATAGATTATATTATGATATAACTATATTTTACCATATTAATTTATTGCTCTCCAAATCTACTTCCTGTATACAACACATACATTTTGTCTACAATAAGGTTGATGTTAAAGTCTAATGCCATGGAGCTCATACAATCTTCTCTTGACTCCTTTCTTTAATTTGCAAATCCTCCAACTTAAATGAGAATTTAAAAAATTCAACATACACATTAATGTACTGTACTTTTGTTCAGAAATAGAAAAATATGAATGAACAACATTATAAAAATTCTGGGAGTTCTTTATTTCTAGTTCTGATTTACATGTCTGATCTGATGTCTCACTGGTTTGAAGAGAAGGAATCAACCTGGATGCCATCAAAAAAAGTCCACTCCAGAGGCTTATCCATTGCTTCCCTTTAACATTTATTCAGCTCAGTAACATGGGCTACACGCCTTAAACAAGGGGTAGTATATGAATTCAGAGGTGATTTAGCTTCATTGTGAAAGAATGTGTCTGATATCTGCGGATGCTGATAAAAAGGTTTTTCCACCCATTTGGCACATATAATTTCAAGTGTTTCCCCAAAAAATCTGGTCAATATTTTCCTTTGATTTAGATTTATATTAAATATCTCTAGGGAAAATACTTGGGGTCCTGAAGCATGTCCTATTTTATATCACCTTGAAAAATACTCTTATGGCTTCCATAGGGTGACTGTGTCTCAGGAAAATGTCCCTGATCTACTCTAACTGTCTGAGAGTATAGTGCTCTCTAGGCCCCAATTAGTCTCTAGGGCTTCACTGGTTATGCTCGTCTGAAACTATGATGCTCAGTCACACTTCTGGGCTCGGTCTTTCCATGATGGATATAACATATTTCTCTTACCTTAATCACCACTTTAGAGACACAGAAGTATATTTTCCAACATTTAAGATCCATTTACTTTACCATTATATATATATGCTGAATATATGTATACACACATATATATGTGTATATGTATGTATATATGTATACACACACACACACATATATATATATATATAATTGTGGGTAATTTTTAACAAAAATTTAACAAACAAAATTACAATATATATATATATATATATATATATATATATATATATATATATATATATATATATGCCGCTGATCCACATTTAGTCTAAGCACTGGTAAGGCTGCCTTCTTTTAGAGTCTCAGGGGAGGAGCTGGTGTAAAGCTGTGTCTATTTCTCAAATTCTACTCTGCCTGTCACACATTTTCTCTCTCATTGTTCTGCACAAAAATCCTGGTCTAGGCTAGATGATTGTCATCACACCAGGCTGTATCCATGATTTTCTGCTTTCCTTCACAGTGAGGGTAGATGCTTTTCAGTCCTGTGTTGATGAGAAAAATGTTGAAGCAATCACTACACTAGTTCTAACCAAGCTGCTTCTGAAATCTTCTATTATATTTTATATTACAGATTTGGAAACTTTGCTAGTCCCTTTTCTGCCCTGACTATCTAGAGAGAACAGCAGCTATGTTGGGCCTAGAAGGGATTGGTTCTGTGCTGAAGTATAAAGCAGCCAGAATCTTAGAATGTTCACTTTTCTGAATTACTACATTATCGTGTACTCTCTTGTGCATTTTATTTGTTAAAAACTACCCACAGTGCTTTTTTCAAATGACCTCAAAGTGGATAATCTATGATAATTTTCTTTTCTTCAGACAGTTATAGCAGAAATGAAGAGCATTGGCCTCATGCTTTACATCACAGCAAACTCACCTTGTAAGCCTCTTGAATACCAATAATATGTCTCCCTCTTCTAGCCTCTTTGAGAACAAGCATACATGTGGCATTAGTCTATACACACACACATACATACACATACACATAAATACACATACACACATACATACATACATATACACATACATATACACATATATAAACACATGCACACATATTTGCACACTTACATCCCCACAGCACAGGCACACACACACACAGACACACACACACAGCACCTATGCACTTACATACATAAGCACACACACGTTGCTGCACACCACATGCATATGAACATACCAGAACAACAAGAAAACAAGGTGAAAAACAATGATGTGATATACTCAGTCTTGCTTCTCGTCTCCCCAGATACATGTGCACAGATGTGCATAGATAACACGCAGACAAAAAGCAGCAGAAGATACTATAAGTCAGAATCACAGCCGTAAATCTCATCTCCTCTAACATTTGGCAAAATTCAGTCATTCATTGGAGAAAAAAATACCTGTGATTGGACCCTCAAAAAATGAAAGAGTGAAGTTCCATACTATATGTACAAGGTTAATTGAAAAAATATGCTGCTGTGTCAGAGATGAGGGGTTATTAAGTGGTGTTTCAGAAGAGGATTCCTCTCTTTCCTCTGTGAAAGCGCTACCTTCATCTCAGACTCAATTAGAAAACAAGTTGTCCTCCTTCATGGGTCCAAAACTTTAGATTCCTTTGCTTAAGCAATTACTGTGCAATCACTGCATTGCGGGCACTTCATTTATTGGACTAGATGGAGGAAAATATGAGATCAGATATAGCAAGTGGCTCGCTGATTGATCTGCTACTTAGCAAAAAGAAAGAGCCTTCCATAGAAACTTACTGGGCACAGAGCCTGCTTGATGGGAGTTGTCACGATAGAAGGACAAAGGGAAGGAGCACAATTGACTGGGGGAATGTAGAATGATTTGCATTATCATACATATGTGCTACTTGAGAGTGAATCCCAGCTCAGACGGATGCAATATATGAGCACTCAAGATGTAGTATTTGACACCTTCAAAAAACGTATAGGAAGGTAAAATTCCCTTACCAGGAGCTTGCATTATAATTTCAAATGAAGACACAAACACGTCAACTCATGTAAATACACAAACACATTCACACATGTAAAAGCATCTGAGTATGATGAAATAGATGGTTTTAAGTGACTTCTTATATGCACATACATGTGTGTGTGTACTCACAATTTCATTTTTTTCATTTTTTATTGGTTATTTTATTTATTTACATTACATCCAAGTTTCCCCTCCACAAGCCCCCATCCCTTCCCCCTGCTTCTATGAGGGTGCTCCCCCACCTGCCTACCCATTCCTGCCTCAGCACCCTAGTCTACCCTGGGTCATTGAGCCTCCACAGGACAAAGATGCTCCCCTTCCAGTGGTGTCCACTAAGGCAATCCTCTGCTACATGTCCAGCTAAAGTCTTGGGTCTTCCCCCCTACCCCATGTGTACTCTTTGGTTGGTGGTATAGTCTCTGAGAGCTTTGGGGGGTTTGGTTGGTTGATATTGTTGTTCTTCCTATGAGGTTGCAAACCCCTTCAGCTCCTTCAGTTCTTGCCCTCCTTTTATAGATTCTGAGGGAAAAAAAAACAATCTGGTTTATTTCTGCTTGATGCATTATGATTGACAAAGCACTCACATGGATACATATAGATACATACACAAGCACTTATATGAACACACATACACACACACACACACACACATTCATGTAGCACTCATAAACAGAACATAGCCAACAAGTGAAGAAAATATATAACTATTGTACTAGGAAGGATGTTACTTAGCTTTAGTGGTCATGGTTCCATTTGTGCAAACTATACCTAAGTGTAACCAATAAACACAAGTGACTGAGGAGTTACCAGATCAAGGAATACCTAAGTGTTCCTGATAAGGAAACACAGGGACTGTGAAGCCAGCAGATCCACGTTCATATGAACACAAAGGATCCTTATGCAAGGTTGGGTTTCACAACATTTGTGCTGACCTTTCTTTGGTGATGGAGTTTCAGCACCAATCACTCTACAGGACCTCAAGAATTTGATTTACTTTCTACATTCTGAAATGTTCATAAAGTATAGAGTGGGTTCAGATGGAATATCGTTCTTTGGCAATGGAACAAAGTTGGATAATGTTAACTAACTTTTGGTTATCTCATCCTACATGTAAGGACAGATAGCTACTGACACTACATCTCCCTTAATTACTATAGTAGTTGAAGATATTCAGTTTTTTTATGTTATGAAATTTATGGAGAGGGTCTGGGTCTTGGACTAACATCACACAGCTCAACAGATATTTAAATAACTAAGATAACCTAAACATTGGAGTTTTTCATACTATAAAAAAAACAAAGGAGTGTTTTATAATTTTTAATTTATTTGGACTTTAATAGTTCAAAGTTAACATTTAAAAAGAAGTTCAGTATATTGTATAAACAGAAACATGTCAGATTCTGGTTTGTAGGAGACAGAAAATAAAATTTGATTAAATTAACAATGAAATAATAACATTTAGCTTCATCTTAGTAAATCAGTGTTCCATTTTGTTGTTGATTGCATAAAAAAAGATTCACACAGTAGGATATAATTTTGAAAGTGTTGAAATTTGCATTCATTAGTGCTCCAGAGGCTAATCAAGGCATTTCCAATTAGGACCCACTCCAGCTGTACTCTCAGCCACTGTGAGAATGGTTTACATGGAGAAGGAGAAAATTTACTACTGCACCAAGTTATCCTCGATCTGTTCGGATCTAGAAATTTCTATATGCTGACATCTTATTATCTATCTCGAAGCTGGACCCATGGAGGATGTATCTATGTATGCATTCAGTTGGCTCACTTGCTCCAAAAATTAAAAAATAACTTGTCCAATACTTTTCTGAGCACTTGCCTAACCAAGCAGTGAATTCTGTAACTGGATATGATGAAGAATGTAGACTATAGAATTGCAGAATAAATTCATTGATCAAATCAACTAATAATAATTGTAACTTCAAAACCTACAATAATTCACATCAAGAAACACTGAGTAAGATGGAAAAAATTTATCTCGTAGAATCACTGTTTTCTGCTTCTGGGAACAACCTTTTTCTATCTAGCCATTCCTACCTCTATCAGACTGCCTGAAAAGAGATCCTGGGCTCATAGCTTTGAAGTTAAGCTTTGGGTATTGTTATGGATTGCTTTCTTTTTTTTCTGCTTCCTCAAAAAAGTGACCAGATTCAGGTGAGGTTAAGTGAAATCTTATTAGTCAGATAAAGTAGAGCCTGTGATTGGGCAGTGGAAAAAGAAGGCAGAGCTGAAAGTTTCAGAGAGGAGATAGAGAGAAAAAGCGAGAATGAGAGAGAAAGAGAGAGGGAATGAGAGAGGGAGAGACAGACAGAGAAAGGGAGAGAGAGAGAGAGAGAGAGAGAGAGAGAGAGAGAGAGAGAGAGAGAGAGAGAGAGAGAGAGAGAGAGAGAGAATGAATATGCGACCTGTAAGAGAAGACAAGGAACCGGAACCACGTGGTCTTAGGAGCCATAAGTAACTGGAGATTTCTTAGACAGACGGTTGAATATCATAAGCCACATTTGCCCAGTCTAAGTATGAAGCTTGTATTTATGTCAGTTGAGGTTTGAGTTCTTTGTGTGGGCATTTTGGGGGTTGAAGATTTACTGTTATAAATATGGCTGGTAAATTACAAGCCTCTGAAGTTTTTATTTTACAGGGCTAGGAGATTACAGGCAGCTGGACTGGAAAGGTTCGAGCGGTTTGGCAGCAGCTAACCACAGGAACCTGGAGGCCATGCCATGCTGCTACCTATGGTGGTGGCCTGACTGCTGTTAACTCTGCGTAGCCAGACACAGCGTGGATTGATTTTCATAATTACCCACTACAGAGTGTCAAAAGACATAGACAAGCAAGAGTGTAATATATTGAAAATCTTGTGAATCCATGAAGATATTCCAAGGTGTGTGTGTGCACGAGCCTGTGCGTGTGCGTGTGCGAGTGCTTGCTGATTTTTAAAACAAGATTCAAGATTTCAAGCTTGTATCCAAGATTGGCCTAAAATTTACTCTGTAGCTTGAGTTGTCCTGAATCTAAGTTAGTCTTTTTGCTTCAGCCTTCCACGTGCTGGAATTATAAGCGTGGGCCACAGTACCTACTTATATTTAGTATTAATGAATATTCATAAATGAACAGGTGTTGTATTTTTAATATTCACATTAGATGTTTTTATTTTTTGTTTTGGTTTATTGAGATAAAGTTTCTTTATGTAGCCCTGAATCTCACTCTGTAGACAAGGCTGTCTTGGAACTCAAAGATATATGTGCCTCCATCCCTCTAGTGCTGGGATTGAATGTAAATGCCACCATTGCCCAGCTTAGCTTAGCTGATTTCTCTTCTGACAATCAGAAACTGTATTCATGAGAATGAGGAGCAAAGGTCACCTGTTTACATCTGTGATATTTCAGTAATATTTAAATCTGAAGTAATGAAAGTATTCAATACATTCAATTGGAATTAGTAAAAGAAGCTAGGCTTAGCGTCACACTGCATGAAGATGCCTACACAGCATGTCTGCAATAGAGTCCCATCCATTAGAAGCCTGTGAGTGCTTTCCTGGAGAGAATCAATGTGAGGTGGCTTCCTAGTTTCCAAGGACTTTCTTTACCTTGGAGTAGTGAAACGCTCTGTGACCAGATAGTGACATCCACACTGTTCTGTGAAGTGACCAAATGCCAGCCAGTCTGACTGACTAGTGCTCACGGCATCAAACTATTTGTTCAGAATAATAAAAAAATAGAAAAAAATGGGAAGGAAAATTGATGGTTGAATTAGCTAAGTTGCCAAGGAAATAGACAAATTTTAGGAATAACCATGACGCAATGAAGGCCAGCCATCTTAAGAATAATCTTAAACACAATGCTTTTGGATAGTCCCTGTCATTATATCATCCATTGGAAAGGCTTTTAGAAAAGAGTATGGTTGAGATGTGATCTGGTTCTGATCTAGAATTACACCACGAGGTTATGGAGGAGAAGAAATCCATATTACTAGAAACGTCTTTGAGAGTCAGTAATTTATCAAATATCAGATGCAAACACTATAGACAAAAATAGACTCCACTATCATAGAAAATAATCTTAGTGAGAAAAGGGTGACTTTGATATTATAGATCCGTTTATAGAGTTAAAAATATGGCAGTGATAGTATTTTCAGAATTTTATGTATTCACAGAGTAGATCATATAAAAATCATACATCACATTAATGTGTGACACAGTGACATTAGCTTCACTGACATGCTGTACACATAATGATGGTCTAAAAGCAATGAATCCCCTAATGATAGTGTGTACTCTGAGTCTAGGGAGGAGACAGTGTATTCATGCTGACATCACTTATGATGCAGCAGCCTGACACCTGTTTCTCAGATAAACCCTTTATTAAGCAACACATGTTTATTTATTATTTTTACATGAATAATATTTACCTCTGCATAGATATTAATCACAGATATATAGCTTAAGATGAAAATGATTGAAATTATCAGCTGTAAATTAATTGTAAAAGCTGTAAAGAGAGCTTTGAAGTTCAGGATGGTTAATTTTACTGAGTCTCCACATTAAGCTGAAAATTAATAATGCCATTTATTTTCATAATAATCTCCTTTGATCTTTTCTTTTCCTAAAAGCTATGAAAAGGAAATAAGTTAATATAAAAACTTTTGACAGAATGATAGATAAATCATAATGAATTAATTCTGTTATTCTTGAAAGATGCTGAAGGTAAAGCAGTATATACCTGTTCCATTGTTATAATAAGAGACTGTCTGAAAAAAATATCAAACAACCATCTCAGATTATAAATAAGGCCTCTGCCTGGGCATCATAGCACAAATGGATAGCTTGTGAAATCTCCTCTGGTTTTATTAGATATATTTTCACTCAAAATGAAGTCTCTGTGCTGTAATTCACATCCCAGACAGCTGCGTTTGGCCTTCTTTACAAAATAAGCTATCAGAAAATGACAATAATAAAATCAGAAATGGAGAATATATCATCACACACAAACGAATCAGTTACTCTTATCTTTGTGTGAGAAAACCTAAGAAAATGATAACCATGCGCACTACCACATCGCAAAACAGCCACAGAAAGCAATTTCTTGAGAAAATTGTTCTGTTGAGAATTCAGGGAGTAAAAATTGATGATCAAGACACTGCTTTGGCTATGTCTTTAATGTACTTTCACTTGAAGGACCAAGTACTGATTTTGGAATAAACAACTAACTACTTAATTCATTAGAATAAAAAAGTCATATTGTATCTAAATATAAAATATTCATAAATAATTGGTTTGTCAACATTCCCCCTTTATATTAAAAACCTTTTATATGATGTGGAAGATTTTAGGGTATTTTTTTCTTTCTAGTGCATTGTATTATTTAAAATTTTATGCAGGTATGCAATATGTCTTCATCATATTCAGCCCTGGTTTTCTCCCTTTAAATCTTCTCAGACTTCTCCAAAACATCTTCTGCTCAAATGTACATTCTATGTTTTGCCAATAACCCATTGAATACAAATTAATGCTGCCATATATGGAGGAATGTGGTGTTATCCACTTAAGCTTGGCTCAAGTGTGGCCATTCTTCCTCCTAAAATTGAGTCTCTCTCCAAGAAACCATCAACAAGAACTTTCAGCTAAGGTTAGAGTTGCAGAACTCCCCCCTCCTTCATGCTGGAAATTTCAGTAGCCTGATATGGTGCAGGTCTTATGTAGACCACACAGCTGCTGTGAGGCCAAAAGCCATGCAGTGGACAAAGCCAGCATTTCACAGCACCCTTTGACTTTCCAAGCTCTTCTGTTGTTTATCTGGAAGTTTGCAGCGAGTTCATGGTTGTGCTCTTTGTGGTTGTCTAATCCCCAGAAACCCAACAACACGAAGGCATATTATCATTGTTGATGATTGAGAACCATAGCTAGATGGTAAGATGTTACAGGACCTCAAAAATCAATCTCTATCAGTGACTGAATTCTCAACACTTTGAACAACTATGTGTGTCTGTGTTGATTACTATGATCTGGAATAAACAGTTTCTCTGACCAAAGCTGAAAGCAGCAAAAATGTATGAGTATCAACATAAATATGTAGAAGTTCTTTCTATAGGTGACTAGAAAGAACTCTTTCTAGTAGGCCTCCCCCAAGCCTAGGGGTTCTGTAGCTGTTGCTTTGGACAATGTTTACATTAACACCTCCTTTGGAAGACTCACAGCCAATCATGAGAGGGGTTAATGATCCCAATAAATATTCTTGCTGCTACTAAACCAACGAGCATCTTTTGCTCTGCAGATCAGTATTGTGGCACACAGGCTCTAGTATTGTGTACAGTCATTGAAATCTTTAGTGTCCAAGAAGACTTTGTATCACCTGCTAGCACTATGAATGTGAGTAATCTGGGAGAGAGTCTTGGTCAGTTAGAGACTGATTGCTTAAGGTCCTTACTTACCAAAGTAAGTGGTGCATGTGACAATGGGATCTTACCATCTAGCTATGGTGCTCAATCATCAACAATGATAATATGCCATAGTGTTTCTGGGTCTCTGGGGATTTGACAACCATTAACTCGTATGGAAGCATCCTATAGCTGGTTGCAAGTTTTCACTTAATGAACCATGTTTTCTGTGCTTTTGATTTTATTCATTGTTAAAATATGCTGCCAAACTCAATCACTTACTTGTGTAGCCTCGCTCCTTCTGTAAAAAGAATCTCTACCAAGGTATCTTTACAAATTGACTAGCAGCATTTGCTCCCTCCCTCGTTACTTGACCAGTTAAGATGCTAAGTTGTATGTTTCATTCATTTATCTTATATATTGATGAAATAGTTCATTGATCATTCCTAAAGCCCACTTGAAGTCCCATGATTGTTCAATAAATCACAAGCAATGACTGATTACTTTATGTCATTTGGAAAAAGTTTTATGCATTTGAAAAAAAGGGATAACTTAAGTGTCTATGTCCAATGTGTAGGTATATAAAACTTCACCAAGTATGACAGATAAAGTAATTCTTACTAATTTGAAACTGTGTGTTTATTGAGGTTATCCTAACTAAACACAGTGTGTCACACACAAAATAACATAAGAAAGTAGATGTAGGACTGCCTGAGAAGGAAGGAAATCTTCAGTGAGAAAGGATGATACATGATAGAGGATAAAAGGGTAAAACAACTGAAATTAATTATATGCATGAGATTGTCAAAGAACAAATGGAAAAATACATTGGAAAATTTAAATTCAATAATCTTTAATTAAAAATTTAACTCTAATTAAATTTATATCAATTTAATCGATATAAATTAATACCTGGACTACAAATAGAAGTTTATCTTCATAATACTAGAAAATGATACGTTTTTTGCTTTTAGTAATAAAATCACAAATGTATGCATGGCTCCACACTGATGCCTGATACCCTCTAATGGAAGATGTGGGGATAGTAATGACGGTGAAACTTAACACTTGGATGTAAAAACCAGCCAGTGAGGCTGAATTCATTTTATGTATATATCAGAAATTACCCATGCTGGGAAAAAGCAGTCTTCTAATAAAGACAAACTGTGCTTAATGTCAGTTTTACTAATGCTTTTTACAGTTCAAAATGCCGCTTTTGTACTAAAACAGTTGGCAGAATATTAGACAGTTCTTAGGGTGACAGCGATAAGCAGCATACAGAATGCAAACCCTGCAGAGAACTCAGAAAGGAAGAAATTTGTAACCTTTGATTGGAAATTGTTTGAAGTAGTGAAGAAAGATTGTTTTAAAGAACATTAATTACAACCTGAATTTACTATAGTTCATAAGAAACATTATATTGTATCGAGAGAGAGAGAGAGAGAGAGAGAGAGAGAGAGAGAGAGAGAGAGAACATATTCCTTAGAAAATCTATTTCTGGATATATTCAAACTGGATATATTCTCTAGATGTATTATTCAAGCCAAAAATCTTACAATAAGTAAAAAATATATGGCTAAAATAAGTGAATTATTGTCATCAAACAAATGTCTTAATGAAGTTAATTTGGAGAATTATATACCCACAGTGGTCTACAAGAACAATGATATTTTAAGACACCACTAACTGTGAAATGGAAACAAGAGAAAGACATAAGACATTTGCACACGCAAGATTGTATATAAATGAAAATAAGATGGGCCAGATATATATTTGTCAAATACTTTGGACAAATTGGTTATTTGTCCTCAAATTTGAAAATAATGAGAGAACTTTCATGGACAGCTTATCTGAAAGGATGGGAAGCATCACATTTACAGCCACTCCAGGTCAGAAAATAAAGGAACCACAAAGAAATCAAGCTCAAGACAATCTCTATCTTCTGTGATTTTCATATGGAAAATCCTGTTTCAAATTGAATATATATGGGAGAGCAAATGCTATGCCAATCTTACGAACAAAAGGTATTGAGGACCCATATGAAAGAGAAAATAGATGAATGACAGCGGCTGGGTACATGTGGGACTATAAGGAGTTTGTTTAGTGTGTTTTCCACAGGAAGAACAAAGCATTCATTTTTCTTATGCTTTATTTTGTCTTTTCCTATTGCATTCATTAACAAACTTCAATCATTTAACATGTCATACCCTTATCAATATACAATTCTAATCACCACAACCATGAATAAACCTTGTCAATTGTACATCAGAAAACTGGGAAGCAGTCAAATGATTAAAAAATTAAATAAATACATGTATTGAAGAACAAAAAAGTTGCCATATTCATTTAATAAGAGTATTAATTTAAAACTTCAAAATAACATTATTTAATTCATTTGATTTCCAAAAACATAGGATGGCTCTGAGCTTTGATCAATAAACACAAAATAAAATTTTATCTACATTCTCTATCAAAAAACCAGTCAAAAAGGCTCTAGATAAGTTAGAAAGCAGGAAAATTTTGTGAGGATTATGTACTTATCCTATGCTTGATTCTAACAATAATTCTGCAGTGTCTACCCTGTATGATGTGTAGCTTAAGGAAAACATACAGGGACTGGGATATTGTACTGTGTATCGGTGATCTTGCATCATCTAATGAGCTGTTCAGATGGTGTCAAATGTGGTACAGACATATATTCATAATTATATAAACTATCAGGTGAGATTTTAAGAAAAAATGCCTGGTTTCTATGAAGAAAGTTACACAACACAGCTTAGAATATTTTTATTAACCTTTTTTCATAGTTTTTAAAAGAGGTAATGACATCACTTTTATTATATTTATTTATTAATTTGCAATGGTGTTGGTATGAATGATTGTGTGTACTTAATGCTTGGACAACCTGAAGGAGGTGATTCTCTTATACTTCCGAGAATCCTGGAAATCAAAGTCAAATTTGGCCATCAGTGTCAGTAGCAAGTGCTCTTACCTGTTGAGTCAAAAATATGTCAATAACAGAATGTGTACAGCTACTTGTAAACAAAATATTACTTGTATATGAATTTTCTCTTGTGTCTATATTTTTCATGTATCATTTTACAGTTTCCTAGGAATTATGTAAATGCATTAAAGTGACTCCCAATAAATCTATTTACAGGAGATTGGTGAACAAATTAATATTGTGGTGATAAGAGATTAGTTGGCACTCCACAAGAATATATAAATTGAATACAATGCCACAAAATTGTATATGACTACCACATAGAGAAAGAAAGGAAAGGGATTCAAGTAATAGGCTATGAAATAATGTAGAGTGACTGTGTTTTCAGAACCAGAGACTTGTATATAATCAGAATTAATAAAATACGTTATCAAATACTTAAAAGGTAGTGTAAGATGTAAATATGATGGTGTGAATATGCTTGGCCCAGGGGGTAGCACTATTATGAGGAGTAGCCTTGTTAGAGTAGGTGTGGCCTCATTTGATGAAGTGTGACACTGTCGAAGTGGGCTTGAGACCCTCCTCCTAGCTGCCTAGAAGCCAGTATTCTGGTTCCCTTTGGAACAAGATGTAGAACTCTTAATTCCTTAGTCTCATGCTTGCCTGGACATTGCCATGCTTCCTGCCTTGGTGATAATGGACTGACCCTCTGAACTGTAAGCTAGCACCAAACAAGTGTTGTCCTTTATAAGAGTTGCCTTGGTCATAGTGTCTCTTCACATCAACGGAAACTGTAACTAAAACAGAAGTGTATTCCTGTCTTACCCAGCACATAGGTTAACTACTCATATACCTGTGTTTCAAAAAGATAAGAATACATTTCAGAGAACAAATTCTGTACTATTTATTATCTATTTCTGAATCCACCAAATGCCTCATTGTTATTGGCATCTCACATATACTTTTTTGTTTTAAAACAATGAAGGAGTCAACTATATTTAGAACTGCCATTTACAAGTTTCTTTTCCAGCTGATAGTCACAGATGATGTGACATTTCATTATTACTAAGGTCTGGTACTCAGGAAGATGTATATAAATGGCAGTTGATTCACCTACAGAAGCTAATTCCATGAACTGTATTCTGATACTGCAAAAATGTATACATATATCTTCTTGCTAAAACCAGAATAAACAACGGCAAGACAGTTGTGAGCTGAAATTTCTGCCTTCCTGCTCCAGCAGAGAATCTCTGGACATGTAGTGAGTAGATTGTAAAATGGGATCTACTGTCTGTCAGATCAGGCTTGTTGTGGCTGCAGAGCATTGGGTGATTGTTAGCTCTTGCTCTAGCGCTGAAGACCAGAAGTGCTGGGCAGCATTGCTTTGGGGGTCCTTATTATAGGTTCAGATGCTTCCTCCAAGACCATACCAATTCCAAAAAGGCCACACTTCCTAATTCTTCTCCACTAATCCCAATCTCTGATAATTAAACATTCCAATATATGATTCTATTGTGACCATTCTTGTTCAGAGCACCAGATTCCATTCCCTGGTCCCTACAAGCTCATATATTTTGCTGAAGGATGACTTAGTGTGTTTTCCCTACTGAGCAGACACTTCCCATTCTCAGCAACTATCAAAGCTTTTATGTCCATGGGTTGTGAAGCATCTCGTTAGGACACTGTGAACCTCATGGTTCTGCCTTCTGCTAGGAAACATTAGTGAGCCCAAATTCAGGGTCTTTTGTGAGAAGTCATAGTTGTTACTCTGCTTTTGAGATGGTGACAACCTGTTGGGAACCGCACTAGTCCCACATTGGGGTGGCCAAAATAAATGTTGCAGCCCAGGCAAAATGTTGAGGCCCGGGCTGACCCATGTTTGGGCGGCCACTGTATCCCGGCCCAAGCTGCTGCTCCGGTCTTCAGGTCGGGGGGTTCAGCAAGAGTGAGGGTGACAGCAGATTCTACCTAATGTCTGAGATTCGTCTCTGATGATCCCTCTATAGTCTCTGATCTCCGTCTATATTCTCTGATCTCTGGTTCTGTCTTCTATCATCTCAATTCTGATCTGTTCTGTCTCTGCCTTTTATATGTCTCACTTCTAAGCCACGCCTCTAAGTTACACCTTTAATCATGCCCTTAGGTCTTGTCTCTAACTCTGATCTCTATACTTCTAAGTATACTATTAAGTCACACACCTTTAATCTCACACACCTTTAATCTCAAAGTATCTAAACCAAGATTATCCGAGTGTTCTCAGCTGTTGTAGGCTATTGTAATTTAAATCTCATGTCAGGGTATATGGCTCAAGATGGCTGCAAAGCTGATAGCCGCTTTCTGCTAAAAGTCGGCCCCCAACAGGTCCCCCTTTTTAAATTTTTTATTAAAAGGGAAGGCTGGGAAAACTTACAGAAACCGTGCCTGTCCTAGGTTGGAGCAAAGGACCCCAGCCTCCCTTTCCCGTCCTTGGATACTCAACAACCATTGGTTGAGCTCCTGTCTTAGGATGGTGAGGCCTCCCTTCTTTTAGGGGCAAGGGTCTCGGTATGCTCTCTTACCCGTCACTGACTATCCAGCTTAGCACGTAAGTTAGGGGATATACCTCATTAGTCTTGATGACAGAGGTTTTACAATCCCTTACTTCTAGCCTGTAATAATGGACCTGTGTGGGTTTCATTTGAATAGCATCTCATACAAAAGCCATCAGTTTGTTGAACCGCATGGACCCAAAAGACAAGAGACTTAACAATGCCTGAATAGTTAGTATGACAGCAACACTCTTTTTAAAGGGCAACATATAACTCCCTCTATCAGAGGAGTAAAAAGTATAAGCCTCTTCTTTTCTGTTTATAAATGTCTTATATCAGAATCTAAATCTATATAAATACAAAACTGATCATAGCTTTGATCTAAAGAAAACTAAGGAAATCCCTGTTCCTGCTCTAGTCAATCTCAAACCCAAAAAACAACTATAGTAACTGTGGTAGTGGGTTTTCTCCTAGATCTAAACAATCTAAATTCCCACTAAATCTAAAACAATCTAGTTCCCCACTAAATCATAAGTCAGAGAATCAAGAGTCCAATAGAGCCACCCTGGAGATATGGGTGGTGATGTCTTCTTCAGCACTGATAACTTCCCAAGTCAGGTTTACTCATTGATCTGTTCCAGTTTGAAGGCAATTGTGAAGCATCTTCATGTTTCCTGTGAAGAAAAAATACGCTTCTCAGGGGGTTTCTCCTCCCTGGATTTGTTATTGTTGTCTATTTGTTTAATCAGTCTCTCTGGCAGCCAACGTGCAGCATCTGCAGTTTGGGAATATATGCAAACAGAACCTCTTCCCCAGATAAGCACTGGATCTGGCCCATTCCAGGTTCCAGTTAATGGGTCTTTCCAGAGGACTGTTGCAAAATTCTTTTTGGTATCATGATGCCAGAATCTATCTGCAGCAGATTTTCCTTCAGAATCCAAATTTAAAAAATTTAAAATGAAGAGTGCATGATGAAGGATATTTCTGGGAGATCCCTTGGTAGGGTACCATTCCCCCTTTTTAATTTTTTCAAATTGACATTTAATGGTTTGATGTGCCCTTTCTACTATACCTTGGCCATGTGGATTATATGGAATACCCATTTTATGTAGTATTCCCAATCTTTCACAAAATTGGTGGAAACTGGAGCTTGTATAACCTGGGCCATTGTCAGTTTTTATCTGTTTAGGCACACCCAATACAGCGATTGTAGCAAGCATATGAGCAATCACATGCTTGCTTGCTTCTCCAGTTTGTAATGTTGCATAAATGAAACCACTGTATGTGTCTACACATACATGTATATATTTTTGCTTGCCAAATTCATTATAATGAGTAACATCCATTTGCCAGATACTGTTTGGTATCAGTCCCTTTGGATTTACACCCAAATGAGGAACTGGTAAAAGTTTAACACATGATTGACATTGTTTGACAATTTGTCTAGCTTGTTCTCTGGTAATTTTAAGCATACCTTTTAAAGTTTTAGAATTAAGGTGATGTAACTCATAAGCCTTTATGGCCTGGTCCAAGTTAGATTGCGAATCTGATAAAGTAACTGAAGCTATTCGAGTAACTAGTTCTGCCTTGGTATTTCCTTCAGAGAGAGGACCTGGTAGCCCTGGCTAACCTGGAACTCACTCTGTAGACCAGGCTGGCCTTGAACTCAGAGATCTGCCTGCCTCTGCCTCCCAAGTGCTGGGATTAAAGGCGTGCGCCACCACCGCCTGGCCTGATCCAAGTTAGATAATCTCTTCTTCACTTTTTCCTAATCCTTTCCCTGGGGGAAAATCCAGACTCTATCATTTGAGCCATGATTACTTCATTAGGGCTGCACATAATCAATCCCAACTGGGATAACAGATCTCTGCCCCAGAGATTAATGGGAAGGCCTGAGATCATATTTCTGGGGTTAATACTGTGTGGGTGGCAGAACTGAGGTCTAGTCCTGTGCTTCCTGGTGTTGCTCGACTAAGTTCAGAGAGGGATTGGTGTTTGTTGGTAAGAAGCTGACTGCTCCATAAGCCTGTTTTGACTTGCGTCGGTTCGGGGCCTGGAGCTGACCCCTGTTCCCGTTTTCCTGATTATTGGAAAGGGTATTACCTTGTGCCTCTTGTTTAGACCTACAATCACTAGCCCAATGCCTTCCACGTTTGCAAATTGGGCAGAGCCCAGGCTGTTTTCTGGGCTGTCTCTGGCTTAACTCATTTTCTACTTTGAAATCTCTTGCAAAGTGTCCAGGCTTACCACATTTAAAACATGCCTTTCTGTCTTTACTTGCCAAAAAATCTCTTACTGATTTTCCTTGCATAGCAGCCGCCATAGCTAAGCCCTGTTGGTAAGAGGGACCTATGTCAGAACAAAGTCTGATGTACCCCGTAAGGTCTATCTTTTTCCTATAAGGTCTAATGGCCGCTTGGCAGGCAGGATTAGCATTTTCATATGCAAGTTGTTTCACATAATCTACACCTGCCTCTGCATTACCAAAAATCCTTCCTGCTGTTGTCATTAATCGATGAACAAAGTCAGAAAATCGCTCATCAGGCCCTTGCCTGACTGTTGTTAAAGATGCACCAGGGTTTCCCTTTACCAGAAGTTTACGCCAAGCCTTCATGGCTGCATTTTGAATTTGAGCAAATAAACCTGGGTCATACTGCATCTGGTTATCACTAGAAGCAAATTGCCCTTCTCCTACTAAGGCATCAAAGGACCAACCATTACCTGCCTGAATATTTCTCCTAGCTGTTTCTTTGCAATTCTCATGATACTCTGATTTCCAAATTAAATAGTCTCCACCAGTAAGAACTGCCCTCGCTAACGTATTCCAATCACTAGGAGTTAGCCACTCCTCTGCAGCAGACTCTAAAATTGCAAGAGTAAAAGGAGCAGTGGCACCATATTGAGCTACTGCATTTTTTAATTCCTTAATAATTTGAAAATTAAAACCTGTGTGATGTCTCCAAGCAACTCCTTGATTGTCTCTAGTCTCTGATACAGGGAAAGCCTCAGCCTTTCCCTCCTCTGGCTGATCTGTGGCTAATCTTAAGCTAGGTGATAGGGACTGCCTTTGGATTCCTGGTTAAGGAATGCAAGGAGCCAGGGGATTTTCACAGTTTACCTCTTGAGACATCTTTCCTGTCTTTAATTTTTGTAGCTGATTAATTAAGTCCTGATACTCTTTTTCTAACTCTATTTGTTGTTTAAGAACAGATATTTTTTCTGTAATTCCCTTATGGGATCTATAACCACCATCTCCATTGGGGGAGCACTTGGAGGTGGAGACACATAGGGAGGGGGAATTTCAGCGTCATAAAATTTGACTTCCTCTTTCTCTTGGTCAGCACAATCTGGCTCTGACAAATTGTCAACAACCTTTGGTTGTATTTTGGATTCTAACTTATGCTTCCTTTTATTTTGAACAAAAAAGACAGCATTCAAGAACAAAAGCAGAAAATTAACACATGTGAGCAGCAAATAACAAAACCAAAACAGAGAGTTGAATTCAGGCTGACTAATTTCTTGTCCCATTTTCATTACCTTTCTCGAAGCAAACCAAAACAGAGAGTTGGATTCAGGTTGACTAATCTCTTGTCCCATTTCCTTACCTTTCTCAACGAGGCAGATTCCTGGGACAATCAACAGATCCTTCTTCCAATAAAGTCCTTCACTGGGTCTCTCATTCTTGCTGCCCCACGTTGGGCACCAAAATAATGTTGGGGACCGCACTAGTCCCACGTTGGGGTGGCCAAAATAAATGTTGCAGCCCAGGCAAAATGTTGAGGCCTGGGCTGACCCACGTTTGGGCGGCCACTATATCCCAGCCCAAGCTGCTGCTCTGGTCTGCAGGTCGGGGGGTTCAGCAAGAGTGAGGGTGACGGCAGATTCTACCTAATGTCTGAGATTCGTCTCTGATGATCCCTCTATAGTCTCTGATCTCCGTCTATATTCTCTGATCTCTGGTTCTGTCTTCTATCATCTCAATTCTGATCTGTTCTGTCTCTGCCTTTTATATGTCTCACTTCTAAGCCACGCCTCTAAGTTACACCTTTAATCATGCCCTTAGGTCTTGTCTCTAACTCTGATCTCTATACTTCTAAGTATACTATTAAGTCACACACCTTTAATCTCACACACCTTTAATCTCAAAGTATCTAAACCAAGATTATCCGAGTGTTCTCAGCTGTTGTAGGCTATTGTAATTTAAATCTCATGTCAGGGTATATGGCTCAAGATGGCTGCAAAGCTGATAGCCGCTTTCTGCTAAAAGTCGGCCCCTAACAACAACCCTCTCAGGGATAGAGAGATGAATAAAGCAAGAGAAGATCAGGAAATGAATGGGTGACAACTGTCACATCCCAACGGCAGGACACAGGACTTAGAGAGAGTACCTGGAGACACAGGAACTGAAACAACTAAGATGTCTATTATAATTATCACTATTATTATTATTGTTATTATTATTATTGGTTTTTTGAGACAAGATTTCTCTGTGTAGCCCTGGTTGTCCTGGAACTCACTGTATAGACCAGGCTGGCCTCAAACTCAGAAATCCACTTGCCTCTGCCTTCCAAGTACGCCACCACTGCCCGGCGTCCTTTTTTTTTTTTTTTTTTTTTTTTATAATAATATATATAAAAAAAGGCATGCTATTTCAACTAAAACTAAAATTTCTTTATAGAAATCAATTGTTTTAAAGAAATGAAGCAAAAATTTATAAAGAGTAAAAGGTAGATCATATGGTTTGAGTAGAAAGTACTAAACTTTTCTCACTTTGATATGTATTTTACAGCTTTACTTTTAAGGTGATATCATATACATTTTTTATTCTGCTTAGAATTGCAGATTATCACTTTACCCAAATATATGGGACTGTACCTATAAATACTTAACAGTCTGCAGTGTGTGTGAGTGAAGTAATTTTATGTCGTTCACTCAGTTTCGTGATATAAATATTTCTACATTAACCAACTTTACAGTACCAGTGTGATTTCAAACATATTACAAAGGTTCTAAAAAAATAATAGCTGACTTTTATGGGGTCCTGAGAGCTGCTTTTGCATCCACTGCTATGCGATTCTCAGATATTTAGTGGTTCAGACTTAGGTGCATGGCAGGCACATCTTTACTGTTTATTTCTGGCAAGGATCTTGGACTTTCATTCATCTGCACATTTTGAAGCATAATAGTTTGATAATGGGTAGTGTACTAAAGATTAGCAAGACATTAAAATATATATGTTTTTATAGGAGGTTCTTGAAGAGTTTCTGTTATTAGACTGTCATCAGATGTAAGCATTGGCAAGATGTCCATTTGTGGTCCTTTTCTTAAGAATAACTATCCATTTAAATCTTCAATGTATAACCTCTCTACAAAAGTAACCTGTCAAATCAAACTTTAAAAACCACTTAATTCTTAACTTTTATGTTTTGTGTCCAAGATTGTAGAATGAAGTTACATAGAGAATGGGCCCTGTGATGGTTTTTACATTTAAATCAACCACAATCTAGAACCACCTGTAAAGAGATTTAATTCAGGTATAATCCAGACCAGGTTGGTATATGGGGCATTCTCTAGATCATTAAATAACCAATCTCCCTGTGGACTGCACAATTCTCTAAACTAGACAGGAATGAAAACATTAGCTGGGCCCTACTGTATCCTAATAGTCAGTATGGGAGATATGTTACACTTTGCTCTTGGCATGGATGCGATCTTCCCTTTACTGCCTTAACCTCCTCCAATAATTTGTAGCCTGTAAGTGTGAACTAAATAAGCTCCTTGTCTATATTTTTCCACACTGGTTTTTTTCAGAGCAGCAGAAATGAAACTAGAAAGTGAAAACATTTAATAAAATTTAAAATTAATCATGCTTTTCAGGAAGATGTTCTGCCTCCTTTTGTTGAAACAGAAAATTTGAGTGCAGACTCATATCACTCTTCCAGTTCAGAACCCACCAGGCACAAGTGTCTGAGTAGCTTTTGTAATGTTTGATGATTTTTGCTTTGAAGGCTCAGCTTCCTAATTTGAATGTTCAAAGCTGCTAAAACAGAAGGCATGTCTTAAAGGGCTCGCTGGAGGGTGCCCGAGAATTGGTAACAGAAGGAGTCCAATTTTGTTCTTCTATTTTGTATTTTGGCATAGGATACTGTTTTTTTCATTGGCCCTTTGGAAGCCTGTGTTTTTAATATCCAATATCACTTTTTTTAAGTGGCACATTGGGGCAAAACATGAAACAGACCTTCTGTTCTCTAATAATGAAAATCTGTTACTTGGAAAAAATAGATGTTGCTAGAATAACTCAGAAGAATGACTAAATATCCAGGTAGCTATGCAACCATAAGCAAATAATATTGCTTTCCATCTCTCCTCATGACTGAGGAAGAATCAACTGTGTGTTGGTGGCTTTCAAGAGAGAGTCCAGTTTTCTCTGTCTCTCTGTCTCTTTGTCTCTCTGTGTGTGTCTCTCCTCTCCTCATCTCTTTTGCCTTTTCTTTTGTGTTGTTTCATGTTTTTTTTTTTTTTCCTTTTCTTTAAACAGCTCATTAAGATGACCTGCCTGGTAGGGCAAATTTTCAATTCTTTCCCTTCAAAAGCAAATGTGTATCGTGTGAATGAATATAAAGAATAATTTCAACATAAACATTTTGAATAAAGCCATTTCTATTTTTTCCTCTTTAATACCTATATATCACCCATCTCGTCTCTCCCTCAATTTAATGTGATATTTTTGAAACTTGAGTCAACTTAGTGCTTCTTAGATGTACATGGTTGTAAGCCAACATAGTCATCCGTGAAGAAAACTGGTCTCTATCCTAGTAGCCATCAGTTGTCAATTGTCAATATCTCTAAGGTAGAAATAGGATTGCTTGAGTCCCTCACCCATCCATGATGAGACTTTTCAGCTTTGAAGGCATGATGATCTGTGAGCAGTCACTGCCCCAGTGCGTTGACCTGTGCAGACTCCCGTCTTGTCTGGGAAGCACTGCTCTGCTGCTGCTCTCGCTACACCTGCCTCTTCCAATCTTTATTTCCCCGCTGTTGTGGATTTAGGTGTCCAGTCCAGCTGGACAATCAAGTGGGACCCCCAGACACTGTGGAGAGGACTGAGATGCATGAGAAAATAAAGAGGCAAAGCAAGTCAAGAAGTCGGATCAAGCTGGCAAAGATTTTATTGTTCACACCGGTTATATACTCTTAAAAACAGGATACGGAGAGGGGCAAGAAGAGAAAGGGGGCTTTGCAAATTCTTTAAAGTTGAGCTTCAAACATAATAGTTGGAATTTCATACCTGCTTTTGTATTAATGTTTTACAAGATTAGATATTATGTACACTTTCAAAAATTTCACACTTTTGAGAGAAATCAGTCAAAAAGTCAGAGGCAGAAATAGTGAGCCCAGAAAATAAACAACAGGAAGCTTGTAGACATTAGACACATGAGTGAAATTTACTGCCTTGGAGGAAAGACCTACAGGTCTCAGGAGGAAGGCAGTTTTGTGTGATTCTTCTTCAGGTTACAAGGAAGTAATCTCATGGCTTAAAACGTCATCACTTACAACCTTTAGAAGCAACCCTCCAAAACACACTTTCCTTATAAAATTTCATACTTCCCTCCACATAGCTATCATTCTTACATTTTTTCCATTGAAATAAATCCATGACCATTCAAAAATGCTTTCATAATTACTTGATATCATAATATCAATGACATTATTCATTTTCTTTACTTGGGTGGACTTCCAGCCTTGACAGCCAATCAGAGAGCATTCTCAGCCTGCATCATTGACTAAATTGTCATAATAAATTTGAGAATGGTTCACTAAGAACATGGAAGGCAAACAGTCTGCTTCATGAGAATTTGACGTGGAAGCTAAATATATTCTACTAAAATTTGAATAGGTGGTTTTCTGTAGAATAATTATTCAGTCAAACTGTAAAGGGTACTGTAGAACTTAATCCTTAACAGTGGAATGCACACAAAGGTGTCAAACTGTTATACACAGCTTGGAATTTAAAACAAACTCTACAAAATTCTTGGAAAACTGAAAATCTTTTAAAACATAATTATCAGCTACAAAAAGCACATAAATTCTTATTCTTGCAGAAAGGAACAATTTTGTGGAAGTTTATTTATTTTAATAACTTTGTGGATATTATGGAATTGTAATAAATTCCCCTTAAAAGTGAAGTGAACCAACAGAGTTCACTGAACTGTAATGAAGATAAAGGTGTTCTAAACTCTTAATTCTTCCCAGCTCCTAATCAGAAATCAGAATTGGGAGGTATCAGTTACAACAAAAACTAAATTATTTATTTGATTATATTTTGAAAATAATATGCTCAAAATAATTACCTTTTCTGTTACTTTTCAACCAATATATATTATATAATATATATTTATTAATATATATGAATTATTTATGTAAATTATTTATTTATGTAAATATAAATAAATATATATTGCCTGAAGAATATGTATATATATATATATATATATATATATTCATATTTACATCAGTAATTACCTTTAATGGAGGATTTAAAACACTAAGCTGCACCCTGGGTCTCAAATAAAAAGATGAAAGACAGAAGTCATGTGTGTTTTAATGAATGGGGCTACACACAGCACAGGCAACTTGTAAAAATTGCTTTTTGAGCAGTGGGAGATTGAATAAATGTTGGTTTTAATGTTATAAACCGAATCCTTTGAAGTACAGGAAACAAAGGAAGTAGTTTGATGTTGGAAAGAAAGATTTCAAGGAAAAAATGATATGTAAAAAAAAATACCATATGTGAACTATAATAGGGACATTTTTCTAATTTTTCTGAACTAGCTGGTTAACATATATGAATGTGACTAGAAACGAATGGTATGTATTGGGAATGAGTAATTAGTTTGATTTGAGAGAGAAGGTCAGTTTGGTGACTGAGAGATGCTGTAGAAAGCAGGTAGTCTATATTAGTCCTATGTTAAACTTGGATCATGAATATGGAGTGTCAACTCTTGGGAAGTTTTAGTATGGGTATATTTAAATAACAACTACTATGCCTGGTGGTGCAATGTGTCTTTAATCACATCACTCAGGAAGCAGATGGAAGCAGATCTTTGTATTCAAGACATCTTGGTCTACACAGTGAGTTCCAGGACAGCCAAGACTGCCCAGAGGAACCCTACCTTGAAAAAAGAAAACAAAGAAATAAAATCAATTTTGACTGGTATAATTTTGTTTGTGTTTCTGGTTACAAATATTTGAAGCATGACATTGATTCAAAACTTTATTTGGCAGAGATTTTTCTACTCTTTGCTGTCCTAAGGAAGTGAGCTGTGAGAGAAGGGTGATTCTCACACACACAGAAGACATGTGTGATTGTCATCCAGGGTGACAGTGAGTCAGCAGCCAAGTGGGCTTCAATGCAAATTGGGAATACAAAAAGATCAGCTTAGTGTCTCTGGCCCAGCTTTCTACTCTTTCCTTGGACTCTCTTTTCTTCTTGTTAACACAGTGTAGCTAGTAGTTTTCTAATTCAGGTTTGTTTGTTCAGGAACCTTGAATATTTTCTAAGCTTGTGAAATGAAGTCTGATTATTTATAATAACATATAGAAAAGGTGATGAAGCAATCAAAACCTCTTAGTTCCCTTTTAAGTTCATATTCTCCCACAGGAGATATATTTTGTTGAACTATCTTTTTTTTTTTTTTTTTTGAGACAGGGTTTTTCTGTGTAGCCCTGGCTGTCCTGGAACTCACTCTGTAGACCAGGCTGGCCTCGAACTCAGAAATCCACCTGTCTTTGCCTCGCAAGTGCTGAGATTAAAGGCGTGCGCCACCACCACCCAGCTTTGTTGAACTATCTTAACTCATGTCTTAAGAGAAAAAAATTATTCTATAGCAGAGTTACTTTAGTGAGATACAAGAAGCAGATCCATTTTCTTACATATAACCAGAAAGTGTTTATAATTTCAGATTCTAAACAACTCATAGCCTCAGAAATAGATTTACACAGGAAATTTAGAACTTAAAAAATCATATATATATATATATACTAAATTAATTTGTAGGCTAGCATGTAATCCTGACTTGATGATGGCATTATCAGAGATATATGTCATGATACTTTGATTTTACTTGGTCATTACTCTTCTCTGTTCTCTTCTGCCTCAATTTAGCTGATTTTTTTCCTTCCTGTAGTTAGTCCAAATTTCTGATCTCTTACTATATGTTATCCATTAGTTCCTCTACTCTACACCTCTAATAAGATCTCTTTCACTCTACTCATAACCACATATCTAGTTTCGTCAGAGAGCACACACACACAAACACACACACTAAAACACACATACACATGCATGCATACATATACCCACACAAATGCATGCATGCACACATGCATGTACACATATTCTGTGTTAAACATATAAGTAGTTTTTTACATGGCAGTTTCTTCTCCTTCTGCTCCTCCTCTTCCTCTTCCTCTTCCTCTTCCTCTTCCTCCTCCTCCTCCTCCTCCTCCTCCTCTTTGTCCTCTTTCGTTTAGTTTTGAGACTTAACACAATTACATCATTTCTTCATTCCCTTTGCTCCTTTCGGAGTCTCTGGTATACTCGGTCTTACTCTCTAACTCGTTGTTTTCCTTAATACAATGCTTTCCCTTTGAGTCCATCATTTGCAGATGTCATGATTTTAATTTTAATTATAGCTACATAAAACTTCATAGTGAGTGGATTTGAATAGGTTGGTTAGGTTAAGACCACTGACTACTATCTAGACATTCAATACTTGTTCAATTCCCAGCACCTACATGGTTTCTCACCAATCACTCTAATTCAGGGTACCTGACACCCTCTTCTGGCTGCTGTGGGCAGTGCTTGTTCTGCACAGATAAAGTTGCAAGGCAAACACACACACATAAAATAAAAATTTTTGATAATTAAAAGTTATGTAGCGTGATATACCACATATTTTATCCATTCACTAATTGGAAGACAGCTATGCTGGTCCCACTTCCTGGCTTCTTTGAATGGAGCATCTACAAAGATAGACATGCTGATGTCTCTGTGGATTGAGGTCTTAGATTCCTCACGTACCCAAGACTGACAAGGCTAGACCATGTGTTGTTTCTATTTTCAGTTTTCAAGGGGGCCCATGGTTGTTATTCCATATTCATGATCACCAACACTAAGTCTTCATTCTTTTACATACATCCTTACAAATTGACATTCCTGATTATCCTCATAAATATTTTATTCTAGATTAAATCAGAGGCAGAGAATGCCAATTAGAAATTTTATAGAAAAGTAGTATTATATGTCGTTTTCATCAGTTTGAATGATGTGGGACCGAACACTGCTATGTCATAAAAAAGAAGTTACAACCCCCCCAAAACTAACAAACAAACAAAACAACCCAAAGTACAGGCAGTAACTGCATCTAAGACAGAAAGACTGTATTAAACACTAGCATGTTCCTCAAGTCAGTAACTACCACATGAGGTTTTCATTAGATAGAATATAAGATGATGGGTGATAAGTAAAGTTCAATATTTTTTAATTAAATAAATTAATTAAATTAAATTAATTTAATTAAATATATTGTTTGTCTCTCTGATAATCTGCAAGGCCATATTTCAAACAGTTTTGTGATTGTTAATTTATGTAACTCAGTCTTAGCAGACATTTAGGTTTGGAGGCAAAGTTCTGGCCCTGCTTGACTTTTCTATCTGGAAGCTAGACAGTTGTTATTGTTTACATGAAAATATGAATATACTTATTCTTTGCTTTATTGAGAATCTTCTGATAGCCATAGATAAGGAGACCTGACAAGATAATGCTTATGATATGATACTTAGCACCGAAAACTTTTAGCATCACACAAAATAACATAATACATGCAAATATATGTGCTCTATCTGTTTGTGAATTTAGTTTTTCAAGCAGAATTGATGAGCCCTCATTCAGAGCAATGCTTATGCATTTTACACACACACACACACACACATCTAAAAACATCTCTCTACTTTCTTTGTAAGTTGTATATTGGCTAATGGAGGAAGTCAGGATGATAAACTACCCAGAAATGACTCAATTTTCAATGATCAGAAGGCTGTGTTCATTGCTTTATAATAGTGATGAATTACATTGAATACTTATTTTACAAGGAAAGGGCCACATACATATTAATGGGCTTATATATAAAAGAATATTACATCTTGCTATATATGTATAAACATAATTTTGCCAGCACAATAGTCAAATGCTCTGTAGAACAGAATTATACATGGCATTTTTACCATGTTAATGTTTTATTTGCGAATGTGGAAACATTTTCAATGAGGCTCACCTAATTGCCTCTGTAATAAATCTTTTTGTGAAGAACAAGAAATTATAGACAGTTTACATTTACATTTCAGAATAATTATGTAACTTACACACACATAAAAATATAAGGCTTAAAATTACTGAACACCAGGTAAGAATTTCTGGACACAAAACAAAAAAGCTTTGAACGACTAAAATACTCAATGTGGACTAAAGTCTTGTTGTTCTTTTTGTGTTTTGACAAGGACAAATCTTGCTTTAAGATGCTAGCACTGGATATTGCTGTAAATACAAGCTTCTGCAAAATGTTATAGAATAATGCGCAGTTTGGCCTTTTTGGCAGCCACTGTGCACAAGTGAGTTGTCTCTGTGTTGCATGTCAGCACGTTGGGGAAGCTGGTGCTTTTCCTGAAGTGTTTAATTTCGATGCAGATGGCATCCGTCTTGCGCAGGTTTTAGGTGTACAGTTTCTCCGTTGGCAGGCACACTTGGACCCGGAGATGTTTGCCATGCAGGTTCTCACTTGCTTCTGATGGATGTTGCTTTGCATCCATATGGACTTCGCTAATGTCTAACAAGTAACAGACAAGCTTCTTTGCAGATCTGGATTTTTTTTTTTTTAAACCTTCTAGGAAGCAAATCTATAATTGCACACAACTCAGATATTTCCAATTTATTTCAACATCCAGGAGAATTGCCACAAAAGCAGAACATCCACCACAAAAGAAGAAAGAGCAGATACAGCCTAACTTTCTGCACACATTTCAGCAAAGCGTGTAAGTTCTTTCAGGCTCTAAGGAGTCAACATGGCCAATGGAATTAATACTGCTTATTTTGATGTACGACTTTGTTGATCCTTTCTGTAAAACCCGTCATATTTTGAATGTTATTTGAACAGTCACAGAGATTGATTCCATCCTTACCACCTAAAAACATTCTTAATGGCAACAGGTTTCACATTTTGTCTCAACAGATACAAAAAATAAATGAGTAAATTCAGCATTTTTGCACAACAGTTTTTCTTACCTTGGCATTTTAATTCTGAAGGATGCAGCCGAGTTGGCTCTATTGTGATTTATTTTTATGTCTCTCTTTTTGTATAGATTATAAACATCAAAAGGGAAGGTTAAGGACTGATTTTGTTTGTGGTGGTGTTGGTAGTTGTATATTGATTTCTTGGAACAAATGCGCATTAAATAAATTCTATTTTCTTTAAAATTCTCTCTACTTTTATTAGAATTTATCAAAACACACAAAATACAAGAAAAGTCACAATAGCAGAAAACATCCATTTTAAAAAAGAGATCACTGGCTAACTGAGAAAGAAAGCATTTTCTTGGAAATTTCTATTTTTATTTTACTACTTAGACACTGAAAATTACTCCAAAAAAAGAACCCACAAACACTAGGAGAGGTTTGCTGCTTTAACTTAAATCTTTGTGATTTTAATCTTGGAGAAAATCTCTACATATAAAAATGTATTATGAGTTTAGAATTGAAGCTATAAAGCAACTGTTTTATAGCCTGCTCTTTTGTCAGATGGCCTAGCAGTCTAGGGCTCTGTGCTCAGAAATGCTCTTTGGGAACTCTTTCCCCTTATTGGGTTGCCCTGTGGTCTCAGTATGAGGGCTTTTGCCTTGATTCATTGTATCTTGTTTTTTTCCTGTGTGGCTGTCTTCTCTTGGAGGCCAGCTCTGTTCTGAAGAGGAAATGGGGCAGGGAGTGGGAAGATGGGGAGGAGAAGAAATGGGAGGAGCAGGAGGAGAGGCAACTGTGGTCAGGATGTACTGGCATAAGGGAAGAATCGATTTTCAGTAAAAATTGAAAAAAAAAATAAAATAAAGAATGTAACTATGAGGGAATGTGAAATAAATTAGTGTAGTGTTTTAATCAATAATTTTTTTTTAAATCATTTTTTTCAATAACCAACGCCAGCAGAATGGCATTGCCTCAGTGTAAAGTAGTTAAGACATTAGAATTCTACAGAGTTGGGTGAACTGCTGGTCCTTCAGCATCCAGGCCTCCATCACCATTGGGTTCCATGGAAGCCAAGAGACTGCATTGGTATCCGTGTCCTTTGATTACGACCAACAGCTTTCTGGGTTCACCTCTCACTTACAGAGAGAGAAACAGGGCTGACCTCAACCTTTGGATTCTTCTGACAGGGTCAGCTAACACTTCCCCTCAGTCTCAACCAAACAGCAGCCAGAACACCTGCTGGAAGGATATATGTACCCTTTACTCTCTGTTTGTGTGAGTTTCTTCAAGATGTCCATGTTTATTTTTTTGTTCTGCTGTTACTGTGAGTCATACTGATTGTTTTCACATGTGAAACACTTGCATCCAGGCTTAAATTCCACTGAATCTTGAGATTAAGTAAGAGTGAAAGAAAATAAAAACAAGACAAAATGTCTAAATATCATATCTAGCAATGGGTAAATGTCGAAAATCCAGAAGGTAAGTCTTTCAGAGATTTGTAGACTGCGCCTGCTGTTATATCCACGGACCTCAGCATATCAGCATCCTTTTCTAGCTCATGTGTCAGAGTGAAGATCACAACATAAAATAACCTGGAAATGTACATTTCTCATCTACTTTTGGAAGACTTATTCTTTTAGAACTTTTTTTTCTCAAAATTTTCAGAGAGTATGCCAGATCCAAGATTGTGCTTCAGTGAGAGATATTTGGTGACTGACCAAGTTTCCCAGATGTAATCTGTTTAGCTATTCCGTTTCTTTATCTCATACTTAGAATTCTATGTATTTGCGGAATATACCCTTTATTACCAGTAATCCTGCATTTTATAAATTACTCATAGCAGTATCACAATCCTTTGAGTTATTTCTGGAGCTTCAATTTAATGTCAGTACCTTCATTTTATATATATATATATATATATATATATATATATATATATATATATATATATTCTCTCCTTTTATTATTATGGGAGATGTGTTTGGTTCAGATGGGCAATGGGGAGTTGGAGAGAAAGACAAGATTAAGATGCACTGTATACATGCATTAAAATGTTAAAATGTGAAACCAAATTTGTTAAACGCTAATCTGAATGTAAATTCTTACCACAATAAAGACTACACCCCACAAATAAATTTTCTCTTTTGCTCATATTTTGAAAATAAATTGTGTTGATTTTTTTCTATTGATTTTTTTTCTGTCATGAATTTTAATTGTTTTTTAAATTTCTATTTTTATCAAGTACTTTAAGAGTTTTATGCAGTATATCTACATTTGTGTATCAATTTGCTGGGCATACGCTCTTAGCGGAAAGGTCTTCCTGTGGAGTGTGGTCCCTTTACTAAGGGTCACAACATTAAAGAATTCTGAATGTCCCTATTCCTGCAGCTGTCAGTTGCAATAGCTCCTCGAGTAGGGATGAGACCTCTTGCTCATCTCCCCACTTCATACTGGGATTTTTGTCTGGCTTGTGCTTGCACAGGTCTTATGCATGAAGTCAAGCCACTATGAGTTAATAAGTTTACCTGTATCCTGAATAGCTTTTTCTCTAGTATTCATTCAATACCTCTGGTTCTTATGCTCTTTCCACCCTCTGTTATCTAATGATTCTTGAGATTTTGGAGGAGGGGTGTGGCATACAGTTCCCATTTAGGGCTGACAATCACCAGGCTTATTTTTTGTACCTTGTTCTTTTGTGGTTGGTTGGGTTCATCTGTTGCAAATAGAAATTTTTATGATGTTGAAGAAATTGCTCAGAATAAGAAGACGTTCTAAACACTCATAAGTTTGCATTGCTGATCCTATGTTCATTGTTTAAAGAGGTTTTGAGTTCCATTTGGAACACTTGATGAGCCAGGTTTCTGCTAATTCAGTGTGAACTGCTACTGATTTTTGTCTGAGTTAGTTCTAGAGAATTAGTTGCCTTTAATGTGTAAAGACCACGTTCCCTCAACAGAAAAAAAAAAAAAAAAAACATAGACTCACATATTTTGCTCTGTTGTATTCTAATACTGATTATAATGAATGTGGTGATATCTCGTTTCCCTACACATAATATATCAGGTATTTGTTTTATGCTTTTACATTTTCTAATTTTTTTTATTTCATTCTAGCACTACCCAGCCCAGTGGTGTTATTTTCAACTTATAATGAGTTTATGCCCAATATCTATATGATGAGTAAGTCTACCAAAAATGTGTGGCATGTCAATCAGGCATAATATTGCCACTGATGAAACCCCACTCCAGAAATTCTTGAGAGCATATGTAATGCCAAACAGTCATTGTTTTGTAAATAAACCCAAGTCTCCTCCAAATTCACCTATACACTAACGTTTTAGAGGAGTAGATTTTAAATTGTGAAATGCATTGTATTTTTGCAGGTTCTGTTTTACTTTGTTCTGTTGCTGTGATTCTAAGGCTGTTTCAGAGATTTCAGTGAGTGCCACACTAAGATTCTTCCCCTTTTTGCCGTTGGAGACACTGAGGCCTGTGAACATTACACAAGAGCTGTGTGTCTCTCATACATACTCTTATATTGTCGACACCATAGCCGAGGTGCTAATATGCCATGCTGACATTTGATTTCTATAATTTCTTTACAAAATCAGCAAGTGGCTTACAAAAAGTTATTTCATACAAGAGGAGATATTTCTTTTGCATCTTTAATTTCATGAATTTTTGCTAAGTACCCTCCTACATATATTATTGCTTACAAGAGTCAATAATTCTGTCAAGGGCCTTAGATTTTCTTAGTCTTTCTAAACCTGTTCTAACAGTGACAGAATAAAATTATAAATTCCATAAATAAACTTACTCAAAAATTTTGACTTTGACAAAATTATTATTTTACATTGTTGATGCAGTGTCGCTGAGAGCTAAGGCTTGTCTTGAATATGACCTGTAAAAGAGTAAAGGGTGACCTTTTACTCTCATTCTGCATTGGTTTGAATGAAAATAGCCCAATACAAAGGGGCACTATTAGGAGATGTAACCTTGTTAGAGAAAGTATTTTCTGGGGGCTGAGGGTGAGGTCAGAAGCCATGCCTGGTTCTAGACTCTCTCTAGCTGCTGGCTAATCTAGAAGTAGAACTCATGTCTCCTTCTCTAGCACCAAGTCTGCCTGTGTCCTACAATGATTCCTGCCACAATAATAATGGACTCTAAACCTCTGAAAATGTAAACTAGCTCAAAATAATGTTTTCCTTTACAAGAGTTGCCAAAATCATAGTATCTATTTACAGCAATAGAAACCTCAAAACAAGTTCCAAATTCTGAAATTATAGGTATGTATCTCACCAACTGGCTCAAAAATACTATGGCTATATTGTTACTATAGATTCAACAACTGATTCTGAATTCATACATTTATTAGTAAACTACGAAGCACCTCACCATCTTACTCTTAATAAATATCCCAGTTAATAACAGCACTAGAACTATTTCCTTTATTCTGCTATAAAATTTACAGATTGCAGTGCAGTATAAATCCTGTAATTTCATAACAAGCTTCACTCATTTCTCCTTTTGAGGAGTTTTCTCTTTAGGAAGATATTGTTCTCATCACCTATGAGGAGTCTTTTATAAACTATAAAAATCAATTACTTCGGTTTATCAAAGAAAAATTCAGAATTCATAGGTGATTTGGCAAATCCTCTTGTAATAAAGAATTGCAGTTATCTAGAGAAATATACTAGATTCATTACAATAAAAAATTGACAGGAGGATAGAAAAATAAATGGTAAACATATGATATATTATAAATACACAGATAGATGATAAATAGGTATATTATCTATATATAATAGAAAAATAGACATGTATACATACATACAAATAGATAATGAATATGAGTTAGATAAAAATAGATAATGGATAAATGGTATATGAAAGGTTTAGATAAGAGAATATATAAGCATATTAGCATCCAGGTTGGTGAAAAAAATTAAACTTGATGCTTTATGTTATGATATCATCTTTGCCTTATGGTTTTAGATCTTTTTATTGTACAGAAATATGGAGCTAAGAATATAAGACTTAATAAGCAATAGTTGATATATGATAAACAAGGCCATTAGAATTATGGTAGATACTGCTTTGTGGCATAACTAAAATGTATTTTATTATATTATATTGGAAAGTCAAACACAAAAGGAGCATGGTTATGATCATCTAACACAATTCAGTAAATTTTGCTCTTAAAACTTACTCAGTTCCATTGAATGTGAGGTAATTGAACACCTTTCTGCCATTACCTCTGCCACAACATAGACTCATTAAAGCTAACTTCATAACAATTTTTTTGTGCTAATGTGTTCTAAAATACACTGCCAACACAGTACTGAAACAAAAGTTGAAACAAGAATATACTACAATGAAATAACATAAAATTAGGCTATGGGTCACCTATAAGCAATGAAATGGATCTTCAGGCCTAAGCTGGTTTCTGGTTAATTATACAACTAAATTTTCTGCATCCCTCATGCAAAGTCTATTTGCCCATATTCTTAACCACAGCAAAAATCCATGGTGCTCCATTTCCAATATAAATTTGTTAGGTGTTTTGTTGATATCTTTTTGTTTCCAGACATGATTGGGCAATTCTAGCATGAGAGATGTAGGAGCTCCATGGTTTCTAAGAGCATAAGATATAACGCTTTTTCATCAACCTGGAAAAAATGAGCATTTTAGGACAGTTCATTATTGCTATGTTTAGGATTTTAAAAAAATCTTTCTTTTTCAACACACATATCTTCCTGATTATGGAAACCAAAGGTCATTTGTCTGTTAGTACTTGCCTCAGATTGGGGGTGGGGGTCATATACTAGTAATTTTAGGGGAAATGTCTGCTCCACTCTAGCCCACATAGTTCCCTAATAAAAGACAAATGAACTTCATATTTTTATTAACAGGCTGTAAGCATAAACTTGGCATGTTCTAAGGTATTTTAACTTACATCTAGCCATAGCCCCATGTTATTTGCACACTGAGTCTTGTTCTGTTTGCTCTGCTCCATGTGTGTCCTCAGGAAGATTTCTCTTCGCTGCATGCTCATGGTACATCCTCATAGTCCATTCTGCCTCGTAGAGATCTCCTTTCCTTATGTTTTTCTTTCTCCTTCTGGTCATTATTGGGAGGCCCCAGATTCAACCTCAAGTTTCTCCTTCTTCTCTCTGCTTCCCAATCACAGGCTCAAGCCTTCTATTATCCAAGCAGAAATTACTGTGGAGCATTATAATAGCGCACTGGTCAATACAGTGCTCATGTCCAGACTGCAACCTGATATTGGGGAACAGAACTCAGCATCTCATTTTACAGCACACAAGACCAATAAAAGGATTTTTAGTCCAATAAAAATAATTATTTTGCAATAATACACTAAATATAATGAGAAAAATTATGAAACAGTCACTTAAAAATTATATTCACAATGCACAGCCCATTTGTGTTTGGCTACTCAAGAGAAAGTACACTATTATCTATTCTATATTGGTGAGTTCATAGTTCTGTACCTAAATAATTTTCGATCATTACTTTCATTACCAGAAAACCATCTTCTTCTAAATACATTTTCTTAAATCATAAACAACGTAATGTGAGACTATAACTATCTAGTCTTCCACCACATCAGAGACTTGAGAAGGAATAAATGTTTCCTGAGTATTCAGGAAGTGCATAGCAAGCAGCTTCTAAATCTACAGAAGTTTCAAAGGAGCTGCTTGCCTGACAATCACCCAAAGTTTCTCTGAGTCATAGGAGCATCGTCGTCAGTCTTCTTGCACAGACTACATGACAAACTTTTTTTTGAAACAGGAATTATGAAGAACTCCTTACCTTGCTGTCTTTGCACAGTTTGGCAGCTGACTTCCTTCCATCCCATTTGCTCATTCTGGACAACACACTGTTATCAGTTGAAGCAATGGCAGTTTCTTGCCCAGTGGCATCTTGTCATATTTGAAGCAAAGTATAAAAAGAGTTTCTTCAATATTCATTACCTTCCCTGAAGGACAATGGGAGTGTTGCTGGGATCAGATATATGTTATTGTCATAAAAGCCTTTTAATAATAAAGATATCTTTAAGCGTCATATTTTGTGGCTCTCAGAGGTTTGAACACCACCTGTCTATCAATAGCATATCTGAGTATGCAAACATTGCTTGTTTCTAATGACTCACTATCTGTTCAACCTTGGAAACATAATTCTGTAAAAAACTAGACTAGTATCTAACATGACTATAAATAAGTTTGATTAACTATTAACTTGCATTTCTTACTTATCCTAAACAGTTTGTAATAGCAGTTTTTTAAGGGACTAGAATTTAACATTGCATTTTTAGTAACTACATAGGTATAATACCTTAAAAGAAGTTGACCCATAGTAACTTGAAACCAATTTTAACCTTAATTTTGTATCAATATACAAAGATCTATACCAATGTAAAAAAATTGTCTACGTGTAGCTCTATAGTTTAAGAATAGATTCAATAATTTATCCTTTATTCTTATTATTCTTGTATTATTTAGATATTTGTCCTTTTTCTTTTCATACTTCCCTTTTTCCTCCTTAACACTAGATATGAGAGAAAGAAGGATAGAGGAAAACAACAAAAAAAGAATGTCTGAATCTAATCTCCTTCATTTTGCTTTCTCCCCGGTCAAGATCATAACAACTTATAACCACCCCACTTAAATGATGACAAATATCCATTATCCATTGAATGAACAAAACCCATCCACCATACCCTTTGGTAATAGAGGCATCACTATCTTTAAATTGATTTATGGTGATTTGGGGCATCCTTTTCTTTTTGGGGTGCTAACATTTTGGATAATTGTTAGTCTTAAGAAAACAGCCTCAGCATGTTAAGAAAGTTCAGGGCTTTACTGATTGCCTGACTGAAACAGTCTGTGATGCTGGTCCAGTTGGGGTTAGGAACTTTCTTTGACTCTGTCCTGGAATGTTTGATGAAACAGATATTAAGGCAGAATAAGGTTAGATCAGGTAGAATGCTGGAATAAACCTACCTCAGTGTCTCAGCATCTGGCAGGGTGAATCTTGCTAAAGCTTCTTTTCTGGTTGTTTTTCTATGTGAACATATAAACTTTCAAAGGTATTATATGATGTTACATTAACACATGAATGGAATGTGCAATGTGCACAGATCAGTTAGGTATGATTCTCTATTCTTTGAACACATAAGGCATCTGCATTCCTTCATAAGTTAGTTTGGACTGTATGACCAAACTGTAATATAAATTTTTATTCATGCTATATGAAAGGATAACATAATAAGTGCTAAGCATTTTGTAGCCAACAAGATTTACTGGCTATGCAAAGCTGAGGTTCTGGGTGGAAACATTTTCATGTCTCAGCCTGTCTCAGAGCTATTCCTGTGTGGAGGGATCAACAATACAAGTTACTTGTTTTACTGGTCTTCATAATAGTGTGTGTGTGTGTGTGTGTGTGTGTGTGTGTGTAGTCAACATCTTCTGGGGTCTCCTCCCCCATCATATCTGATTTTTATCAATTTGGAGGAAATCCACCATTTTTCTTTTTCCTGTTGAAATGAGAACATATTCTCTTCCCCAATGCAACATCTTTCCTGTCTTTCATTCTGAGACTGTTATAAATTTATGCTTATCTAATTCAGCAGTTCTTTCTAAAATCCAGTGTATTTTAGCAGTTATATTATCTGTCTCATTGACAATTTTAAAATTTGAAGTAAATTAAGCATTATTTAATTTTAGGAGATTCTATATTCCCTTTCTGTTCTATGAGCATTCCCTTTAAAGTCCTCTTCAATCTCTCTATAATTATAGGGATGTATATATATATATATATATATATATATATATATATATATATATATGACTTCCATCTGTAACAGGTTTTATGCCTGTTGTATTCTAATGGATTCATATGTTGAGATACCATCAGCTTTAATTTTTAAAGACATTTCCAAGATCACCATTATCTCTAATAAATGTATAATCTCATAATAATATCTTTCAGATATCAAAGCAAAAGCCAGTTGTGATTCTGATCATGTATCATTAACATGGCGTATCGACACATGTAAGTACCTTAATTCTCCAAATGCTATGAAACAAAACAGTCTGTTGTATGACATTGCCTTAAGGTAACATCAATAAGTAGAATATGGATTCTTTCCCCCCATGGGTAAAAAATATTTTTAATCATATTTTATTTCCTAAGAATTTCATACAAGAATACAATGTGCTATGAGCCTAGCAACCCAACTCTCACTCATCAACCTCTCAGGTTAATCTTTTTCATAACAATGCACTGAGTTGAATAAATGCTGACATTTTGTGAAAGCATATAGGGCCATCTACAGGACCATGGGCCACCTACCAAGGAGTACTTCCCTGAAAAAGACTTCCTATTTCCCAGCTTTCAGTTCCCAAAGCCCCTCCCTTACCTATGCTGGAAAAAGAATATACTGCTCTTTTAAACTGTTTCATCAGGATAAGTGAAACTTTACTGTGAATGTGGGGCTGGGAAGGATATGATGGTTACTTGTTCTGTAGATCATCAGAAGGAATACACCAGAGAAAAGAAAATGCCTTTCTTTCAAGCTAATGAAAATAGTTATAGAGCAAACTCCTTGATATCTGCAGAGTGTGCCTTGAGAACTACTCTGTAAGTCCTATGAAGTATATACCAAGAACAGATGAACCCGAAAAATGCTGTGACTTCTCACCAGAATTAACAAGTTTTACTGTGTCCTTGTAGGTAAACCCTAGCTTATTACAGGTCCTTGAATCACAGCCACCTCAGCCTTCCTGCTGAGAATCTAATCTTTTAGTGTGGACCCATTTGTTTGCAGCAAGCCTCATAAATTACCTGAGTTATAACCATGTATTTAAGATTGAGTTCAACTCAGTTACATGTGGTTGCATCACTTGACTCCTGTATAAACATTTTGTCTAGAAACTGTTGCTACTGTGGCCTCATTCAGTGTTGTGATTGTTCCTGTACCATTTATGCTTCTGTATGATAAAAATGCACCAAGCATTTTAACATGGAGACGGCCTACAGTTGTCAGGCTCAGATGGAATGAGTCCTGAGGACAGCATAGGCAGTAAGATATCAAAATGGACAGATAGTGATTGGATTGAGTACAGAAAGCAGGGAAATCAAAGGATCTGAAAAGATTCACTGTCATTTGAAGTATAATTGTCCAAATAGTGTCCCAAAAACCACCAGCACAACTGCAATATACACATTTCTCTGTCGATAAAATATCAATAGTCAAAACTGAGAAGACACAAATAAAATAATATCATCTAAGATTCTCTGACAAAATACTTCAAAATGCCTTAATTTAAATTTCCAATGAAATATACAATATGAAATGATATGAAAATCCCTCTAAAATAATTTATTAAAGAGTACATTATCATGCATGAGGAATATACACAGTAAAAAGTGATATAATTACAATAAATAAAATGTACACAAAGAAAGCAGGATCAATGCAAATATTTAATATCCTTTGAGATTGTGTTCATCAGTGAGGGTCTGCAGACAGGAGGCATTGTCAGGGACATCACGCTGTGTGATAGAGACGTTGTCAGAGATGTCCGTCTGCATGTCTTTCCTTGTTTTAACATCTTCCCCACCATCCTTTTTAGAGCAGTAGTGTAAGTACCTACCCCTAGAATATGAGTACCTTTGAGTGCACATAGCTAATGAGTTATGAAACCATTTCTCTTAGAGTATTTAGTATGGAATTTTAAATTCTCACTATCTTTCTGTTTATGACTGACCCCATGTCAAGAATGGTTTAGTGGCTATGGTAGGAAGCTATAATTTGAAAGGTTAAAGCCCTTCCACATCACTGCACTCGAGCATGGCTGGTAAAAGGTAATAGAAATCTGCTTAAGTTTCAATTGCTGGAGTTTAATTGCATGGGCAAATCCATTTCTTGAAGTAGGAGTCTCAAATGCCAGCAAGATTCACACACTCTTGATGGAAACATTTAGTCCCCAAGATGCCCCTTGGTAATACTTTAAAAGTTAAGATCATTTATGTAGCACAATTTGGTATAGTGAAGAATAGAAAATGAGAATATTTTAGCAGGATATTGTCATGAATATGTTGGGCACACATTCGTCTAGGAAACAACAAGTTTATAAATTATACTCCCATCACAACAAATATGAGTTTCATTCTTTCTCCTGTAGGTTACCCTTCAGGTAAGCTTATTTCTCCTCATCTTTTCTTCTCAGAGCAATCTAAGAAATTTCCAAACAAAAAAGGAAATAATGTTTAAAATATCTAAGGATTCCTGGAATGCATCCCAAGAGAAAGCTAGTAAAAATAAGAGAACACAAGGTTGAGAGTTCAGCATGATGTTCCATAGCCCATTAGGACAGACAGTGTTCCCTGGTAATGACTCAGGACTGTGGCTTTTATTTACTAAAACTTGCCTGTGCCTGTGATGTTATTGCTCATGAAACAGTTGTTTTCTTCATTGAAATAGAAATCAGCATCCTCATAGGAAGAACACTATCAACCAGCCAGACTCCCAGAGCTCCCAGGGACTAAACCACCAACCAAAGAGTACACATGGAGGGACCCATGGCTCCAGCTGTGTACATAGCAAAGGATGGCCTTGTCTGGGAGGAAGAGGATGGCATCAATGGGAGGAGAGGCTCTGGGCCCTGTGAAGGCTTGATACCCCAGTGTAGGGGAATTCTAGTGTGGTGAGGCAGGAGTGTGTGGGTGAGGGAGCAAGCTCATAGAAGCAGAAGAAGGAGGAATGGGACAGGGCGTTTGCAGAGGGAAAGCGGGAAAGGAGCTAACATTTGAAATATAAATAAATAAAATTAATAAAAAGAGGAAACTAATCTAGCATAAAATTGATTGGAAGTACAATAAATTCAATCCATGATCTTTGTTTGCACACACACACAAAAAAAAAAAAAAATAGAAAGAAAGAAAAAAAATCAGACCACAACTCTGTTCTGCCTTCAGTTTGACCTTTGGAAGTTGACACCAAAGAACGCATAGCATTTTAGTATTGTGAATGAAAAGGTTAATTTAAAAACATGATTAAAAATTCTTTTAAGAAGATAAATGACCTATTACCTATTATTTTGAAAATGAAAATATGCTTTAGTCTCTATTTGACCATGAGAGAAAATTATAGGACATTTTCCCTCCTTTTACTCACTCTTATAAATGATATCTGTATACCTTTTAAGGGTCATGTAAACATTTGAAAGTAATTTTCTCTGCTCAAATCTATTTCTATTTTGCTTTTAACTATTTTAGTAAGATGGACAGTCTGGAAAGACTTGGGAAAAACACTTTTGGGACACATTATTTGTAATAGAGCAGATAAACTTAAATTTCCTTAAGATACGATGAACTAGTGCTCGTGTCTCAGATTCTCATGCTACACAAGTTGGCTGTGTCTATCCAGCACAACGAAGTGTTTAACTTTAATTGTTGACTTGATATTACCTGGAATCACTTGGCAAGAGAATCTTAATGAGGGGTTGTCTACATGGAGTTTGTGGACATGACTGTTCAGGGAGGGCGGGTCTTGAGTTAATTGATGTGGGGAGAGCCAATCCAGTGCGAAGAGCACCATCCCATAGGCTTGCAGTTTAAGCTGCCAGGAGTGGAGATTGGATCTGAGCACAAGCAAGGTCACTCCCTGCTCTTGACTGCGGAGGTGCTGTGACTCCTACTCCAGTGATGAAAGGTATCTTGGAGTTATGAGCTAAAATAAACTCCTTCTCACCTGAGTCACTTTTGTCAGTGTTTTATCAGAGCAACAGGAGTAATCAAATAGCTTCAGGCCACTGCTTAGTAACCACGGACTGCGGGGAGCTGATCCAAATAGACATTGTAAGAGCTGATTTGACAATAATGTGACTCTTTGGAGCACAGGCAAAATTAAAAATATCCATTGTTTAATTAAAAAAAAAAAGATTCTTTTATGCTTTATTTGGGCTCCCTGAGACATGATTTTTACTTACTCCGATGTTTTTTCAAGTAATGGAGTAGATTAGTTATTCATGCTGAATTCCTCAGAAAATGCTATAATGTATGATAAAATAACCCATTACTGACCCTACCATATTTAAGCCTGGGTTAGCCATAGGGGAAAGATTGATCTAGTAGAGGTTGATAAGGTTAGGTATTTAAGCCACATAAAATCAGTTTAACCTCTAGGGTAAGGGAGAAAACTGAGAAGAGTTCAAGAATATGGCCAAGGGCTTTTTCAATGTTATCGGTGTAATGAATCCTCTATAAAATTCAATAATCTTTGTGGAGTTGATGCTTTTGACTGGAGACACCCATGTCAATGCAGGGACAATTGCAGATGTAGACAGGAATATATTTCATCTGTAGATATTTCTCTGTGACTGGTATGGAGTTGTTGTAGACTCTGTGCTTTTCAAGTGCACTTGGTAAACTAACCTGCAGAGAAAAGGGGGAAAAGCCCCTAAGCTGTGGTCGCTTGGCCAGCCAGATGCAGGAGAGGCTGGTGAGACCCAGAATTTGTTCCTGATGTTTGTGATAGGACATTTTCTTACCATTGGAAAGCTGAACTAATTCTGAGCAGTGAGATAGTGCTGTACAATAGCCAATGTTTGTGAGGAGGTAGATTCTTTCCCTTTATGTTCTTAGTCTCATTTTTATTCTTTATTTTTTTTTATCTTTTAAAATTGAAACTAAAGAAAACTCACTGAGTGATAGTGCCCAAGAACTTGTTAGTGCAGATCATAATGGGGATATATTTGCATGTTTTCATGCTCAGTGAAGTAGAGGGAGAAGGGTGCCTAGTAGGGTCGTTTATTTAGTCTTCCATTTCATAATAAGTACTATATGTATTCCTTATTTGTGACTGTAATATGCTTGTATATAGAAGCCAATGGACAGGTTCTTTAGAGCCAATTTTTCACTGCATTTGAATCTCCTTGTTGGTTGCTGACCACCAGTCATAGTCATCCACCCTCATGGAGAAGGGCTTTTAAGGAACCATACCATAGTTGTTTTGATGATCTAGAAAGGCCAGGAGGAGACAGAATATTTCACAATTTTTACTTAAATAAAAAGAGGCTAGCAATTTACCTTGTATATAAATAGAGGAAAACACAGGAGAACAAGGGCTGTCCATTATCCCTGCATCCTGACTGATGTTTCCCTTCCTTTCTCACTGTTGGTGATGAGGAAGCTTGACAAACACTCATAGGAAATCTCAATCTGCTCAACCTGGACACGATGGAACATAACCAACAGGAAATCAACCTCCCAGTGACAGCCTAGGAGTTGGGACCTCATAACCTCTAAGAGAAAAGTCCCCTTCCAGGATTGCTGGATAGCCATGGGAGCATGACATCAAGCATTCTGCCACATGACAAAATCCCCAAATGCCATTCTTAAAATTTTGCTTATCACATTGGAAATGAATTTAGTTTCATGCAACTAAATATAGACAAGTATTAGTGATTCCTTTTGCAATTTCTAATTTACCAGTATGCTTCTTTATATGTAGGCTGCATGGTAGGTGTGGAACCACCACAAGCTCAAGTATAAGTTTTTATGTGGCTTTGAAAATTGTCTATTTAATATGTAATAATGAGCATATAAAACAGATAACAATGGACAATGTCAACTCATGATAGGAATTTATGAGAATATATCTTCTGGATCAATAGCTTCATAGTAAGAAACTGAACTATTGATCTGTCAAATGTGGTCTTTTCAGTCTATTTACAAGAATGTGAAGCACTTTATAAGAAAGGAACAATGGGATGTAGTCACAGGGCAAGAGTAAGAGACCATCTTCCTGTGCATTCTGCAACCTTCCAAACTCTTACTCATACACAGGTTGAAGTAGACATTCTATACACTTGACCTTTTATGTTAATAAGATTTTGTTAGTTAACCACTAAAGAGGAAGGAGATAGTGTTCAGATATTGCAAAGAACAACAAATTTGTTAGTGTGTGGGATAACACACTTAAAGCTTTCTGGAGGGATCCAGAAAAGTGGACTCTGATATATCATACCATAGGAAAGAAAACAAGTTAAGACTTTACTGTTAAGCAAAATATATACCTTCTCTTCAGATGTCATCATGTTATGAAGGCAGGTTGTCACTTGGGTATAAAGTCTCTAAAGACATATCTGTTGATCCAGAAAGTGGCTAATTAATTTTGAAATCAACCAGACCCAGATAGACTTCCACAGCTGTATGTCAAGAAGATGGTATTTATATGCGAAGACCCAATATCCCATGCTGCTTGTAACAGAAAAACTTATCCTGTGTAATGTTTGGGAAGCTCTCAATCAGTCAAAAGTTTGTAGTGACAGAGCAAGAGCTTGTGGTCCTGTGGCAGGAAGCTGTTGGGAATTTAAAAAGCTGTTCTGAGTATAGTGGAGCCTTAATCACTAACCTCAAGATAAAATTCCTCTCCACACAAAGATGTCTTCCACAAACAATATATTATCAAATACATCAGTGAAAATTCATCATGTTCATTTAATGTTACAGGAAATATGTACAGAATATTATACATCCATCCCAAACAGCACAGAAAAGCATAAACATGACCCATCTCAGATTGGTATCTTACATGCATACATGAGAGTTTTAAATGCCCTACATTTATCTGTATCTAGTAGTGACCTTAGAAATGAGTTAGGTGGTGTTCCCCAATGGACAGATTTTTTGAGTATATTCAACTTATTTAAAAAAAGGATGTTGGCATAAGGAAATTATTGTGTTCTTGAGCAATAGATGGTTAACTGTTTGGCTGAGGACCTTGCTTGAATCATTGCAAACAGCTATTTTGAGATTTAAAGGTGAGAATGAATGATAAAAGTTGCTAATTTTTGCAACCATGGTTCAAGTCATTTGCTAACACATAGTGGCTATGAGCAAAATATGGAAAAAGTCTACTGAAAGTGTTTCCTGTCTGCCTTGTTATTCGATGTTTTTGTTGTGTTATCTCTGGCACAGAGGAAATGAGATGTAGATCTAAAATCATCAGTGATGGTCATCACCATTTAGTGTTTGACATCTCAGCGACAAATATCAATGTTAAATTCCACATAAATTGTCAAACCCCAGGGATTCTACCAACATCTATAGAAAAGTTGAATCCACTGCATGTTTCCAAGCCACAAGAGGCAAGAACAGATGATTACAGATTTTCTATTATGCCAAAATAACACTTTTGTTATTGTGCTAAAATACAATTATCAAACAACTTAAAACTCACGTGTTTGTTTGACTGACAGTTGCAGAAGTATAAATGCCCATCATGGCAGGGAACAATGGCAGCAAGTGGTAGGGACAGAGTGCGGAGAGGCCACAGTTCAACTAAAAACAGAGCAGAGACAGCAAACAGGAAGTCAAGAAGTCTATAAAGCCTCAAAGCCTACCTTCAGTGATGTACTTCCCTCAACAATATTGCACATCCTAAATATCCCATAATGTTCCTAAAGAATACCACTAATGGAGGACAAAGTGTGCAATAACCAGCATATCATGTGTAGAGCCACTTGTGGAGAGAAAGTTAATAACACACACACAAACTGGGAGATTCTTTGGGAACTTGGAGGACAGCACCTAGATAAAGAAATGAGGAACCTTGTGGGGGTCTCATGTACATAGATTATAGGGCAGGCAGTAGCTGCCCAGAAGCTAGACTAGCTAGGTGCTTAGCAGGGAGGCTTCTCAGAGAGATTAGCTGCTCAAAGATTAGCAGTATTCAGTGAGCTAGGAAGGGCTTCTGAGAAATGGTTTAGGCTGTTTTCTAGTTAAGCCCAGCTCAGGTGAGAGTGAGTCATTATTATTGACACTGACACTTAGGGGTTCCACTTCATGATGAACCATCCCAGCCTTTTCCTAATAAGGGACAATGGGAGTCATCTGTCTACTTTTGGTGGGTGGGGGCATTGAAAAAATGACTCTGGAATGTTTATTCCAAGCAGGGGATCAAACTGGCAAATAATATTAAGAGATCTGAAGGAATTCTGTCAGAAGCATCTGTTTCATTGAATGTTGGGTCAGCTCAATAATTCTTTTCTGAAAAAAAAAAAATCTGGGAGACACCTGGCAATCATTACTAGGATGAGGATTGAGATCAGAGTACCAAGGAGAGACATGAACCAAGAGCCCAAAGAAGACCAGAGGGAGAGTTCTGTATTACAGTATGCTGGGAAGGGTAAGATTCTGCATGTCAGCTCCTGCAGGTTCCTAATCCTCTCTTCTATGGGGTCAGATCAGTTACATTGTAACATCATTCTTCATTGAGAGAGCTAAGCTTCTCTTTCTCTGGGGTCAGCAAGTCAGAGCCCTTAGGTTTTGTAGGACCACAGGGCTATTGAGCTGAGATGGTTTTGTAGTAGTTTCAGGACCAAGGCTGATTCTTGGATGGTATCTGCCAGCTGGGTGGAAATCTGCTGAGGCTGATAAAGTTAAGGCGATTATGACTTTTATCTTGGCAATCTTGGTGGCTAGGAGGGTGGAATGGAGCCCCAAGATCAGAAGCAGGAAAGTGACCACCGTCAGGGTTAGTCAGTATGCAGCTTAATCATTAGTGGCCTCTTTGAGTGACAGAAGTACTTATCAGGTAAGGGATCTGGAGTCCATTTGAGATATAACAGATAAATCCAAGACATGACATCTTGAAGCTTTCCTGAATTGTTTTAAGGTGACAAAAAGAGATACAAGTTTTAGATATATCAGCAGGAACAGAGTCTGTTTTACTCTACATTAAAATTTTCATTGTAGAGAAGTAGTTTATAAGTGTCTGTAAATAGCCCAGGCACACTCATACTTTGAGCCTTAGCAAAATAAAGCTTAAAGAGCTAATAGTATAAACATGAACAAGTCTAAAACAACCAAAGAAAATGTAAGATTTGAGCCTGTAACTATGATAACTTTGATTATTTTTAAAGCTTTAGTATTTCAGTAATTATAACTGTTCCCAAAGATAACTAATCACTTGTGACAACTCTATTGATTATTAAATAGAAGCTTAATACTGATGTGTTAAATTTTGAACTTTGAAATTTTCCTGTTATATTATGAAGTTTAAATCCCATTTTTTCACATATCTTAAGGCACTTCCTCAGACACCCACAACTTGTATAACTTTACAAATTTTTACTTTTTTTATCGGGCAACATCTAATCATTTACCATGAGATGTAGGTGTTGGATTATTGAGATCAGTTACTGAAGAGTCTTTCTAAACATCATAGACACAGAAAGTAACAGTTAAAAATGTTTCAGTTGCTGACAGAGGCATGGTAGTTTTGAATTTCACTGAAATATGTTTATGAGTCTATCCATTTCAGCAGGGAGCTTTAATACTAGGAAAAATCAAGCCCTAATTTTTACACTTGAAACATCCATAGACCTAATCAGAATTTGTTTCTTTTGTTTTGTTTTGCTTTGCTTTGCTTTGGTTTTTGCAACCAATTTAGGCTGGGAGGTGGTTGAACCACGGTTTTTAAAAGACACAGATAATTAACCTTTTTATTAAGCTCTCAAATTTGTAACATCAGAGAGCAGCATGGCCATCTTTTATATCCAAAATGACCGTAAAGCCAGAATGTTTTCTAATATGAAAGTAGACTTTTTAACTTTGACCAGGGGAAAGACCAAAATATTTTATGTGTCAAATTATCTCTGTGTTTTGTTTTCCCGTACAACCATCATGATTTATTCATTTGCTAAAAGATACGGAAATATATTTAATTTGTATTTAAAAGGAACCAGAGTGGGAATGATCCTCAAATACTAGGGAGAAGGAATATTCAGGCAGTTAAAGGAAAATAAGTAAGGTTTAGCCGTGATATCCCTTCCCAGTAATGGAGTTGAGAGAGAAACATGAGGAAGAAGATAGGAATCATCAGAAGGCACGGGGGAGCAGCAGTGGCCTTGGGTGGTTGAAGCTGCCATCAACGCCCATCACAGAGATTAAGCAGGAAGTAAAGAAAAAGTGGCCTAAGTGTCAATTACAAATGACAGTCTTACCTGCTGTCAGGACAGTTTCCAGGGCTCCTTCCTGGGAGTCGAGATGATGGTGATGCTCCAGGCCAGTGCCAGTCTTAGCAAAGCATCAATGGACTCAATTCCCCCAATAAAAAGTCACAGATTAACAGACTGGATACTTAAACAGGACCCAGAATTTTGCTGCATACAGAAAATGTACCTCAGTGACAAAGACAGACACCACCTCAGAGTAAAAGGTTAGACAAAAATTTTCCAAGCAAATGGTCCCAAGAAACAAGCTGGAGTTGCCATTCTAATATCAAATAAAATCAACTTTAAACTAAAAGTTATCAAAAAAAAAAAAAAAAGATAAGGAAGGACACTTCATTTGACTCAAAGGAAAAATCTACCATGATGAACTGTCAATTCTGAACAAATATGCTCCAAATGCATGGGCACCCACATGTATAAAAGAAACTTTACTAAAGCTCAAAGCTCACATTATACTTCACACAATAATAGTGGAAAACTTCAACACCCCACTCTCAGCAATGGACATATCATAGAAACAGAAACTAAACAGAGACACAATTAAACTAACAGAAGTAATGAACCAAATAGATTTAACAAGTATCTATTGAACATTTCATCACAAAACAAAAGAATATACCTTCTCAGCACCTCATGGTATCTTCTCCAAAACTGACCATATATTTGGTCACAAAACAGACCTCAATAGATACACGTATATATAAATATAAATATAAATAAATATAAATAAATATAAATATATATAAATATACATATACATATATATAGATATATATAGATATACAGATATATAGATGATATATAGATATATATATATTGACACTGAGTAGATACTTCTGAGAGAAAGATATTCACCCCAATCTGTGAGAAGAGAAGTAGTGAGAACAAGGGACTTGGAATCTAAATTCAGATATGGTGGGAGTCAGAAACAAACAATGCACACCACCAGTGGGCTAAGTAGGAGCTTTTAGTCCTTAAAGAAAGGACTGGGTCCCCAAAGTAGGACCCTGGTGTACTTCCCAGTTTCATCATAAAATAAAAGTTGATGCAGCAAGAAACAACACACAGACACTCCATGAAGAGAAAAGTTCAATAAAATCCTGGCCAGCTGCCTTGGACAGTAGAGGATAGCACTTAGATGAGGAAGCCTGTGCGATTTCACATGGGTGAAATTCATCGGCTGCTCAGAGGCTGGAACAGCCAGGTGCTTAGCACGGAGGCTTCTCAGACGCATGAGCTGCTGACAGGTGAGCAGTGTTCAGCCAAGCATGAAGAGCTTCTGAGAAATGATTTAGGTTTCTGTTTCCTAGTTAAACCCAGCTCAGAGGGGAGTGAAGTCATCGCCATCAGCTCTGACCTTTAGGTGGTTGCCTGCCTTGTGACCTAGCACCTACTAAGAACCTTTCTCATGGAAACCACTACACTGAGGATCCAAGAGTGATTTATCAGTGTTATGTGACAAAAGTTTCCCTGAGGAGATACAACACATATCTACTTATGACAGATAGGGAACTCAAGTCAGGCCAAACTACAGATACCAGTAAAGTCTTGCCTAATGAACCAATACATTTTATTGAGTTTATTTACAGTTATATGGATAAGGGGTTACTTACAGGACCAGAACTGACTGAAAGACATCTGTAACACCAAAGGCTACCCAAGCACAGGTTAACAATATGCACAATCTGGAAACGTAGTGTAAACTGCACAGATTTCAGGAAGCCCAACAGTTTAGAGAGTGTCCTTTCCAAGGGACTTGGTTGCCTAAACTGCTCCCAGGCAGCTGGGTCTAGTCTCAGAGTTCTTCCAAGCTTTTCTTCTCTGAGAGTGACTCTCCGCAACTTGGCTTGTTTACAACTTGGGAGCAACAGGGCTAGCGAATCTATTCAGTTTTAGGGACTTTCTGAAGCTATTTTTGAGCTGTTTAAGAATTTTCTCTGGAGAATAGAATGTTTCCGTCTTGGAGGAAGCTGTCACGCAGCAAGCACGGTGTAATGTCTCTCAGCAAAGGAAAAGCGTCTTTTCTATAGTCTGGGAAGTTTGGCTGTAGAGTCTGTGCAGCTGCCCAGAGTTGACAGAGCCAGAGAGAGCATCTGTACAGTTAAGATTCTAGCTTCAAGAACAGCTCCCTGGTATTCATATGAACGATACTGTCTAGGGTTGGTGCTATGGAGGATTGTATAATAAATCACAGGCACCATATGATACTTCCTTACTTCCTATGTATGTTACTTTCTCGTCGTGATACGCAAGGGTAAATACAAGCAGGGAGGAGCGGTGTCAATGTCACTAGAAAGGAAGCTGAACCATCTGTCACCACAAGTGTAGGCTGTAATGGGGTGGATAACTTCATAACTTCATGTAATTTTATTTTTACTTAGTATAAAAATGGAGGGCCAGCATTGTCGGTAAGGTCTGGGCCTGCTGGGATCTTGTAAAGCTCTCTTCATCCGGGCCTGCGTGGTTCACCCTGGAGCCCATCCTAGGTGTTTTCATACTGAGTATGAGTGAGAAAAGGGAATCCCAGTACTGTGAAGATGCAGAATTCAGAATTAGTGATGAGGTTTGGCTCCAAACACTCAGGAACAAATCTATGCGAAAGGTGGAGAGAGGAATATGCTGCCGTGGAGGACATTTCCACAGAATTTTTCACGAGGGACTCTGTTGTCTATGAAATTGTGTTTGACATTCTACATTACTGGATGATGTTTTTTTCCATGACTAATTTCCTGTTGGTATTTAATACATATTCTGAATTAATTCTTGTCCTGATGTTTAAATTTTTTATAATCTGATTTACATAGAATAAATTCACATCTTGTAATATACACATGAACAGATGACAAACCCATCCTTTTTCATAGTAAACAACTAAAAACTATGAACATTATTAAAGTTTATTATACATACACTATATATTTATGTATGTATAACCTATAATCTATCAGTCTATAGCCACTTTTATCAATCTATATCTACCTATATCTATATAGATCAGTATCTAGATACATAGATAATAGTGTGTTTGTGTGTGTGTATCTGAGTGTATATATGTGCAAAATATATATATATATATTTAAAATATATATATATATATATATTCATTCATATATATATATATGAATGAATGAGCCTAGGAAGACATAAGTCATTAGATTTTCTGTAACTGGAGTTTCAAGTGGTTGTGAGATGCCATGCAGGTACTGGGAACCAAGCCTGGGTCTTCTCTAGTATGTGAATGTACTAAGACATCTCTTCCTCCCCCAAAAATGTTCCTCACACTATCCTCAAACTCATAGTTCCCCTGCCTCTGTGTCTTCAGCACAGCCCACTAGTATCCATCAACACAGACTGATAAATCCTTATTTATGTTTCCTGCAAAGAATTACAGTCACTTGCTGATGTATACACAAACTTTCCCTGCCTATTATCCACTATCTATTCTCTACCTGTCTGTCGTTGTCCATGATCTATATCTATCTCATTATTAGTGTAAATGTGTACTAGTTATGTAACTTACATGTGTATATTTATACATGTATGTTTGTATTTATCTATATCTATCTATCTCTCATCTATCTACCTTTTTATCCATCTATCTATACATATAGCTGAATATAGAATCCAAACAAAAGTTCCTGACCTGAGGAATACATGTGTTAGTCATAGGTTAAATTAGACTAACTTAATAACTGTATTAATATAGATTTTAGATGATATCTTAGACAAAGTGATTACAAAAGAAAAATATGAAAGAGGCTGTAATGGGTGTATTTGCCCTTTGACATGGCACCCAAGTGTCAAAGTTCATGGAACAACCACACAGACATAGGAAACTGTCCAGAACATGAGCAACATAGGTATTCAAAGCAAAACAGTGTTAGATTAGAGGGACAACGCAGTCCAGTGAGTGCCTTCCTCATAATTATGAAGACCTGCATTTGGAACCCAGGAACCTATGTAAAATTCTGGGAGCTATGGTAGGACTATGCAATCAGTTTGGAGAAGCAAAGACAGCCAGATGCCTGGGATTACTGCCCACATAACTTACTTGAGTCAGTCCCAGGTTTAAGGAGAGACTCTGTATTTATTATCACAGTTCCTTCAGTGACCACTGAGTACACACACACACACACACACACACACACCCATATATAATAGTGAACACATGTGTGATCCTGCCACACATACATGAACAGACTTACACATATCCACACACACACACAAAAAAAAACCCAAAGAAAAAAGGAATTTTATTTATTTTGAAATCCTATCTATACAACTTGTAAAACAAAGTGTGAGAAAATCTATCCATATTTACGAGTATTGAAACATTAGTCACTACTCAGAGAGTCTTTCAGGAGAGAAGAGGAGTTAGAATTCAAGTTGGAGAAAGTTGGCAGGTGAGTGACAATCCAGGGAAGAGAGATGGAGTCTTGTCATTCTTCCAGCAGTAGTATGACAGAGGACAGGCAGCCTACTGAGGAGGACAGAAAGAGTGGACCATGCCTCTCTGAGAAGTAAGCTCTTTTGCTTTGATTACAGCGTGCATTATTCCCACTACCATCTGCTAAGCCCAGTAAAGTGGCTTGGCATTTTTACTTACCTTTATCATTCACTCAAAAGAAATGGGTCTCCCTCCCTTGATAATGTTATGTGTCCATTCATAATAAATGTTCACACTTCATCCTGTCACCTTTTAAAATCCCTGTCACCATCTCCCTTCGTTAACAGCACTTCCAGAGTATAAATATTCAGTTATGCTGTCTACTGTCTTCTAGCCACTCCTTGCAAACCCATCCTTCCCTCCAGGCACACTGAGGACTCTTTGCTCTTCTTCACAATCCAGTCCTCATACAGCCTTCTCTCACCACTACCTACATTCCACCACTGAGGCTTTGTCAGTCCTCAAGTTTATGAAATTCAATCTTAGTTTAAAAATTCAACAATATACAATTTTGAATATAACATCCATATGAATCTTCATAGTTGTTTATAAATTAAATGTTCTTATACATTGCAAATGTAGATAAATACTTTAAGCACCACAAAACAAGAAAAAATGATCTGAAAGGAATTGGTGAAGGTGTGATTATGACTAAAACATATTGTGTTAAATTTTATGAGGACTAATATTAATCACAAAATATATTATATAAATTTTAATTTATTGACTATACTTTTTATAATGTTGCTTGGACCAACACTGATTTATAATGATGTTGATCATTTCTTTAAATGACAATTATATAATGCCACTCTCTTCAGAATGGTTACACTGTTAATTCAATCTCTCTCTCTCTCAGTGTATTTTAAAAGGTATGCCATACTGCATATTGATGTATTTCTGTTTGAAGTATTATTGAAAGTTTATCCTTCAAGGAGTAGTTCTCAAAACTTTTATTGTGTATGAATCCGCCTAAAAACAGAACAAAATTTAGTTTGCCTTTCTGTGATTGCACACAGTATATGACTGACTGGATAGCTGACAACCCCCTTCTCCATTGTTTCTGCACAATTATGCACCAGAAACCCATGACATTACATGTCTTTCGTGAAGAAGAAATGATCCCCGAGCCACAGTTCTTTTTAATGGTGTTCTTTCTTCTTTCTTGATTCACACTTGCTTGATTTAGTTTCTTCCTTTTATGGCTGCATATCTGTAGCAGGAACAGTGGGGCCACCTCTATCTAAATGCTGGGGGGATGTGCAGCTGCAAAAGCATCTCCTGCAAGAGGACCTAATTGAGGACTGCCTGAGAGAACAAGTATTGCTAGTGCAAGCAATACCAGCCAATCAGGAACTGTGGTTTAGATGAGATGCATTCTTGGGACCAATGTGAAGTGCATGGAAGTTAGTAAAGGAGCTTTGGCAGTGTTCAGAGAGCTTGCTGTGACATTTCTCACCTGCTCCCAGCCTGTGCCATTGACTCTGTGCCAACTCACCGCCTTTCCCCAAGAGTAGGTTTGGCTGAGAGCTGCCCAGGACACAGGAAACATCTGGCACCCAATATTGTTCTCTTCTCTATGGTGCTAGAATATTGGCCAAAGATGCATAAAAACACACAAAGTAACTTCTATGAGTATATGACCTCTATTAAATGTCTTTATTTGACTTTTCTATAATGAAAACAACTTGGGCATCCACTACAGAGTAAAAAATAGTATGATCCTAAATTTGAGCATCAATGGGGTAAGTAATTAAAACATCATCTCAACGTTGAATTATGAAGGAAGAAATCAGCACCACAAATAAACATGCCTTAATTCTCTCTAAGATGAAATTTCTACAGAGTAGTCCCTGCCTAAAGGTGGTGGGGCTAAGTCCTGTGTCTATCTATAGCTTCAGGCACAGAACTCCTGTCCCTGATCATTCATCCCTTTAGTTAGAAAAGACAGGAGGACTCTTTGGCCCAGAGGATACCAGACCAAAGCTGCAAGCAGAAGGGAATGTTTCAAAACATACACCTTGAGTTACTGCATAATATTTGCCCAGCAGCAGATCTAGAAGGAGACGTTAAATAAAATGGGAACCACAAGTGTTTGCTAATGGAAGCTGAGGCCAGCTCAGAGTTCTCTGTTACATCTCAACAACAAAGGTTTTGTTCTCTTAGTGGTATCTGTGCATCTTATTTCGGGTTGACTGCTTTCCTGTCTGCCATTGTCACCCTGGATCCTGACAGAGTGACTGCTGCACTGTCCAGTGTGACAGAAGGAAGAGAGACACAGAGTGTTGAACTGTGCTCTTCAATACAGCTCTTCTACATCTGTCATTCAAAGCAAGTCCCAACGCCACTTCAGAGTTCAACAAGGCCTTCTTCTAGCACAGGCAGAGACACTCAGGGACAGGAGTCTGAACATCCGGTAAAGAATAATGGAATCTATCTCACTAATGAACGGCATTTTATCCGTGTCAGAGTTTAGCATGACCCTTGATTTCTCTTTTAAAAATACGTGTTTAGAAACAGCCGAGAACTTTTCTATTTAGGAAAAAAAAAATCCATTAGGGTACCAATAAATTGATCTCCACAAAAAAGGTCAATGATATTTGAGTGGCAATTTAGAGCTTTCAAAGCACTTTCAAATAAACATCTCATTTATTTTTCCTAAGTACTCCTTGCAAACTTTAATTCACAAACTTTTATTCTAAATTTAACTATTTTTAAGCCCATACTGCAATTAGTTAAAGATGAAAAGTATATTTGCCTATGTACATAAAATATGAATGCATATTATTTCCTTGGTCTGTCAAGACATAGGTCAAGGTATCCTGAGCTGATTTCGACAATCCATTTCTTCCTCTGAGTTTCCCTTATATTTTTCGATCATAATCCTTGACTTTCAGCCCCTCACCTGTGTCCACTTCTGATCGTCTAATAACCCATTGCTCTTAGCAAGGTCTGCAGATGACCATTCTGCCTCTCTTAATTGGCTTTATGCAGGTCATTGCCGTCCAAGAATAATCCTGCTTTCTTAAATAATTCTGAATCTCATTTCCCAAAGCCATTGTCTTCATATACTCTATATGGGAAAATAAGATGTTTCTAATTAGGACTATTAAGATCTAGGAAACCATGGAGTTCACAAAACTCTCTTCAAAGAAGGAAGAGGAAGCAGAGAGAGACGGGGGGGGAGAGAGAGAGAGAGAGAGAGAGAGAGAGAGAGAGAGAGAGAGGGAGAGAGAGAGAGAGAGAGCTACAGAGTGACAGAACAGCTTGATTGAGATGTCAGAAATAGAGAAGAGAGAAACAATCTTCCATTCTGATTTCTCCCTCCCTCCCTAGTCCTCCTTTTCTCCCTCCTGCACCTCTTCTTTTCCTCCCCTCTCTATATTTTCTCATTTTAATTTGAAAATGAGTCCTCCACTCTTGATCTCTTTTATTAGTGTGTATCTCTAAATTCCATTTGCCTGTGTCAACATTTACAAATATTTTTTAGATTACAATATAATTTCATAATTTAACTCTTTTTTACATTTGAATTGCCCATATACCCTTCATTGCTGTCTTTCAAATTCATTGTCTGTTTTTCATTAATTGTATATAAATATACACATATATGAATATATGTGAATATTATATATATGAATATATGTATATATTTATATACAATTAATGAAATATATATATATTTATATATATATATAAATTGTGAGAGCCAAAGCTATGTTTTAAGTTTTAATTACTGTGCCTAAGAGATTCATTGAAAAAAAAAAGTACCTCTATCTTGTAAGGTTCTTGCTCAAGGACAAACAATTCCTCTGAAATGCTGGAGGCTACTGTTTATGTTTTTACTCCCCTAAACAAGTTTGCATGATCACATGTAGGCAGGAGGTACATGGGCAAGAAGTATATATTAATATATATGTCCCTGGATGGACCTGATGGGAAACACACTGCCCTTATGGGGTTGCCTTTTTAAGCCACTGCAAAATTTGATATATAACCATTTTCTGGGAACCCAGGAATGGACCTGGGCAGAGTCCATCATGCTGGACATATTTAATTAATGCTTTCTTCAAATTTGGCTCAAAATTTTAGTAGAGGTCTTCTTCTCTACTGGCGTGATTACATATATGTATTATATACATATACAATTTTTTAAAAATACATAAATACAAACTACTCAGCCTGAATAATATTAAATGCAGGTATGTTTTCATTGCTGATTATTTGTTATTGGATTACCACTTGGTGTGCTCTTCCTGTGGAAGACCGTGTGTCCCGCTCTGAGAATTCCTTAAGTGTCTGTAAGATTGGGCCTTGAGGACTTTCCCCCTTTCACATTACCATGTCTATTGTCATCTTCATTTAGCTATGTTTTGTCTTATGTCATGTGGATGAGACTTTATGATGTAGCTTCTGATACTACTAGAGGACACAATCTCACATCAAACTCTCTGATCTGATTGTTTCAATCTTTCTATTCTTTTTCATTGATGTTTGCTGAGCCTTAGATACCACAGTGTTTTGGAGATTATCCTTTGAGACAGGACACCACAATGTATCCTTTTGACTGGTTGTGGTTCTCTAAAATACTGTCCATTTTTTTTTTTGCAAAGAGAAATTCCCTTGATGAAAGCTGAAACACACCTATCTGTGGATATAAGGACAAATATTTAGAATATGGTGAGGGATTTTGATGGTTTAGTGAAGTGGTAGATGTAGATTCCACTCACGATATTTGACTTCATTAGCAGAGAGTAGTTGGCTAGGATTTTAGTTCCAGTCATGTTTTCCATCCAGTTAAGTGGGTCTTATGCTTAATTAGAGAGCTGTTGTCAACACTAGATCTAATCTGGCCACACATAGGATATGGCTACTATGATTTAATTATCCCCAACCACCACCATAGGCTGTAGGCACAACCCTCAAGACACTTTCTTGTGAGTGCTATCAACCCACATTTCTATTTATCTGAGATTGATAGCAGCAGAAGCAGCAGCCTTTGGATTCACAGGGGAAATTACCACCACATACAACTCCCACTTGCAGACAGTGTCTCTTTGGGAATTAATGTCCCTTGATGAAGTTTGAGGAACATGCTGACATTATAGCAGGAAATCTGAAATCGATGCATGAAGAAAGAATAAAAGCTCAGGCTTGCCTGCCTACCTGACACTGCATCTTTAAAGCATCTTACCTTGACTTTTAACTCTCAGCTCCAGATTATTTTATACTGGAGGATTCTTAGATACAACATAAGATACTCAGTCAAATTTAATGTTCTGATAGACAACAAGTATATTTTTCTACATGTGTATCCCATGAATTTTTAAAACATGCTTCTTTAAAACCAGGGAATAGTGGAATTTTTGTTTCTTAAACAGTATATAGAGTTAAGTCAGTTAATGGATGTAAAGCATTGGAGGGTTAATGATGACACCCAGAGAGTATGGGGATTGCTGCCAATCACCAATGTCATTCTTATTTCATCAGTTCTGCCTCCAGTGTAGCACAACAGGATGCTTTAGGTGATCTGGACATGGTGTAGATTTTACTCTCTGAATTATTATATTTCAGAAGGGTGTACATACACCAGCTCAATATCCTGTAACAACCTTAACAATAATGCTTGGAGGGTAAGTCCTGCAGCTCATACAGCACAAAATTCACAATAAGTGAACTGGACTAGTTTTCAGATGCTGTGAAATCTAATCTAGGTCTAATGTAATTTGGGATCTTGACTGATAGAGAATGTAGTGAGGTTACAACATGACTAAGAATGGTGAGTAGCACATGTGCTTTCTGTTCCTAAGAGAAACTAGAGAAAAATCCCTAGAAAATACAGAAGAAAAACCCAGAGAAATGAAAAAGAAAATCAAACAAACAGGAAAGAAAAAATTGCACTGAACCTCAAGCAGTAAGCAGCTTTCCCAAAGAGCTATTTATTTGCACAGCAGCAAGAAAGGCAGAAGAGAAAGCTCAGAGGGAACAACACTTCAGTTCTCAGCATTTTAGTCTGCTGCTCTTGGGTTGGAAAGAGCTGCTGTTTCCTGCGCTTACTGGAGCCCGATGTTGGACGCCAAACTGTTGCAGCCCGTACTGCCCGTTCCGGTCCGAGGGTCAGGGTCTAGCGAGAGAGAGAGAGAGAGAGAGAGAGAGAGAGAGAGAGAGAGAGAGAGAGAGGGGATAAAGGGGAAGAGACGCGAAGAATGGAGACAAGACAGAGATTCTGATCAAGTCTCGTTTATTGAAGGGAATTCGGAGCTATTTATAGGCTTTTGCCACGTGCCTTGTAGGCGCGTGGATACCACGTGCCTTGCAGGTGTTGATATGACGTAAGCCTTACAGGCGTCTATAGCGTGGACAGCACGTGCACCGCAATGCCTTGCAGGCGTGGATAGCACGTGTGCCTTACAGGCATGTATGGCGTAGATAGCACGTGGACAGCACGTGCACCGCAATGCCTTGCAGGCTTGGATAGCACGTGTACCTTACAGGCATGTATGGCGTAGATAGCACGTGGACAGCACGTGAACTGCAATACCTTGCAGGCGTGGCCACCACATGCACCTTGCAGCTGGGGGCAGTAAACAGCAACACAAAATATGTGGGATATCAGAATGTGCTTCAGCTGTTGTAGGCTATTGAAAACCAAATCTTTCGTCAGGGTATATGGTTCCAGATGGCTGCAAAGTTGATCTAGCCGCTTTCTGCTAAAGTCGGCTCCCAACAGTTTCCACCACTGTAACACATTAGCCTCTGAGTCAAAGGGTCTTTCAACCCCAGATCAGATGAGCAAAGGCTGATGTTTATGAGGAATAGAGATAAATGATATGGCACTAATCAGTTTCTCTCTGCCTCAGTGGAAGATGATAAGAATGAGGTTATCATGTAAGAATTGTGCAGCGTAAGGAACACTCCGATTCAGGATCCTCTGGCCTCAAGGCTTTACCAATCTCTGAACTCAGGGTCTGGAGAGGACTGCTGATTGGTGATGCCCACACATTGTCTGTGAGTTCAGCAGGGTAGGTTACAGCTGCTAGTTTCATTATTTGGACAAAATATATTTGCATTGTTTCATTCCGATCCTCCATCCTGCCTCTCTAAACTCCTTCCCAATTCACATCCTCCATTCCTAAAACCCTTGTTGTTGTATGCACATGTAAATTAATAATAAGTAACTAGAGTCTGATGAGTTCATCCAGTGTTGCATACATAGATGAGCAGTTTTTACTTTCACTTTTTTTTTCTGTTTCCCCCAAGCCAGGAACCCCTGTATCACATCCCCCCTCTATCTGCTTCTATGAGGATGGGCCCCCACCCACCTACCCACTCCCACCTCACCACCCTTGAATTCCTCCACACTGAGCATCCAGCGTTCATAGGGCCAAGGATCTTCTCTCCCACGTAGGCCCAACAAGGCCATCTTCTCCTACACATACAGCTGGAGTCACGGGTCCCTCTCTATGTGCTCTCAGGCTGGTGGTTTAGACCCTGAGAGCTCTGGTTGGTTGGTATTGCTGTTCTCTTCATGGGGTCGCAAGCCCTTTCAGCTACTTCAGTCTTCTCTCTCACTCCTCCATTGGGAACCCCATGATGAATTCAATGGTTAGCTGTGAGCATCTGACTGCCTCTGTATATGTCAGGCTCTGGCAGACCTCTAAGGAGACAGCTATGTCAGGCTCCTGTCAGCATGCACTTCCTGGCATCCACAGCAGTGTCTACCTTTGGTGACTGCACATGGGATGGATACCCAGGTGGAACAGTCTCCAGACAGCCTCTCCTTCAATTTCTGTCCCATTCTTTGTTTTTATATTAGCTCCCATGAGCATTTTGTTACTCCTTCTAAGAAGGACTGAGGCACCTACACTTGGTCTTCCTTATTCATGAGTTTCATGTGAGTTCTGTGAGTTGTATCTGGGGTACTGTGAGCTTTTGGGCTAATATCCACATATCAGTGAGTGTATACCATGTGTGTACTTTTGTGATTGGGTTACCTCACTCAGGATGATATTTTCTAGTTCCATCCATTTGCCTAAAAGTTTCACAAATTCATTGTTTTTAATAGCTGAGTAATACTCCGTTGTATAAATGTACCACATTTTATGTATCCATTCCTCTGTTGATGAGCATCTGGGTTCTTTCCAGCTTCTGGCTATTATAAATAAGGCTGCTATGAATATAGTGGAGCATGTGTCCTTGTTATATGTTGGAGCATCTTCTGGGTATATGACCAGGAGTGGTATAGCTGGGTCCTCAGGTAATGCTATGTCCAATTTTCTGAGAAACCACCAGACTGATTTCCAGAGTAGTTGTACCAGCTCGTGATCCTACCAACCACAACGAAGTGTTCCTCTTTCTCCATATCCTTACCAGTATCTGCTATTACCTGAGTTTTTGAACTTAGCCATTCTGACTGGTATGAAGTGGAATCTCAAGGTTGTTTTGATTTGCATTCCCCTGATGACTAAAGGATGTTGGGTACCAATATTAAATCAGGAGCAGATAAACAGTCCCATAACCTATAAAGAAATAGGAGCAGTCATTAAAAGACTCCCCACCAAAAAAAGCTAAGGAGCATATGATTTTAGTGCAGAATTCTGTCAGACCTTCAAGGAAGACCTAATGCCATTTCTCTTGAAACTATTCTACAAAATAGAAACAGAAGGAACACTACCCAATTCATTCTATGAAGCCACAATTATGCTCATACCTAAACCACACAAAGACAAAACAAAGAAAACTTCAGACCAATCTCCCTTATGAATATTGATGCAAAAATGCTCAATAAAATACTCCCAAACCAAATCTAAGAACACATCAAAACAATCATACATCATGATCAAGGTAGGCTTTATCCCAAGAATGCAGGGATGGTTCAATATTAATGCAGGGATGGTTCAATATTCAGAAATCTATCAAAGTAATCCACTATATAAACAAAACACATGATCAGCTCATCAGATAATGAGAAAGCACTTGACAAAATTTAACATCCCTTCATGGTAAACGTCTTGGAAAAATCAGGAATTCAAGGTCCATACCTAAACATAGTAACAGCAATATACAGAAAGCCAATAGCCAACATCAAAGTAAATGGAGAGAAATTTGAAGCAATCCCACTAAAATCAGGGATTAGACAAGGCGGCCCATTCTCTTCCTACCTCATCAATATAGTACTCAAAGTCCTAGCCAGAGCAATTAGACAACAAAAGGAAGTCAAAGGGATACAAATAGGAAAGGAATAATTCAAAGTATCACTATTTGAGGATGATATGATATAAGTATACTTAAGTGACCCCAAAACTTCTACCAGAAAACTCCTAAACCTGGTAAACAACTTCAGCAAAGTGGCTGGATATAAAATCATCTCAAACAAATCAGTAGCCTTCCTCTACTCAAAAGATAAACAGGCTGAGAAAGAAATTAGGGAAATGACACCCTTCACAATTGTCACAAATAATATAAAATACCTTGGTGTGAATCTAACCAAGCAAGTGAAAGATCTGTATGACAAGAACTTCAAGTCTCTGAAGAAAGAAATCGAAGATCTCAGAAGATGGAATGAACTCCCATGCTCATGGATTGGCAGGATTAATATAGTAAAAATGGCCATGTTAAAAAAAAATGACCATCTTGCCAAAAGTAATCTACAGATTCAATGCAACCCCCATTATAATTCCAACTCAATTCTTCACAGAATTAGAAAGAGAAATTCTCAAATTCATTTGGAATAACAAGAACCCAGGATAGCAAGAACTATTCTCAACAATAAAAGAACATCTTGGGGAATCACAATCATTGACCTCAGGCTGTACTACAGAGTAATAGTAATAAAAACTACATTGTATTAGTACAGAGACAGACAGGAAGATCAATAGAATAGAATTGAAGACCCAGAAATGAACCCACACACCTATGGTCACTTGATGTTTGACAAAGGTGCTTTCATTTCTTTATGAGACATCTAACCCTATGAGCATAACCTATGACCTGGGGCCACAACAGATGCTGCAAGCAGACTGAAAGTTTCCCACCTCTGTGTCAAATGTGTGTCCAGCTCTTGATGTCCAGATCATTGATGGAAGCACTCATCTACAACCCAGTAATATAGGCATTTAAATTAATGATGCCAACTGGCAGGTAGTGCCATTCACCTATGAAGAAATGCTATCTGCTCATGTGTATTACATTTTGCTTTCTTTTCTCTGTTATATGATATGAATTTGTAGACATTTTGGCAATTGTTAGACCATGGACATAACTGTAGCACTTTCTGAAAGATATTTAAATGTGTAAAAGTTTATGGTATCTTAGTAACTGAAAGAAACAACATAGAGCAGAATGGCAAGAAGACACCCTTCTTCTCTGATCCACAGAAGTCTTTTATCCAGTAGTTAGATTAAACGAGGAGCATGCCACACCCTTACCTTCTGGATTCCTACCATGAATTTATATAACTATTTATATCAATTTAGATAACATTGCTTATAGACAGTTGTTTTGAAGATAAGAAAAGCATCCATTATTTAAGGCTTTGTATCTATTGACCAAATCAAGTTGAACACACACACACACACACACACACACACACACTCATAGGACAAAAGCTTTATCTGAAACCTTAGTACATCTATCTGTTTTGGCACAGGCTGAAACCTGGGCTGAAATGGAGTCTCCAAGTTGGAAGATATACATCATTAACAGATCTTATTGCTGCCTTATAACTAGCAGACAGATAGTTTGAAGCTCATGGAAGCTGTTGATTTTATAAAGTTGAACCAAAAATGGCTTCAAATTTACAATGTAAAAATTCTGGGCTCTATAAGTCACAGGTTTGCATTGAGCGTGTGTGGGAAACTTTTGAGAGCCTTCTTTATTTCTTATGAGATCCTCCTGGTTCCTATCACATCTCTTCAACACTTCTTCTTTTCAAGATCTTCAGCACATGCACGAAACAGGTTTTCAGTCACAGTCCTTTGATCCCCAGACTATGAAACCTAATTGAATATGCGCTTTATGAGGGAGAGAGAATTCTGAACCAAATATTTCATCATTCAAAATTAATATTCAGGTTTTATATTCTTTCAGGTGTTTCTTACTGTGCAAGAACCAGATACATGAATATTTCATAGTGAATGAGAAGATAATTTTTCTAACGGATGTTAATTACTTTGCTAAAATTACATTTGGCTCTGGGAGGTCATAGATACAAGATGTCATAGTATATATGCGCAAATGGACTTAAAGTTATTACTAAATATTTATATATGGCCAAAATTAGTAAATAAAAAAATGATGAGAAACAAACATGCCACGGGAGCAAGTGACACCTGTAGTAGATAGATGTAAGAGCAAACTCTTATCACAGCCACATAATAGACTCAACAAGGACAGGGTGCTATGTACACTGGCTATTGAGGTTTTCTGAAGATGCAAGAAGGGGGGCCACAGTATCAAAGTCACTATTGTGATGTGGTCAGATGAGGTCATTCTGGGCACTATTAGTCCTGTCTTAGACAAATTATATATATATATATATATATATATATATATATATATATATATATATATATGTGTGTGTGTGTGTGTGTGTGTATGTGTATATACATATATATGTATATATATTTGCATATGTATACATATAACATTATATATAACATATCATGTTGAATACTGGTTAAATAAACCTAATAAATATAATCATCACCTCAAACACACATTTTTTTTTTGTTTTAAATTAAGTCTATCTAAGATGTACTTTCAGTGAGTTTCAGGCATATATCATGCTAGGAACTACTTGCAGTCTACATTAATGTAGATATTCAGAGATAGAAAGATGACTCTGTTAGTCATTGCCAGCACCCACACACAAGTCTGATTCTCTAATAAAATGGGTTCAGCAGTGGATATTTGCAACTCCACTACAGTACAATTGCTACTCATTCCTGCGCATGACTGTCTACATGTGTGTATGTGCATCTCTATATGTGTGCATGAATATGTACATGCATTTACATTATAGCATATATATGTGTGTCTTAGTTAGGGTTTTACTGCTGTGAACAGACACCATGACCAAGGCAACTCTCATAAGGATACCATTTAATTCTGGCTGGCTTACAGGTTTAGAGGTTCAGTCCATTATCATCAAGGTGGAATCATGGCAGTGACCAGATGGGCATGGTGCAGAAGCGGAGAGTTCTACATTCTCATCTGAAGGCTGCTAGCAGAATACTGAACCCCAGGAAGCTAAGATGAGGTTCTTAAACCCCAAACCCACAGTGACACAGCTCCTCCAACATGGCCACCCGTACTCCAACATAGCCACACCTTCTAATAATGCCACTCCCTGGGCCATGTTTATACAAACAATCCCATTCCACTCCCTGGCCCCCATAGGAAACAGACACGTTCAAACTTGTTCAATCAAACTAGTCTATAGAAGCCATACCCACATATGGCATAATAAAAAGTACATTTAGTCCAGCTTCCAAAGTCCCCATAGTCTATAGCAGCCTCAACAATGTTAAAAGTCCAAAGGTTAAGGTCTCTCCTGAGGTTCATTCAATGACTTGGTTTTAATTCCCAAAGCAAGACAGAAAATCATCTGGACAAAATCTGAACTCTGCAATTCCATGTCTGGTATCAAAGCAGTCTTCAGATTTCCAACTCCTTTTTCATCTTTGTTGACTGCAACAAACTTCTTTATTCTGAGCTTGTTCCCCTCCCTGTTAGCAACTTTCCTCAGCAGATAGCTCATGGCTTTGGCATCTCAAGCATCTTGTGGACTCCAAGGCAACTTCAATGTTACAGCTCCTTGTTTCAATGTCTGGGATCCATACATGATCTTCTGGGATTCACCAAAGGGCTGGGGTCACTTCTGCAGCTCTGCCCTCTGTAGCACTCTTAGTTTAGGTTGATTCACTCTGCTGCTGCAGTTTGGTGGTCATCCCATGGTACTGGTATCTCCAATACAATGGGGTCTTCCACTACATCTAGCCTTCACCAATAGCCTCTCATAGGCTCTCTTCATGGTGTCAAGCTTCAATTCCTTTGCATCACACCTTCAATCCAGAGCTATTACCTGAAAATGGGTCTGCATTTTCACCAACAACCTTCCCTGGCTTCTCATAATGTCAAACCTGAGCTACTCTTCAAGATCTCTTTATGCTTTTAAAACCTGTACCACCCAGGCGACTCTTACACATTACCAAGCACAGCTCCAGCACAAGATACAACCTTGGCTATGTTTGGAACACAGCTTTTTTTGTGTTCTCAGAAAATACTTCCCAGAATATTTCACTTCAGTGATACTGGTCTCTTCTTAATCACCACTAATTTCTTAGCTCCAGCTAACCAGCATCAATTGTCACAGTAGTCCTTTCTATTCTAAACTCTAAAGCCAGAGCCACGTGGCCAAAGCTGCTGAGTTCTGCTTCCTGCTGGGGTTGGAACATGGCCCCCTTGTTCTCTAACATTATTACCAGCTTTCTGTTTTTCAATTCCTTCACTGCTTAAGCTTGGCTGTCCTGGAACTTGCCCTTAAGATTAAGTGAACTCAGAGATTTACAGGCCTGTCTCCTAAGCACTGGTGTGGTCCACTAAGCCTGGATTTAAGTTTTTCTTCACCTTGAACTTCCTCTGTTCTAGGCTGGCCTTGAACTCAGAGATCTGCTAGTCTTTGCCTCCTGTGATGAAAGGCTTGTACTACCATTCTTGAACTTCAACTTAACTGGGTGAGATCTTGGGGGAAGGTCACTACTCCCTTAATTTAATTTGATATATTTGACCACAAGATTCAGCTCTATTTCATTTCCTGGTCCTTTTTAAATACTAGAACCATATATTTTATATTTTTCTTAGCTTGCTACTCTTGTTTAAAATGTTCTTCTTGAGACTTAACCAGAGAACAAAGTCTATGATGGGTGTGTCTGAGACTTTGTCAATGCAATTGAGTCTCTTCACCTTGGCCTCAGACAGACTCTTCAGACAAGGACAAATGTAGCCACATTCTTCACTAAAGTAACAAAAAGCATACAAACAAAAACAAAAAACAGTCTCTAAGCCACATATAGAAATTCTTCATTGGAATCTCTTGGGCTAGGTCTGCCCATTCAAATCACTCTCAGTAACAACGTCTTCCATATTACTACCAAGACAGCCCATTAAACACCACTTAAAGCATTTTACTGTTTTCCAAATCCAAAGTGCCAAAATCTACATTCTTCCAAACAAAAGTATGGTCAGGTCTATCACAGCGATACCCCTGTCCCTTATACCAACTTCTGTCTTAATGAAGGTTTACGGCTGTGAACAGACACCATGACCAAGGCAACTCTCATAAGGACAACATTTAATTGGGGCTGGTTTACAGGTTTAGAGGTTCAGTCCATTATCATCAAGGTGGGAGCATGGCAGTGTCCAGACAGGCATGGTACAGGAAGAGCTGAGAGTTCTACATCTTCATCTGTACGTTGCTACCATAAAACTGGACTCCAAGCTGCTAGGATGAGGGTCTTAAAGCCCAAACCCACAGTAACATAGCTCACAACATGGCCACCCCTACTCCAACATAGCCACACTTTCTAATAGTGCCATTTCCTGTACTGAGTATATACAAACCATTACAACATGTATCTCTGTGTGTGTGTGTGTGTGTGTGTGTGTGTGTGTGTGTGTGTTTACGTGTCTACAAATGAATGTGTAAGTTCTGTGTTTGCATGTGGAGGCCAGAGCTTGATGTCACACAGAATGATCCACAAGCCCCAGGGTCTTCTTTGTGCATCTAGCTCTGAGTTTACAATTCTGTGCTGTCAGTCTATGTATACCTCATAAATGTTTCAGTCATGTTGGGTGGCATTTTTCTAGTATTTATTTTTATAAGTTTTTTTATTGTTTGTATTAAATTTGTTTACATAATTAGTCATAGTTTATCTCTCTATTATATTAGTTTTGACCATTACATTTATGTTTTTATTGTTTATTTTTATTACTCAAATATTCTGTTGGTTTCTATTAAGTTTTTATAGAGCCATCAGTTGTTACTAATCATATCAACTGTCTGTCCTTTTGGTGTGAATTCTGTGGTTTCTTTTTTTTTTTTTTTTCCAACTTTGCACTTACATGATTTTCTTAATTTCTTTAGAGGTGACATTGCCTTTGAGTCATACATCTGATTTGAGTTTATATTGGGGTTACTTGATTTGAATTTATATTGCCTTTACCTTTTTCTTACACTCATTTTACAAAATGACATACATTATGGTATGGTGTCCTGGTATGTTAACCTTCCACTCATGTTTATCTGTAATCAATTTTTTAAACTTTGCTTTCATTCTCCCTTTGTTTTCTAGTCTACTCATCAGGACTTTGCTGTTATCTTACTGTTATCTTCCATAATTTGGGGGTTTTCCAGAATTATTTTGGTCTTGATTTCTAGTTCCCTTTTTCTGGCATTCAGAAAATGTCCTTCACGCTGCTTCTCTATTAATTTTGTTATTACTTTCATGGTTCATCCTGTGCTGTATGGAATGAAATGTTCTGTGTCCCCAGTGTGAACGTGTATTCTGCTGTTATTAAATTGAACACCCTTTCTGTATGTATGTGACAGGTGCACTGTCCTAAAGTAGTTGATCTTCCTTTTCTGAACCATGCTTGCTTGCACATGTGTACCACAGCAAACCACCCTGTGACTAAGTAGAGTATTCAGCATTGTAGAGGCTTCTGTTCTCATGCTAATTTTGTTACCCAAAAACTTGTTTGCAGTGTCCCACACATAGGTCTAAAGGAAACCTGTCCCCAGTTGGTTTGACTGGTCCATAAAGTTACCAGCAGCCAATGGCTGGGCAGTGAGAGACGCGGGACTTTTAGGATTCATGGGAAGGGGTTGAGGAAGGAGCCAGAAGAGACTCTGCTGTATTGAGGGTGTAGGAGATGGACCATTTCAGAAAGGTACAGGAGGGAAAGACAGCTGACATGTAGGTATGAGAAGAAAGTGGACCCAGGAAGGCTGCCTAGCAGGGTGCAGGGTAGCAAAGATAAAATATAGATTTAGTAAGTGTTAACTTAAGAATATCGAAGGGGAGTGTGTATTAGCCACAAGGAGATATGGAATGGCCCAGCCGTTGAGCTGCTTAGGGCATATTAAAAATAAGGCTGTGTGCATGTGTATGTGGGTGTGTGGGTGTGTGGATGTGTATCTTTTATTCGTGGATCAAAAACATTTGGGCAGGTTTAGAGGAGGTACATGCACCTGCAGGGATTTTAGTGCAGATTAACAGTTTACCACTATTCTACATGACATCAGGTGATGCAGGTACAACACGATTTTCTCTAAAACAGGAACGTGTGAGCTGGACTTTTGCTGAAGCCAATGTTGTACCAATTATCATTTATGTGAAATATATTAAACATATGTTTTTTTTCTGAGTTGAAGTCTTAGATTCCAGGAATACCAAGTCAATAGAAGATAATTCAAAGACTGTGATCCAAAAGTTTTTTAAAAAGGAAGTTGAAATCAGCTATACTGTACCAAGTTTGGAAATATTTATGTTTTAGAAAGCACTACATTTAGAGTAGACTACATTTTTTACAAGGATATTAAGAATGTATCTTTTGTGCAGGCATGATGCCTCAGTGGTAAGAGTTGTCTGATACACCTAGGAATGTGACTTAAAAATTTGGAATACATACAAAAGTTGTCTCCCCTGTGATGAGAGCATGGACTTGCTCCACTGAACTTCCTGCTGTTGTTTTAATGACTGTGATGATGCCTCCACTTATGTAATAGGCTACTAAGCTGTTACATTTTCCTTTCCAACATAGAATATGCAATGTATTAGACTTTGTTCCCTAATAAATTGACTCATTTATTTTATTTTTCTATTTCCAATTCATTCTGCTGAATTTGTTTATATTCTAAAAGTTCACATTTGCCAGTGAAGCTGTGTCAAACCATTATCCTTAACCGAAAATAGATCACATGGTATTTGAGTCTGTGAAAAAAAAATAGGTCATATAGTATTTGAGTCTCTGAGTGTCTCTGGTAAATTCACATACAGTTGTTCATCTCTCTCTATGATTGTCCAGATGTCCTCTTTATTCTTATATCTCCATTCCTAAATTGTCTTCAGTTATTATCAGTCATTTTTATTAATTCCATTTCAAGGGATGCTGGGGACAGTTTTTAGTAGGTGGATTGTTAAAAAGAGATGAAAATAAATCAACTTCAGAAAAAGAAGGTCACAATAATAGCAATAGATCTTGAATTATACCAGAAACAGGGGCTTAATCTTCTAGCCTCCTGCATTGTCACAGGCCTCACCTATCAGTGAGAAAATCTCCATGCACATTATATTTCTCCTAGAAAAAGATTGTACCACATACAGAACCTAGATGAAATAATTTATTTATTGCCAAAGACAATGAGACATGAATCCTATGCTCTTTTCTTTGCAGCAATGGTCTTCTCATTGTAGCTTACAAAGTTGATTTCGAAGTCATTTGAACTAAAATTGTAAATACATAGTAACCATAAGTAAATGTTGCAGTCCCAACTACTAATTGTGCTCAAGACATATAGTCCCAGTGGGGGTAACGTTACAAAGCCTAAGTTGAAAATCAGTGTAGCCCACACCCTTTGGTGAAGTTTATAAGCTCAAAATAAATTTTCCCACTTTTGTGGGCACCTATTTACTACCGATGCCCTATGATTTTCTAGATAACCATTCTCAGAGAAATGTTTATCAGTTATTCTCTTTTCTTATATTTTAGTGTTGAGCATATTGTGACAGCTCATGAATTATGTATCAGTGAATGACATTGTTCAACTTTGTCCAGAGATAGAGGAAACATGGTTTATGTTTCATTTCCTGGCAGCCAAAGGGAACAAACAATAGTGCCGTCAAATGACAGTGCCATAATGTGGATACAGACAGGGGCCACGGAGGAAGCAGGGACTTTCACAGCCAACCCTTTCTGGAGCTCACCATAGTGTGCCCTTCTTGCAGGTTGACTTCACAATCTTACTTCATTTTGACATGGGTTCCTTAAAAAAAATCTACTGAAATAACATTTTTTTTTTAAATTCAATTAATATTTTCACCAAATAATTTGTTGAAATAACTTGTTGAAGTTCTGTTTCAATTAAGTTTATTGTGATATTGTCTGGGTCAGGGAAGAAAAGGACTATCCTGTATTGGTTGTACATATACATATTTTTCACATGTTTGTTTAGATATTCATGTAATTGTAGGTAAAATGGCTGCTGGAGAACACAGGGTTCCTCACGCCAGGCTGTATGTAGCTGGCTGGGAATGCTCTGGGTTCCTCCAGGCTGGAACTTAGGCCTGGCTGCTGTGGCTCCACAGTTCCTCACAGTGCCGTCCCAATGACACATGAAAGTCCTTGGGTTTCCAAAACAGGTTTATTGGAGTTTATTGGCAAGACAGATGGTGGATGGATCTGGATGCACCCCCTTCCCCCCAAACCCAGGGCATACCTGAGTTAAGTAGGGAAGAAGAGTGGGGAGGGGCTGGGGAAGAATGCTTAATTGACTCTACCCTCTGGCCTTCAGGTACCTCAATAGTATGTAAATCTCTCTAGGGCCTGAGGCCTGTTCCTCCTCCCTAGACCTCTCTGTGGGAGTGCTTGTGGAGGGCTGAAGCTAAAAGAAAAGAACCAGGGCCCAGGAGCAGAGCTGAACTCTTGCTGTCCAATAAAGGTTCTGGGGTTCCAAGCTCATTCTCAACCAAGAACCTAGCTGCTTCTCACAGCCCACTGTCCCATATGTAATCAAGACTCAGACTAGAAACAATACAATGGAACATCTTCACAGTTGTCAAAATTTGTGCCCATTATATGCACATAGCCACCAGAAAGGGCACATCTCTAAAACGTGACATTAGCTTCATTTCTTGTCATCAAGTAACATGCTGAATCTCAATTTTCTCATCAATTAATTGTAAATGACTTTTGAAATTTAATTTATAAGCCTGTATTACATGAAGTGAAATAATTATTAATGTGAAATTTAAAATGTTCACATATAACACAGTGCAACACACTAAAGAGAGGAATACCCAGGAAAAGTTAAAGCTGAGATACTGTGAGATTTAAATATGAGCAACAAATATGAGGAACAAATTAATAACTTATCACAAAAAATATTAGGACAGAATTTAGATTTACTGAAAAACTTGAAAATTTTTGTACCAGACATTTTTGTTTCTTTTTTATTGTTTGAATATTCATAATAAAAGGGAAATACGTATAGGGATAGATGGATGAATAGACAGATAGATTTATATAGATAGATGATAGGAGATAGATAAATAGATGATAGATATAAATAGAGAGGTGATATTTTGATATATGATAAATGCATATGTAGATATATGTTATATAAATGATAAATAAATAAAGGAGATAGACTGGCATAAATGTATGATAAATTGAGGCATATGTAGGAAATGTAATAAATAAATGCATAGATATTTGATAAGTAGGCAGGTGGATAGATAGAATATGGATAAATCTATTAAAGATATGTAGATGATACATAAATAGATTATAGATGATTGCTAGATGATAGATGAATGGATAGATAGATTAAAGATAGATAATATATGATAGATAGATCAATAGATAGATAGATAGATAGATAGATAGATAGATGATAATGAAATATGGATAGAGAGATGATCAGTGATATATATATGAGATAGATGCATGAATAATATATGATATATAAATCAGGGATAAATATTATTAATAGATAGAAGTACAGACATATAGATGACAAATGGACATATATAGTATATTATAAATAGATATGTGCATAGATAGTTGAGAGGAAGATAGGTAGATAGAAAGATAAATAGGTACATAGATGAATAGATAATAGGTAGTACTATTAATCTAAACGTTTCAATGACTGAACTATTATATAATGATTCACTAAAGAACAAGTGTTCACAACCCTAACTTCAGCATTTTCTAGTCAAGTAAAACAGAGATGCAATCAGAGTTATAGAGTATTGCTTTTTAAATTGGGTTGCAAATTTAAAACATTCTTATAATCCTTAGTGTAGAGAGGTCGTTTTTATTCAGTTTAAAATGGTCCCTCAGTTGTTGGTAAGATAGACACAATCATCTTTTCATGATTACACTGCTCACTTTAAATGGACAGCAATAAAACAGGTGACTTCAGAGACTGAGGGACAAATAGAATGTCTTTTTGTCACAATTTCTGAGGATTTTCTGTGATTGTGTATTAAGTATTGCTTTCTGTTGAGTTTGCCTGAACTTGAGGAACTCTTGACAAATGTAAGAAAGCACTCACACTTGAGTATGGTTCACCTACTCTCTACATTCACATTCTGTTAATATGAGAAATTCTTATTCCAAATGTCAAAGCCCTATTTCTAAATTCCTAGGGAAGTAATGGAAACCAAGTGATGTGTATGTTTGGAGAATCCTTTAACTCAAGATTTTAAAAACTCAATGCAAATATTTATCAAAGACTGAAATTCTCCTGTATAATAATGTCTCTAAACTTCCCTCTATTTCTGAAATTAGAAACAGGTAAAATATCATTGTTTCTTAGCTAGTACAGGAAGAGTTAAAGGAAGTAATAAATATGCAGAAAAACCATTGAAATTTTTCATTTTGCCTCTAAAAATTGTGTCTCTGCCAGTATGGATGTCCTGAGGCCCTTTGCCTTTCACATGTAAATCTTATTTCTTGTAGGTGTCCGATCCAGTTCCTGTGGCAGAGCAAGTTGGGAAGAGATGAATTCTCTACCTTCCCTCATTCTTCACATATAATATAGACTTATGTCTCATTGTTCACATACATTGGCTTAGGAATGAAGCCAATCTCCCCTTAAAAGTACTCCAAAAGGTGCATTCTTGAATGTAGACACTTTTCAACTTACTACATCTACAATTAATCTTCAACTTCATTGTGGTGTCAGAGCTCTTATGGTTCAGTAGAAGCAACACTAGGAATTCTGGAATTAATTATTTCCTGTGCAATGTAATTAGGTTCTGATTGCTTTCCCCTCTTTCCCACACATCACCATCCTCATGCAGCACCTGTAACCCTAAACCCCTGATCAGAAATGTACAAACAGATGCTTTACCCCACAGTGTGTGTACAGGGCTGGATACACACCTAGGCCAGGTGTGTTCAAGCCACTTTATCTATGATGTTTTTGACTTATACAGAGATGCTTATTGAGCTATGACTCAATCCAGATAATCTAGGAGACGTTGTGAGATTCATATTCCATGTCACATATGATTAGGCTGTAGCAGCTCTAGAGTGTGAAATGGAAATCTACTCAAATTTGAATTGTGTCTTTCTACTTCTGTTTTCTTATTGTTGTTATTCATTACATTGTACTACAACTATGACTACTATTTCTGCTACTTTTGTTACTACTACAAATATTACTACTACCACTACCACTACTATTTATTATTATTATTATTATTATTATTATTATTATTATTATATTTGTGTTTTTTCTTGAGTCAAGATATTTCTGTGCACCCCTGTCTGTCTTGGACTTACTCTGAAGACCAGATTGTCCTGGAACTAGAGGTCTTCGTGCTTCTGCCTGCCAAGTCCTAGAATTACAAGTGTGTTGACTATACTTGCACACTCTTTCCATCGTTTAAAACTGTAGTAAAATTATGTTAAAGTTCCACTATTCAGATTCTCAGCCTTATGTTATTTTTTTGATATTTACCTTTAAGCACTATGCCATAATTGTAACATGAAGAGATATTCAGTCTTGTACAATGTTTGATTTTCTATTGCTCTTAAGAATCAAAAAGCCCCATAAAGAGATCTTTTATAGCATATCAGTGGCTTCATAGAAGAACTTCTGAAAATTATAACAACTTGGAAATTAATAAATTTTATATAACTCAGGTTTGTCTATTTGTTCCAAGAAACTGGATGTTTACTGTTGCCTGGCACACCTTAGAGAGGAGAGGACTGGTCCTTTCCAGGTAGTCTTCAGTGTTTACACAAGGCATCAGGAATCATTTTAACTGCAGATGTTATCTATAGAGCTATGGGAAAAATGGTTCATAAGACCGGGCTGAGAGGCAAGTAAAAAGATTTCCAAATTATTAAAAATGGCGAGCAGAGCCAGGATCAGTGGTGAGGGGTCAACTCTGTGCTACCAGTGACTCCTAGAACTCCTTGCTGTAAGTAAGCACATTATTCATAGAGGTTTCATTGTAAGTTAAAAATAATATCATGTAAGAATGTTTTAATTAAATTTTTTATAAGGAACATCTGTGGTTATACACTGTGATGGGCTAAAGGAGAGATTCTGTGTTACATTCTGGTTTCTATCTTTTATCCTTCTGTAATAAAATTTATTTATGTAGTAACTTTCCCAGACTGAGTTTGGGGAATATGAGGATTGTGTCCTAGATAGAAATTCACACCCTGCTCCTGGCAGGGAATCAGAAGCATAGAAGGCTTCTAATAAATATGTTAAGCTGACCTAAATTTAAAACTCTGTTATAGTTTCAGCATACAAGAATGCTTTCAACTTTACATGCCTTGCTTCAAATAACCTGTAGGCATCGCATGATAAAAGCACAGACATGTTTTAGAAAGATGAACAGTTATATATTGAGGTGCGAAGGTCACTGGAGTCTTGGTTAAATTAAAAATTGACCCCTGAAACTTTTACTAAAAAGGAGTCTTACATTTCAGGATTCCTTTGAGGGTTTTTTGGACTCAGATTATAGGATCCAATAAAATACATAATTTTGCAAGGTAATTTAGTAGCCAGTATGAGATCCTGTTCAATTCAGTATGACCATGTCACATTTGTTTCTATATGGATGCTGCATATAGAGGTGACAACTCTCTCTTACTAAAGTCGAGTAATAGTACTTTTTATTGATTTATTTATTACCCAAAAGATGACATCTTTCTTAAATGCAAAGAAAGGTAATAGATGTCTGTTACAATGATGTTTGCTTAGATTAAACTATGTTTAACTTGTATGTTCTGTGACCCCAATATCAAGGCAGGCTGAGGCCAAAGGATGGGTGTAGAAACACTGTGTCAGGAGTTTGTAGCTACTATTTTCAAAGGACCTAGTGCAATCCAACTGAGTCTGTCTTTGAACCCCCAACCTCCGTGTCTGACAGTTTCAATATAGTCACCCACTGGGAATTCAGAACCCCAGGGCCTTGTTATGGCTGCCAAAACATTGGATATTCAAGGGATGAGATCACAAATATCCAATCCCCTCTTTCCATCACTTTACAAAGCAAATCTTCTTTATAGTTCCAATGATAAACTCAAATGACATATATAAGCAGCTAGGGCAGAACATGCCACATGTGTGCCTGCCCTTACTTCACATCTGCAAGTCAACAACTTTTCACTCTGTGAGTATGGTAGAATTGTTATCTACTTGGTGTATTCTATCTAAAGTAAATATTGGCATATAAGTGTCTGATGGTGAGAGAGGCCAACAGGGATTATAGACCTTCCTTGAGAGGAGGTGATGATTGGGGAAGGGCTGTGCAGCACGAATCATCTTGTCTTTGCTTTGAACCAATCAAATATGTAAATTGTCTTGGTTAAAAGGGAAAATAGCATCTGCTACATATATTCCTGCTTATGCTCTGGCACAGTAAATGCCCTATTCTTATCTGAGAGTCCAAGTGAGTGGTTAAAGTAATTTTGAAACAGTGAGAGTCTCAATATTTGACATGATGAGCAAATCTGTTAATGATCATGATAAAGGACACTTGAGTTTCGAGCCAGCCGTGTTAAATAGAGAAGGAAGTTTCAGGATTGCTGGACAGGCTAACTTATTGTCTTCTCGTCTCACTGAGAAACACGCCAGGCATTTAAAACCCTGAGAACTTTGCTTGTATTTTTACTGTATGATGTAATCAAAAAATGTTTCACATGGTGATTAAGAAATATACTTTGTTTTAGCTAAAAGAAAATTGAAAGAGATATTTTCTGTCTGTCTTTTTAATATTCACAAAATAACAGTAATAAGTAACATTACAGTTCATACTATAGTAGAGTAGAAAGAAATGAAACCATTGAAGCCTTTAAAAAAATCTTACTAAAAGACAAAGGCCCCAAACCCACAATAAACTAAAGTGATCGGTAGTGATATGTTGGAGAAAGTTTATCTAGGGAAAGGAGTGCAAGTCAGAAGGTTTTTTTTTTTAAAGTAAATTAACTGAAAAAAACTCACCTTAAATACAATGCTTACAATGTCCTCTTTCTTATGAATGTTTCATTAGGAAATGTGTTAAAATGGGTCAGAAAGTAGCTTCAAGGACAAGTTCAAATTAAGCTGAGTTTTTATCATGATTCAATTTCACTAATTACTTTAATAATTGAAGATGTTATCCAAGGCATATTGTAAATCAGTTAATTGTTTACTCCATTTGTATTTTTTTTATCACACGTGAATTTCAATTGCTGTCATGAATATTACCCAATAAAGACACAGGTGCAATATCTATGAAATATTAGTCAAGAACAAAATCAATATCTTCACCAAACATGTGACACTGAACATCCAAGTGTGGAAAGCAAAGGTACAGTTTAGAGTGCATTTAAACACATACAGGTTTTCATGGTCTTGCTGAAATAAAAGCATGGAGTATATAACACACTTTAAGTCATTGTTGTAGTTGGCTTTCCCACATTCGTACCTGTTGTCAGAGTAATCCTAAATACGAGTTTTCTCTTTGTCCTACCTTTTACTTTTCTTCTTTACGAGACAGAAGGGAATAGGGAAGAAAATAAAGATGAAGAAATGAAGGTAGGGTCTTAGTTAGAGTTTCCATTGATGAGAAGAGACACCATGACAAGGCAACTCTCACACAGGACAACATTGAATTGGAATTGGCTTACAGGTCCTGAGGTTCAGTCCATTTTCGTCATGGCAGCAAGCATGGCAACCTGTGGGCAGACATGGTGATGGAGGAACTGACAGGTCAGCATCTAGGTCTAAAGTCAGACAGAAAGAGTGTCTTATAGCTCACTCACAAAGTGACACACTTCCTCTAACAAGAGGATACCTACTCCAACAAGGCCATACCTTTCAGTAGTGCCACTTGGTGGGCCAATCATATTGCATCCACCACAGGGAGGGAAGGAGGGGGGAAGAGAGGGCAGATAAAAAGGAGGAAGAAATTTGTGGGCAGATATGGAGTCAGTTCAACAGGCGTGGGTTACAGGACAACAAAATGGAAAATGGAACTTTATACCTATAGCATAATTCAAAGAAAATACAGAATTATACGAGAAATCATCCATAGTATACCAATAGGAAAATGCCTTTTACAACTTGCATTTCTCTTTAAGCATCAAGTAGAAAGCTAAATATTACTGTACTGAGCTGTGATGCCCACACTTTGAACAAATAGATTTGGTCTTTAGAATGTGGTGTTTTCTACCTAACAGCTTGGGAGGAAGAGATAGAATGTCAAGAGACACCTGTAAGTATTAGTGTAATAAACAGCCTCTAAGAACTAAGTGCAGCATAGAGCTTGGTCCTCATGCTCAGCAGAGGAGAAGCTTTTGAGTGAGGCTCTTTATGCTACAGACCCAGTACATCAACTCCCCTTTCTGTGACCTACACTTAGTAATTATATAGAAAGGCAGAGTCTGTATGAATCACCCTGATGTGATTGGTTCCCAGGTTCTTTAAATGACCCTGCCTAAATACTACAGGTCTTTAGGCCTGGTTCAATTCTTCTGCCTCCTTGATTTGGCCTCGGTAATAGATATAGACGGTGAAGGGACATGGTATTTACTTTCCAGATTTTTTTTTAAAGATCAACTGATTATCAGAAACACAAAGATGTGGGGTCAAATTACATCCACATTCTTATGTAGTTTTGTTTGTTTGTCTGTTGGGTGCTTAATCCTTTAAGATACTCAAATTTTTCTTGTTGAATAAAAGTCTTCCATCACTCAAACTAATTTTATCTCTCAATAAAATACTATTAAGCATTTTATGATTTTTTTATTATAGATGTTTTAGAGTTACAGAGGTGGACTAGCAAGATTTCAGCCAGTCGTGGCATACTCCATGATACACAGCAGTGACTACTACCTCCAGCAGCTAGGGAGCCCAACTCCCAAAATCTAGAATTGATTCTAGTGTCTAGTGTTTTTAGTTGCAGTATTAATTAGAAATCTTTTGGATGTTTTCTTAAACAAGCTACATAGGACCTTTTCTCTGACTCTAATATAAAAATTTAAGTATTGGATCACTAAAACCCGAAAGTTCACAATAAAAATAACTACTTACATATATAAATCTAATACAATATTTGTATTTGGTTCCCCAGCATTATGATTTTTAGAATTCTCTGAATATAAAACCTGAAGTATCACTGTCTACAGGCTAACCTGAAGGTCATTAGAACCTTCATGTACTCTCCATTTCCTTCTACTGAAAAATAAACAGTATTAGACATCTATAAACTTCAACTGGAAAAGGGAAAGATGAAGGGAGGGAATAAGAATAAAAAGCAGTTAAATAGGTATCTTATGACTATAATTAAGTAATTCTGAGTAATTTATTAGAAGAAAAATGATGAAGCCCATCTTAATTGGGTAGCTGGGAGCTGGCCCAGTGCTCTAGCAAGCCCCTTTCAGCTATTTCCATAACAGAATGAGAATCTTGGTGTCGTTATCAAATTTGTCATGGGTTCAGTGACATTTGCAGAGGCTAATTGTGCTTTACCAACTGAACACCCATTACAGTCAGTGCAGTTTGAAACAGAGAAGAGAATTAATCAGAATGTCATCAGCAAAAATAAAAGACACAGTTGCCTCCTTCTCCTCATCAATGTGGGAGCATGGCTGTGTCCAGGAAGATGTGAGGCTGGAGGATCTGAGAGTTCTACCTCTTCATCCAAAGACAACTAGAAGACTGACTTCCAGGCAGCTAGAAGAGGATATTAAAGCTCATGCCCACAATGACATATCTATGCCAACAAAGTCACACCTCCTAATAATGCCACTCCCTGGTCGAAGCATATACACATTATCACATTCCACTTCCTGGCCCCCATAGGCTTGTTCTAATACATGAGTCTATGGGGTCCATACCTAGCTACAACATACTAAAAAGTACACTTAGTACAACTTCCAATGTTCCCACAGTCAACAATGTCAAAAGTCCAAAGTTCAAAGTTTCTTTTGAGATACATCTAATCACATAACTGTAACTCCCCAAAGCAAGACAGGAAACCAGCTGGGCAAAATCCAAACTCTTGCATATCTGTATCTCTTGTCAACGTGGGCTTCAGATCTCCAAGTCCCTTTTCATCTTTGTTTACTGCAACAAACTTTTTTTTTCTCCTGGGCTTATTCCACTTCCTATTAGCAGCTTTCCTCAGCAGATATCCCATGGTTCTGTCATCTCAAACATCATGGTGTCTCCAAGGCAATTTCAACTTCATAGCTTCTTATTCCAATGTCTGGGATACACACATGATTTTCTTCCGAAGGGTTTGAGGCACTTCTCCAACTGTGTCTCCTGTGGCATTCTAGGCTCTGGTTGACTTTACTCCATAGCTGCTGCTGTTCATCCTGTGGTACTGGCATCTCTAATACACTGGGGTCTTCCCCTGCAACGAAGCTGCAACGATAGCATATCATAGGCTCTCTTCATGATGCCAAGCTTCAGCTTCTTTGCATGACCACTTTAATGCTGATCCACCAACTGCAACTGAGGGTTCACCTTCACCAGTGGCTTTTCCTGGCTTCTCATTGTGCCAAGCCTTAACTGCTCTCCATGACTTCTTTATACCCTCAAAACCAGTACCACCTGGATGACTTACACATTGCCAAGTTCAGCTGCAGCATGAATTACAACCTTGGCTACCTCTGGACCACAGCTTCGTTGTGCGCTCAGAACACCTCTCAGAAGATTTCACCTCAATGAGGCTTTTCATTGCTTATTTCTTAGTTTCATCTAACCAGCATCAAATGTCCCAGTAGTCCCTTCTATTTTTCACGCTAAAGCCAGAGATACATGGCTGAGTTGTGCCACTTGCTGGAGCTGGAACATACCCCACTTCTCACCGCCTGAACTCCTTCACTGCCTAAGCTTGGCTGTCCTGGAACTTGTTCTGTAGATTGACCTCAAATTCAGATATCTGCATGGTTCTCTCTCCTGTAATACTGGGATTAAAGGCATGTACCACCATGCCTGGACTTAAACTTTTCTTCACCTAGAACCTATGTTCAAGACTGGCCTTGAACTCAAAGATATACTTGCCTTTGACTCCTGGGTTTAAAGGTTTGTACTGCCATGCCTGGATTTATACTTAGCTGGATGTGATCACTCCCTTAATTCAGTTTAATTTCTTTGAACATGAGATTCGGTTCCATTTCACTTCCTGGAGTCTCTTTAATATTCAAGCCATATATTTTATATTTTCCCTTTCTAAGCCTCCTACAGTTGGCAAAATTGCTGTTCATGAGATTTAACCAGTTAATAAAGTCTCTGTTGGCTAATTTTTTGAGACTTCTTTTGTCAATGTAATTAATGTAGATCTCTTCACCTTAGCCTAAGAGAGATTCTTCAGACAAGGGCAAAAAGAAGCCACATTCTTCACCAAAATATCACAAGAATGGGTCATTATTAAAATTCTTCTCCTCTGAAACCTCTAGAACCAGGCTTCCACTGTTCAAATCACCAAGAACAATGTCTTCCATATTCCTAGTAAGATAGAGCATCAAGCCCCACTTAAAGCATTCCACTGCTTTCCAAATCCAAAGTCCCAAAATCTGTATTTTTCCAAACAAAAGCGCAGTCAAAGCTTATCACTGCAACACTCTAGTCCTTGGAATCAACTTCTGTTTTAGTTTGGGTTTACTGCTGTGAAGAGACACCATAACCAAGACAATTCTTATAAAAGACAACATTTAATTGGGGCTAGATTACAGGTTTAGAGGATCAGTCCATTATCATCAAGGAGGGAACATGGCAGCATCCAGGCAGATGTGGGACAGGAGCTGCTGAGAGTTCTACATCTTCATTCAAAGGCAACTAGGAGAAGACTGACTTCTAGGCAGCTAGGATGAGGATATTAAATCTCACTCCCATAGTGGCACACTTATGCCAACAAGGCCATACCTCCTAATAGTTCCATTCTCCAGACAAGCATATACAATCCATCACAAGGTTAAATTGTTAATTGTTTTTTATCATTAGAAAATAGCACTTGCTTTTGGTTACTGGCTATACATCACCCTCAAGATGCATTTTTATTGAGTATGATTTAGCTGTTTTCTTATCAATGGTAACAAGTGTTCTAACATTGGAAGAACCTGTAAATCATTCTTCATCTATGTCCTATTTTACTCATTTATTGGTTGTTTTTTTTTTTTTAATTTATTTTGAGTCTTGGTTTAAGTTTATTTTAACAATAGCTACATCTCATTCTGGTCTCTAGTCTGAGTGGTAATTAGTAAACTTGTCAATTTAGACTGGGAATGGAGTGGTGGATGGGGTGACTTTCAATTGGACACCAAATGGAATCATCACAGAGACAACTAAACTAAAAATCTCAGAAAAGTAACGATAGGGTCAGGAGTCACAGATATTTTCAGAGTTTGAACCAGGAAGCAACCAAAGTTTTAGAGATAAATTGAACAGAATAAATACTTTCAAATTCAAAGTATAAAAAGTTACTGTGCATAATAGGTAAAACAGTATCATTACTTCTACAATTCTAAGCTTGAAGTCTAACACATTTCTTGGTTCGGTATGGTTGTGAGTTTGCTCTTCATTTTTTCCAAAGGATGTTGAGAATATAGGAACAATGTATATTTAAGCTATGGTATTTGAGGGTCAGTTGCTGACACCATGTGACTGAGATCTTTGTTTAATGTCTCATACATTCTAGAAGCCACTCACATTCTTTTTCCAGTGGACTCTGAAGACAGCTCCCTGTTCTGGAGCAATTGCTGCTCCAGTTCTTCTTGTAGCAAATCTATCTGCTGCCTCATCTCTCTAACTCAGCAGGAAGTGTGTTCCACATTGTCTGTGTGTGTTTGTGCATGTGTGTGAATGTATGTACATTTGCATGTATGAAAGTGCACCTGTGTATATATGGGTGTGCATGTACGTCTATGTCTGCATTTGTGCAGGTACACTTGTGTGCATGTATGTCTCTATGTGAATGTTTGCACTTGTGTGTGTGCAACTGCACAAATGTGAACATGTGTGTAAGTGTGTATATGTGTATACAGGTGTACATGTCCATAGCAGAACTTGGTCATGAGCCTTGCTTTTCAGGAACCACTAATTTTCTCTTTTGAAACAGAATTTCTACAACAAGCTAAAAAGGTGAAACCTCTGGTACAGTGGAATGCTTGCTCTCCACTCTGGAATCAAGTCTTCAATGGCAGCAGTACATAATGTCCCTGGAGGTTACAAAATTAAGGATAATAATTGACATAGGTGTTTCTGTACTAATTTTTAATGACATGTTTGGTTGTTTGCAATAAAAATCCTGTCCCCCATACCCAGTACCTTGCAAGCCCCATGTGTTTTAACACTTTGTTTCCAGCTGTAGTTGATAGCATTTTTTTCTTAAGTTATATAACTAAACTGTAGGAGGTGGAGCCTTGCTAGAGGAAATACTTCACTGGGAGTAGGATTCAAGAGTTTATAGCCTTTCCCCACTCTCTGTTGTCTCCTTGTGTTTCCACTGTGGATGAAAATGCAAGCAGACAAGTTTCTGTTCCTACATCCATGCTTGTCTTGCAGTTGTTGTCATGCTTTCCCCAACATCACAGGAGCCCATCAACCATTTTCTTCTTTAACTTGCTCTATATCTGAGTGCTTTAACAGAAAAAAAGAAAAATCAATTATTTCAACACAGTTGTTATTGCATACACAGACATTAATCAGATATTTGTGGATTTCTCTCTATTATTTTACTATGTAATGTTTAGTGGTTAGGTGTTAACAAATCTGTATTATCATATTTATGTTTTGGGGCACCAATATCTGAAGATTTCTCTGGAGATTTTGCTACAGATCCTAAAAAATAAAATTTGGTTGCTGCTGTATATAAGACAGTTATTTTATATAGAATTATGACCTGGTTATTACTTTAATTAGAAAATTAAATACAATGTAAAGAAATGTTGATTCTCAATTTGTCAAGGGGTTAGACTTGTGATGGCTTATCTTGATTGTCAACTTGACTGGATCAAGAATCAACTAAAAGGCAGGATGATGGCCAGTCCTGTGAGGGTCTTTCTTGAACAGATTGCCTGAAGTATGCAAACCTACCATAAATGTTGTGGTACCCAACACATTGGTTGGTCTGGTAGAAACCCAATAAAAAAGATATGAAAGATAAAAGCTTTGTTTCTACCTGCTTGCCTCACTCATTTTTTTAAAAAAGAAGTAATTTAATTTTTCACTCATTCACTTTACATACTGTCTTCCTCCTGGTCACTCCCTTCCACAATTCTTCCTTCCTTCCCTCCTCCCCTTCTCCTCTCAGCAGATGGGTACCCCCTGGGTATCTCCCCACTCTGATACTTTAAGTCTCTGTGAGACTAGATGCATCCTTTTCCACTGATACCAGACAAGGCAGCCCATTTAGAAGAACATATTCCAAATACAGGCAATAGCTCTTGGGACAGCCCCCTCTCTAATTGTTCAGGACCCACATGAAGACCAAGCTGTACATCTGCTGCATTCTGTGCAGAGAGGCCTCTATCCAGCCCATGTATGTTATTTGGTTGGTGGTTCAGGCTCTGAGAACCCCAGGGGTCCACATTAGTTGGCTCAGTTGATCTTCCTGTGCATTCCTATCCTCTTTGATGCCTGAAATCCTTCCTCCTATTCTTCCATAAGAGTCCTGAAGCTCCATCCAATGTTTGGTTGGGGTTGTCTCTGTGTGTCTGAGTCAGCTGCTGGGTGGAATACCTCAGAGAATAGCATGCTACAGTCTACAAACCTTACTCTTACTGTCCAGTTCATCTACCCTGTTTCTGCTGCCGTTCAATTCCTTTCTGATACTAGAGCCATCCTCTTAGGGATTCCACTGAAGACTGGAGACTAAATATTCTCCAGGAATCCCTGTGACTTGTAGACTGCACAGGATAATCTTTACTTGGTGATGAATGTTAGTTTCAAATAAGACTTCAATTTTTCTATTCTCTATGTGAAGAAGTTTTTGGAATTTAGATATGCACAATTTTTTTGGAGAATATTGAACTTCCTTTCTCTAAAGTTGGGATTAAAGAGGACCTGGTGGTATTCAAAATTGTGATTATCTGTGTCTGGTGGCAAGAGAATGCCTCACTCAAAAGAATGTTGTTTTCAATTTTTGTTTAAAAAGCATTCTTCATGAGTGTAAGGAGAACAGCTGTGAGACATATCAATCAGGGATCCCAGTTAGAGATATTATTACGGTGAATATAGCAACAGTAATAAAACATTTGTCTAGCATCTCTGAAGCACTAATTTCTATTCACAATACTGCATCTATCTATTTGTCTGTGTTTGCCATGTTTGTATATGCATACATACATACATACACACATACATACATACATACAGATAGCTTCTAGCTACCTAGCAACCTTGAAGCTAACTAGCTAATTTAAATATGTATCTTTTATGTATGTATTTAAATATGCCCATCTATCTGTTATATATCCAAGTATACACATAAATGTTAGATAGTAGATAGATAGAAGATAGATAGATGATTGATATTTGAGATATTTGGCTTGACATATTTAAATATGTATTTAAATAGGCCCATCTATCTGTTATATATCCAAGTATACACATAGATGTTAGATAGTAGATAGATAGAAGATAGATAGATGATTGATATTTGAGATATTTGGCTTGACTTATAAGTTTGCAATGATGCCTCAATGAATAGGTAGATGAAAGGTGGGTGACATATAATACTTTATCTATCTGTATTTGTTTGCTTATTTTAAAAATATTTCATCCCAACAGCAATTACAAGACGTTTGAGAATGAAAATAGAAAAAATATCATTTTACTCAGATTTTTGTAATTACTATTCAAAGCATCCCATTCTCTGACACCTGGGATGCTTTGTCATTGTTTCTGAACACATCGGTGCAAATGTTTGGACTGAGGTCTCTCATGAGGTCCATCAATCACATTCAATCATGCCCATGTTCAACCATGCATAAACATAGAGAAATGACCAATAATCAGAATGGCCTTCTATAGAATTCACTGACTTTCTGAGCTGGTTTTCCAATGTCTCCCTCTCCTGTTTTTCTCATTAGTAGAACTGTAGAGATTAATGTTGCCTCTTTTTGAAAATGTTGCTTATTGATTCCACCCTTGTCTATAATGATTCATAAAAAATTAATTGTGTATAGACAAGTTTAAAAGCTGCATTTCTCATTCAGTTTTATAAGCTATAGCTTGTGCATAATAGTTAAAATGTTAAAGTATCATAAAATGTGTTTTATCAACTCATTTACATATTCTTTCCACATGTTACATATTTAGGCATATCAATAAACAAACTTCACTTTCATCTGTCCTTCTTATTAAAAAGAAACTTTTCACACAGGAACAACTAGAATTTCCCCATTCTTGAGTATTCTCTGAATTGAATATTCTCTCATGAACCAGATTTCCTCTAAATAGATCTAATAATGTAGGACATAGCTGAGAGGCAAAGGGTAGGGAAATCATTCCCCAAGACAGTACCTTTCTGAGACTTGTTGAAATTAAAAACAACATCCTAATCGTTTCTCAACTACCAGGCTTTCAAGAGAATGTTATCATGGGGCTTTTGGAATATTATTTTATATTTTGCAATAAACTGAAATTATAAAGCAAAGTTGCTTACAACATCATGCAAGAGTTGCCACATTACCTGTACATCTAATGAGAAAAATGTAGAGTAGCTCAAGAAAACATGGTGCTGAGGGTGCCAAACTTTTAGAAAGAAAGGAAGTTTTCTGTGCAAAAGGCATTTTACCAAACTTTTAGCATAATTGTCAGTGTGTGTGTGTGTGTGTGTGTGTGTGTGTGTACATTTGTTTGAGGGGGTCATAGAACAATCTCTGATATCTGGTACCACCCATTTTTGTTTCATGATGATGGTGATGATGATGATTAAATTAGAAACAGGATTCTCACTGGCCTAAATCTCACTAAGCAGACTAAGCTAACTCTCTGGTCAGTGGACTCCAGAGATATTTGACTATTTGACTATCTCTACTTCTTAAGTTCTAAGGGCATTACTGGTTTATATCCCTACTTGTAGGTTTTTTTTTTTTTTTTTGGTTTTTCGAGACAGGGTTTCTCTGTGTAGCCCTGGCTGTCCTGAAACTCACTCTGTAGACCAGGCTGGCCTGGAACTCAGAAATCTGCCTGCCTCTGCCTCCCAAGTGCTGGGATTAAAGGCATGCACCACCACCACCCGGCTACTTATAGCATTTAAAACAAACAAACAACAACAAAAACATAGGCACCAAAATCTAACTTATCTACACAATCCTGTCAAGCAAACAGCTCACTGACTCATCTATTTCTCCAACATAGAACCACATTTTAATTTGGCTGAACATTTGTACTTTGCTTTATTCTGATATTAATAAAAGTATAAAAATTATATCATGTAAGTGTAAATTTATACTAAATTCATTCTAAGCTACTTATTGTAACTACATTTTTCTGAACAGAGAAACTACATGTATTTTTTCTTGTCTAATCAAAAGCATACTTCTCAGTGAATGATTATGCCCTCAAAAGTCACATCACTTTAAGAGCCTGAAACAGATATAATGGATATTAGATGACCAAGTCTGGACATTTTATGAACTTTCTTGCTTTGAGGAAAATAAAAATTCTTTTCTTCAATAATACCCAATGCTCCCAATCTTTCTACTGTGTCTGCACACCTTCCAGACCATGCTGTTTGAGGTGCTTTGAGATGCCATGACTTGGATTCCCAGAGCTTATCATCATGACCCTACTACATAACTTGAATCATTCATTAGTGCAAATTTCCTACAAAATCATCTGGATATAAATGTAAGTTGGATCTTATCATTATGCTATCCACAGTCTAGTTCTGAATCAGCCAGAGCAGCGATAGTTCCTTTTACTGAAACTTAGGTAGCATTGAGCTCTATGGAGTGTGATGCAGATTGAATCTTAGAAGTAGAGCATGGTAAACACTCTCACTGAAGTATATCCCCAGCTCAATCCTGTCAAGTAGGAATATTTACACAGGATATTCCTGGCCACTCTCCTTAGGATATTTTGACTCCTACATCTGTCAATTTAGAACATTGAAAACATTTTATAACTGGGAAAATGCAGAGTAAGTTTTAATTTTAAGATGACTTAAACATTTCTGTGTCTAAGCCTGCTAAGCAAGTACCTCTACTTATTAAAAAGAACCCGAGGAGACACGAGGAAGCCTTGATCTTATGTTTCTTGGACAGTGAGTATCTTTGATTTGATCACCTAGTACTTGTTAGATGCTGAATCACTGCCTGTCTATTCTCTCTCCACCTCTAGCTGAAGAATTTGTATGGATAAATAATACAGGAATGTATATGAATTAAAGTTCACTACTCATACAGTAAACACCAGTCTCTAAGGAAGAATGATCAATTTTGGTTAGAGGTCAACATGGCAGATGCAAGTTGAAGGACAATGTTGATGCATGTGAACACACACACATGTAAACATGAGGACACTAAAGCCAACTCACACACATACATGCAGGAAAGATAAACTATGTAAAAATTGCATGTGTTCAAGTTTAAAAAGCCAAGTCTTTGACCAACAAATAGCGCAAACTTATTCAAGAAGCAGACACACATTGGTTGAACTAACCCATCAACTAACTAATCAAAGCCCAAGTCAGTCTTTTGTGGTTTGATTCTCTCTAACATCTCTGGAAAAAACCAGAAGAGTGAATTCAATATTGCTTCTGAATCCTGATGCCACTGTTCAGCATGCTGAGGAAGGTGAGGACATCCACACCAAGACATTTTTCCACACGTTCATTTTTTTGAAACTAATTTACTGAACTTTCTCAGCTCATAATATCTACAGCAAAATTATGAAGAAACCCACTTGCAGGAGCCTGCCAGACAGCAGAGAGATGAAACAAGACAGAGTCAGACTCTGATGTAGCTTTAAAGACTGATGGTCTCTGAAACTTCTAGCTCTTTAACTATACTGAATGCTGATGATGACTTCTAAAATGTCATAAAAACTGTCTTGCTAATTCTGAGGGTTAGCTGGTTTAGGTGATTAATAGCTGTTAGCCTAACTGAGGCAGGAGATTGAATAAAGTAGCCTTTATTCTATCGCTGCAGATACTGCTCAGCTCTAACTTCCAGCCTGCTAGTTGAAGTCACAGAAAGAAAAAGATACATGTTGAAAATCTGTTTTGGCCTTTATTTCTAAGTTCTAAAACATTTCCTATGAAAGTTCTCTAAGAAAAAGGGGAGGGGGCTAAGGAAAAGGGGGACAAGGAAAATCTTAAGAAATAGAGGACAAGGAAGATCCTAAGAAAGAGAGATAAGAAAAAGAAGGGAATCTGGGCTAAAAAGAAAGGGGTTAGGGGAATGCTCGCCTCTCTTTGCCCTCAGCACTTACACATCTTTCAGAATACATGATCACATGTTAAAAAGTTCATCACAACTTTACACATAAATTCAAATCATAAATCAAGTTTACAACACAGAAGGTTTACATGCATAACCATTAGGAGAATCATCTAGCTAAACATTTGTCATCTGTCCAAAGTACAACAGGTTCATGGAGAATTAAAGCCCATAATATTTGTGACCAATGTATTAGTGAAGTTTTGTATAGATAAACCCAGTCAATATTTTATCTTTTGTTCTAGCACATAGTAAATTGTTAGTTCCCTTTTTTATGACATTTGGTTAATGGTTTTATAACCTCTTGGAATGTGCTTCAAGTAGTAGATGACTGCTTACTATCTTAGAAACAATATCTCATGAAACTAAACACTGGCAGAACTCTCATTGTAGTTTTAATTATCAGAGAGAACCAAATATCAGTTTCACTATAAAAGAATTTAATGAATACTGATTTAATTTTTGGAGATCTGATAGGATCATCACTAAGAATTAAGAAAGCATCTAGTTGTCTACATAGAACCACTACAAGACAGTACATCTTCACTGGTATACAGAGACTGCTCAAAAGGGTGTGCTGATGCCTAGTTAATGTTACATATTTTTAATAATAACAGTAAAAGCGTATTAATAGCAGGAATATTTCCTAAAATTGATTTCTCCTTTGCCTTGCATATCTGTCTTGGATTATAATTCAAGGCGTACCCATCTCAGGAATATCACCTGCTGGTTGTTAGCTTCAACTATGACAGCACTTGACACATGGTGTTCTTCAAGGATAAGCTGCTGACATAATACAAGCAGTGGTGTCACTGCACAGATCATGGTGCCCCCCCCAAACTGTATAGTATTTGTGATGGATTTCATAGTTCAAATCTAGGAAGATCTGTTTTTCCTTTGTTTCCACACCAGAGAAGTTTATTAATGTGTAGTTTCACCTGGAAAATACATTCTGACCTCTGTGTCTTAAGTGCCTTTGCTCTATAGTATACCTCATCTCTTCAGCTTTTATCTAAACTGAGCTAAAAAATAAACACCACACCATTATTGTAATTACAAAGTAAATGTAATAAATGGTCTTAGTTATAATTAAATCCAGGGAATGTCATGAGCACTGAGATGTAAAAAAATAATTTAAGACCATTATTTGTGGCTAAAAAAAAAAATCTTCTTTCCTTGGAGAAACAAAATATTAACCAAAGCAGTTTTTAAAAATTGAGCTTGTAAAGTTTCTATTTTTTAATGAGGCGAAATAACCATTGCCTAAACCCAAATAGAACTCTGTAAATGCTCAGCAAGGGAAGCATATGTTATATGGATTTTTTTTGCTATGTCTATAATATGAAAAAAAAATCACCAGGACTAAAATTTCTGTATATCTACATAATTCTTTTCTTAAACATCTTTATATTTATTTTTCTGAGAAGTTTACACATCAATTTTCTAGAAAATGTTAAAACAACAACAACAACAAAAACATTTCTATTATACTCTCTCTTCCTCCAAATTTTACTATGATTACGAACTCTCTCTGAAATCATATATGTCTTGGTAAGTCCATTTCATGTCGCTTGAATAGTGTATCTGATTCAGACTGATGTAATTTGGGAACAGGGAACCTATTAGGGGCCTCCTTTCTGGAGAAGATGGATTCTCACTTTCTTAGCAGGTCTTAGTTGCCAGTTCGCCATTCTTTTCAGTATAAAGAAAACTAAAATGATGAAATTTGCAAGTCATTGGGTAGAACTAAAAATTCTTGTAGTAAATGATATAACCCACACCCAAATGACAAATGTTGCACATTTCCTCTATGTTTGCCGTTCCTAGTTCCCAGTATTTAGATGTAATCATATAACAAAAAAAATGGGTAATAAGGGATCATGTTGGGGTGAGCTCTAAACAGAAAGATAGATACAAATCTGCTATGATAGAGGGAACGGGGAAAGTTGGAAAGGACTTTAAAGGGGAGGAATGTCAATAGGAAGGTATGAGAAGTGAGAAAGGATAGAGATCACCCACCAGGACCACAAAGGATGACTCACAAACGTCTTCAACTCCTGCTTCAAGAGACCCAGTTTTCTCTGATCTCTGTAGGGTTGCAAGAACTGTGGGAAGCGGCTCCGCTCTCGTCATTTACAAGGTGGCGCTTGGCATAGGCATTGCTTGAGAGAAAAGACAACTCCATATATGGAGTTGTATGTGCTGAGAGGTGTGGTTACCCGATCGCCTTACCTCGCATCATTGAGAGTGGCCAATTAGTAGTGACATTGTGACAATCGCTGATTGGAACAAGGAAAAGGTTTTAAGGGGATGCACGGGGAGGAGAGAGAGAGAGAGAGAGAGAGAGAGAGAGAGAGAGAGAGAGAGAGAGAGAGAGAGAGAGAGAGAGAGAAAAGAAGCTCGCTGTACAGGGATAGCTGAATAAACCACTTGAAGAAGAACACGGTTGCCATTGCCTTATTCCGCGGGTCGGACGTGGGTAGCAACAAAGAACATTGTGCACACATTTAAACAAACAAACAAATATATAAAATTTAAATATCTTTAGACCTGAGAAAATGGCTCACCCTTTGAATTATTCACTAAAAATGCATGAGAACTTACATGATCCTCAGCACCCTAGTATAAAATCAGGTCTATCTTTGTGTGCCTATAATTCTTGGGGCCTGCTGGGCAGGAAGTCTAGAGGAACTGTAAGTTCATTAAGAGATCCTGCTCATAAGTCAAGGTTGAATGTAATTCAGAAAGACATGGATATTAATCTATGGCCTCCAGACATACCTTAATATGCACAAATGTGTATAAACTCACACACATGTGTTCACATACTCATAAATATTGACACATGCACTCACACACATATGTACATGTACAACACACACATATCACTGTCACATACATACACTGTAGGAGGAGCTAAGGTGGGAGGAGGAAGGAAATGAAGAGGAGGAGTAAGGAAAGAAAGAGGAGGAGTAAGAAGAGAAAGAGGAGAAGGAAGAAGAGGAGCTAAGAGAGGAGAGAGAGAGACAGAGAGAGAGAGACAGAAACATGGAGGCGGCTGTGCACGTGTCGTATATCTAGGTTGAGTATTGGGTTACACTTCTGATTGCATTGGCATCGTGTTACTGATCATTACCAAATATATAAAGCTTTTGGATAATTTAAGCATCCCATCGCTGCTACCACTTTGTTGCAGTAATTATTTAAAAACAGCCACTGGTCAGGCTGACTATCTAAGCTGCGGTGGCTCTGCCTAGCTCAGTCACCATGTTCTGTGGCCAGAGGCCATGTGCTTGCTGCAGCTAGAAACAGCCAACCAGAAACACCAGCCCTGTCACCCATGAGATGCCAGCGTGGGAGATGGCTCTGCCAATCTTTCACACTGTCTCTGCAAGGCTGGACATTGCCCAGACCATTCCTCCATCCATGTGGACCCAGTAGGAAAATGAGACTCTAATGCTTAAATTATAAGATATACCAAATACCTTTGATTGCTAGAGATGTGTGCACATCCACCTCCATGTTCCCCCTCTGTCTCTTTCTCTCTCTCCTTTCTTAGCTCTTCCTCTTCCTTCTCCTCTTCCTTTCCTTACTTCTTCCACCTTAGCTCTTCCTACAATACACACGTACATACACACTCATACATACACTTAAGCATATATGTATATATACACTCAGGTGTATACACGTATTCTCTCTCTCTCTCTCTCACACACACACACATATTGAATCATACCATTTCATACTTGTCACATACTTACCCATGTACACAAACATATACTCTCACATACATATGCACACATTCACAAATAGAGACTCATGCAAATAATACACCGTTTACAAACATACATACACTCTCATACACATATTCACAACAGACATATTCATATTCACATGTATATATCACTTATGTCTGTCTGTCTGTTTGTCTGTCTCTCAAACACACTACACATATCACTTTGGGTATTCAGTATTTACTTTTACAAATACCATAAGCTCTCTATGATGATGAGTGTAAAGTAGCTAATTTCAGTTCATTCACCTGTCAATGAATGCACCTGTCATCTTTGCAAAGATGTGTGCTTCATGGCTGATGTAGAAATGTCATGAGAAACACCTGCAAGATATCTCATGAGAAATTTCTAGCACTATAAATAAATGGAATGATTAAATATATATTTTGGAAATACTAGCAAAAGGATCCTAAAGACACAGAATAGAAAGTAAGGAATTAACAAGGAAAGAAAAGTATAAGAGCAAACAGATAAAATAAAAAGAAATGTATGCAGAAGTGGTCTGACAAAAGAGTGAATTACTAATGGAGAAAGATGTATGTTGAACATGGATAAATGACAGCCAGTGTGAGTTTCATTGCACATTTTTATGCATCATTAATTGTGAAGAATAAGAGGTGAGTAGTCTAAAGACAGATCTGCCATTATTAGGAATGAACGACAAGAAATGGGCCACAGGGGACAATTCCCACTGGTTTAACAAGTCCTGAATTTGTGGCCATTATTCTTTATATAATACTGAGAATTCTGAGATACATTTTTTTTTTTAATTGAGAAAGACCTTCACAGAAAATTTTTGAACTTCACAACAGTGGTAGTATTTTTATATTTCTATTAGCTATGGAAATTTCTCTGTCAGTAGATTCACCAGCATAGAATAGAGTGACAGCAAACAGGAGTGTCCCCTACATGTCCTAGTGCACTTGATTTATAGCTGTTCTTATGCCCTCATTACAAACACTTTCAACTTGTTTTCTGGCCCAGTATCTATAGCTCAAAGATTCTGTGAAAAATATAGAATTTTATGCTACCATGTTCATTTTTTTTAGAGATTTTTATTTATTTATTTTTATTGGATATTTTATTTACATGTCAGATGCCATACCCTTTCCCCATTTACCCTCCCTAGAAAACCGCTATCTCATCCCCCATCCTCCTTTTTGCTTTTATACAATTTTTAATGTTAATCAAGGGATTTATAAGTTTGGTAATGCTAAATAAAAAGATGCCTACACAATCAGAAGTGTAACCCAATACCCAACCTAGATATACCAAATATCTTTGACTGGCGGAGACATGCCCCGCCCTCATCTCCTAGCTCCTCCTCCTCTTCTTACTCCTCCTCTTCCTCTTTTTACTCCTCCCACATTAGCTCCTCCTACATATCACCCTTCCTGTTAAAATAAAACTTTTCTCTCAAAATACAGTTAAAGCATAACTATACCAACTTGTGTCAGTAAGGTACAAGATAGACTTAATACCCAGTCCATCATTTTGTTGACTAACCAGAACCTCTGTCATCTCTCCTAATTAAAGACTTAGTTCTTAACCTGGCTTTTTTTCTTGGCTTTAGAATGAATGTCAGCTGAAAATCATCCTCTCAAATCTTTTCTCTCAAAGTAAATAGCCAAGATTGGCTATGAGACCATGTCTTCAACTGCATCAGAAATTCAGAATGACTGAGTTAACTGAAATTATGGGAAGCACAAAGCATAGCTTCTAAAAAAAATCATAGCCAATTTATAGAGACCTCTGAACACCTGGACAGTCCTTATACTACAAAACATTGGAGCATCCGACCTTCAGCCTTCTGGCCCAGGGTCATCTGACAGACCTAGTGATGCAGAATTATTAAGGGCTGATTACTTTGTCTTGGCAGATATATTCAGTTGACTATTCCTCAAGTTTGTCCTTTTCAGGACAGTAACTTGTCTGTAGATGAAAAGAGGTAATTTTTGCCTAGTGGCTGTCTCACCACAACTGGAGTAACTCCAAAGATGCTCAATTTCTTCTTAGAATCCAAGACAGGAAGCTGTCAGGAGCAAACAGGTCTCTAATCAAAATGAACATTAATAAAGAAATGTTTGTAATGTCCATTCTGTGGACTTCTGATGTTTTGAAAACCAACTATTTATGTAAGGCAACCTGGACTGTTGTCTGTTAACTCCTCTCAGCTATTTCTAAATAAAATATAGAAAACACCCTAACGATAAACTCAGAGCCATGAATTTGCTATAGGCCCTTAACTCATAGGCTAACCATCATAAATCAGTTAAAAAAGTTAAAGAAGGATTGGGTTTAAGCCTTGTATTTCTAAATGTGTTATATAGGCACAATGCCTATGAGAGTAACAATATTAATCTCACTTTTATATCAATAAGAAACTCGTACCAATGAAAACCTTAATTTTGAAATCAAGGTAAGTTTTGTACCATTTAAGAAATTATAACTTCTTAATAACAATTATACATATTTCTACCAATAGGTTATGGCTATACAATAAATTCTAGCTAATCCTTCCAGTTCCAACAAGACCACTACTTTTCCTTAGAAAGACAGCCCAATATTAACCACCTCAGTCCCCAAGCCCAGGGTACAGTGGCGCTGACTTTTCATTAACTTCTTCAAGCTGATTGTGGGCATTGAGATATAAGAGGGTCAGGTTAAAGAGTAAATTGATAAGCTTCTGATGCTGTGTCTTCACTGCATCCAGCTGGAATTCCAGGAAATCAGAGGTTTGAACAGGTCTGCTCAGCTTGCCTGATGAGTAGATACACCAAGGCTGTGAATTCTGCAGTATACAATTCTCAAAACAAATTTTAGTATCAAGAAAATTTTTTTGTTTGAATTCTGGAATCCAGTCTTCTGGCGGCCTTCCTCTGTTATGTCTAATCCATATAATTCTGGGAGTTTCTATGAGGGTGTGCTCCCACCATCCTCCTATTTCCACCTTCCTGCTTTCAAATTCCCCAACACCAGGGAATACAAACTTTCAGACACCAAGGCCATCCACTTCCAGTGATGCCTAACCCCTTACCCCATCCCCCCTCCTACAATTACTATGAGGGTGTGCTCCCACCATCCTTCCATTCCCACCTCCCTGCTCTTGAAATTCCCCAACACTAGGGAATCCAAACTTTCAGGCACCAAGTCCATCCACTCTCACTGATACCTGACAAGGTCACCCTCAATTACCTATACAGGTGGAGCCATGAGTCCCTCTTTTGTGTTCTAGGGCTGGAGATTTTAGAATGGCTACTCCAACTTGTTTCTTAGGATCATTTGCTTGAAAAAATTGTTTTCCAGCCTTTTACCCAGAGGTAGAATCTGTCTTTATCACTGAGGTGGGTTTCCTGTATGCAGCAAAATGCTGGGTCCTGTTTACATATCCAGTCAGTTAGCCTATGTCTTTTACTTGGGAAATTGAGTCCATTGAAGTTAAGAGATATTAAGGAACAGTGATTGTTGCTTCCTGTTATTTTTGTTATTAGAAGTGGAATTATCTTTGTGTGGCTATCTTCTTTTGGATTTGTTGTGAGAGGATTACTTTCTTGTTCTTTCTAGGGTATAATTTCCCTCCTTGTATTGGAACTTTCTTATTATCTTTTGTCATGCTGGGCTTGTGGAAAGATATTGTATAAATTTAGTTTTGTCATGGAATATCTTGCTTTCTTCATCTATGATAATTGAGAGTTTTGTTGGGTATAGTAGCCTGGGCTGGCATTTGTGTTCTCTTAGGGTCTGTATGACATCTGTTCAGCATCTTCTAGCTTTTATAGTATCTGGTGAGAAGTCTGGTGTAATTCTGGTAGGTCTGCCTTTATATGTTACTTGTCCTTTTTCCCTTACTGTATTTAATATTTTTTCTTTGTTTTGTGCACTTGGTGTTTTGATTATTATGTGACAGGTAATATTTCTTTTCTGGTCTAGTATATTTTGCATTCTATAGGCTTCTTGTATGTTTATGGGCATCTCATTCGTTAGGTTAGGAAAGTTTTCTTCTATAATTTTGTTGAAGATATTTATTGGCCCCTTAATTTGGGAATCTTCACTCTCATCTATACCTATTATCCTTAGGTTTGGTCTTTTTATTGTGTCCTGGATTTTCTGGATTTTTTGGGTTAAGAACATTTTGCATTTTGCATTTTCTTTGACAGTTGTGTCAATATTTTCTATGGTATCTTCTGCACCTGAGATTCTCTCTTCTATCTCTTGTATTTTATTGGTGATGCTTGCATCTATGACGCTTGATTTCTTTCCTAGGTTTTCTATCTCCAGGGTAGTCTTCCTTTGCAATTTTTTATTGTTTCTACTTTCATTTTTATGTCCTTGATGGTTTTGTTCAATTCCTTTACCTGTTTGGTTGTGTTTTCTTGTAATTCTTTAAGGGATATTTGTGTTTCCTCTTTAAGGACTTCTACATGTTTACCAGTATTCTCAAATTTTTTGAGAGTGTTATTTATGTCCTTCTTAAAGTCCTCTATCATCATCATTAGAAGTGAATTTAAATCTGAATCTTGCTTTCCTGGTGACATGGGGAATTCAGGACTTTCTTGTGTGGGAGAACTAAGTTCTAATGATGCCAAGTACCCTGGGTTGCTCATGCTTATGTTGTTGCACTTGCCTTTCGCCATCTGGATCTCTTTATTGCAACCTACCCTGTCTCTGACTGGAGCCTGTTTTTCCTATTATCTTGGTTGTATCAGAAGTGTTTGAGATAGGTGTTACTACTGGGATTAGTGCCAGGGCCCAAGATCTGCTCAGTGCTCAGGCACAGAAAGGAAGGAACCAGTGCTCCAGGCCAGGAGTGACTTCCTGGGTTCTAGTGGATCTCAGTTACTCCATGTTTGGGGCGGGTGTCGCTGTCTCCTTACCTAAGATACTGCCTGGGTTAGAGCTCCTGGGAGGCTCACTTTCTGGGTTCTGTGAGATTGGGGGCAGAGCTGTCACCTGGGATCTGCTCAGTGTTAGGCCCCAGTCTGGAAGGAACCTACCATGTTCATTCTTTTCAAGGAAAATTCTAAACAAAAATATTTTTTATTTTAGTTTTTTATTAGATATTCTATCTATACTCCAGAAGACATCCTCTTATCCCATTATTCTATCTATACTCCAAAAGACATCCTCTTATCCCATTCCCACGCCCTGCCCAGGAACCACCCATCCCATCCCCCCCCTTCCTGCCTCTATGAGGACATGCCCCCACCCACCCTTCCACTCCCACATCCCCACCCTCAAATTCCTCCACACACAGTGTCCAGCCTTCATGTCACTAAGGACCTCCTCTCCCACCTACACCTGACAAGGCCATCCTCTCCTACATATACAGCTGGAGCCATGGGTCCCTTCCTATGTGCTTCCAGGCTGGTGACTTAAAACCTGAGAGCTCTGATTTGTTGGTATTGTTACTTTCTTCATGGAGCTCCTTCAGCTCCTTCTCTCTAACCCTTCCATTGAGACCCCCCTGATCAGTTCAATGGTTAGCTGTGAGCATCAGCCTCTGAATATGTCAGACTCTGGCAAACCTCTAAGGAGACAGCCACATCAGGCTCCTGCCAGCATGCACTTCCTGACATCCACATCAGCGTCTACCTTTGGTGACTGCATATGGGATAGATACCCAGGTGGAATGGTCTCCAGACAGCCCCTTCTTTATCAGGAGCAAATAAATAATATAATAAGTCCCATAATCTCTAAAGAAATAGCAGCAGTTATTAAAAGTCTTCCCACCATAAAAGTCCAGGAGCAGATGGTTTTAGTGCAGAATTCTATTAGATCTTCAGGGAAGATAAAATACCAATTCTCTTCAGAAATATTCCATAAAATAGAAACAGAAGGGATACTACCCAATTCGTATTAGGTAGCCACAATTACACTCATACCTAAACCACACAAAGACTCAACAAAGAAAGAGAACTTCAGACCAATCTTTTTTATGAATATCGATGCAAAAATACTCAATAAAATTCTTGCAAACTGGATCTAGGAACACACCAAAACAATCATTCATCATGGTCAAGTAGGCTTTATCCCAGGAATGGAGGATTGGTTCAATATTCAAAAATCCATCAATCTAATCAACTATATAAACAAATTCAAAGAAAAAAAAACCACATAATCATCTCACTAGATGCTGAGAAAGCATTTAACAAAATTCAACATCTCTTCATGTTAAAAGTCTTGGAAAGATGAGGAATTAAAGGCCCATAACTAAACATAGTAAAAGCAATATACAGCAAACCAGTAGCCAACCACAAACTAACTGGAAAGAAACTTGAAGCAATCCCACTAAAATCAGGGACTAAACAAGGCTGCCCACTCTCTCCCTACCTATTCAATATAGTACTGGAAGTCCTAGCCAGAGCAATTAGACAACCAAAGAAAGTCAAAGGGATACAAATAGGAAAGGAAGAAATCAAAATATTACTATTTGCACATGATATGATAGTATACTTAAGTGACCCCAAAACTTCTACCAGATAACTCCTAAACATGATAAACAACTTCAGCAAAGTGTCTAGATATAAAATCAACACAAACAAATCAGTAGCCTTCCTCTACTCAAAAGATAAACAGACTGAGAAAGAAATTAGAGAAATGAAACCTTCACAATAGCCACAAATGATATAAAATACCTTGGTGTGAATCTAACTAAGCAAGTGAAAGATCTGTATGACAAGAACTTTAAATCTTTGAAGAAAAATATCAAAGAAGATTCCAGAAGATGGAGAGGTTTCCCATGCTCATGGATTGGCAGAATTAATAAAGTAATAACGGCCATCTTGCCAAGAGCAGTTTACAGATTCAATGCAATCCCCATTAAAATCCCAACTCAATTCTTCACAGAGTTAGAAAGAGAAATTCTCAAACTCATTTGGAATAACAAAAAACCCAGGATAGCAAGAACTATTCTCAACAATAAAAGAACTTCTGGAAGAATCACCATCCCTGACCTCAAGCTGTACTACAGAGCAATAGTGATAAAAACTGTATAGTATTGGTACAGAGACAGGCATGAAGATCAATGGAACAGAATTGAAGACTCAGAAATATAACGACACACTTACGATCACTTGATATTTGACAAAGGAGCTAAAGGTGTCCAGTGGGAAAGGGGGAGTATTTTTAACAAATGGTGCTGGCTCAACTAGATGCCAGCATGTAGAAGAATGCAAATTGATCCATTCTTATCTCCTTGTACAAAGCTCAAGTCCAAGGGATTAAAAGACCTTCACATAAAACCACATACACTGAAATTAATAGAAGAAATGTTGGGGAAGAACCTTGAATACTTGGGCACAAGGGAAAAGTTCCTGAACAGAACACCAGTGGTTTATGCTCTAAGATCAAGAATTGACAAATCAGACCTCATTAAATTGCAAAGTTTCTGTAAGGTAAAGGACAGTGTCAATAGGACAAGATGGTAACCAACAGATTGGGAAAAGATCTTTACCTATTATACATCTGATAGAGGGCTAATATCCAATATAGACCAAGAACTTAAGAAATTAGATTCCAGACAACCAAATAACCCTATTAAAATGGAGTACAGAGCTAAACAAAGAATTCTCAACTAAGGAAACTCAAATGGTCTAGAAGCACCTAAAGAAATGTTCAGCATCCTTAGTCATTTGGGAATTGCAAATCAAAACAACCCTGAGGTTCCACTTCACACCAGTCAGAATGGCTAAGATCTAAAATTTCAGGTGACAGCAGATGCTGGCAAGGATCTGGAGAAAGATCCTCCATAGTTGGTGGGATTGCAAGCTGGTGCAACCACTTTGGAAATCAGTCTGGTAGTTCCTGAGAAAATTGGACATAATATTACCCAAGGACCCAGCTATACAACTCCTGGGCATATACACAGAAGATGCTCCAACAAAAATATTTTTAATATAACTTTTATAATAGATAAACATTGGGAGACAATGACTCAAATACACAAATATGTGAGAAAGAACACAACTCAGATATAGAGATCAGCAATTTTCTTTTGTGAAAAACACTTAAGTGAACGCAATATGGAGCTTTCCAATGTAAACATGAAAGACTATTCATAATAATGAAAAATAACTCCTGGGTGTTTTAGGACACTGGAAACAGCACCATGCAAGGTCGGAACATATACTTCTTCATTTTGGAGTGACTGCTTGTCTCTACTAAATGTACTCTAAATATCATTACCTTCCTGGTTTTAGTACAACCCAATTACTATTGATCATTACTGTAGAATGATACCTTAAAGCAAATGCAATAGCAAAAGGAAAATGAAGGCCGCACTTTCCATTTAAGGATCCCAAAGTAATTACGTGAAAGAAGACACCTCACATTTCTCAGCTCACCAGAGACAAGTACAGAGCAACTGAGTAGGTGTCTCTGAGTCCCATTTGCCCTCTGTGTGTAGTGTAGACATTAGGCTGTAGATGTGCTCCAGTATTAGAGCAAGGACTGCCTGGCATAAGTAAGCCCTTGGGTTCATCCCTGGAAGCATTCAAAAACAACAGTTATTCAGTGTCTAATTCTGGGGAGAATTGTGTCTGACACAATAAAAATATAAAAAGTCACATGCAGTTTTATTCCCTAGAAAATATATAATTATTCTTATAAAAGTTAAATGAATTTTATAGACTTATGTTTCAATAATGAAAACCATTTGCACTTCCCACAGACCAGCTATATCTTACAAAAAAGGTGTAATCCACCATCGGAGAACTGAATATGCAGGGGTCTAGAGGCTCTAGGATTTATTCAATCATGACTCAGCTGGATCTCAACTGTGACTCAGCTGATAGGATGCTACCTTCATTACAGTTTACTCTTGAAATCATATATTTACCTATGCTCTTTGTATTTCACAAAATGTTTAACTGTGAAATAAATTGAAAATAAGAGCAAGCATCTTCTAATGTTCCAATAAATTTTTATCTGTTTTCGTTACTTCCATTTACTGTTTCAGAAGCAGAATTTGCACCTCAGGCTAGGTCATCTGGCAAGAACATCTGAGTGACTCCAAGAGAAAGAAGATAATACAATTCAAAGAAGAGAATAAAATATAAAAATTGAATTCTATGAGAAAAAATATTGCCCTTAAGATAATTCCAATTAATTTTACAGGAGACAGAGTTATTCATGTTTATGTAAGATAATACTATTATTTCACTTCATATTTTATAAGATAATATTATAAAGCTATAATGTAATAGTAAAAACAAAATAAGATCTTTTCATTTTAATATTAATATGCTTTTTAAAATATTTAATTCTTATAATTTATTTAGAATAAAATCTAGAAGTAGAATTCTCTAGTTCCCCTGAAGAAAGGTCTTTTGCTCATTAACTCATCCAAGTTTCTCAATCATGCAACACCCATCGAGGCTAGGGTGTCTCAAAAGCTAGGGGACTCAAAGGGAACCTAACATGGTTCTACAGTGAATAAGGTCCTTCCAATGAGTAGAGGTGATTTAATGGTGGTGGGCTGGCAATGGTCTGGTGGCATCTGGCAAAGTTTTCCTGGAATGTTGCAAATGAGTATGTGTATGATCCCCAAAAAGGAGGTAGCGTCTAGGTCTAAGAGGCTGAACAGTTTTAGGAAGCTAGATATTTTTGCTCAATGAGAAGTGTTGGAAAACACAGAATGTGTGAGCTCTCAAAACATATTAAGGAAAAGAATTTAAAAAGATGTTTGTTGGCATGAAAAAAATAAAAAATTTCAGAGGTGAAGCTATGATCAACTTTATAGAACATGCCCGTGATTGTGATTTAGATTCTGACTCAATGGGCTAAAACAGAATCAATCATTGTGCTTTCTTTTGTGTAGGTTAAGAAAAGTCAGTGAAAATAAATAAAAATGCCCTCATTCATGAATGACAATGTGTAAATGTCATTAAAGACTAATATTTGAGGACTTGAAATTTGGGGGTTTGAAATTTCTAAGGGCTAGAAATATATTTGTATATATAGTACTATATGTGTGTGTATATGTATAATTTATTCTTTTTATGTATGCATGTATGTGATTTATACCTAAATGCATCACCTGGGGAAATAGATCCATTTTGATCCAATAATTGTTAACCAGACCATAGCAAAACTATCTAAAATTATGTCAGAGAATACAAAATAATATATTTAATAATTTTTAAAAAGTTGCTAGCAGGTTTGTATACTGAATAATCTAAATTTTTGAGGGTTTTTCCCCCAGCATTACATATTAAATTAAACATAGAGAAACATAGAGGAGTGTCTTCATACTGAATATAGGGAGATAGTTCAAATTCAAAATGTATTGTGTTGGGAAATAAAATGCATCTTATGCTATTTTCTGAATCCTGTGATATTCTGCAAATACCGATACCAGAAAATAAACCCCAAATCTTAATATCTTATGTGTAGGTTATTAAATCCTTCTAAGACAGTTGACTTTCTCAAAACATTTCTGTTTAGACTGTCAACAAAAGAAGTTTTTGTTTATAATTTGATATTCCCATAGAGCCCAGAAGAGGACATTTGAGCTCCAGTAACTGGAGTTACAGACAGTTGTGAATCACCATGTGGGTGCTCAGAATTAAACCATGGGCCTCTGGAAAAGGAACCAGTACTCTTAAGCACTGAGCCATTCCTCTAGTCTCATCCTCAAGGATTTTAAGGATTGGGTTTACCTTTGGGTTAAAGGAAGATAGAAATCACAGTTGTGCTCAGAGCACACTGGGCTGTTTTGTGAGCTTTCCTAGGGAGATGAGAATAAATATCTATTTACCCTAGAGCAACTGGAAACAACAAAAAGAGAAACCATTCCTTCTAAATCTAGCTCAGTGAGCTGAAGAGCTTGTTGTAAATACCAGCGCATAGGTGAAGGGTTGTTTGAGGGAGCAGGTGTACAGGGTTATTAACTGGTGCTTGTCTGAAAGTTTGATCCTAGGTTATGGGAGAGGAGTTGCTCATAGGATTGTGGGCAGGGCGTTGATTATGAGAACATGTATGAGGAGACATTGCCATGAGCATTGGTGAGCACAGGGATCCTTATACGAACATGTGTGAAAGATTAGACATTAATGGGTAAATTATTATTTACAGAATGAAGAGCGAGGAGTTATTTACATGAGGTTGGTAATAACTATTTACAAGAACATGCATCAGAAATTACAGAAGCATGGCCCAGGGATTCCTTACAGGAATATAGTGAGGCCAATGTATTTGTTTTACTATAGTGGCCCATCTGGAAGAGTGACAATCCAGAAATGGTACATCACTGAATTCCCCCAGATGACTTGAAAGCAGCCACTGCACCATAAACCCCTTCCAGCCCATCAATAGTTTATTACTTATTCACACCCAAGAGGTTTCCTGAACCTTGTAAGTTTTGTGAGCTTCCTGACTTTTGTAACTTTCATGAGCTGTCTGCTTCTTGCTAGCTTCCTTCCCAAGGGAATGTTTCAAGTCAGAGGAAATTGGTACAGAACACAAACAGTCACATACACACAAAAAAATACTCATCCACCAACGGGGATGTTTTCTGTTAAAAAATTAAAGGATGAACCAGAAAAGCAGAGTGAAAACAGCCTAGGGAAGAGTCCTGTGCCTTGTAACTGCTCCGAGCTGCTGAGAGGGCTCCCATACAAAGTACCGCTTTGCTTTACCTCTGAATGTGGAGAACTGGGAGAGTGCACCCAGGTGGGCTCATGTATTCTGTGTATTGCTGTCTGGCTTCACTTGTGCTTCCATTTTTATTAATCAAGGGTAACACGTGTGATCACGAGTTCCTTCTGTCACCACATATGGCAAAGGTGTGGGTAGGTGGCAACTTGCCTCTAAAATGAGAAACTGCCCAAAGTATCTCTCTGAAGCTACATACATACCTGATGTAAGATACTGTACTGAGATTAAGTGCATTACCTGATGGAAATAATAAATACATTTTTGTACGTAGGTGATGTGTATTGTTACAGCAACAATGATACTGTGATAGACATTATTTCACAAACGACTGGTTTCCCCACATATCAACATACATCTAGGAATAGATCTTGATTATAGACTGACTAAACACTCTGGCTAGTGTTTTAGAAGTCAACCTATAAACATTGGTATATCAGATATCATATGATAATTACAAACCACATGTAAAATATAGCTGGTTTGACATCCATGTAATTCTGAATTAACTACACAGTTAATTAGCCAATGTCAAACACACAGCAAGTAGATGACTCCGATTTTTTCTATGCACTAAATAACATGACGACTATTGTGAGAAGAGTACTGGTGGCCTTGTGGCCCTTGCCACATTAGGAGTCTGCATTCCACTGCGTAGGGTTTGCATTTCAGTAGTGTTAGTTACTTCTGAAAGTCCTAAGGCCACACAGAAGAACAGACATGGAGATTGTTGGGAATGTGGAGCCTCCTTTCAGAGAGGGATCTTTCCTAGTCTTCATGAAAAATCTACATTCTACCACATAAAGATGCCTAAAAGTACCTTCTACTATTTAACTCTTGTATTTCCCTTACATGCCAGTGTCCAGAAGACTTAATTCTTAGGCATAAAACTATTGATAGGAAATGTTCTACTGGACTGTCATAGGTCATTGCGGGCATACCTGCAAATGAAGAAAATTGGGCTCACGTTTTCTCACTTTGCTTGTACACATGAAATGAAGATTATGTCTCTACACTCTAACTATGATATATTACCTTGTTACAAGGAGAAAAGCAACACATAAATCAACAACAAATGAAAACTTTTAAAATGTAAGTAAAATAAAGCTTTTTTTCCCTTAAAAACTGATGTCCTTAAGTATTTTGTTATAGTAAGAGAAATCTAACTAAGACAGAATAATCTCTGATTCAGGAAGCAGGTGACCAACTAGACATGAAGTCCACCAGTGTCTTCTTTTTGATCTTCCTATCCTTCAGAGAGGTGAGGAATTTTTTTTTGCAGCTAGTAATATATAACCACATCATGGCAATTTGCTACCACAATCAAATTAACTAAAGGAAATCATATCCACACTTCACTTTGTGAATTATTTCCCAAGAATCAGGTATTTTTTCACCTCATTTCACCCATATTTTGGGGGCACCAGTGAATACAGAAATCCATTGCAGGTCTGGAAAAGCAGTTGGTCCCAGGAAATTTTGTTATGGGTTGGAAGACAGAGTCTTTGTTCTAGATTCTCCTTCAAACTCAGGGTTTCACCATTTCAGCAAATTTATAAAACATTCTTCTACTGGTCAAGACCCAGCAGCATCTGTAACTCCTGTATGTTCTAGCTACACCGATGATGGCAGGGTCCAGTCTCATTCTTTCTCCATGACAATCCTCCAGGCCCACTGAGGAGACCCAGAGCCTCATGTCTAGGGTCTGACTATGAGAGGTGACCCTGCAGAATAGAAATGTCATTCACATTATAATGATGTTATCACTAAAGTATAGCTCTTTAAAAAAAAAAAAAGAAGAAGAACTCTTGACCTTGAAGCTATAGAAGACAATGATTTCTAAGTAGTCAGAAGATTTTAAATCTTTCATGAAGATCTTGGGCTGGGAATTTAAGATCCCAATACTTAGAACATAGCAGTTTCTTTGGTTGAGAATTTAAGATGTGAATGCTTAGAAAATAGGATTTTCCAGAATAAAATTCTATCATGTGCTCATTTCAATTAAAACCTTACAAAATAAGAGGAGAGGTCTTTGGCTAAAATCACCCCTGTCGTCTTAGGTGCCTGATTGAAATGTCTATCAGTGATGATATGAGTAACTTTCCATATATTGTGCTGTCACTTACCTTTGTCTCTCGTGTTAATAGAAGTGGCATCTGCGTTGCATTTAAAGCAGCTTATGTTAGAGAATTAACTACAGAATTCCCAGAGCCAGCATAGAAACACACACATGTATGCACACACATGTATGCACACACATGTATGCACACACATGTGTGCATAAATATACAAGTTACAATGTTCATTACACAATCACACACATTTAGGGATTTGCTATACGCAGTTGGATTGCAGGAAGCTATTTTAACAGTTTTAACAGCATGTAAAACTGTTACTTCTATTTCTAATTCTGGAGCTTGAAGTTCAAGGGGGAAAGCAGCCAAAAAGGAAGGATTCCAAGCAGGGTGAAATCCACAATCATAAGATCGAAACCTTTGAGAATTGGTTGAAATTCCTGTCTCAGTCTTTTTGATGAGGTTATCTTAAAGAAAATGGGCTTTTATTACAAAGATAAAATATACACACTTGATCAGGAGTCAAGAAAACTAAAAGAGGATGACGAGAAGGTAAGGGAATTATGGGTCTGTCTTCTCCAAAGAAGAATAATCTGTCTGCTACTGATAATATGTGTGTGTTACAAAGTAGCTAGTGATACAATAGCTATGAGAAAAAGAATATGACAATTATTTATTCTAGCTGCTTATATACATTACCAACTGCCATCCCTAGTGTATTATAGCATGATGTTGACACAATGTTAAAAATTTAAGAGATTGTGTATTAGTTACATTCATGTTTGACAGAAATAGTTTGAGGAAAGAAATGTTTATGAAGTTTCAGTTTTTCAAAGTTTAAGCCCATCTTGTCAGAGAAATGCCCAGGGAAAAAGCTCATCTTAGGGCAGTCTCAAACTTAGGGCAGTCTCAAACTGTTGCTGGGAGTCAGAAACCCAGACAGTGACTGGGTGAGGGTGAAATTCTCCCATGAATGTAGTACTCAACAGTAACCTGTTTCACTGGCTATACCTCAATTTCCAGGTTCTGGAACCTCCCTAAGTAATAGGATGGGGAACAACCACTTCAAATTCAAATCTATAGGGACATTTCAGAGTCAAGCTATAACAAGTTTCCTCTGGCCTCAGAAGAACATGGCCGTCTCATAATACAGAATGTATTGAATCCATCTGGGAAGTCTTATAAGAGTACACAAACTAGTCCGAATTCTAAAATGTATTCACAACGATTAAATGCAACATCTTTGCTCTAAGTCCCTATAAAGCAGAGGAGGATGTTACACACTTCAAATACACAGAATCACAGTATAAATACCCCAATTCAGAGGAAGATTGGAAGTACAAATACAAGGGAGGGGACCAAAGCAAAACCAATCAGAGAATACAGCTCCCCCAACCTCAGAGCATGTGTCTGACTTAGTTGGTCCCGCCTGGATATGGCATCTTTCTGCTATGATAACTCATGCTCCTGGCTGTCGGGTCATGGGTTCCACCTCTGCTCTACCTCAGGTCTTGCCTGACTGCTCAGGGAGGCAGGATGCAGGAAGTTGGCTGCGCTTACCCCGCTTACCCCACACTGTAGCAGGGAGAGTGCTGGGCTGTTAAGGAAGCCTGGGGAGACTGCTGGGGGATTGGGGGTGGGTAGAAGCAGAGTCTGAAGGAAGAAGCACACGGGACAGAAGGAGATGGTTTGGGGGGTCTCCAGGCCTGCGATGAGGCCAGGGCCATCTGGTTCTCAGGCTCTTGGACATCCAAGTTGCAGAAGAGCTGAGAATGGAGTTCGGACCCACAGGCTGGATCTGGCCCAGGGCAGGAAAAAGTGGGGTGGGGGGAGCTCCGGCTGGTCCCACAGAAAGAGTCCTTGGCTTAATGGCGGCAGGCTTGGGCTTGGGCTTGGTGGTAGCCCCAGCTACAGCACAGAGAGGCCTTTTATAGGAGATTAGACAGTGGCTCTGTAGGTGAAGACCTTCTCTATGGCTCCCCAAGGCAGATCCCATGAAAAGAGGCAGTCCATGGTTTTAAGACATTTGTTGTCACGGCAGAAATTAGATGTGTAAAGTAGATGTGTAAAACCATACACTACTTCTCAAGGTGAGCCTGAGATTAAATATCTTTTGCGAGGAGGAATGTCTGGGAAGAAACACTTATTAGCTAAGCTCTCCAGGCCTCTAGGTACCTCATTAAAATGGAGATCTGTCTTGAGCCTCGGTGACCACAGGTCATGTCCTCTACATGTAGAGGGGCTTAGGGCATTGTCCTTATGTGACTGATGGCCACAAATCTCTGCGGGGCTGCGTCTAGTGACAGGGGCGTGGTGCCCAGGAATAGGCAAAACTCTTACTGTCCCTTCAGGGTCTCCAGGGTTTCTAGCCTTAGCTCAACCAGGGACCAAGCTACCTTTCACAGTCCCATGACTGTCATCTCTAGCATTTTGAGCTCGACATTCATCTCAGGTTTCAGCTTCATACTCAAAGCTTCATGCATCTTTCTTCATCTGAAGATTTCCAAGCAGGGAATATGACCTGCCTAAAAATTTCCTAAGAGGAAATGATTTTCTCTGGATTCTTAAGAAGCCCCCATGACCTCTTAACTCTTCCATTCTGAATAACTACAAAACCAGAACCACTTGACCAATGCTGAGTTCTGCTGCCAGACTGAATAGTAGCAAGCCTCTTGTAGCACACTATAGCAGATTCCAAGTTCCTGGGCTCCAGAACCCTAGTAAAACATGTCTGTTGGAGGATCTTTGGCTGTTATCAAGGAAGAAAGTCATTCAAACGACTTTGCAGTTTGTCACTGTGAAGCTTTTCAATGTAGAGTTCTCATCAATTTCTGAGATTCCCTCAAAGCCTTTTCCTATTGGAAACATGAAAAATCCTTGGTTCCTATTTTAAAGAAAGTTCTCATTAGTCAGAAAGGCCCTTTTCTCTGCCCCATGAAGCACAATAATTTTTTGGACAGTCTACATAGCTTCTGTATCTTTATTACAATTTTCCATTGTGACCTTCCCCCAAAACAAATAGCAGTAACTGGGAAATATCATGAATATGATGTTAGTCCGAAATTTTTTTCTTTAAATTAATTACTCTAATACAATAAATTAAGCATCACTCAAATTCCAACCTGCTGAGAAAATACATAGAATTTTTTTTTTTTTTTTTTTTTTTTTTGCCAAATTTTGATGTGAGTGGCTTCATTCCATATCTCAATGTAATATTTTTCCCATGTGAAACCTTGTGATCCTGATTTTTACTGCAGCATTCTGGGCTTCCTAGTTTCCACAAAAATCACCCCTTAAAAACTGACTGAAGCATTCTACATTTTCTTCGGCTTACATCTCTAAGATCTTCCAATTCCTTCCACTAAGGATGTCAAGAATATGGAGAAGCATACAGTTAGTGTAAACCTTGGAAACAGCTTTCAGTTATCTGTGCCAATTATGTGTTCCTTTTATTATGTAATAACCACAAAAGCAACAAAACAAACTTAAGAGAAGAGAGTCATATTTATTTTGGCTAGCACTTTGGGGAATTGAAGATCATCATTCAGTTGCAGGTGTTGATCAGTGGTCTGTGCAGCGACAGGAGTGTGCAGTGGGGTGTGTTTCCATTATGTTAGACTAGGAGGGGAAAGCAGGATGGGAAATGGTAGAGAACTTAACAGAGAGATAGACTCTAGATGACCTGTTTCTTTCAGTTAGATTCTGACTCTTGGAATTTCAACAGTATAATTGGAGGCCAGAAATTCACACAGCCTCTCATACTCTGACTGAAACCATAAAACTCCTTTTGGCATTTGTGAAAATGCAGCTATAGCTTAAATCTTTATAACATTTTATATGAAAATACTTTTGTCTTTTTGTGGATGTGTGCACCTGTAAGATTCTCATCAAACATTCTATTTAAGGGATGCTAACTTTTACCGTGATTAGTGATAGTTTGAACGACTTTAAATATCCAAACTAAGAGTAATGAAGGCCACATATTACATGTTATATGTAGGTTAAATCCTACCTTAAAAGCATCTGTAAATATCTAATTAAACAGTAGGTTCTAAATAACTATTCTTATTTATTTTATGATTATTGGTTTATTTTTCTATAATATATAATTTTTTTAAATATCACAGGTTAGTTTTGGCTAAAACTGGTTGTTACTTTAAATGACCAAATATTACGTTAAATAAAAAGTCTAGAGCTACCAATATGACTTGAAGTACAGAAGGGGATGAATACTTATTTCACCTTACAGACTGCAAAGGCAAAATGTGTTTTCAGTTTTAAAAAAATTCTCCTTTTGTCGTAATGATGACAATCTTCAATGGGACAGATGTTACCTGTCCAGTTGTAAAGTTGAGGTATATTTATACACTAAATACAAAGCAAAACTTCATATATGTATGAGTAACCATCAGTAAAACAAGGATAAAGTCTTTTTTCCCAACTATATAAAAATCAAAATAAAAGTAAACAAACAATAAATAACAAAATATTCATGACTTGAATACAGCCCCAAAGGGGGGGTGGCATGGCTGCATGGTTTTGTTTTGGATTTTCATGTTAAAATTTGTTTTTTATACCTTTTGTTTAGTGTGTGTGTGTGTGTGTGTGTGTGTGTGTGTGTGTGTGTATGGTGAGTGGGCACATGTGCTAAGACAAACATTTGGCAAGAAGATAACTTGGTGTGATTAGTTCTCTTCTTCACCTTTTTATCAGTTTTATGAATAAGTCATCTTGCTTTCTATCATGGCAGGGGCCCTTCCCATCTGGGCACTTCCTCAACACTGAAATGAGCTCCTTCATGCTGCTTTGTGATTTTTCTCTTGTATTCCTATGTTCCTATACAACCTGACAATTTCTTGTTAATACAATAAATATTCATACTTTACTACTTGGATCAAATATAAAAGAGCATATGATTCTTCAGCCAGTTATTGACATGTTAAGTTAAACACTGACTGTATTAACAAACCACTCAACTGAGTTCTGAGAATGGGACCTCGTTTTCACTGCAGGATTCCTCCAGTACCTTAGCAGTGGTGCTTTCTCGTGTCCAGGATTATATGAAACTTTTGTGTCCATTATTCACTGCACTGCACATAATCACCTTATTGATTCTTGCTATGTCAACTACACTTATCATTACTACCATGCTAGCTCCAAATATAATTCCATTTACAGCAGATGCATTCCTTAGAAAGGTAAATACTCACTGTTTCCAGTTGTTACAGATACAATTTCAAACTTACACAATTAGTGTCTTCAAGTTACAAAAGATATCATTTATTTCCTCATATTTTGGTGACCCCCAACCATAAAATTATTTTTGTTTCTACTTTATAACTATAATTTTTCTATTGTTATGAGTCATGGTGTAAATATGTTTGGAGATATAAGTTTGCCTAAGGATTCATGATCCACAGTAACAACTGTTGATCTAAAGACAGTGTTGCTATATGGTAGTAAGCCCAAGGAGATATTTGTATTAAAGCAACAGACAGTAAATGAAAGAAAACAAATGCTAAGAAACTACTATACCTTAGGCAGAATACAAACCACAACAGGAAGAACTATATTAAATAGTTGCAGGAAAGTTGAGAACCACTGCTTTAGAGGACACTGTATATCCTTTCATCCTGTTTGCCAAATCTAGCTGCCCCACATAAATAATTGCCTGATTTTCAGTAGTGCTTGTAACTAACATTATACATTGTATGTATTTCGACATTGAGGATAGTTTGGGTTTCCGTTTCCATTTAATTTTTCAAGCATATACATGAATACATTTTTTCATGATCATATTTTTATGATAATGATACTGCCACTTTTGTTGTTTAGAAATTTTTGGTCTGAGCCAGGCCAGATTCCAGCATGGTGATGGGCAGTAGGCTCTAAGCCCCATGCCAAGCTGAGAAGCTACTGGCAACTGAGAGAAGGGTTGTTTTCCATGAAAGTTTGAGCTCTGCTAAGTCAGGAATGCCCCAGTGTAAAGCGTCACATATCAGAGAATATTTGGGGCATACAAATTGTACTTGGTGGGGTTAAAAAAGATACAATGGTGGGTGAATAGGGAAGGGGGGACATATCTGAGAAGAGTTAGAGGAGGCTCAATATGATCGAAAAATATTGTATGGAATTCTCAAATAACTAATAATAGTACAAAAATAAAGTAAACACACACACACAATTAAAATAACCGTTTTACTGTTATTCAACAGGCCATACTTAATCTCCCAACACCAACCCTAAGGTCTAACAGAAGAAGCCTGTGGACCTGACTGCTCACATACTTCCTGGTTCACAACGGCTTTATTTTGTGTCATCTCTGCTTCTCTTTCCTTGCTTCTAAATTAAAGCAGCTCACAGTGCTGTCCTGGGACTTCATCTGATGCCATTATCTTATTCTTAGGTATGAGTTGTGTACATGTCATCTATACATCTCTACCTAGGGAAGTGCATCTGGATTTATACAAACTGGAGTTGCAGCGAGAGTTTACATGGATACACAGTACTCTGTTTCAGAAATAGCCTCTATATCACTTTTCCTTATAAGTCCCCAGAGCACACTAGAAAGAGCCACTTACTGCAGTTACTTGTGTAGGGGTCATGTGGAAAGGAATTCATGCAATTTATTCCAAAGACAGGGCAATTCTACACATGCAGAGAAGCAGCCTGATACTGTGCTTTTCTCCAACTTAGTTTTTCCTACTTGTGTGTGTTGAAGTTTTTACAGGATTTAATTCATAATTTCTACCTAATAACCTACTTCAGGTAGTGGCGACAGTAAAAGGCAAGTGTTCATTGCTATACAATTTTTAAGCTTACATTTACTTATTGGTTTAGTGTGTTTATGGATGTGTGTGTATGTGCCTCTGTGTTTGTATGTGTGTGTGTTGAGAAAAAAATTATGTCTATAAAATGGTTTATTTGACTAGGTTGACATGCCAGAATGTAGTCATGTAGTCAGCCTTCTTGGCACATCAGCTAAACATCTAAAATATTTAAGTATAAAGATAAACATTGACAATGAGAGGTTAAGACAACGGGAGGCTCAGAGCACTGCTCTGCAAATTAAATTACACATGTATCATTCGTACTGTGAAGATGCACTAAATTGTATTTGTTAGTTTTAAATCTAATTAATATTTTCTAAGATGTGAAGATTTCAAGTATTTCCAAGGAAATAATTTTGTGCCTTATGTGCCATGATAAATAAATGAGAATCATGCACTTATAATGTTTCTCAAATAAGTCACATATGATGACAGGTCATGTGACCTGGAGAGATGACTCAGTAGAGAAGAGTTCTTGTTGCAGAATCATGAGGAACAGAGTTCAAATCCTAAGCACCCATATAAAACCATTCATGCTTATGCATTTGTACTGTGAGAAGGCAGACAGAGGAAACTTGCATGGAACCATTCAAGCCTGAATCTCAGCACTGTCAGAAGGCAGACAGAGAAGATCCTGGCATCTGCTTGAAAGTTGGCTTTTTCCAGTTTCACTGAGAGATTCTATCTCAAGGGAATACAGTAGATAATGATAGAGTAAGACAGGTGACCCTTCTTCTGAGATGCTGGATCACTCACGTATGAACAGTCTCACAGTTAGACCACGTATATTCACCTTACTCTTTAGAATGTGTCTAAAAGTTGAAATTCAAAAGATGAAAGGCCTTTGTGGATATATCCACAGTTTAATTTGATATTTGAAGACAAAGATGTAAATGTTGTCTAAATTAAAATCTATGGTGTTTTGGCATTATTTATTATGTTCATACACAGAGGAAAACGTAATGGTGGCCTGAAATCATGGCAGTCTTCCTGATTGCTTGCTCACAGGAACCACATAGGACTCTAATTGCATCTTCAACTCTACTTAGTATTCTCCGAAGTCAGATCACATTGGATTAAGTCCCATTACGTTCTCAGTGCAAATAAATCCAATTCTTATTTTATTTGTGCTCAAACATTTTAGATCATATTACTAGATGATAATATGTTTTTGTCTGGGTAAAAGTATATAATCATTAACATTTATGGCTCTATTTCGTAAAGAGGCGAGTGGCTTACACTGTCATTTCGTGAAACGTAATCCAATTGCTGGCACATTAGGACTTTAGTGTAAGGTTTATAATGTAAATTTCAATTCTGTTCTGTCATAACTAACAAACACTGAATTATGTCTCTGTTAGAAATACACCATTGGAATCCATTTAAAGTGTTTAATGATGTATTAATAAACCATGATTTTACAGCAGGGCTTCTCTACTCCTTTGCCTGGCGCCGGCTCTGATGCTGCCAATCAAATTAGAATGTGATATTTTCTAAGTTAATAAAGGTTAATTGGACATATAGAAAGGAAATTGAACACCAGAAATATCTCCTCTCAGACTATTCTTCCCTGAAACTACGATATTATGTTTCTGCTTTCCAACAGCTGAAGCATCCTTTTTTCTTCTTTAAACACAAAGTGCGATCAGCTTACACTTTCAGAAACTTCCTACACACCTGGTGCATTCTTAAATTGTTACTGACGTAGCTTTTCCCGTTGATGATTTATTGAAGGAAATATGATTTTGTAGGGCTTTTTGGAAGCTTCCCTGTGAGGTATTTGTCTTTAAGCCTAGCTTGCACAGCCTCACAGCTCTGGCTCTTTGTAATGTGAGGACAGTTTTCTTCTCAAGCAGTTCTCTTCCTCCCAGTAAGTTCTCTGCTGAGTTCTCATCACTGATCAAGATCCTGCACTGCACCCACCCTCTCTAGGCAAGCTTCTCTCCCTCCATCCCAAATCCACGGACAATGGGCCTGACTACACTAAGAGAGAAGTGGACCCGGAGCAGCATAGAGGCAGCCTTCAGTGTGCCACCATCGACGAGGTGTCTGTGCACTATAAATAGACCTTAGTGAAACTTACTGAGGTAATGAAAGGCTGAAAAGGGAGTGAAGACAGGCTGGATACCTTTGGGATAGCAGAGACACAGTGAGGGGCTCTGTCTTTTACCCATGGCACAACTATTTTCACAACCTTTTTTTAAATTACTTAAGATGAACTGGCTTAAAAAATTTTAGAATCTTTGTTTTCATTCTCAAGTAATACATTTTACGTTTCTCTTTTATATACTAAAACATGTATGGGATGGGAGAGATCTCTCTATGGTTAAAAATGCTTCTTTGTTCTTACAGAAAACATGGGTTCCTAGCAGCTATAACAGGCATCCCAAGACTATTGCAAGGGTTGTAGTGTCCTTATTTAACTTCACTGGATTTAGTGCACTTGTGGAACACACAAACACACACTCACATACACATACACACACATTTACACACACACACATGCACACTAAAACATATACACACTCACATGTACACAAAGATATCCACATACATACATACACAGACACACATATACACACACTAAATTAATAAAGAATAAATTAATTAATTAACCAAAGAAAATTTTTTACTAGTTTTCTCAAATTCAGTTCCTAAATTTATCACATGTTCATGAAATATGTGGAGCAAAACTTGTTTAATATGAAATTTGCCTGACTGAAACATACGCATAAATAGGTACTATGAAACATTTGTTTGAAAATTTTTCTGCCTACCTCTTTTTAAAACAAAAATATTTTTACATACAAAATATTCTCTCATCTTCCTCCACATCATCCCCACCTATCTAGCCACCTAACCCCAACTCTTTTTTCTCTCTTTAATAATAAATAGGCAAATAAACAAACAAAAGAACAAAATTTAAAATAAAGAAAAGAAAAGAGAAAACACAAGAAACATACACATACAACCTGTAAAAATACAAAATTGGAATCCATAATACACAAGCAAAAGATCAATAAGTTAAAAAAAAATGCCCAGACAAAGCAATATGAGACAAAAACCTCGAGTTGGTATGGGATCTAACCTTAAATGTGGTTAGTATACCTAGTGAGACTTTACCAAAAATACTAATTCTTCCTTTGTGAGCAGGATAGCTTTTGAGTTAGGGAAAGGGGCTTGTCTTTACCCCCATTCCCCACCCCACCCACTGGAACTCCATGTGGCTTAAGACCTATGTAGGCCCTGTGCATGTAGCCAGTCTCTGTGAGTTCACATGTGTGTCATCCCTATAATGTTTAGAATGGCTTGTTTCATTAGTATCTAAATTCCCTCTTACAACCTTTCCCCCTTCTTAAGTTCTTTGTTTTAAACATTCAAAGGGAAGTTGCCCTACTCAAAATGCAAATGATTGATTACAATTAAAACATCTAACACTTTCCAAGCCATTGTTCTAGGTTGAAAAGTAACATGTATGCACATACATGCATGCATGTGCGTACACACACGCACATGCACAGGATCACACAATTAAGGCTCTCACATATTACATACACTGAAAACAATTAAGGCTCCCATATACTACATACACTGAAAACACAGGGTTGATTCTTCTACATTTTCCTCCCAGTACTCTGTGCATACCTCCAGCTATGGACTCTAGACATGGTTGGCATATGTTCTTCAGTTTGGCCTCATATGTTTCTGCTGAGTTGGCTTGTGTCTGGGCTAATTGACAGTAGTGACAATGCAAATGATATGCAAATGAACCCCTCAGGGTCTCCTTTCTAAGTTCTATTTATGCCTCTGCATAACATTGTAACATTCCCAGACATTTAATTTAGTGGTTTGTGTAGACATTTAGTATTATTGACAATGATACATTGGCCTTCTATGCTGTCTGTCCCTGATAAACGTTTTTACTTTAAACACATCATTAAGGCTGATAAATTTGAAGAACATGAAATGAAAGCTGATAATGTCATTATGATAAAATTGAGTCAAGGAAAATTTCCAACTATACTAACGGGCTAGGGACAAATTCACTCCCTCACACATGCATGTATACACACACATGAATGAATACAAGCACATGTATACACATACACACACATATACACACAAATGCACATATAGACATGTACAAACACCATGTACACACACATGCACACACCATGTACACACACGTGCCCACATACACACATGTACATAGGTGAGCATGCACACACCCAGCTCAAATCTCCTAAATGTATTTAGGCAGTGTTGGTGTTACAGATAGCAACAAGAATATCTATGACAACCTGTGTGAAATTTTTCTTTAACTACAGGAAGTACATTCCAGATAGTTTATTTACTCTGTATACATTTTACCTTTCTGGGATTTAACCTTTGATATGATTTTAATGAAAACTCAGGTTTCATCTCTGTGTTCCCAGAGAATATAAAAAGATATGCCTAATCCAGAAGGAGCAAAAGAAAATTCTAATAAGTCTCCAGGAATTTTGCAAAAAAAAAAAAAAAAAAAAAAGAATGCAGGTAGAAAAGTCACATAAATCGATCAAACATGTAGCATAGACAGACATATGTGAAATCAACTGAGGCTAGGCTGCAGTCTTCAAAGAGTAGATAGCTATGGTGCCATTGCCTAGTTCAGGAATGCAATGGGTGATACAGACGTTGAGTGGTTCAGAAGAACAGTCATAGTTGAAGTTTGCTTCTCTAATACAAAAAGGACAATGCATGACAAAGGCTTAGTAGGATGGGTAACTTGCCTTCATCCCTACTTCTGTCCCATGAGGTTAAATTGACTTGATTAATGTGACTTCAGGGCTGAGCTCCATGACAGTTGCATGATTTGGTCAGGCACATATTTCCTTCTGACACAGGAATTTCAGTCAAAAACCACAGCCCCTACTTTTGCTTGTCAGTGAGGACAAAGGAACGTGACTTGGGCTATACCTCTAGGTCGATTTATCTGCTTATAATACAAGGAGTCCTGATTTTGGAAGCATACCTTCTGAGCCCAGGAATCACTTGAGTTACTTCCCAGGTTGTTATTTGAACGGATTGAAACACATTCTCCTGTTCTGGAAGATTGTATGCAGTGAGCCTATTCCACCTGACCTGAAAGGTTTTCTGCTGGAGAGAGGAGAGAGACTCATAAGTCAGGAAGCAAATAGAACTTACAAGCCCCAGAGGCTAAGATTCATCAGGCCCTGCCCCATGGCTAAACCCTTAGTAACAGTTGCTGGGGGAAAGTGACTGTGATCAGCCAAGCAATGCAGAGAGAACCAGGGACACACGATTTGTGAGTCTCTGCTGATGTTATGATGGGGTTGTTTGTTGTATAGCTGAATTTGAATCACTCCTATTCAGGTAAGTGGCCCTGATAAATTTCACTGATTGAGTTGTTATAGTTCATGCTCTATCTGAGACACAACAGGGATAGTATTCTATGGAAAGTATTAAGTTTCTCTCTTCTCTGTATCTGTGTCTCTGTCTCTTTCTTTCTCTCTCTGTCTCTCTGTCTTCCCTCTGTGTGTTTGTCTTTCACTGTCTCTCTTTTCTTCTCTGTTCTTTGTTTCTTCCAATTTATTTTCATCTCTTTTCCAATTTTTAAGAATAATTTACATATCATATAATAAACCAATTTTCAATGTGAAGTTCATCCAATTTTGAGTAGTATATACAGCTGTATAAGCATCATCACGATGAAGGGTATACCATCACCCAGAATTTCCCTCATACCACTTATAGTCGGTCCCTCAATAGCACATCTTAGTGGATATTATGTTCCTCTTCTGTTCTAGGATTTCATATAAATGGAACAATAAATGGCTAGTTCATATGATCTTTCTTTGTTTGTTTTTATTTTCTAAGAGTAGTATATGAAACTCAAAATTATTACTCAGAAATATATCTTTTTAAATGAAATATTTTGATTTCAGGCATTATAGTTCAATTTTTAAGAATTCTAATTTTATGCCCCTCATCTTATACTTACATATGCTTTCAGTTTTGGAATAAATATATAGCAATACTTTCAAAGTTCTTATTGGCTTACCCATCATCTTCATCCTTGGTGGGTTTTTTTTCTCTTACATGTGTTCCCACCATGATATGATGCTATTCCTATCACAGATCACTGTCTTCCTGGGTTGTTACCACAGTCTTTACTACATTTTTTTGGTACTCAGATTTTATATTCTTAATGTAGAGTTTTGTTTGACTTGTAGCAGACTCATTGTTAAATAAGCACATTGTGCAGAGACTCATTTTAATCTTTGTCTATGGACTTCTGTAGCCAGACTGATAGCCAACAAAGATGTCCCACTTCATTTTGGTAATTTTCACATTTGGACCTTAATGAGTGTTTGATTCTGAAGGCACTCTCACTGCAATAGGAAATTCAGTTGCAAATATGACAGCTTCTCATCATTACCACTGATATCGCTCACTGTGAGAACCAAAACATCAATCAGATCTGGACCAAATGAGTCCTAGTGTCAGTCTTGATCTGATTCTGAGTAGTCACACTTTCAAAGAGTAACCCCAGTATAGTCCTAATAGGCTGGATCACAGTGGTTTTATAAGCTCTGTATCCAATCGTTCTCACCTTGTATTGTATCATGCCTGACAGCTTGCATGCATGTTATTGACCAAACATACAGACTGATAACACAGTCCTTCCTGGAACACCTTTGTACATGTTCTTTTGTCTCTCTAGACTCAAGTCATTCAATCTCCTTAAATTCTGAATTATACTGCTTCAGTGCTATGTGGCCACAGGCAGGTGTATGGTCCATCTGAATATGCCTGACTTAAGATGAAAGCTAGTTGATCAGAAATTCAACCTCTTGGCATCCTTTCTAAGACCAACTGCCTGTACTACATGCCCTCCTCATTCTGAAATTATTTCTTTATAAAATCTTTCTACTTTTCCAGTTGTTCAGAGGACAGAAATTCCAGTGACAGCTACCCTAGAGTAGACACTGAAATACCTCAAGGCCAGTGGGCCAGATTTAAGCCCACTCAAGACCCCTCCATTCGCTGTGTCCACCAATAGGCTTATTTGTATTACTTTGACCAGTCTTATGCCAGGAATATTTGCTGCTATAGCTTTAGTTTTAAAAATATTTTTAAATGTATTTTGTCACAATTTCTTACAACGTTTTTGATCATATTTAATTTTATTATGCATTATTAAATGAAGAGATTTCTGGTTATAGAGACATAACTAAATGTTCTAAAATCTGGGATGCAGATAAATTATTACACTATCTTTAAAGTTTTTTTCCACTAAACTATCTTGTTGTCTTATTAAATAAAATGTGGTCTTCAAAGATTAGAAAAATGAACAGAATTGAAATGTTTGTTCCTGGTATTTCCTCACAGCTAATGTTAAGCTCCTGCCAAATTTAGAATACTCCATACTTGGAGTCACATTGAGAGCCATTAAAATACAATCGTGTGGTAAAGAATAGTCTTGTTCTAACATTGCAAAGTACAAAGAATAAATCATAATTACAATGCTATTGAAAGGAAAACTATCATCTCAAGACCCACAAGACCAAGTTCTCAACATAAGGGAGATAAATTTACCTCAAAAGGACAGAGAGCAGAAATAAGAGACAGAGACATTAGATAAATGACTGGAAAGAAGGGGATGGGAACAAGAGAGAGGGAGCAGGGATATTTTTCCCCCGAGGGAACAAAACACTGCATCTGGATAAAGAGAAGATAACATGGCATACAGGAAAATGACTGTTTATAAAGGTACAAGAGAAATCCCATATTAGGATGAAGTGCTTACTTTTAATTGGTTAATTAGGTTAGCCAAAGAATGCTTTTGATTGGTGGAGCTCAATAATTTGATAGTTGGACCTTGATAATCAGCCTCGGGAGGAGGAGGCACCTAAATAATGGAACAGACCTTGGTGGCTAGCTGTAGGAATGTAATGTAATGGGTTTTTTTGTTTGTTTGTTTTGTTGGTTGGTTAGTTGGTTTTTTTTTAGCAAGGCAGAGAAAATGGGGTAGCAGGCAAGGCCTAACAGAGCCACATTCACCATGCTTGAGCTGACCAGAGTCTCTTCAGTTATTTTAAAGACAACTTTTAATCAATATCTACCTATTTAACTCATCTGATTAGACAGTATATAAAGGCTGAGTTACATTTCCCAATCATAAGACAAACTCTTTATTCAATAATAAATATTAGTTATTAAATACCTTCTGGGTGCCTAGTAAAATACTAATATACAACATTTCAATAGTGCACAAAGTAAGCAAGCCTTTCTTAGTTTGTATTATTTTTTATTGTTTTTTTTAAATTATCAAATCATAATTTTTACTTTTTAACACAGGGGTTATAAACACAAAGATGCAGGATGTGGGGAAGGGGATGACACAGGAGCATAGGTGTTCAGGGGGGAGTACAGATATCTTCCAGAACAGAGTATCAGCTGGGTGAAGGTGCAGGGGATAGGTCACTATGACTCTGCCTATGATTCACTTGTCCTTAAGTTGGTACTATCCGCCAAGACGGCCTATTTACAAGGTCTATGACTACTCAGGCTGGTAAATTTCCACAAAAGTTGCCTGTTAAGTAGCTTATAGCTATCTGTTTTAGTGTTTTTCGACAGAGACCCAAGACTTTGTGTTAGCAAGCATGTATGTCAGGCCTATTGCTGATTTTAGGCTTATGGCTGATTTTAGGCCTTCATTGTATAAGCAGGGCTGCTCCTGACATCTCCTCACTTTTCCAAGTATAGAAGGGCTGTGGCGATTCTAATCTTGCCAAGGTGGGGGGATAGAGGCCTGTCCTCAGCTTTTTAAGATGTCAAAAAGCTTAGTTTGTATTCTAATTAGGCTCATTGACAAGAAAGAAGCTAAGGACTTAATGTACAGAAATATCAATTGCATATGAAACCAGGATAACATCTCATGAAGGTGTCCAGGCTACGGCTATCATTAATTAGACTGGCCTTGTTAACTTAAGATCCCACTGGCACAAAACTCAAATTTATATACATCTTCCATATGCAATAATTTTGCTTAAAACACCTCTAGCCACAGAGGAGGCCTCTAATGCAGAAATGCTAAAAAGAATTGCACAGATGTGAAAGCTGGGATCTGAGTGGTCCTTCTCCCTCAGATTCCTCTTCTTGCTTTTTTGTAGTGATGTCAGCCTTTGTCTCTAGGCAGACTCCTGTTGCTGGGAACTTTTCTTTTCATTCAAACATGTTGGGAAAACAGCCCAAATAAATCAATTATATGCTATTGCCTTTGGTAGTCATATTTTTTCTTGATCAGCTCCAAATCCCTTAGCTAATCCCCCTGAAAGAAATAGAGACCAAAAAACTACTGACAAGAATAAAACATGCAAAAACTGGAGTATAAAATATGAGTAAGGCTTTGGCACTTTAGACAGAGTGAGCAGCTGCAAGCTCACCAAGAAGGTGCGTGTATATAAAGGTAATGTAAATGAACAGATCTAGTGTGCAATTATGAAGAATAACACTTAGAATGAGAACTAAATTGCCTAGAGTGTGTCTGGATGAGCAACCAGAGAATCACAATGTCTGTTATAATTTGCTCTGCTTTTTTTGTTATTTTATTGATTTTTTTAAACAAGGAGATGTTGTGGTCTAGAGTGGTCTGGAACCTGTAAAGTAAATGAGTTGTTTATTTTTTATTTATTACTACTGTTCCTTCATCCCAGTGCCATCCTCTCAGAATGGCCTGGTGACATTATTGAATTCATCTCAAACCTGTTTACTTCCATGCATTTTGAGGCTGAATCCTCTGGTTTTCAGGTTACAGAATCATCATGTCACTTCTTGAACCACCATCTCAGTTCCCTCTCTGTTCGCTCACCTGTAATAAATCCTTCAACATGACATTCAGCAGCTAACAAATATACATAAACAAGCAAACACAACAACATCCAGAATCAACATACATTTTCACTAATGGGAAAGGATAAAAAAAAAATGTGGCATTAGTGTATTGTGCCAGGCACCTGAGAGTATAAGCTTGGGAGGCTGAGACAGAAGGATTGCTATAGTTTGTGGACAGCCTGGATTATACTGCAACCCTGTCTCAAGCAATCACAGTAAATATGTACAATATATTGTGTTTGAAAACAAATTGTATTGTGAGGATTTCAGTTACCATAGGATGTAATGTCAGTCTTCATATTTTTTGTGCTAAATAATGACTGGAAATCTTAGACCTTGTTATATCACAATGATCATATCTTTATATTTACATTGTTTATGTGTTATTTTTATCTTCTTTTTTATTTTTATTTGTGTGTGTGTGTGATGCCCTAATTTTGCTTATAAGAGTTTTGAAGAACTTTTCCTGTGGGTCTATGAAGCTCTATTCCATTCTCATTGTTTTTAAAGGTGTATTCTATGTTGATTTTAAAAATTACTAGCATTTCACTAATCTGCCTTTAATTTTCTTTATTATATGTCCTACCTCTTCTACTTTAATGTGGATTTATAAGAATATTATCCCTTTTCACATATGTTCACATAGTTCTTCATTTTCTTAGAATAGGAATGTTTAAAATAGCGTTTCTAATGGTCTTGTCTATTGATTTTCCACTCTCTGTTGCTGCTAGTGTAGAAATTTCTATTCACTGATCATTCTCTTGCTATTTAGTTTCCCTTTTTATATTTTGGTCACTTTTAATTGGGTACAATGCATATCCTTTACTGACTGCTGAACTCTGTTCTATTCCTTTAGCTTGTGTGGACATTTTCTTTTTCTTTTCTGTCATGTAGTTAAGTATCTTCCAAGTATTATCCCCTTGAAAATTTGCTTTTATTCCTTTATTCTTTAGCAGACATTGAGCAATGCCTTCACTTCAGGGCTGACTGTCTCTGGCTCTTCCAGAAAAGACTTGTGGTAATGCTGCCTTTCAGAGTCTCTAACTCATGCCTGTGGATTAAAAGTTCTTTTTTTGTTTTTCTGTCTGATAGAAAAAACAAAGTATTTTTGGCCACATGTGAAATTTAGCTCTCTATTTTTTTTTTTTTTTTTTTTATCCTCTTACTTTCTGGAGTCTGTCTGAACTTTGTAGCTTGTGCTCAAACATACACATGTTGGTGCTCGGCAGAAATTCAAAACTATCACTGCAGATGATCTGGAGGCCTGGCTTTCTATCCAGGTCTCAGCTTTAACCATGTCATCTCCTGTTGATTTCTACACTCTCCACAAAGAAACACTGCGATACAGCTCTCCCACAGCCTTCCTACTGTTTGTGTTTGTTTAGATGTCACACACAGCTTCTAAAAGTGTGTCTCCAGTACACTGAGTATAAGTATCATGAGGAAAAGCAATGTTGTGCTCTCACAAGATGAACATGAAACACATACCAAATACCCTGCTTCTGCCCCAGTGTATTACAGAATCAATAAGCATTGATCCCTCTACTTCTATAAATTGTTATTATATATTATATCTTTTGAAAGCTCAAACATATTGCTATGGTTTAACTCTCTGTTTAATTCTCTGTGGCCAAAAGCAATTTGGGAAGGAAAGGATTTATTTGGTTTACAGACTATCAGAGCAGGGACTCAAGGAGAAATCTGAAGTAGGAGCTGATGCCGAGGTTATGGAGGAATATTGCTTATAGACTTATTTCCCATGGCTTGCTCAGCCTGTTTTCTTATACAAACTAAGACCATCTACCTAAAGGTGATATTACCCACAATGCACTTGGCCATCCTGCATTAATTACCAGTTAAAAATGCCCCAGAAAGCATTCCCATCGATCAGTCTGATGATGAAAATTCTTCAATCATTCTCTTTGTTCAGATGTGTCAAGTAGACAACTATGACCTCTCATTATACTACAAGGGATATATTTTGTTGATGGCTAAGTCCTGGTGAGGCCAAGTCCTAGTAAGGCAAAGCAGATCTGAACTTCCACTTAACTTTTTATGTGCTTTGGTCAATGAAGCTGGTGTCTTTCATTTCATGATTGCTACCTTCTTCACCAGTGCTTGTCCTAAAATAATGACCCAGTGCAGATTCCATTCATAGGAGCTAAGTATTTCATCAACATGTTTTAACCAATGCTTTCATTGTAGAAATGACCCAACTTATGATTTCTTAGTGTTCCTGTACACACATATTATTTCTCTCCCTGAAGCTATAAAATAAATGCTATCAAGGTAAAGCCAGATCCCCAGCACATCATAAATACAGATCACACATTGACAATTTTGGATTAAGAATTCAACAGGACTCCCATAGCGTCAGGGTGTCTGCCAAGCCCACATTTGACAACTGGCTTCCATACGGTCATAGGCACACTTGAGCAGCTACAGCAGGTAGACAAAGTTCATTTCCTTGTATTTTAGGAGATTAGAGGATGATGTTGGTCACCACAACTTTTTCCATAGAATCTAGTCAGGGACAGAGTCTAAATATAACATATTTACCCTAAAAGCCCCCAGTAAAGCCCCCCTTTTATTCAGCCTTTCAGAGCAGACTTTAAAACACAATCTAGAAAACTAAAACTGGAAAGAGAGTAGAGCAGTAAGAAAAGGTCTACAAACATAGAAGTTGGGTTTTAGAATCTCAGTTCTTACTCAATACTTACACAAGATATGAAGCCAATAGTGTCTGATATTCATCATTTCATTTGTTGTGAGCTACATCACAAAGAGGAAGATTTTGTCCCCAGAACATGTCAAAGGGTCTTAAATGGATTCAAGTGTTGTTGCATTTTTACACCACACCTTTTAAGGTCTATCCTTAACACTTGTAAATATCTTTACCTGTTTCCCTCTTAAAAATCTGCATTTGAAAGAATCTGAAACAATAGACTCAATTTCCTTTGAGATGCATTAATATGGAACACAAGAGAATAAGACATTATATGGTTTCCTGTATCTCTAACTCTATTCCCTGTTTTTATTTTATGATATTTCTTCTACATGCATTTATTTGACAGGCCTTTATTTATGGAAGATGTTTTCTGAGATCACAGCACAGGACCCCCACAGTATGTTTTAAACTCATCTTCTCCAACTTGGTTATATTTGTGTCTATCAGTCTTCGCACTGTTACCTTGGTCCTGAGAGGACAGATTCATAAGGTCATTACAGAGGTCAGCAGCAATAGCTATCTCTGAAAGATGCGATCAGATCTGCTGTGGTATCAGAGGGTCTGTTTATTTATCCATTTAATCTTTAATTTATTTTTCAAACTTGTTATTTTGAGTTTATCACCTATTTCATACCTTTTATAATAAGGTTCAGAAGATCTGATTTTTTTCATACTGAATTTTTGAAACATAATATTATTGAGATATCTCTGCAATCTATCACTGACTCTAAAATAGGGGAAACTATTTTTCTAGGGTTAACATGAACATAGCCACTGGGATTGCTTTCTATTATATTTACTTCTATATTAGTTTGCCGCAATTTGGAGTTCACATATAGTGTGTTTGTAATGCTAAATCTTATTCACAAACATCCTGCATTGGAAGATCATATATCTGAATAGTAATTAGCTAAGGGTATGGAGCATGGACTGTTTCTGAGCAGACTTTCTCACTATCTCCCTGTTGCAAGAGTAAGACTGAAAATGAAAAGTACATAGAAGTAGAGATAAGATAAAGGAAAAATACATGATTTTATGCATATTTGTATGTGAATATATAGACATTTTATATACATAATATTTATATTAATATGTATATACAGACAGATAATATAAAGCTTAATTTTTTAGGGCTTTTGTTGTGCTAAGAGTACAGAAAATTAGTTCATACATTGCTTTATATAATCTTTCTTTCTAATCAGGTAACAAAAATGCTGTTACTTAATTTTGTATAACTGTAATTTTTTTCTTTGTAAAACTTTTAGAGATATGGTATTGCTATGTCCTTTAGTCTAAGAAAACTGTAGTATCCTTGTGATTTGCCATAGTTACAGGAGTTTATTAGCACACCCCATTTGCATTCCCATTAGCTTGTATAGATACTTTCACTGTTTAGATATTAGTGTGTCAGCTGTGTATTAATGAAGACAAACTGTTGAGTACATGACAAGAAAACCCAATAGGCTCTGTGCAGTCTGTTGGATGGTTTGGGTGGGATCTGGCAGAAGTACATGATGTGTTTATTAATGCTATAAATTCTAGAAGAGAAAATTGTACTCATCCTTGAATCTGAAGAAGAGTGACTATTATTGAAGGTATAAACGTATGCAAAGTTGTCAAAAACATAGTCAGTAATATCTATATTTAAAGGTACCAGTTTTCAAATGATCTTTAAGTTATTTACTGCTGTGATATAACTGTTATAATGAAAATAAGATCTTTCTTGGAACCATTATGTTAAAAGCCTTGTCTAAAACATAGTTGTACTGGTCCACACTATTACTAATAACCTAAGCTGTGGCAGCCATCCTTTTGCCATTATGGTTTTAGGAATACACAAGACATATGTCTTGTAAGTAAGGAAGGAAGGAAAAAAAGATATTTATATTTATTTATTTTCTTGTCTTTAGGAAAGCTGGCTATCCAAGATTTGTGTGAATTTGCAGAGAACTAGTATTTTGCTGAATCTCCTGCAGGTGGCAGCACTACATTCTAGCCTGTTGGAAGGTAGAAGGTGAAATTTAGGGGTCTTCCTTTCATTCCTGGTACCCTCATACCTCATTAACTATTTCTTTTCTGACAGAGTCTTAATGTGTATCCTTGTCTGACCTGGAACTTGGTATGAAGACTCCTACTCACAGACACCAACCTGCTTCAGCCTCCAAAGTCTGGATTCCACAATACCCCATATTCTGCTTAACTATTAACATCACACTTCTTGTAATTTCACATGGACAATACCTGATTTTGGAGGAGTCACATTCAAACAATTGAAAAAGTCAGCAGTGAGGGATGGGGAACTGGGTTTAGCCACTAGAAAGTCCCAGATGCCAGGTAAGAAAGAGGTTCCCAAAACTCAACAGGAATGACATTAGCTGAAATACTCAACACAGGGGAGATAGAACCTATAAAGACCTTATCCAGTGAATAGTCACAGCCCCAAGTTGAGGGATGGGGCCATCCACCCATCTCAAGAATTTTAACCTAGAATTGTTTCTGTCTAAGGAAAATACAGGGACTAAGAGTGGAGCAGAGACTGAAGGAAAGAACGTCCAGAGATTGACCCACTTTGGGGTCCATCCCATATGCAGCCACCAAACCCAGACACTATTACTTATGCCAAGAATTTCTTGCTGACAGGAACCTGATATAGCTGTCCCTCAAGAGACACTCCTAGAGCCTGACCAATACAAATGCTGATGCTCGCAGTCAACTATTGGACTGAGCATGGAAACCCCAATGGAAAAGTTAGGGGAAGGCTGAAGGAGCTGAAGGAGCTGAAGGAGATTGCAACTCCCATAGGAAGAACAGTAATATCAATTAACCAGATCCCCTAGACCTCCCAGGTACTAAACCACCCACAGGACCCCATGGCTCCAACTGCAGATACAGCAAAGGTTTGCCTTATCTGGCATCAATGAGAGGGGAGGCTCTTGGTCTTGTAGAGGCTCGAAGCCCCAACATAGGGGGTTGCTAAGGTGCTGAAGTGGAAGTGGGTGGGTGAGCACCCTCATAGAGGCAGGAGTAGGGGAAACCGGATGGGGGTCTTATAGAGAGGAATCTGGGAAGGGGGATAACATTGAAATATAAACAAAATAACCAATAAAAAAGAAAAAGTCATATGACCTATGCAAACACATATTTCTCTATTTTGTAAAAGTAACTAATAGAATCTTTATATTCAGGGTGTCTTCTACCAGGTTTTTATAACATAACCCTATATATTTGTCACTGTGCTAGCACTACGGTGTAATGAATATTTACAAACTCAACACAGAATCCTCTCTTCCAAAGCTAGGGTCTTAACAACATTTTCAATGTAGAAAATAAATATCTGTAATTCATTAAACAACATAGGAAATAATTTTTAGTGTTTCCATCTTTTTTATTGGTATTTATTTACATTTCAAATGTTATCCCCCTTCCCAGTTTTCCCTTTACAAACCAGCTACACCCTCCCCCTGCCTCTGTGGGGATGCTCTCCCACCTGCCCACCCACTCCCACCTCACTGCCCTATTGTTTCCCTACACTGGGTCATCAAACCTCCACAGAACCAAGGTGCTCCCCTCCCATTGATGCCAAATAAGGAAATCAGCATAGAAAAATTTTAAAACTCTACTTTGCTATTTTCAGTCCTATCAAAGATCTTTGGGGGAGAAAGAAAGGAAACAGAGAGAGCCAGAAATGATGAACGACCTCAAATAAATGGTGGCTTCTGGACACAGTAGTGTGGTAGCATATGAGGACTTACAGCAGGGGTGACAACCCACACAGATGTGCATAAGCTCAAGCCAACCAAAATCCCAGCAGCAAGAGGGGAGAGACATATGGAGCCCAATCCCTTCCTGAGGAGATACGCATAGGAGATAACTAGTAGAGAGAAAGTCAGTTTTCTTTATGTTGTGGCCCTGGGTAGGTCATCTAACTCCAGCAGAGGGGTACAAACAAAGTATGTCAGCAGCACACATTGGAATTGACTGGTATAAAGAAGTTGAGTAGCTAGGAAATGGGGAATGGGTCTGGGAGGAAGCAGTGGGTGGTAAATATACTACAGTACATTGTATGAAATTATCAAGGAGTTACTTAAACAGCATCCATTTTAACCCAAAAGCCCGAAGACAATTGTAAACAAAGACTGCTAACCCAGAGATCCACTGGTGTGACAGTTTTGCATTTGGATTATATTTTTCACCCAGTCATCTGGCCAAGTATATGTGTTGGAGAATTCCATAGTTTAGCTTCATCAAAGGAGCATTTGATCAAGGTTAAGTTACAGATTCAGAGTCATCTCTGTCTTTAGACTTTTCAACTTTACCAAGAAGAATATCAGTAAGAGCTGTCAAGATGGTTTTCTTTGGAATAGTCTATTTCCTGGTGGTCAGCATTCTTAAAGCAAAATAAAATAGTTTCTGACCTTTAATGGTTTTCATTGGTCTGGACAAATCTAGTTCTAAAGAGGTCCAGTAGGATTCAGAGGAGCAGCCAATAAAAATTGTCTATACAGAGAAGATTGTGTTGGTGACCAACAAAAGAAAGAATAAAGACTTAAAGAAGCCAAAGGATGAGACATCACCTCTCCCTGAGGTCTCATGGGGCTTTGAATTGCTTCCCATTTCTCTATTTCTATCTACTGAAAAGGAGAACTAACATCTTGGTAATCTCATGGGCTCCTCATTGTCTAGTTTGAGAGAAAGAGCAAAGGCCAGGTGAGTCTGAAATCTTTTGTTAGCTGTTCTGAGAAGGAAGGAATACCAGGGCTCCTCCAGCAAGGAACTGGCCCTGGAGGCAGCTCTGAGCATCATTGAAAGGAAGCTTCCAGATGCATCCTCCCAGGGAAATTAAGACTCTCACTTATCCAATATTGATTTTAGCATCTGATTTTCAAAAAAAAAAAAAAAAAAAAAAAAAAAAAACCTAACAGTAATGAATGTTTAAAGTTCATTAAAATTTTTTTTAAAATAAATTATTGCTAGAATAAGATCTTTCAGGAAGAAATTTATAGAGCACTGAGAATAGAGTCTCTCAATGAATAGTGCAGCCCAGCCGTGAGAACTGAAGTGGAAATCAAGGGGTCGGGGGAAGAGGTTTAAAACAGCTGTCTGGTGATAAATACATTTTGAAAAGCCTCATAAACCAAGTGTGAATGTTGATATTAGCATTATAATGAAATAGGACATGAAAAAGGATTGCATTTGTAAATAATTAGTTCTATCAAAGAACTAGATGGACTAGGGATCAAAGTCAGTCTAAAAAAATGACTTTATTGATGTAGAACTTGCATTTAAGTTCTAAATATCTATTAATCACACCATAGGTTATTCCTTTTATCCAAGCAAGTGCACTGGTTCTCTGGGGACATCTCTAGATTTGACTGGAGAAAGAAGGAGATAAAAGAGTCAGCATTCAGCCTCTTTGCTCTTTTAAAATCAGTAAGTAGCCAGCTGTTCCATTACAACAGAGCCTGTACTTTGAGCACATTCATGACATCTATCAAAACGGTGTTTACATTTCCCTAATAATGTTAACTTAAGCATTTTATTGCCTTACTCTGCAAACTGCCTGAGTACACTAAAGAAATCTTCTCCCGGGAGAGGCTGGTTAAGCAAAAGGCAGACTACCCACAAAGCCTGGGAGCTCTGGAGGTTGCTCTATGGCACCTGCAGAGACCCAGCCTGAATTTGCTTTTGTCAGGACCCAACTGGGAATCTCCTGTGGTCAATAAATGCTGGAGAAAGCAAATTTTCTTCCATACGAACACCCAAGGCTCTATGATTTGTGCAGTTTAAATGGGGCTGCAGAGCCAATGAGAATCCCAGTAAGGAGGCTGCATGCAGGTGGTTGTTGGTCCCACATTTCTGTTTAAATGCACGTGGTAAATCCAACCACTCTGCCTTGCTCCTCAGCACTTTGAAGAGCAAGTGGCAGAAATCGAGAGTTTTGCACCTAATCCACTCTTGAGTTACCCAACCACAAAATTATATTTAAGCAACTGCCTTGACAGCTAAAATGCCAGGCTTATTTTTCTTCTCTTTGCTCTAATAACTTAAGAGACAGGAGATCAGACTTTAGAAAAGGCTCCAACGTCACTATCTCTGGCCATTTATTAATAGAAATAATAATGGTGTTCATAATAAGTTCTGGCTCAGGCCTTAAAATTATTTGCATTTTAAAACTGTCGAGTTAGAAAAATAAATGCATGTACATGTCTGACAGCAAACTTACTGTCTTTGTAAGGATTTTGGCACTTTGGTATTTGAGTTTGAAATTTTTTTAACTTCAGCCTGTGATTATTTTCTTCCCTCAAGCTAACAAAATACCAAATTATATCTTAACATGAACATACCTACTGTCCGTCTTTAGCAGGAATAAAGTAACTTGAATAACGGAAAAGAAAGCAGGATGCCATGGGTCAGCAGCAGTGGGCAGCAAGGCAAGGAAGGGGTAATTCCCTCCCTTGGTACAGTCCTGCAAGAGTGCAAATGTCAGAATAAAACATACCACTCTTTGAGTTAATGCAATGAATAATTATGTAAAATCCAACTACTCATCTGAACACATGGTGGTAACCTTGGAAGATACTGTTCTCTTTTCATGATATCATATTTTATCTGATAAAACAGTAGAAGCATTATCAGATGCTTTATAGCCTGTAATAAAAAAGCATCTGACTTGCAAAGTAAGTGACTTAATTTCAACTCCAATACCAAAACAAAAGGAAAAGCAAAACTCTAAGCTGCTTTTCTTTATTATTGTGTTTCAGTCAATAAAATTCGTGTCATATATTTGCATGTGTGTGAATGTAAATAAACTATCATGTATATAAATATGTACTTTCCACATTCAGAATGATTTGTGGGTGTCTAGGTAGAATGGATTTGTTAATAGCGTCAAAGAATTTTTTTCTTGTTATAGGAATAAATTGTGTTAAATATCCATTAAATCTTCATGTTGGCCAACAGTTCCCAGGATGTGCTATATGAAACATGCATTTGATTTTTAATTTTTTAAGAGTAAAATTCCACCTGCACAGTAACCTCCATGATCTTCCAAAACAACTAAAACATACTTTCATTGTCGATTTGGTGGGACTGTATTTTCATCTTCCAGATAGTACTCCACTGAGCCCAAACCTAAGGTTCCACCCATCAGTAACCTGAAGCAGGCTCTCATCAAGTCAATGCAGGAGTGAATGTTTACAAGAATTACAGAAAAGAAGAGAACCCTAGCTTCCATCTCTCCCTCTATCTTAATGGTGTCATCCACTGAATCTCTCATGAAGTTCCTTCTCTAAGGAAGCCACATCTGTTCCATCACCTCATCTAACTCTGGACACAGCAGCATGGCTCCAATGAACTTGGAATATGCATTTCTACACCCTTCCTTAACACTGGGAAAGTGGTAGATATCAATCAAATACTTGAAAACATCTACTGATCTGCATATTGATGAGGAACTCCAGCCAGATGTATACTACATGCATGATTGTCTTTCAGGATTAGATTATTCTATTCTCAATACAAATTCATGTTACCACAAATGCTACTTAAGATGCCAGACACAGAGAGGAGATAGTAAGTTGTTGGCCCTGCAGTTTCTGCCATGCATTATAGTGTATATTTTTTGAAATTCAGTAACAAGTTTGAGAAATATAATGCCAGAAATATAAAGAAAAGGTGATTTTTCATCATCTTTCCTATTGCCGAAATATGGGGGCCACAAGTAAACAAGGTCTTACATGTTTATTTGATCACAATGAATTACACACACACACACACACACACACACACACACACACACGTACATGGTATCATGTGCATCATGGAAACAGATTACATAGCAAGAAGAAAATTAGACTAATAGTACATTTAATATCTAGATACTTTTGGAAGTATAGAACTTATTACATGCCTTTACCTTGAATAAGTGAGTCCAAATGTTTATTTTAGTGTTCAAATTAAGACAAATAATGCAATAATAACATATTCAAAGTTAATTACAGTAGACATAATTTTTGAAAGCAACATTTTTACTAAACATTAGAAAGATTATCATAAAAAGAACAGGCTGTATAAATTTTGGCTTCAAAATTGATAAATACTTTTTTAAACTAGGTATTCATAAAAAGAATTCCTTTTCCTAGCATTTTTTTTTTTTGTTTTTGTTGGTTTTTTTTTTTTTTTTTTTTTTTTGGCTGGGGCGGACACCTAACTGGTCTGCTCCCATGAAGACACCATATCCTGAACCATCCTAGAAGAATCACTGCACTCAGAGCAACAGATAAGAACCCTCCTTCACAACCCTATACCCCAGAGCTGCAACTAGGATCGTGGGGCACTCAGGACCCACCATCCACCCAAACCCTACCCCTCCAGAATAACACACCCCCCCTTCTGCACCTCTCTTGGTCCTTTTGGCTGGGGCAGACACCTGCTCCCATGAAGACAGCATATCATGAACCATCTTAGAGGAACCACTGCACTCAGAGCTGTAGGATTTCAGGATCCCTGAGGCAACCTGAGTCCCAGGAGTTCTATCACTCAGGAGCTCAGGATCACAGGATCACAGAGACAGCTGGACTCTGAGGAGTTCTGACACAAGCAAGATAACTGGAAAGACACACTCCAGTCAGAGACAGTGAATGCAGGTAGAACTAGAGATAACTAGATGGCTAAAGGTGAGCACAAGAACATAAGCAACAGAAACCAAGGTTACATGGCATCATCAGAACCCAGTTCTCCCACCATAGCAAGTCCTGGACACCCAATCACATTCGAAAGCAGGATTCAGATTTAAAATCACTTCTCATGATGATGATAGAGGACATTAAGAAGGACATAAATAACTCCCTTAAAGAAGTACAGGAGAACACAGGTAAACAGTAGAAGTCCTTAAAGATGAAAGACAAAAATCCTTTAAATAATTGCAAGAAAACACAACCAAACAGGTAAAGGAATTAAACAAAACCATCCAGGATCTACAAAACAAGATTTCTTTGAGTAAAAAAATCTCAAAAGGAGACTACTCTGGAGATAGAAAACCTAGGAAAGGGATCAGGAGTCATAGACGCAAGTATCACCAACAGAATACAAGAGATAGAAAAGAGAATCTCATGTGCAGAAGATACCATAGAAAACACTGACACAACTGTCAAAGAAAATGCAAAATGCAAAAAGCTCCTAACCCAAAACACCCAGGAAATCCAGGACACAATGAGAAGGCCAATCCTAAGGGTAATAGATATAGAAGAGAGTGAAGATTCCCAACTTACAGGGCCAGTAAATATTTTCAACAAAATTACAGAGGAAACTTTCCTAACTTAAGAAAGAGATGCCCATGAAAATACAAGAAGCCTACAGAACTCCAAATAAACCAGAAATATTACTCCCATCACATAATAACAAAAACATCAAATGCACAAAACAAAGAACAAAAAATAAAAGCATTAAGGGAAAAAGGTCAAGTAACATATAAAGGCAGACCTATAAGAATTACACCAGACTTCTCACTAGAGACTGTAAAAGCCAGAAGATCCTGGACTGATAGCATACAGACCTAAGAGAACACAAATCCCAGCCCAGACTACTATAGCCAGCAAAAGTCTGAATCACTATAGATGGAGAAACCAAGATATTCCATGACAAAACCAAATTTACACAATATCTTCCCACAAATCCAGCCCTACAAAGGATAATAGAGGGAAAACTCCAACACAAGGAGGGAAATTATACCCTAGAAAAATCAAAAAAAAAAAAAAAAAAAAAAAAAAAAAAAACTTCGAAAAGAAGATAACTACACAAACATAATTCCACCTCTAATAACAAAAATAACAGAAAACAATTATTTTTCCTTAATATCTCTCAACATAAATGGACTCAACTCCCCAATAAAATGATGTAGACTAACGGACTGGATACCACGTAAAAGGACCCAGAATTTTGCTGCATACAGGAAATGTACCTCAGTGACAAAGACAGACACTACCTCAGAGTAAAAGCCTGGAAAACAAATTTCCAAACAAATGGTCCCAAGAAACGAGTTGGAGTTGCCATTCTAATATCCAATAAAATTGACTTTCAACCAAAAGTTATCAACAAAAGATAGGGAAGGACACTTCATAATCCTCAAAGTAAAAATCTACCAAGATGAACCCTCAATTCTGAACATTCTTGCTCCAAATGCACGGGCACCCACATTCATAAAAGAAACTTTACTAAAGCTCAAATCACACATTGCACCCCACACAATAATAGTGAGGAATTCAACACCCCACTCTCAGCAATGGACAGATCATGAAAACAGAAACTACACAGAGATACAGTGAAATTAACAGAAGTTATGAACCAAATGGATTTAACATATATCTACAGAACATTTCATCCTAAAACTATATACAAAAGAATATACCTTTTTCTCATCACCTCATGGTACCTTCTCCAAAATAGGCCATTTGATTAGTCACAAAACAGGCCTCAACAGATACAAAAAGATTAAAATAATCTCGTGTATCCTATCAAATCACTACAGACTAAGGCTGGTCTTCAATAACAACAACAAAATGGAAAGCCCACATACATGTGGAAAATGAACAATGCTCTACTCAAGGAAGAAAGAAAAGAAAGAAAGAAAGAAAGAAAGAAAGAAAGAAAGAAAGAAAGAAAGAAAGAAAGAAAAAAGGAAGGAAGAAAGGAAAATGAAGGTTCCTCATACCAAAACTATGGAACACAATGAAAGCAGTGCTAAGAGGAAAACTTATAGCTCTAAGTGCCTAGAAAAAGAAACTGGAGAGAGCATACACTAGCACCTTGACAGCACACCTGAAAACTCTAGAACAAAAAGAAGCAAATATACCCAAGTGGAGTAGAAGGCAGGAAATAAACTCAGGGCTGAAATCAACCAAGACAATCAAACAAAAAGAACTATATGAAGTATCAACAAATCAACAAGATAGATAAACCCTTAGCCAGACTAACCAGAGGGCACAGGGACAGTATCCAAATTAATAAAATTAAAACTGAAAAGGGAGACATAACAACAGAAACTAAGGAAATTCAAAAAATCATCAGATCCTATGACAAAAGCCTATACTCAACAAACTGGATGAAATAAACAATTTCCTAGATGGATACCAGACACCAAAGTTAAATCAGGATCAGACAAACAATCTAAATAGTTCTATAACCCCTAAAGAAATAGCAGCAGTCATTAAAATCTCACCACCAAATAAATAAATAAATAAATAAATAAATAAATAAATAAAAAATAAAAAGCACAGGACCAGATGGTTTTAGTGCAGAATTTTAACAGACCTTCAAGGAAGGCCTAATACCAATTCTCTCCAAACTATTCCACAAAATAGAAACAGAAGGAACACTAACCAATTTGTTCTATGAAGCCACAACTAGACTCATCCTAAGCCACACAAAGATATAACAAAGAAAGAGAACTTCAGACTACTCTTTCTTATAAATAACAATGCAAAAATACACAATAAAATTTCACAAACCGAATGCAAGAACACATTAAAACAATCATCCATCATGGTAAAGTAGGCCTTTTCCCAGGAATAAAGGGATGACTCAATATGAGGAAGACCATCAAAGTAATCCACTATATAAACAAATTCAAGGAAAAAAAAACACATGATCATCTCACTAGATGCTGAGAAAGCATTTGACAAAATTCAACACCCCTTCATGGTAAAAGACTTGGAAATATCAGTAAATCAAGGCCCACACCTAAACATAGTAAAAGCAACATATAGCAAGCCAGTAGCCAACATCAAACTAAATGGAGAAAAACTTGAAGCAATAGCACTAAAATCAGGGACTAGACATGGCTGCCCACTCTCTCCCTACCTATTCAATATAGTAATCAAAGTCGTACCCAGAGCAATTAGACAACAAATGCAAGTCAAAGGGATACAAATTTGAAAGAAGGAAGTCAAAATATCACTATTTGCAGATGATATGATAATATACTTAAGTGACTACAAAACTTCCACCAGAGAACTTCTAAACCAGATAAACAACTTCAGCAACCTGGCTAAATATAAAATCAACTCAAGAAAAGGTTATTTTGTTTGAGATGGGGCTTTCCACTGTCGCCCTGGCTAACCTTAAATTCCTGCTCCTCTTGCCCCACCTGCAGAAAGGCAGGATTACAGGCAGAAACCATCATTCCCTATTGAGCCATTCTTTTTACATTTAGGAATACAAGGCTTAGACCCAGTCCTTCTTTAACATTCTTAACTAAATTAATTTGAGATGGCTAGCCTGTGAGTTAAGGGCCTACAGCAAATACATGGCTTGAAGTTTATTACTAGGGTGTTTCTATATTTCATTTAGAAATAGCTGAGGGGAGTTAACAGACAACAGTCCAGATTACCTTACATGGATAGTTGGTTTTCAAAACATCAGAAGTCCACAGAATTGATGTTACAAATATTTCTGTATTAATGTTCATTTTGATTAGAGACCTGTCTGCTCCTGACAGTTTCCTGTATTGAATTCTAAGAAGAAAGTGAGCGTCTTTGGAGTTACTCCAGTTGTGGGGAGACAGCCATTAGACAAGAACCGCCTCTTTCCATCTACAGACAAATTACTGTCCAGAAAAGAACACACTTGCAGAACAGTCGACTGATTATATCTGCCTAGACAGTAATCAGCCCTTAATTCTGCATCACTAAGATCTGTCAGATGATCCTGGGCCAGAAGGCTGAAGATCAGATGCTCCAACATTTTGTAGTATAGGGATTGTCCAGGTATTTAGCAGTCTCTATAAATTGGCTAAGTTTTAGAAGCTACGCTTTGTGCTTTCCATAATTTCAGTTAACTCAGCCATTCTGGATTTCTGACGGGGTTAAAAACATTTGTCTCATAGCCAATCTTGGCTATTTACTTTGAGAGAAAAGATTTGAGAGGATGGTTTTCAGCTGACATTCATTCTAAAGCCAAGAAAAAAAGCCAGGTTCAGAACTAAGTGTTTTAGTTAGGAGAGATGACACAGGTTCTTGTTAGTCAACAAAATGATGGACTGGGTATTAGGACTATCTTGTACCTCACTGGTACAAATTGGTATAATTATGCTCTAATTGTATTTTTGAAGAAAAGTTTTATTTTAACAGGAAGGGTGATATATAGGAGGAGCTAAGGTGAGAGAAAGAGAAGAAGTAAGGAGAGGAGGAGATATAGGAGGAGCTAAGGTGAGAGAAAAAGAAGTAAGGAGAGGAGGAGAAGAAGGAGAGAAGAAGGTAGGTGATGAGACAGAGAAAGAGAGAGAAGGGGGGGGGCATGGAGGCAGATGTTCATGTGTCTCCACCAGTCAAAGATAGTTTATATATCTAGGTTGGCTATTGGGTTACACTTCTGATTGAGCATTACCAAACTTATATAGTCTTTGATTAACATTTAAAGAAAATTGTATAAAAGGAAAAGGGGACATGGGATAGGGGTTTTCTAGGGAGGGGAATTGGGGAAAGGGGATGGCATCTGAAATGTAAATAAAATATCCAATAAAAAATTTAAAAAAATAAAAAAAATCAACTCAAACAAATCAGTAGCCTTCCTCTACTCAGAGAATAAACAGGCTGAGAAAGAAATTAGGGAAATGACACCCTTCACAATAGTCACAAATGATATAAAATACCTTGGTGTGAATCTAACCAAGCAAGTGAAAGATCTGTATGACAAGAACTTCAAGTCTCTGAAGAAAAAAATCAAAGAAGATCTCAGAAGATGGAAAGATCTCCCATGCTCATGGATTGGCAAGATTCATATACTGAAAATGGCCATCTTGCCAAAAGCAATCTACAGATTCAATGCAGTCCCCATTAAAATCCCAAACTCAATTCTTCACAGAATTAGAAAGAGAAATTCTCAAATTCATTTGGAATAACAAAAACCCAGGATAGCAAGAACCATTCTCAACAGTAAAAGATCTTCTAAGGGAATGAATCACCATCCCTGACCTCAAGCTGTACTACAGAGCAACAGTGATAAAAACTGCCTGGTACTGGTACAGAGACAGGCAGGAAGATCAATGGAATAGAATTGAAGACCCAGAAATGAACCCACACACCTCTGGTCACTTGATCTTTGACAAAGAAGCTAAAACCGACCAGTGGAAAAGGACAGCATTTTCAACAAGTGGTGCTGGTTCAACTGAAGGTCAACATGTAGAAAATGCAAATTGATCCATTCATATCTCCTTGTACAAACCTCAAGTCCAAGTGGATAAAGGGCCTTCACATAAAACCAGATACACTGAAATTAATAGACGAAGAGAAGGTGGGGAAGACCCTCAAATACTTGAGCACAGGGGCAAAGTTCCTGAACAGAAACTATGGCTTATGTTCTAAGATCAAGAATTGACAAATGGGACCTCATAAAATTGTAAAGCTTCTGTAAGGCAAAGGACACGCTCAATAGGACAAAATGGCACCTAACAGATTGAGAAAAGATCTTTATCAATCCTATATTTGATAGATGGCTAATATCCACTATAGTCAAAGAACTGGAGAAATTAGACTGCAGACAACCAAATAACCCTATTAAAAGTGGGGTGCAGAGCTAAACAAAGAATTCTCAACTGAGAAAACTCGAATGGCCAAAAAGCACCTTAAGAAATGCTCATCATCCTTAGTCATCAGGGAAATGCAAATCAAAACAACCCTGAGATACCACCTTACATCAGTAAGAATGGCTAAGATCAAAAACTCAGGTGATAGCAGATGCTGGCAAGGTTCTGGAGAAAGAACACTCCTCCATTGTGGTTTGGTGGGGGGAATGGGGAAAGGGGATATCATCTGAAATATAAATCAAATAACCAATAAAAAACAAAAAAGGGAAAAAAGACAATTCCTTTTCAAGCAAACAGCTTAGGAATATGAATTTACAATAGCCTCTTATGAAATGTAGCTCAGAATGTAAGAAAAAAATTCTAAAATATAATTCTAGCCTTTGCTGAGAAGGGTGAGGGTTTTTGTTTGACATATTTTTAAACAAGTTTTTACTGACCACAGAAAATGTCTATGGAATTCTTATTTCATTTGTACAGTTTTCCTCTCAGTATTATTCTTAAATGAATTAAAATAACCTGTGACTTGAATTTGATGGATGGAATTTGTATGCAATCATGGCTGTATTGTCTTCAGAAGGAAGTAACTTATGTCTATGGAGAATTATAAACAGTGTGTCATGTTGTGGGTTTCATCTGTTTTTCTAACAATAATATAGTCTTTAATTAAGGCTATCTTTTAATTTTATGTGATTTGCATTTTAATGAGTATACAGGTTGAATAATAAAGAGAAAAAAATCTCTGACTACATGTTGCTAACATTGTATTACAAAGGCCCATTTGTATTCAACTTCCATAGGCATGGGTTAGTGTGTCCATGTTTTTGAGAAGGAAGAAATATAAACACTTCTATAACTTCTCATTTATACCAGCAGCAGGATTTCTATTAAAACTTTCCAGGATGAGGGTTGGAGCGATGGTGTTTTGCTTAAGAGTAACTAATGATCTGCAGAAGAACAGGGTTTAGTCCCCAGTACCCACATTAGGCTGCTCACAACTCTCAGTAACTCAGCTCTAAGAGATCCAGTACCCACTATGGCCTCTGCATTAACCTCCATTTATTTGCATATAGACTCTTGAATATACACAGATACATATATTTATAATACACACACAGACAAGCACACACATACACACATACACACACATATACACACATACACAAATACACACATACACACACACACACACACACACACACACACACACCAATGCATATATCATTTAAGCTAGGCAGTTAATTCCCCCAAAAAGCTAGATTTGACATAACACCTGGATAGCTTAATAGAGAACCAGGCAAAATAACTCAATATAATTCATTAAGCCAAAATAAAGACTGTTGGGGGCCGACTTTTAGCAGAAAGCAGCTATCAGCTTTGCAGCCATCTTGAGCCATATACCCTGACATGAGACTTGGATTACAATAGCCTACAACAGCTGAGCACACTCCGATAATCTTGGTTTAGATACCTTGAGATTAAAGGTATGTTCTATGCCTAAAAGCAGAATGATATGGCAGATTCCTGTGACATTAATACTGTGAATAATGTTGGGAGTCAGACAAATATCATTTCTCTAGAGTTTGCCATGGAATGAGATTGAAGGAGAGGTGCCAGCACATGGCATTTACAGCTGTGTTCTTTGTATATCTGCATAATCCTGGATTTTGACCTGCAGATACAGATCACATGCCTTCATTAAACTGACATATATATAAGCAATTAATCTTTTATTTAAATATCCATGAGTAGGATGAGCTCAGCTGTAAGTAGTCTGTTTCCTGTTCTTGCACTTGGTGAGAAGATGGATTGTAGAGTTTATGAGACATGATATGATAATCTGAATGTATATGATATAACATTGACATTCAGATTCCTTCCCAGGAAGAATTTTCCTTGAGATTACCTTAGTGATCTTGTCCATGGTCTAATCTCTGGTTTATAATAGAACTAGGGTTAAGGAGTACATTACTGGAGCCCAAACATTTGACAAAATATTTTTATCAATACTTACATAATTTTCTTGGTGAGATTACTCATGTTTATGTTCAGTTTACAAATATAAATACATTTTCCTTCCTTTTCAGCTTGATTTCTTTTGTACAATATCTTAAATCTTTATGCACGTGAAGATTTCCATTCCCAGTCTCAATAACTCCCCTTGCCAACATAAAGAATGTTTGTACCATCTTAGTGGTTTTGGGTATCTTTTGATTCATATGAGATAGCATGTATGATTTCAGGGTGGTGAATTCATCTCTAAAAAGTGTCCCAATAGAGGCTTGCTCATAAAAAACCAAATACCTACTTAAATGTATTCACGCATCTGTGTTGCCAACACCAGCTTAAAAAAAAGTTTCATTTCTTAACATTCCCAACACTTGTTGACTTTTGAATTTACTAATACCCTATAGAGTTCAAGTTAGTGTCCCGTATTGACTCGTATTTCTCTCCTTGATAATTAATCATATTTAAAAGGTGTTTACACACACACACACACACACACACACTTATGAACCTGGTTTATACATGCTCTTAAGAATCGTGAGGAGTTAGAGAAAGGAATAAAGGAGCTGAAGGTGTTTGCAACCCAGTAGGAAGAACAATAATATCAACCAACCAGACACACCAGAGCTCCCAGGGACTAAACCACCAACTAAGGAGTACACATGGAGGGACCCATGGCTCCAGCTGCATATGTAGCAGAGGATGGCCTGGTCTGGAATCAATGGGAAGAGAAGCCCTTGGTCCCTTGAAGGCATGATGAGCCAGTGTAGGAGAATGCAAGGGTGGGAGGCAGAAGTGGGTGGGTAGGTGAGGGAAAACCATCATAGAAGCAGGGGAGGGGGATGAGATAGGTGGTTTCAGGGGGTCCGAGAAAGGGGATAGATAACATTTAAAATGTAAATAAAGAAAATTCAATAAAAATATAAAATAGTGTGGAAAAAAGTTGTTTCCTATCTATTAGGCAATTATGATGACTTTTGAAAAGAAATGACAATTTGAAGATTTTGCCCATCTTTTAATCAACTTACCAGTCTTCTAGTACTGATTTAAACAGTTCTTTTTAAGTTTTGAATATTCTGCCATTATAAAATATAATCATTGCAAGTATTTTATCCCACTCTTTAAAGCTGCAACTTCAGCTCATCGACCCTTTACTGTGCCAGCATTTTAGTTTTCTAAAGTTCTGTTTATTTGTAGTTCCCTGTGGCCTTAGCCTCTGCAAAGGTCAGTATCTAGACACTTGCCCCCTGCATTCTCTCATGCTATGCAGTTTTAGACTTCAAATTATTGAAGTCAAATTACTATAACTAGGCTCAAGCATATCTTTATTAATCACAGTAGGAAACATTATACTCAGCGTATTTTCGCCAACAATAAATAAGAATGCTTATTGTCACAGTATGGAAATCTGCACTTTGGAATATAATGAACTCTTCAGAAGCGTATTCTGAATCCTGCTGTTTTGGGGAGTGTTTTCTTTTGTGTATAATTGTAAAGATGATTAAGGAAATGGTTATCAGTTGGCAAGAGGTCAGGTGAACATGGTGATGAGGAGAAACTCTGTTCCCAAGTTCCTTCAGATTTTGCAGGGCTGGTTATTAGAAGGGGCTTGTTCTGGAGAAGAAATGAGTCCTTTCTGTTGACATGCCAGCAGCACACATTATTAGCTTCTGGTGTATCTTATGGGTCTCCTGACCATACTCTTTAGATGTGATGTTTTTATGATTTAGAAATCTGTAATGACTCAGACCAGTAGAGACCACCAAACTCATGACTCTGCAGGCTGTGTCTGTTTGGTTTCAGGAAGTGAGTGAAATTTCTTTTTGGTTCAACCACTGAAGTCCCTTTCTCATGCCATACAAAATATGGAGTACTAGTGTATACAATAAGAGAAGATGGAAACATGTCAAAATTCAAATCTCTGATAACTGGTAGACTCGTGAGGTACCCATTTGTTGACCTTTCCTCCTTTTCATTCTGCTTCAAATGTCACACATTCAATAGTTTGTATTGCGCTCCCAGGCAACTTTCCCTGAGGTTCTCAGATAATCAACTTCCAGATTGTACTTTTGATTATTGTCAGCTTTTGATGGCCAGATGCAGCCCTCTCACACTCAAGGATCTCATCTCCTTAGTAATGTGCTCTCTCTCTCTCTCTCTCTCTCTCTCTCTCTCTCTCTCTCTCTCTCTCTCCTACCCACACAAACTACACTCTGGTCCATAAAAAGTTCATATCTATTTCTTACCCATGGTGGTGGAGAAGAAGTCACTTCACTGAAGATCCATCAAATAATTTAAATGATTTGAAGTGGCTAAAAGACAATTCCTGCGAGGCAATGATCACATAATATAAATGAATGTCATATACATATTTTATTCAATTTATCATGTTGCTGCATATGAAAGCACAGTAATAAAACACATATATTAAGCTATGATTTATAATACAAAGCATGTTAGACCTATTAAGTACAATTTGTAAAATTCACACAAGCAAAACAAGACTATAATTTTCCAGCCTGACAAATTACTAATGATGACATTTGGCAAAAGTTCTAATGTCTACTACAAGTGGCCTATTCTCAGAAGAAACACTTGAATAAGGTATTTGTCAAGAAGAAGAGCTCTGCTTCCATTTATCTTTCCTTAAGGACTGAGAGTAATGCAGCGACCACTGTCTTAAATATCACAGATCATAATGTCAGGTAGAAGTGCATTTGGGGAGGTTCATACCAACAAACAAATATTTGAAACAATTACTGCACAAGGATCAGTGTTTTCAAGTAATTGACATAAATTAGTCATATGGCTACACCCAAACCAAGGGAATCTTTTAAGTTTATATATAAATATTGAGGAATATTAATGAGTTCTGTAGTTACTAAGTGCATGGGACATTTGTGGTCACTCCTATGTCTGAGTTTTGTCTTTGTTTGCAGATATGGAAAAATCAGACCCTGCATCTTATAATACTGGCTTGCCAGGAAAGTTTTGGTGCAATAGTGACACAACAGTTATGTGAGTAACCAGCCACTTTTATAAATTGTACTCGAGGTCTCTTTCATGGGAGAAACGTCTGGTACTGTACACATCGTCACAAGACTATGACTTAGAAAATTTTAAAGGCAAAGGGCAACCTACTGGTAGTATTTCCATAAGTTGTCAGGTTATCAAATTGTCTTCTAAATATTTATGTTTATATCTATAGATTTGTGTTCCTTTAAACTTTAGTCAGAGAAATATCTTTTTGAAAATTGGTAATGGTAATGCATGCACATATATATAGTCATATGTCATATACACACATATATAGTTGTCTACACACATATACAGTTGTCTATACACACACACACATATATACATATATGTGTGTGTGTGTATATATATGCAATATCAAACAGTGTTGCTGATATTTTCAAAACTACTCTCAAATACTATGACATTTATAGCAATCTGAATTCTATATGCATATTTAAAAATTGGGGCTTCAGGATTTTATTACATGCTGTGCTGTCAAAGGTGAAACTCTGGCCTCCTTTTACTTCTTCTCACCTGACTTTCAAACCTTAAATTTGTATTAATGTATTTTCTTACCTTTATGATGATTTCCTTTTATTTACACTATAATTGGAAACTCTCATTCTGGAATACATTAGAACAAAAGAAAATTCTAGATGGCATCTTTTCTGAAGGTGAGAAGGGTGGCAATGTTATTCACTATGTGCAGATAAGGATTATAAACTATTAAGCAATGACAATCTCTGAACTCATTTACTCCTGAGAAGTGTGAACTTAGTGATTCGATGTCTCACAGATCTAAAAGTACACAAAAGTCTAAGGTCATGATGATAAATTACATTTTGAAACTGGCCTGTATCCTCCAGGACATTAGAAAGTATATTTTTTTTAAATTCAGAATACATGCAGATCTGAATGTCATGTGCATATCAAATTGTTAAAATTGGAACTTTCAAATAATTTCACTATTCAGCCTATTAAAATACAGGCATGTTACTTATTATTTATTATATATTTTCTTCTCTTATTTCTCTTATCTGTGTCAAGTTTTTTTTCTTTTTAAAAATTATTTTATTTTATGTGAATGGGTGTTGTATGCATGTATGTCTGTGCACCATGTCTTCGCCTTGTGTCTGGTGTCTATGAAGGCCAGAATAGAACATTTGATCCCTTAGAATAGGGGTTACAGATGTTGGTGAACTACCATCTGAATTCTGGAAACTGAGCCCATCTTTTGGTATTCTGCAAGAGCAGTCAGTGCTTTTAACTGCTGAGACATAGCTCCAGCCTTGATTTTCTTAATATTAAATTTTCCTTCATTCTCTGATTTGTCTTCCTTCTATATTCATTTCATCTCATTTATACATTTTCCTATACTCATGTATATTACAGAAGTTTGTCACTCTGCAGGTTTAATACTACACATGTTTAATTATAGTCACCAATGCTTTTATTTCAGATAGTTTAATTTTGACTACAAATCTCTTCAAGTCTCATTACTTCACCTGTTTACTTCATAATTTCTTTCCTATTACTATCGACATGTTATAATTTGATATGAATTATCAGTGCTCAAATAGACCCTGTTTCACACAAACAGACTTTTCTAACAATGGATCGTCAATGAATAGTTTTCAGCAAATACTCTCTTCACAAGCATGCAGAGCTGGGTCTGTGCTACATTGTGTCAGAGATGCCTCAGCATGGCCAACACCCATTTAGCTCAAGGCTTCTCAAATTAAATCTGTGTCTATCTGACTCATAGATGTTGTAAATGAACCACAGGCTTTTCCAAACCTATTGAACACATATTGTCTGGGATTGTAGGAATTCGTGGCAAAAAAAAAAAAAAAAGTCTTACCTTCTTTGAAAAGGGATAAACGTTTTATGTGGTTGGTGGTGTCTCGCTTTGGGCAGTAATTTAAGTGAAACTTCAGAAACTTGGTGCCCAAAGTTGTTTCAGATAAAATGATTCTGCGTTGATCCGTGTTTTGATGTTTTCCTCTGAGACTGCACCGTCCGGGCAGCAGGTTTTCCTTCAGTCAGCAGCCAAAACCAGGAAGATGGGCGAAGAGCAAAGCTCTCCAATCCCAAGCTGTAAAACCACTGTTTGATGTAACAAAAAGATGGAAATGTTCAGGATTATTATCGCAAATCACCTGACAACTGTGTGGGGGGAAAAGTTGGGAAATTCATTCTTCTAATGTTAGACTCACACAGGAGGTGAATGGCTCCAGTCTGAGACACACCAGCTAGTGGAGGCTGAAAGTAGATTTTAATGGGTACTTTCTTTATTTATTTTAGTTTTGATCAATAATGCACTTGTAATATCTGATAGTAGTTCATCTAGCTTGGCTCTAAAAAACAGAGGGAAGAAGGGGAAAGTTCCCATATTCCTGGCCGCTAGTGTGCGAGGAGGAGGTTTTTTTTTTTCTTTTCTTTTTTTTTTTTTTTTGAATACTTGCAAACAACCTGGGAAAACTGCATACCCAGGCTGAGAGTTTTCTTCCATGGGTGAGCCACATCCTGGAGTATGGCTTGAATGGTCACGTCCTCCTCCGTTTGCTATTACAGCTGGGGAATTGGTTGGGTAAATGGTGCAGCCACAAGGAATACCAGTCTAGCCAAAAGGAAAAGGAAATGATACTTATGACCTTCCTGCTATAAGAATAAACCTCACGAAGCAGATCCAGTGCAGTACATGGAATGGCCGTCTCCCTTCAACCCAAAAAGGATCCACACCTCTGATGAAAAAACGCGTAAACTCGAATCTTAATCTGCCCTTTCTGAACTTCTGTACCACCATGTTCAGTGAACTCTAAATCATTTAGCGCCTGGTAGATGCTGAATAGATTGTCTGAAATATCAATGCTACCGTGACATCCTTTCTCTCTGTTTTTTGTTTGTTTTGTTTGTTTGTTTTGTTGTTTTTGTTTTGTTTTGTTTTGGCACAGGGAATTGGGAGAGCAATGGATTGCTACTCCTGTAACCTGAAGATGGAACGTGATCTGGATTAGTGGATTGTCAAAAGTCACTGGAGCTAAATTCATACCACAGGGATTGGGGTGTGAACAACCTGGAGCAGATAATATGAAGTAAACAAGCCGCCTGGGGGTCGTCGGAAGCTGCACAGTTATAATGGTGTTTGTGTGAAGCGCTGCAGGGTACTCCAGAGCCCGCAGGAAGCTGCAGGCTAGATTATGCCCCGCAAGTAGAAACAAGTCTATTGTGACTAAAAAATAAAAAATAATAAAAAAAAACTTGTTTTAAACATTCAAAGTCAGTTTTATAAAGAAAGCAAGGGTAGCTCATTGTATTTATGACGCTTATCAAAGGCAGCCAGAAAATGTTTTGATATAAATAATAATTTTAAGACTCAAAGAGTACAGATTTCCAACAATACAGCCTGTCTCAGATATAAAGTCTGTTTGCAGCACAGTTTTTAATCACTGAAGCCCTAACATTTCTCACCTGAAGAAAAAAATTCAGGTGTTAACTTTTCATATTGCCCCTAGCTAAAAAAAAAGAAGGGTTCGCTCACTCAAGTCTCCTGTCTAGGGATGTTGAGGCTCTTATATCGTATGAGATAGACACGTTATTGGCATTTCATTTTATTACCATAATTTTAAAGATGAAAGAATATGACATTTTGTCTTTTCTTGGCCCATATATTTCTAAATCAACAAGAGAGAAATTCTCTTCATGAAACAAATTCTTTCCCCTGTCTCAGAGAGCAACTGGTAAACAAGCCATATCTTTTTGAGGAAATAACCTCCAGGCTCAGATTGAGAGAAATGCCTGCCTCTAATCATAGAAGGCAAGGATAGAATTTCACATGCACTGTAATGCTCTTCTGGGGTGATAGGTCAGTCGAGGAAGTGCAGATGGATGTGAGACTCAAATGGAGAAATCACAGAAATTAATTTAATGCAGAAAATTATCATTCTTTTTTTCTTTTTTAAATTTTTTTTTTAAAATTTTTATTTTAGTTTTATTTATTTACATTTCAGATGTTATCCCCTTTCCTGGTTTCCCCTCTGAAACTCCCCTATGCCATCACCCCTTACTCTGCTTCTCTGAGGGTGTCCCCCCTCCCCACCTACTCCAGCCTCACCACCCTAGCATTCCTCTACACTGGGGGATCAAGCTTTCATAGGACCAAGGACCTCCCCTCCCATTGATGCCAGATAAGGCCCCTACAGATCCTTCAGTCCTTCCCCCAACTTCTCCATTGGAGTCCCTTTGCTCAGTCCGGTGGTTGGCTGCAAGCATACACATCTATATTGGTCAGGTTCTGGCAGAGCCTCTCAGGAGACAGCTGTATCAGGCTCCTGTCAGCAAGCACTTCTTCTTGGCATCTACATTAGGGTCTGGGTTTGGTGTCTACATGTGGGATGGAGCCTCAGGTGGGGCAGTCTCTGGATGGCCTTTCCTTCAGTCTCTGCTCCACTCTTTGTCCCTGTATTTCCTTTAGACAGGAGCAATTCTGGATTAAAATTTTGGAGATAAGTAGGTGGCCCCATCCTTCAACAGGGGGGACATACCTAACCTCTGGTTATGGTCTCCCTCCTTTTTGTGGGGTGTTTCAGCTAATGTCATCCCCATGGGGTCATGGAAGTCTCTTGCTTTCCTGGCATCTGGGACTTCCTGGTTGCTGCCCCCAGTTCCCCAGCCCCAATTGCCACATACCTCTGTTCAATTTCCTGACCCTCTCTCTGAGCATGCCCTGTATCTTCTGCCATGCCTGATTCTTCCCCTCTTTTTCCTTTTTGTCTTGCTTAACAAAAGGAAATCTAAAGCAGAAGTCAAACACTTCTCTTCAGTTGTTGTCCACAAGCATTGGTTACAACTTGCACTCACAGTGTAAAAGGCGAAGGCTTCCCCACAGCATTACTTGAGGATGAGACTCTTGCTGCACAGATCCTCCTGGTGGATGAGATGTGGCTGAACCACACTCATGGCCTGTTACCGGCCTTATGAACTGTGTTGAGCCATCTCAGCCGCACATACTTCACAGCTATGTGTTTCAGAGCATTTGATGATTCTAATGAACCCTTGAATATATTTAGTGGCTCATTAGATCATATTAAATGAGATAGTCTGTTAAGGGATAAGAGCTGTTAACTGCAACATCTTAATGATCACTTTACACAAATTGCTAACCTCCTATAATCACATGGAAATGATTTTGCTATTTCCAAATTTTAAAAGTAATAATTAGATTGTGTGTAGCAAACTCATGTCCATAATGCCCTAATAGTAAAGTTGTAAACCTCGGTGTAGAGAATCTCATCAATTCTTCTGTAAACGTTATTATTTAATATATTTGTTCTGCTCTTTTGTCGGTTGTGTTCTGTTTTCTGCAGGATTCGGGCTTAGACCATGCTCAGCTCAGTATATTGGGGATTCAGGTTGGGTTGGGTTCTAATAGAGGAGCCAAGGATTACCAGGTTAATTGATCCTTTTTCACTCTGGCATTCCAGGTGACTAGGAGTCATTCATTTCTTGCTTTGAATAAAATAGTTCCACTCAACGAACAATCTTGACTTCACCAATGCTTATTCTAAACTGTGTTTTTTTTACAATGAGGTTTTATAGAAGGCCAGATCATATGTGGAAACAAAACAACAGTCTGTATGTTTCTAGTCTCATTAATATATTAAAGTTCTAGAATAAGTTATTTTATTACAATTCCTGTTTAAATACAGACTGTCACTTAATGCTTGTTTTGTTTTTATAAATTTTATTTTTTTTAAAAAGGTTTATTTATTTTACATATGTGATTATTCTGTTGCTGTCTTCAGACACACCAGAAGATAACAATGGATCTCATTACAGATAGTTGTGAGCAACAATGTAGTTGGTAGGAATTGAACTCAGGACCTCTGGAAGATCAGAGCATTTAACCACTGAGACTTCCCTCCAGCCCCATAGATCTGTTTTTGGTTGGCAAGTTTCACACTTCATTTTTAATGTAGAAACTTTAAAGGAGCATAAATATCTTCATAGTTTTGAATAACTCAATTATTCAAAGGAGAAAGTGGTTTTATTTTATTTAATACCACAATGACATTTACATTGTATTCTTACTGAATATTGTGTAATGCTTTTATTTCAATAACTTGAAATGATAAATATTCTCAAAAAGAAAATATCTCAAAATTTTAATGACAATGAATAATACCATGGTGGATTTAAGCAGCTATGGCACAAGTTTGTGGACCAGAGGATTGCCTGAAGCTTACTGCTGTCTCCACCAGAGAATCCCAGTGTGAGGAAAGGGGATTTTCTTAAATATTTCATGCTTTAACTTCATTAATTGTAAAGTGCAGATAACAGCCCAGTAGTGCTGTTAGGACAAATGTGAGCACCTAGACAGAACATACTTAGAAAAACGTTTGTCATTTTGTAAATGTTATTTAAACAAAATTATAGTATCAGTTTATAGTAATACACAATATCCTGTGCACAAACTTTCTTAAGGAAACATTTAAGTTGCTGGTAGTTTTCTATGATTCTTGTCGTTTCATTATAATAAACTCATATAGAAGAACACATTATCTATACATGTGAGTATTTTATTGAGTTTTGGAATATTTGGTCAAATTAGCTTCTAAAACCTATGTATCTGATTATTGGTCTAGGTTTCCACTATTTATTTTTTATCTATTATCTATACATATTTTATAAAAATATCTAGCTATGTATCATCTATCATCTCTATATTATACCTTATTGCTTATGCATCATGTATTCATATTAGTCTTATCATCTGTCTATTTACTAATATTATGTAATCATAATATGAAGACATATCACAAGCATGTGTATGAATTCATTATATAGAAATAAAGTATGTGAGGGACATGTGGAGGTGCATTTTAATATTTGTCAGTTCCAGTGTCCATGTACAAGCAAACATATATGAGTTATAGATTTTCAGTGTTCTTATCTATAGGCAAACAGGCAGAAAAATACAAAAGACCAAAGTTTACATACTGTAATTATCACCTTCTGAGAAGAATAAGTAGTTAAAGCACAAAATAATTTAAAAATGCTCAAAAACCCACAAATATTTAGTTTTAATTGAAAAGAATTAAATTGACAATAATGTGTTAGTGTTTTAAAGTATATAGAAGATCTTCCAGAATTGAATATTTACATACAGTGACATATTGTATTAACCATTCTAAAACTGGTAAGAAATAGTTTAGAACACTGAACATATATTAAGTTACATTATTAAAAGAAGGAAATGCCTTCAAAGTGTTTATTTACATTGCATATAATAGTGGAAGATTTCCAAAATTCTATATGTCATTTCAATACACACATTTAAAAACTGAATATCTTTGAAGTAGGAGAGATTAAAAGACATCACAAGAACAGCACAAAGCATTAAAAGGTGACACTGGTAGAACAAAAGCTAGCTATGTGACAGGTAAGTAGGAAACAACAGTGTTATGCTCTGTGTCCTATCTACAGTTTCTATTCCTATGCTGACAAGCCATGATTAAAAGTCAATGTGTGTCGGGGAGCTGTGGTGGGGGAAGGGCTCATTCAACTTACCCTTCTCCTCACTATTCACCACTGGGAGAAGTCAGGACAGGAACTCAAGTAGATCAGGAACCTGGAGGCAGGAACTGGTGCAGAGACCATGGAGAGTGTTGCTTACTAGCTTGCTCCACAGCCAGATTTATTATAGAGCCTGGAAAGCTAGTGCAGGTATGGCATCACTCACACTGGGCTGGACTTTCCCCAATCAATCACTAGTTAAGAAAATGTCCTATACCTGGATCATATGGAGGCATCTTCTCAACTGAGATTCTCTCCTCTTGGATGACTTGAGCATGTGTTAAGTTGACATAAAAGACATGTATGTTATGTATTCACATACATGGTTAGAGAGAGGGAACTGGGTGGGAGAGGGGGTGAAGAGGGTTATGGGGAGATCTAACAGGTGTGGAGAAAGATGGAGTTTGTGGAAGTCTGGGGGTGAGAATGGAAATCAGTGGAGGCATATTTGTGGCTAGCTGTAGACCTGGGATGAGGGAGGTTATAAGGAGTCTATAGGGGTGACATTAGCTGAGATTCCTACCAGCAGGAGATACGGAAGTAGCCACCTCCTGTAGCCAAGCAAGAGTTCCTGTGGAAGGAAAGAGATATCAACCCACAAAACCTTCAACCCGAAGTTGAAGCCTAGAAGATGTTCAGTGATAAAGATGGAGCAGAGACTAGGGAAATGGCCAAATGACTGGCCCAACTTGAGACTCATCCCATGTAAGTGAGCCAATCCCTAACACTATTAATGATACTCTGCTATGATTGCAGACAGGAACTTAGCATAACTCTTCCCAGAGAGGCTTCATCTAGTGGCAAATAGAAACAGATGCAGAGACTCAGATCCACACATCAGGAGGAGCTTGGGGAGTCTTGTAGAAGAGTTGAGCATAGAACTGAGCAATCTAAAAAGGACTAGGACACCACAAGAAGACCAACATAGTCAACTAACCTAGGTCCGTGGGGGCTGACAGAAATTGAACCACCAACCAAAGAGAAAGTGTAGGGCTGGACCTAGCTCCCCTACACATTTGTAGCAGTTGTGCAGCTTGGTCTTCATGTGGGCTCCCCAATAATTGGAGCAGGGGGCTAGCTGATTCTGTTGCCTAAAATTGGAACATCTTCCTCTAGATAGACTTCCTGTTTGGCCTCAGTGGAAAAGGAGGTGCTTAGTCCTGCTGGGACTTGATGTCCCAAGGTAGAGTGGTACCCAAGGGGTCTTCCTCCTCTCTGAGTAAGGGAGGCAGTAGTAGGGGAAGAGACTTGTAAGGGAAGGATTTAGAGGAAAGGAGGGATGAGGATACAACTGGGATGTAATATCAATAAAAAAGTAAATAAATTATGGAAAGGATAAAGAACTATATGGAACACTTAAGAGAGTTAGAGTTTGGTAAGACTTCTAAATCTCAACTTCAGCATTATTAGCTAAAGACAGGAAAACAAGAAATTACCAGCACTGACATTTGTATCCTAGCACTTAACAAGTAAAAGAGGGAGTTAAGGACAATGTTTCAATCAAAACATAGTGTAAAATTGTGATGCCAGAATGAGAAGAATGAGGTTGCCACTCATGAGGAAGAAGCTGATGAATACCTGCATACTAAGGTCCTGAGTACATTTCAGCACTAGTAATCTCACCTTTGAGTTTCAAGTGGTAAATCTGAAAAAAATCAGTGACAGGAATCCATGCTGATGGGGATGTGTGTAATGCCATCACATTTGTTAAAAAAAATAAAAGATAGATAGGAAATGACAATACCAGTATATTAAAGTATATGTTGTCAAAAATAAAAAAAATATTGGAGATATGAGCTTGAATGCAAACCACCAAATCTTAATATAAGTCTTTCATCTCAGAGTATATCTGGGGTGAATCATATTCACAAAATTCTATTGCACTTTTGAACCTAAAAAGAAGAAATTTTTATATTAAATCCACATATCCATATGTCATCTATTTGTCTGTCTATGTGACTGAAGTGTTTAAATACAACACAAGATAAAAGGAGACATACATAAGAACCTCAGTCTGTTATTAAGAGGAGATTTTGAAAGGAATCTCCAGGACAGCTGGAATATCATACAAATTTGTTTTTTAATATCTATAAAGAATAATTAAATATTTTGAGTTTTGAATTTTGAATATTTGTAAAGAATATTTATAAACAACAACTGAAAAATACTGAAGGATTATAACTTTTAGAGATAAATTTTTCATCTTATCTGATAACTGAAGATAAGGGTGCAGTGAGCAAGACAGCTATAAAATGTTAGAGACATCTGTTATGTAAATAAGTGGACCAACACACAATTCATAAACATACCCAGAAAAACATTGCCACATTATCTTCAAATGTGGAACCACACAGGTCAATGCTGAGACTTTATTCAACAAAAGAACAGGGTTATGCTGGCATCTATTAAAATAGAGGAAGTACATAGGTGGATCTATAGTTTGTTCTCTCCCTTACTCTCTTTCCCCTTTGTCTTCTACACCTCTTTCCTTTTCCTTTAACCCATACTGAAAATGCACAAATCTTCAAAAATGGGTCTCTACTGAAATGACCTTGCCTATTCTAATCTTTTCCCCACCCCTATTTCTAATTGTATAACCACCACAGAACATCTGCAGTACAAGGCTGTGGGGAGATTCTCACGGTTTCTTAGTATGATACACTATGACAGTTTAGTAAAGAATAGTTTCATAGTTGTCTTTAAAAACCTGTCATAACAATAAGAAATAGTTTATTCAATTATTGTTTTCATGAGTGTGTATGAACATAGACAATATATACATGAGTGTCTCTAGAATCTTTAATTATAAAATTTAAGCAACATTTCTACAATGCATGTAAACCTTCCTGTAGTCATGCTATTGGCCATTTTCACATGGCAATGAATATGAAAGTGTTTTGTGACCGAAAGCAGATGTCTACAAATTGTGGATTACAAAATGTCAAAACTAGAAGATGCTGGAAAGTTCTCCTGAGTATTAGAGTAATGTGTTGGCCTTCGCTATGTACATATAGTGCTTGATTACATTCATTTTATTATCCAGCACCCACATGTTTGTTTGTTTTTTGTTTTTTGATTTTTGTTTTTTGTTTTTGTTCAAGACAGGGTTTCTCTGTGTAGCCCTGGCTGTCCTGGAACTCACTCTATGGACCAGGCTGGCCTTGAACTCAGAAATCCGCCTACCTCTGCCTCGCAGGTGCTGGGATTAAAGGCGTGCGCCACCACTGCCTGGCAAGTGTACACATGTTTTAACCACCTTTTTCTACTCAGCTTATGTAGTTTTCCTCCTACTTTGCCCATCCTTAGTTTAAATTTGGTGAGACTCTAAGAGAGAAGAATTTTTAAGGTTAGGGTTAAGTTTTGTTATTATTATCTCAATTTTGTTTATTATCACCATAATTTGTTTATATTTCCAGCATAATGGCTGTAATATGGGGAAGAGAAGAAACAGGACACTGAGGTAAAGATTTGTTATTCAGTTCATGGTATTTTTTTCTGTTTTTCCTGCATATCCTCTGAGTAAACCATCTCATCTCTTTCTAAAGCCCTGGATTGACAGGGCTTTTTCACAGCGAATATGTATGTGTCTCCTCCTAGCACTGAGCCTTGGTTATTCTTTAAATTCCAAAGGATATATGTAGCTTATTTGTCACATGTGCTGTAACTATGTTTGTGCGATTTCAGTCAATCAGGTCCTCACTTGTACTGGTCACAGGCAGAGATTGGAAAGGGTTCTAAAAGACCCCACAAAACACCTTGCATTATGATGTGGATTTTTTTTTTTTTTTTGTCATCTACTTGCACTGGCATTGGTATTTTTAGCTCAGATTTTAAGCAACAAGAATACATTTGTGTGTGTGTGTGTGTGTGTTTGTGCGTGCGTGCGTGCATGTGTGTGTGTGCGCGCGCACATGTGTGTTTATGCATTGTTTAAGTGAGCACATATTGTACAGATGACTGTTTGGTGGAGGTGTGCATGTGTTTGTATGTATACACTATGGGAGATGGGGTTCATGTTTATAGATGTGTATGAGTGTATTTTCTGCTGTCCATGCAGATCACACATGCATGTATCCCCCGCACACTGAATGGGTTTGGAGAAGTCCGTAGCATGAGCTTTGTGGCCTACCTTTACTCATCATTTGCCCCCACTGCTTCTCCAATGATAAGATCTTTAATAATTTTAATAAAACCTCCAAATACATGGGAAGGATTATCTTAATTATTTCTATGAGTGACACATTTTCTGGATAAGACCCAAATTGTGGAATAATCTGCCACACTGAGGAAGCAGACAATGCCAGTGATAAGGACACTGTTTTTCTGTGCACCTGGTTCAGGTCAGGAACTCTCTTGGAATTAAGTAAAATCCATGATTAAAAAGAATTAAGAAATGTGTCCAGAATCTAGATTACCATGGTATATATAAAATGACCCTTGAAAATTCCGAAGATAAAAACAGTGACACATGGCTTAGAAAACAATATGATTTGCGTTCACCAGTCAAGAAAATAAAAAGATGAACATTAAACATAAAACATAAATATGAAATAGATAATGTCTACATGAAATTACAGAAAAGTGATGCCTTAAAAATTCCATTAAATAGAACACACATTAAAATGTATCTGATTGCTGTAATAAATATCAAGATGGGAGATGTATCTGACAATACTGGAAACTCATTTTTATAGAGTTTTAAAAGATTAAAAAGAATTCACTGATTTATCATTTTAATTAACTCAGTAGGAGAAATAGAAATATGTAGGTACAAGGTTATGGAATGTAAGCACACTCACTAGTTGTGCACATAACAGAGCTTTTCAAGATCTGATATTGGGGTAACTGAAAGTCGTGACTCTCCCGAGTGGCAGTTAATTCTGACCATAAGAAAGGGAAAAGACTACACTGTGATAAATGTATTGAGCCTATCTGCCCTGCCTAAGGATGTTTATGCCCGTTTGGATTTTGTCATATTCAAACATTTATCAGATGTCAATATCTGTGTTTAAATACGGAAATAAATCTTTGGGCAAAAAAATAATTTATTTGTCTGAAGTTAAGATAACTGGCTGACAAGCATTACACCTTGTACCTTTATTGTTCTACCGTATCAGCAGTTGCTATGGAGAATTTATCTATAAATATAATCCTAAGAGAGGATCTGACAAATGCTGTAGCCACTTTGCTGTCACTCAAGTCTGAATTCACTCATCAAATATCAAAAGAAACTGTATCTCAACATCAGTGTGTCACCAGGACGACCAAATTTATAAATGTGCCTCTATAGTAAAATGTGTTTACCTACAACAATCCCTGTGGGTTTTTCTGGACTCTTTGGAGACATATATAGAGATAGCCCAATGGATGCTTGGTGTTGCTCCAGAGGCATGTTTATAGCAGGGAGAGCCTCATGTAATGGCTCTCTCCCTCAGCTGCCTGGTGGGAGCCAAAATCTTTATACAACCTCTTTATTCAGCATTCTGTTTAACATGGTCTTCCTTGGTTATTTCCACACCAACACTTTAGAATTGTGTGTGTGCATGTGTGTGCTCAGGCCAGGGTGAGAGTTGACTTCATAGCACATGTGAAAGTCAAGAGGGATTGATAAGAGTTGATTCTCAGCCAGGTGGTGGTGGTGGTGACACACGCCTTTAATCCCAGCACTTGGGAGGCAGAGGCAGGCGGATTTCTGAGTTCGAGGCCAGCCTGGTCTACAGAGTGAGTTCAAGTACAGCCAGGGCTACACAGAGAAACCCTGTTTAGAAAAACCAAAAAAAAAAAAAAAAAAATGTTGATTCTCACCTTCAATAGTCTTGGTGTGTTCCAAGAATGAAATCCCAGTTTTCTGGCTTGCAGCAAATGTTTTCACATGCTCAGGTTTTAGCCAGCCTGATATATTTACCAGTATAGCCTCTAACCTGAATAGCTTTTTGTTTCTTGTTTCTAGAGCAAGATAGGTGATAAATGGCTTGGGAATTCTATAGCCTTGATAAGCTTCACTTCAGGTCTGACTTACAGTTGGCCATGAATTCAATATCAATTAATTAACAGCTTATAGTAAATAAGTAGCCTAAAAGTGGATATGGGACAATAGAGGTTACATAAGGATATGTTGTAAAAATGTGACCAGAGCCTCATAGTAGCTTAGGCATGCACATCTTAGAATACTCATTTGCTTTGTTAACAAACTTTTCATAGATACACTATAAACTACTGTGACTGTGAATAAGAACAGTCAAATGCATCTATAAATAGAATGATTTTAAAAACTGAATCAAATATGTCACAATTTTAATTTTGAAAAGTAAAATAAAAGGATGTCTTAACAAATACTAAGTAATTTATATTTTGTGCACGTTAATCATCGACATCATTCTAAGACTTAGTTAACAAAACCACCAATGTTTATGTTCGTGGCTTGGAATTTCAGATTAAGTGTTACAGCAGATCAAATATTTATCACATTTTTAACACTATGTAGCTATAAATTCTAAGGATTTAGACCTATCCAATTCATGGGTCGTTAAGAGGTACTAGATGCCTGGCTCTGGAATATTTATTTAGTTACCTATGTGTTCTAAGAGCAATGGCGTTCACCCAGATGGGGTTCCTCTTTTTAGCTTTAATTGTAAAAATTTGGGGGTGGTAAATGACTCAGTAGGTAAAAGCTTTTTCTTCTAATTCTGGCAACCAAAGTTTTTGATGTCTGAAATCCACACACTGAAAGGAGAAAAATGAAATGTAACAAATTGTCTTTTGACCTTCTTGTAGCTGTAATTTTCAGCAAGATGACAAATGAGACTTTTCTCTTGTATTAAAGGAGCTAGACTGTCTTCTCTCCCCAAGCTGTGTGTTTACTCTCAGCCACAGTGATTCATGCTTTTACAAATTCCTGTGGTGTTCTCATGGGAGCAACTTAATAGCTAAGCATGAAGGCGGTTAGCTGCAGAAGACCTTCTAAGGGCACCAAGAGGATAAACGTCCAACAAAAGAGGTTTGACCATTCTACAAAGAGTAACGCTGGCTCTTACTTTCCAGTTTAATGCTTTTCATAAGTAGAAAAAAAGTATAAGCATGCAATTGCATCCTTGTAAGATTTTGACACATACCCTTCTGAATTGTAATTTCACCTGAGTGAGGATAGAGGCCTCAGAATCATTTGGGTCACAATGCTGAAAAGTATTGCACATTATGAAGGCCTACCACTTCACTGCCTAAGGCACACACTTTCCAATCTAGAGGATTTGGAGATGGTAGCATTCACTAACATAGATGCTAACAAGACAAGACTTTCTATTTCTATTTCTTTTATGAATGTGGGTACCCTTGCATTTAGAACCAGACGTTCAGAATTGACATTTCATCTTGGTTGATTTTTCCTTCAATGAGTATGAAGTGTCCTTTCTTATCGTTTTTGATAACTTTTGGTTGAAAGACAATTTTATTTGATATTAGAATGGCTACTCCAGCTTGTTTCTTGATACCATTTGTTTGGAAAATTGTTTTTCAGGCTTTTACTCTGAGGTAGTGTCTGTCTTTGTCACTGAGGAGAGTTTCCTGTATGCAGCAATTTCTTCAATATGAGAAGTGATTTTAAATCTTCATCTTGCTTTTCCTGTGTCATGGAGTACTTAGGAATTGCTATGGTGGGAAAACAAGGTTATGATGAAGCCAAGTAACCTTGGTTTCTGTTGCTTATTTTCTTGTACTTGCCTTTCACCATCTCGTTATCCCTAGTTATCCTACCTGGGCTCATGGTCTCTGAATGGATCCTGTCTTTCCTGTTATCTTGGTTGTATCAGAACTCCACAGAGTCCAGCTATCTCTGTGATCCTGTGATCTTGAGATCCTGGGTGTAAGAGTTCCTGGGAGTCAGGCTGCTTCTGGGATCCTAAAATCCTAGTGCAATCAAGCTTCTGAGATCCTGTGATCCTATGTTCCTGGGTGTGTTAGAGCTCCTGGGAGTTTAGCTTCCTCTGGGTGTTCTGGGATTGAGTGCAGAGCTGGTGCCCTTGGTCTGCTCAGGCCCAAATTCTTTTTCTTAGAGCATGAATGATTTTCTTGTTTGTACAAATTGTATGATTGAATGAACTGAATTATTTATTAATTATATCATGTCATATATATATATATATATATATATATATATATATATATATATATTATGATTATAATTATTACTAAGTTTTAAAGTTATAATTCCATTGTGTCATACACTACAATATAATAAAACTATAATATAATTATTCATTTGTGTATTTTTGCCTCATCAAGGGTTTAGAAATATGTCTCCTTTAGTAGATGCTTGTATATTTAAGATAGGTGTTGGGTTTTCAGTGTTTCCTAAAATGTTTAGAAGAAACTGAGTACACCTGATGCCCAGTGGGATTAAGCTCTAGTTTCTTATAGAGGCAACTTGATTGTGAAAATTTTTCATTTTTTCCCTTTCATTTTACCACTTCTCTGTTTGGTCTTCATTGTGATCTCCATACAAGATTTGCAAAGAAGCTATTGACTCAGAGCTTATGTTGACTCAGGTTTAAATGCCATGACAATTTTTATTAATTTATCTAGCTGCTCCTTTAAGACCCTCCTGCATTGTTTCTGTGTCCGCATTTGCTTTTCTTTTCAGAAAATCTCATAGGTTATTAGTCAACTTCCTATCTGGATGTGACTTCCTGATTCATATTTTATAAGACTATTATATTATGTGATTTTTTAGGAAATATATACTAAGGTAACTGTAGCAGTAACAGCAAGCTAACCTCTATGAAAATGCCCAGGGGCTGCATAGCTACAAATTTCCTGTAGGAGGACCTAATTAAGGACTACCTGAAAGACTAAAGATTGCTGGTATAGACCAAAATGGAACTGTTGTTGAGAAGAGATGCTTTCTTGGGACCAGTGGGGCACAGGTGGAGGGTAGTAAAAGAGCTTGCAGAAGTGTTCAGATGAGCTTGCTGTGGTGTTCCTCATCTGTGCCACCTAACCTCCAACATTCCAGGAGCAGGTACATTCCTGTAGTGAGTAGTCCAGGGAACACCCAGGCAGCAGATGCTGTCTTGGCTTTCACCTCTTCTGTCACCTCTTCCAGGTTTTAACGTAACTGTTACTGACATATTTTCAGCTAAATATCCTTGGTCATTTATATTTTTATCATAAAGAACCATTTTTATGTGGACAAGGACAAGGAAGTGGGCTTCAGACAGGAATCTGACATTAGGCTAGAACAAAGAAGTAATTTCAGGCAGGAATCTCAATCTTAGGCTAGAACAGAGAAGTAGGCTTCAGACATGAAAATGACTTTGGGCTAGGACAGGAAAGTTAGCTCAGATACTTTGGTCATTCTGATAAACCCTTAGAAATAGTGATCATGGGAATGTTCACAGAACTTTGTTTATTGCCTTGCTTGTTCCTTGACTATTTGCATCTATTGTATTGCTAGTTCTTCAACCTAGAACTGACCTAAATACTTGCATATAATTAAAATGGTATAAAAGCAAAAAGGAGAAAGGAGAATGGGATAGGGGATTTCTGGGGGTGGGGGATGGGGAAAGGGGATGAAATTTGAAATGTAAATAAATAAAATATCCAATAAAGATGAATGCCTAAATAAGAGAGAAACAATGGCAGTATTAATGGACATATTAACGAATAAAGGAAAATATTTGTGAGATTGCACTCATAGACAAAGAACTCGGGGCAACTAGTAATTACTAGAAAACAATCACCCTCTCTCAGGGATGAATCCCTTACTAGTTGTCCAATGTAAGGTTGTCAGCCTTGAAAACATATACATATGAACAACAAAAATGGATTTGTGTGTGTATGTGTATTAAATGTCTGTATATTTATGCATGATATGTACATATACATATATTGTGTGTACACATACATGCACACATGTGTATGTGCAACAATAATAGTAAAAAAAGACAATTCACTTAAAAGAAGTGATAGGACATGGCATGGATTGAGAAAGGTTATCTAGTAGGGGTTGGAGGTAAGAAAGGTGGTTAATTGAAGTAATTATATTTCAAATGAAATCTTATTTTATAAAAAGAAAGAAAAGATAGCATTCCTTATGGATTCAGGAAATTAATAAGATCAGAAAAATATGTTCCTTACAAAGGAATAAGTAACTTAATAGAATTTACACTGGCTTACACATTGTGGACAGTCAGAAATCAGTCTCTTCTAGCAAAGTGAATAATTCAATATGTATTTAAGATCACTGCTAATATTTCTTTATTTCTGAATAATTTAGATATTATGTTTGCATACATTCATTAAAATATGAAAACTATATATAAACTCCTTTTTATAAATGATCTCTAAATTGTAAAAGTTCTTTAAATCTTGCATTATTTTCAAGTAATATATTTTATTAATACATAAAAAATTAAAAGAAATAATATCCCACACTATTAATTTATAATTATCCAGATATTATCCATCACAATAGATAAAGTTTTCAGGTCAATTAGCCAAAAGCATTGACAATTATCAAAGCAATAAACCACAGTCTAGCAATTATGTTTTACATAACGTTTAATTCATAATTAGACAGATAATGTAACATGAAAAAATTGAGGTTAGAATGATCTTATCACAATGTCTTAGGGTCCGCCATGCATAAAAAAATGACCTGTGGTTGGGCAAGCCAATACAACAAGATTATGGTAACTGTAGCAGCTGCTGCATGGATCTGAGTCAATTGGAGTTGCTTTAGAGGAGACTTTCAATGTTAATTTTCTAAAGTAGCAGGAAGCAAAATAAATTCGTAGCTAAGTAGTAGATAGATGTACCTGGTAAGCAGCTGAGGAGCCTGTGTGATCTGAATATATGTGGCTGGAGAGAGCAGCACAGGTGGCCCATCTGATTTTAAGATTTTCCGGTATGAAAGCATGATGTGATCTAATGGATCCTAAGAGAGAGGTAAATATTGGGAGGAGGTTGTGCTCCTGGAATATGATTATGTATAGAGAAATTTTAATCCAGCAACATGGCTGCTCTGCCAAGCAATCACATCCAAAGTCTTTCTAGGTCTATATGATCTCGTTTGAATATAGACACACCCTGGATTACAGTAGGATTCTGGGCTGGAATACAAACATGCTGATAGTACATACATTTAATCCATAACAATGAAGGTAAAGTTAGTTTGTAGAAGGAAGCATCCATGTTTGAAAGTCACAACTAAATGAAGGGCTGGCATAGTGATGAATCAGAGAAAGATTTGACAGAATAAGTCAGAGATTAGATACACCCACCCAATTCTCTCAAGAATGGCAAAGGAGGAAAGGATACCTAAGAGCAACTTGAGAAAAGGGTGTGTGGTCTGTGGTATGTTGCATTTTGTATGGCAATTTTACTGGGCCAGTTATGGAAAGACAGGTTACAGAGAAAACAAGCTAGACCCAGGTGAAGACAGAATGAGGCAGAGGATGAGAAGAAGACAGAAGACTGGAACATATTGGCAAAGTTAGTATGAGGCCAGGCAGAGAAATTCAGTAGGAACCAGAAAGAAGCCAGATTGATTTAGTCAGTTTAGAAGATTAGATTTTATGGAGGCTATAAAAGCAAATCTTCAAAAAAAAAAAAAAAAAATCTCCCAAATTCTCTAAGTTACCCCACATCTCATAGACTTGTGTATTTCTGACTAAAATGCATTCAATTTTTAAAAGTTTCACAGGAAACATTGGCTAAATAATTTCATTGTTTCCCAAATTAAGACCAACCAAAACAATTCCTTTCTCATTGAGAGATAAGATGGAAGGTGCCATAATGAACATGTTTTATCAACTTTTACTTCTCACAGTACAATGCAAACTGTCATCTTTGTTCTCCCCAAAGATTTCTACTGTGAATAAAGGACTCAGAAATTTCCAGCTTTATTCTGGGATCACCCTGTGGATGCTGAGAACTAAGCGAGGTCCTATGGAAGAAAATTCAGTTCTCTTAATCACCAAGCCATAACTCCAGCTACTAGTGGATGATTTTAATTTAAATATATTCAGCGTTTATTCTATTTTTACTATAGTCATGTAACACATTATAGACACACACATGCATTTTCTGGTAATGTGTCATTGTCTAATTGCCCCTTTTAAAAAGTGGTTTTGACAGGTCTTTAAAACTAATGCATCTCTATGCATTAAAAAAAAAAATGGAGCCTAGTAAAAGAAGAGCATATCATTGTCAAACAAAGTTCTTTCTTTCTCCAAACTTCCTTCATTTCAAAGAAGCTCTATATACACTTGAAATATGGTTGCTACTATAGAGAGTCAAAAGGAGAAAATGTGTTCACTAAGAATTCTTTGCCAGTATCTCACATTAAACTCATCTCTACAGAGAAAGATTTTCTAGTACAAGCAAATAAACTGTAGGTAGTTACTAGCTCTTTGTTTGCATGACATTTGGTCCAGTTCAATAACTAATACATTTTTAAATTTCTGCAAATATTACAGCAATAATAAAAGAAAAACACATAGCAGTTGAAATTGTAGTTGGGTGGAAGGACGAATGTTTAGCATGTAAATTTCTCTTACTCAGCCCTAAGTCTCAAGGAAAGTAGAAAAACAGTAAAGCAGAGGCAAGGAGTACAGTGAAGAAATCCCACCTCCATTCTTTCTCCAAAACATGGTACCTTCTTCATGTGTCCACATATATTTTAGTTTTCTCCAAAAAAAAAAAAAAAACCAAAATAAAACAAAAAAAAAACAAAAACAAACAAAGAAAAACAAATGAAGGACATGTGACTGTGACATTATGATAAACACAGTGTTGCCAACAAACCGTAGCAGATTCTAATTAGTCTGTCTTCAGATACACCAGAGGCAAATTCTATCAAAATTGTCCCAATGAGGTATTTTAATGGAGCTTTTTCTTGTCCTGATTGGTGCTTAAGGACTGTATAAACACTGAAATATCTGAAATGTGATGAGTAAACATGGAGGGCACCACGGCTCTGGCTGCATATGTGGTAGATGGCCTTGTTGGACATCAGTGGGAAGGGCAGTCCTTGGGCCTGAGGGGGTTTGATGCCCCAGTATAGGGGAATACCAGAGTGGGAAGATGGGAGTGGGTGGGGGAGCACCCTCATAGAGGCAGGGGAGGGGATTGGGATGGGGGTTTCCAGAGGAGAGACCTGGAAAAGGGATAACATTTGGAATGTAAATAAAGAAAATATCCAATAAAAGAAAAAAGAGTGAAAGGAGGAGGAGGAGGAGGAGGAGGAGGAGGAGGAGGAGGAGGAGGAGGAGGAGGAGGAGGAGGAGGAGGAGAAGGAGAGGAGAAGGAGAAGAAGAACAAGAAGAAGAAGGAGGAGGAGGAAGGAGGAAGAAGAGGAAGAGGAAGAGGAAGAGGAAGAGGAAGAGGAAGAAGAAGAAGAAGAAGAAGAAGAAGAAGAAGAAGAAGAAGAAGAAGAAGAAGAAGAAGAAGAAGAAGAAGAAGAAGAAGAAGAAGAAGAAGAATGCTCATGACATTAAGACAAATACCCTAGCCAGAGTCCGTGGCTGTGCAGAAATAAATACGGTAAATGCAGCAGACAGTGATATAGGGGAGGATAATCATGTGACCAGTATAACCAAAAGTGCATGAGTTCATCTCCAGCATAGGTGTGCCTGAAGACTAAACAATGCTTCCTTTCCTTCACAACAGCTCTCTCTAGAAGAACTTGTTATTCATAGTCTAGAAAAGCATTTTCCTGATCTCCCGTTATTCTCTACTGCAACTGAAACCAGATCTTCGATAAATCCCATTAAGTAAACACACTTCGACTTGCTTCATGGCACAAAGGATAATCAGATTCCATGTGCCCTGTATGATTTAAAACAAATATGGCATGAGAAACTCTTGCTTCATTTAACTCTACTCAACTCAGCACAAGTTGTATTTCAATCTTGTACATATTTTTAGCCCCAATACAAGAGACTTTTGTTGGTTTGTTGCTACTATTTTCAGTTCTTAAGCAGAGCAGACACAGGACACACAACCCTACAGTCTATTTTCTCTTAGTTTTTAAAGGACATGCTCCTTTGCGTGGAGTATAATTCCACTATAGTACTTGCTTTTTTTACACTCTGTAGAGACCTGGTAATAGCTTCTTCTTCACTCTATCATATCTGTGTCTATGTAATCATTCTGACTGATCATTTACTTCTAAAAAAATGAGACCTAGAAATCTTTTAATCTTCCCCTTCTTTTATCTTTCAATGCTGTGATAATAAAGCTTCTCCAGTAGTTTTCATGCAAGTTTCACTGCTATAGAGATATTGAGAACTTTGATTTCATTCTTGCAGTTTTTCCTTATATTTGACGAGCTCTTTAAACATCTTTTCAAAGTCTAGAAACCTTGCTCATCTCCTATCAGGATTATTATCCTGTGTTCAAAGATTTTATCTAATAGACTTCATGCATGTTTCTCTCCTTTTTTCCTGTTTGTTTTTGGTCTGTGTACATTATCATGCAGAGTATAGAATAATCTACACATATTTTATTCTGTAACTGAATTCTCCTGGCCCTCTGCCCAAAGTCTATTGGTTAATGATTGAATTTTGTGTATTTTTTCATACATATAATTCTTATAAATGTTTTTTTATGTTGAAAATTTGTATGAAATGTCTACAAACTAACAATAATTTTCAATAACAGCCTATTAGTCACTGTTTTTGTTTGTTTGCTTGTTTTGGTTTATTTGTTTATTTCTATCATAATCCTCAATTATCAACTATAAGTGGGACATTTATATCAGTCTCTCTCCTTGGGTCAGAAATAGCAGTATCATGGAAGAGTGGGCAGAAATAATGTAAGATCTGGAACATAAAAATTACTACTATGACATGCTGTCTTCTAGACATGGTCGTAGATGTCGTTAACAAACAGCAGCTGTGATTATCTCTATAAGCAATTGGCTGCTGATAACTCCTGGGGGAAGGTAAGTGTCTTAGTTTGGTTTCCATTGCTGTGAAGAGACACCACAACCAAAGCAACTCTTAGAAAGGAAATCAGTTAATTGAGGCCGGCTTATATTTTAAAACTTCAGTGCAACATCATGATGGTAAGAAGCATGGCATCTTTCAGGCAGATCTGGTACAGGAGGAGCCAAGATTTCCATCTTGATCCACAAGCAGCAAGGAGGAGACTGGATGCGTTTTTTCACTGGGCATAGATTGAGCATTTAAGATCTCAAAGCCCCACCTCCTCAGTGACACACTTCCACTAACAAGGTTACACCTACTCCAACAAAGCTACACCTACTTATACTGCCATTCCTTATGGCCACATTTTCAAACACATGAGTCTGTGGGGGCCATACCTATTCGAACCATCACAATGAGCTAGTGTTCTGTGCAAATGTGGCCACTAGTAGGTTCTCATGTTCAAGTGAATGATCCACACCCATTGGCATAAGGTAAGCACTAATTGGACTCGGTAGGTTGTAGTAACAAGGAAAGAGAACAATAACTACAAAAAGACATAAACCTGATAGAGAAACGATTTGGAAGGGATGGAGGTATATTTGAGGACTGTAGTGGGGTAAACATTGTAAAATGCATTAAATATATACATTAAATGAAAGAGGAATAAATCACCTCTTACATTAAAAATAAAATAAAAATTTGTTAAATATGGATCCATAAACTGTTTCTATGTATATTTCTTTTCAGTAGAAAAATGTATGTTTCTTTTATCTTCCCTGCCTCTGCTTTTTCTCCACTTGGCATCCTTACTATGTGTAAATGAATGACAGTATGCATGCCAATTATAAAATTTGGAAGCTATGAACAATGTTTAATTTTGCAAATATGGCAACATTTTGTAAAGTCACAAATACAATCTTCTCTACAATATAGATGTGGTTTTACCCACAAGGGTGTGTGTGTGTATGTGTATGTGTGTGTGTGTGTTTATACTATTTTTAAAGCATCATTCAATTTTTTTTTACCATATTTGACACCTGGATTTTCTCTCATCATAAAAGGAGAAATAAAGCAGTTTTTGAAAATTTACTTTTGAGAAAATAGAATGTTTTGTATTATGGAAAGCATTTGGACACTCATTTCTCCACATTTATTCAAAGACACTGAAAAAGTATGAAAATAGCCATTAGCTAAACAGGAAATGGGCATTTTCCTATCAAATAGATACACATAAAGGGATCAATGTAGACCAGACCATACTGACATTAAGAGAATTTCAATGTCTTATAAACATTAAATAGCAAGGCAAATTCTGTGTGTACAGACAGGTGAACACAGTGTCTGCTAGTACCTGTGTCAGGGGAATATATTACAGTAAATAAGTCACTAATTTATGTGGCCACATAAGTGATTTATATAGTTAAAAACATTCCATTGCAAAGGTAATCCATAGAATAGGTAGGTGAACAGCAAAGTTCAAATTGAAAGGCAAGAAAGTTCAAGCATTAGTGGGGCAAAAGCAGAAGAAAAACCTTAAGAAGCATAAGTGGCCCGCTAACCTTGCCGAAGGCACCTGAGAAGGACTATGTGAACCCAACACAGGGCTTCAGAATCAGTCAAAACCCACACTGGAAAAAATGCATTGGTTTAGGTAAGGGAAAAATTCAAGAACAATAAACAAAATTTCAGTTTCAAACTGTAAAGTAATGAATGGCTGGAAATGAGAAACTATAGAAATTTTGATGAGATGTTTGCATATTCCTGGTTGGATCCAACAGTAGAGACTTAGAGAAAACTGAGTTTCACTCTAATAGTTAACAGGACACACTCAGACAAACACAGACAAGAGTAGTGCCTGCTGTGGTAATTTTTTGTCATGAGGGGGCATCATGAGATATTATCAATAGGAGAACACCAACAACAATTTTTCAAAGAAACCCGTGTCTCATCTGGAAGAGATCCAGGCTCCAATATATCGTCAGCATTAGGAGCCGGGCTTTGAACATGCTCAGAGAAAACACAACATGGTAGTCATTGTGAAGTACCTGTAAAATATTCAAAGAAACACGAAGCAGAAATTTCTGGTTCCTTTGGAGACTCAGTTGTGTCACGTGCTATTTTTCTGGAAGTTGTCTTATGAAAGGATGTTTTGCTGAGGCAGACACCTAAGAGGACAAGTGGTACTTGTAAAGAGTATAAGTAGAACCCAATGGGCCATAAATGAGGCTCGTGTTTTCTTTGCAATGCTTTGCTGGTATTCACTGATTTTCATCTGTCATGACTTTGTAGAGAGAAACAGCATGAAAGAACATCTTGTGGTATTCTGGCTGCTTCTTGTCACATCTGTGGACTTGTACCAATTTGGTGGAGCCTCTCCGTTTCTTCTGAATGGAGCCTCAGCTACTGAGTCCTGTTTTGTGTTTTCATATTAGACTGGACTGCTGCTACTGATTCATGTTTGATATTTTGGACTGGATGACTGATATACTGACAAAGAAGATTGAAATCACCCCCAAAGAACTGCTTATAAACAGGTACACATTCCCTTTGTCTTATTAACCATCTTTCTCCCTTACCTTTGGTCAGTACGCTAAAAGGGAGGTTGAAGAACCATTAATAAAGTACGTTTTGGAAAATCCATGCCTACAGATGCAAGATCTTTCTTAGCCATTACCATCTGAGCAGTAGATACCACTCATTTGTTTACAGCTTAAACAGAACCAATTAATGTGCATGTCTAAGAAATAGTGACCAAACTTAAAACTTGAGTAATATGTTTTAGTTATAGGCTCAGAGATTTGCGCTTCTGCTTGACTGTGAAAATGAGGCTGTGCCTTGTTCTGGAGCTTCACTCTCTGGGTTCCTGTCTTGCTCCGAGTACATGTACATTCAGCTGATTGCACAGTGAGGGCCCCACGCTTTAGATACCTGAGTTATGCTCAAGCGATCACATTCTGACTCACAGAGCTCATCCAGATCCTTCAGTCCCCACCCCCCTGAAGATTTTCTCTTATGGTGCTATCTCTTCTGCATTTGTTTCCTTATCCCTCCATACTAATCACCTTGTTAGTCTTCGAACAAGCTATATTTTGTGACCTCTCTTGAAGCATCCGTCATATTTTCCTTTAATACTGAATTTCAATTCTAATGTGTTACATGTCATCCAGCCCTCTTAAATGCATGCTCCTTGCGGTCTTGCTACATTCTATCCTTCTAACGGTGCCTGTTATGTTATCACAATTACAATGAAACTTTAATAGGTACCTTTGAATACAGAATTCTCTGTTAAATACTGCATGGTTATTCCATGCAGAGAATGTATTTATGCAGCTGGTAAATCCTTTGAGAGTGTTCAGTTTTTCTGGGCACATAGAGGATTTTGAAATACTAGCAACTTGTATCTCAGTCAGATTCTCACCATGGCAACAGCTGCTTACTTCAAGAAGAATGACAGCAACTGTTGTAGGTTTTGCAAAGCTTGATGTTCAGTGTTTTGTTTTGCTTTGTGCAATATCATTGTACCATATGCACACAATAGCTCTCTTTACATAGATTATAAGTGTGAGATTATATGTCATTAAAGAGCCATTTATAAACATATTTTAAGTTAAAGGAAGATTACAACTATGATCCAGCTTTACATAGTGTAAAGACCCATGCCTATTGTTCACAAAAACTGTTTAGCTAGAAATTCATCTAATTTATTCTGTAAAATGAGAGTATAATTTTCAAGGGAGCTGAAAATCTTAATAATATACAACTCTGTTTTTAGATATATTTTAAATATGTGTATAAATGTAGATTTTGCCACATTTCAGTATGTTTCTGACTATCTCAATGCAATGACTTATTTCTAAATTTACAAGTTTTGTGATCATTAGTGAAATTTAAAAATTAGAATCTACATGTATGCTAATGTTCTAAAAGCAACATGCAATTTTTCATGTGTAGCCTTCTCCATTATTCTTTGGTATTTTTCTGAGTATTATGTGATTTTCCTCCCCATTATAATTTTATAACTTCTTTCTAAGTTTACATAACTCTCAGAAAAACCCATCTCTAAGATTTTCAGTGCTCAGATGGAGAGAAATGGGACTCTTAGAGAATTCTTTCTGTCCATTTTTTTTACTGAAAGGATAATGGTTTTGATTATGAAATAATGCTATTTCTATAATGCCACCTGAAATGGAAGGTACTTGTCTCCTTTGGTGCTTTTTTTGCCTCAATTTTATACCATAAAATATGCTTGAAAGTAAAATATTTGGATTCCAAGTATCTTAGAATATTTTTGAGTTCATATCAGGCATTACCATCTTTTGTGTATGGTAGTACCAAAGTGTGTCTCTCTCTCTCTCTCTCTCTCTCTCTCTCTCTCTCTCTCTCTCTCTCTCTCTCTCTCTCTCTCTCTGAGTGCTGAATATCATTTATTAGAAAATATGTTGCTGTCACACATTGATACTTAATGCAGCACAAAGGTTACTGATAATAAGAAAATAAATTATATTTGGTATTTTTCCCATTTCTATTATAAACTTGCTTCATTTTGAATAAACATGTGATTGAAATAAGACACATTCCTTTCACTGGTGATGCTATGGTTAAATCAGTTTATAGCAGAGAATGGAGTATTCATCTGCTGACCAAGGCCCTTCTTTTTTCTCTCTGATCCACTCCCTCCCTTCAGCTACTGTGGCTATGAAAATATGCTATCGTGAATTTCTTCACAGTTTACTCACAAGAAAAAAGATTAGTTTCCAGTATGATAAGAGTTGAAGGGATTCTTGCCAAGCAGCCTCAAAAGCTCTCAGTCTCTTCCATTTTGTTATTTCATAAACAAGACTGAGCCCTTCTTAGATCTTCCTGACAAAAATGCCTTCCTTACCAGTTGTGGAATATGCATTATCCAAAGCAATGTACTTCTGTCTTAGGTTCGTAAGGCTCTGTGCAGAATATTTATCCGTCCTTGGATTGTTAGCCTGTTAATTTAATGACTCTGTCTGGGGGTCCATTTTCAGGTTCAAGCCATGTACTTTGGCTGCTAACATGTTGATGCTGTTAAAGAGAAGCTTTAACACTATGGGAAGGAATAAAAGTATTTCCAGGACAAAAAAGGCTAGCATGATCAAGCTATATATGCCATTCTCAAAGCTTGACCAAAATAGAAATACTGACCTCAGGCCATGGGTAATTTTATCAGCAGTATCTGCCTCATCAAAGCTCAGCAGACCAGCATTCTTTAAATTCATAAGCTCACTGTGCAAAGGACAAGGAAATGGGCTCATTGGCAGGAATATGACATTGGCCAAGGACAAGGAAGTGGGCTTTAGGCAGGAATCTGACATTAGGCTAGAACAAAGAAGTAATTTCCGGCAGGAATCTAAATCTTAGACTAGAACAGAGAAGTAGGCTTCAGATATGAAAATGACTTTGGATTAGGACCCGGAAGTAGGCTCAGATATTTTGGTCATCCTGATAAGCCCCTAGAAACAGTGATCAAGGTAGTGATCATGGAATTTTGTTTATCATCTTGTTTGTTCTTTGACTACTTGTGTTTATTGTCTTACTTGTTCCTTGACTATTTGCATCTATTGTATTGCTAGTTCTTCAACCTAGAACTGACCTTAATACTTGCATGTAATTAAAATGGAATAAAAGCAAAAAGGAGGAGGGGGGATGGGATAGGGTGGATTCCATTGAGGGAAAATGGGGAAAGGGGACAAAATCTGAAGTGTAAATAAATAAAATATCCAATAAAAAAAGAAGAAAAAAGTTGAAGAGATTTTAAATCCAGGGTGAATGACAGACAGCAGAAAGTGTCATCCTGCTTGGGAGGTAAGCCTGCAAAGAAACTGATCTCAACAGGCTTCAGAGCAAAAAGTTTGTAATCTTTTAGAAGTAATACCTTTTTTTTAAAAAAATTCTGCTGTTCTTATTCTTTAAAAGCATGTGATTTTATGTATTATGATTTGTATTGTTATTTAAAATCTTTCTCAGTTCTCACTTTGCATTATACAAAAAGCTAAAAAAAACATGAGCATATTCTTCTAATAAATTGGATTTTAACTATAATGTATATAACAAAAGAATAACTTTGGGGAAGTCATGAATATTCTGTTTCTCATCAACCTTAAGGCATCTATCAACAAGCAGATAAAGCAAAGATACTACAATTGTGAATTTGAGACCCAGTGAGCCATCTGCCATTCACTGAGAACTCCACCCAGCATATCTGCTCTAACTCTTCCTCTAAGACATCATTCTTCTTTCTCTAAATGATATTTCAGAAAGAAGACACAGGTGTATCAACTCCATCCACTTACAGAACAGATGCTTTTCTAAAGCCATAAATGCCAATAATAATATAGGTGTACCAATCAGTCCATCCATTCACAGAATTGATACTTTACCAACCTTATAGATGTCAATAATAATATAATTGTATGAATTCCATTCATTTACAGAACATATGCTTCTCAAAGCTATTAATGTTAATAATAACATAAATGTTTCAATCTATTCTTTCACAGAATAGATGCTTCCCAAAACTTATAGATTCCAATGAAAAACATTAAAAGGTTAATCAGTTTCTCCTGATCTATTTTTATCACAGAGCAATCACCAGGAGGATGAACTCAGAGAAAGCAACAATTTACTGTACATTACACAACACTAAAAGCAAGGATTTAAAAATTGTTTTTCAGGTAGCAATAATAAAAACTTGAAAAGGTAAAATATACTGAATTTTAAAGCATTAATTTATACATGCGTCATACACAAAGTTATCCAATAACATGCTTAAGCTTTGTTTAAAGATTGGCTAAAATGAACTCAAATCAGTTAGAAAAATTGGGTTTACATTTGTTGATCAGGTATCACTCCTCCAGCACTTGATTAAGTAAATACTAATGTACATGAAATGAATTGCTCATTTCGAACTGTAGGTTTTGATGAATCCCGACAATCACGTACCACTATAAAATTTTAGGATTGGAAGACTCCGTAACTTAGATAGTCTTTTCAAACTGTAACCATATTGATGTTCTATCCCAGGAAACGTAACGGAAGTCACTGTGATTTGAGAATACTAAAGCCTTATACCACACAATGGAATCAGGGTCAGCGTTTATAAAGTGAAAGTACATAGGCAGAGCAGCAAAGGTCTTGATCACATAAAGTGGTGCTTACATACTTGAGTAGAATTAGAGTAGTTTGCACACAAGGAAGCCATATGGGTAGAGGTTGATTTTTAAATTAAAGTCAAAACCCACTGACAACATTATAAGTAAGAGTAGAGAAGCCCACAGGCACATGAGACAAATTTATAGTAAATCTGTTAGGCCTTGACTCTTGCCTTCATCAACAATGACAAAATCTTTATCAACAGTTGTCTTAAGGTATTTCCTCCCTGAGTTATTTTAGAAGTACCTAAGCACAATTTATAGGGATATAGAATAAATAGCTGCAAAATGAGGTTCTAATCAATGGCAAACAAAGAAGTCATTCAATCAGAACTATGAACTTTGCTAATTAACTTACCCATGCTGAATGCAGGAATGTTCACTGATCGCTGTGTGCAAAGCTGTACACTTAGACAAGCTATCTTCTCCATAAGAAGCAAACGGGTCATAAATCTTTCCTATAAATCAAAATCACGGTGTAGTCCCTTTGCTTGGTTTATTGCTGTATATTAGAGTGCTTGGGCATTTTTACATTTTCTCAAGCTGATATACAAGCAAAGCATTCATTTTTTATAATTTCTGCAAATGTGTGTTTATATTTAAACACATGAGCTATTACAAAGCACATGTGACATGGTAGAGAAGTCCTTGGTCTAAGTTGTAATGTCTGTTTTACTTTGGCCGTTGCATGCCATAATGTCATTTCTGAAGAGGTTAAGATTCCTGTATACCATCCCTCACCTTTGATGCGTGTATGATTGTCAGGACCTTTCAGGAAATAACATAAAGTTCCATGAAGATATCTTAGGAGAAAATGGTCATTAAACCATTATACAATAAAAATAGCATAGTTAACTCTGTAACTATGAGCCATAACAAAATAAAATAACTCAAGAATCTAAAAGATATTTTGTATTAATGTATTATGTGTTAAAGGTATTAAACAAATCAGTCAACTCAGAGAAAATATAAAATTATCAGAATTGTTACTGAATTTAAACATTAAGAAGCCTCAAATTGCCATATCAAAATTCAAAAACAAGGTCAGGCATAGATATAAATATTTAAATATATAAATTTATGAAAATCAAATTTAATTCATCAAACCACAGAAGCTTATAACACATGAACAACACCAAGATTATAAGATGAGAATCATAATTCAAGAGGTTGAGAAAATTTAGCTCATGCATCTATCAAGGGTTCATTGTACAAATAGTTACAGTTCTATGGCTTTACCTTAAGCTTGAGGGAGTGAGACAGCGTGGTGTTATATGGGATTGATAGAGAAGAGGAAAGGAGAACATGGGAAGTGGTGATGTCTAGCTGGGTCAAGTTGAGTAAGTATTGTACATAGAGTGGAAGAGGACAGAACAGAGCAGAACAAGCAAGAGAGAATACTACAGGAACAGAGGAGTAAAATTATCTAGAAATAAAAAAAAAAACAGAAATAAAATGATCTTTTATTCTAGCCGCAGCTGTTCTTCAATACAGCATATTTCATGTGAGGAAAAAGTAAACTTTAAAACTGGACATTACCATTCATAAAAATTAACTCAGAAAAAACAGTTATATTTTAACTATGTATGTACTTATGCCACCTTAAAATTGATGTAAAATTCAAAGTCAAATTTTATTTCAAATTAACTAACTATACTTGAATATTTTGGTGATAGAGGAAATAGTTTATGTATTTTAAAATTCAGTTTAAGAAGACTGTGAAGCATTCTTTAATGACAGTTTTGAGAGATATTGACAAGGGAGAATTTAGTCATAGATTCAAAAGTTCTAATAAAAAACAAAATCTATCACAGCACCATCAATCATTTTATGGTGTATAGTCTGAACCATGTGCCCTCATGTAATTCTCAATGAAGCTATTGACTAGAATCTCTGGAATGCTCTCTCCTCCTCTCTTCCTCTCCTCTCCTCTTTGTGATTTCCCAGATCCAGTGCTGTGGAAGTCTGTTTTTAAAACATAAGGATCAATGAAGAATAGGCATCTCCTTTCACACTCCTGTTAGAGAATTACCACCACAATCTCCAACACCTGGACCCAGCAGGCTTTGCTGCTGTGCTCGGTCCTGCTATGTGTATTGATTTGTGTGCTCAGGACAAGGTTCTCTCTTTAATCAGAAGAAATAAAATGACACAGGGCATCGACTTCATTGGCTCCACAAACATTATGGGTAATTATTTTAAATACCAAGGGAGGTGGCTTTTGTCTTTCCTGTCTAACAACTGATTGATCCTTTTCTGTACTTTAGGCATCTCTGAGTAGACAAAGCACACATATCAGTAAACAGAAACTGCTTGGAATGCACATTATGCTGAATATATGATCATTCAGTGTTTTCAGCTGAAATTAGTGTCTTTGTTACACTTTTAAAATCATTTCTAGATTATTATGGGGTTTCATACACTATGGGCAATCAATATTAGGGCCTTGCACAAGGTAGGCAAGCATCCTACCAAAGTTGTACACTCCCACATCCATGGACTTTCTATTTAAATCAGACTTGTCTGATTCTGTCAGAACACTTAACTGTAGAAAGATTTCTAATAGTTTTTTTTAATTGCAAAATACCTAAATATTGAAAATATTGGTTTCTATTAATTGCAGTTGTGTACTGTCACTGATATTAGGGAATTCTTTTCTTATATCTGAGCCATGCTTTTTTTCTGTAAAACTTAAATGCACAACAATATTCAGTCAGGAATAGGTGCATGGGCAATAACATTTGGTATTTTGAATCAAACTGCAGATTGCTAACTTGTTAACCTTGTATCACTTGTAAAGGTATTATCTCTTCACCTTCAAAATGGTCGTGGTGATGACATTAAAAAACATTTCTCAAAATCACTGTAGAGTTAATCACCCTAATACAGGATAAAACACAAACACACTAAGTATAATAAGAGTAAAGTCTGGTACATTCCAGGTACTCAGCAAATATCCAGTTGTTATTTTATGTATGGATAGATTCAATTAGATTTATTGTATGTTGTAAGGATAAGCATAAATTTCCTACAACTATAATTTATATAATTTTATTTTTATCATTCCAATTGAAAAAAATGAGTATATATACCTGACTCTATTCTGCATTAAATCTGATATGCCACATTATTTGTCATCACTTACAACATAGTATTTTACAGAAAACTATGGATTATATTAGGAAGAGATTGCTTCCGTAAAGTATTGAAAAGTACTGAAAAAAATCCCTAGGGCTCATGAATGTTTGTATCAAAGTCTAAATTCTGCCCAGAATATAGACTAGTAAAGGGTCTGTCGATAAGTGCTCATTGCATGTCACTTTGGCCTATGATGTTTTGTTGTTTAGATTTTTGTTTTAGCCGCTGATTTCTGTGTCGACTGGCTAACTCTAGCTTCTCTCTTGAGTGCAAGCCATACTTACATTATTAAGTTTACATTGGTTGAGTTCTTAGGACTCAAGTCAATGCATTTGTATGGGATCTACATGTGATGCTACAGGAAAACTCAGCATGGGTGTGTGAGAGGATTCTGTCACACTGCTTGCATGTGCTTTTCTCTGGCATGCCTGGACTCATTAAGGGAACTTTCAAGAATGCACATTAACGTTGATTGTTTTGTTTTATGCATAGATTCTCACTCTTAGCTCAGACTAGCCTTGAATTCATTATAAAGGCCATGCTTGCCTCAACGTTTATGGTAATCCTATCTCCTACTCATGGATGCTGGGAACACTGTAAGTATTTACCAACAAGAATAGCAGGTGTTGGCACTTTATTTGGCTTTCTTAGCCTACAGAATTATGTGAATAAATTACTTTTTATATACTTATTGTTATTCTCATATTAACTAATTATGTATATTAATTAAAGTATTAATTGATTAATAGCAAGGGATAACAATGACTAGTATGTTATAGTATAAAAAATGGAGATACAGATTAACTTTGCTTAAACCAGAAATTCTTAAGAAAATGAGTGTATATTTCCAAACTTTCATCGGAATATGGCTTTCTTCAGTGACTCACCAGAAATTTTGAACTGGAAATTACAGGCAACCACAGTTATGTTCCCAAACTCCGGCTCACTGTTACCAAGGTATGTTCAGAAAATTTCCTGGCCATCAGTACTCTGCATGTCTTGTCTTAAATGCTTCAACACAATATTTTAGCTTTCAATGCCATGAAGTAATTATTTGAAATGCTTTAGAGAGTGAGAATCCATGCTGTTTTACAAAATCAAAGCTATAAAAACAACTGAATTAACACCTGTCCTGGCCAATAAATCCAAATTGATGGTGAGGCAGCCTGCTTTATAACCATGGTGATAGATCCTGTGTGTCTTAAGACAACATAATCGTAAATTTAATTACTATTGTGTCCTTATAGTATCCTATCTCTTCAAGTTACAATGCACCATTGGTTTTTTAAACCATATAAATAAATAAATAAATAAATAAATAAATAAATAAGATAATGATGCTTTAAACTCTCTTTCCCTGCATCTCTGCTCAGCTCTGTACACAAATATATAAAATATAAAAATGATTACTCTAAGTTTCAAAAGCTCTATATTCCAAGAGTTCTAACATGCCAGTGAGTTGCCTAGAAGGCAGAAATGCCAGTGTCAGTGGCTGACATGAGTTCTAATACAAGGACCCAAATTGTAGAAGGAGAAAACATTTTCATAAGGTCCTCTGACTTCCACATGAAAGTTGCGGCCTCCACCTCTCTTCTCAGTGAATTCATATGCAAGATAAATCAATAATTGTAATAAAAGCTTAAGTGTTATAGCATTGGCTTGCATAATCGATACCTACAACATGATGTCTGAGAAATGTCATAAAATATGATAAAGAATAATCAACAATTTTATAAAGAAGCTATGTTATATTTCTTGTAAGCTCTTTTGATAGTTTTTTATATCAATATTAGCTTTGGTAATTTTCATAGATATATGTTTATAATATACATATTATTTGAGTATGGTGGATGTTTAACAGTATAAATTAATAATATATTTTGTAGTCATTAATTCACAAAGTATGAAATAAAACAGTTTGTAATGAAAATTGAAGCTTTAATTTATATAAAACATTGGTAATGACATAATATTCATCTAAATTTGATATGTATCATCTAAATCACAATGTTTATTCTAATATTTTTATTCATTGCATTTCTCACAGTAAGTTAGACTACTAATTTTTAACAACTCTGTATCTACCAAATTCTTATGCATGTACAGAAAATATTGAATTCAGATTTAAAAAATTTTGGGATTATGCTTCGTCAAAAACCCTGCCAATGCTTTATAAATAAAAAGTAATATAACAATTTAAATGTAACTTATGCTAGGTTGTATATTGTGCTTCCTGCCTTTGCCCAGAGCCATGCACATTTGGCCACGCCAATATTTAAGTTGCAGTTTACAGAAGGAATTCAGAAAATACCACTAGCAGTATGGTTGTTTTCTACAAACAAAAAATGAAGTGTGAATTTGTAAAGAATTGTGTCTTCCAAAGGGAAAGCCAAACTGTAAATAATGCAAATTGGCAGGATGATGGAATAAAATGATTCCAAAGAATATTCTGAGTTATAATTGGAAATCATATGGCAAGAGACAGGTTACTTCTCTTTATATACTGCTTAGCTTTGACTATATAACTTGCCACTGATCTAGTTATGCAAAGAAAATGTGTATTAATATTACATCCATTAGAAGATCATTATCACACATTAAAATGCATGGGGTAGCTGTTGTAGAATGCCATTTTCTGACTTGTAAAATGCTTACAAAATGTAAATGACTTCTTGTGTGCGTGTCTCTGTGTGTGAGTACATGTGTGCAATGTGTGTATATGTGTGCATTGTGTGTACATGTGTGTTTTTTGTGCATTGATGTATTTATGCATGCATGTTTGTGTGTTATATATTTGCATGTGTGTTTGGTGTCTGCATATGAGTGTGGTATATGTGAATATGTGTGCATTCACATGTATAGGCACATGTTTATGCAGGTGTAGTACCTTGTGCACATACTTGTGTGTGTGTACGTGTGTATACATGTTGTATGTACACACAGGTGTGACTATGCCTGATTTCATGTCTGCTCACGTGGAGGCCACAGTACAAGGAGAAAACCAACTTCCATAAATTATCCTATGATCACACACATGCCATAGCAGGTAAGTACACACTTACATATGAATGTACACAAAAAAAATCACCACTAGATACATTTTTTAAAATTTACTTATTTTTAAAAGACATTAGAAATGGAAATATCCTTACATAAATTAATACATCAAAATATATTTTAATTACATAGAAAATTTGTTTAGTAAAATGGAGGGCAATGTAAATTTATAGTAATACATCATGTATCTCAGCAGGAGTGTAGAAGCTTCTCTCAAGCTCCCTGAGCAAAAGGCTTTATATAATGTGATTTCTGGCATAATCACTCTCATGGATGTGCACGTTAGCTCAGGTACTGTTGCCTTATGTGTCAGCTTCATGCGAATGACACCATTGACCAGAAGTCTTACTGTTGCCAAGGTAGATGACTCTCCTGCTCCATGTTAAAAACATGGAAATGACTGAAGCTGTGGTGAGGAGAGCTACACCGAGTATACCACACATGAAACAAATCAGAGAGAAATAGGGCTGCTTCCTGTATAGGAAAACTGTAAAAATCTTTTAAAAGATTCTTGTTGTCATCCCATATTATGTAAACCACAGTCTGAGTTTAAAATTTATTCAATTAATATTTTGCCTTGTATTAAGTATAAAATACATTTCTCTCAAGGGATAAAATAAAATGATATCCAAACTCATAACATTACAATTCTACCCAACTTAGTATTAATTAGTAGAAGGATCAATGAATGAATGAATGCTCTTCCACTCAATTTATTGCTAGAAAGATGATAGATACATGATTGATAGTTAGATAATAGATGTTAGGTGATAGGGATAAACAGATAGATAAATAGATAGATAGATAGATAGATAGATAGGTGATAGATGATAGATAATTGATAAGTAGGTGATAGATGATAGATACTAGGTAGGTGATAGATGATAGATAACTAGATAGATGATAGATTGATTGATAGATGAGAGATAAATAGATAATAGGTAATAGATGATAGATACATGATGGATAGATGACAAATGACTATGATGACATAGACACAGACTGGTAGAAAGTAGGGCAGATTGGGGAGGATGAAATTATAGTACAATCTGAGACAGACTTTGTTCTTAGAAGTTCCTCAGATATTTGAAGGCTCTCAGATTATCAGAACCAGAGTGACTGGTAGAAGTTGGTACACACATTAGGTGTGCTGGCTCACACGTGTGGAACCTCTGCTTGGACAGCCCTCTTCCTCCACTATTACTCAGTGTGGTGCTGTTCACCAGCTGAAGGTGATGCCAAGTATAAAGTACCTTAGTTTTACTTGTTTCCCTTCATAATCTAGCTCTGTCATCACCTAATGCTGGTTCCTGCAGTTAGTCTCACATTGATAACTTCTTACTTTTTTCATTACTTCAGAATCTGGTAACAGAGAAAAATGAACAACTCAGAAGTTCAATAGTTATCATTCAGAAGTATAATACTGAGAGCACATCACACATAGATAACTTTGTAAGCAAGACTCAAATTGTTATTGAAAATATTGTTATGTATACCCCCATATTAGTATCGATTGTTTTTATTAATTACATCAAATTCATTAAATTTTCCAACATAGTTTATAAAAAAGTATTTTATGAAGTTTTTTTGTCTTCTTGTCATTGACAAATGTTAAATCTTGCCACCTTCTTAAATGTTAACTCCATTCTCATATCAGAGCACATAGAACTTCAGCCAAGTTCCAGTGAAGCTGCTTTGTTTTCATTACAAACTGCAATGAATCCTGGATGCATGTGATACAGCAATAATTGTTTGAACTGTATCACATATAACTCCTGTCTCCTTTTCCAACTTGAAGTTTTGAAACAGTTTGATAAACTGAGTTGTAATTTTAATCCTGTTCCTTTGATGAATTCTTTTAGAGGTAGTATTTTTTTTTATTAACAACCAATATAGTATTCTCAAATAATGTTTATTTCCTACATTCTCTTCTAGAAGTTTTAAAGTTTAAGCCTTTACATTTTATTTTTTTTAAATAGATATGTGCATTCCTCTGAGTTGTCTCATTTCCTCACTACCATTTAAGATATTTCTTTCTTCATTTCTTATTGTTTTTATTAAACTGCTTTTTTCTCAAATAAAAATGGCTTTATAATAGTTTTATCTTTTTATGTGTTTGCATTCTACTTTGAAAGAATGGATTGTTTTTATGGGGAAAAGATGATTAAAATAAAATGATAGCTTACATAGAACAAGTTTCCTTTCAGCTTAGACATTTAACTTGAGGGCACTATTTAGTAATATAATGTCCGCTCTCCATTGCTTTTCTGGTTGATGAATTCAGGAGAGCAGGTGAATTCTGTGCAGCTCTAGAAAAGCAGGCTCACTACTAAAACTGCCACATCTCTCTCACTCATGTTTTTGCAGTCTCTTTATCAGTGACAGGTCTATGTGTCATTACTTTACTGGCCATATGTGTATTTGTATCAGAGATTGTGACCCTCAATATTTACTTCCAGTTGTCAATGATAAAATTGTTGTTGGCTGGCACTGAGATAATCTGGATTTCCATGTGCCTTGGTTTTGCCTTTATTACCATCCATGAGTGTGTGATAACCTCTAGTTCCTTTGAATGTAGTATTTAAAATCAGACCACCAGGAGCAGGCCTGACATTTTTCTATAAACCCTTGTTCCTCCCACATGCTGATGCTGTGGTGCTCACATTCTCGCTAGCCTGTGGCACTTCTCAATCAGACTTTCTCCCTCAGTTACAAGACCACAACATGGCAGGCAGAAGGATTGATACATGATAAATAGATGATGAAATATTTATAAACAGAATATAAGTAAACATATAATGGGTAGATTGATGATGAAAATAGATGATTGGTAAATAGATAGGTATGTACATACATGCATGCATGGCTTCATAGGTACATAGATGTTACCTGATAAAAGATAGATGATGACAGATGAGAAATGCAAATGATAGGTAATAGATGGATGATAGATACATAGGTATATAGATTCATAGATACATACATATCTACGTATGTACATAGATAACACATAGATACTAGTTGGATTATAGACAGATAGAGTGGATGATAGAAGACCGATGGATGATACATGCAGGTACCCTTATGGTACATTTGTTCTGCAGGTCACAGAGCCTTCCTGCTGTTAGCTTTACCTCTAATTATACAACTTACTTCTGAACTCTAGGATCTACAGCGCAGGAGACGTATAGAGTGAAGAATATTGATTCTTGCTTTCCTAATGTAATTAATCCTCAACCTGCATCACAGCCATCCCCACACATAGCTGAATGGCTGTGTTTTTCCCCAAAATCCAGATAGATGGGATTCCTCTCACATCTTATTCTGTAGAAATTTTCTTAGAGTTCACTAGTTTTGTCAAAATTATCTTTAATTTTTCAAGAAGAAATTGGATCCTTCATTCTAAAATATGATTTTTATTCCACTATCTAAAACTTAAGGAGTGTTTAATAAAATACAAGAACGTTTACAAGTTCATTATTCTCGAAGGACCACTGAAAAAGTCATAAAATGTCTGATAATAGTGTACCTCTGTGTCCTTTGAATAGAGTTTGCACACATCAAACAAAAGCAACAGGATCGTCTCAATTAAAAGATAAAGATTTTGCTCTTCATTTTCAATTGTGTTTTGAAACCTTATATGAAGGTCTAAATTATTTTGATTATTCTAAAAAAAATAGATTGTCTTAGAAAGGAAATAGCTCATGGCTTTAATCTGCCTCTTCTATCATCCAACTGTACTGCTAAATTCCTTTCTTTGATTTTATTTCTTCACCCTTAATTAGAAGGGATTATGACTAGACATTTTATAACTTTATTTTGAACTTTAAAATCCCTTGATTCTGTCTTTCACTGGAATTTTCAAGGCTTTCAGCGTGCTATCCCAGAGGGATCTCAATTCTCTTGCCACCCTTCTTCCCACCTCATCAGACCTGAGCCTCCTGAATGTTACATGTGGGCTTCCCTTTCTCCACCTACCTTCCCTGCTAGCTAAGCCCTCTGGGCTAAGCCAAGATGCCTGAGCAGTCTGCTATCTCAAGGAGACCTCCATTCTCCTGCCACCTCTGCTCCACCTCCATCAGACTTCTAAATCATACAGGTAAGCTTCCCTTCCCCCACCTATCTTCCCTGCTCTATGAGCCATCTGAGACAATCCTAGCCGGTCTGAGCACCTGCTAGCCCAGGGTTCCTTCCATTGTCCTGCTACCACCCTGCCCACCCTCATTGGACCTGAGGTTCTTAAACCACACAGACCTGTAGGTCCAGACCATACAGCCCAAGGATACCCATCAGAGATCTGCCACACCAGGACCATCAAGGTTAACTACCCTGTAGCAGGAACAGCATGGGGTCACCTCTATATAAATTCCAGGAAGTACAGCCACAAAAGCATCTCCTGCAGGAGGACCAAATTGAGTACTGGTTGAAACATCAAAGATTTCTGGTGCAGACAATGGCAGCCAATGTGGAGCTGCTGTTTAGAAGAGATGCTTTCTTGGGACCAATCATACAAGAGAGGAGGGTATTAAAGGACCTTACAGCAGTGTTCAGATGAGCTTGCTGCAGCTTTTCTCACCTGCTCCAGGAGTCTGTGTCCTTGATTCTGCACCACTTCACCTCCAACCTTCAGGGACAGGTAGGGTCAGTCAGTGAGCAGTCTAGGGCACAGGCAACATAACCCCTCCCAATACCTACTACAAGAACATCCAGGACCAAAACAATCTAAATGGCTAAAGGACCTCAAAAGTACACAATCAACAAAAGCCAGGGTAATATAACCCCTCCAAAGTACAGCTACCTCACTACAATAAGCCCTGGATATCCTAACAGAACCGAAAACCAAGAAAATGACCTTAAATCTAATCTTATAAAGATGATAGAGGCCTTTAAAGAGGAAAATACAATCAAACAAGTAGAGGTCTTTAAAGAGGAAACAAATAAATCCCTTAAATATATAGAGGAGAATACAATTAAACATGTGAAGGAAATAAATAAAACTGTGAAAGACCAGAAAGTAAAGATAGAAGCAATAAAAAAATAATACAAACTGAGGAAATCCTGGTGATGGAAAACCAAAAGAAGAGAACAGAAACAACAGATGCAAGTATCACCAATAGGATACAGGAGATGGAAGAGAGGATCTCAGGCATAGAAGATAGAATAGATTGATGCATCAGTCAAAGAATATGTTAAACCTAAATAAGTCCCTGACCAAAACATCTCAAATGGGATACTGTGGAAGGACCTAATCTAAGAATAATAGGAACAGAAGAAGGTGAAGAGTTGCAGCTCCAGGGCCCAGAAAATATTCTCAACAAAATCAAAGAAGCACACTTTCACAACCTAAAGAAACAGATGGCTGTGAACATACGAGAATCATATAGAACACTAATTAGATTGGACCAGAAAAGAAAAGAAAATCCTCCCACCGCATAATAATAAAAAAACGCAAAATCTACAGAACAAAGAAAGTATATCAAAAGTGGCAAGGGGAAAGCCCAGGAAACATACAAAAGCAGACCTATCAGAATTGCACCTGACTTCTCAATAGAGACTCTAAAAGCTAGACAGCCCTGAACAGACATCGTGTAACCTCTACAAAAAGTCACAGATACCAAACTAGACTATTATACCCAAAAAACCTTCTCAATCACCATAGAAGGAGAAAAGAAGATATTTCAGACAAATCCAAATTTAAACAATATCTCTCCACAAATCCAGTCCTGACAGAAAATACTAGAAGGAAAAGAAAAACATTAACCCACAGAGGATAACTACATCCAAGAAAACACAGGAAATAAATAATTCCATATCAGCAAAAAGAAGGAAAGCGACACACACACAAGCATACGCGCACACACACACACAAACACCACCAACATAAAAAATAACATGAAATAACAATCACCGCTCATTAATATCCCTCACTATCAAGAACTCAATTCCCCAATTTAAAAAAAGAAAAGAAAAGAAAAAGCACAGTCTAACAGAATGGATGCAAAAACAAGAACCATCACTCTGCTGCATACAAGAAACAAACCTCAGCAATAAACACTGACATTACCTCAGAGTAAAATGCTTAAAAAGGTTTTCCAAGCAAATGTATCCAAGAAGCAAGTTGGAGTAACCATTCTAATATCTAATAAAATAGACTTTCGACCAAAATTAATAATAAGAGACAGGGAAGGATACTTCATACTCATCAAAAGAAAAATATACCAAGGTGATATCTCTATTCTGAACATCTATGCTCCAAAGACAAGCAAACATTTGTAAAAGAAACATTGCAAAAGCCCAAATCATACATCGAACCCCACACATTAGTAGTGTGACACTTCAACACCCCACTTCTACCAATTGACAGGTCACCGAGACAAAAACTAAACAGAAAAATAATGAAACTAACCGACATTATGAAAAAAACAATGGGCCTAACCAAAATATTCTATAGAATAGTTCACCAAACCCCTAAAGAATATAACTTTTTTCTCAGCATCTTCTATGGATCTTTCTCCAAAATGGCCACAAAGAAAGCCTCAACAGATAAAAATTTGAAATAATGCCTTGTATCTATCTTATCAGACTACCATAGAGTAAAGCTAGACTTCAACAACAGAAACACCAGAAAGCCTTCACACATGGAACCTGAGCAACTCTTTACTCAATGATATCTGGGTCAGGAAAAAAACTAAAGACTTTCTAGAATTCAATGAAAATGAAGGCATGGCACACACAAATTTATGGGAAACATGAAAAACAGTGCTAAGAGGAAAGTTCATAGCACTAAGTACCTCCATAAAGAAATTAGAAAGTTCTCATACCAGTACCTTATAATCAGGTATGGAGGAAGAGACAGGAGAGAAACACTGAGAGCCAGCAGAATGAATAGAAATATGCAACTATAAGGGGTGTACAGTGGGGGGACCTGCTAGAAAGTTCTAGAGACCTGGAAGGTGACCGACTATCAGGACTCAAAGGGAGGGACCTTAGATGAAATGCCCAACAGTGTGGGGAGAGAATTTGTAGAGTCTACATCCAGTAGAAAAACAAGGCATCAAGTGGAGGGATGGGGTTGTCATTCTACAGTCAAAAACTCTGACCCAGAATTGTTCCTGTCTAAAAGAATTGCAGGGACAAGAATGGAGAAGAGAATGAGGGGAAGGAGGCCCAACTTGGGATCCATCACAAGGGTAGACTCCAAGGCCTGACACTATTACTGATGCTATGGTGTGCTTACAGAAAGGAGCCTAGCGTGGCTATCTTTTGAGAAGCCCAAAACATAGCTGACTGAGACAGATGAGAATACTTATACCAAACAATTGGACTGAAGTCAAAGACCCTTGTGGTTGAACTATGGAAAGGCTGGAAGAAGATGAAGAGGAGGGCAACCCCATAGGAAGACCAGCAGTCTCAACTAACCCTGACCTGTGAGATCCCTCAGACACTGAGCCACCAACCAAGCAACATATATAAGTTGGTCTGAGGCCCCCAACACATATACATACATCAGAGGACTGCCTGGTCTGGCTTCAGTGGGAGATGTGCCTAACCCTTGAGAGAGATCAGGCCTCAGGGAGTGGGGAGACCTAGTGAGAGGAATAACCTCTTGGAGAAAAAATGGAAAATGACCATATTGTAAAATTTAAAAAAAAGTACACCTAAAGGCTCTAGAAAAAAAGAAGCAGATATGTGAAAGAAGAGTAGAAGGCAGGAAATAAAGGCAGGGCCAAAAGTTAGAAACAAAGAAAACAATAAGAAGAATCAACAAAACTAAGAGAAATTAGGAACTTGTTTCTTGAGAAAATTAACAAGATAGACAAATGTTTAGCCAAAGTAACCAAGAGACAGAGAGACAGTATCTAAGTAAACAAAATCAGAAATGATAAGTGAGATATAACAATAGACACTGAGGATATTCAAAGAATTATTAGGTCTTATTTCAAAATTTGTCTCCACAAATAATGATATGGGCAATTTTATAGAAAGATATCACTTACCAAAGTTAAATCAAGATAATCTATAGTATTTAAACAGCCCTATAGCCACTAAAGAAATAGAACTAGTCATTAAAGTCTCCCAATCAAAAAAAGCCCAGGGCCAGATGGTTTTAGTGAAGAGTTCTGTCCGACTTTCAAATAAAGGCTAATACCAATACTCCTCAAACTATTTCACAAACTAGAAACAGATGGAACACTGCCAAATTCATTCTATGAGGGCACTGTCACACTGATAACTAAACCACACAAAGACTCAACAAAGAAAGAGAACAGTTAATAAATGGGAACGCATGAAACTGCAAAGCTTCTGTAAGGCGAAAGACATTGTTGATGGAGACATATTGGCAGACTACAGATTGGGAAACAGTCATCACGAAACCCTACATCTTACAGATGGCTAATGGCCAATATTTACAAAGAAGTGAAAAAGCTAGACACCAACAGCCCAAATAGCCCAAATTAAATATGGTGTAGGGAGCTAAACAGTGAATTCTCAACAGAGGTGTCTCAAATGGTAGAAAGGCACTTAATGAAATGTCCAAAGTCCTAAGACATCAGGGAAATGTAAACCCAAACAACTCTGAGGTTCCATTTTATATCTACCAGCATGCTGGCAAGGATGTGGAGTAAGAGGGATATTTTTTCATTGCAGGTGGGAGTATAAACTTTGACAACCACTTTGGAAATCAGTTTGGTGGTTTCTGAGACCTAGCTTCACAAATACTTGAAGTTCCAAGATGGGGGGATACCCAGGTGGTCCCACCAACTCAGAGGAGAAGAGGGGATGGAGAAGGATTGTGAGGGGGTGATCAGGAGGGGAGCAGTGAGCTTAATATAAAGTGAATAAGTAAAAAGTAAAATTAAATTTGAAAGAAGAATATACTTAGGGGTTAGGCTGGTTTAATAAAGTGGTGTTTGTAGGAGCTCCTTCAAGACCTATGAATTCAGTAGCCTTGGGTGATGAGCCATATTTCTACTACAAGGCATGATTTTCTTCCTATTCAGTGAGTCTTCAGTTCAACTAGAGACCTATTGGCTACTGCCAATGTATGTGTAGCAGTACTGTTCCCTTGGGTTTAGTGTGTCATGCTAGTGACAGCTGTGGTTTGCAAGCTTTGTAGGACTATTGGTGGCTCTCCTGCTTTGGAAATCTGCATGACACCTTCTGGTATCATGAGAGCTAGTCCTCATGGTGCAGGTGATCAAAAAACTTCCAGCTCAAGGTCTCTGGAACCTGTTTCTGAAGTACATAGCTTCCAACTTAAGAGGGTGAACCAGAGACAGTAGCAATAGGCTATAATTTTGGGAGAATCTCTTGGAAAATTTTTATCAACAACTCAAAAATGACTTCTTATTCCTGGTACTGAGGTTTTTGTTAAGTGGCCTTTGACTCTTTGAAGAAGCACTGTCATTCCAGATAAGGACATTTTAGCTAATATATATTAGGTATAATATTTCATATTATATTGTATTTTATATGTTTAGTTAATAAATATTTAAATATATATTTAGTTAACATATTATTTATATATTATATATATGTATATATACATACACACACATGCACGCGCGCACACACACACACACCCTGGGGATATCCTGCTGAGTTAAAATGTCAGATGAGGTCCCTACAGCTCAGCAAGATGCCTCTTTCTCTAAACCATGCACTGGTAAATCATGGACCTCACATTTAGAAGAGAAAATAAGTGGAGGTAATTTTTTGCACCTTTCATTTGCTGTCAATTATACTTGCATGAATGTGCTGGCATTTTCTAATCTGATACGTCATGCCTGCTCTTGCCAGTGAGCAAACTGCTCCCACAGTGCGAATTAGAGCTTGAGAGACATCTCCTCTCTGTCCATTGGGACGTCATTTAGCACATTGAAGTGGCAGTTTATTAAATAGTTCCCCCGTGGACTGGAAGGAAGAATATTTCTCCTGAACATCACCGGCTGTTTCTTCTGAGTAATGATTTGATAAGTGCTGACTCATTCTCCTTACCTCTACTAAATGGATCAACTTTTCATAAAAACTCACAGTGAGTATTTTCTATAAGTTGTAATCAATTATGTAAACTCTAAAAACTAATTACTTTAGGTCATTTACATTATTTATTGTTAATTAGGATACTAAGTCAATATTGAGTAATTTATTACTTTTCAAAAAATAATCTAGGAATTCATGAAAATTTTAGATCAATATTAAATTTCAATAACACTCATTCCAAAAGCTCTAAAGTAATTCACACTTTCATTTCAAATATGGCATATGAAGTCCTCATTAACTGATATTATTAGAGCAAGCCATTTTTAGCTGAAACTAATTTGTTAATTACACAAGAATAAGTAATAAATTTACTGACAAATTATTCATTGCTTCATGTTTTAGACTGAATACTAGCATCATATTTAATTTTAATATATCCATTCCATAAAGGTAAACTTACAAATTTAGCATGTCGTTTATACAGGCCAACATCACACTAACTGATATTGATGACAGAAGATTTTTGAATCTGTAGTGAATCCAGAGAAGAAACATTTTTAAATAACAAGGAAATTTTAATTTCTTTCTTTCTTTTTTTTTTAAAGAATTTATTTATTTATTTTGTGTAAGTACACTGTAGCTGTCTTCAGACACCCATATGAGGGCATCAGATCTCATTATGGATGGTTGTGAGCCACCATGTGGTTGCTGGGATTTGAACTCATGACCTCTGGAAGAGCAGTCAGTGCTCTTAACCACTGAGCCATCTCACCAGCCCCCAAAATTTTAATTTCTATGTAAAAATAAAGAGACTGTCTGCAGTAAGAGAGAATAAGTATATGGAAGGTAGATGATAGTCCTAGATTATAGATGATACTTGTGATAGATAGGTGATATATGGATAGATAAATGATAGGTAGATAAATGATAGATAGATGATAGATACAGATATAAATAGATAGATAGATGATTGATAGATGATAGATAGATAGATAGATAGATAGATAGATAGATAGATAGATAGATGATAAATATATTATAGATGGTCAATTTTTCAGTTGACCTGTTTTGATCTTGTCTGCTGGACCTGGGATCTGAGGATCTGAAAGAATGAAGCATACAACAGTCTGGTGAAGTGAACACTTCCATTTCAGCATTCTTTATACACAAATGCCAGGAAGCACATACTAAATATTAAGAGAACAGTTCTTTCTCAGTTCTTTCTCAGGACAGACTAATTTAAACATAGTTGACTATCATGTAGTATAGCTTATACTACATGTAAGCATGAAAGCAAGAAAGCATGAAAGCAAGGCAGAAGCCTTATCCAGATTCAGCATACACTGACCAGATTGGGTTATAAGCTATGTTCTGATATCCAACAAAAACATGTCTTATAAACCGAATGTTAATTCAGTGTTGTTTACAAGAGGCACAAAATCAAATCCAAGAACAATCCAAGGAACAAAGTACACCTGAGGTACAAGGCACTCTGCATTTTTTCTTCTCAGAGTTTGCAATGTATTGTTCACCATGGCTCATTCTTTTAACCATATTACCACAATGGATGATAAAAGTAAATAGGACAGTAGAGAAAGATACACTAGAAGATATATAAAAGATAGATAATAGATCAATGATAAAGAGGTAAGCCAAGAGAAAGGGGAAAGTTTTATGAAATCCCTAGTGGTAATTTCCATATCACATTATAGCCAGTCGTTTTGGGTGTCCCATTGCTATCATTTGTATCTTAAATATCTTCTAGTGACCACATGTTAAATGTTTGGTCCTCTGTTCTTACCATTATTGGTACAAAAGAGATATATTAAAATGTGTAGCCCAGTTGAAGGAAGTTGGTGACTGAAACCTTACACTTGATGCGAATGTTGGAACCTCAGTTCACTACTCTTTCCACTCATTAGTGCTCAGAGATCATGATGTGAGCAGCTTCCAGGGACACATGCTGCCAACATTATTTACTGCTTTATCATCAAGGAGAATGATCAACCAAGCATGGAATTAAACCTCTAAAAGAAGCCCAAATAGGATATTTATCCCTGCAATTAAATTAGCTCCCATTTCACATTTAGTTACAGTGACAGAATGATGCCTTACATGAAGACCTGGTAATGGAAAGCTGGTTGCTGGAGTTATTATGCTGCATGACATGGAAGAATCTTTGTACCGGACCAGCAGGAGTTTGGGCAGTTTGGAGAGGTAGGTTAGAAGCAATTCAACTCAACACACTGAAAGGCAAACTTAATATACAATTATGCTGGACATTATGATACTAGAGATGGCAAGAATGCAAACAGGCTTCAGAATATGGTGATCTTGGATATTTGACCAAGGGATGTCCTTTTCATTCCATGGCAGAATTACAACTAAATTGTTATAGTGTCTGAGACATCATGAAAGCTGGGTTTTAAGGTGATATACTGATTAATCTAGAGGATGAAATTTCAAATAGCAGTGCACTCAACCTGTTGCCAAGAATGTATGCATTGATGTCTGTGTTTAGCTTGATTTATAGAAAGAAACAAGATTAAAAATAAGCAGAGGAAAGACACTTGGAAATGTTGTTTGGCCAGAAAAGAAACATGTAGATGTTTTAGCCCCACTAAAAGAAGCCTAGATTTCTACAAAATGACACAAGAAAAATTTCAGGGCATGTCATAGAAGAGTTAGTCAATATCTATCATTGGTTTAAAAAGTCTGAAGTATAAATTTGTTTAAAAAGCTCACAAAGGAAGAGAAGAGTCTGATATAAAGTCCTGAGGCACCCTGGTTATCCAGGCTCTGCTGCAATGTGTAGGTACTGAGAGGTACCCACTGGATTCAGCATTACATTTGTGGCATTACCTCTGTAGATATGCAGATGTGGTGGTTACAAAGTGACTGAACTGTCCACTGATATTCTAAGGATAGTTGTGAGGCCACACTGTGTGCTATCTTCCAAGTTGCAAGCATCCAATGATGAAATAGCATGTGAAGCTCTGAGGTTGAAGTCGATCTGCAAGGAAGAACCAGGATGTTGTTTGTGTGTGGAGCACAGAGAACTGTGGAAGGGAGTTAGGGGCAAGGAACAGAACCATCCCAGGGAAAGGCATGTGGTGTGCAGTAGGCAAGGTTTCGATGTGGGCCTCTCAAAGGCTTTGGGGCTTACGATGAGTCACAGCAGGATCGCACCTGGTGTTCAGGATGGCAGGCTTAAGAAGATCTGGATTGGACGGCTGCTCTGCTGTGATTCTGATTCCACCATATCATCCCCGGACTGCACCTTTGTGAATGTCGATATAAACCCCATATAGCCATTTCTTGAAAGTGTGTGATTGATTATTGGTTTCCACAGAGGCTCACAGCCATTTAACAGGAGACTTCGAATTTAAACATTTGATAAATGCATAAAGCGATAAGACTTGAGGAATACAAGAGACAGACTACAAACATTTGTGTATTGTAAAATTCTCACGAGCCTGTGGAGCAGGTGGAGTGGGGAAACACTATATCCAGGTCATAGTGATCCCTAAAGACTATATATTAAAAGCTCATTTAGAAGCTCATGGTTTTGCTGGGAGGTGGAAAATGTATAAGAAAGAAATGAAAAAAATCACAGTTGTAAGGGAAGAACGCCCCTGCTAAGCAGCACTTCTAAAGAGCTTATGGAGACATAATCATAGAGAAAACGTACAGGAATCTTGAATCAGGACATAAAGCTATCTGAATTTACATACCATATGATCAGCCATAGAGAAAATTTGAAAGAATTTCTGTAAAGTTCCTGGATTCAGTAAACAATTATGGTAAATGAGTGGGCTAACTTTGATATAAAGTCCATAACTATCTTATACTAGCAACAGAGAACTGAAAGTGATGACATATGGCCATTGGTTTCAGCACACTCTCGTTGACTTCAGCACACCCTCTGCCTCAGTTAACATGTGTTGCTATAAATCTAATGAAGCATGTATAAAACATGCATGTATGTATACATATATAATTGCCAATCAAAGATACAAATGTAACAAAAACACTTTTTATCATTTGCATGTGCCTAAAAAGCAACTAACAAGTAACTGTTTGTTACTTGTCTGAGTAGCAAAATGGTTAATGTGGTTGCTTCTGTAACTTATGCATAGCATGACTGAAATAGCATATGCATAAAAGATAATCGGGGAAGAAATAATTAAAAAACAAGTTAGTAAAGTACATTATAGGAGAACTAAAATAATAACTGACATGTCACAGTCATGGTTTGAAAAATGTAATATTGATGTTATTTTCTCCAATTAATTTAAAACTCTGACATGGCAAGTGTCCAGGCAAAGCCAACTGCCATGTATGACAATGTGTATGGAAACTAAGCAGTCAGAATATTTAACCCAATGTTTAGACAGATGAAAGGAGTTGGTATTCTTATTCTACTTGGCTTCAACACACTACAAGCTCACTTGAACAAAGATATGTAATATTGGGAAATACTGTCCAATAACTAAGGCAGGAGGAGAAGATGAAAATAGACACAGGTGGAAGCAAAACTGGGATTTTCAACATAGATGATGAAATAACTGGACATCAACTTGAAATACTAAGTGAGAAATTGACAATGAATTTACATCATTCATTAATTAATTAATGGGCTGAGGCAGGAAATAGGAAGTGGGCATTCCACTAGGGAAAGAGGAACTCTGGGATAGAATCAAGCAAGAGAAGAGGTTTATCCTAACTCAGAGGAGACAAACACATGACACCGAGGAGAGTTAACCAGCCACATGTCACTTGTAGAACAGAAGAAATGGTTTCATTAGTTATGAGCTAGTAGGGGAACAAGCCCAAGCTTATGGCCTAGGCATTTATTCTCTGAGTCCTTATTTCATGAGCTGGGGCATGGGTGGAAAAGCCCACCATTACAGTGCATGATTCTGTGTTTATTTGTCTTAGTTTGTGACAGTGTGTCCCTCATGCTTGCATGAGTTTCTCACTTTGATCCCAATAGCAAGTTTTCTACCTCATCCACATTTGAATTTTAATTATTTTCAAAGTCTCACAAAGTCACTCTAATCTGCTGTAGTTTTCCATTTTGTTATGTTTTATGAGGAATCAACCACTGAACTATCTTCATTTGGTATCTCATTCATACCACCTTCAATATGTGACCTGTTAGGTGGGATATTGCCTTGTTTGTAGCATAGGTAGTGAATGACACTTGAGAATCCATGCATTCAGAAGACAACTGAATATAAGCCTAGTAAGCTACACAAAGTGACAATGTGATTCCTCTTAGGTACAATGCCCAAGGCAGACTCAAACCCATATAATAACAAAATACAATAAACTAGATAAGAAGTAAACTGCCATTCAAATAACATTGTCCGGTAAAATTTAAAAATGAACGAACAAACAAACAAGATTGGAAAAATATGTGCAGAGCTTACAAGAATAAAAAGACTATTGTCTAAATATAAAGTGGCCCCTTAAAACTCAACATGAAGACAATGAACAATTTAATTCAAACATAGGCCTAAGAGCCAAGCAGACTTCTCAGCCAAAAAAACAAAAAACAAAAAACAAAAAAAAACAACAAACAAATAAACAAACAAAAAACCAAAAACCCACAGACTGCAGGTGAGCAGGAACAAAAAGGTTGACCTAAGATGCCCTAGGAAAATTCACATTATAACTCCGGGAAATCAGTAATGGACACTTCCTGAAAAGGTGGATTTAGAACAGGACATCAACACATAATGGCAGCAGGCCTTCCCATTTACTGTTCAGGGGATTCTACACAAAATGCAGCTTGATAATTAATTGATTTTAATTAGTTTACTGAAAAAATACTATCCTTACAATAAACCCAAGGAACTCTCATCTTCCATACCTGAGAAGCACACAGCTTGAAGTGGCTTCATTGGAACTCAATTGTCAAAGGATAGGAGTAGCCAAAACATCCTTCAGGGTGGGAGTGGCTTCAGCAAATGAGATACAAAGCCACCCAAAGACAAGGAGGGGCTGTGAATGAATCGAACAGTAAAGGAAGCTACAAAGCAAAACAGAATGCGAGGTGAATTCATCCTTATGAACTGCAAATGGCACCGCTGTGGTGACCAGAGAGGACAAATCGCTATCAGAAGTAGGGTAGCAATATCAAGCACCAGGAAACAAGGATTTTACAGAACAGTGGGGCTAGTCTTTATGAGACTTCAGTGGCAGCTATTTACCAGTGTCTACCTGCTACAACCATAGCTTGTATGCCATGGATGAATACATGTCAGTTTGTCAGCACAAATTCATCGAGCATCACAGGAGTCCCACACAGACACAGGATGTTCTGTCAGTCATGGTTTGCATGGTTGGTCCACGGGCTGACAAAACAGACATGCATATATTTTTACTCTTCTTTGCTGTGACTACGAATTACTTCATTTAATTTTATTAATTGAAAGCTGTCAGAGAAATACCATTAGATTAGAAAGATTATTTTAATGCTAAATTTTAAGGACAAACAATTAATATAAAAAAAAACAGATGGGGGATATTCTTTGTGATGATATGAGTCTAACCAACCCGCAGCTTGTCATATTTTAATCATTATATACCACGTTCTTAGAGTGGGCTATGTTACAAAGCACATTCCCAGTTAGCAAACCTGTCTAAAATGAGGTCACATTTGCAGTCTCACCTAGGTAAGCAGAGTTTCTCTCCCAAAACTAAAATAAAAGAGGAAATGGCCAGATCTGAGTAGAATACCATGCTGAAAGTATAAAATTCTACTTTTGAAAAAAGCATATTCACTTGGTTCTAATCACCCTGGAGACTATAATTTCTTGGCAGATATTATATTTTATGTGTTTTATTTCTTTTCAAATAAGTATATGGAATTAACAGTTAATATTTCAAGAAGCTGGCTTTTAGTGAGCTTTCTTGTTGCCTTTATGTCATAATATAATTCCAAGTATTAAATAAAGAAATAAAGTTATTAATTCAATGCACATATCAACAGTTCTTTTCCGTGTAAGAGCTATTCCTAACAGAATTTTATACATGTAGTCTTACACACACACACACACACACACACACACACAGACAGACACACACACACACACTGATCTTATAAACACATATTCAAAACCTGGTCTTGTGACTGAGGTTTTGAACTTGTATTTGAGTTTTTAAATAAGCACTGTCTATATTCATTTTCCTAAATTTCCACTGTAAGGTTCCTGATTTATTTCTTCATAATTAGAAACAATTTTATTATTAAAATTCTAAATATTGAAATACATACTATCATCATTTTTCTGCATTTAGTGTATGTTGATTTATTTTGCTGTTAACACTACACTTGTTTACCCTTCCTTTTAGTTTCCCTGACACCTTTGAACAAATTTCACAATCTGCATGTAAAAAATATATACTTGTACCCAATTTCTACCCTTTATTTGATTTAGTGTTTGTACAATTGAGTATCTAGGCAACAACTATGTCCCCTGGCACCAAATAAAATGCAGAAGATAATGGTTTTGCATGATTATTATATCCAGGGATTTGTATCATTTACATATACTGCAGATAGTGCATGTTACAATCCTGTGGCAGTGCTATCTTGTGTTCTGATGTGTTTGGCTTTGGATGTGCAAGGATGTGAAATTTATTCCTGACCAGAGTACCCTGTGAATGCTCATGTGTTTCTGAAGTACATTTACTTTTTCCCTCTGCCAAATCATTCTTAAACTGGCTTCCTATATGAGGGGAGCCAACAGAAGGCGGCTATCATCCTTGCAGCCATCTTGAGCCATATACCCTCACAAGAGACTTGTTTACAATAGCCTACAACAGCTGAGCACACTCTGATAACATCTTGTTTTAGATACCCAGGGTTTTCCCTTGGGTGTGTGAGACTTAAAGGTGTGACTTAAAGGTGTAATTTAGAAATAAGACTTAAAGGCGTGGCTTAGAAGTGAGACATATAAAAGGTGACAGGCAGACAGAAGAAAATATTTAGACACTTGTACTTGGATGAGACTTGAGACTAGAACTTGGAACTTGGAACTTGGAGGCACTAGGGACTAGGAACTAGGGACTAGGAACTCAAGACTTGGGACTTGGACTAGGAAGAGAGACTGAAGAATACACAGGATTGAATCACACTCTGTCTGGTCTCCATTCCTCGAGTCTGCCCTAACTCTCTCTCTTGCTGAACCCCTACTTGTGAACTGGAGCAGCTTGGGGCAGTGCAGGCTCTAACAATTTAGCCCCAAGGCTTCTTGCAGTGTGGGTTCCAACATTGACAGAGCAGTCCGTGACATTTTGGCCCCCAAACGTGGGGCAGCTTGGGCCACAACACCTATACCCATTATATTAATGCAAAGCAGGTGTCCATTCTTTCACTGAGGCTGAAGGCATGCTGAAAAAAAATTCCTGCAATGTCACTGGAGAAGCAGAAAACACTGTCTTTTTATTTGAATGAGTTTCATGTGTTTATTCTTAAATTTGGTGTAGCTGAATTGTCCCAGGTACACATGTGTCTGGGCTGATTACAAATAGTTGTCAGACTGCTTGAAACTTTATCATTTTGACATGGGTTATGTACCTTCCACTTCTTTATGTAGAAGCACAAACAAAATTCATAAAAACAAGTGAGATCCATTTTAGAAAGGGCATTGGCAGGATATATTCTGTTATAGAATCATTGGTTTGGCGTTTATTTGAAAATAGTTAAAGTGCATATTAAAAACACTTTATCAAACCCAAGAAATATATGATGTGTTGAACCTTGCTGACCTTTTTAAAATTCTCCATCTCAGTTGGCCAGTCATCTCAGTCCCTGCAACAAGTCACTGGACATTTTAATAAGAGGAGAAAGGAGTAGGCAGCCTCTTTGGAAACCTTGCTTCGAATACTGAAAAGGTCAACAGACTACAGTGGGGGAATGTAAAAAGGAGACAATTGCAATCTGATACCTTGATTTCATCAGGATGGTTTTGCACAAGTTGAAAATATCACAACATGAAGTCAGTTTCCAGGAGGAAAAGAAGACCTGCTGGCACTAACTGAACCCAGCAGTCACATGGCATTAGTTTATCGTCTCAACTTTTAGGATAGAAAATATCTAATCAGGATATCTGCATTCCAGATACTACAGGAAAGAAGGCAACATGATTTGGTGGTTTTGCATTCTTTGGGGATTCTTAGGGTTGTAGGGAATCTGAGAATGTCTAGTGCTAATTTTTTGTGTGTTTTATACAGAACAAGGGGTTGCTCTGTGACTTGGTGTGTCCAGGCCATGTATGCTAAATAAGCAATAGTAAATTTAGTGTAGTTAAAATGTGTCCAGTCAGAATGTTTTTCAGGCCATACATCATAACTATGAATTAATTTCTGTAATGTCACTTTCAAATCCAGTACATTTCTCCCACTTATATTTTTAAGGTTCACATTTTAGAAGTTGATATATTGGGCAAGACGTCTGAATATTATGTGTAATAGAGTACAATGGAGCATTAGCAAAGAGTGAACAAAAGAAGGGGAAGGTGGAGCGACTATAGAACCAAACCCTGATCACCTGCGGAGTGAGTTTAGTCACACTCTGAGCTATTGTGCAACTTTCTAAACATTAGAAGGATAATGTTATCTTTCAGATCAAATCTTTCCATGACTCCTTAGAGCCTCCAGCCTTTAGAAATCTGTGAAAAATCCTAAACAACCCAGGTTTTGCAAGCAACACCTTCTCTGCCTAGAATAGACCACTCTGAAGTTGAAGCAGAAAAGCAATTGCAGGCAATCTGCGAACAAATGCGGTGTCTCTATGACAATAAAGCTCCCAGTCAAAAAAAGAAAAAAGAAAAGAAAAAAAAAAGAAAAAAAAGCAGAAAATGTCTGGATTTAACACACACAGTGATTTAAAACGCTGAAGTTTAAAAAGAATCCTCAGTGACCTGCCTGCAGCCCTTGTAATGGTCCACATGCTTTTCCCGCCTATGTTCCACAATGTCAACCCTTCTGCAGCTCTATACCCTAACTGCAGAGACAAAGAATATTAATAGTTCTTTCGGCCAATCAGATGACATTATGCTCTGTGACTTTCCACAAGCTGGCGACTGCTTCCCGGTGTCCCGTGAATCCTGGATCGAGCAGAACACTTGTATGAGTGGTGACCGGCAAACACTTCCATTAACATTCTTGGCACTTACTGATGAGCTAATGCCCTTCTCCTGTGACTCTGTGGTAAATATAGAAAGAAAACTTATCTATAATTCTCACTACCAACTGTGTAAAACCTTGCTTAAAAATTAAAGTCACTTACTTTCTTTTTGAGCAAAATAAGGTTTATTCAATAAATATAAGGACATTTTTGGCAAAGGTAGAAAAATCACATGTGCAACTGTTTACCACTTGAGTTGCATCCTAAAACAAGGTGAGTCGTGAGTGCTCGTGATGAACGCTTTTAAATTTTAAGGTTAAAATAATGACTTCAAGGAGACAGCAGGTAAGTCAAGTTGGAAGCCATGACCAAACAAACAAACAAACAAACACAAGAAAACACAAACACAAAAAATGAAAAGAAGGAGGAAGGAAGGGAGGGAGGGAGGGAGGGAGGGAGGGAGGGAGGGAGGGAGGGAGGGAGGGAGGAAAAACAGTAGAAGAGAGAGCTGGAATTCAAATTCCAGGGAGGAAATCAGTAACATGATCGTCAGTCTGTGACATTCAGGTCTTTGAGTGTAACACCTAAAGTGAAGCAAGAGCTTCTGGTTATATCCTTGGAACAAGCCTTTGTGCCTTTCCCAATTCAATAGCAGATTTTTTCCATCTTTTTTCTTTTCTCTTTCTCTCTCTCTCTCTCTCTCTCTCTCTCTCTCTCTCTCTTTCTTTCTTTCTTTCTTTCTTTCTCTTTTTCCATCCTGATCACAACTCCCCTTCTTCCTCTTCTCCCAGACCTACCCTCACAAACCACTTCTGTCTAAAGTGAAGCAAGAGCTTCTGGTTATATCCTTCTGTCATTACCCCTCCCCCTCTCTTCAGAGAAGCCCTCCCCATGGGACCAAGACCCCCAGCACACCAAATTGCAGCAGGACTAAGCACATCATCTCCCACTGAGGCCATTCAAAGCAGCCCAGCTAAGGGAAGGGTATATAAAGGCAGGCAACATGTGGGTCTATCTCCTCACAATTGGAGATGTTTTTCATCTTAATGGGGTTATCTTGAAGACAGCAGCAGCAATGGTCGAAAGCTCCTACATGACAGAAAGTCACTTTGTGGAATTCCATTTTATTAAGATGCTTCTCTATCGGTTCACATGAATGCATGAGTGTGTGTGTGTGTGTGTGTGTGTGTGTGTGTGTGTGTGTGTGTGTGTGTTTGGTGTGTATATGTATATTATATGCACAGGCACTGTGTAGGTGTTATGCCTATGCACAAGCTTAAAGGCATCAAGTGTCCTGTTCTACCACTGACTACCTTGTTCCTCTGAGACCATGTAGAACCTGGCCATAGGCTAGTAACCATAGAGACACAGGGCTTCTGTTTCTGCCTACCTGCACTACTAGGGTTATGGGAACATTTAACTTGCGCCTTGGATAGTTCAACTCAGATCCTGATACATGCACGATAACCTCTCTCAGCTTCCGAGCCCCATCTCCATCCCCTCTACTGGGTTCTTAGATGAAGTAGCCCCCGAACAAAACCGCTGCACAGTTTAAATCGTTTAGGATACACATTTTAGTTTCTTACTTTTTAAATTCTAAATTGAAAGCATAAAAACTGATACTTTAAATTGTAGGGTTTTTTTTTTTGGTGGGGGAGGGGATTTTAACAGAGTTCTGAGCTCTGGCTTAAGAGGAGCTCAGAAAGGATAAGATACAGCCAGGAGTATGAGTTTCTCAACCAAAAGTCACCTTGAAAATACTAAAACTGGTGTATTTAGAATTTGCTTTTTGCTGAGCCATAACAATCTGTGTATATGCAACTCCTGAGAAAACAACAAATCAAAGAAGAAAATGCCAGTTGGCCAAATGTTGAAATGTGTGGAGTGAGAAGCAAATGAGTGATGTGCTCCCATTCTGTGAGCTATGCAATGTCTTACAGTTTCTATTGCTGTAATAAAGAGCCATAAACAAAAGCCATTTGGAGAGAAATAGGTTCATTTCAGCTTATAATCTGACCACACCACCTGTGGAGCTGTGTGAAACTCAGGGCATGAACTCAGGCAGGAAACATGAGGCAGGAGCTATTGCAGAGTCCATGATGGGGTGCTGCTTACTGGCTTACTCGTTGTAGCTTGCTAAGTCTGCCTTCTTATACAGTTCAGTACCACTTGCCCAGGAATGGCACTGAGCACACTGAACTGAGCTCTCCAGCATAAATCACTTGTTAATAGAATGTTCCACAGGCTTGATTACAGCCTCATCTTCTGAAGGGATGTTCTCAAGTGAGGTTTCCTCCTCAGAGAATAACTACTTGGATAAACTGCATGCAAAACACCCAGCCAGGGAAATTTGCTGATATGTAGATGCACTTTGCAAGGGATGAAGGTGACATTACATCCATATGAAAGGCATGAGATGAGAGGCTTGTAAAGGTTATTGATTATTGGTTACTGTTCTGAATTGTCATCATCAGGTGATATACAGAAGTATCCTGTCTAACACATGAGTTGTCATGGTCTTGTTCACTTTCTCTGAGTTTCAGTTTCCCAAACTGCATACGTAAATAACAAAAGAATAATGACTTTTATATTTATTTCTTAAATTAATAAGAATATAATATAAATAGTATCCATAGTGAAATATATCTGTCTGTTCTCTAAATAATCTACTATTTACTTTGTTCTTTTCACATGAGAAAATAGAGAATCTGGTGCTGTCATACTCAGCCCTTCCCTGGCTCCTTTTTCTGGGTGAGTCTACTTAAGACAAAGTCTCTCTGGGGCTTCAGCTTCTGCTTTCATAATATGATCAAAGGTAAAATTATCTTTATAAGAGATGACTGAAACAAAAGACAATGTGAAAATCACTTGGTAAAAGCTAATTGCACACTGCAGAGAGCACTGTTTTCATCTCCTCAGATGAGATGGCTATCTCACTCAAAACTGATTATAGTCTTGATGGCTTGTGTACACATAGCTCTGTTGTCTTTATTCTTGTACCTCAGCCATCTTAGGGAAAGAAGAGGGTGCCGATAAAGCTGAGCACAGCCCAGAAGATCCTCTAGACCTGAGTCATGGCTTTAGTACCTGAAATGTCAGAACTTTTTGTTTGCAGTATGAGCTGAAGTGGTTCTTGCCTCTATACAAGCAGACTAAGGCACACGCTTTCAGTTCACCGGATCACATAGAAATTTCTGGACTATATTTGGACATCCTCCTTAATTTGAAGATGGAAAAAGCTCAGATTTGAAAAGAAAAGTTCAAATCCTGTGAAAACCACTCTTCACATGGCCTTTTTGTTGTGATTCCCCAGGAAAGGCAGTGAATCCTCAGCAAAGCAGGGACAGGCTCCTTCTGAGGCAGACTGGCAGAGAAATAATCACCAAAGTTCGTACATATTATTGAGTGCTTCATAATGCAACGATAAAAATTCCATGAACCTATTTGAGGTAATTCTAAAGCAAGAACCACGTGCGACCTAACAGGAGCTGTGATAACAGCTTCACTTGGCTAATGTGCTGTTTATGTATACAAAGTGCTTTGCAAATGGTAAGCAGCAAAGTCACCAACACAGGAGCTTCTCAAAGCATCTTAGTTTTCTAAAGCTATACTTATCTAAAATTGTGACAGAGCAGCGGGAGACACACGACAATGAAGCCCCTCAAAAAACAGCGAAGTCACAGCCAAATGTTAAAATAGAGAGATGGAATTTCTGAGGTAAAAAGAGGAAAAAATTGTGCTGGGAAATGGGAATACAGTAGTTTTATAGAGATTTGGAAGTTTAAATTATTCAAAGCTGGTACAATCCCAAGGAAAGCACGTGTCTACAGACCATCTGTTTGCTCCAAAAAGGAGTCTTTGGAGAATTATTCCAGCTGCCAGAGATTCAGGAAAGGGAACCAATCTCCAGTTTATCCGAATCATTACTTGCAAACAGGATCTCAGGAACAGCCTATCGTTGGGCTGTCTGGCTTGGTCTCCATGGAGAGTGATTCCTTGGAGAATTCACTAGCTGCAGAAAACATACAGGTAGAGAAATACTAGCTACAGCCTGTGAAGTATTTTCTGGCTGAGAGAAATGAGAACGCTCTAATGGCGAAAAGCATTTTGTAAGAAAAGTCACCCATGTTTCAATATGGTTTAAAATATATCTTCAGTAGTTTCTGGAGATGAACATGCTTCTGGTTGGGCTGCATCACATTTATGAAGTCATGCTTAGGACACACATTTCCATTTCCCTTAATCTACTAAAATGTAGAAACTAGTATTCACTGGCTAACTCAGATGCTGGAAAATTAGTTTAAAAAATTATTGATTCTATATTTTAATTTCCAAAAAAATATTAATAGTGCCACCAGCTAGGACAATAATAGACACATCCTCATGTTTAGACTTTGCTATCACAATGAACCACAAGCAAGTGGTCATTTGTTTCCTATAAACTAAAAAAATGTTCACCCCACCTTGTGATGCTGAGGACTTCAAAATATAATGAAGTGGATACACATGCTTCAAACTGAAATTAGAAGGGAATAGAAGCAATTCCAAAGACCTCATATGTAATATGTGGCTTACAACCAGGCAGAAGTGTGAGCATTGTAGACACCCTATGTTGAAAGGAAGATGGAATCATTCAGAGGTTGTAGAAGAGGAGAAATAGTTCCCAGAGATCTAATTTGAAGTGAGTCAATGAGGAAGCTAGTAATTTAGGAACACAAGCTGTGCATTGTTTGAGACTTGGGAAAATGTTTTCTTTTTTCCTTATAAAGTACAATGGAACAAATAAAAATAAATGGATGCACAGAGAAAGAAGTAGACAGATACCACTTTCTCAAGTCTGTCACCCCTGCCCAATGAAACATGAACTACATTTAATTTTGTGAGTCTAGATGTTTTCATTTTGTGAATTATGTTATTAGGAAATATTCATTATAGTCGAGGAGGAGGGAGAGAGACGGAGATAATATTCAAAGAACAGCAATTAACTGGGAATAAATTCATATTCACCAAAATTATTTGCTAATATACCAATCAAACAAATAAAAATATTAGACCTTAACTGATCTATAAAACCACACTCAGTTTAAGTAAGTTCTTCCGTGAAGACTTATGGGAGTTAAAATCAGTTTCTAAACCTTACACATAATATCAGTGATTCCATCAGCTTGTTGACATGGATTCCAAACATATGTGTTTGGTAGTAAAAACTACATCCATTTATAAATGTTTATGATTCAAGACATAAATATACATACATGACTAGCAAACATCTCATTTTATTCTGCACCACAGTTATATATTTATTCCATTTTTATATGAGAAAATGAGGACTTTCGTGGTTGAAATTCAAGATCAAATGTGAATCTTGAGATATAAAACAGTAGCACGGTTGAGTGAGTACGTTCCTGCCTGCTCCAACTGGCAGAGAGTACAAGACAAGATGGAGATGAGAAGTATCCTTGCATGTCTGATGAATGTCAAGTCTACACAAAGGAACCCTACCACACTTAGGCAACAGTATGCTCTTTGCATAAGGAAAACCATAAAGATGTGTAAAACTGTGAGTACCCACCAAAATGACACAGTTGAGAGGACTTACAAGAGGCCTATGGACTCCTAGAGACATGACAGTGCTTATATGTCAGCATGATGTCTATGAAGGTTTTCTAATTCACTTAACGGTGCTTAATGAGAATAAACCCTATCCATATTGCACAGTGGGTTGTTCAAAGCTATTCCATGCACAAGATCTTGTCAGATACTCTGTAATCAATGAATTTGTATCAAACTGGAATCATATGGGCTAAAAAAATGTATTTACCTTACTCTTTGACACAGTAAGAGTCTTAGTTCCTGTGTGATGAGAGAAAGACAAAGCAAGCATGAGAATCCATGCCCCTGGGATAGTGAGACCATACAGGAAAGGGATTTGTGTATAAGCTTGGAGATATATATATATATATATATATATATATATATATATATATATATATCTCCAAGCTTATATTGCTACATATTCACTCATCCACATATCCAGAAGTAATGGCTAGAAAATGGAAGATACATAGACTCTCAATGTTTGTCATTGTAATCCCTGCAAAATATGTTTGAGCTGTGTGCTACTAAAGCAGGCTTACTTAAGAGACACAGGAACAGCCACGAGAGAACACAGTATTGGTTTTTAAATTAGGAAAATCTTTAATATGCAAAGCTGAAATGGGCCCACTAGCATTTTACATACTAAGTTACACCATATTAATGATTTTCTTGAAAAAATGGGTTAAAGCAAAATATCACATGAGTAATAATTCATTTTCTAGAAATCATTATGTCAAACAAGTTGCAACAAAAGTTGGCTCTTACCACATCAATGTGAAAATTCACAACTCAAAAAAAAATGAAGTACCTACAATAAGCTTATCAGCCATCATAATGCCAAGCATAACCAAGAAAGTACAGAATTTGTCATTTGTCTAAGTATTTATTTCTATATGTTTTGCCTGCATATGTATATGTACGTGTATATCATATGGATAGTATATATTATATGAATAGTATATGTATATACATGCACACACACACACATCTGCTTGTGTGTGAGCACATGTGCACATGTGCATGTCCCATATATGTTGCCGATGGAGTCCACAAGAGAATATCCCATTTTTTCGCACCTGGAGTAACAGTCAATTGTCAGTCACCATGTAGTGTGTATGAACCAGTAAGTGTTTTTAACCACTAAGCAATCTTCCCATCCCTTAAAGAAAGAATTCTTGAAAATCACTTCATCCATCTTCAAAACTATAATGTATAAATTTTATATTATAGAAAGTAATCAGAAGAAATTTATTTTTGTGCTTCCAGTTTATAGCTACCTCCTATAACTAAATTATTATTATTATTATTTTACTTCAGATGGAACAAACCAGTTTTTCCATTGGTGAATGTTGACTTCTGGCCACCACTTTTAGAAGGAAATTGTGATTGTGATACAGGGACTTCAAACCTAACAAAAGAAATGTGACTTTATATAAGCTTGATGCAAAAGGAAGTCATTTGGCTACAAGGAAAGCATACACTGGATGGAAAAAGGGCATCCTACAATATGGAAATTCCCCTCCTGTCTCTGTACTTTTGAAATGCATGCTGCTCCTACAAACCACAAAGACAGTAACTCAGACACAATAGGTCTCAATTACCTTAAACCACTGAGGAAACTTCCAAAAACTTGTTTCTTCCAAGATAAGTAAAATTCCGTTTCATTTTCTAAGGATTTTCCAGTTCTACAGAAATATTAACACGTAGCATTTGCTTTCATTAGAATCATTAGATAAATGCCAATTTGGTGTTGGAAGAAAAGCAATTTCAGCTGAGCTGGAGTCAAGATGCCCTACTTAGTTATGTTAAAGAGAATCAGAAATCAATCCGCCTTCTATTAGGGCACAGCTGTTTTTTGAAATGTTTCTTTGATTTTCAAGAATCTATATTTTAAAGAGTTCTTATTGAGTATAATGGTGAACCCAGAAATTGATAGAAAAATAGTTTAAGTAAGCTGACTGCCACAGAAGAAAAATCCGGAATAGCAAGAAAGTGATTCTTTCTTTGGTCTGGTTAGGATCTTTAAGAGAGTCTTTTGTTACTCCCAAGTCTCACCAAGGAATTATTGTATCTTGATAATTTACACATCCAGGACAATCAGAAAATACCCCCCCAAAAAAAAAGTCAGTCACATATGTTGCCCTCAAAATCTCAGACCTGTAGCAAATTTTTATGTGAGTCTATACTCCTGAGTCATTAGCACAATAAAAGAATTAATTTACTGAGTGTAATGACTCAGTAACGGGCTTCAAACTGGCATTAAATAACTTCTTATGACCACTGTGTTTAACCTAGTAGGCCTTTTAGCACATAAGCAAAGGTTTCTGTCACTTGTGACTGACATGTAGATTGTCTCTTGCTGGGCCACTGAGAACAGGTGGATGCGCTGACATGGGAGTATACTTTTAAACTTTTATTTCTCTCAACTAATCAAGGAGAGAATCTGTATGGATGTCATGACACACGGTGTAATTAGAGGGATCTAGGCTATGCATGCATATGAAACTATTAGACCCTTGATATTTTCTCAAGCAATATAAGACTGAAAATCAGAGTGGATGCTCCAGTTTTAATACCATTGTCACCCCCACCCCAAAAGCTACATTATGTAACAATTCATTGTTTGTATCAAGGTCAGATACTAGAGAGATTTCATTGAAACTACCCTTTCTTCTGATAACCTGAGACTGTAAAAAAGGTTGCTTAACATTCATTGACAACTGAATCACCCTTAGCTACAACAGAAAATTTCTTAATAAAATGTATGCATGTGTAGGTCTATGAAAATGCTATGTGTGCTTTTTGATTAAACTGCTAGTGTGTGTGTGTGTGTGTGTGTGTGTATGTGTGCGTGTGTGTGTGTGTATGTGTGCGTGCGTGTGTGTGTGTGTGTATGTGTGCATGTGTGTGTGTGTATGTGTGCGTGTGTGTGTGTGTGTGTGTGTGTGTGTGTGTGTGTGTGTGTGTGTGTGTGTGTGTGTGTATGTATTTATTCTTTATTTAAATCTATTATACAGTCCAGTCATTATCCCCCTTATGGTCCATTCTCTGACAGTTCCTCATCCCATTCCTTCTCTTCCATCTTCAAGAGGATGTCCCCACAGCCCCCACCACACCCCCACATCCCACCAGGTCTCCCCATTCCCTGGGGCCTCAAGTCTCTCAAGAGTTAGGTGTATCTTCTCTCATTGAGGCCAGACCAGGCAGTCCTCTGCTGTATATGTGTCGAAGGGCCTCGGACCAGCTAGTGTATGTAGCCTGGTTGGTGACTCAGTGTCTGAGAGATCTTGGGGATCCAGGTTTGTTGAGACTGCTGGTATTTTTGTACTATAAAATAAATAATTTTCAGCTTTTTTCTGTGTTTTAGACATAGAATAAGTAACAGCAAGATCTTTCTTAAATGAATGGAACCATAAGTTCTGGAGCCTGGGAAATTCCTCCAAGCCCATTTGACTTCTAGCACTGGTTACCTGCACCCCCTCTTTCATCCCCATTTACAGTAGGGCAGTAAAGCATTAAGCAGACATTATGTAGATGGTGGATGGACACACTGAGACTTAAAATGTGGTTAACAAAGACCTTTAGAATCAGAATGGACATCTCACCATCCACCTGCATCCCAGTGATGCTCACAACAGGATGTGGACTAGCATCACATTACAGTGCACAGATCACTCAAAACTCATTGTGGGACAAGATTCAATCACTTCTTCTTCATGGATTTTAGAGGCTAAGTCTATAAAATAATGATTTTTCTATGAAATAACTCATGGGTGCTCTCAGCTCTCAAACCCTGGATTATGATAACAGTATATAAAACAATGTCTTCAAGTTTAATTTATCTGTTTTCATTCAAATTTATGACCTATGCAATGATCTATAGTTAGGTGTTAAGGCATGTACCACAAAACTTCACTCTTCAGGGCCTTTGTGGTGGACTTTCAGTTCTTTGTAAAGAAATACATAGCATAGGAGTCCCTAAGTTGTATCTACACGTTCAGTGCTGTGATTCACATCTAAGGCCACCCCTGAGGATTCTTGGGTGCCTTCAAGGTCTCTGTCTCATTCTGGAGATGCTCCCCAGCTTTCCATCCCTGTCAGGTGCAGATTTCTGTTCATTAGCATGACTGTCTGGTCATCTCTCCTGTCCCTCCCCACACCTGATCCTGAACCCTGCATTCCTCTCCCCATTCCTTTTCTCACCCAGGTCCCTTCCTCCAGCTGCCTCATGACTATTTTGTTTCCCCTTCTTTTTAAAAAAAAAAATTAATTGCTTTATTTATTTACATTCCCCTTCTAAGTGAGATTCAAGCATCCTCACTCGAGGCTTCCTTCTTGTTTACTTTCTTTGAGTCTATGGAGTATCCTGTATTTTATGGCTGATACCCACTTATAAGTGAGTATATACTATGCATGCCCTTTTGGGACTGGATTACCTAACCAATACAGGAAAGGATTCTGAGCCCAAAGAGAATAAGAACTCCACAGGAAAACCAAAAATCAACTATCCTGGACCCTTGGGGCTCTCAGAGACTGAACCACCAACCAAAGAACACACACTGGCTGAAACTAGGCCTTCCTGCACATATTTAGCAGATGTGCAGCTTGGTCTTCATGTGGATCCTGAACAACTAGAGCCCCAGGCTATTCTAAAAGCTGTCGCTTGTCCTTGGGATATGTTAATTTACTTGGACTACCTTATCTGGCCTCAGTGTAAGAGGACTCACCTAGTATCCCAAAGACTTGATGTGGCAGGATGAGAGGATACCCAGGTGGTCCCTACCCACTCAGAGGAGAAGGGGAAAGGAGGAGGGGTGAAGGATAGTGGGAGGGGATTTCCAGGGCAGTGAGCAGGATATAAAGTGAGTGAATAAATAAATAAATAAATAAATAAATAAATAAATAAATAAGGTACATTTAGAGAGAGAGAGAGAGAGAGAGAGAGAGAGAGAGAGAGAGAGAGAGAGAGGAAGCAAGAGGGAGAGAAATAGAAACACATAGAAAACATATCTGGGTCAACCACAGGGCTGCAAATTCAAACCAAGTGAAGAAATCAGGAGAATTCTAAGAGTTAGCACCAGTCTCTGTTAACAGCTGACTGTGCAAGAACTTCAGATGTGGCTGAAGAATTGGGTAATGTATTTTGCTGCATACAAATATTTTTCCTTTTTCTTCTTTGCTGCAAAATATGTTCACAGTTATAGCAGGGTAGTGATATCCACATAAAATCACACACACACACACACACAGAGAGAGAGAGAGAGAGAGAGAGAGGGGGGGGGGAGGGAGAGAGACAGAGACAGAGAGACAGACAGAGACAGAGAGAGACAAAGAGAGACAGAGAGACACACAGCGAGAGAATATCTAAGTATATACATTTAAAATATTGGATTGTTGCTTCCTATAGGGGTAAAAAAGCAAACAAGCAAAACACTCTGTTGTGAGTGTTAATTTTTTGTTCTATTTTATACTATATTAGCAGTCCGCATTTGCTCCAAATATTTAAGAGACATAAATATGTTATAGTTCATACTCAATCTCAATCACTAAGCAACAATTTAAACTGGGAGGCAAACATCTGATTGTGAAGAGAAAGGAAAGCGGAAGAGCCCACAAGTGATAAATTGGGAGCGGGTCTTCAATTTTATGCTTATCTTTCCTCATATAATCTGATAATAATAAGTGAATAGTAATCTTTATTTTCATTTATTTAAGAAGATTTAATTTGTAGATTCCTCAGTTTTACACACCTGATTATTGACAGATAAAATGAGCAAACCATCCTGCATCCTTTTTATTTGCTATCATCTCATGGAGAGCAAAGTACACTGAGGATAGAGGGAAACGCAAGGCAAGAGAGTTAAAAGCCCGTTTCACATAACACCAAGATGTGTGGATGTGGGTCAGTGTCAAAACAAGGAGTCACGTGCTGCTTTCAATTTATTCTGAAGTAAAGTTGCTGATTTTAAAATATTTTTTTAAAAAAGGCAGTCTAACCCAAACAGAGAGGGATGCATGCAGCCATTCTCTCACCTTGCTACAGCTTTGGCATTCAAGGAAGAGACTAGAACTGTGGAGAAAAGTTGTTTCAAATAGACACTAGGGTTAAGGATTCATTACAAAATAGGAACCACACTGTCTCCTGCTTAGGGTTGGTTGGGCAATAGCACTAATGTAAACTGTAAGCCCACCATGTAGCCATGGTGACAGTGGGTGCTATAAAAATGAGTTTTAATGTATGATGGGTATTGAACTTTAAAAATAAGTGGACAAGAGCTGCAAAGATGGCTCAGTGGTCTAGGGTTTGCTGGTTATATGAAACATTTGGTTATAAGAAACGAAATAAAGTTACACACACAGTAATGTAGATGAGCAACTCAAGATTAGTAGACAAGATGATATCACTCAGAGAAATGTCCTATAGACTACAAACTGCAATACAACTGGGAGGTGGGCCCTAGCAAAGCCACTACCTCCAGCGTGAATTATGAATTCAAGAATTGTCAATTGTCATTCATTTGGTTGTTCCAGATTTAACATGGAACAGAGTAAGACAGATTTTATAAGTAAATTTTCACCAATTTAGACAGAGGCCATAAAACTCCCAGTGTATGTGCTTGTATAAGAAAGGTCATGTTATATCTGTATAAGAAAGAGATAATGTATATTAGTTATGTTATTTGTTGGTGGCTATTGACTACAGCTCTGTCCCGGAATCTCCATCATTTTATTCCTGGGAGAAGTGAATAGATCATGTCTATAGTAAAACAGTCTCAAGTCACAGGCCAAACATGAAATGTTGCCATCTCAAATGTTGCTTTCTCTTTATTCTCATCCCAGAAAAATGCCACCTGATACTCTTGCATTGCATCAGCCAAAAATTTTGCTGCAAAGTGGGAATGTGCGATCAAGATAGACATGACCAGAGAAGCCAGGGTCGAAATCCAAGTGCAGGATAGAAAGTAGGGTCATATAAACCATGTGGGGGTGCATTTCCTAAGCATTTGAAGCTGTGCCCATTCCAAATTCTAAAAAAAATGTGTAGACATGACTAATACTCTAAAAAGAAAGTATGTAGAATCCATGGGTGATGAAGAGGAGTGTGGTCTAATACAGCTCAATAAGTGGGTAGTGCTTAAAAGCCTGCAGGTGGTAATAATTCAAACCATTATTAACAACTGAGGTAGAATGGTCACAGTGATTTGAACCTATAGTTGGTATATTGTAAATGCCAGGTATAGTGGGAAGGAGTTACTAAATTTGCTCTCAACCTCTTCAGTGAGAAGAAAGGTGTCAGTAAGTTTGGTTTCAGAAATGATAAATTCACGATGTGGGTCAAAGTTTGAAGTAGAGATATCAAGAAAAGAGAGAATCTACATGTGCTGGTTCCACTGTGATTTGCTCTGTTGGAGACTGAAAAAAAAAAAGAGGATTTCTTGGGTGCAGACCATGAGGCCAGCCTAAACATCATAATGTGAATCTACATCAAGTAAAAATTAATGATAAGAACTCAAACAGACAGAAAGCCATGGATATCTAGACTTATTTACATCTGACATTAGGGAGAAGCTGTGCTGGGAAAAGGCATTTAGAAGACAATAATTTATTGATACTAATGAAAACAGGAAGACAGACAAAAGACTAAGAACAAGCAATAAGTTCCAGAGCCTACAATATTTATCTGTTATGGGAACAGTCCACAGTGCAGAATGCCAGAGAAGAGTGGAGGAAAAAAGACTAAATCCTACTGAATTGGCTTAATGGAAGCTGATGCTGTGTAAAGAAAGTCTGTGCAGAAAATAAGATTCTTACTGGTGCGCTGGACATGCCAGGAGGAAAACGAGAAGGGCTCATAGAAAGTAGACCACACACTTGACTCCAAGGGAAAAAGAGTTATATCAATGGGTGGAAAGCATAGAGAACAGTCAGAGAGAGTACAAGAAAGTCATGTCAAACAGTTTGCTTTGTGTTTCTTCCAAGAACTTTTGTTTCAAAGAAAGATCATCTATCAAGCCACGATAGCAAACTTAATTATTATGGCAATGTTTATCATTCCTACAACCCTATATTTAAAAAAAGGAATGATTTCATCTTAGGGATGAGCTATGTGAAAAAGAAGAAATCTGTGTGGTTTTACTAAGAATAGATTTGGTTTTTCAATCAACACTAACCTCAACATTACCCCAACAGAATTACTTTCTAATTTTACACACTAAAACATTTTGTTTAAACAATTTCTGTGAAGTGAATGCTAATGGTTTAAATCTTTTTTATGTATACATCATTAAAACTGGTACATAATTGTCTATGGGTTTCTCCTCCCACCCCACACCCACACCCTTCACTCCATGTCACCATGCTCTGCCCCAGGTTTCTTATTTGTTTTGTTTGGTTATCTTCAAAAGAAAAAATTGAATAAACATTTGAAGATAAGCCCACAATCAAAGGAACAGTTTCTTTTTTGTTCTTCTCTAACTTGAAGAAGATATATGTTTATAAAAATAAAAGTAAAAATACCTTGTGTGTGGCTCAATTGTCAGAGGACTTGTCTAGCATGAGCAACTCCTTGAATCCAATCTTCAATATTAAAAAAAAAAAGGAAATTAAAATAGGCAATAGCTGAGACCTGAAATAGTGATGGGAGGTCCAGAGTGTCTATGGGGATCACTGTAGCTGAGACTTTTAGCAGAAGTGATAATGACCTTGAAGTAGCCACTTCCTGTAGCCAGGCAGGACTTTCAGTGTAGGGATAAAGACAGTACTCACCCATAAAACCTTCAACCCAACTGTGCTCTGCCTAAAAAATATGTGGGGACAATGATGGAGAAGATACAGAGGGAATGGCCAAACATGACTGCCCCAAGTGAGACCCAACACACGGGAAAGAACCAATCTCGACATTATTAATGCTATTCTGTTATGTTTGACAGGAACCTAGCGTAACTATCCTCTAATCGGCTCCAGCCAGTAGTCAATAGGAAAATGGAAAGAGATGCAGATACCCACAGCCAAGCATTAGATGGAGCTCACAGAGTCTTATGGAAGAGTTGGGGGAACGATTGAGGGACCTGAAGAGGAGACGGATTCCACAGGAAGACCAACAGATTCAACTAAACTAGACTCTTGGGGCTCTCAGAGTTTGAACCACCAGCCAAAGAGTGAGCACAAGCTGCACCCAGGACCGTGACCATATATATAGCAGATGTGCAGCTTGTTCAGGCATGTTGCCCAACAAATGGAGTAACAGCGGTCTCTGATTTGTTGCCTGCTTGCCTGTAGATTCCAGTCCCCTAACTGAGCTGCCTCATCTGGCTTCAGTCAGAGAGGATGCACCTAGTCCTGCAGTTACTTGTGCCTGGGGTGGAAGTTGATACACAGATGGAGGCTCTCTTCTTTCAGAGGAGGAGGGGAGACGGTGAGACGTCTCGGTGGCCACTGGTCATGCCAACTATCTAAGCTGCAGTGGCTCTGGCTAGATCAGATGCCATGTTCAGTGGCCAGAGGCTACGTGGGTACTGCAGCTAGAACTGGCCAGCCAGAAACACCAGCCCTGCCACCCACGAGATGCCAGCGTGGGAGATGGCTCTGCCAATCTTCCACACTGTCTCTGCAAGGCTGGGCATTGCCCAGACCATCTCGTAAACCATGTGGGCCGGTAGAAAAATGAGACTCTAATGCTTAGATTATCCAAAGGCTTTATATATTTGGTAATGATAAATAACAAGATGCCCATACAATCAGAAGTGTGACCCAGTACCCAACCTAGATATACCAACTACCTTTGACTGGCGGAGACACATGAACATCCGCCTCCATGTTCGCCTCTCTCATTCTCTCTCTCCTAGCTGTTCCTCTTCCTTCTCCTCTTCCTCTCCTTCCTCCTCCTTTTCCTCTCTTTAATCCTTCCACCTTAGCTCCTCCTACAGGGAGAGGAATGGAAGAGGATGCATGAGGGGTGCTGGAAGGATATTGGGGTATAACATGAATAAATAAATTAATTTTTAGAAAAGAAAAGGCAAAAAGGAAAGTAAAATATCAGAAATTTGTGCTTAGTAAACTTAAAAACTATCTGAGAAGATACAGGCAATAATTAGATTCTGTAAGGTTTACAGGAAATACCCTGGGACCGTCATTCTCCACAAGAGAGAGAATGGGTCACACCCACCAAGGGACACTTGATGACACACTAGTGGACTATCTGATGATACAGCTAGAAGAGGTATTGATTGGTATTTAGTAGATAGTGTTCAGAATTTTACCCTCCTACAACCAATATTTTCCAGTTCACACAGTCCTTAATGGCAAAGTTGAGAAACCTGACAGGTCAGACTACAGGATAGCAGAGACTCTAGGGACAGAAAATTGTAGCTGACTTCCTAAGTGATCCCTAGTTGGATAAATTCATTATAAACACAATATAGTGGAGATTATAAAGAAAATAACAATGCAAAGAGCATTACAGCAGAAAGTTGAACTTGGCTAAGCTAGAGTATTACTGTTATGGAGCAAATTAAGTAAATGAATGGCAGAAGATAAGAGAGGCCATGTGTATAAGTACCTACAGTAATTAACTGAACTTCAGGGTAAGCAAGCTACAGAAGATGCACATACTAAGAAAGGTGTTATTTCTGCGAATGTTGGGGCAACTTTGCTGAGTGGGTAAGAAGGGCATCAGGTGTGCTACAGTCAACGGTGTAGAGGTTTACATTGTGCCACCGGCTGAGTGACATGAAATGATATGAAGGCCAAGAGCCTCTTAAAGAAGAGTGAAGTAGAAATCTTGGAAGAGATCAGAAGGAGAGAAGATCATTAATGAACAGAGTTCAAGGGTTTGATGATTGAGATGCTGCAGGGCCAGATATGTGTAACAATCAGGAAAAGTGACTGTAAATGAGAAGATGCTGAGGACAGGTAGCAAATGAGTCTCGAGCTGATCAAGTTGAGAAAGGACCCCACTTGGTCATGGGACATTGAGATGGGGTATGTGGATAAGATCAATCAGTAGAGGGAAGACAGAATTAATGATATCCAACTTCTTACAGCCCTGAGAGGGAAAAGCTTAACAGAGAGAAAATCCACTGCTTGAAAAGATAAAGGCAGTCCTTGTTCTGACTTCAGAGACCTCCTCAAGAGCAAAAGTGATAAGGATTACAGGATCAAAGCCACAGCATCAAACTAAGTGAGCCTAATGAGTTCTTGTTCTGATCATCAGTGACAAATAAATTATATATTAATATGTTAATAATACTGATCGACTGGAATATTGAGTCAAATGGCTTACCTATGCTATTAATCTCCGTAAAGTCATGAATTCACTCTTAATCCACAATTTAGATAGATGACAAGAATGAGAATCAGAAACTTAAGTTAGTGAAAAGGCAAACAATTATCTTCTGGTAGAAAGGATTCAGATTTTGTACAACATAGTTCTAAAAAGCTTCTGATTTTTCTCCTCCCTACTCCTTTCTGTTTCTTCCGACAGATCTCCCTGTGTGATTAGGCTGCCTTCAAACTCTTCAGTTCAAGGGATGCACTTTCACCAGGAACTTGGTGGAATATTTTGGGTATCTTGTCACAAGGGACCAAAGAACAATGTCAGAACACCTGCTTCAGTGTGTCTTTTCCATTGTGTGGTGGAGAAGACAGAGTTTTATAGAACCGATTAGTTATGATCCAATCTGCCTGTCCCTTTTTATAGGTAGGAATTACACAAATGATTATACCTTGATAATTCTTAGCTTTAGAGAATAGTTTTGGTTTAAATAGTAATGCACAGAGAATCAGCCAAAATAAAAATAAAAGCATTTTTTTTTTTTTTTTTTTTTTTTTTTTTTTTTTTTTTTTTTTTTTTTGCACAGTAAGAAGGTGTGAATATCTGGGAAACAGTACTATTAACAGAATGCAGAGAGCCAATAGTCAAGAATCAGGTTGTCCTCTTGGTCTCTTGCTTCTCACTTGCTCTTGCTCTCCTCTTCCAAGTCCTCTCTTGCCAGGCAGTAGTGGCATAATACGCCTTTAATCCCAGCACTTGGGAGACAGAGGCAGACAGATTTCTGAGTTCGAGGCCAGCCTGGTCTACAGAGTGAGTTCCAGGACAGCAAGGGCTAAACAGAGAAACCCTGTCTCAAAAAACAAAACAAAAACAAAACAAAAAACCAAAACAACAAAAAAAAAACCCCAAAACAAATCCCTTCCCCTGCCCCTCTCTCTCTAATGCTCACGGCTGGCCTCTACTTTCTCTCTCTCTGTCTCTCTCTCTGTCTCTCTCTCTCTCTCTCTCTCTCTCTCTCTCTCTGCCTTTCTCTGCCTCTACTATTGTCTTAAATCCCCTTCCCATGATCTGAATAAACTTTATTGTATACTAAAGGGAAAAAAAAAGAATCAGGTTGTCAAGGGATGAGCCTTTCCTGGTATCATAGATCAGTAATCTATATCAGGCAGATTTAAATAGAAAGAAAAGTTAAGCATCTTCAGTTATCTTTCTGCATCATTCTACATCCACTAAAATCCCAAGACTGTAATGAATTTAGGTGCAAGCCCATGCTGGGGACATGCTCTTGAGCTCTATAGTTTCTTCCTCAGGAAAGTGTCATTAGATATTCCTATGATGACAGATAGACATCACACACATTTAAGTTCTGGATATCTAACTCCTCAATGTAATGAACTTCTCAGATTATTCGTTATTGAACTAATTTTTCACAGATTAATCTTTTAGGATTAAGTTATTAAGCACCATATTCAAATATACTAGATTAATATTGTTTGGTGGCCAACATTTCAAAAGCTATTTAATGTTTTTATATCTATTTGATGACTTTATGAATTAGTCAAATGATGAGAACCCCAAACACTGGATTTGGTAGCATGGCATCACTTAAAAAGAATTGTAATTACAGTGCATATTTAGAATGCAAAGCACATTCCATTAAAAATGCCTAGACTTTAAAAATCTCCATTCAGTTTTTTTCTAGTTTTTCTCCATTTCTTAAGTATAAAGTATCCTATCATTTTAAGTATTTCCTCCAGAATATATTAATTGTCCATTGAAAATGTGAGATTTTTTTAAAAAATAAAGTTTATAGTTTAAAGAAATGCAATCACTTGAGGTAAAGGAATAATCTGTAAAGTAAATATACATTTCAAGCGTAACTCTATAAAAAGGATATAAAGGCACAGAATATACACTTAAATACATGTTAAATTAGATCCCTGTAGTCCATCTAACATGTAGAATTAGTGCACTTTTAACATGAGATTTCTAAGAAATGTATGTTCATTCTTACATTTTACTGCTGAATTATATTTGATTATTTTTACATCCTGAGTAAATCTGGGGCATTGGTAGTGGTCATCCTTTATAAAAACTCACCCAGAATAGATGGTATTGAACAATGGTGGGTTTTCCCCAATACTATTCATTCCATCATTGTAGAATTTGTACATGTCTATGACATAAAAAATAATCATATGACTTCTTTTTAAAAGAAAGAAAATTAATATTTACTCTTCCTTTGTCATATAAAGATTAGATTACAGGTTTACTAATATATTTGCTTGTTTTGGAAAGAGAAAATTTTTTTGATCCAATTTTCATGACATGTAGGAGATGGATAAAATCAGATTCTTACTTTGCCTGTGTTGTATTTGAGGACTGTAATATTAGAAATCCACTGTAATGTCTTAAACAATCATGCTAAATATGCCAAGGGACTTTTTAATGCAGTACACTGATGAAAGACGGGTATTGAATTTATTCAGCCGTGAACAAGTCTTTGATTATCATACACCTCAACTGCTCTGTAGGTGTTGACCGTAAGAAAAGTCAAAAATAGAAAATGAAGTGTGATTATTTCTTGATGAATCAAAATTACTTTAATAGAAATTGAATGGAGAAAATTTCTATTAATAGTTAGAATCAAGCTTCCAGTTTTTCTCTCTGAGTAGCATTCAATAAATGTTCTTGAATTATGATGACATTCTCAAAGAGGTTGAAAGGAAGCATAAGAAAGAGGGATGGCTCCCTCTGCATGTTTGTGCCATTCACAGGAGTGTAAATTGTATAGCAAGAAGGTTCATAAATAACTGTGCCAATTATGCTACTGAAAGCAATGTCTACAGTCGCATACCTGGGATTTGTCAATACGTTAACTGTAAAGAGGTAGAAAGTGATAAATTATAAGATTTTAAAATTATTTTGAAGCTGAAGCTTAACAAAGGATTGCTGAAAAGCTTAGTTAAAGGGGAGAAACATATAATTCAGACACATAAGACATGATTATGCTATGCTCCTGTTTTTGTCAGTAAGTGGAGAAATCTCGGGAATTTTAGAAAGCGGTGGTAATTACAGTGTCACCTCATTCTGGCAGCCCTGGGATATTCATTTTTGAGTTTCTCAGACAGACAGAGAAATGTATAGTGCCAGAATTGAACGGCAGGGGAACAGGTCCATCCTGTTCCTATACCATTTGCACAGGTGTCATTCTTATTTATAGATGAATGCTGTATCTACGTTTTCTGCCTCATCTTCACAGTTATTTCACACTTATTTTTGTGAGTTGTTGTACTGACGAGGTGTGGAAATTTCTCAGGACTCCTGAGGAAGTGTCAAATCGGGTTTGAGATGTTGAACACTGTTAATTTATCAGAATTAAACATTAAAGGTGAGATGACACCATGAAGGCAAAGGCAAGAAGAAGGTGGTAGAAAGTCACCAGGCCTTAGGCATCTCATCCTCAAATGGGAATGGATTTCTCAGAATGATTCAAACATGTAAACAAAATCAAGCAATAAAATCAAGAGTGTATGCCTGCAGGAAGTTTACAATCTAATTACAGAATGTTATTCTTACACAGAATCTAATGGCAAATAAGAACCACAGGATACTGTGGGTCTCAGCTCTTCATTCTTTAAGCCTGATTAAGTCAGTTACACATTTCTGAGCTCATTAGTTTGCAATAGTGAATCATTGCTCAGTCTCTCTCTGTTTCGAATATCTACATATTAATTATATTGATGTGAATTCTAGTATATTATAGCATATATATTTAATTTGTCAAATATTTCTCTTAACATTATAACAAATAGACTTCATTAAGCTAATTATTTAATAATGGCTTTACAGGTTTAAAATAGCACCAATACATAACTCTCTGTGGAGTGGGAAGGACATTATACTCTCATTATACCTTCGTTGCTAACAGAAATCTCATATAATATTTAGCTTAATGAACTTCTGCTAAATATTAACTTTCCTCTGATTTCTTCTGATTGTATTTGTTCCCATGAATATTTTTCATTGTTTTACTCTAAATACAAAAACACATTGCTAACACCTTTTACTTTACATGGAAACTTGAAGAAAAAAGATAATAACATCCTAGGTCTACTTCTTGACTGAACTAATTTTTCTGTATGTTTTTACAAAAGATGTAATATTTTAGAAACAACTTACCATAGGTGATAGTTAAATTTGAGCTTAAACATGGCTGGACTTATATGTAAGTGCCTAGAAGGTTCTAAAACCCATGTGGATAGAGGCCATAGAGGCCATTTCTGACCTAATAATAAATGAATCCTTTGCTGAATTTAGAATTTAAAAATGATGCAATCAAGTTATGCACTAGTTAAGTCTGTAGTAGCACATTGGGAAACTAGGTTACTGAAGTTTGTCCTTGTTGCTATGAGTTCATGGCCCTGTTCTGTGTTCCTTGTCCTCCCTGCTTCCTACCCATTTATCATATGACAGACAGCTCTTCTCATCCTTTTTTCTGGCCAATTGTAATTTGTGAGCCAAAACCTATTCTTCCCTTTGGCTGCCTCTGTCAGGTTTTTTGTGTGTGGCTTTGATAAGAAAACCAATGAGTACAGACCCTAAATGTAAAAGCAGATATACATAGTCTGAAACTTCTGAGACCTACAGTCCAGTAAAAGAAAAGGTGCAAGAGGAGCAAACACAAGACTGTGCATTAATATAGCTGTTATAAAATATTTTGGCTGTCTTCTCTGGGAATAGTCCCAGTTCAAGATCAGCAGAATTAGAAAACTATAATTGCTGAAGTCATATAAAGCAAAATTAGAAAATCAATATTTATTGGAAATAATATAAACATTACAGAGTCCAATGCTGACATTACAAAGAGGCACATGCAGGCAGATCCTCTGCCATGGCCAGCTTGTGAGGTCACAGGGCACCGGAACGTTATATAGGGCTGGTAAGTAGTGCTGGATACACTGGATATGAGTGTATGCTATATGCTAAGAACACTGGACACGTTGGTATATTCTCTAGCAGTCAAGAAAGCAAATAGCTTACAAGAATTTTGCTTGATTTGTATCCCATAGTGAAGACAGACTAAAAATACATGTGATGTTGAGTTCAAATGAGACAGGAAGATAAACACTTCTCTTCTACCAACATCACCCCTCCTGCTATTCAGTCCCTCTGTCTTGATTAGTCTAGTGCCTTAGCCTGTTCTCTAACAACTATAAACAGAACAACTGTCTAAAGTTGCAAACATCAGACTACAATCAGAAGAGTTTACCTCACCAGAAATTCTATAATGTACCCTTTGATATTCAGGAATTTATTTTGTAAAAATTTTAAAAGGTCCAGTTTAACTAAGAAAAAAATCTTACAAAATAACATAATTAACATTTGTTTCTGAAATATTTAATAGTCTATGTCATAAAACCATAAGAAAAATTACCAGTGAAAAGTGTCCATTTCAAATAAGAAAATTAGTTTAGACAATAAACAATGTTAGTAGTATAAAGTATAAAAATATTATTAATTCCAATCATGAATCACTGACAAATTTAAAAAGCGGATAAAACATACTATACATATCTAATCAAGTAAATGGAAATACAGATTTATCCTACTTATTACAAGTCAGGGCCACGCCCTATTAAATAAATGTAATAAACTAAGGTGTGTGAAATCCATTCTTCTAAAAAAAATATATCAGTAGGGTTTGAGGAAAGATTGTGGCCTGGTCAGCAATTTTCACAAGAGGAGGAAGAAGAAGAAGAGGAGAAAGAAGACAAAGAGGAAGAGGAGGAAGAGGAGTAGGTGGAAGAGGTACAGGAGGAGGAGTAGGAGGAAGTGGAGGAAGAGGAGGAGGAGGAGGAAGTGGAGGAAGTGGAGGAAGAGGAGGAGGAGGAGGAAGTGGAGGAAGTGGAGGAAGAGGATAAAGAGGAAGAGGAGGAAGAAGAGGAGGAGAAGGAAGAAGAGGAGGAGAAGGAGGAAGAGGAGGAGGAGGAAGAAGAAGAAGAGGAAGAGGAAGAGGAGGAGGAGGAAGAAGAAGAAGAAGAAGAGGAGGAGGTGGAGAAGGATGAAGAGGAGGAGGGGATCTGTTAAATATCCATCCTGGAAGGTAATTTCATTGTTAAGAAAGAGCGTGTTTACTCTCTGTCCATCCCTTCACAATGATGACTTAAAGATCTCTTGTGTCGAATGGTGTTAGGGTACCAACAGCAATACAAGTTAGGTACCTGTTAGCAAATTCTCAAAATCTACCTCAGACATTAGGATAATGATCTCTGAAGGACCATGGTAATTTATGTCTTAATAAGCCTCAGTCCCTCACTGACAGAGATTAATGATGGAAACACTGTAGAAACTCAGAGGTCACCTGTGGAATATAGTTTGCCAACTGTCGGTTGTCAAAGTCCATCAGTCAAACATATTTTTAGCAGATGCTTGAAGCTGAACTTTGAAAAATGCAGATATGGTAGGAAAGTATTCTGATCTACTCAATCACCAAACAGCCGTGTGAGTGCTATGCAGTTCAGGTGTTCAGGATCCACCTTTGCTTGAGACTTTAGGCTATCAAGGGATATTCAAGGGTTATTCTGGGAGGTCAGTGCAGAATCTTTAATTCTTTTAGTAATTTGTTTGATTTCAAAGTTGATTATGATAAACATTTTGAATCTTGCAAGTCACTTTAAAGAATTTATGTGTTTACCCCTTTGTTAATTTATTAAAAATCATAGATAAAAGCCGAGCAGTGGTGGCGCATGTCTTTAATCCCAGCACTTGGGAGGCAGAGGCAGGCGGATTTCTGAGTTTGAGGCCAGCCTGGTCTACAGAGTGAGTTCCAGGACAGCCAGGGCTACACAGAGAAACCCTGTCTTGAAAAACCAAAAAAAAAAAAAAAAAAAAAAAAAAAAAAAAAAAAAAAAAAAAAAAAATCACAGATAAATAAAATTATATATACTTAGTATGTTCAATGTATTAGAAGTTCTATGTATTTTGAAATGCCTAATTAAAGCTAATTTCATATAATCTCTAAAATTTTATATGAAAATAGCCCTTAAGTACTCTGTTAGCAATTGTGGTCAATGCAGTATATTGGCATTGACCATAGACAATGTGCTGTCAAATAGATCTCTTCAACATGTTCCTAGGATGTTACTCAGTTCCGCACCCTTGACCATCGGCTCTTCATCCTCTACAGACCCCAGACCTGCTCACAGCCACCATTCTAAAGCCTAGTTCAAAGTGCATTCTGACATTTCATATCTAAGGAAGATCATGTGCTTCATGAATTCCTTAGGTTTGACTCACTTTACATAAGGCAAGAAACACATATGATTATAAACATAAGTTTTAAGTGTTCTTTAATATAACACTATTCAGAGAAAACAAAGAAGATAATCTCCATGATAAGAGTGGGCAATATTTTTCAGATAAATTTTACTGCTATCAAGTTGCAATTAAAAAAAAATCCCCAGGGTTCTGAAGTTTTAAGTCATGTTATTCAAGTCTTGAGCACACTGAGCAGACAGCTTTTCTTACGATCTAACCAAAATAATAAGTACATATTTCACACACAAGTGAAAAAAATTTACGTGGAAAGGAAACTTGGGATCACACAGAAAATTCTGACTTAAAACTTGATAAAATTTAAAATTTTCTCAAAATTGGGAATTTGTTTTCTTATATTCAGTATACTAATACTTAGTTATATTTGTGAATAATCTCTTGACATATGCCTAATTACCTTAAGAATATTTAACAAGAGTGAAATATAACTGTACCTTTCAGTTTTGTATTTTTATGGGACTCCTGAATGTCCAAGTGAAAGAGTAGACCTTTGATTCTTGTGTCATCTTGATGGTCTTTTCTTTTGATGATTTTCCTTCTGAAGATGCGAAGGAAAGGTAGTGAGGAACTGGGAGAAGCAGAGAAGAAACTCGAATTGAGATATAGTATATGATAAAGTAATTTATTTTTAATATAATGGTAAAATTAAAAAGAAATAGAAATAACTGGAAATCATCTAGTCTTTGTAAGTAACGATGGTTTCCTAAAGTACTATTGATGCTAACAAGGTATGTCTTTGTAGCCATTATCTATGTTTTAGTTAAAAAGAAAGCAATGTTGCCATAAGATATTATGAGCAGTTTTTCCAAGTGTATAGCATGGGGTGATAAACACTGATGAGACCTAGAAAAACACTGGAGCATTCTAGGATCAGATTGTATTACATCATCTTGCAAACAACTCACAAAGAGAAGGTTCAAAGCAAAAGGGTCAGGTATCTTATCACAGAAAACTAGTATTTCCCACTAAGCACATGAAGCTTCTGGGTTGAAACTTTAGTCAGAAGCATAGTCAGAAGCTGTAGTGTGGGGATTGCAAGTCAGTTCTAACTACTCACCAAAAGAAAGCTGATTCAATCATGGTGAAAGGACAGGAAAGGGCATTGGTCCACATGGGAATGTTGGTGAGATGGGATGGAGAAAAATTCATGAAAAAAAGCAAGAGGTTGTTCAGCAGCTAAGTATCTTCTCCAGAGTTTAGGTAAGTTGGACATTAACCCAGTCTGGAATTTTCAAGATGGCTGTGGAGAGTTCAGTTATTGGAAGGAAAATTGATATGCTTGCTCCTGTTTTGAGGGAAGCCCAGGACTATAACATGTGTAATACCTACATGATAACTTCCTCATAGGGATCTGTCTGGAAAGTTCTCTGTCTCCTGAAACCCATGGTGAATGTTGGTTTAGGACAGTAACTGGCATGAAACTGTAAAACCTGGCAGTTAAATACCTCTGGAAAACTTAACTGATTCCTCTTAGGTGGTGAGCAGGTAAACTTGTAGAGTTAGGCAAAAACCTGGTCCCAAGTTCCACGACAGTGTGTGTAAAATAAAGATAGAGATTTCAATACATATACCATATTTGCTACTCATCTGCAGATCTAAGTAGAGAATCTATGTCTTCTAGAAAAGGATGTTTCTAAATACCATTATGAACTTAGAAATGACTCATGTAGCCATCAAGTTCTTTTGAAGCGATTCTGCACCTCTCCTTTGCTATCTCAATACAGGGAGTCACTCTTTGCTCTCAACTATAGTGAAAGACATTTCCTATAAACTGACTCCACCCTAAGTCACCAAGACACTTCAAAGAACAAGTCCATTGTAAACACAAGACATGGTAGTAAAGTGGATTCTCCATAGGGTATTTTTTCTTCTACACAAAGATAGTCAAACTGTAAAGGAAATAGTAATGTTCTTTCACATAAATATCTACTTATATACATAAGAACATGTATAGGGATATACATATTAAACTAATTATATTAGTAAGTTAAAGTTTCACTTTTAAAATGTTCATTAAAATTACATGTAGGGCTGGGAGATGGCTCAGTCAACAAAGAAGTTGCCATTCAAACCTGAGTTCAACCTCCTAGAACTCATGCAATATAAATTTTGGGTGAGATATTACATGTTGTAATTACATATCTGGAGAGACAGAGACAGCCAGAACTCTTGAACTTATTACCCTGACAGAGTGCTGAATTAGTGAGCTTCAGGTTCATTGGGGGACACTGACAAAGAAAAAGAAATTGGAGAGTGATTGATAATGGTATCCAATAGGCTAGAACAAAGAAGTAATTTCAGGCAGGAATCTAAATTTTAGGCTAGAACAAGGAAGTAGTCTTCAGACATCAAAATGACTTTGGGCTAGGACAGGAAAATAGACTCAGATATTTTGGTCATCCTGATAAGCCCTTAGAAACAGTGATCATGGGAGTCTTCATGGAACTTTGTTTATTGCCTTGCTTGTTCTTTGACTATTTGTATTATTGTATTGCTTTTTCCTTGACTGTTTACATCTATTGTATTGCTAGTTCCTCAAACTAGAACTGACCTTAATAGTTACATGTAATTAGAATGGAATAAAAGCAAAAATGAGGAGGGGGAATGGGATAAAAGGTCTCTAGGCAGGGGAAATAGGGAAAGGGGATGACATCTGAAATATAAATAAATAAAATATGTAATTTAAAAAAAGAGAAAATGGTATAAAAAACTGAGCTCTGCCTTCCACTTGCACATGTAGACATGTAGGAGCAGTTACATACACATGTGTAATACAGAATTCCAAAAAGAGCTGAAGCAGCAGCTGACTTAAATGAAATCAAAATGAGCATTTACAGTGAATAGCAAACAGAAAGGAGGGATAATGGAAATGTTGGAGGGCTTTCTGTGATAGTTTCTGCCAGGGAAGGTTACAGCTGTGAGTGTACATTAAGGAAGAAAGCGTTCAGTATTTATGAGTTGCAATTTTAACTTGTGTTTAAAGTGGTGCGGCAGGATTCATGGGGGATTTAATGTTCTAGGAAATCTATTTGGTCAGTTCTGTACAATTTTATGACCTTTCATTAGGACTTGAAGGTTTAACTGTACAAACTGCAGAGAATATGAAACACGCCAGTCTGTATGGCTTGTTTCTCTCAGAATGCCCCTAATGCCACAGTTGAAAGAGGCCATTAAAGGAACTGTATTTTAAATGGGCTGACATCAGAGGCGATAAATACAATATTCATCAAAGGACTTCAGAGGACAAAGCTCTAAACGAAAAATTCAGAGAAATGTTTATGCTTCAAATATTTTAACTCTGTGGAAACAAAGAATATACACTTAAATGCATAGTATGTATCAAATATCAAAACCAATTTTTTTTAGTGAATAATAGTTTATTTTTCTATTGAATTTAAATTAACTAAATTTGGGTATGAACCCATACTTATCCTTCAGCTCTGTAAGAGACACAAAGGCTATAGGAATGATTACTAGACTTCAAATAGCATTTAGGTTTATGTGAATCTGAATCAGCCAATAACAAAGGGGAATTCACATTGATTTTCTTGTAAGTCACACAGTAATCAACTTTTGTGAATTATTAAATAAGGCTACAGATGGATCATGGGAGTTCATGGATATAATTTAATCAACTTCTTATCATCTTCATGTACAATCCAAAGGTAGAATTTTTCTATCTTTATCATGTCTAAGCAAGTATGTACCAGAACGCATTTCTAATTTGTTAAAAGTAATCTCCTCTTACCTCTCTATCTAAGCGAGGTTTGAAAATCAAAATTGAGTAAGAAAAACCTCAGCTATGCTCATCATAAAGTCAGTATTAACAAAGGGTGGTTATTTTACATAATCTCACCACCAAAGCAACATGTTGAGATTCCACAAAAGAAGACAAACATGTAAAACAAAATAAAATATACATGACCCAAAGCTGGATGGAATACAGAGAGCAAGAGACCTTTAAGCACTCAACCCTAAATGGAATGTTTTCATCAAAGCCCTCCTCTCAAGGTTCAGGGAGCTATGAAGAAGAGGAAGAAGAAAGAGTGTAGGAATCAGAAGCAATGGATGAACGTAAAACAAAATATGAACTCACAGAGACTGTGGTCGCATGCTGAAGACCTCCATGGATTCAATAGACATGGTCCTAGCACTGAGAAAGAAACTGGACACAGAGTTCAGCCACTAGGAAGCTATTTGCAGGTGATATTTGACAACAATGGCAAACTCAGGTTTATCCAAAAGGCTCTGTGGGTGAATCAGCTACACTCCAGGGAAGGCTCTATATACAGGAATAATTGTCCAACACAAATGGACCTTCTTATTTTCTTTCTGTTGCTCTCTCTCTGTCTTTCTCTGGGAGTCTATCTGTCTCTGTTTCTCTCTGTATCTGTCTCTGTCTCTCTATGTGTATTTGATGTATTTTGTTTAATTTTCATTTTATTTTAATATTTTTTGGTTTTTTTATTTTTATTGGGTACTTTTGGTTTTTATTTTGAGATAAAGCAAGAGAGAAAATATAAAGTTAGGTGAGGAGAATCTAGAAGGAGTTTAGGATGGGGAAATATGATCAAAACATAGTGTATGATATTTAAATGTTTTCTTTTTAAAAAATCAAAAAAAATTATCTGTGCTAGGAGATGGGATTCATCAGAAATTCTGCATTGCTCTAGTACCTCATTTTTTATTTGTTTTAAAAAGTGTGTGTGTGTGTGTGTGTGTGTGTGTGTGTGTGTGCAAGTGTGTTTGCCTCTCTGAACTTACATACACATGTGTGCATTGCAGTGGCAGGCCCGAGGGTGTCAGACAGGCACCATGTAACTGGATTTATAAGCAGTTACAAGCCACCTGATGAGAATACTGAAAACTGAACCCATGATCTTGCCTGCTGAGTCACCTCCTAGCCACTAGTTGATTCTTCATTCTAGATGTTTCCCTTAAATTTCCCTTTTTTGAGTATGTTCTTGGGTACTCCAGAGTTGGATTTCCTGAGAAGCTGCCATGGTTCTGGCTTCTGAACCATGCCGTGTCGCCTTAAATTGTGGTTATTTAAGTTGCATCTGCCATTTCTGCTTTTTGCATCTAGATCTACAATTATTTAGAATCTCAGTTACCGATGCTGTCTTCAGATCTTGACCTAAGCATCTATTTTTGTACCCATTGGCTAAAAGAATCCCTGGAAATCTGAATAAGGACTAAATATCTCAATGGTTTCATCAGGACCAGCACTGGAGTAGGGAAGCTAGTGTGCGCATAACAAAACAAAGTAGAACATCATCTTCCTCCCTAGAAACCATTCAATATTCTCCCAAAACAGTCCTGTGTTTCCACACAGGCGGGAAATCAGGACTATAAGCCCAAGAGGCCAGTAATCACATCAGGCACCTGCTGCCAGCCACCTACTCATTTTGTCCTGCCTTGACTTACATTGCAGTGTTACTAGAGAAGAAAACTTGCTGTTCTCTCAGCAGTTGACAAGAAGTGCTCCCACGATTAGTTAAATAAGTTATATTTGAAAGGTTTTTATTTGTTTGTTTTACACTTTTCCCTGTGTTAAGTTTTGTAACTATTCCCTAGGGTAAATATGAAATAAATATACTAGATAAAATTTCCATGATTCCATAACAATATAAATGACAAAGTAATAAATTTTCCTTCTCTGTAAAATCCAGCTCTATATTTAGCTGTTATTCTATTTAAATTCGCCTCTCACATCTGTAATATAATCTGACGCATTACAATTTGATTTCCCAGTGAAGAAATACACCTATGAAATTTACCTAATCCTTTGTGTTTTATATTCTTGTTATTGATTGTTGAATATGTTTTGGGTTTTATTTTGTTTGTTTTTTTTTTGTTTGGTTGTTTTGGGTTTTTGTTTGTTTGTTTTGGGTTTTTTTTTTTTTTTTTTTTTTTTTGGTGGTATTAAGGACTGAACACAAGACCAATCCCATGCAAGGCAAGCTCTTAATCACTAAGCCATATTCACAGTTCTGTGACAAGTTCTCACTAAATTGCCAGAGAGGCTACAAACTCACACTTTAGACTTACCTTGAGCCTGTGGTCTTAGTGTCTCAAATTCATAAGCAACTGGGATTACAGGCCAGCAGCATCAGGCCTGGATATGTTATTTAATATTTAATAGATAACTTATCAATACACATTCCATAGATCTTAATTTCCTGTCCCGAGAGAAACCAGTACACTGGAAAGCACTCCTTATTTACTCCCAGACTTAATAGAATTTCAGAATATTGCTTGGCCCAAATGTATATGAAGGTACTTTATCTTATTCAGGAATCATTTCTAGACAGACATTAGCATTTTAAAATGATGAAAACATACTTCTTTCAGCAAAGGACAGGACAACCCCTTCTTGAAATGCTAAGTTCTTATTCCCATCATAAAGATGTATGTGTCCATCAAAGCCTATAGAGCCCACAGAGAGAAAAATTATTCAAATACTTTGAGAAATAAACTCTATACAAGATGAGTTTCAGATGTGCTCTCTAATAAATCTTAATATACAGTATTTTGCCTCTCATCTATTAACTATTTCTAACCATATCTTTGTGTGCCTGGATGTCAAGGGAAAATTCAAGTCATGACCATGTTGAAAATAGCAACAAAGTCTAAGTCCTAGGTCTTCACATTAATCAACGCAATCACAGTCACAATTGCAGTGAAGTATTGCAAGAGAACAAAGAATACAAGCAAGATGCTCGCTTTCAGCTTCCTGTGGAACAGATGGGGAAAGATGTGGGGCCTATCTCTGGAAATGTTGGGGAACATGAGTTGGATGGAGGATACTCACACCAGGGTACCTGCTAACTTACATCCAGTAATGTAATTTCAGCCATTCGCATTTATGCATAAGCGGATCATAGTAAACATTATTTGCTACCATTTAATGAAAATTTATTGCGATATACAAGAATATATTCAGAAAATCCAGATAATGTGCAAGCAGTCCTGATATTTATCTGCTAGTAAAGGAAACGGACAATAAATAACTTACTATGAAGTATCAACTCATGTAATGATCAATGTGCATGTAAATCAAGGTAAGAAATTCAGATAAGGCAGAGGAAGGAGGCAGGTTTTCAGGGCCAATCTGGGAACATAGCTTCATAAGGTGAGTAATGAAGAATTAAGAAGCTGGTGAGGAGGCTCAGCAGGTACTTGCAGAGCTAGCCTAATGATCCCAATTCCATCCTTGGAACACAGATAAGGAAGGGAGAAAGAGAACTGATTCACAGGAATTTCTTCTGGCCTCATCTACACACAATAATAAACTAAAATACGTGTGAACGCAGAATATATCTTTATATCTGAGATAATAAGTATCAAGTGCTCTGTGTCAGAATCTTTTTGAAAGATGATGTGTATGTACATATTTATATGTATATAAATCTGGGAAGAAAAACATTATGTTAGAAAATGCTTCCACCATATTGTTTATAGGCAAATCCATAGTGTGATTTTATGATTAATGATTGATATGGCATGGCTCATCTCACTGAGAACAGTGCCACCCCTCCCTGGGCAGATGATATAAGAAAGCAGCTGAACAAGGCATGATGAGCAAGCCAGTGAAAAGCACTTCTCCATGGCCACTGCATCAATGTTTGCCTCTAGGTTCCTGCATTAAGTTTCTGCCCTGACTCTACTCAGTGGTTTTGTGTTAGTGGTTGTGAAAGTTAGTTGCAAGATGAAATAACCCATTTTCTCCCCAATGCTTTTGGTCACGATGTTTGCTTGTTTGATTTTTGTTTATTTTACAGTAATAGAAATCCTAACTAAGGCAGGGTGATAGGTAGTGTTATGGAGGTAGGTGGTGCCAGAATGGATGGGGTTTATAATGATCAATGCTGTTATAATGGTGGAGAAACCTATGAGAGAAACAGACCACAGCTGGATTTTGAGAACCAGAGTATGCAACTGAAGTTGGACTCACTGTCAACTTGGTCTCAAAGGACACTGAAGAGACTGAGAACCACTGTAATAATCTCTAAAGGCTGCTTCCTCTGTGATCAAAACAGCTTATAAATGGCCCTTGTCATCCCTCAATACCTCATGCTGACCAAGACCAGGAGCATGAGCATGTGGAGAATTTACTTTTCTTTGGACAATAGAAAGATATTTTTATAAAATGAAAGTAAGCTGGGTCTAGTCACAGGTTTCAGATAAATCCAAACAAGTTTGTGCTTCAAAGGTCAACAAAAGTTTTAATCAGAGGCAATGAGAAAGGATGAAGGAAGAGGATGGAAGTAAGGTCAATTAAGAAGAGCAATTCATAGCCAAATGTTGTCAGAAACAAAGACCAAATCTTCTGCTTAAAAGAAGTGTCCAAAGGAACTTTGTATTTGATTGAATAAAAATAAGTATGTTGAGAACAAGCAACATAGGTATAGAGCATAGGTATTGATTTTTCAGTGTGCTAGACAATCATAAGGTATGCATTAATTTGGTGCCATTTATCTTATATGACAGTATGAAAAGTAGAGTAAATATAATCTTTATAATTACAAGAATTTTATTGGAAAATTTAATCAAGCATTTAATACTTTATTGTAATTTGATAAATTTCAAAGAGTCTAAGAAAGCACCAATAAGTTCATGACTCACTGAAATATAACATAACTCTTAACTTCTTCATATCAAATGACTCTATTCTCATTGGTATGAGAATAATGTTCTTTTTCATACTAATCACTTGCCCTCCCTTTCTCTCTGTCTGTCATTCAGGCTTCATAGAAAATGATTCATTAGAATATCTAAACTGTGGTCTGGGAGAGTGACTCTGTAAAGCATTTTAAAAAAAAAAAAAAAAAAAAAAAAAACAATGTACATGTTTAGGCAGTAATACATAGCTCTTGGGTTTTCTCTTCTCTCTCTCCCTCTCTTCCTCTCTCTGTATCTCCATCCCACCCTCCTCCTCTCTCTGTAAGTTTGAATAAGCATCATCCTTAGCCATTGATAGAACTCAGTTACAGTTGGCAGTTATACTCGGTATGATTTTCTTAATGAATAATTTCTACTTACATATTCAATGTAGGTTATGTGAAAATAAGTAAAGTTGATAATTGACTTGCATGACTCTGATAGATCTTTATTTTGTTTGTTTGTTTGATTGATTGATTGTTTTTTTCTTACCTCTATTTTCTTAGACATTCATATTAACTCAGCATCCAACTGTTGAACTCCTCCCATTTGTTTATTCATTGCCAGTCACTATGGGCATGAAATTATGTTTAAACATATGGTAGTTTTCTAGCTAGGGTGTCATAATCTTTGCTAGATGAGGATTTGTCTCTGATTCTGGGTGTCTGGGTGACAGGTAGCTGCTTCCCAATACCCTCTCTTGAAACACATTAAAGCTATACCATTATGCTCTCTTGAGGGTAATTTCCAACTTAACACTAATATTTGCTTTTTTGTATCTCAACTTCAATAAAATATAATATTTATATAAACCAATGTTTTGTAGTACATTACATTTCTAACTTTTACAAGGGAAAGATTCAGTCTGGTTTTATTGGAAATAAGGAGAGAGTGAACAACAGTATCAATATACCTGATAAGCCAAGAAGTTTCTGGTCTCTTGGTGTAGCTAGGAACTGTCATTATTTGACAATAATTAGCGTATTTATTATTATTTTATTTATTTACATTCCAGTTGTTGTCACTCTCTTGGCCCCACCTCCCACAGTTCCTTGTGGGGAGCTGACAGAAGGCAGCTATCAGCCTTGCAGCCATCTTGAGCCATATACCCTGACAAGAGACTTGTTTACAACAGCCTACAACAGTTCAGCACACTCTGATAACATCTTGTTTTAGATAACTAGGATTTTCCCTTGGGTGTGTGAGACTTAGAGGCGTGACTTAAAGGTGTGATTTAGAGACAAGACTTAAAGGTTGACTTAAAGGTGTGACTTAAAGGCAGATAGAAGAGAGTAATTAAACTTGGAACTGGGAAAGAGACTAGCAACTTAGAATTGGGATAGGGACTAGGAACTTGAGACAAAAGACTTGGTACTAGGAACAAGGGACTTGGAAGAAGAGAAGAAGAGAGACTGAAGAATAAACGGGATTTAATCACACTCTGTCTGGTCTCCATTCTTCACGTCCGTCCTCACTCTCTCTCTCTTGCTGAACCCCGACCCTCGACCCTCAGAATGAAGCAGCTTGGGGCAGTGCAGGCTCTAACATTTTAGCCCTCAAGGCTTTTGGCAGTGCAGGTTCCAACATTGACAGAGCGGTCTGAGACATTTTGGCCCCCAATCGTGGGGCAGAGCAGTCCGTGACAGTTCCTCATCCCATCCTTTCTCCCCTTTCCCTCCTAGAGAGGGTTCCCACAGCACCAGGCCTCCTCACTCCCTAGAGTCTCAAGTATCTCAAGGATTAAGTACATCTTCTCTCACTGAGGCCTGACTTTAGTGCAGACATCTGCTATATTTGTGACAGGGGTCTCAAACCAGGCTGTGTATGCTTCTGGTCAGTGGCTCAGTCTCTGGAAGCTCCCTAGAGTTTGTGTAAGTCAAGGCTGCTGGTCTTCATATGGAGCCATGCTCCCTTTCAGCTTCTTCAGTCCTCCCCCTAATTCAACCAAAGAGTCTCCAACTTCAGTCCAATGATTAGTTATATCTGCTTCTGTCTCAGGCAGCTGCTAGTGGGGTTTCTCAGAGAACAGCCATGCCAGACTCCTGTCTGTAAATACATCACAGCATCAGTAATAGTGTCAGGCAGGCCGTGGTGCCCTCCCTGCCCGCATGAGATGGATCCCAAGTTGAGCCAGCCATGGGACTGATCTTTCCTTCAGTTTCTTCTCCATTTTTGTCCCTGTAGTTCTTTTACACAGGAACAATTCTGAGTCAGACATTTTAACTGTCAGTTAGTAGCACTCTATCACCTCTTGAGGACTGGAGGGTCCTTCTCCCCAACGTTTGGCCTTTTTGGCTATGATCACCTCATTGAGTCCTTAAAGTCCTTCTTCTCACAGGTCTCTGGTTCTTTCTAGTAAGTCCCCCCCCCCCCACCTCCCACACCTACACCCATGCTGCTTATCTCAATTCATTCTCTTGGCCCTCTGGGCTTCTCTCCTCTCCTTCCCCAAATACCTGATCCTGTTCCTGTTTTCCACTCCCCCTCTCCTATCCCACCCAGGTCCCTCCCTCCCTCTGCTTCCTGTGATTATTTTCTTCCTCCCTTCTAAGTCGGATTGAAACATCCTCACTTGGGCCTTTATGCTTGTTACACTTCTTATGTTTATGAGTTGTATCCTAGGTATTCTGTACCTTTTGGCTAATACCCACTTATCAGTGAGTACATACCATTCATGTCCTTTTGAGCTTGAGTTATCTCACTCAGACTAGTACATTCTAGTTCCATCCACTTTCCTGCAAAATTCATGATGTCCTCGTTTTTAATAGCAAAATAGTATTCCATTGTGTAAATGAACCATATTTTCTGTATCTATTCTCTGATTGAGGGACATCTAGGTTATTTCCAGCTATTAAAAATATGGTTGCTTCACTGGACGACAGGAGGACCAGAGCCATTACAAGGTCCCTTTTAATTACTGGAGGTCAGGCCTCTATCCCTGCCTTGGCAAGATTAGAATCGCCATGGCCCTTCTATACTTGGAGAAGGGAGGAGATGTCAGGGGCAGCCATGCTTATGCATTGAAGGCCTAAAGTCAACCATAATCCTAAAATCAGCAATAGGCCTGACATACATGCCTGCTAACACAAAGTCTTGGGTCTCTGTGGAAAAACACTGAAGCAGATGGCTATAAGCTATTGTAAACAGGCAGCTTTTGTGGAAATCTACCAGCCTGAGTACTCATAGACCTTGTAAATAGGCAGCCTTGGTGGATAATACCAACTTAGATAAGAACAAGTGAATCATAGGCAGAGTCATAGTGACCTGTCCCCTGTACCTTCACCCAGCTGATATCCTGTTCTAAAAGATATCTGTACTCCCCCTGAACACCTATGATCCTGTGTCATCCCCTTCCCTACATCCTGCATTTTTGTGTTTATTACCCCTGTGTTAAAAAGTAAAAATTATGATTTGATAATAAAAAATAATAAAAAACACCAATTCTTTTGGAATTTGTTGTTCATAACATGTTTGTCTAATTTTGTTGAATAGTTTTTCTGCATTCTTTCAGAGCTTGTTAAAAAGATTGAGCCTGATAAAATTGGTTCTTAAAATTCAAAAAAAAATGGCTGCTATGAACATGGGAGCATGTGTCCTTGGTGGGGTGTCTCTTAGGTATATGCCCAAGAGTGGTATAGTTGGGTCTTAGGTAGAACTGTTTCCAATTTTTTTCTGAGGAACTGCCAGACTGCTTTCCAGAGTGGTTCTACCAGTTTGCAATCCCACCAGCAATGGAGGAGCTTATTATTTTTTTGAGAATATTTTATTCTGTGAGTCACAGTAGGACTTACCTTAGTTGATATTTTCTTTTTGTTTAAGATTTGATTTTGTTTGTAATTATGCGTATGTGTTTGTGCATTTGTTTATTATAAATTTGTTCATGCTAATGCTCCTGGAGGCCAGAGGAGGACACTTAATCCCCTGGGGCTACAACTGCATATGTTTCCAATCTCTGTCTAAGTAACAAGTGCTATTACCAGCGTAGCCAACTTTCCAGGTCCTACATTCTTATTTTCTGCACGCACACACACACGCACACGCACACACACACACACACACACACATACACACACTGCTTCACGTAAATACATACATGCTCATGCACACTCACACGTACACACACACATGTACACACACATGCACAAGCACTCTCCTACACACACACAGTGCTTCAGGTAAAGTTTGAATGTTAACAACTAACACTAGTATTTTCAGCTCTACGCTTGCTGCACACTGTTGAGTTGCATGGCAATTACTGTTATTTCTCCTTCTAAAATATTCATTATTTAAATAAGATTTTATGCCAAGATAAAGAATAAAAATAACTTATTACTAAAAAAGGACAATTTGTGGTTTTATATAATAAGATGCATTTATCCCAAGTTACTTGATGTTCTTAGATTGAAATGCAACTAATTTTAACTAAATGGAGAACTCCTGACAAGCTGGATCATCACAGAACTAAATAGTGTGAAGATAACCATGGTAATTTGCAATAATGACAGCTTTAGAGTCATTCACACTTTACTAAAAATCACCCTGGTTCTGATACTTTGCCCAGATTTATGAAAAAACACAATGTCCTTGGTTCATTGTATTTTTACTGAAAAAAAAAATCTGTACCTCCCCTAAAAGATTTAATTTCAAGATATGGACTAATAAATTGTATCTGATGAAAAATCCGTTCCACATTTATGAGGAAACATTTTGATAAAAACTTGGTGGTTTGAGAGAATGGCCCTGGCCAGCTCATGTGTTGGTTCCCGTTCGATGGGATCGTTGGAGAAAGACTGAGAGGTATGTCCTTGTGGAAGAAGGTGTTTCGCTGGGGGTCATCTCAGTGGTTGAAAAAGGCTGGTGTTACCTTCAGTGTTCTACACTTACAGTTGAGCCTTACAGTTCAACAGCTTTACAGTTGAGGGTCAAGATGTGGTCTCTCATTTGTCCCTGTGCTCATGGCTTCAGTCCACTTCATGCATGAAAAGAGTAAGTTAAATAATTTTTAAAAGCTTTGTGTTTTATCATATCAATAGTAAATTACTTCAGACAATCACAAATAGGCCGTAGATAAAATTATAAGAAACTGTGCCTTTATATCTCATTATAAGACAGAGAACTTTATAATGTACTTTTGCAAACCACCTAAAGCAGCATTTGTATATTGGTAAATGAAATAAAGAACTTCCATAAGAAACATATCAAATGAACAAAAAATTCATTTTTAAATACCAAACGTTTCATACCGTAATAAACTTGAATTTCAGTAGCAAGATAGTAGGGACTTCTTGCCTTCAAAATTCAAGCCTTTTTAGTGTCAAAGATGTTTAAAATATATGAAGTCTAATGTAACATGTAAATGCTAAGCAGATAGAAGATGGGATGGGGCAATCTGACTGTTAAAAGGCACGTGAGTCCATGAAGCTCATGAAGACAGAAGACCAATTGTGGATGCCTTGGTCCTACTTAGAAGGAATAACAATATACTCAAGGGAGCAAATATGGAGATAAAGTGTGGGACAGAAACTGAAGGAGGGGCTGTCTGGAGACCATTCCACCTGGGTATCCATCCCATGTGCAGGTACCAATGGTAAACACTGATGTGGATGTCAGAAAGTGCATGCTGACAAGAGCCTGATATAGCTGTCTCCTTAGAGGTCTGCCAGAGTCTGACATATTCAGAGGCGGATGCTCACAGCTAACCACTGATCTGATGGAGAAGTTCGAAAACTGAAGGAGCTGAAAGAGTTGGTGGTCTCATGAGTAGAGCAATAATATCAACCGATCAGGGCTCCCCAGGGTCTAGACCACCAGCATGGGAGCACATAGGAAGGGACCCATGGCTCTATCTGTATATGTAGGGGGAAGATGGCCTTGTTGGGCATAGGTGGGAGAGGAGATCCTTGGTCTCATGAAGGCTGAATACCGAGTGGGGGGGGATTCAAGGGTGAGAAGGTGAAAGTGGTGGGGGGTTAGTGGGGAAACATCCTCATAGACGGAGGAGGGGGAAATGGGATAGGAGGTTCTTGGGTGGTGGAGGGAACAGGGTAAGGGGATAATATCTGAAATGTAAATATAATATCCATTAATAAAAAAAGACACATGAGTCATGCTCCTAAGTAACAAGATCAATATCACATTCTTTCCATTAAATAAAGGATAAAATGAACCAATTGAGTTCAGACTGGGAACATGACTTTTTTTATTTAAAGAAATGAGTTTCAGATTCTGCATCATTTTTTAGCTGGAATCTAGAGGCTGCATATACATGGTTACAAATATGTGTGTAGTATGTCTCAAACACTTCTTGAAGATTTGAAGTACATGATCTACGAGAACAAGTAGATGTTAATGTCTTTTATTTAATTTTAAATATTTATGTTTTCTTTTATTTTATATTAATTTTATTTTATGCATATTAGTGTTTTGCCTACAGGTATGTATGAATACTATGTGTGTGATATGTGTGAAGATGCCCATGGAGGTCAGAAGATGGCATCAGACCTACTGGAACTAGAATGAAAGATGATTTGGAGCTGCTTTGTCAGTGCTGAGAAATGAACCCATGTTTGTTGAAATAACAGCAAAAGCCCTTAACTGGAGACCCACCTCTCTAGCCCCAATACTTTCTTTTAAATGTTAATATGAACAAATGAGGTAGAATCACGTTTTTAGAAAATATTTAATAGATATTAGAATGGATAAAAAAATTCTTTTCAATAGAATTTAACTTTTAAGTGTCACAACTTTTGCTTGTAATGATAGGACTTAGACCACTGGAGAGACCAAGACAATAGGGTTTTGTGTGTGTGTGTGTGTGTGTGTGTGTGTGTGTGTGTGTGAATGTTGAAACTGTAGACAAACACTTTAAAATAACTATAAAAATAAAGTTGCTTTTACAAACAGAAATCACTGTGCAGCATGAGTTTGATACACATAAGAAGGAATGTGATACTTGTGACGTCTCACACTATCAATGATTGTGAGAATGAGGTTTCTATAAAATAAAGTTAATAATTTTATAGTAAACTAAGGCAGAGATTCAAGGCCTTTGAAAACCAAGATTTAGTAAAAATTGGTTTTTACTTCATTAGAATTCCAAGTTATAGAGTCTGGTAAATTCTAGAAAGTACCATGTCAAATTATATTGTTTGCATGGGAACTCAATGTACATGTATATATAAGACATATGGCTTGAACAGCTCTTTTCCTCTGTAATGGGGGAAAGAACATTTGAGAGTGACTAAGGTGTGTGCCTTAATACTGATTTGGCATTTTTTCTAAGATGGAATGAGTTAATTTTGAGGCATTAACTCAGATCTTTGGAAATGGAATTCACTTGGCAGATGTGGTATTTCTGGCTCACAAGGAAAATTTTCTTTTACTTATTCTGACTTTGTTGTATTTCCATATACAGTTTGAAATTATTTACACTGACTCATGTTATATCCCCTGCCTTTGATTTCACATAAAATTAGAAGCTTTTGTAGATGTACTTTAGGAAGAGAGAGAACCTAGATATGTGTTTATGCATAATTTAAGTCAATAATGTATATTTATATATAATTTATGTGGTGATTTTTTGAGAATGACCCCCATAGGCTCAGATATTTGAATATTTAGTTTGCATTTGGAGATACTGTGTAGAGAGACTTAGGATGTGTGGCATTGTTTTAAGAAGTAAAACATGGGGAAGGCAGGCTGTGAGTACAAAGACTAACACCATTTCCAATCTACTCCACCTGCTTTCTTTATGACATTTGGAGGCCTGAAGTATTTGTTGTTCCTGCCACTAGCCCTGACCTTCATTGCTACAACTGGCTTCATTCTAGACTTTAATCCCAAATAATCTCTTTCTTATATAAGTAGCCTTCATCATGGTATTTTATTCAAACAGCATAAAAGTAACTAATATTGTATATAGTCAGTCCAAGCCAGCTTGCCTCCTTACATGTGTTGTCAAGGAGAAGTAAGGAAACCTCAGGAGAACAAAAGTTCTCTTTCCATTTTCATATGATGAACATTTTTATTCCTCAACTTTAACATATTTTGTAATTTTTCTCATAAGTGCACATGAAATTCTAGTTTCAGGACCATAGTGTTGGACATTCTGCTAGGTGCCAAGTGTGGAGAAGGCTACAATAGAGATTAGGTTGCACTGTGGAAATCCCCATGAAACACATGACAAATTAATATTAAGTTCAATACTGAAAAGCAGTATAGTGAAGAGTATGTAGCTTAGACTCAGGATAGAGGAAAGAATTTCTCAAGAAATTAAATCCAAGTTGCTATTAAGAGGCTAAACAAACCTCTTGTAGAGACTGGAAGATGAGAGTTTTCCAGTCATACACCACATACAAGACAGAATTTGATTCATTTGAAAACAGATACAATGGTTCGTTATAAAGTGACAGTTACATAGTATGAAGCAAGTCAAAGTCACATTCCACACTCAATAGTGCATGTGATGAAAGACAAAATACATGATTTGAAAATTTCTTAAAACTTGTCAAAAAAAAACAAAACAGTGTAACAGCTGTATAGCAGGACAAACATGTCAGAATGTACCCATTACAAAATTTGAATTGTAAAATTTAGAAGGTAGTACTTGCTTGCTTCATAGTGTGTTATTGGACATGATTAAATATCACATATGCTGTTAAATATTAACATATAATTCTAAGAGATTTGATTGAGGGAATTAAAGCAAAAACCATAATTTTGTATTGCTCTATGAATAGAAAATCCACATATTTTAGTTTTATTTTAATATAGTTTTAATTAGCACAGATTGATAATTTCTCCTCTTTCTGATTCACCAGACCCTACTCATTGACAGTCTTTTTCCTCTTAGAATTATTATGTACATTTTATAAAAGATGATAAATTATATTTTATCCTTATATATGCATGTGTATGTGTGTGTCTGTGTATGTGTAAATGCAGCCCACTGAGTCTATGTGTGTGTGTATGTATATATATTTATATATATACATATATGTGTATATATCATATATATGTGTATGATATGTATGATATATATATATATATACAGATATATATATATATATATATATATATATATATATATATATATACATACACACACACACACATGGCTTCAAGCTTTACAACTGTACATTGAACAATGAAAAAGGAAAACTTATACATGGGAGATATTCTACTCATAGCAATAATTAGTTTTGTGTATTCTTCTAGAAGAAAACCCCACAAAATTTCCAAATACAGTTCTTTCCATCAGTGGAATTGAATTGCTGGACAGAGAGCTTTTGTATTGGAATTTATTGTACAGATTTGCAACGGGAATTCCATTTTCTCTAGAACTTATGAATTAGTCATTGCAGTTACTCATTAGTCTAAGAGAAGTCTAGAAATTATTCAGTGATTATGTTCAATAGTTAAGGGGTAAGAATCATTAAAATGTAAGGGTTTTGTTCTGCCTAGTTCATTTTTAGTAGATGTATTCAGAAGGGGAAGTATCACCATACCGTATTGCTGGATATATGTCATAAGGAAAATTCTGCAATCTTAAAGAAATGAAATGAGACTGTTTTTATTACCACCTTTAGGTCCTTCACTAAAGAGCTATATTTACTATTGTGTTTAATTTATAATCACTAACGTGAAGCAACTATGATTCTTTATGGTGTCATCTGTCTTTGGATACATCTCAATTTCAATACATAATGATGGGGACAGAGCACCATGCGAGTCTTACTCACCTGTGAGACTCTGACAATCTACATTGTTTTGCAATGACTGCCCAGTGCCAGGTCCTTTCTTATATGCGGTAATGATCTGTGCTTTGAAATGTTTCCCTCTCCACTGCTGGGAATTGAACATAGACATCATAGGTACTTGGAAGCACTTTACTACTGAAGTATCTTTGTAGCCCAGGAAAATCATATTAATGCAATTTTAAAACGTAATATTATTTTATGTCTAAAACTTGAGGTACTAGAGAGATGGTTCAGTGTAGAGTCATGATTATGTTCTCAGCACCCACAAGGTAGCTCAGAGCCATGTTTAACTACAGTTCTCAAAGATCTGATGTGTTCTTGTAGCTTCCACTTATTTATATGCAATTGATGTAATACATACATGTAGTCACACACATATAAAATAAAAGTGCATTTAAAATGAGTGATTTGTAAGTTGTAAAAAACATAGAGCAAGACACATTACTTCAGCAAGCATCTGTTTGTCAAAAATTTGTCTCATAATGTATTAATTTCTGAGGAAACCGAAATGAAATCTATGCCTTCTTCATCCACAAAGAATTGATTTGAATGGATGAAGGGTGATAACAACAGAGTGTGAAGTGCCAGCATTTCCAGGCTGACACACAGAGAAAAAGTTGGGACTGGGTGTGTAGGCAACTATTTTCCACCTTCCAGGTAAATTCAAATCATTGCTCCTCACAGAATATTGCACCCAGTTTCCTCAAGACAGCTCTTTGTATTCTGTGGGCCTCTAGTAGATTCATCATGGTTTTCTGGTTGCTTGGGGGATGGTGACAACTGGAAAGTTTTATTCCATGCACAAAGATTCTGACAGTGCTAGATAAGTAGGATACCCTGTGTCTCTGATCACTTTCCAGGTTAAGGAATTGACTTGGAAGGCCATTAGTTTTTAATTCTGAAAGATTACCATAGGCACCCAGGAGAGAAAGCCACGCTTCTGGTTTGATTCAAGCCACCCCTAAATTTGAATTTTAAAATAATGCCCATGTAGGTCTCAGCTTTCATATGAACAGTTTGTTCTGAGCTCAGTTCATAGTTTTCTCAGATGCTGGTGTTTCTCTACCAATCTGGTTAGGTTTGGGTGTGGTAAGCTGCAAGTCATTTGGGACTAATTCTTTTCTGATGTTGCCTTTGGGAAGCCTGGAGAAACCAGTGTGCCTCTTATCACATATATGTTGATGAGTGAACAGAGGCTTGCTCCAGAGATACTGTGCAGGAGTACTGTGTGTCTAGGAGGCACAATGTAGCAGCAGAATCTGAAACATGGTGTGCACACAGATAGGTCTATTGGGATCTACTGGCCAGCACAAGTCCCAGGACCAATACACAGTAAAGCCAAAAGAAAACAGGTCTTAGCTTTTGGTAAGAGAACATGTGTTTGTTTATTAGGCTATTTTCCATGAAGAACTTCAATGTGAAGTTCAAGGTATGAGACCATGGTAGAAAAGAAAGGTAAAATTCCTTCATAAGAAAATATTATGTCTTTTGCTATGCTTAAAAAGATTTGTTTGTAATTAAACAAATCATCACTTAAATGATTAAGAAAACTTTGAGCCCCATAAAACTTGGGGTGGTATAAATTAAATAAATACATGCAATTAAACTTTCTCTTCTCAAATGTGAAATACATTATCACTTGTGACATGGTTAGAGGCCTGCCATACTGATGTTGTAATAGTGTGTGTTTCACTTAAGATACAGTGGTTACATTGCTGGCTTTTTACTTCAATTTTTTATTGAAGTGTAAATTAATATTTTAATAACTTATATGACTCTGTGGCAACAATCAGAGTTTAATTACACATTTGTTGATCTACTTGGAGCCCAAATGTGTATGTGTGCATGTGCATATTTGTGTGTGTGTGTGTGTGTGTGTGTGTGCTAAAACATCCCTGGAAGAACACGAAGACAAAGACAACTGAAGGCTAGATAATCTTTTGGAGGGAGACATTTAACTTCATTGGGTTCAAAGTTCATGCACTGACTACAAGAAATACTCTTGAATTTCCTTTCCATAAAAACTAATTCTGGTTCATAATATTAGTAAATTTACAGGAAATTGATTATACAATACCTATATCACTCAGCTTGATTGTCATAACAGATATCCAGACTGAGTATTTTAAATTACAGACATGCCTTATTCATAGTTATGAAGGTGAGGTATCTACCATTACTCTGGGTGTGAACAAGGTTAGATGAGGTGAGGGCTCTCCTTGTGGTTATACCTTCCTAACTTCTCACATGTCTAATCACATGTGGGGAAGGAAGAGAAATAGATAGAAAAGAGGGAGTCATACACACACACACACACACACACACACACACACACACACACACACGGAGAAGCAGCAAGGTCAGAAGGTACAGACAGACTGACAGGATCAGAACTCTGAAATATGCCTTTATAAAAGATGAGAATCTGTGACTTACAGATGAGAATCTGTGAGTTTAATATCTTCCTTACAGACTTACACTCCAAACAGAGTCATGTTTCCCTTTATGAATGCAAGATGTGCAAAATATATTTCACAACAAGACCAATATAGGAAAGAAAAATTCAGTCTGGGTGGTCCTTAGTCTTAACACTCAGTAAGAATTGTATCAAATGCTTGTAAATGCTAACAAATTACCAACCCAGGGAGGACCAGGAGGGCCCTATTTTCTTATTTGTCCTCATACAAGAAACTTGCCCTTCACTTGGCTATTTGCAGTGAGAAAGTGTGAAATTATATAACACAATAAACAATTTTATACATTTACTCTGAGAAGTCCAGAAGTGTATCATAAGTAAAAATATATTTAACTGTGAATCAGGACTCCAGTATATGTTTCATATTTGAAATCATTAAAACATTCATTTTGACTGAGACCATTTATCAAGTGAAATAGGAAAGTAATTACTTTCCATGTTTTCCAAAGAAAAGAAAACCATGACACTAACATTGCACATTTAAATTTGTCCTTATGCGTTAGTCATTTATGATGATTGATACAGCATAATGGAACATACATCAACTTATAATCCACTAAAATATAATTTTGTATTGTAGCTGGAACCCTAAGGATTGAGAACATCTTAATGAAAAAGGCTTCACATATCCCTGGTAATAAATAAATGACACATGGGAATTGATCATTGTTTACTGCCCAGGGGAAAATCTTCAGGTTAGAAAAATGCAATATTCTTCAACATAGTTATCAGAAAATAATCCAATTGTTCTCAGTTTTGACTTAGAGAATAAGCTTTTGCAAATGACAAGTCAATGAGTAATAACTTAATTGATCAGAAAAATTTTAAGAATTAAAATTAATATTAAATAATGTTTCTAAGAAAATGTTGTGCAATATATTACTATATATTTTGTATATGAAGGTAGAGATTATAATAAAGGGACTAAAATAAAGTTTCATAATGATACTGTTTTTATGGGAAAGGGAAAATACAATTTAAACATTACATGTACAAATCTAATTTTATATACTGATTAATTAATAAATTATTCCACATAAATCATAAACATTGTATTATCAATAAAAAGGGTATTCTACTAAAATCCCATGCTATAGTTACCATAACAATAAATAAAAGAGAGCACTACTTTTTAAGACTACTAAAGATATGAAGCACTTCCACTTTAATGAGCAGGAAAATGTGTGACAACATATCAGCCCGAAAACTCTTACCTGTGATTGTTCATAACCTCCATTAAAGAATAGGTTAAAACCTTAACAGATGAGGAAATTTGATCACAATTTCTGACTTTGTCCTTGACCTGAATGGGACATAGTTTTAAAATATCAGGGTTTATCAAGGACAACAAACAACTTAGAAAACTTTAGGTCCAGGCAGGCTCAGTGCTATGTCCTCTCACATATATGAGTAAACTGTAATGATGTGCATAGAATATTTGCTGAGTCTAGTAACATGCTATTAACTAAAGAATGAGCAATGCTTTCCTCTCTCTCTCTCTCTCTCTCTCTCTCTCTCTCTCTCTCTCTCTCTCTCTCTCTCTCTCTTCCATACATGAAGCATAGCAAAACCTTTATCTTCCTAATGCATGTATGTAACTATATACACTGTAAATGAAAACATATTCTATGCAACCTTAAAACAAACAAGCCGAAAGATACACAAGTGATGAGTCAATGAATATTATCTTAATTGTTCAGAAGTATTTTAGGAACTGAAATTCATATTGGATGATCTTTTTAAATGTATCTCCATAAGTATTTTATATGAGAGCAAGGACAATGGGGTACAAAAATAAAGAATGCCCTGGTTTTGAGTGTGAACTGATTTATGTGGTGATAACTAAGTTCCTTCCATCAAATAAACAAATTTAATGGTCACAGAAATCATGGAATATATTTGATTGAAATTAAAAGAACTATGAAAACCACATTAATGTCATTTTAGACAAGTTATTCACAAGGTAAGAGACTGTAAATATAATGTACCACAGAAACTTGTATGCACAGATGTAATATCAAATGTGTGGAGAAAGCACAATTTGTATGAAATAACTATTTCTTGTTCAATGTAAGTACAAACTGAGTTTACATTGGTTCTTTTTCATGTCTTAATATACTTTTCTAAATTATCTGTTCACTAGATACTGTGCATTATGTCACAAAATCAAACTACACGTTAGAGCTGAGCTTGTATCAAAGCTCTAAGCAGGTGTGTATCTTCAAAACTCAACATTCAAGGTGCTGGAGATATGGCAGAGGCTAAGAGTGATGGACACTCTTACAGAAAACAAGTTCAGTTCTCAGTACTTATTCTGAGCAACTCACAACCACCTGTAATTACAGCTTTGCGAGATCCAGTGCCCTTTTCTGGCTTCTATAGGATCCCACAAGTGTGTGCACATATATTCAAGCACACACATATACATGTGTGAAAAAGTAAAACACATCTTTAAAAAGATTCCCTTACCCCTCCAGCTTTCTCTTGTACGGCAGAGATTCACTGCTTTTGTACCAAGGATCTCTACCAGCTCCTGATAGTCCCCAGGCACTGGAATGCACGCTGAAGATGACTGAGAATCTCCGTATTTCATTTTTAGTCTGGGGTAGAATTTTAAAAATATTGTCACTTAAAATAGATTTTCATAAAAATGTGTCAGACATCATTGACAGATAGTTAGTACATGGTTTTTGTAAACTGGCTCGCCATCCTGACAGCTAAATAGAATTACCATCATATATATTGTGAGATATTTGGCAATTTCTTTCATCCTACTGTATAAAATATAGCAGCAGCTTGTCCCCAAAAATGATCCTTTTTTTCCTCAGGACTGACATTTTTGAAAGCATTTAAATAACATTTAAAGATTAATTTTTAGTGAATACCCACTTTTAGCATGTTTTCCAGGTACTAGCTCAGATGGTGTGATGTAAATATCTCCTCTGAGAACACTGAGCCCAAGCTAGTGACAAGAAGTATGCCCGCCCACTTTCCTCTAACTGGCAGCTGCTGGTGTACTTTGATATGAGCAGAATTATCTATGTTTAAGTACAACTCAATCTGACTAGATATAATCTTAGAATGAATAAAATATACTAACAACATGGCATAGCCTTGCCATAGAGAGGTCCTGTTGTTTGAAGAACCCAGAGTTTGGGGAAGAACTGACATTTTTATGTGCCTCAGTCATGAAATGTACTTGTTCATGAAGACATGGAAATACAGTGAACAAGACAAACTTGGGTTATTACACACACACACACACACACACACACATATAAAACCATGACCTTCAAAACTTACATTTTAATTGGAAATATATGTGATTGAGTGTTAGGTTACTGAAATTATAATGGATCGTTAACTCTAAAAACCTGATTTAGAGTGTAAAGGAGTAATGAGATTTTTGTGGGACTGAAAAAAAATTTAGTAATTAGGAGTCCAGCATTGGAGTAAGGAATATGCTATAACAATAATTTCTATTGGTAAAATGTGTTGTTTTCAGGAAATCAAATTAAGAAAAATATAGAGATAGAGGTATTGTTGTAGACATAACAACAGGGAATTTTGAAGAGATACAAAACATATATTAATGTTTGGTTGTTAATAACATCAGTGACATATATCCAAAAGCAAGGACATTGAGTATGATGTTGCTGTGGGACGTGCAGGCTTTCCCCAGATCTATATCTCACAACAGTTAGCTTGTTATTTGGTTACAGGATTAAGAAAATTCATTCATTTCCTACTGACTTTGCTTTGATGGTAAATGGTCCAGCTAATTTTCACTCGCAAGTCCTCACAGTGCAAAACCATTGACAAATACCACTGACCCTGCTTTTGACAGACAGCACATCTTTCCCAGTCTATCTTTCAGTCCAGGACTTTGTTTCTATCTGTCTTTTCTTTTTTTTTTTTTCCTTTTTGCAATGTAGACTTTATTTTTTTTTATTAGATATTTTATTTACACTTCAGATGGCATCCCCTATCCCCATTCCCCCCACCCCCCTTAGGAAACCCCTATCCCATGCCCCCTTTCCCTTTTTGTATTTATACATTTTTTAAAAATAATGTTAATCATAGGCTTTATAAGTTTGGTATTGTTCAATCAGAGGTATAACCCACTGACCAACCTAGATATAACAACTATCTTTGACTGGTGGAGATACATGAATATCTTCCTCCCTGTCTCCCCCTTCTTTCTCTTTCATCACCTAGCTTCTCCTCTCCTTTCTCTTCTCCTCTTCTTACTCCTTTTCTTCCTCTCAGTACTCCTCCTAACTTAGCTCCTCCTACACATCACCCTTCCTGTTAAAATGAAACTTTTCTCTCAAAATACAATTAGAGCATAATTATGCCAATTTGTACCAGTGAGGTACAGGATAGTCCTAATACCCAGTCTTTTCTTAATGGTTAACATATAAATGGTTTGAACAGGTACAGCTGTCTTCGAGTGTTCCCATGTTGTGCTCAGTTTAATATTCGAATCTAACTGAACGTATCTACCCCTAAATGATCATTTTGTTGTAAATGTATTCAAAATCTGTTTTATGATCTTTGTGGAATGCACAATATGTCACTATTATCTGTGTTTTCCCTGCTGTGCTGGTGCCATGGGACTTAGCTTTCTCCTGTCTGTATGACTGAACCCCTTGCACTTTCCCCACCCTGATTCCTTTACCCTCTGAGGCTCTGTTATGCTAATAAATCCCAACTCAACTTTTATGGGTGTGGTTCAAGTAGTGAGATTATTTAGTATCTGTCAATGTCTGGATGATTTTGCTTTGCATCCTCTGAAATCAACTATGTTCCTTAAAATGACATGATTCCATTTATTTTTTGGAGATGTATTGTGTTGCATTGTATAGAAATACTATATTTTTGTAGTATAGATTTCTGGTCTTGATAACTTCATACACACATATGACCATACCTTCTCATCATACCACAGGGAGGAGTCTGCAAGTCACTTACACAGTCTCTTTCTACCAAGATGAGTTTGTAGCTATCAGTTATGAAAAACTGAGCTTCTCTTGTCCTGGACTACTTGTTCTTTTGTGGCCAACAGACTCATCTATTCTAAGAATTATTATACAAACACAGTTCTATTGAAATTATATTAAATGTTTCAGCTACATGTTTAATTTATTATCTTTTGCTTAGTTATATCCTCATCAGCATTTCAATCAATTATGAAGTTAAGTAGTACTGGCAGAGACCAAAATAAAATTGTTATCACATTTATTTTGTTTTTCTACAAAAATTATTTAGCCTTCTAGGAATCTATTTATTTATAAAATAATTCAGAAGAAAAATAATCTCAAAATGCAAGGAATCAAATTTTCACACCCACAATTAATTTCATACTGAAAGTAAAAATAAATCCTATAAAAAATAATAGTGATGTTTGAAATGGTGAAGTTTTGTGTCTCTTCTTAAAGTGTAAATACCTTTTACATCAATTTTAACAGTTCCTCACCTCCCTTTTATAACTGCCAAATGAATTTTCAAATGTTTTAAAGCAATGTTGATATTATATTTACATCTGGATGAATTGCTCATGATGTTTTTATTATTGTCTGAAATACTATGCCATCATTTTTCTATTATGTTAATCAGGAACGTACATTAACATGTGGCACACTATATTATGAAAAACAAGCCTGTGAAAGAAAACATATTCTACACTCTTCTTGATCGTCTTTTTAGTTAATTATTCAAAGAATATTTTCTTTATTGAACATCAGGTTTAATTACTTAATTAGATTACAGTCCAGAATGCTTTCAAGAAGTGCATCCCATTCTATGAAGTGCATAATATGTTATAAAATGTCCTAATTACGTAATGGCTGGTAAAATGAATTAGTGATGAAGAACATACATAATGGGAGATATTTAAGAAAGTGAAGAAAATTCACACAACAGCACAGTAATCCATGCTGGGCATGGGAATAAAAAATAATATTATCCTCTTCGAAACTTTCTCAGAATGGACCAGAAACTAGAATGAAAGTATCTATAGTATTTTTGAGAATATATATTTTAGATATTGCCATATTTGAAATGATAAAGCAAGGCCAACTTGAATGTTAAACATAAAGCCTTTCAACATACCATCGCTAACACCAGAACATATTTCCTGGGGTCATTCAGAAATTCAGCATGGCGGCACTTCCCAGAGGTTAAGAAACTCTGATTGCCTGAAATTCTCACTCTTTGTGGCAGGCTGAGAATTTTGGTGCTTATAAAATTCCGTGAACTGCCATATCTCAGCCTTCCCACTAGAGGATTGAGATTGTCAATCTAAGTAACTCCTGCAAATTTTCCTAACAGTAAATGGAGGAACCAGGTTGTGATAAAGTTGAGGAGCCAGATGACCACTTAAAATTATCATCTGGAACTGGGTGTGGTAAGAAATGACTTTATCCTGGCAGAAGCAGAGGCAGAGGCAGGGACGGGGCAGGGACAGGTGCAAGAGCAGCGGCAGAGAGGCAGAGAGAGAGAGAGGCAGAGAGAGAGGCAGAGAGAGAGAGGCAGAGAGGCAGAGAGAGAGGCAGAGAGTCAGAGAGAGTCAGAGAGAGTCAGAGAGAGGCAGAGAGGCAGAGAGGCAGAGAGGCAGAGAGGCAGAGAGGCAGAGAGGCAGAGAGGCAGAGAGGCAGAGAGGCAGAGAGGCAGAGAGGCAGAGAGGCAGAGAGGCAGAGAGGCAGAGAGGCAGAGAGGCAGAGAGGCAGAGAGGCAGAGAGGCAGAGAAAGCAAAGAGGCAGAGGCAGGTAGGTTGCTGAGTTAAGAGGCCGGCATGGTCTACACAGAGCAACCCTCTCTCAAACAAACAGAAACAAACAATGAAATAGAAATAAAGAAAAGAAATAAGCAACTAGGAAATTGTAACAAGGACTACACATGCTGTGCATGTCCCTTCTCTTTTTAAATGACTCACTCAAATTTCCTGTGAAGTAGCCCAGCCAACAGGGTAAAAAAAAAAAAAAAAAAACATAGTGGGCATCCTATAACAATGAGTTTTATAGTGGGTGCTATAATAAATAAATTATATCATTATTCATGAGGCATGCAACCTCCTCAAACTTAGCAGAGTAAAGACAGCAAAATGTAAAACTATCAGCAGTTTAGATTTGATAAAATTGCAAAATGCATTTTGGTGAAGATTTCTTGCATCTTCTCTCCATATCTTACATTTTATTGTTATAACTTAAGATATTGAATGTTCCTCAGACCTGCTACTCTGGTTCAGTGGCTGCATTTAAAGGCGCTTTCTAAAAATGGAGCACAGAATACCTGGAGGGAGTCACAGGGGGTTACATCATGGAAGTACGGGTGATTAGGTAATTCTCTTGATATCCTTCAAATCACACAGTGATGGATAGCAGTGCTCTCTGAGCTCTCCCTATTTTTAGAAACACCTCAGCCCACCAGACTGGGAAAAGGCAGAAGAATGGCATTTCCATCCTTGGCCTGTCGGGGCAAGGACTAAGCAGGGAACTGATGGGAAAATGGCCTCTAGATTGGAATTACGTAAGACCACAGGAAAATGGCCCACTAATAAAAAACTAAAAGAGCTGTTATGCGGAGGACCTGGGATGTTTGCTGCTCAGAGACTCGCAGTGCATTCAGGAAAGAAGGGGCAAAGTGGAAATGGACCTCACACTACACGATGCAGTCACAGGTCCACAAGGAAATAGGACTCACTGTGCCTTGGTTCCACGGGTCTCGTGGGCCTCAGGAATGATTTCTCTAGAGATGCCATCTGCTTATACACATATGTAGCTAGCCTTCCCTGTGTCTTCAGCCATGCTGAAAACTCTCATACACAAATAAATAAATGTAATATCTTAAACATATGTGGTAAATGAATATTAAACATTTGTCTATGCTCTACGAAAACATGAATAACAAGGAACAAACAGTAAATAAGAAAAGTAATCATCTTGTTTGCTTACATTATTCTTCTCTTTAGAGACCATGATGTCTGGAACAGAAGAGTTCAGGTTTCTCACCACTCACTTGTATGTTAATCCACAGACAGTCCTGTCCTGTGAGGGAAGGGGAACAGAATTCTGAAAGAAGCACGTGTCTGAAAGCAAGTGCAGTTCATAGGGTCACAGCTACTGTACTTAGCAGATACTTGGTTTAGAGACAGTCTCTTCACATCTCAGAAGTTTGTTTTCTCTTCTAATAAGCAGGAAAAATGATCCATTTATAAGCCATGTTTCTTGAAAAATCAAAAATTTCTCAAAGTTCCTTGCAAACTAAAAGATACTTATTTCATTAAAAAGTGGTTTGTTGAAGTGAATTGATAAGATTGTATTCACCATTGTGATTCTATGATGTTTTTCTGATTCCTTCTGTCTATGGAGATGGGTTCAGCTAGGTGTATAGTACATAAATGAATGGTCTAATTGTGCCAAGGACTTTTGACTCTTTTCAGACTCTGTAATAAATATTTGTATCAAGTTTCATGAGATCAGGCAATATAAAACATTAAGCATAGAACTTTCTAGAGTAGAAAATTACTTTTTATGCCATTTGAGGGAATGTCTAAATGAAAAAAAGTATACTTCTGTTTAAAAAACAGATGATTTTGTTTCCTGTTAGATAACAGTATCTCTAAATTGAGTGAATCCAGGGTCATAGAGCTTTGGAAATTGAACACTGTCCACTGGCTGACTGTAAAGCATCAAATGAAGGAACTAGACAATCTCCATTGAAGGTTCTATCTTGTGGAAAATACCTCAGAGCAAATATTACAGTAATTCTTTATCAAGAAGTATAGGCTACATGGTGAACAACACATTTGTCTATGCTGATTAATATTTAAGTGAAAAAAATTTCAGAAACAAAACGCTGACAAGCAGGGTAGGATATCTTTTCATGTGCCTGTATGTGTGTGTGTGTGTGTGTGTGTATGTCTGTGTGGTGTGTGTGTATGTGTGTGTGTCTGTGTGTCTGTGTGGTGTGTGTGTGTGTGTGTGTGTGTGTGCAAAAGAGACAGAGAGACAGATACAGAGAAATAAACATATTTGTGTGAGGATTACTTATGCATATACATGTATATAGATGTCAGTACCAAAGTGCTATCAACCGTTATTATTTTAGAGCATGTCTTTCCCATGGCTTAAGGCTCACACCTTTTATTAAGTGAATTTGGCTGTCTGGAGAACATCAGAAATTTCCTACCAATTTATTCCTGCCACTGGGATTACAGGTTCATGCTTCATGGCCAACTTAATAATGTCAGGTCAGGGTTACTCAGATCTTTTTTCATGGAGGAGAAACACTACAGACAAAGCCAGCTGCCCAACCCCATGACAACATATGCAAAATCATTAAAATGAAAAGGTGCAATAAATGCATAAAACTCTGCTTTTAAAGAAACTTAAAACACTCTGTTGCAAAATAATAGTAGAATAATCTTATTGAATCATCACTGGTGATTTGTCCCATGGTCAAGCATATTCAAGCCACCACAGTACCATAGTCTTTCACAGTCTCAACAGAGTTTAAAAGTCCAAAGATCAAAGTCTCTTCTGAGATTCATGAAATCTCTTAACTGTAATCTTCTATAAAATCAAAATCAAAAAGCAATTCACACACTTCAAACATCACAGGATATACACCACCATTCGAAAATATCATAGTGAGGAAATACTGAATCAAAGCAAGACCAAAAAACAGCTGCGGAAACTCCAAACTCTGCACTTCATGCCTGATGTCCAACTCCTTTCTTTCAGCTTTGTTAAATGCAACACAATTCTGTTTTCCACTTCCTGTTAGCAGCTCTCCTAAGCATGTATCCTATGACACTGTCATCATCTTGGAGTATCCAAGGCAACTTTAAACACACAGCGTCTTGTTCCAATATCTGAGAACCACATGGTCTCCTGTGCTCCTCCAAGTAGCTTGGTTCATTTCCCCAGCTCTGCCCTCTGTAGCACTCTAGGCTCTTGCTGACTCCAATCCACTGCTTCTGGTTTTGGTTGCCATTCCATGATAGTATCTTCAATATCCTGGGGTCTTCCACACCAAGAGCCTGTCATGGGCTATCTCTATGGTGTTGATATTCAACTTCTTTACATGGCCCCTTCAGTCCTAGGCCTTCAACTACCACTGAGTCTGCACCTTCACCAATGGCCTTTGCTGAACTCTCTGCCAAGCCTCAGCTACTCTCTATGATCCCTCCATGCCTTCAAAGCCATTACTACCAGGGTGCCTCTTACATATGACCAAGTCTGGCTACATGCATGATGTCTATCTCTGGAACACATCCTTTTTATGCTCTCTGAAAACACTTCCTAAAAGATTTCACCTCAGTGATGTCGGTCTCTTCTTAATCACTGCTAAATTCTTAACTCTAGATAACTAACATCAATTGTTTCAGTAACCCTTTCTGTTTTTTTTTACTCTAAAGCCAGAGCCACATGGGCAAAATTGCCATGTTGTACTGCTTGTGAGGCTGGAACATGCCCCCTGTTCAACTTCTTCTTCACTAGTTTTATGTTTTCAGAGATTCCTTCCACGTTGTAAGCATGATTGTCCTGGAACTTGTTGTGTAGACTGACATTGAACTCAGCTCTGCATACCTCTGCCTTCTGAGATATTTTTTCTTTTATTTTTCTTTTTCCTTTTTTTTATTGGATTATATTTACATTTCAAATTTTATCCCCTTACCGCATTCACCCCACCATCCAGGAACCCCCTATCCCATCCCCCTCCTCTTGCTTCTATGAGAGTATGCCCCCACCTACCCTCCACTCCCACCTCCTCACCCTCGAGTCCCCCCACCCCCACTCAGTGTTCAGCCTTCATGGAACCAAAGACCTCCTCTCCCACGTATGCCTGACAAGGCCATCCTCCCATACATATACAGCTGGAGTCATGGGTCCCTCCCTATGTGTTCCTAGGCTGGTGGTTTAGATCCTGGGGAGCTCTGATTGGTTGGTATTGTTGCTTTCCTCATGGGGCCACAAACCCTTTCAGCTCCTTCAGTCTTCTCTCTGCCTGGAACTCAGATTTTAAAAATTCTTTTTTACAAGATTTTTATAAGTATGTCGATCATGCCTCAAGATCTGGCAAATGTGCCCTCCATTTCTGGACCATAGTTCATTCAGATATAGTCAAGTTGACAATCAAGAAAAGCCATTACAATCTACTCCTTGTCAACTTTACACAAATCATATCTCATGTTCAAATAAAAACAATAATCAGATCATAATGATGCCTAACATGAAATAACTATTCCTCATACAACCAAAAAATGCACTATAAATTTAGAATAGGTCAATGTCCCTTGTGAAACAACTTTTTAGTATCTCAAACTTAAAAATAATAATCATTTATATTTTCTCTTAATTGGTATTAAATAAATTGAAAGAAAACATAAATATTCTATAAATACATTCTTAACAAAATAAAGCAAAAGTCCTCATGCCAATTATAATCCTTATTTCTTCAACTGGTGTTATGACCTTAGATGATATTTATAACTACCTTCTTCTACTACCCATTCTGTATTTCCTTCACCCTCTGCAAACATCTCAGCAGGTCTTGGCTCTTTTCCTAGCTATTTTTCTTGGCCCTGTCCCATACCTTTATTCTTGATGAGTCTGTGCCCTTTGTCATCCTGCTTGGATTAGGCTGTCATAGTTTGCCATGGAGTTTCTTTGTCCTAGTAAATACAAAGCTAAGTCAATGTGTTATAAACATTTATGTTTTCTACTAATTAAGACATTGGGAAACAGACTATTCTTAAGGATAGGCTACATGCCTAGCAATAGATGGTCAACAGAAAACTCAACTACATCATTGGAGAATCACTCTCTCATGTATGTGATTTTATCACCCTTTAAATTTACATTTAAAAAGGATCTTTTCTTTTGGAACCAATGAAATCACAGAGTGGTTTCAGATATGCATTCAATAACATCAGAGCTGATAGAAAAAAGTCCTAAGTCACCAAAGTTTCAAGTTCACTTTAAGTACTTTGACTGTAAGCAAAGCTGTGTACTCTTGTTTTTGAGGTAGACAGAGGTTGAAGGTACCCAATATGTAAAGAATGAGGTCATACTTACAGCATCTTACTTACAGCATCAGAACTTACAACATCTGGCCTTACTCATAGCTTTTTGCTACTTAAGAATCTTATTTGGCGACAACATATATAAAATAAATATTTTCTCAGACTCCGTAACCTTCCAAGAACATTTGTTAACTGTGCTAGAATCTCTGACTCTTGCTTTGAGAAAGACTTCAACTTGAATGCAGAGTGAGGGTCTTTCTTTGTCCCATCCCCTTTTGATTTTGTTTTGTCTCATTTTGGATATTGCTATTTCAGAGTGGGCATTAATAAAGAGCACCTGCTTTTCAAAATAAAATACAAGAGGATATATAGAGTCCTGGTGTTTTTAGAAGGCCAGTTTTTCCTTGCTAGATAAACTAAAAAATGAGAAAGATGTTTGAAACTTCTTATTATTCAATTACTCCTTCAGAAAGACACAGAGAACATGGGTAATCTGAAAAATATATATTTTATTTTTAATTATGTTTTATGCATGTTAATGGAGGATTGAATACATGTATATGAAGGCAGAGTCCAGAGTCTCAAGAAGAGGTATAGAATCTGCTGAAGTTGGAGATTCAGGTAGTTGTTTGCTGCCAAATATGGGAACTACTATGCTGGGAACTACTCTCAGACCTACTGTAAAAGCCATATGAGCTCTTAACTGCTGAGCTGTCTCTATAGCCATCCTGGTATATTTATTATTTATTAATAATTATTAATTATTATTATATGAGTCAACAATTCACGATATAGCCAATTTGTTTTGCTATTTAAGTTAGATTTTTAAATGCCCATTTATTCTGTAATATATAAAGAAATGATATTTTTCCTTTAGGTAAGTCTAAGGACTTTATTATGCATTACCTAAAAATGAACACTTACTATTTTTATATTGTTTTTGACAGAGAAATAAGAGTAAGCATTATCTTAAGAATAGTAGTGATGGCTTCCCAGGATGGCTGACACTGGCACCCATTGTTGAAAACAGAGCACTTTTAGACAGATGTATCTCCAGGGATAATTGACAAATTGTCAATAAGGGAAGCATTATAGGACATCTTCCACATTGTGGGGAGTGTGAAGATGTTTAGGAGCTCAAGGAGAAAAGAGGGTTGCAGAGAGATGGAATTAGAGTGGATGGTATCATCCCCACAACAGAGGGAGATTACAGCCTAGTTACAGGGATAAGGATTTTTGTCTTGCACCTTGGATCTATGTAGGTGAGAATCATAAAATGTGCTCCGAGGCTGCCTGCCATTAAGGAAACACATGCATCACCTTGGGAGAGGGAATAACCTAGTGTATGACTTTACCCCACTATCCAGGAGAATCAGCATGAGATGACTGTTTTATTCCACTGTAAGAGCAGACTGCCAGAGCAGATCTGGTCATTCAGTTCTGTTATACCAGCACTTGAGATGCCGAGGCACGAGAATCACCACAACTCTGGGCCGGTTACAACTGCAGAAGGAATTGCAGGACATCTCTTGGTTTTAGTTATAGAGTGAGAAATTTACTTTATAGCTGAAACCAATCTGTAGAGTGAGAAATTCACTAAATAAAGCAAAAGCAAAGCAAACAGAATTACTTCAAAGCCATCTAAAGTATTCATGTAGTTAGACACAAATTCCACAGAGATAGTTCTTTTTTTCACTATATAATAATCTCCAATATTTGTGGATATTACAAGAATACATCTGAGTCATCTTAACATGGCAATATACTGGAAATGTACTGAAAGTTTTGCATGCTAATTGTCAAACAGCTAACCTCGATTGGCAGTGTCTTGGCACCTCAATGTTAATGTGTATGAAAAAAAATGCTGATTTATTCTGTGTTTCATAGTTATCTTTGATCATTGATGAGGCTCTAATAAAATGCCATATACTAGGCAGTTATAGATAATACACACTTCTAGTTCTAGTCTTACTTTCCTAGAGCTTGTATGGTTAAAAGACAGAGTTTACATAAGATGGGTTCCTTCTGATGACTTTTATTTTGTTTCACATAGTAGGCTGACTGTAGAAAATGCCAATGTGCTATTTAAGAAACATGAGTAGAAGAAAAAAAATTCAATGTTTTAATATAAAGAAAATAGGTTTGTGGGAATTTGTTTACCTTGATTGGAACATTATACAATGTATGAATATTACATAATATTTGCCTCACCTTCATTTCTGTTACTAAAATAGAATACCTAGACAACGTAATTAAGGAATAGAGGGTTTCTTTAAACTATCATTCCAGATTAGTGATCATCACTGCTCTGAAGGAAGAGCAGAGCAGAGAGAGAGTGAATGTATGCTTGCTTCTGTGGGTTACTCTCTCTGTGTTCTTACTGTACCCAAGATACCATGTCTAGAGAATAGGACTCCAACAGAGTGCTGGTTCTGTCAACATGAATTAGCGTTGTAGAGACAATCTCTTCAAAGTTAAACCCGCATGGCAAGCCATAACTAAATTCTCTTCCCCAGTAACTCTAATGTTGATTTTTATACAACTGTGCCATGAACACTTCATTCATAGACATTAAACATATAAAAGCAAAAAAGACCCAACACAGGATGGCTTCTGCATCTCTTTTATAGAACAATTAGTTTCTTTCAGAAATATAGAGTCCTAACCCTACTTCATCATCTTCTAAGGCACCTTTTAAAAAACTATTCATGATGAAAAGTGTCTGAATATAGTAGAAATGGCTGGAGCTAGGTGGGTCCAGAAATCATAGCATCTTTGGGCCTCTGTACAAGACAACTAGAAACAGCCACACATCTATATCTTAATGAATTCTCCCAACTGCCAGCCTCCCAGGCTTCTGGAGAATAATAAATTTTGTGATGGGTTGTAGATACTTGGCCCAGGTAGTGAAACTATTTGGAGGTATGGCCTTGTTGGAGTAGATGTAGCCTTGTTGGAGTAGGTGTGTCACTGTGGGCATAGGCTTAAGACCCTCATCTTAGCTGTGTGGAAGCCAGTATTCTGCTAGCAGCCTTCAGATGAAGATGTAGACTTCTCAGTTTCTCCAGTACCATGTCTGCCTGGATGCTGCCATGTTCCTGCCTTGATGATAATGAACTGAACCTCTGAATCTGTAAGCCAGACCCAATTAAATGTTGACCTTCTAAGGGTTGCCTTAGTCATGGTGTCTGTTCACTGCAATAAAACCTTAAGCAGGACAATTATTCTCAGTCACTGTAATTGAAGGTAATGAATAGCCACATGCTAGGTGTTTTAAATAATTTACCACTTTCTGTATTTGTTCCAAAGCTGTATGAGATAGAATCATTAATCCTAATTTGTAGATGTATAAATGCATCTGATGAAAAGAAGCTATTGCTGATGAGGAGCTGGACTGAGTACTCATTTAGAGCAGCACATGATGCCTGACATGAAAGGTCCCATGTGACTGTCTCACTTACTGATACCAGTCATTATGAAAGTATGGCTTCACATCACCAAATCAAAGGATTTGGAAACGAGATTTAAATAGTGAAATATTTCATGACCCATGGTCAGACACCTAGTATATTTGCATTCTGTAATAACAGTCAAATCTTCCTTAGTCTAAATCTCACATTCAGAAGTGTGCAGTTCTGAGTGACTCCTAGTTCCAAGACTGTTAACACCATGAACTCCTTGTGAATCTGGATTCTTGAGGGTCAATCAGGATGTGTACATGGGAATCCTATGGAGAAATCACCGATTTCCTCAAGTGATTTTTCACACTACAATTGAATGGACATGGAAAGTACCAAGCCTCTGCCTCTGCAATGTCTCTACCTCTGGTTCTGGTTGGTAATTTCAATAAAGAACACTAGACTTAAGAATTCTTTTCCTCCATCTTTAGTGTACCCATACCTACTCACAATCCACTAGGGAATCTGACTGTTCTGTTATCACATCCTGACAGAGAGTTCTCTAATTTGTAGTCCATATTTTTTATTTATACAATATTTTATATTAATTCATTGTCCTCCATTTAATTAGTTTGTTAAATTCTATTGTATCCTTTCCCAAATAAAATCAAATAATGTTTATAAACCCATAAATTATCTTATCATGCTTATGTGATGGAAAGTTGAGATGAAGGCATGTCACACAAAACTACAAAACATTAAATAACAAAGTAGATGTAAGATAGAAAATTCAGAGGAGATAAGAAATATACAATTCAGTACTTCTAAAACAGGGTAGAGACATTTAAGGAGATACTTAACCCATGTGAGCATAAAGACCACTATGTCATATCCTGTAAAATTCTAAAAGCAAAATTCTAAACAATTTATAGAAGAATGTTTGAAAGTCTCAAACAAATGGGAAAGATTCAAAAATAAACACATGAAAAATGGCTATGCCAGTTGCTCTGGGGTAAGACATATATTTAAATGCCATCAGGTCCCCAAATACGAGTGACATCTATGCAACAAATGTAAAACTATTTAAAAATTTAATCAAGAAATATAACCTGAGTATTAGGGTTTCTCCAAAGCCACTGTTAAGAAGGGATTGCCCTGTCAGATCTCTCCATTTTAAAATTGACTATTAAACTCTGTTTTTACCAGTAAATCTTCAAGTAAGAAATCATCAAGTCCCTTCTTTAGAAATTGAATAAAGAGGACATGGAAAGGGTGTCACTCTGAATCATGTAACTCTGACCATAGATAATGGCTGTGAATAGCACTGCTGTATTTAGACAGAACAACATTTACTGGTAGATTGCCCACAATCTGCCGTCTGTGTCTGTATAGGTGACTTCTTTCCTCTTGAACCTTACCTAATCTGAGATTATCTTCACTGGTATTGGTTATTGGTTGTTTGATTGTAACAATGCGATTTAATTATAATGTTTCTTCCTCCCCAAATACTTACATATACCCCTTACCACTTTCCTTCAAATCATGGACTCTATTCACTAATGATTACTACTTCAAGCATATATGTACTTGTTTATATGTATATATTCCTAAAAATGTTTTGTTAAGTCCGTATAATGTTACTTGTATATATATTTTCATGGCTTACCATTTGGCACTATACAGCAATTACTGAAACTACCTGTGATGACTTTTCTACATTGTCAATTTGACTACATCTGGAATTAAATAAAACTCATGCAGCTGGATAATATGTGAAGGGCGTTTTGTTTTGTTTTGCTTTGAGTATAGAATAGAGTTTATTCAGGGCATGGGGAGGGAGCTGAGAGGGTAGAGGCTGGCCATGATCACCTGAAGGGAGAGGGGGGAGGGTAACTGGGAGAGGGAGAAGGTAAGGAACAAGAGGATGAGAGGACAAAGCAGAAGCAAGAAGGCAAGAGGGGGTCTTTTTCTTAATTAAACCTTTTAAAGTGGGAAGATACACCTTTAATATAGGCCACACTTTCTGGTGGCTGCCTATATAAAAGACATGAAAGTAGGACGTTTCTGCTATTTGCCCACTTGCTCTTGCTATTGAGAGCAAGTCCATCTGTTCATTTTCTACTACTTCTTAGGGATTCTGAAAAATATGAAAGATCAATTAAGAAATTTAGTTTCATGGACTGAACAACTACTGGATTTTTGGACCTCCTATCGGTAGATAGCCATGGTTGGACAGGCTAGATCACAGCCTTTCAAATAAATAATCCCATGTGTGTGTGTGTGTGTGTGTGTGTGTGTGTGTGTGTGTGTAGAGAGAGAGAGAGAGAGAGAGAGAGAGAGAGAGGAGAGGAAGAGGGACTGGAAGAGGGAGAGAGAGGGAGAGAGAGAGAGAGAGAGAGAGAGAGAGAGAGAGAGAGGGAGGGAGGGAGGGAGAGAGAGAGAGAGAGAGAGAGAGAGAGAGAGAGAGAGAGAGAGAGAGACTTGTGCTGGTTCACACCTGAAGAAATGGCATTAGAAATATGGAAGAGACAATTCTGATTTAGACAATCCTTCATTGTTAATGCTGTAATGAATGATATCCACTGACTTCCTCGTTTAGTGAACAATGAGACAGTTTGGGTCTCAGAAATGTAAAATAAAGTTTAAAGTTAGAAATAAATCACGGATTCACTGTATTTGCATGAGCGATCCAATCACTAGGTGACATTCGGAAGTGATGCTCAGGTTTCTAGGAGTAGAGAAGTGTCACTGCAATACAGTTATTGAGGCATGGAGCTTCGAGCAGAAGGCTGGAGATGAGGACTACTCAGGCCCACTCCTCCTGCTGATCAGCAGCAGGATTTGACAGCGCTCCCATGCAGAATGAAGATGATAACAGCAGTCACTTTAGACAGATAACCTGAATATTAAATAAGATAGTTACATACTTGTGCTTTATTAATGGGACCTAAATGCAAGGTACCTATAAATCGAAACTAATGACATGATCTGGAGGCCAGAACACAGTTGACAAGTGAGAGCTTGCCTTTAAGTACAGTGGGTGGAGTGAGTATCATGAGGCTACAGAGAATGACAGAAACAAAGAACATGACATGTTGTCCCATGCCACTACCTATGTTAAGCAGTTATATAAACTACACATACAAATAGTATGACACTCACCATATGTGGAATTTAGCTCTATATTACCTTCGTAAAAATTAAAAATGAACCCTTTCACAGGGGAGTTCAAGCCATTCAGACTTTGTGCCATGGCCATTCAAGATCAGCCACAGAGAGAACACAACAATGAAATGCTCCACCATTCTTCTGCTTCCGGACTCTAGAGAATACATATTGTAGACACAAGTATCTGTAATGAAATCAGAGAAAAGGTCAAACTGTGTGGGGAGGAGAAGAAAGGGAAAGAAAAACAGCCCTCATGAAAATGCTACCTTTCCTACCAGGAATATTTCAAAACCATTCAAGAGAAATGGGTTTTATTTCTTCCTGTTTTTCCCAGAGTCATGTCGACATTGCTGCCCCCAATCATGCCCATCCTGTTGTTCAGAGTAACGATAGATTAAATGAATAACATATTCAAGTTGCATACCAATAACATAAGATGCGATTTTTTAAAATGGGTGTTACTGCTGTTAGACTAAAGTGTGTAGTACTGACTTAAACTTTAAACATGCTCAAATTGATCACTCAAAACGGCAACTGTGTTACTTTGCTTCCTAGTTTGCTTCCGTTGCTGTGGTTAAACATTGACCAAACCCACTTTAGGATGAGGAGGGTTGTTTAAGCTTACAGTTTCAGCCAGTCATGGAAGGAAGTCAGGGCATGAACTCATTGCAGGAACTGATACAGCAGCCATGGAGGAATACACCTTACATAGCCTGCTCAACCACTTTTTTTCTTTTTAAATATTTTTCGTTTTTATTGGATTTTTTATTTATTTAAATTTCAAATATTACTGTCTTTCCTATTTGCTTTTACTATCCAGGACCACCTTTTTTGGGGTGACATCACTCACAGTGGACTGAACCTTCCCACGTCAATCAAGAAAATGCTCCTACAGACTTCCCTACATGCCAGTCTGACGGAAGCATTTTAACAACTGAAGTTCCCTCCTTTCAGGTTAACCTCATTTTTGTCAAGTTGATAAATATCTAACACAGTAATATATAATGGAGTATGTTAAAAACAAACGTGTAAGTGTTTGCACTTTAGCAGAAATATTATTCTACTTTTTAATTCTGTCTTGCATTAATTAATTCATTTGTGTACACATATGTGCGTATTTGTGAAGAGAAATTAATGTAGACATCAGAAGAAAACTGGTTATGTAAGTCCTCTACCTTGTAAGTCCCGAAAACTAAACTTGGTTTGGAGGCTTACAGGCAAACTCCTTTACATGCTGAACCATCATAATGTCCCTGTTTGCATCTATTGTTTTGCTAAACCCTGAACCTAGAACTGACCTTAATACAGGCATGTAATTAAGATGGTATAAAAGCAAAAAGGAGAAGGGAGTGGGATGGTGGGTTCTGGGTAGGGGAAATGGGGAAAGTGGATTACGTCTGAAATGTAAATAAATAAAATATTCAATAAAAAATTAAAAGCCAAAAGTAAATAAATAAATAGTTTAAAAACCAAGAAAACCCTGCCAATTAGATGGATTATATATCAAAATCAAGACTTAGTTTTAATACAGCTTAATTTTAAAAATAAATTCTGACAAAAATTGTGTATCTTTACTAATAATAACCAGTATACTCATATATGCTAGTTACTGTATTTAACATTAAAGTAATGAATAAGTTAAATAACTAAATAGATAAACATAGAAAGTGAACAGAAAATTTTTGATAACCATTAGTAATTACTTAGCAGGACCAAGATACTTAACAATCATGGTAAGGTATGGTTCTATATCAACTGAGCAAAGTTCATATGATCTCACAGAAACTGAAGAGGAAAGCACAGGGCCTCCAGGAGTGTGCACTGGATCCTTTGTGTATGTTATGGCTTGCATTTAAATATTTTGAGGGGATTCCTGAGTGTGTGTGCAGTGGGTCTCTGATTCTTGTGGCTTCTTTCAGGCTCTTTTCTTTCTGTTGATTTGCCTTGTCCAAATTCAATGTGATGGCTTTTGTTTTATTATATTATACTTTATTTTTGTTTTTTTTTTTTTTGTTATTTCTTAAAAGCCTGTTCTTTTCCAATAAAAGACAGAAAGGGAGTGGATCCAAATGATGAGAAACTTGAAGGAGTAGAGTGAGAGGAAACTCTAATAAGGATACATTATATGAGAAAAGAATCTATTTTCAATAAAAGGCAGGGGAGAATGTCTGGTTCCTGATTCTCATATGAGATCCAAAATAATATGGAAAAGTATCAAATTTATTATCTGTACTGTGATATTAGGTCCAATTGCCCAAGGGCTTCTTCTTTTGAGCCTCTTGCCTAGCTGTAATTATTGATGGCACTCTCGTGTGTTCTCATCACTTTGATATTGATGATTGACTACTTGATAACTATAACCTACACAGGGACCTCATACCTGGGACTTGGGAGAAATCAATTAACTCTAAAACCATCTCCCATCACATACAGTACCAGGTAGTACTGCTTTACTGGTAATTTAAACTAAAAGGCTTAATCTCAATGGCTTCTAGGTATTGTAGTGTCCCAGAGTGAGCTGGTGTGGGGTTCAGAAAAGGCTTGGGAGAGGTCATGCCACAGTCTCTGTGTAGCATACCCCCATGAGTTTTATTTCCTAATTCTTCATACTAGCAGGCTGAAAGAGAACTTTGGGGACTGCCTTGTTTGTATTTATTGACCATTTTTAAATGAGCTATTTTAGAGAAGACATTACTCTTGTTAGAGTTTTATTGTTCAGAGACTTCCAGAACACTTTTAAACCATGTTTAGAAGAATAAAGTAAACCGCAGTTTGTGGCCATAAATTCAACTAGACAGGCAGTGTACAGAGAATGAAAGAGAATCAGTTACGAGATGCAATATATTTTTAAGCTTCAGGTAATATCTAGATAGACTCTTGATGAAAGACTCATCATTACTTCCTTTTCTCCCTCCTGTCCCCTCCCCCTTCTTTCTTTTTTGTGTTTAGTGGAGTGTGAGGAAACAAGGTTATTTAGATATTTTTTGATTGCCATTAGTAATTTATCTATAATATTACATATCTAGGTCAATCCAGTTTTAAGATAGACCCAGACCCATCCCCTAAACATATCGTGCTTAACCAAATACACAGGAGTCAAACTCACAGCTTTCAATTCAGCAAGGAAGATGTGGTGTCCAAACTCTCTTTAGGTTTAAAGAGACCTTTAGTTTGTAACGTCCTAAAAGAGAATGGGACGAATGACTCTGGTCAACATTTTCTGAAGTTAGTTATTAGGCATGAAGCTTGCAAGCAAACTGCAATTTTGAAGGTATGAGAGAGAGAGAGAGAGAGAGAGAGAGAAAGAGAGAGAGAGAGAGAGAGAGAGAGAGAGAGAGAGAGAGAGAGAGAGAGAGAGAGAGAGACAGACCTGAAAAACAGATTCCAGAATTTTATCAAAAGGAAATAGCCAAGCTATTTGGTCATTGGAGGAGGCCCACAATATTCATACTAAAAATTGAAATTTATGTGTTGTTACAACATTCATTGAAAGTGATTTGGCAAATATGATTATCTTGACTACAGAAAGCCTGCAGGCTAGTGGAAGTCAATAGAGATGCTTCCATTAAGAAAAGAAAAACTTTCCATGGGTTTTAGATCTCTGAGCAGTTTTCAAGTTCTAAGACATGTGCTCAGATCACCAAGAGTGTCACATCTCTGATCAATTGTGGAGGATTGAACAAAACACATGGTGGGCTCCACATTCTTTCTTTGTCACCACTGCCATGCTGGTGTGGTTTCCAGGGACAAGGTAGTAATTCTGTAAGACATGGCTGTGTCCCATATCCAATGTCATTGTAGTGTATTCCTTACAGGAAAACACATTCAGTCGCAGTCTTGCATCATATATTTATATGCTTGATATTTTATTTCTCTTGTATCTGTTACAAGATATGGATTTTTTATTTACCCATAGAAAATGCATACATGATATATGGAAAGTTTCTTACATTAAACACACAAACATACAGAGAGAGAGTGGGAGGGGGTGTTTGTCTGATACATGCATAAATTAAAAGAGAAATGATTATTTTGATGGAAAGAGAATATGTCTGGAAACAAGCTTGAAAGTTCTATCCCATATTCCAAAACAAAAATATATTTTAAAAATTGTATTTTCTCTCATTTATTTTCATTATCACATTTTAATCTCAAAAGGCATTAAGTAATTAGTTTGAGATTCTTACATTATTGTTATATGGAATCATATTTAGTGGAGGGCAATTTTCTATGTTTGTTGGAAGGTAATTTTCTAAAGATTTGGTGGTTTCACACGTTTGGTATCTGAGAAAGGATTCATCTCTGCCTCTCAAGATAATTGCCTAGCCACTGGTGGAAGTATGCAGACAATGACTTATGGAGACTTTTAGACACATTTTTTTCTTTCTGGGCACACTCTAAGACAGTAAAGTGCCCAGTGTTTGCCTTGCCTTCCAGGTATATTCTGCAGGTAAGAGCAATAAGTTTTGCTTTAAAGGAGATTTGCCAGAAGTCTTTGTTAAGGATTTGAAGATCTCAGAGTCTTTGGCTGCGACATGTGCACTGGGTGCTGGCTCTGCCTGAGCCTGTCTATGCATCAGCTCCTTTAGGTGACTGAAGGAATAGGAAGTTGGTGGTGGCTGCTGTCACGAATCATAAACTGTCTAAAGTCACTTGTGTTAACTGTCTCTGTGCTGAGCAAATATAAATTATTGAACACAAGTCTCACAGATGCAGTAGTTGCTATTTCTCAGGAAGTGTTAGATTATATGTGGTACTCTGATAGCACATTAAAAGCATGAGATGTGATGGTCTAAAATGCAGACACTACCCTTTTATGATGCTGTGTTTCTTTGTTTCTTTCCTGTTTTCCTTTCTTCCTTCCTTCTTTCAATATTCTTGTCCCAATAGTATAAGCGTAGTGGAATAAATTTGTTCTCCACATATGTTAGAACAATAAATGAATTAACAAATGAATAAAGATGAATGAGCAGTCAGTTATACTAGAAAGTGGAAGGATATTACTGTAAAAGGAGAAACTTGGAATTTATAATGGGATTTCTATCCTAAAATGTCTTACTATGAGTGGGGAAAAATGAATTTCAAAAATTATGTATAAAAAATAAGAACCAAAGTTGACAGCAGGAAAGAAATCCTGTAAAAGGAATGATAAGAAAGAGCCAAATCTATTAGTTTCAGTGTATCTGGTTTTATGTGAAGGTCCTTGATCCACTCAGAATTGAGCTTTGTACAAGGAGATAAGAATGGATTGATTTGCATTCTTCTACATGCTGACCTCCAGTTGATCCAGCACCATTTGTTGAAAATTCTGTCCTTTCCTCTTTATCAAAGGTAAAGCAACCATAGGTGTATGGGTTTATTTCTGGGTTTTCAATTCTATTCCATTGATCTACCTGCTTGTCTCTGTACCAAAACCATACAGTTTTTATCACTATTGCTCTGTAGTACAGCTTGAGGTCAGGGATGGTGATTCCCCAAGATGTTCTTTTATTGTTGAGAATAGTTTCACTATCCTGGGTTTTATGCTATTCCAAATGAATTTGCAGATTTCTCTTTCTAACTCTATGAAATATTGAGTTGGAATTTTAATGGAGATTGCATTGAATCTGGATATTGATTTTGGCAAGATGGCCATTTTCAGTATATTAATCCTGCCAATCCATGAGCATGGGAGAGCTTTCAATTTCGGAGATCTTCTTTGATTTCTTTCTTCAGAGACTTGAAGTTCTTGTCATACATATCTTACACTTGCTTGGTTAGAATCACACCAAGGTATTTAATATTATTTGTGAATATTGTGAAGGGTGTCATGTCCCTAATTTCTTTCTCAGCCCATTTGTCCTTTGAGTAGAGGAAGGCTACTGATTTGTTTGAGTTGATTTTATATCCAGCCACTTTGCTGAAGTTGTTTATCATGTTTAGAAGTTCTCTGGTGGAATTTTGTGGTCACTTAAGGATACTATCATATCATGTACAAATAGTGATATTTTGACTTTTTTCTTCCCACTTTGTATCTCTTTGACCACCTTTTGTTGTCTCATTGCTCTGGCTAGGACTTCCAGTACTATACTGAATAGGCAGGGAGAGAGTGGGCAGCCTAGTCTTGTCCCTGATTTTAGTGGTAATGCTTCAAGTTTCTCTCCATTTAGTTTGATGTTGGCTACTGGTTTTCTGTATATTGCTTTTACTATGTTTAGGTATGGGCCTTGAATTCCTAATCTTTCCAAGACTTTTGCTATGAAGAGGTGTTGAATTTTGTCAACATTTTCAGCATCCAATGAGATGATCATGTGTTTTATTTTCCCTTTGAGTTTGTTATAGAGTGAATTGTGTTGATGAATTTCCATATATTGAACCATCCCTGCATCCCTGGGATGAATCCTACTCAATCATGATGGGTGATCATTATGATGCATTCTTGGATTTGGTTTGTGAGAATTTTATTGAGTATTTTTGGATCAATATTCATAAGGGAAATTGATCTGAAGTTCTCTTTCTTTCTTTGGTCTTTATGTGGTTTAGGTACTGAAACTAATAGAAGAGAAAGTGGGGAACAGCCTTGAATACATGGGCACAGGGGAGAATTTACTGAACAGAATACCAATGCCTTATGCTCTAAGATCAACAATGGACAAATTGGATCTCATAAAATTGAAAAGCTTCTATAAGGCAAAGGACACTGCCAAAAGGACAAAACAGCAACCAACAGATTGGGAAAAGATCATTAACAATCCAACATCCCATAGAGGGCTAATATCCAATATACTAAAAGAACTCAGAAAGTTACACTTCAGAGAATAAAATAACCCTATTACAAATGCGGGACAGAGCTAAACAAAAATATTGAACTGAGGAGTATCAAATGTCCAAGAAGCATCTAAAGAAATTTTCAACATCCTTAGTCATCAGGGAGATTAAAATCAAATAAACCCTAAGATTCCACCTTACACCAGGCAGAATGGCTAAGACAAAAAACTCAGGTGATAGCAAATGCTGGTAAGGATGTGGAGAAAGAGGAACAGTCCTCCATTGTTGGTGGGATTGTAAGCTGGTACAACTACTCTGGAAATCAGTCTGGCAGTTCATCAGAAAATTGGACATAGCACTACCTGAGGACCCAGCTATACCACTCCTGGGCATATACCCAGAAGACGCTCCAACATGTAACAAAGACACATGCTCCACTATATTCATAGAAGCCTTATTTAGCCCGAAGCTAGAAAGAGGCCAGATGTCTTCAACAGAGGAATGGACATGAAAATATGGTGTGTTTACACAATGGAGTACTACTCAGCTACTAAAAACAATTACTTCTTGAAATTCTTAGGCAAATGGATGGAACTAGAAAATATCATTCCGACTCAGGCAATCCAGTCACAAAAGAACACACATGGTATGCACTCGCTGATAAGTAGATATTAGCCCAAAAGCTTAGAATACCCAAGATAAAATTCACAGACCACATGAAGCATAACAAGAAGGAAGACCAAAGTGTGAATGCTTCAGTCCTTCTTAGAAGGGGGAAGAAAATACTCATGGAAGAAAATATGCAGACATAGTATGGAGCAGAGACTGAAGGAAAGGCCATGCAGAGACTGCCCCACCTGGGAATCCATCCCATATACAGATACCAAACCCAGATACTATGGCGGATGCCAAGAAGTGCTTGCTGAGAGAAGCCTGATACAGATGTCTTCTGAAATGTTCTGCCAGAGCCTGACAAATACAGAGGCAGATGCTCGCAGCCCACCATTGGACTAAGCAATGTACCTAAGGAGTTAGAAAAAGGGCTGAAGGAAGTGAAGCAACCCAACCAATGCAACCCCATAGGAAGAAAAACAATATCAGTCAACCAGACCCCTGAGAGCTCCCAGGAACTAAACCACCAACCAAAGAGTACAAATGGAGCAACCCATGGCTCCAGATGCATATTTTGTAGAGGATAGCCTTGTTGGGCATCAATGGGAGGAGAGGACCTTGGTCCTGTGAAAGCTCAATGTCCCAGTGTAGGGGAATGCCAGGGTGGGGAAGCAGGAGTGGTGGGTGGGTGGGGTATGAGATCAGGGGTTTCCAGAGGGGAAACCAGGAAAGTGGATAACATTTGAAATGTAAATAAATAAAATATTCAATAAAAAGAAAGGAAAGATAGAAGAAAAGGAAGAAAGAAAGTGCCAAATCGATCAAACTAATGTGAGCAAGTCTATGTTCTTTTCTGTCTATGACTTACTGTTAAGCATGTTTAGAACGTGGACCATAACAAGAGTGGAAACACTAATTTAATAAAAGAGACTAATCACTGTCTGCAAGCATGGCCATTAGTTTCACATCAATTACAAATAATTTGAGACCAGAAGGTTATAATAAAGAAAACATATATCTGGTTAAGTTTACGAATTGCATGGAAATATAATATCCATTAGAAAGTACACAGTATAAATTTTGCAAGGGAACTAGGTCATGAATCTTACGAGGACAGAACAAATTTATTCATTTTGGTAATAGAGAAATAGAAGCCAGGAGAGTAACATAAGGCAAGCACACTACAGTTCTCTGGAATCCTCAGACCTCACTGCACATCCTTCCAGTCTCCCTAAGTATGATACCTGTCTTCTAACATGATGAGAAGAATGGGGCAAAAGTAGTCAGGACACACAGCCTTGGAGGCCAATGAAGACACCATAAGAACCTGACATTCAGGGGTAGATGTAGAGAGAAATGTGTCCCAGGGTCACTTAAGATGTAAGTTGTGAGAAATTTCTACTCTGAGAATCTAAGATGTAAAATTTAGTATCGATATGAAGGGAAAGGCCGTGCCTCAAGGAAGACCCCTGTTCTGATCTAAGGATGGTACATAGATGCTGTATGTTCTTACAAGATGGCACTTAACATTTTTCATCTTAACACCTTATCTACAGGTTAAATCAGGCCATCCAGTTACATGGACTACCCAAGAATCATGCACAAATTATCCTAGAAAACCTAGTAATTATATTTACTAATGAGTTCTATGTTATACTTTAAGTAAATGCTCCAAGAGGGCTAAATATGGAGACATTATTATCTTCATCTTATAGATAAATGGATGAAGGTTGAGAATGGAGTAACTCACCAAGGCAAAGCAAATAGAAAGGGCAGAGTTGGACTTGCACATGGTCCTCCTCCAAAGTGGACATATCTTTGGCAAAAGAGTAGAATATATAAACAGTAGAAAATAAGTTAGTGTCAGTTGGTCCATTGTGAGTACATATAAAATGTGCCAATTTTACTTAGATATTTCACTTCAATATGATCTCAGAGAAGGAATCCCTCAAGTCTTCAAGGAATAGTGGGTGGTGTTTTATTCAGGAAAAACTTACAATCACTTGTAAAACTCAAAGTGTCATTTAAATGACCATGATAAAAATATGTAGGCATCATTCTGTGTTCAGTTGACCTACTTCTTGAATGATACATATGGCTCACAACCTTTGTGTTAAAGGCAGTCCAAACATCTTATTAAAATGAAAAATCATTTCATAGTAAGCCTAACTGGAGACCATGTGAACATCATAACTGGCTTGGCCTGCTGTTGAAGATGACCAGGACATTTGAGCTGGAAATGAAAACATACCAGATGGACTGTAATGATCACTTAGACCTGGATGGTTTGTGTCCTACTGAACTACTGATGAAGTCCCCCTGATTTTCTTTCCCATGTATCCGGCAGTGGACATTCTTCAAGTATTCCAATTTCATTAAATAATTTTAGTAACTTTAAGTAAAATTTGTGACAATCTCTAAAAAATATTTTAATATATGAATGAATATTTTGCAAAAACTATTATAAGAAATTATCATATTTATAAAGATTAAATGAATTTTGTTCTAAATATGTTGCCAATTCTACTGGTTATGTGAGAACAGTTTTATGTTCCTAGAACATATGATAACCTCTTCCAGACTTAACATAAACAAGTAAACAATATATATCTAGGCAAAGAAAGCATGTTCTGCTAACTCTCAGCAAATGCATAGACTTTAGACTATTGCAGGGTCATTTGCATCTCAGAGTCCATAAACTTAGAGATGATTCTGGGATGATATCATTATGCTGTCTATACCATATAGATATCTGCTCCACTTCATTACACTCAGTGGGCTCTTGAATTGTTTCATTGTGCTGGATATTGTGAGCACTACAATAAACATGGACCTGCATGTGGCTTTTTGACATACTAATCTTTTTCTTGGCTTAATGATCAGTGCAAAGAAGGGCACAGGGGCTATAGTGGGGGTTGAGTATAACACACAGAAAAAAGAGAAAGCTCTAGGATAGCTACAAAATAATTAACATCAACTCACTGTATATTTTTAAATTATTACAAAAATAAGGCAAATTGTTGAAATTATATGTCATGTACAACTAATCACTCTGATTTAAGCATTAGACATTATGAACATGTATAGAAAAAGCACAAAATACTTAATATGTACTATTATGCAAAAGTAAAACAAAAACAACATATTACAAGATCAGTTAGTCTTATCCAATACTAAATAAAAATAATTAATACAAGACAATTGGTGTAAAGTGATAGTCCCAGGGAGGCTCTTGCAACTGTAGGATACCAAGCAAGTGACCTTTCATAAGCAGAAGGAAACTTCAACCTTACTACAAACTAAGCCATAGGAAAGGCCACCCACAGAGATTACAGAAAGGAGAGATCGATAATTTCTCTCTTGGAGATTCCCAAATAACATCAGAGAAGTTAAAAGAATACACTACCCCCTGACCTCTAAAAACTTAAAAAGACATACATGCCTGCCATGAAATCCCATTTGCCTATAATATCTTATTTATAAGACACAGCGGTACTTTCCTCTTTAGCAACAATGTATGTTCAAATTCTGGGAAACAATATTAATTAATTTTTGAAGATAGACCACTCAGCTTATAAAATGTATTTCCTAAAAGGGAAAGCAACATTCCTTCCATTCTGAAATCACACTGTGTTGTCACATTCACATAGCTATGATGCTACAAGAATGCACGCATTTTTCAAGTGACACTCTCGAGGCTTATCATGGACAGTTTCTGTAATCTCCATCACACCCAGCTGTGAAGGTCATCCCTGGGAATAGCCTACTCACTCACTCTCATTCCAACTCAGCTTTCTGGTGTTCAAAAAACTATGTCCAGAAATCAGGGAGGTAAAGTTCTTATCTTTTCAAAGATCTTGAATATTAAGATCTCTTCTGATTTCTGACAGTGTACAAGGCTGTTAAAGATCTCAGTAGTGTCTAGTCACCCACTACTGCCCTCCTGTATATATCACAAACAGGAGCCATGCATCTGTGCCTAGGTCACTGTGATGATAGTGACCTCTATATAAGTAAACATTTACTTTCTCCATACTCTGTCCTCTGTGTCTTATACTTTTGAGTAGCTACAGAGACTTTGGAGGAGTTTGGGAAGAGGGAAGAATATGATCAAAATATCATGTATAAAATATTTTAAAAGAATGTTTTGACTATATTATATTACCCATCTCTTTTAGAATTCATTTCAATAGAGGCAGGACAAGGTATTTCACCATGAAGTGACAATCTCCCTCCACAAAAATAGTGCTAAATGACAGATTTCTTTGTACTAGATCTACAGTATATATATTTTTTTCTCAAATGTCATAGACTATTAAGAAAATTTGCTTAACATTTTACTCAGGCAACTTTACATACATAAAATTTCTTGATTAAAAATATGATTTAAGTGGGTGGGTGGGGCACACCCTCATAGAAGCATGAGGAGGGGAGATGGGAGATGGCATAGGGAGTTTTGGGGGGGTAATGGGGAAAGGGGATAGCATCTGAAATGTAAATAAATAAAATATCCAATAAAAATATGATTTAATAAAATAAGACATTTATATGGGCATATGTGCACATGTATGCATGTTACACACACATACACACACACACTCACTCTCTAACTTATGCACACAGTCATCAAGCCAAATGAGGACAAATAATAATAGGGCTGAACTAACTTATTTATAAAGTCTATCTTAGTGCCAGCAGTCTGAAAGTCCATGAACCTGTGAAACGCGAAAGGGATAAAGTTAATTAGTAGCAGTTTCCTGGTGAGCTTAGGGTTGGACATGAATGTGAAGAAAGGAAGCAGAAAATCTAGCCAGCTGGAAAGGAATGAGACCACACACTGGAACACATCAAAATAAAGATTTACACATTACTCCCAACATCTGCTTCCTGAAGGCAAGCGATGCTAAGGCACGGTTGTTTCTGCCTGATGAAATATAAATATTAAACAAGTCTTTGCTGTTCTAGAAAGTGCTTTCATCACGCTTGGGAAAGTTGCCTCCTCTGGCTTTCTTGCTTCGCCAGTTTCATGACTCACCCAGATTTTCTTCAACCTAGCATCGAGCATTGCAAGTCATGTGATGACAACACGTGAGGCCATTTCCCAGCTCTGCACTCCCCACTGAGAGACACCATCACATCTCAGCTTTCCTCTCTACAGTAATGCATACATAAAGCATCATCAATGCATCAGCTGCTGAGGACCCATGCTTGGATTGCTTCTAGAATGTTTTATTTCAAACTATTAAAAGAGTCTGTAGAACTGGCCAGATAATTGATGATCAGCAAAGTCTGATGAGATCTGTCCTCAGCAGGGCCCTTCAGGTATACACTTTGTTTCTGTTGGATACCATAGTGTAATATTGGTTTATCATATTCCAAGTGTTTAAACAACTTACCTGACACTGGTGATGGTAAAATGCTGATACAAGAAGATAACCGTCTAAATAATAGTTGTCAGTGGATTTAGTTCAGCAGATCAAAACAGACAAGTAAGTTAATTTCACTGTTTAACAGATCACTTTAAATTTACTCAAATCTTAAAACTTTGAGATGTTGTAAAAAAAAAAAGACTGGTTCCAACTAATTGCAATCTATAACTGCTGGAAAAATTAAAATTTGTAATGAATATGATGGTCCTTCTTGTACCCTGTACAACACAAAATATAACCATACTTTCTAGACTTTCAAATTATGCTTTTGAAAAGTTGGTGCTAAAAAGCACTTAAACATATTTAGTCAAAATGTTCAAAGGCATTTGATATAAAAACTATTCAATAGTTCAAAGATTCCTGTCTGCTATTTGGCCTTAGAAGATAATTATGAATGTTTAATCTCTGAAAAGGCCTGAATAATTATATAGTCATTTTGATGATTACAAGACCAAGAAATCTGGCTACTTTTTCAATGCTTCAACCACAAGCTTTACCTGGTATAAGAGCAAAACGTCAGTGATATTTTCTCATGATCTACTTGCAGTTTTCCTGTCTTGAAATTGTCTTTAACAGGAACCAAGTATGGCAGTTTCTGGGGCAGTCCAGCCAACAACTGACCAATGCAGACATGGATGGCTAGAGCCAACCATCAGACTGAACTCAGGAAACCTGGTGGGGGAGCTGGCAGAAGGATTGGAGGGGCTAAGGGGGGGATTGTATCCCATTGCAAGAACAACATAGGCGGACCTGACTACCCAGTTCTTCCAGAGACTAGACCACCAACCAAGGAGTGTACCTGAAGGGATCCATGGCTCCAGATACATATGTAGCAGAGGATGGCCTTGCCTGACACCAATGGGAGGAGAGGATCTTAGTCCTGTGGAAGTTTGATGCCTCAGAGTAGTAGTAGCTGCAGTGGTGGGATTGGAGAGTGTGGGTAGCTGGGTGAGCATGCTCATACAGGCAAAAGGAAGGGGGACCAGATGTGGGACTGGGGGTGGCAGACAGGTAACTGGGAAATGGGATAACATGGGATGGGGGAATTGGTGGAAAGGGCAACCAAGAAGTAGGATATCATTTGAGATGTGAATGAATGGAGTGATTAATAATAATTAAAAAGGAAAAAAGTTTCTTACTCCTCTTTTGGGAAGCATTTTTAATGCTTATTTGTAAGTTGCAAAAATGGCTCTTGTTTATTGAAATTTTTATTTTTGTGTCCCATAATTATAAACAAAAAATAAATTATGGAAGAATCATATCAGAATATAATTTTCTCAGTGGAGTCTGGCAGTCATTACAGGGACTTTATTCCTTCCAACAAAGAAAAAGACAAAAGTGAAGTCAAACAGTTTAACCTAAGCCTCTGTTGAGTTAGTAGGTTTATCGGTTTATCGGGCAACCATTGACATATAGAACACCACTAAAGATCTTAATATTTGCAACAATGCAAATGAATTATCTTCAACTTCTGTGGATAAAATGGTCATAGCTTGCGGGACCTCATAAAACTGTGGTTCATGGACTTTTCAAAGGCTCATCAAAGAAACAAGGTATTTGTATGATTGTATGGTGTCTAGACTATGGGCACAAGGGACTTAGCACTGTGTTCATTTCCTTTTTAACAGGAGGTAAGGTAAGTGTTCCTTAACAAGGCATTGTTAATCATTTAGAATATTACATATCATATAGTCCAAACTTGTGTATGTGCCACCCTAACATATATATTGCCCAAAGAGCATTTTATCCCATGAAATTGGTGCTTGCTCATTCATGTTTATTGCTAGACTATTCATGACACCAGGGAATAGAATTTGTGTAGATGTCCACCAACACTTAAAGGGGCAATTGAAATGTGTTTATATAAAGGTACATTAAAATTTATTCTGCTATTAAAAATTAAATTATGAAATATGTAGAAAAAGGGGTGGATATGGAAAACATTACAATAAATGAGGTAAACAGGATCATAAATTTCATATATTCTCTCACATAAAGACCCCTGATTTAAATGTGTGTGTGCACACGTGTGTGTGTGCACATGAGAGTGCTCCACTTTTTTCCAGACCCTTGGTCTTCTAACTTCTCACCCTTTACTCCAAGCCTCTGCCAAAAGATGATCAAATTGTTTCTGTAGTTTGATCTTTCTAACATTTCTCTCTCCATATCTATGAGAAAGACTAAAATGAATCGATCCATGTGGCTGTGGTGGTTTGAATTTGGGAACCCTGATGACGTTCAGTCTATAAGCTAGAATGGCTAAAGGCATAAGAAGCAGTAACATGCCAAGCAAGTGATTTCTAGTCAGTGTATGCATGGTGGGGGTGAGTGTGGCTTAGCCTATTGAACAAGAAATAAAACCACAAAATGGGAATTAGAAAGTGATATATGACCAAAGAAAATAGGCTATGGGGTTAGACTATTAGGATGGAGATGTAGATTGGGAATCAGGGGGAAGAGCACAGAAGAACCGAAAGAAACAGATATTGGAAAAAAAAACATAATAAAGCCTAAGACACTGTATGCTAACTAAGAATGAGATAATGGATACACAAGATCTCAGTCCACCCAGATGATGTCATTCCTACTGTGTTTCTATTCAATTTCTTATTTAGAGAAAACACCTGATAAGTCTTAGGGACAGGCGGCCTAGAATCCTCAGCATACCTAGATAAGGGCTGCAGTGCAACTGTGGCCACTGCACCAGATGACCTCATAGTACACGAGCAACCAACCCAATCTCCCATCCACTGTTGTGGAGCTGAAGAAGTCAGATGTCCTCATCATTATCCCTGAGCTCCACAGGTGCCCCTTCATGAGCTGTGCACCCACAACACATCCTTGCTGCTGTCTCAGGATAAGCAGTTTTCATTTCCTAGATTCTGACTTAGTTTCCAGGAACTGATCACCATTCTGCCACTTCAAATAACAACCTGGCCCTCTGCCTCACTCTGCCCGGAGAGAGACACAGAATGCATTTTAGAAGAACTGAAAGGCTTTTGCATGTCAGGCGTTCAGAAAAAAAAAAAATCCAATAAAATGTTACATAGCTTCTACATAAGCAGATTTTCTAATTTTCCAACAAGAAAACATATTGTGCTGGCTTTTTTATGGTCAAAGGTGTGCTTAACATGTGGTTCTACTTACATATAAAATAGGCATAATTCCCAAAGAAGCTGTGGACTTGGAGCCAATGTGTTCCTCATGTAGACCTCTTCCTCTGATCCAGTAACTAATGTGGCTTAGAAAGCTGTTAAATTTGAGTGGATTTCAGATGAAGAGTGTTGAGAGATGGGCTGATCCAAGATTTTGTCAGATGCCCCAATAAAAGGACAAATGAAGCTTAGTTCTTTATCCTTTCCCAGGGGCAGATTTGGCAAGGCTAGTCTAGGGCTGAGGCCATTGCCTTGAAGAACTTAAGGTTTCAGTTCCCTAGCACTTGGCTTTTCCCCAAAAAGAGACTGGGCATATTAGTGTCAAGGCCACTATATTCTTAGTCTGTAATTTTCCTGAGAGCCACAGTGTGTTCTTTGTTGAACATTGCTTATCACATGGAACATAAGCATTGTAGAAAACATAGCTTGTGCTAACCTGATCCCAAACTTTTCTCCTTTAACTTCTGATAAACTGCTCCCCTCTTTCAGGACTCTGTCCTTGAAGAACGCCTGCCAGTCAATGTCCGAAGGGAAATCTGTAAAAGTGATCTGGATTCTTAATAATGTGTTTCTGCAATTACACAACCTAGAATACTCAATGGTACATCAAGTGTTGTCATTCAACAATGATTCTCTTTGGCAAATTTCACAAGACCTTCAAGTCGGTGGTTCAAACACTTCAGATTTTGGACCAATACAGTCTTATAAACGCAACTCATCTTCCTTTGTAAACAGTTACCCCTGGGATATATGGTTTCCTCATATTTTGAGAGTCCAACATCAATGAATACCGAACCATCAAAACATGGCATTATGCACAAAAAGCATAATCCTTTGGCATATATTTATGTGTATGTGTGTGTGTTTGTGTGTTCATGCATATATGTGTGTGTACATATATACTAAAGAATATGAGAAAAAATGAAAGTGTTTTTGCTTGTGTATTTTCTTAAGCATTATGGATGAATATGGCAGAAATCATTTGTAGATGAATTCAGTATTTCAATCCATTTATTTATTAAAAGACTTTGTCACCCTAATTAGAGATTGGAGTCATCTAATCAATCAATGGGCTGAATAGAAGATAAATGTGGAAAGGAGATATTGTATTCTCTCTGCCTGATTGGTTGTCTTGGGGCTTGAGCTTTTTCTGAACTCAGAATAAAATTTACTTGCTGGCATGTTTCTTATGCCTTTAGCCAATTCTGCTTATACACTGAACATTGTGGAAATTCCCAAACTCAAACCACCACAGCGACATGGATCGATTTCATTTTAGTCTTTCTCATAGATATGGAGAGAGAAAATGCTAGAAAGATCAAGCTACAGAAAACATTTGATCATCTTTTTGGTGGCAGCCGAGAGTGAAGGGTGAGAAGTTAGAAAACTAAGGGTCTGGAAAAGCCTGGAATTCTAGCAGAGGTGCTGGGATGGAGGATTGCATTATTGGATATCCACAAAACCAACACAATGTGTATTGTCAGGAATGAACTGTGATCATACTGTGGAGTTTGAGAAGGGCTCTCTATGGAGGTTTTCTGATGGAAACAAATCTATCATTCTGAAGCCAGAGGTTCTTTTGTCTAGTGGTTGTGGGGCTGGATAAGAATTTTATAAAAATATTTTAGGCTCATTTTTCTCAGCCAGTCTAAGATGATGTTGAAAACAAGGCTTATGAATTTGGAAAGAGTATTTGATTATGATTCTTTAATGGGATATATTTAAAGAACAAGAATAATTTTAAAATCAATTCAGTAACTATGTTATTGGTTTGGGAATTGGAATAATTTTTCTGAAGTGGGATCTAGATCTGAAGAAGAAGAAAATGAATATTCTTCTAGATTTGTTGGAAATAGAGATTATGAACACCTGATAAACTTGAAAATGTTTGTGCAATACTATCTATAAGACTGGAAAATAGTTGGCTTTAAGTGGAAAACATCAGTCTAAATCTAAAATAGTTCATTCTATTTAAAGAATATTTTCTATATCTGTCTGCTAAAAAGTATTTTAAATGACACCACTCTGTGTGAATTTAATCAGATTAACTGGAGTTTGCTACAATTAATTTTGTTTTAGAACTTTATGTGAGCTTTCATTAGAAGCTCAAATTTGAATATTTTTTGGAAAAGTTTGTTTTTAGTCTCTAATCTCTCTTATTTTACTTTTGTGGTTCTTCTGGTTTTGTTGATGGGAAGGTTTATATATCCTAGGCTGCAGTGACTGTGTGTCCATTTTCGATATAATGGGCCCAAAATTTAACACAAACCTTGGGTAGGGATAGAGTCTAATGTTGTTCACTCTAGAAAGTTCAGATTTGAACTTCCTCCTATGCCATATCCTACAGTTTGCTAGCAGCCAAAGATAATGATTATTTGAATATGCTATTTTATTTGAATTTATAAAATGGTATATATACATATACACATACACATATGTATGTATATATATTCTATTCACCTGCAATTTGGCTAATTTAAAGTATATGCCTATCAGTGACTTGGAAATAACTTTCTACTTTGTAAATGTTGTATTGATGATCTCATTCACCCAATCTGTATTGGTTTTCAAAATGGAGGCATGAAAAGAATTGTTAATGAAACATCTTTTTGACGTGCCATAAACATACTAACATCAGATTTCAAACACAAATGATTGATTCCGAACAATTCTTAAAAGGAAGATTCTACCAATATATTCCAGTATAAAAGAGGCACCAGCATTAGAATCTCTGATTTCGATCTTCCAAGAATACCTGAAGATTCAATCATGTGTTTGAAGACTAGGGGCAAAGAAGAACAGTCCTAAAAGATGCCATCAGTCCAGTTCCACCAAAATAATTTTCTCAAGAAGAAACTAACATTTCAGAGTCTAGGGCTTAGAATGTGAGGCTTGCATATAATTATACCAACCCAGCTAGAAGTAATTATCTACAGATTACCTCAGGCACCCTGTAAGAAAGAGTCCCTATAAAAGAACACAGTGTCATAAGAGTTCAGTAATTATAACAATTCACTAGGAAGAAAGTACCCTTTTCTCAGTGGATAAATAAAACAGACAGTGAAACACTACTCTGACAAAGATATTCCAGGTCTACCATACTAGAAGTAGGCATTTACTTTCTTTATATGGACGTTTCCTACTTTTAAAAATATTATTATTATAAAACTATGCATATTCTCTGATAAAAATAAAATATATGATGTTTTAAAGGTTTTATTTTTAGTGTGTACATACACATACATATATACATATATATGTATATATACACAATACACACACACACATATATATATATATATATATATATATATATATATATATATATGTTTCATGTCTAACTAAGTGTTGTGATGAGTATGTGGTAGCACTTTTGAGAGATCAAAAAAGTCTAGATGACAATAATAAAAGCAGGCACTGGCCCTGAAAAAATGAGTAACAAAGACCCACAATGCAATATTACTCCTGCCCTTAGTGATAAGCCCAGGGCAACCCAATTCTTCATCAGCCAGCGTCCTCTGCCCTGTCACAGTCACTTCTCTATGGTGGCATGGACCCAGCCTTGCATAGCTAAGTGGCAGAGAGGCTTGTTTCAATTTTGGTGGCTGATTGTGCTTCAGGACTCTATTGTATGTGATCTTGTCTTGATACTTGATGTTAATTATAGCCTGTAGTCCATGTAAATGAAACTGAGATGAAGCATGTGATTTCAATTACAGAGCCAAATCTCACAATTTGAGACTGTCACTGCAAACACTATTCTGTAAGAATGAGCCTCACTTCATACTGGGTATTAAAAGATACTTTTTAAAAGCTGGTCATAACAAAAAGCATGGAGAGTTGCAGTGTTTATTACTTATTTTAGAGATTCCTGTGCATTTTCACTGAAGAAAATACAGAAAGAAGAAAGAAAGAAGGTATAGAGGAAGGGTATGCAGAAGAGGAGAAAGTAGGGTAAAAAGGAGGAGGGAAAACTATAGCTCATCATATAGAGTGACAATATCCCTGTAATATGATTTTACACAGCACAGCATTAGATAATCTGCAAGTCCCTAGAGTTATTAGTTAATTTTTAAAGTTGTCTAAAAGCAATTTTTATACACTATAGTCTTCCCCTTCACATAGATTTGCCAGCACTTTAAATACATAGGAAAACATATATTTAATATAAATGTGAATTTCATAATGGCCCACAGTCAATTGGCAATATTCTTTGCTAACTGTTTCTGATGAAACATTGTAGACTGAAATAGAAAGTGCTTCATTATTAACAATGCTCTAGGTGAACACAGGAGTGGGGTCCACTAACACTAACTTGCATAACTCTGTAGAGTCACTGTAACCCTGTTCCTTGTGTGGTTTCACAAGTGACCATGCATGAGTTTCTTTGGAAAGAAAGGTCCAGAAAACACTCTGAAAACTTAGAGATGTTGCTTGCATTTACCATAGGTGTCCCTCTTAAAAATGCAAATTTTCCTCAACAGAAAATCTTCTTATATCAGCTCATTGCTGGGATGCCTACAGACATTAAGCCACTGCCACCCAAAAGAGTAGATACAGGCTACCATACCGAAATCTTATTTAATATGCCTCAATGCTCAAGTCTGCTGAGCCCATGCCAATGAAGACAGAGAAGCAGAAATGGTAATCTGATTCTTGTTTTTTAGACCCACATCTAGGATAGGTTTCTCAAAGATGCAGTCTCATTGATTATCTGTGAGGCAGAAAATAATGATATGAGTCCAAATATAGATTTCAAGTGATTTTCTTTCAAAGGGGAAAGTTGTTTTGAAACTGAGATAAAACATAATCTGAAAAGTTAATTTTTTTTTTTATCAAAAGTCTTAAACAAATGGGTAGGGGTGGTAGAGTCACCTTGCAGAGTGTCACCCTGCTTAGTCTACAGCATATGTAGGAGTCATTGTTACCACTGGGTCAGTGCATCTAACAAATGAAAAAAAGTCACACAGGATATGGCAATATAATCATACTCATCTATCGACTTCCCAGATTTTGATTCTGATTTCCACATTTGCCCTTATGCAATAATGTGACCTTTCATCATTTAAGAATGTACAATGATTTGGACTGTGATTCATATCCCCTATTATATTTAAAATCAGAATCAGCCATGAACTGACCACATTAAGCATGTCTTAGGATGGATTTGAGAGTGAGTGCTCTCTCTATGTTCTTGAATGTGCAGAGTTTGGCAGACATCCAGAGTCCTGGCTTGTGTCTCTGTTACTATGACTAAATAATGACCAAAGACAATTTACACAAAGAACGACTTTGTTTCCATTTTAATTCCGTGTCATAGTCCATCACTAATGGAATTCAGGGCAGAAATTCAAATCAGGAACCCACAGGCAGAAACTGAGGCAAAGACCAGAGAAAGAATGTTACTTGTTAGCATGGTTTCCATGGATCATTCAGTTTGCTTTCTTATATGCACCAGGATCATTTCTCCAGAGGTGGCACTGCCCATGTTAAATGGGAACCTCATGCAGCCATTATCCATTAAGAAAATATACCACACATCTATTTTTAGGCCAATTGGATAGAGGTAAATGCTTAATTTAGGTTTCCTCTTTCCAGGTGACTCTAGTTTGTGTCAAGCTGACAACAACTTGCCAGCACAATTGACCAGAAAATATCATACTTGTCTACCATATTGACAACATTATGCTGCTTGAATCAAGGAAGCAGGAAATAGCAAGCCAGTCATCCATGTTCCTCCTAAATTCAACAGGGTCAAGTTGCTCACAACAACATCCCATATCTGACACCAACTGTATACTAATATTTTTCTGTTGCTGTGATACAATAGCATGATTGAGGCAGTTGACAGAACCCAGGCTTTGTTTTGGCTCATAGTTGAAGATGGAGACTACATACAGATTGGGGATGCAAGGCAGCTCAAAGGCAGGGTAGGAAGTTGAGGAATCACATCCTCACACATAAGTGGAAAACAGAGGCATTGAACTGGAAGTGGATGATGGTCTATGCTCCCAGAGCCCAACCATAGGTGTACTGTCTGCAGGACATCTGTACTTCCTGATCCTTTCCCAAATAGTGCTACCTGCTGGGAACCAAGTTTCAAGAGCATCATCCTATTAGGGCCATGCTCACTCAAACCACCCCACCAGGACTGTTGCACAACACTGTAGAATAATAATAACATCACCACTACTGTATAATTCCTATTTGTTCTATAAAATGGCCTCCTCTCCCATTTGTGGAAATGAAACTCAGGACTTTGATCTTCTTCACAAGCCTACCACACCTATTTCTTTATAATCCCTGGCTTCAATTCCAGAAAACATGACTTTTGCCTCAAAATTTATTCCAATATCACAATAATATGTTTAGAATTGTCCAAAGGTCCATACAATGTATACCAAAGGTGAGGGACAATGTCGTGTTCCATATATATTGTCAAATATATTCTGTCATTTTTCACTTAGAATAGACATGAAGATTGACTGAGTATTGTCCAGCCCTATTTTTGTTATCTAGCGAAGCACTTAGTGACACTGTGCTATGTGGTTCTGGTCTTTAGAAAGAAGGACTTGTGATACATGATATTTGAAGGCCTTTTCTAGTCAAGCCTTGCCTTAACTCTGTAACTAAAGCATACTATTATGACCATATTGAAATTTAATTCTTAATTTCCCCTTCATTATTTGGTCATCTGGAATTCTTAGGTCCCTATTCTTCATCTTCAACTATGGGATCTGGAAGGTTGAAATGTCAAGTTTATTCCTCAGTGGAGAACTTCTGCTGAAAAAGAAAAGCAAGAATTTTGTCTCTTCCTGTTTTAACTTTTATTCCTGCATTCCCAGGTTAGGATAAAAGCTATTGGCTCTAACTTTGACAAGTTCTGGCTTTAAAAATATGCCAAACAGAAGAAGACAATTATGGACTCAAGCTTGGCTAATATGCTCCAAGTTTGCTCAGACCACTTGAAGCTTACATTCCTTTTCCATTTGCTGTTTAGATGGAGTCTGTGGCAGAACATTCACTTTCATCCAATCACACTTAGACTGACATTCTGAAGAAAGTGACCCCAATCTGATCAAGAATGCAGAGAGGCTTGAAGGTTCTTTAATGACTGCTGCAGAAGAATGAAAGGATGCAGCCGCTACTCTGATTTCAGGCAAGCATAAATGTTCCAGAGACAGGAATGACTTGCTCAGACCTATTGCCTGGCATGCTTGCCACCTGTCCTGGAATAACTGGTGCTGCTTCTCCCATTAGAGGGGACTTTAGACTGTAGCCTTTGAACAGCCTCTGTTTGAGTTTCTTAAAAGAAGTATTAGGCCATTCTAGAGTGTCTGTATCACTTCCTTTCCTAGTTGTTGCATGGGTAAAAATGCCCAGAAAAAGGAATAAGGGTAAAAGGATTGATTCCAACTCATAGTTCCAAGTTACAGTCAATCATGGAGAAGTCAAGGCATCAGAATCTTGAAGGAGCTGAACACATGGCAATAAAGGAACATAGGAATGAAGAAATTCACATGCTAAGCTCCCTTTCTCTTATTTGCACAATCGAGGAACCCCTGTTTGGGAATGTCCCACCTACATGCAAGGTGGCTTTCTCCCCATCAATTAAGAATTCCCACAAGCATGCCCAGAGGCATATCTCCCAGGTGATGCTAGGTCCTGTCAAGTTGTCAATTAACACTAATCATTTCATCACCAAACTTGTACATTTTCTGGGAGTAGAAATACAGTAGTTTTCAATACACTGTACAGTTAAGTTGGTGATTCTTAAACTTTCTGACTTTAATCATTAGTATCTTTTAACTATTAAACTTCCAAATAAACAGTTTCTTCCCCACTTCAAAGAGTTGAAATGGTTGTTTTATGAATGTTTTATAACTTGTCATGTATAAACTCACATCACATATAATATTTTCCTTTATTTTTAATTTATGTTTCTTAATATATGGGAATAACTGTTTCTGTATTGTTTTCAATAAAAACCTTCATCTAAAGTGTACTGTGTGTGTGTGTGTCTCTGTTTGTGTGTGTGTGTGTGTCTGTGTGTGTGTGTCTGTGTGTGTGTGTGTGTGTTTGTGTGAGAGAGAGAGAGAGAGAGAGAGGCTGGAGTCTTCTTTCTTCATGTAAATTAATTGGATTTTTGCCTCCTTCTCTTGCTTGCCATCGGGAAGGGGAAACACGAATTGAGAGATTGCTGCATATGGAGCAAAGTACTGAATGGTCCTTCAGGGACAACTTTCTGCCAATTTTTCATCCTAAATGTGTTTTATGTTCACAATGGTGTCCTCGACTAAGGATAGAATACCAGTTTCACTCAAGTGTAAAGGATCCCAGCCTCCCTGTTTTAATGGGGTTGTGTTACAGGGCCTGTCTATCATGACACTATCACTCAGATCCTCCTAGTACAATGATCATTTAGTAAGAAATAGGAAACAGGTTTGCTTTACATTTGAAATCTGGCATTTAACTTATGATTTTGTCAATAGACACTAAAGGCCACAGACAAGAGGGGATGATGAATCAGCTCTCAGCTTTCAGATCTGTTGTGTGCTGTCTTGGGTTGCAACGTGCTCATCACAATAATGTAGGCTAGATTCAAAAGAAAGGAGAGAAGTCCATTTCTGAAGAAGTATCCACACATCCACAGGGGAATCCTATGAAAGAGCTGTGAACATAAGATTACCCATTTACTTACAGTTGCTGCGAGGTTGTTCCAGTCACAGGGAACTTTTAGTTCCTTATTACTTTCTCCTTGCTTTCTTTTTTTTAATTGACTATTTTATTTACATTTCAGATGTTGTCCTCTTACCCCATTTCCCCCAACCCAGGAGCCCCCTATCCTATCCCTCCTCCTCCTGCTTCTAAGAGGATGTGCCCCCACCAACCCCCCAACTCTCACCTCTCCACCCTCAAATTCCCCCACACTAGGTGTCCAGCCTTCATGAGACCAAAGATTTCCTCTCCCACCTATACCAAACAAGGCCATCCTCTCCTACATAGGGAGCCATGGGTCCTTCCATATGTGCTTCCAGGCTGGTGGTTTAGACCTTGGGAGCTCTGATTGGTTGGTATTGTTGCTCTCCCCATGGGGCCCCAAACACTTTCAGCTCCTTCAGTCTTCCCTCAAACTCTTCCATTGGGAACCCCATGATGAGTTCAATAGTTAACTGTGAGCATCCACCTCTGAATATGTCAGACTCTGGCAGACCTCTAAAAAAACAACTATATTAGGCTCTTGTCAGCATGTACTTCCTGACATCCACATCAGCATCCACCTTTGGTGACTGCACATGGGATGGATATCCAGGTGGAACTGTCTCCAGAAGGCCCCTCCTTCAGTTTCTGTCCCACACTTTGTCTTTATATTTGCTCCCTTGAGTATTTTGTTACTTCTTCTAATAAGAATCAAAACACCCATACTTTGATCTTCCTTGTTCATGAGCTCCATGTGGTCTGTGAGTTGAATCTTGGGTATTGTGAGCTTCTGGGCTAATATCCAATTATCAGTGAGTGAGTACCATGAGTGTTCTTTTGTGATTGGGTTACCTCACTCAGGACGATATTTTCTAGTTCCATCCATTTATCTAAGAATTTTATGAGTTCATTGTTTTTAATAGCTGAGTAATACTCCATTGTGTAAATGTACCACATTTATTGTATCCATTCCTCTGTTGAAGGACATCTGGATTCTTTCCAGCTTCTGGCTACTATAAATAAGGCTGCTATGAACATAGTGGAACATATGTCCTTGTTATATGTTTGAGCATCTTCTGGGTATATGCCAAGGAGTGGTATAGAGAAGGTGGGGAAGAATTTTGAATTTGAACTTGGGCACAGGCTAAAAGTTCCTAAACAGCACACCAATGGCTTATGCTCTAAGATCAAGAATTGACAAATGGCACCTCATAAAATTGCAAAGCTTCTGTAAGGCAAAGGACACTGTCAATAGGACAAAATAGCATCCAACAAATTGGAAAAAGATTTTTCCAATACTACAACTGATAGAGGGCTAATATCCAATATATGCAAAGAACTCAAGAAATTAGACTCCAGACAACCAAATAACCCTATTAAAAATGGGGTACAGAGCTAAACAAAGAATTCACAACTGAGGAAACTCGAATGGCCAAGAAGCACCTAAAGAAATGTTCAACATCCTTAGGTATCAGGGAAATACAAATCAAAACAACGCTGAGATTTCACTTCACACCAGTCAGAATGGCTAAGATCAAAAACCCAGGTGATAGCAGATTTTGGTGAGGATGTGGAAAAGGAGGAATACTCCTCCATTGTTGGTGGGATTGCAAGATGGTGTAATCACTCTGAAAAACAGTCTGGTGGTTCCTCAGAAAATTGGACATAGCATTACTTTCTTCTTTGAATGAGTATTTGCTGTGTGTCTTTTTTGGCAGCCCAATGTGCCTCCCCAAGAAAAGGCACAAGAAAAGACTATGTGGTTTTTGTCTGAGAATAGTAAGACTCATTGAAATAATTTAACATTACATACAATACAAAGCACTACAAATGACTTGAAACATTTAAGGAGATGGGCAGAATTTCTAATGTCTTGGGCAAGGGTCTAACTTCCCTCTTGTCTTTCCCAATTATATATTACATTGTATTTAATACCATAAAACTCATCAACAAGGATTTTCAGGCATGTAAGTTGAGGAGAGTCCTAAGCACCCAGAGAAGAATGAGGAAGTGAGGCAAGAAGAGAGGCATGAAGTTAAATACTGATGCTTTAGTGAGCAGGCTGCTGCCTTAGTGACATGGTCTCAGTCTCACAGGATGTTCTGATAACAGCCCAGAACATCTTCCAACTGCTTGGCTTTTTAAAGCATCAAGCTTTCTCTAACATTACATGGAAGATATAATGAACTGCATCAATTCTTAGGTGTACTCAAACTACCAATGAGCATGAACCAAGCACTCTTGCATATATACAGCACAGCATTGTGTTCTTAATGAATCCCATCAGGAGACTACAAACACATCTGAGATTGAAGAGTGTCAAGGGACTACCTGTGGGCTGCTGCTATGCTCTCCACTTCGGCTGTGTCTAGAGTATATTTTCAAACACATATGAACACTTAGTAGCATTATAAGAAATGTACATTCCCTCAAATCTTACAATAAATGGACTATACCTTTTTCTTTAATCTATACTTCTGTTTATATTTTGCTTGTTATAATAAAAATAAAATATTATAACTATTTCCTAATGGTTTCCCTGCCTCCAGTCCACTGACACTCTGATCCATCATACATATTGTTATGAGATTAACATCTTTTGTCTTTATTAAATACAGCCAGTATTTTCTTCATGTGTGGGAAATGCTAAGTTTGCCAGTGTCCATATACACTGCATTCTACAGTGTATGCCTACTTATATTGAGTTATTATTCACAACTGTCTTGTGGATATAAGAATTATTTTCACTTTTGGGAAAAATAAAATTTATTTTGTAATTTTATTCATTTAATTTAAGTGAAACCCTTATATGTTATTTTAGATTCAATGGACTTTGAAGTTGAATATTAAGGCTCCCATTGTAACTCACGTGCCCTAGTAACCCCAGCCTCCAATCCTCCAAGTGAAGCAGAAGGAGTGGGTCAGAGCTAATGTGGTAATCAAAGAAGCACTTCAGTGTCAGCTTAGCAGAGTGTGATCTGACATTCACTATATATATGCATATATATATATATATATATATATATATGCAAGTAAAATAAAGACTTTTCTATGTGTAACACCCACTTCTCACAGAAATGTATGAAAGGAGACTCACTGTCTCAGAGCATGTTGCTTCCCAGTGTCAACTTAACGTCCTTGTCCTTGTCTTAGCAGGAAGTAAAACTCCATTAATTTGCCAATGAGAAGAAATGAACTTGTGAGCTTCTTTTGCTTTAATCTTACCACCTTCAGCATCACATACATATTGGGGAGGAGAAGAAGAATAACTTGGAAATTAAAGAATATTTGAAGGTGAAAGTGATACAGCTCTTTATCTCAACACTAGGGAGGTAAAACAGAAGGGCCTGACTTTGAAGCCATCTTTCAGTGCTTAATGATATTTCCCCAAATCTAAACCAAACTCTATTTTTTGTGATAAGCATAATCATATGAATTATACCTCCCAGTGTTAAAGTTGGTGAAAGCTTCCAAGACATATTTAAGCACACTCAATTGTATGCCCAGTGGTCTAATGACACTGTAGACCAGGGTCAGATGTACAAGTGAAAATTTTAAAGGGAAAAAGACTAGTTTAAGCTGCCTACCAGGTAGCAAATGAAAATCAGAACTTAATTTAAAATACCTGCACTCCCCGTTGCTGTGGAGCAAAGAGCCAGAGTCACATGGTACATGTTAGAGACACATTGGTTTAAAACTTATAAATGCATTTGAGAAGTCATCAATAGACTCTGGTGCATGATAAAATTTGCATTAAAATTCCTAAATATGTCTTACCACTACAAGTGAGAACAGAAAAACCCGTGAGACCGGAGTTTTTCACTCATTAAAAATCTTCTTGTCATTTATATGAAAAAGTAGAACAAGGTACATCCAAGTATTCCTTTTTCCTGAAATGACTTTCCACCACAGAAAAAAAATGAGGGGACAGTTGGAAAGGCAGAAGCAGGTTCTACTGGAAGCTGACCTGTACTCACACTCACCCAGGATGTCAAGCTATCAGAAATAAAATTCTGTTCTGTTTCATAAGCCCTGAAGAATTTGTAACTTTGTTGTAGAAAAGAAAGTTAAATGCCATTAATGGAAGTCTATATGTAAGGTGAGTGTACTATGTTACTTTAACATTAATATATAAATTGATGTATATGTGAATGTTGAGATAATTTTTAGTTTTTCTTTTTATTTTTTGAAATTACTTTTTTGAAATATAATCCTTAAGTATAATTACGTATTTTCTTCTCTCCTCCTTGTAACCTCCCATATGCCCCTCTTTTCTTCCTCTTTTTTTCAAATTCATTGCTTTCTTTATCATTAATTGTTCTTAAGTATATGTATATACATATACACACAAATCAAACAAGTATAAATAAATAAATAAATAAATAAATAATTTGTATGTACATCTTCAGATTCAGGTCTGGCTATTTGTTATTGAATAACTAGTTGCTGTGCTCTTCTTTGGAGAACACTATTTCATGGGAGTATTCACAGAATTCTGTTTAATGCCTTCCTTGTTCTTTGACTATTTGTGTTTATTGTTTTGCTTGTTTCTTGATTATTTTCATCTATTGTCATGCTAGAGCCTCAACTTAGAACTGAGCTTAATATATGCATTTAATTAAAATAGTATAAAAGCAAAAAAAGGAGGAGGGGTGATGGGATAGGGGGTTTCTAGGGAGGGGAAATGGGGAAAATGGATGTCATCTTAAATGTAAAAAAATATGCAATAAAAAAATTAAAAATAAATAAATAAATGAGTGAATAAATAGAATGTAGTTAGGCATTATATTGCTTTAGTAAAGTAGTATTTATAGACACTTCTTCAGGATCCATAATTTCACAAGCCTTAGGAAGTTGGTGGGATTTCCGGTATCAAGAATGTTTTTATTTGTTGAGTGTGGAATATTTAGATAAATCTGAGTTCAGAATATTAGAATAAACTTCCTCATAACTATTCTGTTTTTGAGGAAAAAACCATAGCACATGTAAGACATAAATCAGAGACTTAAGCTAAAGCAGGGCTGAAAACCTTTGACATTACATGTCATAGCTTTCACCATCAAAGCATAAGTAAAAGGAATTAATGGACAGTTGGACAGATGGTTGGATGGACAGATGGATGGTTGGGCAGATGAAGACAGGGGAGAAACTAGAGGACATATCTGCATGCTGAAATACTGTCACTCATCAGCTACACAGCCAGAAGGTTATCTAAGACTGTTTAAAGGGATTTAAAGCAAAATAAAAAATAAATATTAAATAATTACTGAGATGAAGATTAAAGAAACAGAAAACATTTTTAAAAGTTTATTTTTTAACCATTTAGACAAGTTTATAGTCTGATATTTATAAACATTTTTAATATTTTTTATATTATAGAAGGAATCCAAATACATTTGCTTCCTGATCACATCAAAACCCATTTTTATCATCAGAGAGCTCATAGTTAAAGCCCATTTTCACTCTCCTGACTCAGGATCATGTATATGAATCACACTTCCTTGATAGTTTTTTTTTTCCTTCAGTCTCAGAAATTTTCTGACTCTAAGTTTATCAGTGCTGGCTTCCCATTTTAATTTCTGTCTCTTTGGAGTGTGTACACTGGTAGATACTCCTCCTAAGCATTCTTCAGTAACACTCTCATAGGGGAAGCAGTGTTGCACTGGAGAGCTGCCCAGGCTTGTATCATGAAACAAATCAAAACCTACTCAAGGCACAGTAGGAATAGATGAAAGATAACAATTCACATGATGGTAGTTTGTGTTTTTCACTAGAAGAATATCTGTCACAGGATTGCATGGTCTGTTGTAAAATAGGATATTAAAGAAACATATTGTGTAGAGAAAGCAAGCTAGATGGTGATCTTTTCTTGGTCTTTGATAGAAAGCAGAATGTGAAGGGCTAGCTGCCCCCTTGCTTTCTTTTTTTCATTTTTATTTTATATTTTATTTACATTTTAGATGCCATCCCCTTTCCCCATTCCTCTCTCTAGAAAACCCCTACCCCATGCCCCCTTTTCCTTTTTGCTTTTATACAATTTTTTAAATGTCAATCAAAGGATTTATAAGTTTGGTAATGCTCAATCAGAAGTGTAACCAACCTAGATATATCACCTATCTTTGACTGGTGGAGACACGTGAACATCTGCCTCCATGTCCCCCTCTCTTTCTCTCTCTTTCTCTCTCTCATCACAACCGAAAGGTTGGTGGTTCCAGCCCCCTTGCTTTCTAAGGAAACCTTGAACGTGAAGAATAGGCTGTATTCTCCATAGTCCTAATGTGGCACAAGAAATAAAACAAATATTTCCAAGAGTTTTTTTTTTTTTTAATTGAGAGGTAAAATACAAGTATAAATGGAAAGTAAGTACTTAGTTATGAGGAACTGGAGAATATTTTGGAGGTGATGTCTTAATTTGTGCTGAGTGAAGCTAAGAACCATGGTAATCACAGCTATTTGAAAAGTCCTGTTGGAAACAATGAATGTGCTTCTGATCTTTGAACTGCCTCACAACACTGTCATAGATACAGAATAGTTCATTTCCACCTTAGAAACAAGCACGTCCATCTCACAGGTGAAGTACCTGCTATGTTTTTCTGCTTAAGAAGTAATATATATCTTGAGTAAATGACTCAGTCAGTGGCTGGGTGGCACTTTGAGTGTCATGCTCTAATAAAAAACAGAGAAGCTACAAAGAGTTACTATGAGTGCACCCAGAAGTTGCAGAAATATAGAGAGGCACCATGGTAAATGTCTGGTAACTTAAGCATCAACAAAATAATTTTCAGGACTGAAAATATTCAACTTTTTCAAACGCAAAACTTCTTAGGTGATACAGAAAGAGAAACAGAAAAGAGATACAGAAAGAGATACAGTTAGAGAAACAGAAACAGGTCAGAATGTAGGTGGGAGTTGGACCAGTCAATCTTGTAAGATTGTAGGCCGGCTTCATTGATTCAAACACGGGACAGTCACCGAGTGCTTTGAGCTGGTTAATGATATGATTAGTTGAAAAAGCATTAGTGCAAGCTGTAGTAATTGTAACTGATAATAAGGAAAAGCAGAAAACATGAAAGAGAGTTCATTAACTGAAGAAAAAGATTGGTATTGATCTTTTGAGGAGAGCCCAAATATTATCGCTGTCACTGCAGAATTGAATTTGATAAGCAAATGTTGTGTGAGGCTCTACGATACAGGACGTCTATTTATGACTGTGATATACATTTTGAACATCATAAATCAGCATGTTGTATGGTTTATTCAATAGCAAAATCCAGGTGTTGAATATGAAACTATTTAGAATTAATTAAGACAGTGCATTCAGGTGAGTCTAAGAAAGATTCAAACTAGGAAATTTGAAAAGGAGTAAGTATGGCCCTGGATTATAAATTCTGCATTGGTGATACTGAGGCAGAGACATGAGTGAAAAGTCTACTACATGTACAGATCTTGATGTGATTCTAGAGATGGTGGTGAAGAATATCTAAATGAATGACTCAAAATAAAGGAACTTAAAGATTATAGTTCATAACACTAAAAATCTAGATTTGACATGCATGACTATTTTTATAAGAGATAAGAGGTAAGACAGACATTGAACAGACAAGGAACATACAAGGATTTAGCATGGAAATTACATAGGATTTTACCATGAATGGCTTTGGGCATACGGAGATTGAGCAAGGGTTGCAGAAGTAGGGAGAGCAAAACACCAAATGCCAATTAAGTATGTTAATTAAAAGATTATTTGTGGCGGAAAATAGAAGGTTTATTATTAGGAAGTGTCAGAGAATCTCACTCTGTTTTAGAAGAAAGTGTCGACTGTGGTTTTTCAACAGATCTTTGTTTTCTTTCTAGTGCCAAAAAGGTGTGTAGGAATTTGCAGCTCTATAAGACAAAGACCAAATACCTAAATAATCTGCATCACTTTATATTGAGAAGTAACCTTCAACCACTGATGATATACTGGAAAATAAAAAAAATTACAAAAAGCATTCCATTCTGGTATATTAAGGTTAGAATCCCGAACCAGATTCTATGAGCTAATTTAGACACAATAACAGATCAGCCACAGAAGCAGTGTGCTAGCTTCTAAGTGTTAGAGGTATTTAAATGAACCTCTTCTTTATGAGTAAATTTATGTTTCTGCATGATTCTAGGCAAATGAGTCCATATTTTGAAAGTTGTGCATTAAGTAAGTTCATTTTTGTTCTACTATATATAAATATCAAATAATATTTTTTTAAAATTTACTTGTGTATCTATTTGTACACATTTTGTGAGAAGTGGATAGTTGGTTTTCTGATTCATATGCAACTCACTTTTAAGTGGGATCTTCTGAAGCTTTATATCCAACCAGAAAAAATGAACTTGGTTAGTGTTAATCTACTATGCAATAGCATAAACTACATGTATGTAATATATTTTTCTATTTACCTTCTTTCTTACAATTGTCTATTTCTTCATTTAATTTAGGGTTTTGTTTCTCAGTTAAAACTCACTCACTTTATGAGTAGCCACTTCTGGCTATAAAGAATTCCTTTCTCCCTTATGTCACAGTACCTTTGCCTGTGAGTGAATCTACTTGCTTATACTGTAGGAACACTTACAATGTATTTCCTAACAATTATTTCTCTGTCTTGGAGAGCTATGCATTGTAATCTTATATGTGTTTTAAAACAACATCTTCCATTATTTCCCAGGGATTCCCTTTGCTCTGTTTTCTGTTGTGGGAGATATTTAAAATTCGTGGCACTCAATCTGGCTTGTTCTTAATGAGCCGCCATCTTCCTGACTAGATAAGGCCTGTGGCCACGAGCTGCAGCATGTTCTCGCTGCTGCTCTGCTCAGGCCACCAGCTCAGGCAGGCCGGAAGCAGTGGCCCTGTAACCCACGAGATGCCAGCGTGGGAGATGGCTCTGCCAATATTCCATGCTGTCTCCACAAGGCTGAGCTAACCCCAGACCATCCCACCATCCACGTGGCACCTGGTAGAAATGAGATTCTAATGTTTAAAGATCATCCAATAGCTGTATATATTTGGTAATGTTTAAATATATTTGGTCTTTTAAAATATATTCTGCTTTTCCTCATACTTGAAGAATACTATTTAATTTTATTACCATGCAGTCTGTCTTTTGGTGATTCGTCATTGTGCTTTGGCAGTGTTGCTAATGTCTTTATTTCTTTATTTTGTTGTGTGAGATATTTCCTTCACCTTAAAATTCTAGGTTGTATTTTACTCCTGAAACATTAAAGTGTCCATCACTCCTTTCTATTTTCTTGCTTTTGTTGATACATGGGCTAAAATCTTGACCCCAATGTTTCCCTTCATCTGTGATGGATCAATCTGATGTGGGTCTGTGTGAGACTTTCCCTTGATCTCCAGTTTTTTAGAAATCTGATATGTCTCCGTAAGTTTTGTTTCTTTCTATGTATCCTTGAAATTATCAATGTGCATAAGTTTATAATTCTCCTCAAAGTTAAAAAACAATGTTTTACATCAAATCAATTTTTATTCTACATTATGTGTTTTATATTGTTACTATTACATGTGACTTCTTTCTTCACTCTGAAATACATGTTTGATCTCATCCATATTCTTAGTTCATACAACAAATGTTTATGCCAATATTGCTCATTAATATATTTAATTTTTCCCTTGATGTTAGAATTTTACATCAGTGTAAAAACAAATAAAACACAAAAGAAAACTTTGCATTCACTGATCTTAGTATCCACTTCAATTCTGAGTAGCCATCTTTTTGTCTTTTCACATGACAATTTCATTGCACACCAACCATTGTGAATTTTACATTCTCTTAGGGCTGGACATTTTTACATTTCTATGAATCATGTTAGAGCTTATTTCTGGAATTCTATGGTCACTTTGAATTTGATCTCTTCAAATACTGCCTTTTATTCAGTAATGGCAGAACAAAGTAAACACTAAGACATTGTTTTCAGCTCCTTAATAAAGATTGTACTGAATTTTATCTATTATGCTCTATGATGTGCAAAGGTGTTCTGACTGCCTCTTGGGCAGAGACACTTCTCTGTACCACAGTTGAGATCAAAAAACTATGTTTTTCAATTCCACATAATTTCTTCACATAAATACCTATTATCCTACAGTGTCATTTGAATACCTAAGATAGATGCTATAAACTTCTAGTGTGTTTTCTCCATTCAATTAGATTCCTCTCTTACACTATTCAATTCTGCCCACCTTGGATACATCAGCATCTCGGTTATGCCATCTCCACTCAGAGCACTGTACTCTGAACTCTGCCCAGTCCCTTTACTCCTGTCTTAGGCCTAGAAGAAAGCTCTAACATTGCTCCCTACTTAGGGACTATAACCATCCATCTCCTGATCCCTAGCACTTTCAAACCTACAATCTCATGCTTTCACAAATACTACACTGGGGTTGTCAGTGAGATTGTCAAATTTGTCCCACATATTTATTCTGCCCAGAAACAGAAATGTCTTTTATATAGGTTTGATTTGTGATAAACCTTCTCAAGTTGAACAGAGACAAACCTTTATAAATCTGATGTTTGACTTGGAGCCAAAGAATACTGAGTATAAGATAAGGGCCTGACATCATTGTTTCTACTTCTTGTGCAAGCTATTACTTAGATAAAAGCACAGAGAAAAGTCACTGGCAGGACCCTTCAGTCACCTTGGATTCCAGGGATAAAAAAACCTATCCGAACAGAAATCACCATACCCCTGTAGTTGAAGATAATTATCTATGAGGCAAAGTTGTACCTAGAAGATGAGATCATTTTCTGAGAAGCAAATAATCCCTAAAAGTGACAATCTCTTCAAGCCTTCTTGTTGGGGACTGGCCTAGTGCTGTGTATATAAATGATAAATAAAGTACCCCAAGATCTGATTGCCTTTAGATGAGTGAATTACCATGAACATCAGTCTTTGTTATGTAAACCTTGCTGCCCAATTTAAGGCTAATTGGTTAATAAAAGGCTAGAGATTATAACCAGGCATTAGGGAGAAAAAGGCAGGACTTGAGGATGAAGTGAAGAGTCTCAGAAGAGACCAGGAGAAGGAAAACAGAAATAGAAATAGAAAGGAGACAGAGAGAAGAGGAGGCTGCCATAAGAGGATATGGACCATGAACACATGACCAGGAGAACTGGGCCCTGAGGACAGCCTGCTGGAGCAGAAATAACCCAAGTGAGACTTAAACAGCAAGTAACAAGGGACATGTGTGACATGTGTCTGGGATGTAACTTAGAATAGCTCACAACCTGCCCAGTCTAGTCTTACAGCTTATAAATAATATACCACGATATTGTGTTGTGTTTTTTTTTTTAAATACAGTCTAGCTAGAGAAAATAAAACATTTGCACAACCTTGCAGAACAGAACTGAAAAAAATGGCCAACCAGATCACACATTAGCTTGGCAGCATAATTTTCTTTGTCCTAACTCAAGATATTGTTCATAGTTTTAATCTTATTGGTAGAACTTAAAATGCCCCCAAATCCTTAAGTCTCATTCTTTTGGTCAATAATTTCAACTTCAACACTGTTGTTGTTCCACCTCAATCTCTGCCTGCATCACTTATTTTGTTAATCAACTTAACCTTGAACTTTACCAAAGCAATGAAATCCAGTGAACAGTCTTATTTACACTAGTCTTTTATTAAAAAAAAAAAAAAAAAAAAACAGAATCATTAGATTCAGAATAACTTGGACTCTTCGCAGCCAAAGTCATGACATTAATTCTTATATGGAAAAATTCAGATTAACATGAATCTCTAGTTTCATAATTGAAGGCCTCTCAAAAATTTCCACCAAGCCTCATATTTCCTCAATGATCGATTCCTTAAATGTTTTCTATCAGATATTTTATGTCTTCTCTCTTCTCAAATCAACAATATCCATCAGTCTCATGTTTTCATATATTTATAAAATATTTGAAAACAAATATCGACTTTTTTGTTAATGGTTTTGCACGGACTGTATTGTAAGCTCCATATTGCATTAACCAGTTCAAATTCATTGTAGCCTAACATTCTCTATTTTTTTTTGACTGATTCATCTAGATCACCACTACTTCTCTTTCTAATGCAGATGTTGTTAAATGCTCGATTATGTTGACACCTTAGAGAGAGTGATCTCTAATGGCAGACTCTGCCTATACCTGTGGCTTGGTTTTCAACCTTAGGATTCTCATATTCTTGCCCTTCTTTTTGTCCTTAAATGTGACATTCACATGGTGTTGATTATCCTCATGTAGATTCTCCACACTGTCTTTATAATCATCACATTCAGAGTTTTATTTGGCCATGTTCTCATACTACTCATAAAGCAACCAACACTCAGACATGCACATTCTCTGTCTCTGTCTTTCTCTGTCTCTGTCTCTGTCTCTGTCTCTCTCTCTCTCTCTCTCTCTCTCTCTCTCTCTCTCTCTCTCACACACACACACACACACACACATTCTCTGTCTCATTCTGTCTGTGTCTCTCTGTCTCTATCTCTTTCTTTCTGTCTGTGTCTCTCTGTCTCTAGCGCGCTCTCTGTCTCTCTGTCTCTAGCGCGCTCTCTTTCTCTCTCACACACACACACACAGTCTCTGTCTCTGTCTTTCTCTGTCTCTTTCTGTCTGTGTCTCTCTGTCTCTACCTTTTTCTCTCTGTCTGTGTCTCTCTCTGTCTCTAGGTCTCTCTCTCTCTCTCTCTCACACACACACATACATTCTCTGTCTCTTTCTGTCTGTGTCTCTCTGTCTCTATCTCTTTCTCTCTATCTGTGTCTCTCTGTCTCTAGCACTCTCTCTCACACACACACAGTCTCTGTCTTTCTCTGTCTCTTTCTGTCTGTGTCTCTCTGTCTCTACTTCTTTCTCTCTGTCTGTGTCTCTCTCTGTCTCTAGCTTTCTCTCTCTCTTTCTCACACACACACACACTCACACACACATTCTCTGTCTCTGTCTTTCTCTGTCACTGTCTCTCTCTGTCTCTATCTCCATCTCTCTTTCTCTCTCTTTCTCATATATACACATTCTCTGTCTTTCTCTGTCTCTATCTCTCTCTGTCTCCATCTCTTTTTCTCTCTGTCTGTGTCTCTCTCTGTCTCTATCTTTCTCTTTTTCTCTCTCTGTCTCTTACACATACACACACACACACACCACATAGACACATGCATATATTGTTTTTAACTACAAGTTCTTTCTTGAAGTTAAATAGACAAGGATCCTACTGGAGAACAGTGTTGGTAGTCCACACAATAGCCTTAGTAATGATAATACTCAATCTCTAGTCATCTCTGAACTTCATCCTGTCCTACATTCCATAGTCAACTTATCCTTGTCAATCACATTGATATCCTTGTCAATCACATTGATTCTTGAAGCAAATGAAAGATCTCTAGATGCCTTTGTGTCACTGTGGACAATGGTTACTTCTCTATTCCTGTGATGAAACACTATGACCAAATACAACTTTAAAAGAAAAAAATTTATTTTACCCTGTAGTTTCCATGATCTAGATAGAGTCCACAGCAACTGGAAAAACACTGTGCTCACAGGACAGGTAGCTGCATGATCAAATCTTTGTCCACCTATAGGAAGAAAAGAGGAAGCAAGAAAAGGGTACAAACCACAAAAGCCAATCCCAGAGATACCTGTCATCTAGTAAGGCTGTACCTCATAAAGGTGTAATAACCTCCACAAATAGCAATACTACTATTTGTTTGTACTACTATTGATTAAGTATTCAAAATCATTATCTTATGGGGATTTTTTTATTCAAACACCCACAAAATACACTGTATATTAGCATATATGTAAATGTGCTAATATTTAAGATTATTAAATATTAAGGATCAGACACAGAGTAAGTTCTCAGCAACAGTTAACTACTGGAAGTGGATAGTATCTCCAGAAGGATTTGGATGATTGGATTCTTGATCTGTAGAGTGTATAGTGCTACAAGAGGTGCTGTGGAACCTAGAAGGAATAAATCTACAAGATGTCTTTGGTACATCTAGGTATACTGTCAAAAAGTATTTCTCTTGAAACACTTGAAGATTTGGTAAGAGAGACCCTGGCTCCACCCAATTCTCTCTGCTTCAAGTCTATCTGTGACTAAAAGCTCAAGTATGAATTCTATATGCTACTGTCTATCAGGAGGTGACTCAGCAAAAGAACAGCCTTTGGCACAGAGTATAACACTCTGGCTTTGAACTAAGCAAATGTCTTTAAAAAATAAGCAATCTCTGTCAGGTATTCCATTCTGGTCTCTAAAACTCAGTATTATAGCTATTACAAATGGCATCTCCTTGCTTTTGCTGATACCTGGTTAATGCCATACCCTGATACATGTCATCATCTCCTTTGTGTCATCTGCTGCAGTATCACTTTTTAAATCTACATTTTGTGGTTGCCATTTACCTCACTGTTATCTACAGAGCAGATTAGTGTTTTTAACATGTGAATTTGTGGAGTGTTTTTGAAAACTCACCAAAGTCATCCATGGAAATATCATGGATGGGAAATGTACTAGGAGCCATATTCTCAATGGAAAAATGATTCTCCTTCTTCCATTAGCTATCAACAATCAACAGTAAAACAGCAATGGACAGCAAAGAGACATTCCTCTCTTTCCCTAGAAAGTGAGCTGGCTCCATCTTGTAAGAATAAACTGTGGGTAACCACGGGTTTTGTGAATTTCTGAGGGCAATGGCCATGCCATGTCCAGAAGACAGCATTTACGTCGTCTTCCCTCTGCATCCTCCATCTGCATTTGCAGCTCTTATGTTCTTTTTTTTCTTACCCTGTGGTTCTTGAACCTTACTGCAGAGGATTGGATGTAGACATCATGTTCATGGCCAAGCACTCAGTCTCTTAGTCTTAGCACTTCAACCAATTATGTATCTCTTCATCAAACAGAAGCTTCTCTGTTCCAAGCTGAGAGCCACTCTGCTCTACAAACATAAGCATAAATACTTAAAGGACAACTACGGAGCATGACCAGTGATCAAAGTAAAGTTGCTATAGCTTATCACCTCTTCAAACATGACATTTTAGTATTGTAGGAAAATAGAAGGTGGCTATCATATTTCATTGCATATAAGCATGAAATTATTAAAATCATAATTAAAAATAAATAGAGATGCTAATTTAAATCTTATTATTTCATTGATTGAAAATTTCCAACAATATGTCTTAGTACTTTGATTGGAATTATAAAGGTTTTTGTCATATTTTATGTTGCTGGAAAAACCAGGACTTTCTGCACACACAGGGACATTGAAGTATGCGCATTTTTCTGCATTCTTTTTTGTAGCCCATCCTCTTTCTCCAATGTGCATCCAATCCATAGTTGCTTGTTTTCTTTCCTCTCAACAGTTGAGGATAAAGCTTAATCCTTGGAAAAGACTTTTTATGATTATTCAAGTATCATTCTAAAAACAATTTTTTGTACTTTCATCTCTGTATCATGTTCCTACTTTAATACCTGTATCCTAGTTTCAAGTGTCTATGCCCCATCACATGAAAGTAGTGACCATGGACGAACCTACAGGCTTCATCATTATAGATGGTCTAAGCCATGAATATTATAAAATAAATAAGTGCAATTACCAAAAGAGTTAATTGAAAGACTATAAGTTTTGATTAACTCTTCAAAAAATAGAGAGTGTATATTTTTCAATGTTTTAAACAAAATTTTATTATTAGACATTTACTGAACATTTACCATTATATAAATGAGCACAGTAATTTGTTATCCCTACACCAAATATGCAAATGTAAAATTAACTCAATTTTATTAATTTCACATTTAAAATATTTGAAGCTAAGCTTTAGACTAAGTAACATTCCAAATTCACAAATAAATAAAAAAAGATGCTAAATCTATATGGATTCAGAACTGGTTATTAGTGATTGTTAATGAATATTAGACATTTTGTTTTTGAAACTGCTAATTTCTCTAATAGGAAGATGAGGTTCCCAAGAGATGCATTGCTGTGCCAATATCACGTGACTAACAAATAACACACATGGTGTCTAGACTTCCAAACTACCATCTGTTTATGTCCCTTTTTAGAAACATTGAGTAGCAGTTAAAACAATAGTTAATCACCTTAGAAAATCTTAATAACGTATCCTGCACAGACAGGAGGTCTACAAACAATTTACACTATTGTTAAAGACGTTTTTGCCTTCCTTGGAGAGATTATGCTTCTCAGTGCTGAAGGTTTTAAAAGGTGTTTTATTAGCCTTTGAAATTTGACACATTTGAAGTACAAATATAATATATCCAAGGATATTGAAGAAAATATGCATTCTAATTAATTACTCTGTGCCCTTCAGTTTTTTAATCAAATTCTTTTATCATGAAGAAAAATATACTATTAAATAGAAACTTTTAGATATGCAGGCTTTTCTTCATTTTTGGACTGATCAGGATGAAAGAGAGAAGCAAGATTAAATTATTACTGAAGCATAGCCAACTAGGTTTTACATGATATCGATATTAGATCTGTCTCCCTAGTACATTTGCTTCATTCTGAATGTTTATTGCTATGTCAATTATAACTGGTGTATTCTGTATATTATCAAGTATGTTTTGAAAAGTAATTTGAAGTTTCAGGACACCCAATAGCAACAACAAGAAAAGTGTCAAAATTTATAGAACCAAGAAATATGGAACTTATTAAAGACATGAATTGTGTCAAGCATTGTTGCAATCTTATTTTTCTCATCCCATTTCAATTCATCTTCACAGTAAGCTAATACTAAAACACAGTGTCTCTGTTGTCCATTTCACTGATAAGAGAATACATCATAGACTGGGATTAATCTGCACGTTATCTTAGCTGATGGCACAGCCAGTGTTCTGATCTAGAGCCTCCTACTTCTCAAGTCCATGACCTTAATAAGACAAGACAACTGGCCTGGAAGGAGTTTTTGGTAAGAAAGACTGTTTAAAGCTGTTGGAATGTGCTTAAGAAATTTTGTAGCTAAGAATTACTGACCTCCCTGAGCCATCAACTGAGCAGCACATGAGATACAATAAGACCAGGCAAAAATTCTCATATCAAAACTAGATGAGGAAGAGTCCAGAAAGTAGGCAAAAGTGTCAGAGATGCTCAACTCTCACCAGGATCCTTTTCTTGTATTGTGGAGGGGCAGAGAGAATTGAGAAGACTGGAGTTGGGGAAAGCTGCAGTCGGGGTATATTTTATGGAAAAGAAGTAAATAAGAACAAAAAGAAAAGACAAAACAAAACAAACCAGAAGCATTAACCCATTGTACAAGAACAAGACAAACTTTGAGACGCTTTCAGCCTTCCCAAACTGTCAGCCACTGCTTTGTGGACATGGAATTCAAATAATATCCAACCATGCTTAAGACACAAGGACATCACTGAAAGTGTTGAAAGAACAATGCTTACTTGCGGAGCTATAGCTCGTGCGTGGGCGTGAGTCCTGTTGGGCTGTGTTGTGGATCCCACCCTGCCGTGCTCAGGGAGGCAGAAGTGCAAGAATTTGTCTGAGTTCACTCCACACTGACACTGCACGGACACTGGGCTGAGAAGCCACGGGGCTCCGTCAAGTTGTGAAGAGGTCTCAGCCTGACGTCCTGCGGGGACAGAACTCCTGTGTGGGGGACTCAAGCCGAAGTGGCTAGATGGGGAGACTGGTGGTCTCTGTCCTGGGCTCCCAGATGCCGCTGGGAGTCACAGAAGAACTGAGACATAGTGGACATATGGACTGCACAGGCCTGCAGCCGAGAGGGGCCAGGGAGAAGCTCCAGCAGCACCCGCTGGTAGGAGACTCTTGGTTACAGCACTCACTTTGCTGGGTTGTCTAGCTTGGTTGAGATGGCCGGGGCCTCCGCTGTGGGAACATAGAGAAGTCTTCTAGTGGGAGATTAAACAGTAGCTCGGTAGTCAAAGGCCTTCTCCACGGTTCCCAAGGTAGGGGCCCCACTGGCACAAGGAAGTTCATGGTTTTAAAAGGTTTATTGTCATGGTCGAAAGTGGATGAACCTGTAATCCCCCCACCCCCGTTTCTCATGGCAGATCTGAGTTAAATAGGGAGGGAGGAAGGAAAAGGGTATGGGAAGAAATGCTTAATTGGCTACACCCTCTGGCCTTTAGGTATCTCATTAATATGGAGCTCTCTTGAGGCCTATAGTCACACCCTCTACCTGTGCTAGGTGACACAAACCTCTCTTTGGGACAGGCTGTAGGAGCATTGTCCTAAAGGCATGGATCAACAGAGGTCTTGTCTGCATGTCAGGAGCCTGGAGTCTGGGAGCGTGGTGAAATGTATGCCGTCCCTTGTAGCTATGGATACTCTCCGGCTATCTCTAGCCAGTGCCCCACCAGAAACCAAGCTATCCTTTCATGGTCCCACACTTACTGACTAGCAGGGCAAGAGCTTCTGTTAAAATGAGCAATTCGGCAATGAAACGGGTGCTAAAGGAAGGTCGTTGCTCAGATGCTCCTTCACTTGAAGGCCTTTAGCTTCATCATTTCCTCCAAAATACTGATCGTGCTGTCATTTAGTTTTCTAACCTGTGAAGTGACATTTACCTAAAAATAATAAATCTTACATTTTAGGGCTGGTTTGAGGTTTGGGTAATTTATATCTACTATCACTCAGGCAGAGGTTATATGGTTGTTATACAGTTGTAAAAACTGGGTATGAAGGAAATGTGAAATGCAAGGCCCATTGTCACACATCAGAGAAACTCAGGATGGCGGATGGAGATTATAAAAATCATAAAGAGTAGCAAATTAATGTGGATTAAAGTCTTTGTGATGGAATAGAAACACTTGGGCATTACATAATGCAAGACAAATGGACAACCCTGTTTGTGCCATTGTCCTCAGAACCCTGGATGGAGAAAGAACACACACCACCATCACTGGAATACTTAGAAAAAGGTGAAGACCAAGAATTCTGTCAACTTGACACAAGCTGGAGTTATCACAGAGGAATGAGCCTACCTTGAGGGAATTCCTACATGAGATCCAGCTATAAGGCATTTTCTGAATTAGTGATCAAAGGGGGAGGGCCTAGCCCATTGTGGGTGGTGCCATCCCTGGGCTGGTAGTCTTGGGTACTGTAAGAAAGCAAGCTGAGCAAGCCAGCAGAAACAAGCCCGTAATTAGCATTCCTGCATGGCTTCTACATCCACTTCTGCCTCTAAGTTCCTACCCTGTGTGAGTTCCTGTCCTGACTTCCTTTGGTGATGAACAGCAATGTGGAAGTGTAAACTGAATATATCCTTTCCTGCCTAAATTGCTTTATGGTCATGACGTTTTGTGCAGAAATATAAGCCATGACTAAGACAAAGAATGAGACTGGAACACCTGAAACAGCAGTGGGAATCAACAATCCTGGCCTGAAATTATGATGTCAACAGAGATTAGCCGAAGTTTGCAGAGTAGAGAAGAGAAAGCACTGACTTCGATACATAGGCTGTAAAAGCCATTGATAATTGTGAAATAGTGTGAATATAAAAATAAAGTACCTTTCTAGAAATGTATGTGACTAGTTGGGTGCTCATTTAAATGTTACATCGATGATGAGATCCAGCAGAAGAAAAATAACATAATATTCCCTTGCTGATACCTTGGAGTCTGCTCCTTTCATTTTGGCAAGAAGTATTCATGATCAAAGTGCAAACTGTCTACTCTGCTCTAGGTAGTCCATGTCAGTGGAAAGAGAAAAGCAATGTTCATCAGAAACACAGTCTTGAAGTAAAGGTGCATCACCCTGACTCTTTGTGTGTGAAACTTCCTTGTATATCATTTTTCTAAAAGCTAGGAAAGTCAGAGTTAAAAGAAAGGTTGCTGTAATGACTAACATGCATGTTAGCTTTGTGCCACAGTGGAGGATATGCCTGTAATTATTTCAAGAGCATCACAACACAAGAAGATGCTTCTGCCAGAAATGTGAAGAGCCTTTGCTTGCTTCACAGAACACTCATGAACCCTAATCCAGTTTCATTTATTAAACAAAAGAGCAGAATATTATTACTTTCTAAATTTAATATCAGAACATCTCAGCTCCATCATCATGTGACACAGGAACAGTACCTAGAATGTTCAGTCTTACGAACTGATGAGTCTGAGGACTTATAGCCATAACTATTTTGTTTTCCACATAGAATAATAAAGAGAGAGTCTCATTGATAAATTGGGGTAAGGATTGCAAATTTCGTTTATCCCATTTGTTGATTAAAAGTTTCTGTCATGAGAAACGGAAAGCAGAATCTAAATGGCTTCAGAAAAATATATCTCACTAAACTGACTCACAGTGTAAATACGAGTGTCTTTGAACTTTAGTACTGGCTTTGAATAACTGAAACACTATAACTTGCAAATGTTTCTATGCTGTCCATGATCAGGCTGTCCAGGATCATGCCAAACTCGGGATGAAAAAGGGAAAGAAAGTGAACACGAAACTTTCATTTGTTTGTAGGAGAATTTAATGATATTTGTCCTTCTCCTAGATAGGCGTCATTCCCTGTAAGATGGGGAACAACATGAAAGATACAATGTGCTGTCTGTTCTTCTAAATTCACATGACCATATCTTTTGGTCTGAAATGATATCAGCTTCATCCCAAATAGTAGCTGAGGTCACAGGCAAGCTGAATCAAGGCATATTAATAAATGCACTGAACATGCATGCTGGCCTCCTACATTATTAAATGTCAGCTGCAATATAAACAACTTAGAAATGTCCTTGGCATGCACCACAGACACAAAGGCTCCATGAAAAGTAAATTTTACAATATTAGAAATCTATTCCCATGATATAAACACAAACATTATATATTTATATGTATAAATAATTAACTCAAGTTTATACATAAGTGACCAATAGACATGGAGAAAATGTTCAAGTATATGAACTGAAAAGATTTCCATGTATAAAACTGATAATCTTAAAAAATATTGTTAATTATTTAGAATGGAGCAAAAATGAGCTTGGGAGCTACTTGCAAAGAAGAAATAATTATATTCTTCCTACTGAATAGCTGTCAGTGTAAATCAATCATCTCACATGATAATACCATAAAAGGACTAAAAACTGAAAACAGTATATTTAAGCCATGGATGGGTTAATGCACTAAGATACATCGGGTAGTTTTTTTTAATTATTTTTTCTTTTTTTTAAAATAACAAGTGTTTATTTAATATTTATTTAATATGTATATAATATACATATATTATATATATGTAATATATGTAAGTTATATATATGTAATATAATATGTATGTAATATGCATATATTACATATATAATATATGTTATATATTATATATTATATATAACAATATATATTACTATATAATATATATATTAATAATATATAATATATATATTATTTCTTTAAAATGCATTTCAGATTTTATCCCCTCACCCCGTCCCCCCACCACCCAGTAACACCCTATCCTGTCCCCACTCCCAACCCTCCTGCCTCCACAAGGGTGTGCCCCACCTACCCCCCCACCCTCGAATTCCTCCCCTCTTGGTATTCAGCCTTTATGGGACCAGGGATCTCCTCTCCCACCCATACCCAACAAGGCCATCCTCCCCTAAGTATAAAGCTGAAGTCATGGGTGCCTCTCTTTGTGCTCTCAGGCTGGTGATTTAGACCCTGGGGAGCTCTGGTTGGCTGGCACTGTTGTTCTCCTCTTGGGGCCACCAACCCTTTCAGCTCCTTCAGTCCTCTAACTTCTTCATTGGGAACCCTTGATCAGATCAATGAGTTGCTGTGAGCATCCGCCTCTGGATATGTCAGACTCTGGCAGACCTTCGAGGAGACAGCTGCATCAGGCTCCTGTCAGCATGCACTTCCTGAGATCCATATCAGTGTCTATCTTTGGTGACTGTACATGGGACAGATATCAAGGTAGAATAGTCTCCCAATGGCCCCTCCTTGACTTTCTGTCCCACAATTTGTCACCTTACTTGCTCTCTTGAGCATTCTGTCACTGCTTCCAAGAAGGACTAAGGCATCCACACTTGGTCTTCCTTCTTCATGAGCTTCATGTGGTCAGTTATTTGAATCTTGGCTATTTCAAGCTTTTGGGATAACATCTGCCATTCAAATTCTTTGTTTAGCTCTGTACCCCATTTTTAATAGGGTTATTTGGTTGTCTGGAGTCTAATTTCTTGAGTTATTTGTATATATTGGATATTAGCCCTCTGTCAAATGTAGGATTGGTAAAGATCTTTTCCCAATCAGTTGGTTGCCATTTTGTCTTATACACATTGTCTTTTGCCTTACAGAAGCTTTGCAATTTTATGAGGTCCCATTTGTCAATTCTTGATCTTAGAGCATAAGCCATTGATGTTCTGTTCAAGAACTTTTCCCCGTGTGTACGTATTTGAGGGTCTTCCCCACATTCTCTTCTATTAGTTTCAGTGTATCTGGTTTTATGTGACTGTCCTTTATCAACTTGGACTTGAGTTTTGTACAAGGGGATAAGAACGGATTGATTTGCATTCTTCTACATACTGACCTCCAGTTGATCCAGCACTATTTGTTGAAAATGCTGTCTTTTTTCCACTGGATGGTTTTAGCTCCTTTATCAAAGATCAAGTGACCATAGGTATGTGGGTTCATTTCTGGAACTTCAATTCTATTCCATTGATCTTCCTGCCTGTCTCTGTACCAATAACATGCAGTTTGTTTTTTGTTTTTTTTTTTTTTTTTTTTTTTTTGTTTTGTTTTGTTTTGTTTTGTTTTGTTTTTATCACTACTGCTCTGTAGTACAGTTTGAGGTCAGGGATAGTGATTCCCCCAGAAGTTCTTTTATTGTTGAGAATCATTCTTGCTATCCTGTTTTTTTTGTTATTCCAAATGAATTTGCAAATTGCTCTTTCTATCTCTATGAAGAATTGATTTAGAATTTTGATGGGGATTTCATTGAACCTGTAGATTGCTTTTGGCAAGATGGCCATTTTTACTAAGTTAATCCTGCCAATCCAGGAGCATGGGAGATCTTTCCATCTTCTGAGATCATCTTCGATTTCTTTCTTCAGAGACTTGAAATTCTTGTCATACAGATCTTTCACTTACTTGGTTAGATTCACTCCAAGATATTTTATTTTATTTGTGGCTATTGTGAAGGGTGTCATTTCCCTAATTTCTTTCTCAACCTTATTATCCTTTAAATAGAGGAAGGCTACTGATTTGTTTGAGTTGATTTTATATCCAGCCACTTTGCTGAAGTTGTTTATCAGGTTTAGGAGTTCTCTGGTGGAAGTTTTAGGTTCACTTAAGTATACTATCATATCATCTGCAAATAGTGAAATTTTGATCTCTTCCTTTCCTATTTGTATCCCTTTCACTTCTTTTTGTTGTCTAATTGCTCTGGTTAGGACTTACAGTACTATATTGAATAGATAGGGTGAGAGTGGGCAGCCTTGTCTAGTCCCTGATCTTAGTGGGATTGGTTCAAGGTTCTCTCCATTTAGTTTGATGTTGGCTACTGGCTTGCTGTATATTGCTTTTACTATGTTTAGGTATGTGCCTTGAATTCCTGATCTTTCCAAGACTTTTATCATGAAGAGATGTTGAATTTTGTCAAATGCTTTCTCAGCATCTAGTGAGATGATCATGTGGTTTTTTTTCTTTGAGTTTATTTATGTAGTGGATTACATTGATGGATTTCCGAATATTAAATCATCCCTGCATTCCTGGGATAAAGCCTACTTGATCTTGATGGATAATTGTTTTGATGTGTTCTTGGATTCGGTTTGCGAGAATTTTATTGAGTATTTTTGCATCAATATTCATAAGTGAGATTGGTCTGTAGTTCTCTTTCTTTGTTGGGTCTTTGTGAGGTTTAGGTATAAGCATAATTGTAGCTTCATAGAATGAATTGGGTAGTGTTCCTTCTGTTTCTATTCTGTGGAATAGTTTGAAGAGAATTGGTATTAGGTCTTCCTTGAAGATCTGATAGAATTCTGCACTAAAACTATCTGGTCCCGGATGTTTTTTGGTGGGGAGGCTTTTAGTGACTGCTTCTATTTCTTTAGGGGTTATGGGACTGTTTAGATGGTTTATCTGCTCCTCGTTTAAATTTGGTACCTGGTATCTGTCTAGAAAATTGTCCATTTCATCCAGATTTTCCAATTTTGTTGAGTATAGGCCTTTGTAGTAGGATCTGATGATTTTTTTAACTTCCTCTGTTTCTGTTGTTATGTTTCCCTTTTCAGTTCTGATTTTATTAATTTGAGTATTGTCTCTGTGCCCTTTGATTAGTCTGGCTAAGGGTTTATCTATCTTGTTGATTTTCTCAAAGAACCAGCTCTTGGTTTTGTTGATATTTTGTATAGTTCTTTCTGTTCCTACTTGGTTTATTTCAGCTCTGAGTTTGATTATATCCTGCCTTCTACTCCTCTTGGGAGTATTAGCTTCTTTTTGTTCTAAAGCTTTCAAGTGTGCTGTCAAGTTGTTAATGTATGCTCTCTACAGTTTTTTTTTTTTTTTTTTTTTTTTGTTTTTTTTTTTGTTTTTTTTTTGTTTTGTTTTGTTTTTTTTTGTTTTTTTTTTTTGTTTGTTTGTTTTTTTTTGTAAGCACTTAGAGCTACTCCTCTCTTAGTACTGCTTTCATGGAGTCCCACAAGTTTTGGTATGATGTTTCCTCCTTTTTATTAAATTCTAAAAAAGTCTTTAATTTTTTTCTTTACTTCTTCCTTGACCAAGTCATCATTGAATAGAGCATTGTTCAGTTTCCATGTTTATGTGGGCTTTCCGTTGTTTTTGTTGTTATTAAAAACCAGACTTAGTCCATGGTGGTCTGATAGGGTACACAGGATTATTTCAATCTTTTTGTATCTGTTGAGGCCTGTTTTGTGACCAATTATATGGTCTATTTTGGAGAAGGTACCATGAGGTGCTGAGAAAAGGGTATATTCTTTTGTTTTACGATGAAATGTTCTACAGATATCAGTTAAATCCATTTGGTTCATAACTTCTGTTAGATTCATTGTGTCTGAGTTCAGTTTTTGTTTCCATGATCTGTCCATTGCTGAGAGTGGGGTGTTGAAATTCCCCACTAAGATTGTGTGAGATGGAATGTATCCTTTGAGCTTTAGTAACGTTTCTTTTATGTATGTGGGTGCCCTTGCATTTGGCGCATAGATGTTCAGAATTGAGAGTTCTTCTTGGTATGTATGTACTCTGGACCATGTCCATGAAGTGCCTGAAGTGACCAGATGTTAGTGTCATATCCCCTAGAACTGAAGTTCCAGAAGTATGTAAAGTACTATATAAGTGTTGAAAGCTGAACCCAGAGTCATCTAGAAAAGGATCAGGTGCTCTTAATCCCTGAGCCATCTCTCTAGCATCTCATGGGTAGAGTTATCAAAGAATCATACTAAGATTTTCTGATGATTAGATCAAAATTCTCAAGTGAAATTTGAAAGTATATAAGCTTGTGTGTAAATATTTAAGTTTGTATCATTACATATGCACATTAATGCACAAATAGATAAATGCATCAGCAATAAGTATCTATCAACTGAATCATTGTTATCTTTAAGTCTTCTTAGATTTCCACATCATACTTTGTATTACAAGTAAGAAAGATAACTCACTTTTCAAAATAATATATTGCAATCCTGCTAAACTTTACACTTGTGGTAACATCTCAGTATGGAAGACAGCTACTTCTTCTCTACATTATTATAAAAGTCTTAAAGGGATTTTCATCTTTAACACCCTGTTATCTTGAGTTTTGCCAAAGTTGTCTTTTCTAGAATGTATCGAGTTGTTTTGTTTACATGGTGTTAAATTTATAGTTTCTGGTACCAACAACGAAAGTAACCTGTGCTACATATCATCCATATCAAAGTCGACCTGCACATGCTGCTCTGAGAAAACCATGTAACTTCATATCACCTTCTGCATTCATCTACCTCTAAAAATTGTTCCAGTCTTTGTTCAATTCCTAAACTGATTCCAGGTTTTAGCTTATAAAATTCTGGACTTTAAATATCACCACCACATGTGTGGGCGCGCGCACACACACACCTGTTTCTAGCTGCAAATCCTTACTAGGATACTTCTGCTTCATTAGCATTTCTCAGATGCTCCAGTGCCTGTGGGTTTATCACCTCACTGTAAGTACACAGAATTATAGCTCTTGTAATCCCTCTTCTGTATTCCTTACACGGCATGCCGCAACACAATTAAATACAGTCACACACTGCTCAGATCAAGGATATGTTCTGAGAAATTCACTGGGCAAAACTTTTGTTATGGGAACAGAGTCTATTCTCTCACGTGTTAAGACAACTGGAACACCATGGAGGTACAGAGCCTCATGAGGACATTACCTCACAAGTGGTCCTTGATGATGAGTATAGGTTACTAAAAAGTTCAAAAAATAAGTGCCTACTCTTAGAATGAAATCCTAGAACACTTTGCTGTCCCCTCAAATGTTATTTTCCCCTTAAGACTAAATTTTCATTATTGAAAGGTAATAGTCTTTAAGCATGTCAACATTGGTTCTTTTACATGGACATCTCCAACATCACCCCTTCCAAGTCTTCATTTCTCCCGTGGAGCAGTGCTCGGCCCTGTGGCTCCCACATCTTTACACACAGGTGCACTCTCAAATATTCTCATATTCCTCTTTGAGTGGTATTCTCTGAAAGAACCCATTAGTTTCATATTCATTTAGACAGTGACACTGTGACTGATTTCGAATCACATTTCATCTCTGGACCCGTTTGCAGCTTTTCATCTGTATTAGCTCAGAAACAGATGGTCAATTTTCTCACAACAAAACCTGTTTGATCATCATCACCTCTTGCTACAGACATTCATAACTCAGATTGTCAGTATCCAAAGAGAGCCACTTCTACCCATCCCTCATTCTATGTTACAAATTCCCATTTTCTTCCATGTATTCTTATTGTCCAGTCCTTGAAATACTATATTTTTTAGTGCCTGTTTCATACTCCAATTCTCCAGTTTATATCATCAAAACAGATGAGGTTTGTTTTTTCTTACAATTTTTTCTTAAACTATATCAGTGGAATATTGACACCTTTGTACTCCCAGAACTTAAGAAGTAGAGCCAGCATAAATAGGAGTTCCACTTCAAGGCTGATATGGGCTATAAAGAGGCTTTGTGTCAAAAAAGAAAGCTCATAGTAGATGATAGGTAGATAACAGATAGATGATAGATAGACTGATTGATAGATATTAGATAGGCAGATAGGTGATAGGTATATAGATAGATGATGATGAAGATAGATAAATGCTATATAGATGATACACATACAGATGATAGATGATAGACATAGATCATAGATAATTGATAGATGATAGATAAATAGATGACAGAAAAACTGATAGATAATAAATGGAAGATGATTGATAGATGATATATAGATGATAAATAGGTAGATGGATGGATAGATAGATAGATAGATGATAGATAATGCTATATAGATGACACATAGACAGATGATAGATGATGGAAATAGACAATAGATAATTGATAGATGATAGATAGATAGATAGATAGATAGATAGATAGATAGAAAGAATAGGAGAAAAGTGATAGATAAACTGATAGATAATAGATGGAGGATGATAGATAGATGATAGATGAATGCTATATAGACGATACACAGAAAGATGATAGATAATGGAAATAGATCATAGATAATTGATAAATGATAGGTAAATGATAGATAGATAGATGATAGGTAAAGTGATAGATAAACTGATAGATAATATATGGAAGATCATAGATAGATAGATAGATAGATAGATAGATAGATAGATAGATGAAAGGTAGATAGATGGTAAGTGACAGGTGATATGTAGATAGGTGGTTGATAGATGGTAGATAGATACATAGATGTACAGATGACAAATAAGTAAATAGCTGATAGGTGGATAGATACACAATGATAGATGAATATGTAATTGATAAGATTAGTCATCTGTGTTATTTTATAGGTGAATCAATAATAGGCTTATCATCAAAGAACAAAGTTTCAGAGCCTGAATAGTCTTTGTTAATCTTGTGATTATTAAGAGCCATTCGTGGGGATTAACCAAACTTTTCTGAGGTTCAGGTTTTCCAGGTTTCAAATACAAATACTAAAATTATGTCATATTTCATAGAAAATTGGATTGAATAAGACCTTACACAGAAGAAACCTACTTTACATCAATGCTAGATAGATGTTTATGTATTCTTGTGCAATGGATAAATTCTGACAAATTTGAAACATAAGTATCTCATCTTCTAGTTCATGTTCAGTAACAATTCTGAAATTGCACAAATGGGCTAAATAAAAGGTTCCATGGTTAAGTGTGCACATTGCTCTTAAAGAAGACCCAAGTTCACTTCCAAAAATCTACTCAACTGATGACTGGAATGCAAGATCTAAGGTCATTCTATTCTATTACCTGCATTAATGTCTGAGGTCAAGTGTGCACATTGCCCCCACCATAATGTTATTAATATATTGCATATTATATAATTAGATATTATTAATATATTAAAACACATTTTAAAAGAAATACATATAAACAGTAAAGGGTGGTGGTGGAATACCATGTCTTATTTCTCATCCTCAGCAGCAGTTTGGAGGCTTAATTGTATGGTTAAGTAATATTCTCAAACTTCAATTCCAGAATACATGTCTTACTCCTAGGGAATGCCAAACTGAAAACTTTCCAGTTCTTTCCCTTTGTAAATTTCCCAGTCACCTGCAGTGCTTCCATGTTTAGAATGAATTTGTCAGTAAGAAAGGGAAAATGTGTTATTGGGGCTTGGTGCAGAAACAGGACGACTGTGGATGGGATGAAACCCATCTACCATGCAAATAATAAATCCCACACACATATGGGCTACTTTTATTAACCGGATTTATTTTCCAACATGAAGTTTTTTATTACACAGACTCTTAGAAAAATAACGATATAAAGTTCCTTTTATACTTGTTATACTCTCTTCACTCACAAACCCCAAACCACATCCAGGATAGTATCTTCACTTTTCTAAAATGTAAATTAACACTCCAAAATATATACATATGACTTTTCCAACATTAGTCCTTCAGAGTGAAGATTTAGACACAAAATGATACAATAGTGATCCATATTACTTCTATATTATGTACCTAAAACTCAATCTAACACTTACATTGTTCTTTGTAATAATTATTGGCCAAGTCAATGCAAGCTACTGGGTTTTTTCTTTCTTTTTTTTATTGAATGTTTCATTTATTTACATTTCAGATGCCATCCCCTTTCCCCTCCTTTTGGCTTTTATTAATTTAATTAATGGGCTATCTGTCTGACACTGCACCTCTAAACTTCTCAGGACTTCCTTGAATGGCATTGAGTATTCTGAAAAACCTTCCGCTTGTGGGGAGATGCACAGGTTTTTAGCTGGTCCCATACTGGGTCATGCCAAGTTTCTGCAGAGCACAAGAATAAAGTTTATATCTTCTATCAGGACCTGAAACTTGATGGATGAATCAAGGTTGGAATGTTTCCAGTGCATCAGAAATTGCAGACATTCAGCTTTCTTTGATGCTGCCATAGTATAGATTAAGTAAAAGGAAAATAAAAGTATTTATTATCAACCTGAAAAAATTACAAGGTTAATTTTTCATGGTAGAAATTCCTCATAGTAAAATATTGCTTCCTTTTCTTGACAAAATTTTGAACCTCATTCCAAATGAGGTATAGCTCATTCCTATAATGCCAACACTTGGGAAACTGAGGCAAGACCAGTCTCTAGTCTATATAGCACACCATAATTAAAGTCTCAATAAAATAACACACACACACACACACACAGCATGGTGAGGAAAGAGAAGGAAGGAAAAGAAACAGAAATGTTTGGAAACTTGATCACTGGCTGTTGGCAGTATTTTATTCAATAAGACTATTGTTCTCACCCCTACAAAAGGAGAATTGTCTCCCCCATTCAGTATGTGATTGAGCCATAAAAACACACACATACACACACACAGAGAGAGAGAGAGAGAGAGAGAGAGAGAGAGAGAGAGAGAGAGAGAGAGAGGAAAGATGGAGATCACTACACATTGAGCCATGTCTGCTTTGGGTTCTTTGCATTAGTCAAGATTTGAGGCAGGAACAACTTGTTACGTAGATGAACTTCCTTTCCAATATGTAGACGGAAGCAAGTAGACACACATGGATCCAAGAAATGAGAGAAGAGATGTAACAAGTTGCCAGATGTTGGATTAAAACAATAGTCAGATGCTGATATAATCAAATTTGGTGAATTAGGAAATTTCATCAAAATCTTAGGCAACTTCCTCATTATTCTGAGGTCTTTTCTCTCTCATATTCATATTGGAATTCCTCTAAAGAAAGTAATGTGCTTAAGGATAAGTGACAATGTCTTTGTCTGAAAATGCTTCTGATTCACCTATGATTATAAAAACTGAACAGAGTTTCTGTAGTGGGAATATTCATATTTCTTCATACAGACACCATGTATCACATCAGGACCTCCTCTGTCAATCATTCTTTTCTAGCCAGTAGAGCATGTCTGAGATATGAGGGTAACACCACCATTTGCAAACATGAGATGAAACATCCCTGTCAGTCCCACTTCACTTATCCATATGTGTGGAGGCTTCGTCTTAATCACAGCCTGGACCTAGCTTTCTCTTACTAACATTGTAGCTCTTAATGCCCAGCAACTAGACTTGGTTCCAGCACTTGCCTGTCTAAAACCTCTCCTGAATTCTGCAGCAGTGCTTATAAGCGTACAGAGAGCCCAGTGGTGGGCACTGGCTGCTGAGAATGGCTAGGTGGCTGCTTTTCATCACTCCCTGTGAAACCTTGTAGCACAGTCCTTCATCCTGTGCTGATCAAGAAGAGCAAAGGACTACAGAAGGCCCATTCCCTGAACACTGACACTGGAATAAAGCATAGAAAGAGAAGCTGTAGTTCTGAATTCCATGCACATCTGTCCATTGCATTGACCTTTCTGGTCCCCCAGTCAGGAATCCTTCTTATCTGCCATAAAAGCACAGGACTATTTTTTTCCAGTTTATCTTTAATGTTTTACTGGTACCTCTTCTGTGTAGTCACTGCCCTTCAAATCTGGGTAGTTGGTTTCTGCTCTGTCCTGCAGATTTTGAATCAGTCCTTCTTGGTGTTTATCATTCTTAAAGAATAAATCTATTTTCACATTCCTGAGTTCTCTGTCTTTCCATCATTGCCAGCTTTTGTCTTAGGGTTTTACTGATGTAAACAGATACCATGACTAAGGCAACTCTTATAAGGAAAATATTTAATTGGGACTGTCTTATAGGTTTAGAGATTCAGTTCATTATCATCAAGGCAAGAGCATGGCAGCAATCAGGCAGGCATGGTGGAAACAGAACTGAGTTCAACATCTTTATCTGAAGGCTGCTAGTGGAAGACTGATTTCCAGACAGCTAAGGTAGGGGTCTTAAGCCCATGCCATAGTGAAACACCTATTCCAACAAGGCCACACCTCTTAATAGTGCCACTCCCTGGGCCAAGCATATAGAAACCATCACAGCTTTCTAAGTAGGGTCTTATATGTAGACATATTGTCCTTAGTGGGGTCTCATGTAGAGACACACTGTCCTTAGCAGAGTCTTATGTGGAAACACACTATCCTGCGTAGTGTCTCTTGTGGAGACATACTGTCTTGGGTAGTATCTCATGTGGAGATACACTGTCCTGAGTAGTGTCTCATGTGGAGACACACTGTCCTTAGTAGTGTATCATATGGAAACACACTGTTCTTATTGTCATATTACAATTATAAAAGTAAATGGGTATCATCAATTGTAGAATTTTCTCCATGTGAAAATCAAATCTAGCTTCAATGTAAATTCATATTGAACAATTTTCCATTTCCTTTCTTCCTGAGGGCTCTACCCAATGCATAAACAAATTTCCCTTTCTTTGAATGGTTTAGATGGCACAAGGTATAGCTTCTCATTTACATAAACATTCTATTGGATAGAAAGACAAATGTTATCAATTCAATACTAAGTGGTAATGGTCTTCATAGTACTTTCTTTCTATCTCATGGAATATAAGAATTGAGTCTTGACCTATTTCAGATAAACTACTGAATGTCCCACTCATTCTCTGTGGGTTATTGTCCAATGGTAATATCTTTCAGTCTCTGAAAAAGTTACTAATAAGTTGACTTTTATTTATGATGAGAACCTTTCCCCATCCTGCCTCACTGCCGTGTTTCAAATAGAAAGCCAGGTTATATGACTGTTCCTTCATACTCCTTTGAGGAAAACCCATCACAGTATGAAAAACTGAGGCTCTCCATGGTGGTTTAGTTTGCTCATTACCAACACTTGTCAACAGTCCTTTCCTTCTACTCCACATCCCCACAGTGAGTCTATGGAGCCCATAGGGACTATGAAAAGAATGTTTTGTCCAGCTACCTTTGGGTCTTCTGATAAATGGGATTTGTGACTGCTAGATAATATTCCCCCCTTTAATATCTACTTCATCACTTTAAAATGATGGTAGCTAATTCAATACTAAAGGAATAACTAGACATTTCAGTGAATGAGAAACATTCTCTTAAAAGTAGTACTAATTTTCTGTTCCTATGCTATGTTTAAGCAAATGTCAGTCCTGATGGTTGATTATTAGGTGAGTATATTCTCTTTATCTCAATTTTCCCTGAGGATGAACTGGTAGGAAACATCTATTTGCACTGTTGAAGAGTTACTTGTTCAAGGTTATTGACTCACAGTTGATGTTTGGTATCTTTTAACCACTATACCACTGTTGGTTGAGTGTCCTTTCATTCTCCTGTACTACAGGAATGCTCCATTTTCTGGAGACAGATCTAGTCATTTGCATTCTGTTTGCTCAGCACTTCCCTTTCCAGCTCTGTATGTCTCTACAGCTTTCACTCTCCTTTCTCTGCATCTCCTTTCCATGTCTTCCCTCCTTTCTTCTTCAGTGAGTTCTTCCAGAGAGTTTGCTATCTTGCAGAACTTCTAACTGTTCTAAACTCCTGTTAATAGGCTCTCACATCCAAACTCCCATCAACTTCATATTTTATCTTCCTTTAAGCATATGAGTACAAACATTGTAAGTATTTCAGAAGAATGATGGAATTAAAAAGGTTATTAAATAAGTATTTTTGTTTCAATGTCTTTGTCTCTTTCCCTATGAGACCCATTAAAGGGGGATTTTAATTTTTCTAATTACTTTTCAAAGTATTAATCTGATACAAAATGAGCAGTCATAATTTTTAAACAACAATGATTCCAATTTGCTTTCTGGTATTGCATCATCTTTTTACTCTTAATCAGAGTAATGGCACCAAAAAGGAAACTTTGTAGCCAAAAGTTGCTTGGTTTAATGAATGTAGTTAAAAATTTTGAATAGTAGAAACTTACTTAGCGCATTCCTAATATACATGGCTCAGTGATCAACACAGGTGAAAACCATGCAGGCTATTAAGTATTTCATGTTATGCCTTATATTCAATGGCAGAAAGTACTAATGCAAATCTTGGTGACCAAGCATTCTTCATCACATAGATGCTTCTATTTTCAATTTTATTTTACACAAAGATATGTGACAGATAGGCTTGGCTAGAATGTGAATCCAATCTTCCTTCAGTAAATATTTTCTTTGGAACAGGATCTTATATATCCTAGGCTAGACTTCGGAACTAAGGATGATCTTGAACTACCAATTACTCTACTTCTACCTCTAGGTGCTGAGTTATAGGGGTGTATTACTCTATTTTTCTTTATAATATTAATTTGTCATTTAAATGCATAGCGATATTATCACTCATATGAACGCCTTCAAGTGTGATCTGTCATCATCATAATTCTGTTCACAAGATAAAACAGTCTCTTATTTTGAGTGTGAGTTTATCTTCCTAGAGATCATGAAGTGGAATCAGAAGCTGACCCTGTGGGACATGAGGACACACTGTGAGGCCAGCCAACCCTCTGAGTTTCACCTTAATGATATTTGCTCTTCTCTATCTCTAAATCAATGTGGATGATAGTTATAAACCTGGATTGTTACCCAGATAAAATGATATGTGCCACTTTAATTGAGATAAGAAAAGACACAATTAGCTAAGGTTACTTTAAGCCCATTTGTCATATTTATCATTAAAGGATCCTCCAAATGTGTCCATTAAATAGTTCAAGGACGAAGAAATTCATTGTGCATAGCATAAATTCCCAGCATGATGCATTAAACACCTGTTATCTTGGTGTCCACAGGAAATGATTATGAAGTACTGACAGCAGAGTCTTTTACAACTAGATGTTATATATACCTGTAATGAAATATCAATAAAGGAAAAGTATATTGGCATTAATGTTTTCCTTTGTAGTAATATTAGCCAACAAAAGAATAAGTAAGTCAAGATTTAAATAATTAGATATCTAAGTTTAAGAAAAATATTGTAAAGCTTAGAATGTATACACTAAACATATAAAAATCAATATATATCTTTTCAAACCCATATATATTTTAAAGAAAGTCTGAAGCCATTTGTGTATAAAGAAAAAACACGTTTTAAATTGTTTCCTCATTTGACAGTCTGTGCAGATAGAACCTACCATGAAGTTGGCATCATAAGGAACCAGGAACTAAGCCAAAAGGTAAACAAAAAAGTCACTTATTTCTTGTTGACCTTTATAATGAAAGTTATTTTCTCATGAAAAGATCAAGATGTGTTTGGGCTTAGTCCTGGTATGGGATTTTAAAGATATGCAAGTACTCAACTCAGTGATTATTCATACACTTTTCCAAATGTCACTCACTGAAGGATCAGAAACTGTGAAGAAAGGGAGACATCATCCTTTAAAGAGTGAGGTTTCTGTCTGATTTCACCCTCCATGTGTTCTCATTCTTCCGGGTAATGCTTGAATAATTTTATGCACAGCACTGCAAATAAAGGTAGAAAATTCTTGAAGTCTGTTTGACTCTGGGCTTAATTGAAATGCCTCTTCCACAATCATGGCTGCCAATTCAACCAGCAAGATGATATGCTTCTAAATGATACGAAACCAGATAGTGCATTGCATCTTGTAAATGAAACATTGCAGCAGTAAGAAAAATCTGTGTTTCCTTAACCAATCCAACAGCCTCAGCCTCCGTAAATCTCTTTTATCTGCACCAATAATTACCGCACTTCAGCAAGGCAGTTTTAATTAAATGTCATCCTTTAAAATCAAGAAACACTTACAAGGTCAAGTAGGTCTAGGATAAGAGTAAAGTTTGCTCTCAAATTATGAATCATTTGATATTCCACTATAAAGAAAAATTGTAAATGGGGCATACATAATTTTCCTCACACAATTTTAATGAGATTTTGACCATTCTGTAATTGTTTTCTCTATGTAATTTTACATTTGTTAAAGGATAATGCTTTTATAGTTTAGATTATAAAACACATTTCTCCCAGAAATTTATTTCAAGCAAGAAACAGGTGACATCCTAGTTGAGTTTCCTAGTTGCATGTGTAAGTATTGCATGGATAAAGAAAAGAACTACCCAGCTTATAAATATTTTTAGCTGCTTTGTAGAAGTTCAAGGTCATTTTGTTGTCTGTTTCAATGTGTATCAATTATACATTCAAGTGAATGTATAATTTAATACATTAGTTATTAAGATATGTTAAAAATGATTCATAAAAAGAAATACCTAGACTAAACACTGTTTTGATGATTTTTTTAAAGTTTCAAAATTTTCAAACTCTTATGTCTTTCATCATTTCAGCCTCAGAAAGTTGAATTCTTGGGCTGGACACAGCAGATTTTCAGAGATGTTTTATGTGAAGCTTTGGGCAGCTAGTGCTTCTCTCTCTCCAGGCTTGGAGGTTATAGCTTTGAGTTCCAAAAAACAAGGAAGACTTTTTCCCTCCTTATTTTTTCATATGACACCAGATGTATGTAAAAACCCACCCCAGCATTTAGTTTCTCAGTTTTCTTTAAACTCAGTGCAGCTGTCACTTCTTTTTTTGACTGTGTCTCTGAGTCTTTTGTCTCTTTATCCCCTTTTAGTAGCCAGGAACATATGCCACTGAATGTTCCACCATTGATAATGACCTGTTTATGACCATCATCTCACAGAATAACCAATATATAATGATATACTAGTAAAATGCTATTGAATTAAATAAAAATGGTGTATGGTCATTGTCCTTTCACTGGTACCATCCCAATCTTAAGTGGTACCTGGTGTGAGAAAGAAAGTTAGTCTATTCCAGCCTTACTTGGGGGAGCAATCAAGTAGTACTATACTTTCTGTTCTATAGATGCCTGATTTTAGAGATAGCTAGTCCAGACTATCAGACTCTTTGTGCCATTTTATTCGTATTCTATTATTCTGTATGTTCAGTCCTCTGGGGCAGTAGACCTTGCATCTGTAGAAAAGTAAAATTAGGAGCCAAAATTTCTAAATGATTAATTTGAAGACAGGCAAAGCATGCAAAAATGTAAAAGCACAGTCATTATGTTAACAAACAAGGTTCTATTGGACCTAGTGATTACAATTACAGCTGGATAGTAATGAATTATCCTAAGCATTTGTAGTTTTTACTCCTTGAGCATTCCTGTGTCGAACCTTCAATGGAATTATAGTAAGATACTTAATCAAAAACCATGCTTAAACTTATAGTAGTGCAAAACAAGAAGTATAGAAATAGAAATAAAGGTCTGAATAAAATTGAATAGTTTGAAAAAACACTGAACACTATGGTGACTATGACAAGTAATACTGAACTGACTATTTCCAAAGAGAACCAGAAAGAATTTTTCCACATAGGTCTGATCTAAACTAAAGGTAGATGGAAAGTATCAACTCCCCTAAGTTGCCCTCTGACCTGCACACACATGCCATTGCACGAATGTGCCCATATTCAGAAAGGCACTGACACACACTAATAATAATATATAGAACTCTAAAAGCTAAATGGCTGTCAGAGACATTCATGTCCCACCATAATAAAATAAAAGATAACAGAGGTGATAGGATGTGGCAAATAATCTGGTTTTATTAATATATAATATGTGCATTTTAAAAGCATTATACATTACTCACTTATTGAAGTAAAACTGCATTTGAATAAAACTCAAAACTGCATCAAAATTATAATTATATGCATATGAATATATAATTATCAATTTTATATTGACACACAAACATTATGAATGTATTTTTCTAAAATAACTATAGGAAATTGTAAGCTTACTACATTTTAACGGGTTTTAAATCGTTTTTCAGCTAGCCACTGATGCTCATTTCCTAAGGACCACTCAGTGACTCCTCAGTTCTTGGGAAAAGTCACTGAAATTTCCACTTCATTATGTATACTGCCTTTGAGAGACCATCAGATCTCCTAAAGAGATATGCAATCTACAAGTAAGAGCATTCGAACCACTCACAGATTGAAATGGGTCATTTTATGGAAATTGAGACATTCCTGTAAATGTTAAAGACTCTTTAAAGACTTTTGAGAATATCTTTAGGTTATTCATGTCTTTCTAGTTGTGTGACTTTAAATCAAGGCAGCCAGTAACTCACTTAGTAGTGGACAAAGCATTACAAGAACTGAACTCCAGACAAGTTAAGCCTTTCATGAAACTAGCACAATCCAGGTCAAAGTTTTGAAGCAGTTATTATTTATTTGAATTCAATATCATTTATTCAACATAAAGTCAAGGAAGAATTACATTTTATTATAAACTACATGTCGATGTTTTTCAGCATCTGCACATGATATGATTTTGTATTCTTAGCCATTCTTTATTTTACAGTAAACAAATATGTACAACACACAAGAAAAGTGGGTGTTATAGTCATTATTGTTTACCTGCCTGTTTTTAAGGAAAATTTATTAGATTTTTTTTCAAAAGAAAAAAAAGAAGAAAAAATACCAAAAAAAGGTTAACAATAAATTTTTGGAAGTACCCAGCAGGAGGAAGATGAAGAAAAGGGAGGAGGAGGGAGAAGAGGCAAAGGAAGAGGAGAAGAAGGAGGAGGAAGAAGACTAGAAGGAGGAGGAGGAGGAAGAGGTGGAAAAAGAGGAGGAGGAGGAGGAGGAGGAGGAGGAGGAGGAGGAGGAGGAGGAGGAGGAGGAGGAGGAGGAAGAGGAGGAGGAGGAGGAGGAGAAAGAGGAAGAGGAGGAGGAGAAAGAGGAGGAGGAGGAGGAAGAGGAGGAAGAGGAAGAGGAGGAGGAGGAGGAGAAAGAGGAGGAAGAGGAAGAGGAGGAGGAGGAGGAGAAAGAGGAAGAGGAGGAGGAGAAAGAGGAGGAGGAGGAGGAGCAGAGGAAGTCATGATGTTTGAGTAAAGCTTGCATGGTAGTTTGTCACATTGAAGGGTGATAGACATATAGCCATATAGTTAGCTGTCTTAAGGTTTATACTACTGTGCTGAAACACCATGACCAAAAACAAGTTCTGGGAGAAAGGGTTTTATTTTGCTTACACTTCCACGTCACCATTCATTGCTGAGGAAGTAAGTGCAGGAACTCAAACAGGGCAGGAACCTGAAGTCAGGATCTGATGCAAAGGCCATGGAGAGGCATTGCTTACTGACTTTCTCCACATGGCATGCTCAGCTCAGCCTGCTTTCTTATAGAACCCAGGACCACCAGCTCAGAAGTAGCACCATTTACCATAGACTGGGTTCTCTAACATCAACCATGAGTCAAAGAAATGCCTGACAGGCTTGCTTACAGCCAGATCTAATGGAATAAATTTCATATTTGAGGTTCCTCCCTTCAGATGTCTATAACTTAGGTCACACTGACATAAAACTATCCAGCACAGGAGCTTTGAAGATTGTGGTTTTTATGGCTTCTAAGGCAGAGGATGGAGACATCATCCAGTGTCTTTTATATGGTAAGCAATCAATTACAGTTTTATTTCTTAAATTTTGAGATAAGATCTTACTTATTTGCCCAAGGAAGCTTTGCACAAGCAATCCTTCTGTTTTAGCTCACCACCTGGTTGGTGTCATAGGTCTGTGTTAGGCTAGGCTAAAGAACATATTTTATACATTAATTTAATTAGAATTACACATGGTGAGCACATTTTTTTATTTTAAAAATGTAACTGCCAAAAATATTCAAATCAGTAAAGCAAAATGAAATGATGCATTAATTTCCTTATTTTCATAATTAATTTAGAAAATACTGACAAGTATGGATAAGGACATTTTTGCATGCATTTTAAGAACCCACAGATAACACTTTAACTTAATAAATATTATTCAACATCATTTAAATTTTATATTTGGAATTCTAATGTGGAAGTCATATTTCTTTTACTTTATGTTAAGTGCATGCCACTCACAATTTCATGTAAATCAAAGCTTTTATTCTAAAGGGTATAATTTTTTTTTTTTATTCTGAGGCAAGTATTAGTGACCATGGCCACCTAGCATGTTTTGAAGTTACCATGGAGGGTATCTTTCCCTGTGAGATAGATGACAAAGTAGTTGACAGCAAATAAATATTAAAAGAAGTGAGAAATATAGCCCAAGATTTTTATGGTTTTGTTTTGTTTTGAGGGTGTGGTTACCTGTAACCCAGAGGCTGGCCTTGAATTCACTGTATAGTCCAGTCAGACTTCGAGATCCAGATTCTCCTGGATCTCCATCCCAAGTGTTGAGATTACAGGTATGCATACCATGTCTGTTTCTTTTGTCTCTTAATAACAAAAGTTCTGCTCTCTATAGTAGAGAACTATTAAATAGTCAATCATTTACAGTGCTAAGCATGGATGCAGCTCCCATGGAAACCCTCAGATCAGGGTATATAGAAAACACTCTGACCCCTGACTAAACTTAGATCAGTTGTCTGCTGGAGCTTTTCGGAGTTCTCTCCATTAAATGTTTTCTCACTAAAGGGTATATATATATTTTCAACTTCAGAATTAGAAATAATTCTGCAATGAAATATTGATATCAACATCTATCCTTGGTAGATCAATTTATTCCAACAACTTGTAAGATTTTGCAATGTGCAAATAACACATCTCATGTACTAGAATGCTACTTTTAAAAAGGAAAAATGCAAAAGCATTATAAATATTACTGTAAGAAGGACTTGTATAAAGTACACTAAGAGAGAATGAAAGCACTAGGCATCTTTAGAGGGAGGGATGACTTACTATCTTACTATCACAATTGTCACTAAAACAGTGCTGTTTGTGCAGACACTCTCAAGCTAAGTGTGAAGCCAGGAGAATGTAATTCTAAACAAAAGGAATGGCTATGTTCAGAGCAATGCCATGGGGAGATCTGGGGAGAATGTGCAGATTAGAGGATTCATCTCAGAATGGCTGTCCTGTCTCCTCAGTATCTTTATTTTATCCTTTTTAAAAATGTTTCATATGCTCAGACATTCAAAGCTGGGCCACACCTATGAGAGAGACTATGTAGTGTTTTCCTAATCTAATATAATACTTTCCATATCCAGGGATTTTCTTGTAAAATGTGCTTTTGCCTTACAGTGGAGTAAAATTGTATGTATGCCCCATTTTCTTTATTTGATGTTTATCTATGCTGATTTTATTTCCTTTCTATTATGAGTAATAGAAGCAGATGAACAAGGATGAGGAGTCCTTTGTGAATGTGTACTGGAATGGCATATCCACTTTTGACTTTCTGAGGAACCTGCACATCAATTTCCACAGTGGTTGCAATACTCCCACCACCAATGAGTTTCTTGTCACCCATCTTCTTGCAAGCATTTGTTGTTATATATTTTCTCCATCAGACCCTTTCTGACCAGGTTAAGAGGAAATCTCAATGAGGTTTTAATTTATATGGTTCTGATGTTGGAGAATGTTGAATCTTTAAACTTTTACTGTCTTTTGTTTCTTATCTAGAAAACTATTTGCTCACCTAGCTCTTTTATTGATGAGTAGTTTCCTGTTGGAGTATCTAATTTTGCAAATAAGGGGAGAGTTAGGTATATACATGAGATGTCAGGAGGATAAAGTAGAAAAAACTAAAAACTGACACAAAGACAAAGAACTCTTCTCATGCATGAGAAGAAAAGATAAGAGTTTGTATTAGTCATTCTGTGATGGTGTCTACTTTTCATTGTCTTGAATACAGGTTAATTTTGATGATTTGACCAGTAGGATGTGACGTAAGGAAATCTTATACTCTCTATATAGCTCTGTACCTAGAAGTCAGAATCTGGGTGCCTTCATCTTTACTTTGGGGAGCAAAATTAGCTTGTGTATGTCCAAGTATTTTTTTTTTTCAAGAAAGACTGTTGTAAAGTTGAGAGATTCATTTTACTTACTTTAAAATATTATGGCTAGAGAAAAAGAGTCCCCTTAGGATCCGGTGAATAGCTTGCTAATTTGAACCAGCCAACATCCTTTCTTGTATATTTTGGAGTGGCATTATTGTTTCTGAAATGAACATAGTATTTTTGTTTTGTTGTGGACTTGGTTTGTTTGTATGTTTAATTGTATTTGTTGTTTGGCTCATTTTTTTCTTTTATTCTACTTTACTTAAATAATCAAAAAAATCTTCATTGATATTTAATATTTTCATCTAGGACCTGGAACAATGCTCCAGGATTTCTCCCTCTGCATTTGCAGGAAGTGATTCACCACAATCCACTTCTTCATCAAAAATTGTTCATATTACCAAGCGAAGATATCTTCTGAGCAAGGAAGGCTCAGCTCTAAAGAGCGACTTATTGCCTTTCTTTATTGTTTCCTTCTGGGGTGTATTGTTTTCAGCTGGGGTGGCCCCAGCTCACCTCTGTCTGTTTAAGTCCCTGGTCTTTATTTCTTGTCTCAGGGAGACAAGGCAGTATTCAAAACAGAGGTTCAATTTGTAATGTACACTCTAAAGTTAGTATGTTTCCTATAATGGGGTTATTAGCATCTGAAAAGAGACCCTGGACCCTTATTGGTCTAACTGGTTAAAGACTCTGCAAAACACTAGTGTCCATGCTGCACACCTACTCTGCCACTTCAGATTAGATACAAGCCTTACTAGACTCGTACTCTTCATCATTTTGATATTAGAAATTCAAGTACTCAGAAACTTGAAGAAATGAATGAAAGTCTTTACAAATGAACTTGCAAATGTGAAAGAATACTCTGATGAATTTTAAATAGAACAGGAGCAGGTGGGTAATGGTAATTGTGTGTGTGAAGTTGAAAACCTTTCTAAAGATCCAGGTCACATTTCCAAATATATTTTTCTTCCTATTATCAAATTACATCACATTTGTTTATGCCAAGGATCAGCCTTGGCTTGAAGAAAGGTTCCTGAGAGAAGGGGTGTCTAGGAGCAGTGAAGTAAATGACTGGAACTGAAATCATAATAAGTCCAAGCTGATGGCCTATGATCTACTTGAGACAGCTTTCCACGTTGCTCACTCTTTCTGTGTGTGTTCTGCTCGAGACAGTTTTCTCTTGCTATTCTAAAAACTCTCTGGACTGCTCATCTCTTGAAGATCAAAAGCCCTGTCTTTTATTTGCATATAAATTCAGTCATTACCCTTTTGACTATCCCATGAAAGAGCATACCACATCCCCTTCATTCTTAGAAAGAGACAGCAAGCACAAGCACAAATAAGAGAGCTGAATGGGACCCCACCCTGAAAGACCTTAAACTCCCTCCATCCCAGAATGATCTTGAACTCAGGAATCCACCTGCATTTCTAGGCATAAACAGCAGCAGCAGCAACAACAACAGCAATAACAACAAGAACCAGCTGAGTGGGCTCTTACCCACTGCGTGATGCAATCATCACTCCCCAAATCTCTGCATCCTCTTCCTTAGTTTCTTTCTGACAACTTGGCTCTTAGTGCAGCTGTGTCTGTTCCCTTAGACCTGTGAAGCTCTTTATACAATCCATATTCATTCTTATATTTTACATAGTTGAGAAATTATATATTTTTGAACTCATATTTTTAGAGTTCTTTCTCACAGCATTAAGAGGTGTCCTGAAGGTGACAGTATTTCACTCCTTTGCTGAGACACTAGACACACCCTCAGGTCCCAGACTCTTACAGTCTCTGATTATCATGGTGTCAATAACCTTGGCAGAGTGGCATTTTTTGAAGGAGGAGCATTAAAATATGTACATTATTATACAAACAAGCCTTATATCCACAGCAACCATCAACACCCTGTGGAAGGACCTCATCCTGCAGGCTCTGATCCAGGGACAGGAAACCATATCATTCTATTCCTTATGTGTCCAAGCAGGACTCAGCATGACTGAGTTATAGAAACAAAAAGAAAACAAACCAAGATGGTAAATCAAAGTGAAACACTCAAAGGGCGATGTTGGTGACCAGGAAACAATTTTCTAAGTGATACTCTAGATCCAGGTAGATACATGGAATTTTCTGGGTCCCATCTGTCCCTGAAACTAAAATTTATCTCAGACTCTGTCTTCTTTTCCTCCATGTTTGTGTGGTCCTTCATCAAGTTCTAAATTCTGATCTTGTGCCAAATGACTAGGTTGCCTAATTCTGAATTTTGTTTAGTTCAACTGCAGGTTGTCTTACTGTGTTTTCTTTAGAGTTGGGTCTAACTTATAATGAGTTTTAATCTACCAGGCTGAATATTTTATATGTTTTTCTCTTTTGTACTGTGTTAAATCTGAAGATTGAGTGGAAAGCCACAGAAAACCCCATTGTACCTAAGAGGGAAGTAAAACAGTATACAGACTTGACAGTAATGATACTGCCACCCCTTAGGCAAGCACTTGTTGTCCTAAAAGACTTCCAGTAATGAAATTAATATTTCAAAGCCCAGGAGATGTTCTAGAACTTAGTAGTGTTGTCAATTTTTTTTTTCTATCTCAACGCTAGAAAACGAGTGGGAAGCGTTCTGGTAAGAGAAAGAAATTTTCCTCTTCATCTAGTAATGAAGACAGTTTTAAATCAATGATTGAACATGATTTTCAAGGTGGTAAAAATCTAATGTGTTTCTCTACTTTTTACATTAAGGTAACAATTTGGCAGTCACAAAGCAATCTTGGCCATGTAACTGAAAATGTAAAACCCAAACACTTGTAGCTGCCAGGTGTCTAATTTTCTGCTTGTCACACTGAGGTGTACAAACTAGGAAGATAGTCTATTTTGTGTAACTTCAGCCAGCCACATCAGCTAAAGTGGAATTTTATGTGGCCTATTCCCACTTACAGGTTCCCATCAGCTTTCTACTTTCACAGCGTACTATAAGCAACCAAAATACTCATTACCTGGCAACAGAAAAAAAAAACACCAGAACCTTACCTGGAGAATGGATGGCTCTCCTCATAAATTTTACAGATTAAAACAATTCACGTAATAATAATTTTTAAATATAATTATTTAGACAGCAATTGAAGTATTGTATTGATTTGTAACCAATTTGCTATTTTTTTTATAAATAAATCATTGGCTAAAGAGATCACACCATCAAGTACTGTGTGAAAATCTACAGCAGCACCCTCTGTCCTCTCTGAAGAACAGACATGGATTCTCATGCTATGTGATTCACATACTGATAAAACAGTCAGTGAAAAGAAATGTGGTCTTGTTTCCTCAAATGGAAGTCACACATATGCTACCATGTCAACTGCCTCTTATAAGATTGTAAAATACATCATAAAAGAAAAATTTCATGATTCCCATGAAGGATAACCTGTAAGAAAATTGCAATGGAGTCTCAAGGGAGGAGGAGAAATTGTGCTCAACTTCAATAAGACCCTTGGTTTTATATCAAGAAATGTTTCATGGATAGAAGTAGCTATAGTTTGGAAGATTGTTAGGGCAAATAGCAGGGGTAAAGGAAATCTCAACTGATATATTTCACTAAGGGTAAGCTGTGCTGAAAAGACAAAGCTAGAAATGTGTGATAAGTTTTAGACACAGAGATGGACAGAAACAAAGGAAGAATGAACTCTGGTCCACTGACTTTAATTCTACAAGGACACTGACAGTAAAACAAAGTTCAGGCTAGGCCAGCAGCAGGCTTAACCCTGATCAAGGCTGGATCAAAGCCAGAATATGCCAGATATTATTAACTTAGTGACACATATGATTAAGTTGAGAGTTTCTGAGCAGCATGAGATTTAACTGATGGGTTAAAATCAATTTCCAAATCCTTTGTTTCTTAGTTTTGCTCTGATTTTGAGCTGTAGAGAAAGAAAAAAAAATCTCCATATTATTTAAGAATGACATTGATATCTGTAACAGATAAAGAACATAAGAGATAACAGTTCCTAAGGAAAGAAATTAATTTGAAGAAATATCTGAAACATTTAACAAGCAATGATTCTCTGGGCCATTAGACACCAGAAGAGTTTACGTCTTGGAAGAGAAAAGTGAGCAAAGCAGATCTTGGCTGTTGTTTTCACACCAACTCTACTGAAAGTTTAAGTGGACCACAGTTTACTAACATTTTCAAAGCCCTGAATAAATAAGGACAAATAAGATTAATAATGAATTTATAGTTGGCAAAAATCATTAGTCTACAGAGATGTTTCTGTGAATTCAGATCTTATCTGACATCCACCACATTACTGCTCATGCCAATGTAGATGCCGGCAATTAGCTGTGAGCTACTGTGGCCCCGTTAGCCGAAACACAAATCAATGCTGCTATTATGAAGACAAAATCAGCACACCAAAATGCTTTCCTCACGCTGTCTAACATCATCCATATTGATGTTTTCTGTCAATATATAATAATACACTGTCACACTTGATGGGACAGGAGGAACCGATTACACAGAAATTGTACTGGAATATGTTTTTAGACATTGTTTCTCAGCAACAGTGTAATCAAAGTGCTTATTGATTCAGAAACTGACTGCCTGTCCACACACGATGCAGGAGGCAGCAGCATATGTTACTTATTCTTATTCATTTCACAGTTGTGTTTAAAGGTGTTGGTAAAAGGAAAAAAAATATGTAATTCATTCTTGGATTCCTCTCTTGCCTTTACTTCTTTGGCAAAAATCCATAAAATTGTCAATGTTCTTCACCCACTCTCTGCAAACCTAAAGGTTTGGTTTTCACAATTCAGCTAAGAATGATCCAATTTTCTTACCTGTTTTCCTCACCATAGTTTGAAATATTGTCTTCTTCTCTCATCTCGATCTACGTTGCTGGTATGTGGTCATCATCAAGTTTCACGTGGTCTCACTGAATTGCCTTAAACCAGTATCTAGATGCTATACTTCTGTTCAGAGTGTGTGAGCTGTACACACGTGTGTGTGTGTGTGTGTGTGTGTGTGTGTGTGTCTAGGTATGTGTGGGTATAGATAGAAACAGAGATGAGAGAGAGAGAGAGATGTACATACATAAGTATGTATGTGTGTATAGTGGGGAACTCCACAATGAGTTCCACAGCTCAATTCTTTACCATTCTCTGAGTCATTTCCACGCAAGCGTGTTTATCAGCCAAGCAGTGTCTCCTGTGGCATTCCTGTCTTTGAGTGCCCGTTTGCCATGTTAGTCCCCTCAAAGACACCCACTCATCTCCTATTTTTTGGTGCATCCTACATAGTATAAAGTCAATTTTCTATTTGAGTGTTTGTGACAGTTAAGGTTACATGTTACCTCAGCCAAATGCTAGAATTACTTGTGATATGGGTTTCCGGGAATGACTGTCAAAGATTTTCTTAACTGGGTTAATTGAAATATGAGGAACTACCATGAATGTGGGTGGAGCCGTTCCATGGGCTGTAGTTTGAACTAAATGGGAAGAAAAAAAGAAGCTGTACATGATGTACGAACTCATCTTCTGCTTTGGCTCTGGCCTCTGGGAATTCCTGTCAATGATGGACTGGAGCTTAGAATTTTGGCTCAAATAATCATCATGGTTTTATCACAGCAACAGCAGTAGTAGATAATCTGTCTTTACGTACACTGTTGTAAACTTCACTGACGTGTTCTACATTTTATTTTCTTTGTAGTAATTATGAAAATAGGAAGGCATATTTTATATGTTGAATTTTTAGTCTTATGAATTATTCAGCTTTAAAGTCATAGCTGATTGGTGGTTTTGATGCTGACATGAACCATACCCACTCTGTGCCAACCCAGCCTCATGAGCGGTTGTTCATGCACTACAAGTCCTCAGAAAATACATCTTCTTAGTGATTTAACAAGTACTCAGTCAATAAAACACACACTGAAGTCTGTTTCAGTCTCCTCTCAGCACCATGAGAAATACCCTTGAAAACATCTTGATAGAAGAAAAGCTGTATTTTTTATTGGATATTGTATTTATTTACATTTCAAATGTTATCCCAGTTTTCCCTCTGCAAACTCCTATCCCATCTCCCCTTCCTCTGCTCCTATGAGCGTGCTCCCCCACCTACACACCCATTCCTGCCTCACCACACTAGCATTCCCCTACACTGGGGCATCAAGCCTTCACAGGACCAAGGACCTCCCCTCCCATTGATGGCAGATAAAGCCATCCTCTGCTACATATGCGGATGGAGCCATGGGTCCTTCCATGTGTGCTCTTCCATTGGTGGTTTAGTCCCTGGGAGTTCTGGGAGGTTACCCACCCATACCCAAAATTTTAACTGAGAATTGCTCCTGCCTAAAATAAATACAAGGACAAAGAGTGGAGCAGAGACTATAGGAAAGGCCATCCAGAGACTGCCTAACCTGGGGATCCATCCTATATGCAGACATCACACCCAGACACTATTGCTGATACCAAGAAGTGCTTGCTAACAGGAGCCTGTCTCCTGAGAGGCTCTGCAAGAGCTTGACCAATACAGAGAAGCTGTATTTCTACTCATGCCTTCCGAGTTTCTGTGTGTGGTCACTTAGCTTTGTTGACTCCAGGACTGTGGTAGAAGGAAGTTCATGATTGGGAATATGTGGTGAGATAAAGTGGTTTATTTCATGGTGATCAGGAGGCAGGAGGCAGAGAATGAAAAATAAGTAGTGCCTGGGAATAAGTGACAACCCTCAAACATGTACCCTGAATGAACCCACCAACTGTAATCAGGTACTACCTGCCCTGACCTCACTGGTGAGTCTTTCTCATCTCTATGTAGCCAGCTGCTAGGGACTATAATCTTAATATATGAGATAGGTATGGTTTTAATCGTTTTATGTCTATAAACCATAACAGTGCATCAATAACACAAAAAATAAGCTGTCTCCTAAGATCAAGGATTTCACAATAACTGTAAATGTACTTCTTAATTCTCTGACACATGATACCAAATATCATTGTATATCATCCACGATGTACATAGTTGTTAACTGAGATCTTTTACTTATCCAAGCAAACTATCTGCGGCTCCAGACCTGACAGAAGCAACGACAGCTCCATGCTCTTGTTTACTCAGACTCATCCACTGTTTAATATGGTTGAATAAAAATAGAAAGAATCAGAAACTTGAAGCAGAAACTCTCAGAAGAATATGCATTTGTGAAACAATGAGAAATAAAGGAAACTGATTTTTGATGTTACAAGGAGGAACTGGGAACAATTAACTATACCTAGAAATTCTGAAGTAGGAATGCTCATGAAAAGACTATACATGGAACAGTGACCCTTCATCTTGTCTGTGTAAAAGAACAGTAGCCTGCTCTGTATTTCATATCCCTCTTCAAATATCCATTTAAAAATCCTGATATATAATCATTAACCATTTTAAAAATCATTATTTTCTTAGGAATTAAAAAGGTTATTGTTAAACCTCATATAAATGAGAGTTAAGAAAAATAAACCATAAATCTTATGTTCATAATAAAATAAATGACTAATAATTGGCTCAAACCAAGCTGACTGGAATCTTCTAATTTTAATTACATTTATATAATAGTATTGTTTCTTATTTTATCAAGTAGGAATAGAATCTAGAGAATTTAAGAGGCAGTGTGGCACTGTTCTTGTGGAACTCAAACAAATATCTCACACCAGTTAGGGGACTTAGACAGACCATAGTCTTAATACTAGCAAAGTTCATCTTGATCAATCAATGGATTTTATTGGGGTTATTTTCTTTCAGTCAACTGGGCTATTCTAAGTCCCTCCATAGAGTTCAGCTGGTCTAAGATTTTCTCTCAGGAGTCCTTCATACTTATATACATATGGGGAAGGGTTGTAGAGTGAATCTGGTCAGTTTCAAAAATTTCCTAAAGTCTTTGACTTATTTGTATGTTGAGTTTGATTCACAAGTGCTGATTTTAATGTGCTTCCCTGAAGAATCAATCAAAGACAAAGTTTTACCTCAGAGGAAATTACTACATAACATAATAGTTCTCATTTAATAACATAATAACTACTTAACGTAATAGTTCTCACTTAAGGTAAGTCCTTTAGATTGCAGTGTAAAGAGTTCTTTATTCTAGAATCACAAAGTATAAAATAAACAATACCTTCAGTCATGTCATCTATCTTTAATATCCCCATGTTTTTCTAATCTTCATAGATTAACTAAATATATAGAGAGTATACATTCATCATTTTTGATCTGAGAATACATTAACAAGATTTTATTTCAATTATAATTTTAAATGGTAACATTGAAACATCCTCAATTTATAGGTCTTTTAAGAAACCATGGACTTCAAGTATGGTGGGCTTTTAAAATTCCACATACAACAGCTGCAAACAGACCATAATAATCAAAGGCATGCAATGTTTTGGACTCACCTCATACACTGCCTATGGCAATTTCTTTGACAAAATGCTCATCAAAGGAATAAATGATCCTTGTTTTCACCAAATGAAAATGTATTACAATTATATTGTTGCAAATTTTAATTAGCTAATGGAGCTAATTCCTATACTATCTAAATAAAGAAGCATGATTGAAGTCAATTTTCAATTGAAGTTTCCTCATTTTTATAATAATTTATATATAATGATGGCGCTCATAATATTTGGGCACATTTTCCCTGACTAATCCTTCAATCTTGTCTCTGTCATATGACAGAATTAGTTTTCTGAAATTTACTTTCTTAATGACTCCAAACTAATTCATTAACAGTCACTATACTTAGGTGATGGAAATATTAAATGAAGTTTTAAGTGCGTGCACTTGTTTCTCTGCACAGGTTTAGGAGTTACAGTCATTGATAATTTCTATTGGGGACTTTAAATCTATTATTCCATCTCTAGTTTTTTTTTTTCTAGTAGAGGCTCTAGATTTGTGTGTATTAAAGTGTAGCTAAATAGCATTTTTTCCATCTTTTAATCAAAATATAGCCATGCCCAGATGGCTGAGCAAAGAAAGTCTGCATTTATGTTATTAAATGCAGCTCTAGCAGAAAACTCATCAGCTAGGCTGGTTGTTCTGTGATATTAATATATTTTCTCTCATGAATGTAAGTTGACTAGAATCACTGTCAAGATGTTCCTAGGTTAAGATACAAAAACGTGTACATTCTACTTTTGAAAACCCTGCTCCTAATGACTTATGTGAAAGGACACACGCACTAAAACACTTGAAGTATCTGTTCTGCATGATGGGAACACACTTTTCCTAACGTTTATGTGTTTTCAGTTTCTTATTAAACATACACGTCTTTCATGTAGGATTTGCACACATTTTCGTTTATACCGTCAGGCCAGATGCTGACTAACAACTCTAATTTTATTTCCATTGTTCATTGGAATTCACATGTGCTGTGGATCCTGGAAATTCACAAGCAGGGAATCTGACGCCTTTCTTAGCAGACGGTAAAGCTGGAATCACCTGTCCCAGGTACCATTCAAACCTGATATTTTTACCATTGCTCTGGAGAGTCTGCTTTGAAGCCTTTCTAAGAAGAGAGGTGTGTGCTGCTGTGAAGGCTGAGGTCCTCATCCTACAGGCTAACAAATTACCCTGTCACATTTTACATATTCTGTTAGAAGACACTAGGATTCTAGGTGGAAGGCCAAGTGTGCATTACTCGCTATACCAAAAATAAATCCATTATAAACACATATCCTTCATTTTTCTGCCTAAATGTCAGGGAAGGGGTTTACGAGAATGTCCACAGCTCCTGGTGTAGGGCCCCGACCTTCCGTATAGAAGCAGGAATGGCTGCTTTTTCACCCAAGAGCAGTGGCTCTGTCTTTCCAAAACAGTTGATGTGAAGTGTGAGTGAAAAGGGAGTTCAATGCAATGAAAAGCTTATTTGACACTTGTGAGATTCTCCAGAAAAGACAATTAAGATTTATCTCAATAAAATCTATCCCTACTTTCTAGCCTCAGTTTCTGACAAAGTTCTTGTGTACCATTAGACCGTGCTGCTGACTGCTCTGATACATCTGTCTGACAGGGCCTGGAACCACAGTAGTTCAATTTTGTACTTTGAGCCATTCATCTGCTTTCTAATCAATAAGATTGTAAGTATTAAACTCTGTCATAGCTAGACCTCAAAAGAAGCTGGCTAAACAATCCCCAAGCGATTCCCATGGTTTATTGTCAAAAGCCAGGAGATGTTCTTCATAAGTTTCAACCTCATTGTTAAAACTGTCCCAGGTGAAACAGGATGTATCAGTGAATTTGAAAAATTGGGCCAAATTGTGTGGCATTTCCTGGCTGCACCTAAATGTGCCTGTGCTGTAGCTGCTCCTCTCAGCCTTCCATGTTCTGCTCTCTTCTCAGCCTTTGTTATAAGTGGTAACTTAGGGAAATGTATGATTTCATCACTACCTGTTTACAATTACAATATGTTCTTACAGAATATTTGGGTGGATTTTGAACAAGGACGTTTATCAGAAACCAACAACGAAATAGCAAGAAAGAATTGCTTCTAATTTAAATCTCTTCACGTTCCCCTAAAAATGTTTTTATTAGCCATGTACCACATAAGGGAAAGGCACATGTGGGTAATTTTAATTTAGTTATTACAAATTTTATTCTAAATTAGTACCACTTATCTCTACACTACCGCATTTGCCATTATCAACACTCTCATTGAACTACATAGCATTGAACTTGATGTGTTTTTAAAACAGACTTCATTGATGCGTCCCTGCTTAGGAGGTATTAAGAAAACACTTTAAGCAACAATGGTACCACACACATCAAGAAATAAATCTGCACTCTGCCTCACACAAAGTTCCCGCAACACACACGGCCATGTCCTTCAGTAGATGTAAAATTTCTGTATCTTTCTTTTGCTCATGGATATATACTCAGCTATCCACATAATACAATTTTTGTTACAAATATCCCCCGAAAACCCAAAATGAGCTCTTATGATGTTGAAATCTACCTTTCCTAATATCTATAGCTTTTTGAAGCACATTTCCAAATCCTTATAGAATATAGCTATTACGAGTTCCTACTGAGAAACAAAATTGTGTATAATACAGCTCTCAGAGGTTTGTCATTATTACAATAAACACTAGGTAGGTGGTACTAATATTTTTATTACTAAATGAGAGATGAGTACTAACACTAAAATAAAAAATATTTGACAGGAAATAAAATGACAAGGTGCTGAGCAGGTGGCTTGATGGTTTTTCTTCTAACATGTAAACAAACTTGGGTTTGAGCTCCAACATGGCACTTAGTGATAATAGTAATAAAGTTAAATAATAACTTACTAAAGTTTATATTATATTAAATAATAATATCATTATAATTAAAAACAATGGGGACATCATCTGGTTTCACTGCAATGTTGGGGCTCTTGTACTTGTGAGCCAGCTACGTATGGCTGTAATTGTAATGGTATTATGTTTGAGGGAAAAAAATTAGAATTCAAATTTTTTCACACAAACAGACATGAGTGAGGTCATTTTGGTATTTTTTTTCTAATTTCATTTCCTCTGATCATACATGTACAGTTGTTGAAATTACACTAGGGATATTCAAATGCTCAGTATCTCACATTCTGCAGAGAGACAAAGTAAAACAAAATTTGTTTCTTGTGGCAGGTTAAATTACCACATTTATATGTTTGTTTCAGTGAAATTATGTGGCATCTTTGCTGCTTAAAATCTGTTTTCTTAATACTTTCTAAGCAGAAACACACTGAATAAATCCCTTTTTAAATGCATGTCGAGTACAGGGGTATGTGGCTGAATAAAATTGTTGATAATGGCAAATGTGGCAGTGTAAAAATAAGTGGCACCAATTTAGAGTAAAATTTGTGATAACTAAATTAAAATTATCCAAATGTGCATTTCCCTTATGTGATACATCGCTAATAAAAACATTTTAGGGAAATTTGGAGAGCCTTAAATTGGAAGATGACAAAATTTTCATTCCATGTAACTCAGTGGAAATCTGACCCAGTATTCTTCATGCTCTGCCTCAGTCACAGACAGCTTCAGTTACTATGAGTAATTGTAACCACGGCAACATGACAGGGAATAATTAATGAAGGAAATTCAACTTCAAAATCTGTAGCACATTCTAAATCACAAATATTAGAATAATAACAATGCTGCACACCTCTTCCCACCTTAAACTTGACTGAAATAATCTTCTGATCTTATAATTGTAATTTTTTCACATACACATACACACACAAACACAACACACACACATATACACACACACACATATATGTCACACCCTTATGCATGTATATGAGGGAGGAAAAAGTAAGCTCATATGTCATCTTACTAAATCTATACTGGCTAAATATCTACACATATAAAACATATTATCTTTTTTACCTCTTTCATAAGCACCAAGGGTTCTGGTTTGTGAATTAGTCTATCAGAGTGATAGATCAACTTGACTGCAGAGCCTGTATCTGCTATACATTAATTTTATGGTCTTGGTCACTCACTAACTATTCAAACATCGAAATTTCTAACAAATGTTGTTAATGCTGCTAGCTATCATTACACTTTTAGAGAAAACAATCTAGAAGTAACTATTTTTTGGTGACCATAAAGCAAAGAATAAACTCTCAACAAATATCAACAGACCCACGAACGAACACACAACTTTCAAACATATCTGCCATTCTTCAAGCTTTGTGGGGCAGCAGCAACAATTATTTCCCTAGAGAAACGTACGTTTTTGGATAAACAATAAATATATAAGACAGAAATGCAATTTCTGGATGTGCTGAGTGCAGCAAAGATAAAATGCATGTCGGATGTGGTGCTGTGGATGAGAAGCTGTGTTTAGGATCATGGATAAGTGGCTTTCTGAGAGCTGATGTTTAAAACCTAATCATGGGGTGTAGGAAGTAATGTGGAGGGTGGGGTGTAAGCATGTATCTGCTAAACAGCCAGACTCCAGTTTACACTGTTTCCATAATGGCTGCTCGAACTACAGCTTGATGAATGTGCAACACTATCCCAGGATTTCCAGTTGAATAATCAACCATTAAACATGCTTGGAAGGACTTACCTTTTTCTGATATAGAGAAGAAAATAAGTACCAGAGGCAGGTGGTGAGTATGGAAAATGAAAGGTTCGGTCAATTCTTGTGTAGGTAGTGTTTGTTAGGAAGAATGACTTCTGCTACCTCCTGCAATTTCAAGGTGACTATAGTGAACACTTTATACATGAACTAGGTAAGAGGACTTTCTATGTTAGCTCAAAGGATTGTAATATTTGCTGTAATGTATATGATAATTATTATGATTTGAGCAATCTATTGAAATACCAATATTTGTATTTGTATAGAATATCTGTATTCTATACATATATGCAACTATGATGTGGTGATTTGAATATGTTTGACCCATGAGAAATGGCACTATTAGGAGTTGTGACCATGTTGTAATAAGTGTAGCCTTATTGGAGGAGCTGTGTCACTGTGTAGGAACACATAGAATCTCCATATCACTCCTTTGGATCTGGATATAGAATGCTCAGCTCCTTGTCCAGTATTAGTATGTCAGTCTAGACTCTGCCATGCTTCCTGCCTGCCCAAATTAAATGTTGTAGATTTCAGAGATACTTACCTATCAGAAATCAAAGTACCAGGCACAGTGGAAATACAAGTGCTCTCCATAAACTACCAGTTTGTAAAGAAAAATGACCCATAACAAAATGCGGAGACTTAGGTACAAACCATGAGAAAATCAAGCAGTTGCACTTGAGCTGTTATTTAAATACAAAAATAGGAAGCTGAACATCTTATAAATTTGCCATCATTTGATCTTCAAAGTTAACATATTTAACAACTAGTTAAGGGCTAGAGAGATAGCTCCACAGTTAAGAGAATACAGTGTACCGTTTATAAAATTGTGAGTTTGGTTTAAGCATCCACATAAAGTTGCAAACAATCACCTCTAACTCCAGCTCTAAGGAAGTTGAGTCATCTGTTCTTTGAAGGCACATGAACTCATATGTGCATACTTACACACAGTTAGACATCCACACACATATTCACAATTTGACATAAAATCTTTATTTAAAAACCAAGCAGTTAATAAGAGTCATTTTGTCAACCAATTCCAGTGAAGCTTGTTGGCCATAACTTAGCCCACATTTCTCAATAGTTCACAGATTCTGCAATTTTTCTCCAAGACAGTTCAGTAATGGCATCGGGTTAGAGGGAGGGGCGCATTGCTTACTAGTCTTAATGCTTTCACCTGTTCTCATCCCCTCTTCAGCTTCTTTCAAAATCCTCAAGACCTTAATATGTGTTTTCAATCAGGGAACCAGATAGAGTGAATCCTAGTGATGCTTGCAGTAAGAAGTAGCTCAGAGTCACTCTGTGGATTTGGGAATACTGTCTGAAATTAATAATCATGCATTTCTAAGATTTCTATCAATACAGACACCACAGGTAACATGGAAGATGATATATTCTCTTGGCTATTCCTTAGGTTTTTCTAAATGGTTTCAGGGAAACATAAATTATCTTAGTCCCACCTTCATGAAATCTTCCAAACACAAAATTCAGTAGAACAGGAAAAGCTCTTCATTTACCTCAGAATTACAGAAATATAGCTCAATCGATCACTTGCATAAGCCAATTGTTGTAAGTATGGGAGAAGGTAGAGATAAAATCAATAAAAAATACAAATGTTTAAGGGATGCAGTCTTCAAATGTTAAGGTAGCATTTGAAGAAAAAAACAAGAGGAATTGTTTATGAATTTTAGTATGCTTTATTAATGTCTACTCATTTTCCATATGGCCAATTTATAAGTTCCTTTTTTTAGCAACTGATTCCTAAATCTTGCTGTTTTTCTGCCTTACTGCTGTAGGGTGAGTGGTGTGGACATCCCTTTTTCCCAACAGGCTGTCCTACAGGAAGAAAGGGGGTCCACAGATGGGGTCTGAACAACGAACCCTGGATTGTGCAGGGTTCGTGAGTATAACTTCAAAAGGTACTATCACTTTAGCCTGAGTATTCCTCTTGATGATAGGACATCTCCTTTCCCTTTCTTGCTTTGCTTTGGGATTGTGCCTGCACATGAATCTGGATATGGTTTGCAGAAAAACTGATGCCTTTTGGTCCGGGCGACTACCTGATGATATTGACCAAAGATTCCTCTACAATCTTTCTACACACTTATCACCCACCAGGGCATAGGCAATAAACTTTTAGCCTTTCATTAAAAACAAAACAACAAAATTGGTGGTGCTGCAATCCATTTAAAGGTCATTAGCCATTAAAATGGCAGTCAGTTTCTTAAATCTGCAGAAAGACTGAGCCATGTCAATCCTCTGTGGAAGAATTGTCTAAGGAATGGTGAGCATCCTTGGAACCCCTTCTTGTATTTTCTATTATGAAGAATATTTCATCATTTAAAACACCCCCTCACATTAGAAACCCCATCTGCTTCCTTCCCCTCATCCAGCAACCCTGCACTCTACAGCACTCACAAAAGTCATTTCATCCTGGAACCAGCAAATCTGGGCTCTTAAGGACCTTACCAAAGAATGTAGGAAGATCCTCATAAACCCCTGGCCCCCTCAAAACAGGCAAGAGTAGAGAGGTGTCTGTCATTCACTTGGCTGGCTCTGACTCCACCTCTGCTTGTGTCCTTGTTGGAAGTTTCCAACTCTGGGCATTCATGGCTGATGACCACCCCACCAAGACTGAAAACCACCAAAGATAGACTGCTGTTTTAAATAAACACTTTAAACTTTAAATTTCCCCATAATAAAGCTCATCAAAAAGTCCCCTCTTTTCATCCCAATGAGACACCACCATCCCTTCCTAAAGCTAAATTCTACAATGTTGATAACCAAATAAGCTACAATATAATTTATGACCTTGTGATAATACCTCCCTCAGCTAAGGTCCTTACCCTTTATCCCTATATTGAGTAAAAGAATAATTTCCTCTACTGACAAGTTGACTCATTATTTTAAAAATGCTGTCTATGAAACCAGACAAGCTAAGTTCAATCCCACAGACATTCATGGTAGACAAAGGAAAAATAATTGACTCCCATACTTTTTTTACCTCCACATAAGTAGCATTCACACACACACACACACACACCAGACTCACACAGAGGGAAACACACACATGTAATAAATAAAATCTAAAAAAATAATTTTATTCACTGTGTTGCAGTTTAAGGGAAGAAAAACAAAAATAATTGACTCCCATACTTTTTTTACCTCCACATAAGTAGCATTCACACACACACACACACACACACACCAGACTCACACAGATGGAAACACACACATGTAATAAATAAAATCTAAAAAAATAATTTTATTCACTGTGTTGCAGTTTAAGGGAAGAAAAACAAAAATAATTGACTCCCATACTTTTTTTACCTCCACATAAGTAGCATTCACACACACACACACACACACCAGACTCACACAGATGGAAACACACACATGTAATAAATAAAATCTAAAAAAATAATTTTATTCACTGTGTTGCAGTTTAAGGGAAGAAAAACAAAAATTAAACAGTGAAAAAACTGAAGATGTCAAAAGAAAACAGGTAATGTATAAAATTACATATATATGCATATGTATATACTACATATTACATATTGATATAGATATACATTATATATGTAAATATGCGTATGTGTGTATATAATGTATATGTATACAAACACACACATATATACATATATGTGTATATAATATATATACATATATACACCTATATATACGTATATATACATATATATACATATATATATACGTATATATGTGTGTGTATATATATATATACGTATATATACACAAAACAGTATACATACCTATAAGTATGTACTATAATGATGGGCATGTATAGTATATAGTAATTACATTGATTTTCGAGCCCTCTCTGTTATGATTAAAATATAAACTGATATCTACAGAAAGGTAGTAAACCATGGGTCTTGTGCTCTGGTTGACATTTTGAAAAAGGTTCTGTGCAGAGCTTGCACAGTGCTGGCATTTAGCCGTAGGGGAGGCTTGCTTGCTAATGATTGAGATAAATCCTACATTGCTAGATGGGTGTGAATGAGAAAGAGAGAGTGGTCAGGAAAGTCTGGAGCCCTTGGATGGTGAAGCAGAAGGGAGATATTCATCTAAGCATGTGTTATTTTTACTTATGACAGTATGATTAACTGTCAGCATAGCCACTATTCATTTTAATTTTGGTTTTGTTATATATTTTTCCTGAGTTTGACTGACTTGTGATGCATTATCCTTTTACAGCATGAGTGCGTGTGCTTTTATGTTGGAGAACAATCTCCATCAATACATTTGCCCTTTTTTATACTGTATACATTTTCATGAACTTCATGTTTATTAAAACTATTTTATTGTAAGCTTGTATTTTTTCAAAACCTACTTCATTAACTATGCTTTAATGCTTTAATCTCCCTTCTAGCACACCACCCACCAAAGGTAGTGAAAAGGAAGGTAAGTAAGGCAAAGGAGGTTGGGGATCTGTTTAGAAATAGTACTTTGGGAGCAAACACAGTCTACATTATCAGAATATCAGCAGGTCAGTTAATACAAATCAGCAGTAGTACCTCAAACCACTCACAAACACCATTCATGAATCAGCAATAGAAGTTCAATTCAGAAGCAACCTCAAGACACTGGCAATTAGCCCGGGTCTATGGAAGTGGTATGAAGCTGCCAGAACGCCATCATAAGTTCTTTGGTCTGTTTCTTTCTACCAAGTCATGATAAAGGATGATCAGCAGAGTGTCAAGGTGAACCAATACCACACAGCATTGTCAGTGATGAACAAACAAAGCACAACAAAGACCAGCCAAAAATGCAAAGTAAACCAGTACCACACAACATCATCCACTGTCTGTTGGGTTATACTTATCCCTTTTTAAATATCACGTGTTCTCTCAAGCATCCACTTTAGCAAAATATCACGGACCCTTTTGCCAGGCCGTTTACAGAAAAAGCACCATGTGTCCATTCTCACCAAAATATCCTCCCACATGTCTGCTTCAACAAAAACATCCCCTCATAAGACAGTTTCCAGAAAACTATCACATGAGAAAACTGCATCTCCTAAGAAACCAGAAATTTCCACTTTATTTTTATCAATTTTGTTTTTCTGGGGCCAATTATGTTTTGATGGGGGTTTTTTGTTTTGTTTTGTTTTTAGGTCAGTGGAAATTGAAAGATGATTTAATTGTCTTGTTTTGTTCTGTTTTATTTTCCCTTGGTGATGAATTTGTGTGATATGTATTTTCTAACACGTAAGGAAAGGATTTTTCTGTTTATTGAGTTTTAAATAAAGCATAGTAGTAATTTTCTTTCTATTATTTATTTTGTAGCTTTTGCAGTTGTTATTTTATTAGCAGTTGCTAGATGCATGTACTATGTTTAGTTGAATGATAACTTGGAGAGAAAAAAGCATTCGGTATGGTTTGTGCCTTTGTTATTTTCACTTGTTATAATCCCTCAAGTGATGTCCTAATTACTACATATCCCCTTAATTTAGAAATTATTATAAAATATTTTCCTAAGGATATTTTCTACTCTGGCTTCTAGTTGATTTTATTTTTCCTGTTTATTCTCTTCTGTTGTTGTTGAACAGAAGTCTACTTAGAATTTATGAGAAATAACAACAGATTATTATTATTATTATTATTATTATTATTATTATTATTATTATTTCCTGAACAAAATTATGACAAATGTAGTTTTGTTTGTTAACTGAGAAGAATTAGACCTTATAAACTAGACATATCTTCAGAATGATCTTGATCCCGTATTCACCTTACAACACAACCCAAAAGAAATTTTGCTTTTATTTTTACTAGAAGGGAATTGGTTCACATCTGACAGATAAACGAACTTGGAGCCCAGAGCCCGCTCATCTCCTACATATCACTGTCTGTGGTGTTTGGTGCCTGTGGTTACTGTGATGTCTAATGCTTTGTCAGGGATAATAAGTAGCATATTATACACTAATGTTTCACTGACACTGTGTTTGTTCTCTTAACAGGATCCTGTTGAGCTCTTGTTTCAGGTGAAGGAATGTGGATATTGGGGCTTCTGTGATCTGTTTATTGACAAAGAACCATTGTGATGTCAGAAAGCCAACAAAGCCCTCACTAAAGTCACAGCCAGATACTTGGGAGCCTTTGTTTGTGCTCATGCCTGGTTGTTTGTGCTCATGAATATCCTGGAGTGGAGGACAGAGTTGAAAGTTGGTCTAGATGGTCATTTGGGTGAATACAGGAAGGCTTTCAGTGACTACAGTGTCTGAGGGTCTAGTAGGACCATTTGTATTTCAGATCTGGTTTTGCACCTGACTCTGGAAATGCTGTCACTGTCCCATCTCTTCTATGGGACAGGGCTGCTTCAGGACTGCTGCTCTGGAGGCAGTTGTCAATTATGATTCTTGCCCTTATCCTGGGGAGAATGTGCAAGCAAGGCATGCTGCTGCTTAAAGATTGGTAAGGGGCAGTGTCATAAGGATACTTATTAGCCTATCTGGCCTTTTGAACCCAGAGGACTAGCAAAAGAGGGAAACTAAAGAGGATGCACTAAGGAGTCAAAATAACACCACAGTGGGACAAAACAAAGTTCCTTTTTCTATCCTGTTCTTTTCTCTGTCCTGCTTTGTATGAAAAACATTACCAAAATAAAATTACTATATTCATTTTCTTTGTTCTCATTTTTTTCTGTAAATGCACTTGAATAGGATGTTTTCTGGGGTCTTTTTATTATATGGCTGAGAGAAAATTAAAAATTCACCACGAATTAAATTGGCTTTTATCTTGAAATAAAACTCTCAAAATAAGACCAAAATACTCTCTAATCATTTCTAAGAGAATGATGTATAGAATAATTAGGACATTACTTAAGATATTATAACAAATGAAAGTGACAAAGTCTCAAAACAGATTAAATGTTTTTCTCTCCATGTTATCAACCAATGAATCAAGGTGGATACACCGTACAGTGGCTATTTTCTCTTCAGATTTACCTCACTGCTCTCTGACCTCATAGATCTGCTATACTTCTACCCTTTGTAACTGTGACAAAACAATCAGCAAGGGTTACTGGATAGTGAGGGTCCCGAGGCTCCAAGTTCTTAGCAAGGAACTTAAATCTATGGTATGTATTTTACTCATGCAGTTGAGTTGGTCATTAAAGCAAGAAATGTCTAGAAATGTCTAGAAAATGCAACCTTTATGTGGCTTCCTGGGAACTTACTCAGAGTAGTTTTCTGTGTGTAAAAGAAGACCTGATAGTACATATTATCAAACAAACACTTTCATGTGGATTTTTAAACAGGTGAATCTACATGAAAAATTCCATGTGTTTGTAATTTGGCTAGTAGATAGAGCATATACCCACACTCATCCCTCCAAAATCATAAGGGGACAAAGGAAAGTGAAATTATATTTTTAGAATCATTCAACACCATTGAGGGAAAGATAATAATTACTATGCTGTTGGGAAGGTAAAGCGGAGGCCCTGAGACCTTGTCATCCATTAAGGAGATTTTGATGCATTAGAATTAGCGGTCCTTGATTGGTGCTCAGTCACATTCGTGAAGGTATTTTGCCTATTTCATACACTTTCTGCATATAGGTATAAATTCTGTACTTGCTTCACACAGCAAGATATCTAAAACCACATGCCTCCTGCAATGTCTTAAGTGTTGTTACCATCAGAGAAACTAACTCAAAGTCTACTGTATGTTTATGAGTTGTTGATGAAAGCTATATGATTTCAAGGAAGATGACACTGGAGAAGATGAGAGATTGTTATTAATGTAATCTTTGACAAGAAATCATGAAGAGAGTCACTGAATCATATACAAATTCCATATGTCCAACTTGATACTAAAAACAGCCATAAATAGGCATCTTCTTTGGTGTGCACTTCACAGTATCCCACCATCCCCATTACTACCACCAATATACAGACACACACACATACACACACACACACACACACACACACACACACACACACAGGCACATGCACACATACAGAACAGCACTGATATTGGCCTGTTAGTAACAGTGTGCCACCTAGTGTTTGTAGATATTGTCAATCACAGACAAGTTTATGTTGTCAGTCTTAGTAATAAATGTACAAGTTGACATGAGTTACTTCTTCATCCTGTCGCACCATGACAAAAACATGTTTTTAAAGATAATATTAATATTTAAACATAAACATATCCACTGTAATATAGTAAAGTATGCTTGCAAACGCCTAGGCAAATAGCAAGACTGCATAATTAGAACCAAATGGCAATCATGTAACCATTGTTTAGTTTTCAGTACAAAAAAGCATTTGTTTATGATTTCTGATTCAGAAATATTTAGATTTGCACAGTAGTTATCTAGAACCTTCGCCTTATCAAGGAAGAAATGTGACTAAGTTCCTGCAGTAGTCAGTCAAGATACCATGTAAAATACTAAGGGTGAGATACCTTCAGAGGGATAATTCATAATGGAGTTTAAAAACTGAGTCTTTCACACAATACAGATCAGCTTCACTTCCCCACCCCTTTATTTTAAGGGATCTCGGTGCATAGCAATAATGCCTGGGTAACAAAGAAATGTTCAAATGAAATTAATCATAATAAAAACTAGGTTCAGTTAAGATATTGAGACTCTAACCCACAGAATTTTGCCTGTTCTTCAATATTCAAACCTGGTGAGGACATAGATTCCCTTTTGTTCCAATTCTATGTGAAATTACAACGATGCAGAGACTTTTTCATTCATCATTATTTAATCTTCATTCATTCACCAAATGGTACCCATGAGCCCAGCACAGGTCAAGACCTCTCTCCATACATAATGGATGACACCACTGGATGCACATCCTTCATTTTTACCATAATTATCATGGGTGCATTGTTTAGCCCAATCGGCCTCATCCCATTCTGTGGACTGTAACCATGGCAAAATTATCTTCACTCATATATGTTAGGCACATCCAATGAGTAGGCACAGACTGCAATGGATGAATATTGGGTGCCTAGATCACCTTCACTTGTCACTGAGACTGAGCCATAAAACATTAAATTAGCCTTTGTTATACTCATTCAGGGTGCCCTTGGTGCTTATATCTTTGATAAAATGAGCTTATTTGTACATTAGTTAAAGAGGAGCATAAGATAAATAAAACAGTCCTTGACCTATATACCATTATCCTCTCATGTGTTAGCCAGAAATATGGGCCACTGTTGGTGATTTATGTAACTGCATGATAAAATAACTGTTGAGAAGATGGGGTACATAGAGAAGGTTGCAGTGGATGATTCTGAATGCCTCCAACTTGATAGTGTATTTAAGCTTGATTTTGAAGAGAGTAGGATCATTCCACAAAGACACAAGGGAAAAAGTACAGGAAACAGTTACACACATCAAAGAATCAGCCTTCCGAAGATGGTGAAATGAGGGCATGTCAGGGGAGGAAGCAACTCTTATGATTTACAGAGTTGGTGTAGCTTGTGGAACAATTCACAATCCAATGTTCCTCCACTGACTGAGCTTCTAGAACCAAATAACGAAAGTATATAGTCTATAGAACTTTCTAGCCTGGATATTCTATATGTGTGTGGTGGTTTGAATATGCTTGGCCCAGGGATTAGCACTGTTAGGACGTGTGGCCTTATTGGAAGAAGTGTGTCTCTGTGGGGGTGGGCTTTAAGACTATCATCCTAGCTGCCTGGAAGCCAGTCTTCTGCTATTTGACTTTGGAACAAAATATTGAACTCTCAGCTCCTCCTGCAATATTTCTGCCTCAGTTAAATGTTGTCCTTATAAGAGTTTCCTTTGTAATGGTGTTTACTCACAGCAATAAAACCCTAACTAAAACAATGTAAAGAATGATGTGATTGTCTTTTGTTATTTTTTCTGCTCTAGCATGTGCTTCATTCATGATAAAATATTAGTGATCATATCTATGTGAAAGGATAACCTCAAAAACAAAGAGGCACCTTCATCCAGTCACAATAACACAAGTAATCTTCTACTTAAGTCCAAATAGCTGGAATTACAGGCAGAACCTGGAGAATTCTTCTTTTGATAACTTTTTTTAACTTTAGGTCATAGCACTCTGTGTAGTTGAAAGGCTGGGAGTTCAATGTGGCATTGCCTTGCACAGTTTCGGAGTCCCCAGCAATGTGTCTTCTGGATACCTCTTGGCTGGGGTTGTAGGCTGCAAGAAGAGGCACAATATAGAAACAGGCTTCATGACACAGACTTCCTAAGACAAGAGTAAAACATTAATTACTATGAAGTTTCTGCAACACAAAGTAAATGTTTTGGTGTGATATTGGGGGTGCAAGGGTTAATGCCTAATCCACCACTACATGACCTAGTGAATGTCCAAAGAGGATACTTTATTCATCTTTTCAGTTCTTGTGTTCCTCTTCTATGTTATACAAGTGGATACAGAATCCTGGATAGGCTAGCTAGGTTCTTCTATACCTGAGTTTGTAGCCAGAGGAGTTCAATAACATACAGAATTAATGATTGTCCATCAGCAAGATATTGTAATAAGTCAGGTCGATGAGAATACTGTAAGATTACCTCAAATCAATAGGTTCTTAGAGTTGGAGATTTAATTGACTATCAGGCCAACATTTTTAGAACTGTCACAATATCAAAGATAATACCAAGGTCTGCAAATTTATACATGATTCGACAGCAGTCACAGACACAATAATTGGCAAAGAATACAGACCATTTGTCAATGCATTCTTCATTTAGTCTGCTTTTTTTGTGCTATAATTTTAGTTTCTGAAAGGATGGGTATATATGTCATACAGTTTGAAGGTATTTCTCACCTCCTTAGATGGACTTTGGAAACTACAAAGATATATTATAAGAAGGATATACTTTTGGGAGAAGTTACCCTAAAAGCACTCTAAAGATGTTTATTACTTAGAGGACATTCAATGTTACAGGCACAAATCTCATCTGAACATAGAAAACACAAATGGCCCAAATCCACACTTCTTCCTCTGGAAGATCATTTCTAGTAACAGTTAGGAAACAAAGATAGTGTTCACATTTACGATGTAACTAGAATTTTCACAATTTCTAAAGTTTTTGGTATTAAGCAGTTTCAGGTGTGTGTTGTGAGGAATTATACCTATGAATAAAAGCATTCGTAAAGAAGACTAACGTCAACTTCCTCCCTTGAGTGGGCTTCTGACTGAGAATGATTTTGCTTCAGTATAAGAAGTAAGATAAACATTTTTGGCTCAATAAGGACACAGTTATAGCCATATGTTTTCAACTTTGCAATTTCCAATTCTATACTAAAACAGATTGAACCAACATTTACAATAATAAAATAAGTAAGCTGTTTTGTAAGACATAAGTAGAACACAATATTTACAAAATGATGTCAGAAGACTGGCACTGCCAAGGTTAAGAAATGTGTTTTCATGAACTCAAGATACCAGTTTTCTAATAATGGTAGCCTGGCACTTTAGATGGCAGGTAAATAATACCCACTTTCTTTGTTCATATTCAAGGTGCTTCTAGAAAGCTAGAGGAGTTTGAAAGTTCAACCATAATGAAACATTCCCAAACTCAGCTGTGAACTCAAAAATCTCTGTGTGAAGATGTTAGGAGGAGTTGCCACTACCCATCTCACAGTATGGGCATGCTCACGAATAAAGCAGCTGGATTCATGATTGCATTCACTTGAATTAAGTCTTTAAGATGCCATAAGCAGACCAATGAAGTTAACAAAATAAACAAAAAGATAAAGAAAATGAAATTATCATCATAAGGAATTCAGAAAGTATGTTACCAATTTTAACATATACACTTGTTAGCTGCTTAAAGAAAGAAGCTCTAGAAGTTTAAAGGAGAACTAAGGAATATACTAAGATTCTATTGAGAAACTCCAGGTAAAGATAAAGACAGCATATAAGAATATTCAATATATAATCAGCAATGTTTACTTGCCATTGGGCTCCAGATACAATAACAAATAACTGTGGTGGTGCAGATACTGGTAGTGGTGATGGTAGTTATGATGATGATTGTGATTGTGATGGTGGTGATCTTGGTGGTGATAATGATGGTGATTGTGATAATGATATTTTTGGTGGTGATGGTGGTGATGATGGTGGCGGAGGTGGTAATGAAGTGATTTGAAGATGATAGTGATGATTTGATGATGATGATGATGGTGATGGTGGTAATGATACTGATGGTGGTTTGGTAATGGTGCTGGTGCTGGTGGTGATAATGATGATGATTATCTTTTATTAGTTTTAGTCTCTTCAAAGCCTCAACTTAATCATCCATCATGCATGCACCTGCATTTAGAATAAAGACAGCAATTGTGTGGAGAAAACAGCTTCATACAACCATTTACTATGATTGAATGAAGATGATTGCTATATTATTTTTATATTTCATAACAAGTTACCACAGATGGGGGAAGTTAAGGCCACCCAAATTTCTATAAGTAGACTGTGAAGGAAGCCAAGGAATGGCTCTACAGCAAGTCCCATCTTCAAATGTGCCATGTTTGATATCTCAGAAGAACCAGAATTAGAACGCAGGTATGTATATTTAAAAAATAGAACACTTTTCAATTACCATTAAATCACCGGTTAATTTATATAAACTGGTTCATCTACAGTTGTTTTTTAGAATGGGCATGATTGCTGTTTGAAAGGTGTTGTGGAATCGGGCATGCTAGCGTTGTGCTACAAGATCCTTTGAAAGATGTTTTGGCATCCAAGAACTTCATTCTTAAAATAAGAAGTTGTGAAAGCTAGAATATACTCAAAACCATAAAGATACAGGAAAAATGCAAGGATTTCAAGTGATTAATCAGTTAAAAGTACAAAATAGCAATGAAAACAAAAAAAGATCTAATAGAACTTGAGGTTTGGTGGTCACTCATCTCTTATTCTAGGGTGTGTGTGAGTGTGTGTGAGTGTGAGTGTGTGAGTGAGTGTGTGTGTGTGTGTGTGTGTGTGTGTGTGTGTGTGTGTGTGTGTGTGTGTTAAGTTATATACTTGCAATTATTAGGGCTTGTAATTTAGAGTAGAGGCTTCTTCGAGGCCAGGACTTTCTTCTTCGGAACCTCTATGTTTATTTAATAACCAGGACACAGGATGCACTGCAAGGAAACCTGTCTATATGCAATCAGAACACCAGAGTTCTTTCATAGTATTGACTCAATTAAAAACCAAAAATAGAGTATAAAATGGTAAAAAGGAAACAATAACTTAATCTTTATTTTGTTTTGACACAAGGTATCTCTATATACCTTTTCTGCTTTGAAATCTCTTTGTTGACTAAGCTAGCTTTAAAATCTCAAAAGCTTGCCTCTGCATTAAGAGTGCAGGTATTGTAAGCATGTATCACCATGCCTAATGTGCAGGAGTGAACTCTTTAAATAGCAACAAAAAGAATGAAATACCATGGTCAACACATAATAGGGCTGTGGAAGTATAAAATGCCATGACTGACACATAGTAGGACTGTGGTGGACACAGGTGAGTACTTACCTCATGAGTGGATAGAAATATATACTTACTTATGCTATTGACGGCGTGTATCTTCAGTCACCTTCAACAACATATGGGGACTTGAGTTTTCTCTAGTTAAGAGAGGTGCTATCAAGCTGTAGAATTTTTCTTTGAGTTTCTGTTGGTCAGAAATTCCAGAAGAGGCTAAGAAACACAACAGAAATCCTTTGAAATCAGTTTTTCAGAAACAAAAAAAAAATCACTTTGTAACAGTTACTTTCTTTGTTGAAGATCAACTTCTTAAACACTCAGACATTTTTATAAGTTTGAGATCATTTGGGAGAGAAAGAAATCTCCGCAGGACTTGTCACTTGCTATATCCATTTGACATTATGTCCTCCCTCCCTCCAAGTGGCATCTGAGTCAAGGAAGCAGATGATAAGAGAGAGCTTGTCCTGCAATGGCCAGGTCCTGACTAGGATGTCTCCATGTGGTTTGCTCAGCTTGGATAGCCCTCTCTTATGGGATGCTCAGCCTTTGCTGCTGTGCTGAGACCAGTATCCACAATGCAGTCCCTGCAGGACATGTGACCTCTTTGTCATCTGAGTTCTCTTGCAACTCAGAAAAGTTGCTTTCAAGTCATTTTACCTTGATGCATAGAGCCAGCACTTCCTCTCCAAAACATTTTTTTTATGTTCTTGTACTTGATACTTAGTAGAGTTTAGTCAGTGTAGGGAATCCTGGAAGCAGGGCAAAGTTATACACACAAAGAATACACACACTATTCTGCATTTGACTGTAATTTAGGTGCAGGATTCTGCTTACCAATTAAGAGTCATGTCTCAGGTGACTGCTCTCCTTTTTTTTTTCTTTGTTTTTGTTTTTTTGTTTGTTTGTTTGTTTGTTTGCTTTTTGGTTTTGGTTTTGGTTTTGGTTTTTTCGAGACAGGGTTTCTCTGTGTAGCCCTGGCTGTCCTGGAACTCACTCTGTAGACCAGACTGGCCTCAAACTCAGAAATCCGCCTGCCTCTGCCTCCCAAGTGCTAGGATTAAAGGCGTGTGCCACTACTGCCCAGCATCTCCTTCTTGATATAACCGTTCTCACCCTTTGCTCCCTGTGGACAGAATCTGGATAGTTGTTTGAGCCTACTCTATATTCAGCTTATTGTGCTTGCCAGCATTCAGCTCAAATGAGTTTTTTTATAGTAATGGGATAATACAAAACATATCATTAACAGTGGCTTTCCTGAGGGATGCGATATGCTTATTAGATGTGGGGTCTTATTTGCTTGTAAGCACCACAAGTCAGTGCATATGTGTCTATCTGTATCACCTGGTGCTGACTACCAATGAGGATTTTGATGCCCTATGCTCTAGTGCATTTATTCCAACAGAGGTAATAGTAAGGCATGGGAGATGCTAAAGTAGTAAAGTGTGAGTACCTCAGTAAAAACCACCAGCCCTCACACGAAAGTGAGGCACTGCAGTATTTTTGTAACCGTGGCATTGTGGGATGGGAGGTTGCATGGCAGAGAGACAAGCAGATCCCGGGGACTTGTGAAATTGTTAATCTATCTGAAACAATGACTCACGAGTTCTAGAAAGAGACTGTTCTGACAAAATAATAAAGTGAAGACATGTGACCTATACTTACAGCTTCTACACGTGTGTACAGCAAACACACACTCACATGCAAATGCACATGTACATATATATGCTACACACACATGCACACACACACACACACACACACACATACACACAATTATTTAAAAGTTCAGAAGGAAAAAGCAGGGTGTTAATAGTATAAAAATTACGGGGATGTTTGTAAAAAAATGTATCACGCTAATTATGGATCTGGCCCTACTTAGCAATTTGGTTCTTTCTTTCTTTTTTTTTTTTTTCCCATAGTATTTCTGTCCTGCTACAGTTTAGTGGGAGCTGAACCAAAGCATGTTTAACACTGTGCCATGTATCTGGCTGTGTAGACCTTTATTTACTTTAAGAAAAATATCTCTTGGTAGTCTCGTAAAATAGATACATGTATTTCATGAAGACTCGATATTAAAGTGAACATGCTCGTTTTGATGCATGCATTTTTTTTTCTAATTACCTTCTAAACCCACAAGTCTAGACATCATTTTTTCACTGGAAATTAAATAAGATCAACAAATGGGAACCTACCAATGATAAGATGACTGACACATAACTGATGGGCTTTGGTCTGGAACATGAAACATTTTTGGAATCATGCGATATTAACCAACTTAATTAAATAAGATAATGAAATAACTAAAAAAAAAATATGTTTAAGCAAGGATATTTCCAGCTCACTGTCTTAAGAAGGAAACCTACTGCTGTTGTCACCGAAAATAATTCTCCTTCTAGGTTTATATAGAGAATTATGCATCCATCCAGTCAGAGTCACTAGAAATTTTCCTATTGAGCCGAAAATTATATTTTATAAGATAGTCCTATTTGGGGGTAAAGATGAGGAAAAACAATATAGACAGTATAGCCAGTCTAGAAATATCAACAGTGAAAAGATGAGGTTGGTCTATCTGTCTCTCAGCCAACCCCAGTGCAGGAACTCAGGACAAGGTCAGCTGCATCTTCAACATAGACTTTCTTCTTTGCTGTCATGAAATACCTTTGCAGAGAAACAACCACTTAAAGTAAAGATCCCTTTATTGTTCAGCTCTTAAGGCCTGTAAAGATAGCTCTGTGCCCTGTGCTGCATGTGGGGCCTAATTTATGGTTGACATTCTGATGGAGAGCTGCCTGCCAGCATCTTTATCTCTTCGTCTCAGTTAAGTTATTGGTGAGAGAACATTGCAATCGCTGTGAGTATGCCAGGCCCATTTAGGCTGCCCAGACACAGGGCACACACTTATGATGATTAAAAGGACAGTAGCTGGCAACTGTGAGCCGAGCTTTTACTACTGAATCACAGAGAGGAGATGACAATGCTTTTAATGGCAGTGTCTCTCTCTCTCCTGGATATTTAGGTCACAAGTGAGTACAATTTTGGCAGCTGTAGCATTATCCCCATTTAGATATAGAAAACGTGTCTAATTTGGCTCCCTAAGAGCTCCATGGTGATTGGCAGCCCTCCATCATACACCAACCACCCTCCTGTGAGACATACACAGGGTATTCAAGGCTTTTCCTCAAATATAGTGACATCTGCAGAGAGTAAACTATTTTTAATTATTTTTCACAGGACAAAACAGGTCAGAAAGATTTTACCCAAGAGACAAGGAAGGAAGGACAAAGGAAAGCCATTGTCCACCTCTATTACCAATCTGCTTTTGGTGCTTCTAAGTGCCTTCAGTCACTGACAAGACATATCTTGGCTTAAGATGGAAGAAATAGAATTTAGGAGCATATGTCTATGGCAATTCAATTTGATTGGACTCCAGTAAAGTTAATGCAATATGACTTGAAATCAGAGCAATTCAATTCCACAAAACAGATTCTCCAGTTTCCGGTGGCATCTTGGTCTTCACCACTCTTGAGGGCTGCACAGAGAATTTTTACACACTTAACGTTTTGTAATTCTATTGAGACCTATAACTGTTTTTTTTTTTAAACTAACTAAACTACCAAATGGTTTCTTTGATAATTAAGCTCCAAAGACCTTTCCAGCTAGCTTTATTCTCTGTATCATGGTACAGATGTTGAAAAAAAGCTGATCACGTTTAAATGAAAAATATTCTTGTAATCATGCTTGTAATACATGATTCTATTTAACCTTCCTTGATGTCTACCTATTATGTAAAATTGTTCTAGAAGGTTTTTCTAAAGGTTGATATTGAATTAAAAAATGACCTTATTTATTCAACACATGTGAATTATTACTAGTGAAAAACCTGTAAATATTTTCTACAAAGAGCATAGTGATCTAAGATGTTTGGTCAACAAGGCTTTGTTTTTGGTGTCTCTAGCCAGAAGGAACATTATACATATTAGGTGATATGCTGCTGACAATTTCAACTCTACTCTATATGAAGGAAGATTTTCTCAGACTCTCTTGTTTCCTGGATCTTTCCCAGTGAATGTTCTTGACATTTTGTATGTGCATATAGAAAAACACCAAGTGACCAAAGGAGCACTCAGGGATGACATGATATGAACTGAATTAAGTGACACAACCACATCAGCTGTGGTGGGTGTGAAAACCTGTTGGAATTCTCCTGTTGTAGAGCTTTAGTGTCTAGGGAAAATAGACTTGTTGGGTATATTGGGAATTTCTGAAGATTTCATTCACTTGCTGGGTAGTTCTGCAACTTAATCTCTAAAGTTTAGTATGTCGATAAAATCTCTTTTTGGATGCTGTAAATAGTATGAAGCACACAATGGAATGACATGCATGCCAGGAACTGAAGTCAGGTCCTCTGTAAAAGTAGCAAGAACTCTTAGTAAGCCTTCTGAGGGCCTGGTCTTAAACTTATTACAAAGGTGATGCAATTGCTCACTTTTGAAAAAGGATAAAGGATACTGAAAGCAATGTACTGTTGCTATTTCAGTAAAGTTGTTTGTTTCCTAGGAATTGAAATTTTTGTTCCATTAAAGGGATCACTTTATATCATGTCATGACCAGGACTGCTGCAAACACTTTAGCAACCTATATGACCACGTGAAATAAAATCTCAGAATGTAGAGATACTAGAAAACAAATGCCATCCATACTCAGATAGTGTGGTGTGCTTCATGAAGCCCTGACAGTAGATGTGGGGGTTTGCATGGGATTAAGAGTGGAAAAACACACTGTGACATAAAAATATACTATTTAAGCAGTAGATAATGACAATGATTGCAACCAATTTGCCATTTGTTTAATTAGAAAAGAAAAATAAGAAAATTTTATCTGAGATTTCTATGTGCCATTCTGGGAGCTCTGGGGTGCTCACCTCCATCCCACACTCAAGTTATCATTTCTGTTCAAATCAACACATGTACCATGGAATTATTTTAATTTTTATCTTTTGTGATAAACTGTTCTGTTTTGTATTAAGTCCAAACAATGTCACAAATATGCTTTTGTTAAAAATTCAATGTTGCTGTTTTTCTTCTTCAGTAATAATATTGAGATTTTATTTTCTTCACTTGTTCTAATTTATCAGTGACCAGAATTAGGGTTAAAAAAAAAAGATGAACATTGGCAATAATATAGTAATCATGATTAAGTTTTGAATATTTGTATTTGTGTGACCCTCATATTTTAAAAGCTAGGTTATTCTCGTTTTCAGCACTTATGAAATACATTTCCTGAAGGGCAAGTGTATTTAAACTTGAATGTCAGATGAATACTGCTTCTGTTTCTTCAGCAGCTCAGTGTGTGGTGTGGCAACATCTCCAGGTCACACAAACAGCTTTAGATAGATCTGCTATAATAACAGATAAATTGCCACAACCCAGGCTCTCATCTCTTGAGATCACCTGCAAACCCCAGCCATTGAGACTGGAGCATTAGAGATTCAGCCTTGGTCTCCATTTACCCATGGATAACTCAGCTGCTCCAAAGGCCTCTACCATGAGTTCATTTTCCATAATCTCATCGACCTGAATTGTGCCTCCTCATGAACCAGCCTCAGAATGGCAATGACTCAGATTCTACTTAATTCTTCTTTGCTACTTATGTCTACGTTAATCCAGATTGGTCTTCCTCTGCTTAAAACACGATAGTTCATGGTCATTTAATTCCAGAAGTTCTTTAAATATTTAGCACTTCACACATGAGTGAGCACACAAATACACACCCCCCCACACACACACACTCACACACACACAAATGCATACAATCTCCATATTGTGAACTTTACATAAGCTGTATATTGTCTTGTGCAAATTTCAACAGCTTAATTTTGAGGGTAAAGACTGTGTTTGTTAACTTTGTATTAATGTATGCATGTACAGCTAAGTTTACTTTTTCTTGCCTTGTAAGAAATATCATTGGCTTTTTCTTCTTCTTCTTTTCTTCTATTGATTTTGTTTTTGGTCATCTACTCTTGTAGTTCTCAGTTCTACATGTTTGTGCTAGTGTGTGTGTGTGTGTGTGTGTGTGTGTGTGTGTGTGTGTGTGTTAGCAAATTCATATGTTTCCATATAATTTTTTTAATACATTTCACCTTTGGGTTATTCTTTTGGCTACCACCCATCCCATGCCTGCTTAAACATTTTCATACTAAGTATTTGACCCTCTATTTTCTTAGTGTAATTTACCTTTTATTGAAATGTTTTCATAGTATAAACTCTTATAATATTCTTTTCTATCTCCCAATGGTTCCCAGATCCTTCCAATCTCCCTAACTACCCAACTTCATGTTCTCTCTCTCTCTCTCTCTCTCTCTCTCTCTCTCTCTCTCTCTCAGAGAAAAAACAACAAAATTCAAAGCAAACTAACAAAAAAGTTAATAAGACAAAAATACAAAATGAAAACAAAAAGTACACCAAAAAAATTGGTTTTCATTTTATGTTGTCGATTACTGTTTGACTTGAAACCTGTTCTAGAATATATTTAGAGATATTTACAGGAGAAAACCCTTAATTTTCCTTTCCTAGAAGGTATTAGTTGCAAATAGCCTTTTAGTTTGGGCGTGACTTTGTGTTTCTCCATTCCCTCTTTTCAGTGTTGGGACCTTACATGTTTGAACCTGTGCAGGACTTGTGTGTGCTGCTAGGGTGTCAGTGAGTTCATGTGTGCATTAGTACATTGTGAAAAAGAAACATTGTTTCTCTGGTTCATCTACAACTTCTGAGTCTTAAAATATACTTACATCCCCTTGAAATACTTCCCTGAGCTCTGAAAGTAAGATTATGATGAAGTTATTTTATTAAGGGCTGAGTGTGTCAAGGTCTCTTTTCCTTTGCAATTGTTCATTGTGATTCTCTGTGATACTACAATCTAATGTAGTGAGAAGCTTTTCTGGTGAGGGCAAGGCATTGAACAATAGGGCATATCAGTAGATCTTTAGTGGTTGTATTGTTGCTAAGTTCCTTTAGCAGAATAGTAGTAAATTTTCCCCAAGGCCCTTGGCCTATCCAGTCTTGGGTTCCTGTCTGGTATGGATTTCATCTCATGGAGCGGGCCTTAAATTCAACTTTAGAAAGTGGTTGTTTTCTCTCATAACATATGTGTCATTACTCTACCAGTATTGCTTGCAGGTAGATCACTGTGTATCTAGAAGGGTCTGTAGCTACAAAGAGTATGTGCTAAACCATCTCAACCTCCTTCAATATCTTTTTACACTATGGCCTCCTCCAGATTCTTGGGTTCTGCAGACATTCGCTTTAATTTAATATCATATCTCAATTTCTGAAGCTAGAATTCACACAGGACAGAGAATATGAGGTGTTTGTCTTTCCTGGGTTATCTGGTGGCTAGTATTTTACAGTTTCATTTATATTCCTGCTAATTTCATTTTTCTTTACAGCTTTATAAAATTCTTCAATGTATATATTAACTACATTTTCTTTGTTCATCCTTAGTTAATGAACATCTAGGCTGACTCTGCTTCATGATTCTTGTGGATACAATAGCTCTGGGCATGAATAGTAGACATATGCAAGTGTCTCTGTGTTAATAAACAGAGTTCATTGGGTATGGACAAAGCCATAGCATCACTAAATTGTGTGTGTGTGTGTGTGTGTGTGTGAGAGAGAGAGAGAGAGAGAGAGAGAGAGAGAGAGAGAGAGAGAGAGAGAGAGACAGAGAGAGAGACAGAGAGAGACAGAGACAGAGAGAGACAGAGACAGAGAGACAGAGATAGAGACAGAGACAGATAGAGAGACAGAGATGAAGAGACACAGAGACAGAGAGAGACAGAGAGATCATGTATGTGTGTTTCTGTGTGTCTGTAAGTCTCTATATATGTCTGTGTGTCTGTTTGCCTGTGTCTGTGTTTGTGTGTGCATGTAGGCATACATGCCCTCACATGTGTCACATATGCAAATTGGATGAAATAGAATGAATAGAATGCCAAGAATAATTTTATCATGAAAACCAATATATTCCAAGTGTCATAAAAATTCTAGATGAGATGCTTGAATGTTTAAATGATTATTTTTGTGGATTTTGGGGAAAATATGAAAGGGAGATTATCCACAGATTTAAAAAGCTGATGCCTGACAATTAATTTCCCCATTTGTCTAAACTAGCCACAGAGTGGTACTTGATCTTTGTGAGGGTTTTTTTTTTTTTTTAAATGGAGTTGTATTGCAATATTTCCTTGTTTTACTGGGAAATCCTTTTTCTGTACAGCAAAATACTCCAAGGAGGAGATGGAGATTGTCTTTCAGAAACCTAAGGCTAGACCATTAAACCCACATGATGTGCTCCCTGTCATGAGAGGATTCTGGATGTTTATTAAATAAGATATAAACATGAACACTGTTGGGTGTGTTTAATACAATGAACAGGACCACTGGTCAGAGAACAAAGACATTGGCTTTTCATGAACAGAATCAGGTCAGAGAAGAATGAGGCTCATTATTTAGTGGAATGAAAAGTAATGCATAGCAAAATCTCCACAAATCAATCAGATAGACTATAACTAAACAATGTTCAATAATAAGTTACATGTGCCTGTGTATCTATACACATCTGTACACATGTAAAGTTAATCTTTTCCAATATTTTATGTAGGCAGAACACTATTTAAAATACGATTCACAAGCACAAAAATGCCAATAAAAACACATTAATAGATATGTACTATAAAATTTGTGATGGAGATAGGTTTCTGAGTTATATGCAGGAGCAGAGTTTGTATTATGACTTAGTCACCTCATTCCTACTTTATGTTACATGACGTTAATGATTAGCTCACTGCACTTGTTGTCTTGCAAAGCAATAGTTGATACTGGTATCAAATTTTGAACAATCAAGAATAATGCTGAAAATAAAATCATAGCTTGTCAGAATATCTAAGCATGGTTTTGTTTCTGACACTGAAGTGAAATCAGATTTTCATGTTATTAGAGCAGATGACAGTTCAATCCAGGGAAAGCAATGGCTCTTGAGAATATTTAGATATATGTATTACCTATTTTATATGAAATAGATGGGCTTTACATACTCTAGTATCATCCCCACACAATATAATACTTTAAGAGTTAACCCTTGTCATTATTGCTGAAATTATCAAGGGTGATTTTTATGGTGACATTATAAACATTGTTTAATGATACTATGACAGCTATGCCATGTTGTTTTATATATCACAAAGATAGTCATTTGACACAGCATGAAACAAAGTATTATTGCAGGGTCTATGGCAATACACTATTATTTGTTTAAACTTCTTCCTACAAGTGATGTTTTAGAAGAAAGACCTATGACCTTCAGAATCTAATGTTCTGATTGTAACACTTATACAACAGGTTGGGTGGTTTTAGCTGTTTTGATGATATTTGTTACAAAAATATCAATAATATTTATCTTTCAGATTTATTGTGTTTATGGAAGTCAGTGTGAGGTAGGTTTTGCTAGCTAAACAGGTTCATTGGTGAATATTGAGGTCAATCGTCTCTTATTCCTGCCACAACATATTATGGAAGGACTAAACTACTAAAAATCAAGGAAACAATGATATTCTTAGAGATGTGAATTTTTCTGCTAAATCAAAAACAAAAAAATAAACCCTTATTGTGATTCTTTTAACATTTGGAGAATATGCCAAAAACTATCCAAAAGGACCCTGTATCTGTCAGTAGGACATATGAGAAAACAAAGTAAATTTAAAATTAAAATAATAGCTACATGGAAGAGAAACTCCATATAAACGGTTGTTTTCCTTGAAAGGAATCTCAATATACACATTCAAAAGAATGTCAGTAACATTAGGGATCAAATAGTCAGTTCTCTGTCCCCCCATGCCCACACATCCAAACCAAAGTGGTAGTGTTTACAAAGGCCCTTGGCATGCCCAGGAGCTTGACTGTGTTTACTGCTTCAGGAAACACAAGCTAATAAATCACCAACTGAACACAAGTGTTGTGACTTAACTGAAAGAATCCCTCTCTCTGCTCCAACATGGGCAATGAATGGGTGACCTGGTGTATAGAGTGTCTTAGTCACTGTTCTCTTGCTGTGAAAAGATGTCACTACCAGGACAACTGGTATGAGAGAAAACATTCCATTTGAGGCTTGCTTACACTTTCAGAAGCTGAATTCATTAGTATCACAGCAGAAGACATGGTGCCAGGCAAGGCAGTCATGGTGCTGGAGAAGTAGTTGAAAGCTAAATCCTAATTGATAGGCACAAAGAGGAAGATTGAACTTGGCATGGGATTTGAAACCTCAAGCCTAACCAGGCCAGAGCTCCTAATCATTCTCAACTAGTGCCACTCCATGATAACTACTCATTCAAATATATGAACCTGTGGTAGCCACTTTTATTCAAACCACTACATTCCATTCCCTTGTCCCTATAGGCTTGTAACCATATCATAAAGCAAAAATGCATTCAATCCAGGTTCTTTTTGTCCATTAATTAATTTCTTTGTTCCCTTTACATCCCAATCTCAGCCACCCCCTTCCTCAAATCTCCCACATCGCCCCTCCTCTTATTCACCTGCCTCTTCACCTCTGAGTAAGGGTATGTCTCCCACTAGGTAGACCTCAAGTCACTGCAAGGGCTAGGCACATCTCCCACTGAGGCTATACAAGGCAGCCCAGTTAGGGGAACAGAATCTGCAGGCAGGTACCTGAGTAAGGATAAACCCTCAACATCTAAAGTCTTTAGAATCTTTCACAGTTTCAATACTGATTAGAAAAACAAATTTGATGTCCCAGGGTGAATTGGTACCAAAGGGAGGCTTCCCCTTCTCAGGAGAGGGAGTAATGGGGGAAGGGAATGGAACTAAGAGGGGACCTGTGACCTGTTATAAAGTGAATGAGTGAATGAATGAATGAATGAATGAATGAAAAAGACTTTTTAAAAAGACAAATTTCAAGGACTTTTTATGAGACTCACAGCAGATTCTAAACACTAACACCCTGCAAAATCAAAATCAGAAGACAGAGTATATACTTCTAACATCCAATGGCACAGAATATACATTAACATTTCAAAAACAAGAAAGGGAACATCATGAGAAAATAATGGACCAAAGAGAACCAAAGCCCAGCAGGACAAACTCTCAATTTGTCATCTCCATATCGAGCGTCAAAGGAGTCTGCAGCAGAACTTAGAAGCTTGGGCCACATGGTTCAGAATTCAGTCAAAGATACAAGAAGAGGTTGTAGGATCTCTCTCCTGCTGCTCCCTCCCAGTTCAGTTACATCTGTGGTTCAGCTTCACCTGTGTCAGGTTTGTTCTTGTTTTGTTTTATTTTTTGTTTTTGTTTTCTTTTTTTATACTTTCTTTCATTGCTTAATCTTTCCCTGGATTCCTTTGTGCAAATTGGAAGCTTAACTTGGTGGGGTCTTTGCCTGAGGCCATTACTCCCTTTATTCCACTTAGTGTATGGCTTTTCTTTAAACCCTTCATCTCCTCGAGCCTTGTACTCACCTCCCTTACACTTCCCAGTGCCACTTTTCTCTTTAAACCGTATACTTTCCATCTGTCTCACTTTGTTGTTTCCTTACCAGATCTCCATAACAGTTACCACTAATAACCACAGGAAACAGCCAATATTAGGATATCTTGAAATATCCTCTATCAATGTCATTAATCCAAATTTCTTCATTTCAGCCTCAGAAAGATTTTTAGGACAAAGGCAAAAAGCAGCCACAATGTTCACCAAAACATCACAAAAATTATCTGTAGGCCACTTAATTATATTCATCCCTCTGCAATGAGTTAAGCTCTGTTTTTCCAATCTGAAATGTCTAAAGCTGCCCCAGTGCACTCTCCACTCTCCTCTAGGCTCTACCAGGATATCTCATTAAGTTCCAACCAATATTCTATTCCAAAGTTTCAAAGCCTTCCATATTTCTCCAAAAAAAAAAAAAAAAAAAAAAATAGCATGGTCGGGCCTCTCATATAAATATCCTTCACCTGGTAGCAACTTCTCTCTTAGTTAGTATTCTCTTGCTGTGAGGAGATGTCATGCTCAAGGCAACTCATTCAACAGAAAAATTTTATTAGGGCTTGATTACAGTTTTATAGGCTTCTTACATTACCACCATGATGAAGAACACGGAGGCAGACACAGCAAGCATGGTGCTGGAGAAGTAGTTAAGAGCTACCACCTGATCCACAAACAGAGATGTCGACACTGGGCCTACCATGTGCTTTTGAAACCTAAAAGCTCTTCCAAATGATACAGGACTTCCAGTAAGGCCAAGCCTCCTAATCCTTCTCACATTGTGTTACTCCCTAATGACTAAGGATTCAACTATGTGAGCCATTGGACTCCATTCTCATTCAGACCACCATACAGTGTTCATAGAGAACATCTCATATATTTAAATATCAAAGTACTAGAAGCAGCAGAGCAAACCCAAACAGTAATAAAGACAGTAAGTCCCCAGAAAAACAGAGAATGAGCATCATCTCTATGTCTTAAGAATGAACATAATCAAATATTTTTGAAAGTTGTAACCATGAGTGGGTCAGTGAGAGTTGTTTCTTTATCATCATGGAGAGGAAAACTCAGCTCCAAATACTTTACAAATGCTATTTCTGTGTACATAAAGGAAGGGAAGGAGAAATAACAGATGTTCTGATTAGATTTGCATTAAAATGCTGACAGTATTTCTATCAGAACTTCAAATAAAAGGCTTAATTTGATAGCAGTGACATTTGGTTCTCTTCTATGGAACACAACCCAGAAACAGACTTAAGTTAAACTACAGAGTCCATTCCAAACACATGCACAAACAATTTTCCTGTCATTAACAGAAATTCTGTGAGACATTTTTTTTTGTCTATGGGTATACATGAAAAATAAGTATCTTACAAGAGTCTACAAAATTAATGATGATGAAAATAAAATAAACACCAAAGAAAATAGCACCACAAGAAGCATCACAGCTTAGAAAAAATCTTACACAATTATTAGTTTCAAAGAAAAGCTGTCATCTGAAGCATTATAGGTAAGGCAGGTCTGATATGCTCAGTGCCAGGCTGCATGTATCATTTCCTCTACAGTGGAATATGGATGAGCAAAGCCATCTTCTCTCCACTAGAAATGGTATAGACACTTTAATGGTTAAAGAAGGAAATGTTTGCATATGTTGTGAGAAGAATACTGAAGGAATCTGCTAAAACTGAACAGAAGAATAGCTTATTTGCAATTCCAAAGAAGATCTCGAGTTACAGTTAGAATTTCTGGAAGAAGCTATAATTTAATGAGGCTTTAAAGATGCAAAGCATTTGAGAGAAATAGAATTGGGTTTGAAATGCAGTAAGTGTAGTTTTCTAAATATTACATGTAATTATGTGCAAAGATTTACAAAAATTTCAGCAGAATAGCACACTGAATGATAATGCCATCATGAGATTCATACAACTAGTGTAAAAGAATGTGAAACTGTTAAAACAAAAGTATCCATTTTATAAACACTGGAAAGTTTTATAACTTCCAAACACAACTACAAGCAATGACCTGATAAGTGCTTTTTTTCATGGGTAATTGCAACTACATGGATGAGAAGGGAGTTTGTGGACACTCTCACCCTGTAAGAGATGCAGTAGAAACCTACAACTTCAGTCACTGAAGGCCACAGCTTTCAATGGTTCAGAAAGAAGATGAAAATTCATAAAGTTAGAAAGACAATTTAAGAGCAAAAGAGTCACAAATGTGTTGAGTGAAGCAACATGTCTCTTTCTTTTGCTAAATGGATATTCCTGTAAACGACCTTACCCAAAATAAATAGATGGTGGATATGCAAAATTCTTCACAACTGGGATTGCTTTCCTTAACCCAGAGTTCCATTCTGGCAGAAGAAGGAAAATTGTACTGAAGTAGGTTGTTCCAGCCTCTGTGCAAAGCATTGACTAATGGATGCTAGAGGAGAAGCTTTCCACTGAGTCACCCAGGTCCACATTGCCTAGCAGAAAAGGACTTCATAATTTGAGTTCAGATGACTTGATTTTCATCTAAAAGAGAAATTAAGCAGACTTGAAGAACTATACGGAATCCAGTGTTGCTGCTCCCTCTTATCCGGACTATCCTTACTTCATTCTAAAATAACTAGATGTTGAAAATGAAATATAAATATTTCATTTTCATATATATATATATATATATATATATATATATATATATATATGTTGGAAAACTGACAGTTCTCTATAGGACTCAAAACATTAAAGATTATTGTACATGGATTGATGTTAAAAACTTACTGAATTGGTTTTTTTTAAAAAAAAATTGATGTTTTAATATTATTATAAGAGAAAGATTAGACATGTGGAAAGGATGCCAAACTTCATGCATCAATAATATTATAATGATAAGGAACATTATTAAATAGAGTATGTAACAGAGCAATTATACTGGACCACTAACAACCAGCTTCAGGTATGAGGCTAGACACAGAAGTACCAATGAAACATGTTCTGCCTCACATGTGCCTCATATAACTCTGAATTTGAGTCTTCAGATATGTGTGTGTGTGTTTAAAGTAGAGTACAGAAGAAGGTAGGAAACCATCAAGGGGCCATGCAGGTGGATTCAAGATAATTGAAATAGACTACGAACGGTATGAATGAGGAAAGCAGAATAATGGAACATGAAGAGTTAAGAAGGGTGGGGAATGAAGGCCAGATAGAGAGAGAACATGAAGAATGATAACTAAAGACCTTTGAAGATATGTATGGAACTCACTGCAATAGAAGCTTCCTAAAATATATGCATATTCATATATAAAGAAGTACAACTACAGTTACATGATAATGGGGAACAATGTCTCTCCTAGACACCCTAGGATTTAAGATAAAAGGCGATATGGGTTGTTGCCCAATGGCATTTCATAGATGCTCTAAAATAATACAGGCTGTTGCTTTTGTTTACCATCTAGAACCTAATATATGTGTCCCAAGCGCTCAGGCATAAGACCAGAAGAAATCAAGCTTGTAGTTTCTTTAATACTGGAAAAAAAAATATCCATGCCAGAATGTTCTATGCACACCAGCAGGGAAGCAAAGTCAATAACAGTCTTACCCAGTTGTGAACCTGTTAGCATTAATAACCTCTGGACTGGTAAAATCTGTCCACTGATGCAATAGTAATATAACATTATGGAACTAACCAGCTACACTCTGACTGAATTTAAATCTCTCTCAGCAAGATAAAAACCCTAATGTTAACTTGGCCAAGAACATCCCTAGCTGGCTTGGTCGTAGGACTGAGCAGGGAACTTAGTGATTATTCTGCTAAGTGTTCACAGTAATGATCTGTACCCTGAGTTCTTGATTTTACACCTATAGATGAGTGCATCTCTAGCTTTCATCAGATAAGCTTCTTTCTGTAATTCTTGGTGGTCAGTACACAGATCTACAACTGGCCATAATAAGGAGAATCTGGAAAGATTCTGGAAAGCTCAGCTCCACGTGGAACATCTATATCTGACATCCAACTCAAGGCTCAGTTACCATTGAAAGGGGAAGGGACAGAAATATTAATAGAACCTGAAAGAGTAGGTATCTGCCATGAAATAGTATTTGCCTAACATTATGGTACTATTGAATTATGAACCCACATGGCTATGACTGAAATGTATGAAACCTGCACAAGATCAGGCTACCAAATCCCCAATATGAATGTTTGAGGAGAGAGATGTCTCAAAACCTACCCATGTATTATACATTATGTAAGCTATAAACATCATCCTTTTCTATGTACAGTTTTAAGTTTAATGAGAGATTTAAATTTAGTGTAAAGGAATTGAAAAAAAATACTAAGCAAGGATAATAAAGAAACCTCTGGTTTTTCTAATGGATTCATCCATGAGTGGATCTCAGAGATCTCAAACCAGAGATGTTTAGTTGGTTTAACCATGATTGTGTATAATATTACAGAAAGGCTACAGGGAAGCCTTGATGAATTTTAGCAACAAGGGGATTTTCATGATGCTAGAGATGAAATTGGTTTATAACCAGAGCTACTGCAGCATGAGACAGAGACTTCAGGGTATGTAATGTGTATGTTCTGGGGCCTCCACATGTCCTGCTCCTCCAGATAGCAGACCTAACTGCTAACAGGTTACCTCACCCTCATTAGTGACAAGTCAAGGCAACAACAGCATCTCCTTGGAATGAATGGGGTTTATGGCTTTTGTGAGGTGTAATGTTTTCTTTTTTTTTCTTTTTTCTTTTTAGGGTTTATTTATTTATTATGTATACAATGTTCTGCCTGCATGGATGCCTGCAGGCCAGAAGAGGGCTCCAGATCTCATTTTAGATGGTTGTAAGCCACAATGTTGTTGCTGGGAATTGAACTCAAGACCTCTGAAGGAGAAACCAGTGTTCTTAACCTCTGATCTATCTCTCCAACCCCAAGGTGCAATATTTTCTTGTCTGTTACTTATTAGAATTAATGATGTACAGCTGATTTAGTGAAGGACAAAGCAGAGTCAGGTTAAAGCAGTGTACCCAGATGCTAAATCCTCTCATGCTGCCAGAGAACAAATATATTTACTTGTGCAGAAAAAAATAATAATAAAGGAACACTTCAGGCCAAGAAGGGGTACTCCATTAATTCAGACTATCTCTGAATTTTCTTAATATTTTATGAGCACCACAATTTGTTTTAACACAGAGGGAAAAAACGTCAAGCTGAAGGCATTTTTGGAAGAAGCATATTTTTGCAAACGTCATTGTGGTTAGCTTAGGGCTAGCTTATGGACACATGAAAATACTATTTTAAGATCTTTGTACTTCCTTTCTGACACTTCTGTCTCAGTGGCTCCTCCAGTGATGAAAATGAGTTGTTGTCCCTCTCTTGGCGTTGCTGTAGAGTTCACATCTCTTTCACTCTCCTCCTGTTTGCTTTATGTGCTCTGATGTGCCTCTGATTGGTACATATATGTATTTACTCTGACATAGTCTTGCTGTCTGGACTCTTTCATGATTGTTGTGTTTAATTTTATTCATAGGTGTGATCTGAAGTCAATTTACTTTATAGAAGGCATTTATTTATTTCTTCTCTTTTCTAATTTCCAGTGGTACGGATGTCTTTTTTTCATTCATTTTCTTTCTGATATGGTGTGTCTTCTTTGAATGGAAGACTGCATAACATCGAGTCTTCCATTTCTACCTCTTCCTTCACTTTATGCCACTTGTTTGGAAAATTTATACTGTGTACATTAATGTAATTCTATTTGGTGAGGACTAAGCACTGGCATAGTGTCTCTTATTTTTTGCCTGTCTTCGTTTCCTGCAGGTTGCTCATTCCTGTCATCTCCTGCCTTTTCTTTGTGGCTCAGTAATTATTTCTCTCTGCTGCACATTGATTCTTTGTATTTGATTTTTACTTTTACTGAGTATATTACATGTTTTATCTTATGGTCACCAAAAGGCTTGCTAAAAAATACCTTGTGATTATGACAAGCTGTCATAATCACATAATTCTATTTCAAGGAAAAAATAAAACAGTAAATTTTGCTTCCATTTTCAAATATGTTATCAAATTTTTGTTATCACAATCTGCAATCTCTATCACTTCTTATGTAATAGATGCTTCTGAGTACTAATAACGCCCTCAAATATTATTAAACAAAGTCAAGTAATGACACAAGACATGGAAGCCACATAATCCCCATACCACATTTAGACACTGTGAACATTAAACTAAAAGAAATTCTAGACATAAGTGAAACAAAAAATGAAAATATTGTGTTGCCTGACTTCTAATTCAAATAATAAACCATTGTCAGGAAAACAGACACTGAACAACAAGACAGAATACAGACTCCAAAATGAACTTTACATATTTACACTAATGTATATTGTCTGTGTGTAGTTTTGTGTGTATATACGTGTGTCTGTGTGTATGTGTGAATAAGCATGTTGGTATGTATATGTTTTTGTGTGTGCATATGTTTGTATAAGTGTATTTCTATGTTAACATGTGTGTATAAATGTATATGTATATATGGATGGATGTGGTGTGTGTGAGTTTGTGTATGTAGGTGTGTTGTGTATGTATGCATAAATGTGTTTTTATGTGCATGTATGTGTATGTGCATGTGTGTATGGGTATGTACACATATGTGTGTGTGTGATTTTTTGTATATGTGTATACAGTATTTAAGACTAAACCTATGGAGTAGAAAGTTCTAGTTTCTTTGAAGACTCAGATGTGTTATATGATGTGTTTCTGAAAACTGTTCTATGAGTGGATGTTTTTGTTGTGGCAGACACGTGGGAGAGGATGTTTTGCTGAGAACAGACACATGTTGTTTTACTGGAAGCTGCCTGGAATAATGACACATGATATTTTGCTAGAGTGGATGCTTGAGAGAACAAGTGATGTTTGAAAAGGGTATAAGTATAACCCACCAGACAGTGGATAATGCTGTGTGGCATTGGTTCACCTTGTCACTCTTTATTGGTCTTCATTGCGCTTTGCTGATGCTGGTTTTTACTGAGGGTGCTGTGGCATTAGTTCACCTTGCCTTCTTAGCTAATCATCTTTCGTCAAGAGTTCATAGACAGAAATGCACCATAGAACTTCTGGTGGTGTTCTGGTGGCTTCTTCCTGCTTCCAAGGACTCAGGCAGATTGTCAGAGCCTCATGGTTTCTTCTGGATCGAACTGCCATTGCTGATTCATGAACAATGTTTGCTAGTGGGTTGAGCTACCAGTGCAGATTCATGTAATCTGAACTGTTCATATCCTACAACAAAGATTAGAATCTCCCCAAAGAATTACTTCTAAACAGGTCCACATCCTCTTTTATTTCTATTAACCTTTCCTTACCACTATTTCTGGTGGGTGGTGAGCTAAAATCGAGGTTAAAGCCATTAAGTATCCTATTAAACTAGGTTCTGAAAAATATAAACCTTAAACCTGGGACTGTTACATGCTTGACAGACTCTGTGCCACTAGCTTCAACCTCATCTCTAAGAAAGAGAATTTTGTCAAGGGAGTCAAGAATACACACTGAAGAACAAATATTCTCTCAATAAACAATGCTCAGAAATTCTGGTATCAGTTGTAGAAGAATGCAACTAGACTCTCATCTTTTATCAGCTACAAAAAGTCAAGTAAAAATGATTAAGGAAATCTACAAATGTGAAACTCTTAAATGAAAAATGAAGAAATCTCTCAAGACATTAACTCAGGTGAGAACATTTTTTTTGCTGAACTTCATAAGCACAGAAATTAAAATTAAGATGTAAAATTATAAAAAAAAGAAAAAAAAAGAAAAAAAGAAAGAAAAAAGATGTAAAATTATAGTACTTAATACTCTTCCATTGCAAAGGAAGCAACTGAATAAAACCTAAAGTATAACTCAGAAGGAGAAAGAAAAGATACAAACTACACCTCTCAAGGAGTTAATATTAGTTTATGAGGAACAATAAAGACAATATGATTTTAAAAAAATCTAAATCATCCAGTAGTTCAGTGAACTGAGGAATTGAGGAGACTCCAGAAGACCTACAGATGGCTTACAAATTGAGTGATACATCACAGAAGTACTTACAGATGGCTAGCACAACTGAAAAAAAAAAGACTCGGACTTACAGATGGTCAACACAGGCAAAAAATCTTCCCATCAACAGTAACCATTGAGAAAGGGCAGACCCAAACCATGATGGACATGGCCACTTCCTAGATAAAATGACAAAAATTCCAAAATCAATCATGTACACACACACACACACACACACACACACACACACACACACAAAGACTATAGAAAAAGAAAATTTTTATATATAGTCAATCAAGGAAATACATATTAGTATGCTTATTATGGAAAATAGTATGAAAATCTTCAAAATCTAAAAATAGAATTGTCAATCTCACTCCTCATATGTACTAAAGGAGATGAAACCTCCATGAATTGTGTGTGTGTGTGTGTGTGTGTGTGTGTATTGTTGGCAAATACACTTAAACAAAGTGTTACAACTTAAAAGCAGGAAAGTCAATGTAAGTTTGATGCTATCCTGGGATATATGACAGGGCTATAACTTAGAAGTTTAAAAACAATTTTTAATAGACAGTATAAATTGTAGTAGCTATAAAATGCTTCTGTTTATATCTGAAAGCTTCACAGTCAGTATTGTGGAGCAAATGGGATACAGAGGTTCTTCAGAGGCTGACAGAAAATGACAGGAAGTGGGGAGCATAGATGCTCTCAGACACATGTGCTGTGTCCACTTTACCCATCTGCAAGGAGTCATACATGATCTTATCCTTTGTGCATTTCAAAAAACATAAGGTGACTAATGGTGTCCACGTGAGAACATGGTGCTATATTTGTCAGCTCTCCACACCCATCCCATAATACAGCAGGTTTGGGTTTTATAGTTTTCTAAAATATTCAATTAGTGAATTTAGGTCACTTAGACTAAGGTGCTATTTCAGCAGAATATAGGCTAATGCCTTTAAGTAAAACATTGCACGAATACGTACATAATAAGATCCATCTGTCTGAGTTTTAGTTTGAAAGTAAATCTTGAGTCGTGAGCATTTCCCCAGATGCCCAGCTTGAGCATCACGTTTTCTGAGAATAAACACACAGGCAAAGAAGTCCAAGTCAAATCAAGAAGTAGGATTGGCTATAGGATGCTAAGTCAGTGAGCTGATAGCAAAAGCTTTGTGCAGGCAGGGGGGATGGTGGAATGGAACAGAACTAAGACTAGAATTGAGAACAGAAGAATGTAGCAAATCACTGCAAAGAGAGAGAAGGAAAAAAGCAGTAGTCCAAACACGAACATGGATGGATGGATACAAATAAGGAGAAAAAGGAAGTGGCTGGCCTTTGGTGTTTAAACTGAATGCTGGACCATAATGTCTCCAAAGAGATCAACTAGGTAAACCATATTGCTCACAAAATGATAATTCTATGAAACTCTGCAAACCAATGAGAAAATGGGAATCCATTCTCTGCTGATTCTTTTCTTCCATTTATAGCCATGAGCGTAACAACTGTGCAGTCATGTTCTATTATGGCTCATTCCTTCATTCAAAAGTCACCATGCATTCAAAAGGTGTCAGGCTCAGTGCTTCCACTCTGGTTGCCCTCTTTAAGCTAACCATCCTTTGAAAGAGACAGCCGTGAGGCAACAATTTAATGAGCACAACGGATATGGAACAAAAATCAACTCCTGGTTTGCAGGAGACTGGAAACATTCGATGAATAAATATTTAAAATTAACATGGGATGAGATTAAAAAGAGCATCTGCTAGGAAATCAGGAATCCAGGAAAAGATTGGCAGGGCAGAGACCCAGCCAAGGGAGCTGCATCCGCTTGCTGACTGCAGACAGATACAGCCAGAGGGCTTGGACCAGTTTTCTTATCATAATCACACACACACACACACACACACACACACACACACACACACCACAAAGAACAATAGCAATACACACAAATACTAGGATTATAAGCCTGGATATGAAAATGCCAATAAAATGCAATACATCTGGCACATTCGAAGAGAGACTAGACTTGGAGCTAATCCTTGTGGTCACTGGAGCTTGCAAGGTAGCTCTAGAATATTTCAGCTGCTCATTACCCCATCCTATCAGATTTAAGAGAATTACAGGCTGAACACTTAGCTTGTCTGTGCTATCGCAAAAATTAATTCCAAAGATTAAACCGGAAGACTGTTGCCATGTAGAGTAGGCATATACCGATGAGAATAGAATCTGCAGTATTGCCTCGGTATGATATTTAATGTCTAGTTGGATCACTAATTAAAGGAAATAATCTGAGATACATTTGTTTCTGCCCGAGACCACTACCATGAGTAAATTGGCTGAGGACAAATGATCGTGAACAGTCTAAACACGTTATAGAATGAAAAGGTTTCAGCAAGATAATACACAACACATTTTTATGTTAGATATGAAGTACAATTAGTTTACACAGGAGCTAGTTACACAGTCTTAAGCCTTCTTTCTCTAAAGTAAGTTGTATCTATTTTTTTTAAATAACATGGCATGTGTGCTTGCCCAGTACACAATGCAGAGAGATCATAAGGTCTGTACATATAAATAACCAACTGAACAAGGAAACTAAGCACTCTTTTAATTGAAACAATATTAATTTCTGTTGAGTCTGCCCCTCCCCCTGAGCATTGCTAGGAGGAGAGTCATACAATGGCCTGCCCCTCTATGAAAATTTGTTGGATGTCAATGTTCTTTAGTGACGGGGTCAATGTTTACCAAAATTTACCAAAGTTACCCATAGTAAATAACCGCTTGCCCATGTCCATGTCATCAACACTCTCTGAACTCAACAGATCGAACAAACATAAACACCAGTGTTTCTGTGTTCTAGAAATCAGGCTTTCCTCCATCTCATGCCTGATATATCAGGGAAAGTCACATATATCATGTAATTGTATTGACTTCATGAACAAAGATGCTAAAATCACCCCCCGATGGGAATTTGTTTTATTAAAATTAAGATTCATCCTTTGTTTCTGCTGGTATCTCACAGTATACACACATAGAACTCCCCCCACCACATACAAGAGACAGACAGATACATATATACTATCCCCCGACATAGAAGACAGGCAGACTCACCCCCACACAAACACACATATATACACAGAGAGACATGTAAACAGACCCACAGGCACACACACATATAGACTCATTTGTAGACTCACAGACAGGCACACACACATACATACATAGTCACACACAGAGACATATAAAAACACACAGAGACACACAGAAACAGACAGGCAGACCCACACACAGACTCACAGACAGAAACACAGAGAGAGAGACCCACACACAGGCCTAAAAACAGACTGGCAGACAGACAGACAAACAGACAGACAGACACACACACACACACACACACACACACACACACACAGACCTTTGACCTTTACTCCTGTTCTAATTTACCCACAGTAGTTACTTTGACAGTAGGAATTATAGTTACGAACAATAGAATCCTTCTATACCATTACCTACAGGCTACACATGTGTCTGGCAGGACCTTGTGTTGGGGGCCGACTTTTAGCAGAAAGCAGCTATCAGCTTTGCAGCCATCTTGAGCCATATACCCTGACATGAGACTTGGATTACAATAGCCTACAACAGCTGAGCACACTCCGATAATCTTGGTTTAGGTACCTTGGGTGCGTGAGATTAAAGGTGTGTGAGATTAAAGGTGTGTGATTTAAGAGTGTAATTTAGAGATAAGATTTACAGTTAAGACCTAAGGGCATGAATTAAAGGTGTGACCAAAAGGCATGGCTTAGAAGTGAGACATATAAAAGTCAGAGACAGAACAGAACAGAGAACCAGACACAGCAGAGAGAAGACAGGTAGCAGGTACTTGGAAGAGAACTTGGAAGAAGTAACTTGGAACTTGGAGGGACTAGGAGCTAGGGACTAGGCACTAGGAACTCAAGACTTAGGACTTAGACTGAAGAATAAACGGAATTGAATTACACTCTGTCTGGTCTGCGTTCTTCGAGTCCGTCCTCACTTTCGTTCTTGCTGAACCCCGACCCGCAGACTGGAGCAGCAGCTTGGGTCGGGATACAGTGGCCGCCCAAACGTGGGTCGGCCCGGGCCTCAACATTTTGCTTTGGCCGCGACATTTTTTGGCGCCTGAACAGGGACTAGTGCAGCTCCCAACAACCTTGTTCACTGGCTGCCACTACTCAGTTGAGAAATGTATTCTAAACCAAAAAGTCATGGCTGTTCATAAAGTACCAAAGTTGGAAAGATGGAGTGCAGCTAAATCACAATAGTGACTGTATTCTAGAGATCGTATTCTAGAGATCAAAATCCTCATGTTCTGGGTTCACAATAGGTATCTAAAATGTCCCATCTGTGAATTCTGAGAAACAGCCACTCATGGCCTCTGAAAGCAAGACAGAATGATGAAGGAACTCTGGCCAGCTCCTGCATGACCAGCATGGTTCTGGCAGGCCTTGACCTTCTCCATATCCCCTGCCTTGATAAAAAAAAAAAAAAAAAAAAAAAATTAGATTACATTTCTACAGCCAGCAAATGCCTCCTACCTTGTTTGACCACTTCCTCTTCTTGAGATCAACTATTAAGATCCAGCCATCAAAATATTAAAGTCCAGCCATCAAAAGCCTCCTTTGTCTCACCTAATTAACATTCCCAATTAAAATTAAACACCTCATCCCAGCACAGGGTTTTGCCTGTACCTTTATAAACCTATGTGCCACATCTGTCTCCTTTCTATCCAGAGGCAGCCCTTTGCTCTCCTCTGGGCCAAATGCCTCTCTTCCCTCTTCCTTGTTCCCTTCCCCTTCTCTCTTGTCTCTATCTACTGTCTTTGTCTCTTATTCCCTGCCCCCCTATCCCTCCAGGGCTAATAAACCTCCTTTGTGCTAAAAACTTGTCCACAGGAGTCCTGAGCCAATACTTTTCCTAACAATAATGTTTCTGGAGGCTCTCCAAAATAGACACCCAATGGAAAGAGAAGTGGGATAGATGCTGGGAGCTGGTGCTCAGTCCTCTTAAGGTCTGAAGCGTTTGTACTCACAGCTGCCACATGATAATGCTCAACTCTAAGTCATCTCAGGACACTGCCCTTGACTGGAGCCAGCTGCCATGCTCAGAAGCAGGCTTCCTCCTCAGGGAGCCTACATATAAATAAATCCTGGTTCATATGAGTACAGAACCAGTCCTCCCCAGGAGAGATGCCCAGAGGAGCCCCAGCTGCAGAGCTCCAACACTGGGTAGAAGTGAGTTGTGATTGAGCCCAGAGTCTCCTACCACAGTCCCCATTTCTATAACATGCTGTTCAACAAATTCCTCTTCTCTACGAACTTTCTGAGAGGTTCCATGAAGTCCATTCTGTAATGACTAGAAAGAATAGATCAGCTTGGAAGGTAGTATGCATACACTTAAGTAAATTTTAAAAAATCTAAACTACCTAAATAATAGCAAATTTTGGCTTGTGATGCTGTAATATGTATCAAATAACCGAATGCTTTACTGGCTCATAGCGTATAAGTTATGGACAATAACAAACAGTTCTGAGAGGCTCCACCTTCAGCACATCATACCATTCTCATGCATTCTTACATGCAAAGCAGTCTTGTGAGGTTGTGACTCTTATCCTTAACCTCACCCTTAGAAGGCTTTCATGCCTTATGGTAGCGCCATAGCCACTAAGCTGGAGAACCATGTTAGGATTCCATGGTAGGATTCCAGAAATCTCAATACAACACTGCTTTCTATCTCGGTTTTATATCTTATTCTCAAACTCAAAGGAGAAGCTGGATGTTACAATTGTTCTGCAATATCTGTATTTCTGCTCTTTCCCCAGGCTTCTTCTATGTTGTTAGCATAACATTCAGAGAAGGTTAGAAGAATTCTTTAGGTGGTACATGGCCAGGACAGCAGACACTCGGTGGTGAGTTCTGATCAGCTCTCCTACCATGTGCGTTCTTCATGTCTGAGCTTGTTTGCTACAACAAAATGTTGTCAGCATACAATTAAAACATTGAGACAGAATATGTAGCTGTGTTCACAGAATTAGCAATTCAGAGATTGAGATTAATACTGGCACAAGGCAGATACATAACTGACTAATAATGACCAAACAGATTAATCAAGTCAATCATCACACAGACTATTTGATATACACAGTCAACTGAAACCAACACCACACAAGTTGAGGCTAGAATATTCTAGGACAAAATACTTAAGGGTTATAAATGTGAGCAGCTTAGTCAAGATTTCCTAATAGAAAATAGAGTTGAGTCTGACCACGTTTGATGTATCTTTTCCAGTTAACAGATATGTAAGAATAATAATGTAACAGTAATATGAGACACAAGGAGGAACAAGACATCTTTCATCTGTCTTTAGGAGGACATCTCCAGACATTGTTTCCATTTAGTATATAAATGCTAGCTAGAATTTTGAGGAAAATAGCAAAACTATTATTCCTCTAAAATTTATTAAGTAGTATTTATTATATTTTAATATGATAAAAAATCACTTCCTAACTTTAGATTATTTTTATTTTAAAATGATATTCATGGGATCTATCATCCTTTTCTGGCTTCTCAGGTATCCTGCTGCTGCCCAGAGTCAGAGCAGTCCTGTGGCTAGACAAGCTGTCTCTGGGGTAGACTTTGTGCAAGTTCCAAGCTGCTGCACAGCTTCCTACTCGAGGTTTAGGCCGCCGGGGCTCACTGGTGCAGCTTGCAGACAGCACCATCACCCTGTGCTCTCATTGTCTCCAGCAGGGCGATCAGCAAGCAGCTGCTGCTGCAACTGCTCCTTGCTAGAGGCTGCATCATGGGGCTTAGAATCGGCTCTATTCAGTACTGACATCATATCTTCAGGATTGTCCTCTCCAGGCACTCCAGAAGCTCATAGATGGAGTAGATTTTAGGGTGGACCATCTCAAAGCATTGGATGTGGGCTTGTATGACCCGGGTTAGAGCAGGCCTACCCGGATGCAGACAGAGCTATGGGTTGGGGGACAGTACCCTGTCACAGACTGCTGCCTGTTGGTACCTGGCCACGAATTCCGAGCTCACAAGACCATCTTAGCAGCTAGCTCTCCGGTTTTCAGAGCCATATTTGAATGTGAAATGGAGGAGAGCCTAAAGAACTACGTTGAGATCCATGATCTGAATCTGCAAGTCTTCATGGAGATGATAGGTTTCATTTACACAGGGAAGGTGCCAAACATCTACATTATAGCCATTGGCATGGCTGGCAACTACTGACAAGGATGGCCCAGAAGGTCATGTGTGAGGACGTGGTCTTCAGGAACCTCGGTGGAGAATGCTGTACCCACCCTCACCCTGCTGACCTCCACAGCTCAGAGCAGCTGAAAACACAGGCCTTGGATTTCATTACAGTCCATGCTTTTGAGGTCTCTGAGACCTCGGAGTGGAAGTCTATGATGGAGTCATATTCCCATTTGGTGGCTGATGCTTAGAGTTCCCTATCATCAGCACAGGATATATTCCTAGAGACCCTCTCAACTGTGGAGCCTTTATAGTGAACCCAGGGAAGGACAACATGTTAGCTCTCACCTTAACATGGGTGTAATAACTTGGACTATCCCAGTAGTCTACACTGGACTTTGGCATACCAATAGCTACCCCATTGCTGTACTGGTTACTGTTTTCATTTTTGCCTGAGTTTGGAAACTGGAACTGGGACTCAGTTTAGTTGATGACCCCAAGTACATCCCAAAAGTTTATTGTTGTTGTTGTTGCTGTTGTTGTTATTGCTTGAGCTTTTTGTTATGTTTTGGTTGGGTTGGATTGGGTTGGGTTGAGTTTTTGTTTTTGTTTTATCTTGTTTTGTTTTGTTTTTTAGACACACCTTCCTGTGTAGGTTTGAGCAGAACACATTAATAGACAATCTGAGCAAAGGAGAAAAGAAACATTAATGTTTAGTTATAAGGGAAGGAAAAGAGAACAAAGACATTTCCTAAAAATCTTAGTCTGTAGGGCCTGAAGCAATAACTCAGGTGGCAAAACAAATGTTTCACCCCAAAAAGACCCTTCGTCAGTTCTTGTCCACCCAGGGAACTGTTCACTTATCTGTAACTGGAGATGCAGAGGATCCAACATCCGCTTCTACTACACAAAAATCTTATCCACATAAAAATAAAGTGAATAAAAGTTTTAAAATAAAATGTTTCTCAACTTTTCAACAAAGTTAAAATTAAATCAGCATTTCAAGTCATAATTATCTTAGATGTTTAATCAGGCAAGATGGCATAGCAGAACACCAGCCTACAGGGTATTTCTACTCTGAACACTGACTTTGAGCACATAATTAACAGATTCCATGCCTTATTCAATCACAGGTATTACATTCATAAAAATCCATTACAAAAGAACCAAAACCCATTTTGCATCAAACACACAACCACCAAGCTTTACACATCAAGCTATATACAGAATTTACAGCAGTTCTGTCTTCTGAAATAGAGAAAAGAAGCATAGAACTGTCCTTCTGTACCAGCTAATCACACCAGCACATTTGCACTACAGGGAAGAAAATGTTAACTCTGGGATATTCTGAGTATTTCAGTGCATGTCAATCATGTTAATATTGGCAACTTTCTGAAACTATGGTCACAGCACTTTCAGAAACACATTGTATGAACCATTGCAACCCATCTGAAATAAATACTTGACAATGGCTTGCCTTATATGTATCACCAAGGTTTGAATATTTGAATAAATTTTGTACTTGAATTATCCCAGCAATGTATAATTGAAGTACGTTTTATGTTTGCAATCTGTATCCAGAATTGGGGACAAGACTGACAGTTTGCTTCTATGTCCTCCTAACAAGTCACTCCCACCCAGCCTTCTTCTGCTAAGCAGAGTCCTGGCATGAACACCAAGGAAGGAAAATGAGGAAATCTAAAGGTTAACTGTCTTCACATTATATCAGGAAACCACACATGAGTAGGAAACACAGCCGAGAGGAATTTTATGGGAGATCTTTATGAAAACGAACTGGCAGGGCCTGAATCTTCCCACATACAGGCGCAGCTCAAGGTATGTCCGGTCTTCTGACACTGAGATATCACTTTGCCATCTACAAAGCTCACAGTCCAAAAATATACAAAAATAACACCACTACTATTTTAAAGAAATGTATAATCTGTCTTGACCCAAATTATTAGCTATCCATGATTACATGTGCTAGCCACACGTTGGAAAAGCTTGGGAGAGAAAATAGAAAATGTTCAAGGAAATTTAAAGGATGAACCATAAGGAACAATGAAGTAGATCTGTTGTAAAGTCAGGAGTGGATAGTTGGGGAGAAGAAGTTAGCTCACAGGAAAGAGAGGGATGAGAGAGGCAACGATGCGGTCCATAGGAATAGAGTCTAGTGGGGCATGTGTATAGGATGTGATGAAACTCAGAACAATATAGCTGAAACCAGGGAAGGAGTCATACACACTCTGGAGGTGGGCATGTGTCGGTGAAGACACACTTCATCTGTTATTTCTTCTGAAATGTTATGGGTAAGCTTCCTCTGCCACATGTCCTCATTTAGGGACTCTTTCCCTCAGTGAGAGCAAGAAAAGATGCAGAGGCCAGCCAGGTCCAGCTGAGCCTCACACAATGGCTCTTTCACACTTGTCAAAAGCCACTGACTCTGCTCAGTCTTCAGATTGTCTGGTGCTTACCTTCCCTGCCTCCAACATGGCTGCTCTGCTGAGTCTTCCGTGACATTAACCTAAGTTCATTCTCCCCGCTTCTTCTCTCTGAACTTTCTTATAAATTAATGCTAAAAATGTAGTTCTACATTATGATTTCCATATTTAACTTGTACTTTTGACAAACTGAATAAACACACAACTGCTATTTCCCACTTTTGCTGATGTGGATTTGGACCTGCTCCACTTCACCTCTCTTCCCATGAATTCTTAACATGTTCCCCACATTCTAAACATTTATTCCTCCTTGGTAACGTCCTGCAAGTTAAAGCATAAATAGAACATGTGTAAAATTTACCTCTGATAGCACTCCCTTTATACCTGCATTTTCTTGCCTTCCTTCCACATTACCAATTCCTGGCACTAATTCCTGAGGTAGCATCAACTATTTTAAACCATACTGCCCACCCTTACTGAATGCAGCCATCATTTCTCTAAGTGATTCTTCACTTGAACTATGCTGTTTTCTGAACCTCTGAATCTCCTGCTTGGAATCAGTCCTAGCCATACATGGCTGCTGACTTTGAATACAGTGCTGCCTTAGGTTCTGGTAATCAATAACCCCTCTCTGGGTTTGGCCTTTTCCTTCCTTTCTCGGCTGTGTTCCAGAACCTTCTCCTGAATAAGTTATACTATAAGGCCTTATACAAATATGCTAAGTAGCCCCTGCACAGCTTCACAGCTCTTGACCCTAGAGGAAAACCTTCACCTGTAGAATGTTTATTCATGAACCATTCCCATTCTCCTTAATCTTAGTCATCTTTGAATCACTGATAAATATCACTGTACCTTGCATAATGGCTAGCAAGTGAATAGACACAGCTTACTAATGAGAGTCTTCAGTCTTGATTTAATCTCTCCCTGTGTGTTTGCTCATTTTTCTGTGATTTATCCTCCCTGATACTACCACTACCCGATGTCTTTCACTGGAATCTGTGCTGACGGCTGTCTCTTTAATGGGTTATTAGACCCTGGAAAGGACACAAAACCAAAGAAGAGGACTATGTGGATTGTTCTTTCCATGTCACTGGGTTGAATAAAGAAATCAGCATGCAATGCCACGGCCAAACTAAACAAATCACATAAAGTGGCCAGATGCATGTAATGGTTGTCAACTTTACTACATCTGGAATTAACCATGGCTCAAGTTGCTGGGTATGCCTGTGGGTATTTTTCTTGACTGAAATCACTTAAAATCAGAAGACTCAACCTACATTCAGATTCTCTTAGGTGAGAAGACCCATGTTAGTCTTGGCCACACCCTCTTCTGGTCACCTTTGTAAAGAACATGGAAGAAGGAAGACCTTGCTCTTTTTCTGGTCACCTTTGTAAAGAACATGGAAGAAGGAAGACCTTGCTCTTTTTCTGCTTGCTTTGCTCTTGTTGGCAAGGTATTCCCTCACTAGAGCTTACTTGCCCAGGATCTGGAGTATGCTGAAGACCATATGGGACATCTAGCTTCCTGGACTGAACAACTACTGGATTCTTGGGCTTTCAGTTAGGGTATAGCTTTTGTTGGAGTAGTTAGACCATAAACTAAAGCCACTCTAATAAATCCTATATATTCATTCTATTAGCTTTGTTTCCTCAGAGAACCCTGACTAATATGCACATCAGGTCCATAAAATAATTTATCCATTAATGTTCTCAATTACAAGTATACTTCAAGTATTGGCTTCCTGTATCACAGGTAGCCAGACTTGGCAACCCTGGGCATGTTCTATCTAGTATCAGGGCTGTCTCTGCCTGTGATTTTTCTTTACTACCTCTGCTCATAGCAGTGCTTAATCTCCCAGTACCTCATCTTTTCTGTGGTTGTGCCCCTGCACTGGCTTCCTGACTCTGAAAGGTTCCAGAACTTGTTGGCTAGCATCCTACCCACTGTTCTGTTGAACCCGCTAATCCACCACCCCTAAATCCCCATGGAAAACCTCCAGCGTTTTATCCACTCCCTCCCCACTCAGTTCCATCTTTTCCCTGAATATCTTGGTCCTTGTTTCCCCTTGGTTAAGGTTTCTGCTGTCATTTGACTTCACCACAGGAGTCATCTGTCTCTCCTCCATCATTATGCTGACAAACCTTTTCAGCACTACAACTGAAGTATCACTCGAGAACTCCGTGTTTCTAAGCTTCCACGAGGCATATCTGCTTGTTTTCATTTCTAGTAGGACTTTTCGCCTCACCACAGGTCCACTGTGACCAACTGGCAAAACATTGGCAACTGTGAAACAAGATAATTTTTGCTTCTATGAGTTGATTTTCTCCAATAATATGAGGAGACTTAAGGATGAAGGAACAAAGGAATGAATGCAAAGAGGACATCATGAGATTCTACTCCCTGCACTAGAGTATGGTATGCCGGTCTAAGGTCTCTGTAACTGTAGTTCAGGGGCCGTCTCAACCACACGTTAGCATACCTCATGCCTTGCCTCCTGTATGTTTCAAGGCTCTCTTTGCCTAGATGTTATTAAACAGAATCTAAGTTTTTGGAAGCCTCTATTTTATAGGGCCAACAAGCTCTTCTCTATGGAGTTAATAATGCCATATCACAACCATTACAATCTCAACACCAGCATAAAGAAGTGGCGTTGTGCTTCAAATGACTTCTATGGTAACTTAAATCTACAAATGACTAGGTCAAGTATTTTTATGTGCTTGCTAATAGGGGACTGAGTATCAACAACTTTCTGTTCTGGGGAGCAGTTTGAAGTACTTCCTCTTCGCTCTGTCATTTATCCGCAGAACCTCTTCCACAGAAGGAAACACTTAGGTCCCGTGGCATATACACTTTCCAGATAACCCAAGTATGGGTGTTATGGGGTTCTCTCTCTTCTCTCTCTCTTTCTCTCTCTCTCTCTCTCTCTCTCTCTCTCTCTCTCTCTCTCTCTCTCTTGTTTTTTTCATTTTTCTATGATGAACACTACAACTAAAATCAACGTAAGGGAAAAGGGGTTTATTTCCTATTTCTCTTCCATGTCACAGTGCATCACTCAGGGAAATCAGGGCAGGAAGTCACATAGTGACCATGGCTGAACTTTGACAACTGGATTGCTCTCCTGTCAGCTCCCTTTGAAGGATGTCACAGCCTAGAGAGTATTGGGCCCAGCCATTCCAATCACAGCCAATCTGTCATGAACATGGCCATTGACCACTCTGTTTTGGTCAATCACCCAGTTTAGACTATGTCTGATGTCTCTGGATTGTGTCAAATCAACACTTAAACCCAGCTAGAATAGTGGCCTTTGCAAAGGTACAGATATAATTCAAAACTCCACAAAGAAAACCCAGCTCCTGACAATAGAATGGGTTTAGATGATGAGTCAGACATTCGTCTTGGCATGCCATGCCAGCTGACAATGTTCTCCCCAAGGAGAAGGATGGGTTTATGATGCATCATTCACACATGGAGGTATCTCCAGTGTCTGTCACATTTTTTTCAGAAGAGAACTCTCATCATCCACTGCAGATTGGCACCTATGGGATCAGAGAGGACAGCTGCTCTGTGCATGAAAGCATTTAAAAAGAAAGACAAGAAATTATCCCTGAAGTTAAAAAGCAGCAAGAGTATTGAGGGGCCAGATAATAGTTATACAAAGGGAGTTAGCCAGCATAAGACACCAAGAAGACACTCATACTCCTCTTCCTATTGATTTTTCGATCTGGCTAGATTAAGTCAAACATCCTTCAAGCAGGTGGTGACTTCTGGGCTCCATGTGTGACCTCCTTTTGCTTGGCCAATATAAATGTTAATAAAGTAATATGCAAATTGAACACATCCCAAGATCTTGTCCATATGATGCCAGCCAAGGTCTGTACACTGCATTAGAGGTAAATTCTATTCCCATTCTTCATCCCAGAATGCAGCACTCATCTGAAGTAATCGCTGTGGTATTAGTAAGGGGCCTGTGATAGCCGCCTTGGGTTTTCTTAGCTGGCATCCAGAGGGGTCCATGCCAGAGTAAACCTGCTTTGTAAATAATCATCAGCCATCCAAGGGGCACATAGCAAGCCAGCTCTTAGTCATTTTAAATGACCTGTTTGCACAGTTAACTTCCCTCCTACTGGGGAAAGGTTACAAATTTTCCACAGTCATTTTGAATTTCTTTTTATTCCTGCATTTTGTTTTGCATGGGATAAAACAGGGTTTTTTTCCCTAAAGCTCCAAAGAAAACAGAAAAATAAAAGGAGTTCAATTATTGATCAACATTGCTGATGGTAGAATAGGAAGGTGACTTGCACAGATTGCTTCTGAGGTGTCTTTAATTGATTGAGTCATTATTTTCTCAAGCACAAAGGAAAATTCTGGGCAAGCTCTGCTCTGCCTTTCAGATCTGGGGTGAGAAGCTGTGTTGGACTAGTTTCTTTCAGACTAGCTGAAAAGCATAGCAGAAAGGTTTTTCTTTCAAAATATTTGTTTTTAGCTTTTCCTTAAAAAACATGTTTAAACAAATGCCAAGGCCCCCTTCGAGGAGTGAAATTACTACAAAGAGCAATGCAAAACCACAAACAGGTATGGGTTCTGACTTTCCATGTACTGTGGACAAGGTTTTGTGTATGGCAGGATACATGGTGGTATGTGACACACAGACACTGGGTCTTCTTAAGATGATCTCTTTTCTGTTCCCAGACTAATGCCAAGTGCATTGCCTCAAACATGCTGGTAAATATCAGCTGAAGAAAAGGAAAGAGTCAGATCAGTGCAGTTGTGCTTGGAGTTTGGCAAGATGGTTGCTCTGGGGTCAGGCACTCATGCAGAGGATGTTTCTAATGTATTTACTGTAGGATGTAGTATAGAGGAACTTCTAAAGTACTATAGAATGTAATGTATAGAATGTAATGGATGCTGTGTTGCTGATTTATTCAAGTGTCAGTTTAGTTGAACGGAAAAAAACTAGGTGTGTGTGTGTGAGTGTGTGTGTGTGTGTGTGTGTGTGTGTGCGCGCGCGCTTGCGCTTCCTGGATATTTTCTCAATGAGACCCTTTTTTCTGGATGCATTCATTTTAATTTCAGGTATGAGGCTTCCACGTCATGTCCAGGTGTTGTGTTTCATTTTCTTTTCATTCGGTAAAGTTTATGCGTATTTCTTTAGACAGTAATTCTGGCAGTTATCTAATTTCTCATTGTTGAGATTCTCCCTAGCACACATCACCCTTTCGTTCCACCCCTCACAGACCTCTGCCTTTCTTCTCCTCCTTTGACCCCTTCATTCTCTGGTACATTGACTCAGAGAAGCATTCAAACTGACCTAAAATCTCTACCTCATTTTTCTCCACATTCCAAATACTTTTGATATTTTAGAAATTCAAATTTTTATTTTACTGCATTTAAATATTATTCATTATATTCTATCATCGATTGACCTTTCACAGACTTCAAAAATCTTTTCTGTTTATTGTGCTTGTTTGAAATTTGTTTCTGTCCATCTCTGGCACACTAGTATCTATATGTTTCTGACATACATGAAGCAGCTTTTTTGATTGATTAGGGTTTTAGAGGCTGTTGTGTTCCTAGAGAAGTCATGGTGAGCTTTGAGAGATCCCCTATGTGATTCTTGGACACCACAGTCCTGCATTTGCTGCTTTCTTCATTTTGTTTCATAAAGTGTATTGCTCGTATAGCTTTGAGCCATGTAGTAGACTCAGATATAAATCAGATTAGTCCCCACTGTTCTTTCTCTGCATTTTATGAAGTGTTGTGGCCAACTCAGTGTTTTGTTCCCCTACCTGCATCCAACTCCCAAGATCTTACTGCTTTATTTCCGGTACTGCCTCATAGTGTAAGGTTAGTAAGTTTTTTAAGTACTCATGCTAGCAGGTAAGCACAAGTGACAATTATTGACTTGGTTCACTGTGCATATTTAGAAATCCCTGTGATTTTCAAGCCTTCCTTTAAATTCCCACTCATGAAGTTTTCTTTCTCTTCGTATTAGTAGAATATATCAGTAAAATGTTTAACTTTTCTTATAATTTGTAGTTACAATAATATCCTCATATTTGTATTTGAAACATTACAGGGTCTACTTCTCTATTTGAATAAAGAATTATTTATTTTTGTGGTTTTTAAACAGCCTTAACAAATTTACATTATTTTATGATTTTAATAATACTTTTTGGCTGCTTCCACCTGTAGATACCCTAGGAAGCTTCATACTTGTCTCATATCAGTTGGACTATGCTCAGAAATGAAGACAACAGCTATGTTCTCTCACTATTGACTGGAACTTCTTTGTTAATAAGCTTCATGTTGCATCAAAAAGAAATTAAAAATCCCCATGATGGGCTGGAGAAATGGTTCAGACATAAAGGACACCTGCAGAGGATCTGAGTTTGATACCCAACATCTATGTTGCAGCTCATAACTATCAAAACTCTAGTGTACCCAACACACGTGTGCATGAGCCTGTGTGGTACCCACACACTCACAAACATGCACACTCACACACAGAAAACATCTAGTGCTTCTGACAGAGACGTCTATATCCCCAGCTTCTTTTTTTTATTGGATATTTTATTTATTTACATTTCAGATGTCATCCTCTTTCCCCATTCCCTCCCCCATAAGTCCCCTATCCTATCCCTCCTCCTCCATACTGTTTTTATACCATTTTAATTTCATGCAAATATTAAGGTCAGTTGTAGGTTGAGGAACTAGCAATACAATAGATGAAAATAGTCAAGAAACAAGCAAGACAAGTAAACACTGATAGTCAAAGAAGAAGGAAGGCAGTAGAGTCCTGTGATCACTCCTGTGATCACTATTTCTAAGGGCTTATCAGGATAACCAAATTATCTGAGCCTACTTCCCTATCCTAGCTCAAAGCCATTTTCATGCCTGAAGCTTAGTTCTTTGTTCTAGCCTAAGATTTATATTCCTGCCTAAAATTATTTCTTTGTTCTAGCCTAATGTCAGATTCCTGCCTGCAGCCCATTTCTTTGTCTTTGGCCAATATAGGATTCCTGCCAGGAAGCCCTAAAAGCTCTCTACATCTCCCCCCTTTTCATTGCATAAACAAGACTGAGCTTGTCTTAGGTCATTATGACAAGAATACCTTCCTTACCCATCGTGGAATATGCATTATCCTATCCTCAGCTTCTTACTAATTACAGTAAACATGAAAAGCCTCTCAGGGGATACAGAAGGTATGCTGTTCATGGTTGATTATACAGGACTGTGATTCTATTGTCCTGGTAATACATAAGTCTGTCAATACAAGAATGATATTTTCTTACCTTGAACAATAAACCACCCAAAGTGAGACTTCTTTTCTCTGATATACCTAATTCCATCTAAATTAAGGATATTTTGCATGTTGACCTAGAAGCAGAGAAACCCTTTCCCTGGTTAGTGTGTAAGGCCTGTGTCTCAATGTGGTTAAACCACTGTCTTCTTTTGCAAGTAATTTAATCTTTCTAGAGGCAGATTTTGTCTATTACTTTATCAAGAGAAGGATTCATGAGTGCCTGGAGAAGACAGACTAAGAAATCAAGTGTGACTAAGGAAAGAATAAAGTCAAGACTTTTAACCATCATCCACAATGCTCAGTGATTATTATTACATTTAAGGTTGACACTTTGATGATCTGATTGTTTCTATTTAAAAGTTGCAATCACAAACAGTAAGCTTTGTATATCACTCATTAGATATGCAAAAAAGCCTAATGTCAAACAGTAAATTTCTGTTATAGAAAACACTCTAAAAACACCATGTGCACTAGAATGTTGTCCCTCTAAACACCCATTCAGCACAAAAAGTCAGGTAATTTTCTTTAAATTTTTGTCCACTTGTTCATCTAATTTTATCACCTTCATATCTGTGAACATGGATGACATTCTTGCTACCACCCTGTCCTAATTTGTGTGTATACCTGGCATGGTCTCTACATGGCTACTTTTAATTTTAAGCTTAGGCTATTTAAATAAAACAAGTATAAACTGATCTCCTGTGCTGGAGGGTGAGTCTAATTTAAAAGCATTACTGGTGCAGTCATGATATTGCTACTTAAAGACAATAATAATCACAGTGCAGAGGGTAAAACATGATTTCAAGAAATTTATATATATTTCAATATAAACATAGGCATAAATAAATACATTATTTTGTGTCATTTGTGACACACAAGGATATATATATATATATATATATATATATATATATATATATATATAATTTTCTGCTTTCTCCAGAGCTGGGAGGTAACTTGTGGCAAAGAATTTCTCCCTTAACATCAGTCAAAATCATTAAAAACTCTGAAGTGCTTTTAAATGTCTAACTCATCACCAACTACAGCTGGATATCTTCTAACATTGTAAAAAATTGTTCAGTCACTTGATGATATCATATCTTATGCTATAAAGGTGAATTGAGTTTGCTGAGTTAAGATCTTATCATTTTTAACAATCACAATTTCTACTGATATCTATATTCAAAAAAGTAAATTTAGTTTGTAAACTGTTTCTTACAAAAATACTTTATATTTTAGTAAACAATTTCTTTGTATATCATTTCATTTTTTCAAATATATATATACATATATACATACATATATAATGTGGATACATATATATTCATACATTGAAAGCTTCATTTTTTTCAAAGTAGTTATGGGTCTTGATGTATTTTTCCCTGTCAGAAGTTATTCACAACTTTCTTGGGCAAAATACAGTAGTGGTTGGCAATTGGGGCAACCAAAAATCTTACACTGCATTCATTTTGCATTCACTTCTGAAAATAATATTTTCAAAATCATACTTATATTGTTAAAGAAAATCATTATTAATGAGTCTCTTAAAAACACATGGAAAGTCTTTTAGTTGGGAGATTATATATATATATATATATATATATATATATATATATATATTATATATATTTTATATATTCTATATCCAAAAAGTATATATAGATAGATATATACATACATATGTGTATATATATGCATATATAGATATACTTTTAAAAATCATATTAGTAGTTTCAACACAAAGCTTAATTCTTTCTGAACTTCTGACTCATCAACAGATGTTTAGGAGCAATATGCTAAGGCAGATGACATTGGGAATTCAGTAAGATTAACAATGACTCTAAAGAGTTTAGAACATAAAACTGGAAGTCACTGTGTTTAGCTCATATGACTGGATTACAAAGTTCATGGGTGTTTTACAAAAGCCAGAGAGCCCTATAAAATGTAATCTTGCATCTTCCCCACCTTGAGCTTAACTCTTACATTCTTTGCATGCTTTCCCTGCCCTGTCCACCTAGCTACCCCTGGCTGCAGGCCTCTCCCCTATCACCCAAATGTCTCTGGATGCAGGCCCCTCCCCTGTCCATTCTGTCTGAAAAAGATACTACTACAGATATCCTAAGATTAGTCTAACAATCTTCTGCTCAATGGTCAGCATCTCAGAAGAGTGGCTTCGTGTGGTTCCCCTCTGCCGGGTCCAGACCTTTGATCCATTGTACTTTTTTTTCCTAGATGTTCAAGCTACAAATGTAACCCTTTCATATCTATTTAATCTCATTCTTGTTGCCCTGAAATGCAGGCATATTGTTTGCATGATATTAGCTGTTATTTTCCAACAGCCTCCAAGAACCTGATGTATAAGGATTGGAAGATTTCAAAGTTATCTTTGAAGAAGATTAGTTATTCTGAGGTTGTACTTTCTGCAAAGGGTGGCAAATTTAACCTGAAAGTTTGAAAGCTACAAATTCCTAGGAATTCTGGAGGGATTGTATTTAAAAAACAAGTTCAAGAATTTAGGAATAAGATTCTTTCAACTGAGGTTTCCCTTCCTTGAACTGAAACAACTCCTGTTGACAGTGTTTAAGGACTATATGCAATGCCCTCAAATTCATGAGTTCAAACCCTAACCCTATGTGTTAATCCATGTTGCATTAAAATAATGACATATCTGAGGCACTACTTTATGTAGAGAGTTTGTATAGCTTACAGTTCTGGAGGCCTAAGGACAAGGGTAATGAATTATTTTCTTCTTGGTCCCTAGATGGAATAGGGTCTCAGATGGTAAGGATGGTATGTGTACAATTGCATGTCTCTCTCTCTCTCTTTGATAATAAAAGTAATAACTTTATACCAATCTAAATAATGGGAAAGGCCTCAGCTGCAAATACCACAGTCTAGCCTAGTTTCTAGACATTTGAGGGCCACACTCCAGTCTGACCCAAACTTAGCATTCTCTTCTCATAGATGCCCCAAGATTCATGGTCTAACAATACAAAATGCAATCTCCCCATTCTGTATAATCCTATGCTTACATATAATCTCATTCCAACATTAAATCAAAAGTCTAAAATCTGGAATTTTATTTGAGGGTCAAGAAAGATTCTCATACTTGTGAACCTATAAATTTAAAATATGTTTTCTACTTCCAAAAGATGTGGTAAGCAAAAACATACATTTCCTTCCCCAAATGCAGGGGTCCACATGGAGAAATAGTCAAAGAAAGAGCTGAATTCTGTAGAGCAGTCACTATACCATATGGTCTTGGTACCTTCACACACTCCAGCAAGGAGGAGATCTTCAAAAGCTTGGCCTCTCTGACCTTGAATATTTATAGATTGTCATCCACAAGGCCATCCTTTCTGACTGATGGGATGTGCTAGCATTGAGTGGCAGCCATAGAGCCTCCCATGAACCTTAACTTCCCTGGCTCTATGAACTCATGAGAGTTTACTGCTAGAGTTCTTATCTTGATTCCCAGTTTGCCTTTCAAGCCTTACTTTGGCATTGTGATGCCTGCCATCTCCACAATACATGGGCCAGGCCGTAAAGTCTACAGCCAATGTGTGAAGGAATTTTAATCTAGTACCATGGCTGGTCTGGCAAAGGAGCACATCCAAAGAGCTTCTAGGTGTATGAGATATGGCTGGAATGCAGGCATGCTCTGGATTGCAGTATAATCTTGCTGGAATATAGACCTGCCCTTAGTACACACCTTTAATCCCTAACAATGAAGGTTAGGTTTTCGAAGAAAGTAGCCATGTTTAAAAGTGATTTCTAGTTGAGGGGCAAGTGACCAATCAGAGAAAGATTGGATGGAATGAGTCAGAGATAGGATATACACAACTCTGACAAAAAGTAGCATAGGAAGATGAGACTATTTAAGAACAGCACAGGGAAAGAATGGATATGGTGTATGGCAATTTTAGTGGGATAATTTACAAAGACAGGTGGCAGAGAAAACAAGCATGACACAGGTGAACACAGAATGATCCAGAAAATGGTAAAGAGTCAGACGATTGAAACATATAGTATAGTAACAAAGTTAGTATGAGGTCAGGCAGAGCAATTCAGTGAGAAGCCAAGAGATGCCTGATTGAATCAGTTAGCTTTGAAGATTAGATTGTGCAGAAGCTAGAAGCTTCCAAGCCTAGACCTTGAGGTAGTTAGAGCAGAGAAAAAAAGTTCTAGGCTCAGCCCAGTCTGTGTATTTGTACAGCTTGGATATGGCTCTCATTTCATCCCTTTATATATGGAAATAAAAGTGAAATTTACACAGTGTGAGCCACATCTGGACTTTTTGGACCACAGCTACAGCCATGAGGTCCACAAAAATCTGACAACAGGAAAACAAGTACAAAAAGAATTACAGTAGTCAGTTTATGGATGATGCTCTAGGATACCTTTCTAAAATTATTCTATCCTGGAACGACTCTGCTCCTCTGGTAAGATGGGGGGACTAAGAAATTTCAGATGGCTTTACAATTCTGTTGTCAAATTTCTGAGTTTTAGTAAACTTCATATGATCAGTAGTTTGATCATTTTTTATATGTCTACCCCTTTCCATTCATAAAGCAAAATAATAATTCCAATATTCAGGTTTCTTATTTATGAGGCAAAATACCTTATGTGTAAATCTCTTCTCGTATGATTAAATCCTCAGTGAATGAGAGTTAGTCCCACTGATGAGTGCTTCTGAGTGCAGACAGGCAGGTTCTTCACACTCTACAAAGAAATGTCAGCTCACTTAGAAATCATTTAACTGTTCTTCCTTCTACTCTATTCTCTGTGAATCCAGTCATAACATGCCAATTTATTAGCATAATAGAAAAGGGCCTGAAACTATGCACACGGGCTCTCTGTGAATTCTACCATTTCATTGACTTGTCACAGCGAACAACACATTTGCCATTTTAATCCATAGTTCTGTGTTTGTATCTGCAGTGTAGCAAGGTGGGAACTAATTAAGTATGAAATTACCTTATATATCGAAAGCAGTGCCCGCTCACCTTTAGGCATTTTGGGAATCCACCTAATGAGTTGTGAGTTTTGCTCCACAGGACAATCGCAGAGCTCATTAATGCTCATTAAAACATAAGTAGTATTCAATGGATTCAGCAAAAACTCACTGTATTTTAATGATCAGCTGAGTTATCCAACGGTCCAAACTCTGTCATGGAGAAAATCTAACTACACAAAGAAAGTAGATGTCTATAAAGACACTAAGCACTGTGTGTGTTACTGCCTGTGGACGCAGCAGCAACAAAAGGAAAAACTACCCCCAGAAATGTATATCCTCACAACAAAACTAAATCTGAGTGAATGGTTTAGAATGAATATGAAGCAACAATAAGGCTTATGAGTAACTACCAATGTCAGCGTGACTTAATTAAGGAACACTAGCAATGTGATTGACCAAATATGTAAAGGTGTTTCCAGAGCCAGTGATGTGTGCCTATGTTGAAAGATAGACCTTCAGTGTGGAGGTACATCCAACAGCTTGCATATTCAGAGGGAAGTACCACACCAAACACCTGGAGCCTCAGAAAACAAGAGCAGAGGACACGTCAATGTGTCAGAACTAGTTGGGTCTCTTGGTAACATCAGCAAATACCAGGCAAAAGCAATGTAAGAAAGAAATGTGTGAGTCATTGCTATTGTTGTTGACACAGTTTGAGGTAAATAGTCTCTCTTGTCAGGGAAGGGATACAGGAGGCAGCTCTCACATATCTCAGCTAAACTTCTCTATCTTAGTCCAGTGCCCAGCCCAAGGATTGATGCCATTCACCTCAGCATGAGTCTTCTCTCTTCATTTAAAACTTTTTAAACATCCTTGGAGACACATACATCTGATTCTACACCAAATCCAGTTGGCAATTAAGATTACCCGTCATGGGATGCATGAATTTCCATAGCTGAGCCTCTCGTCTGCCCAGGTATCCAGTCTCCTTGGCCTATGGATCACTGAACTTGGAGAACTTCCCAGGATTTTCTTCTTTTAGCCACTGGCTAAAAATGTCACACTTGTTTCTCTGGTTCCAAGAGCTTTGTAGTTGAACCAACCAGTCTACAGAGAAAAGAGAGATACCAAGTCAAACAAATTGTTGTGTTAACCCATATTACCATCCAAGGCAAGTCCATGAAAATTCTTCATTGTGTATATAAATATGCAGATTAAATATACAACTTTACTTAATAGAAATGCTGATGGATACTGAGATAACCAGTGCTGGTACTGAATGAAAGCCGCAGAACACATTATGCAGGCCAAGAGCATAGAATATAAAACTACATATGGATTAATATAAAAAAAACATGGTGGGTTTAACTTTACCTGCATCAGGTGGCTGACGTCTGTGTCAGGATTTTCTATGACAATGCCATGATACATACAAAGCAAGAATCTTTCAACGCTATTATATCTCTTGTGGCCAGAAGACGTTAGATCTTTAGTCTAATATAGTCATTATCCACATAAAGTTTCATGTTTTAAATAGCAAAGATTTATTTCTATCAAATAAACTTATATTAATACTGAAATTGGAAAATATTCTGTAAAAAAATATGAATTAAGTTTTGAGTGGTTCTCATGAACCCTTATTTAAGGATTTTTTTTCCCTGAGATTCTCTTCCCATTTCAAAGTACTAAAGGCTACATCAATCTTTTTGTTTTGAAAGGACAAGTCTTGGTTGATGTCTCTACTGAGGTTCAAAATATGATCCTATTTGGAAAATGTACAAACATTATTTTTGTTTAAATGTTAAGTATTTCTCTTAAGGATGACTTGTAATTGGTGAAATCAATCATTTTGAGGCAATTGAAGCTGGTGGAGTCTGGCATAATCTCTCTCTGTGTCTCTTTCTTTGTATCACTATCTCTCTGTCTCTCCCTCTCTGTCTGTCTCTCTCTCACACACACACACACACAAAGAGAGAGAGAGAGAGAGAGACAGACAGAGAGAGAGAGAGAGAGAGAGAGAGAGAGAGAGAGAGAGAGAAATATCTCCTATTTCTTACGAGTCTTCTTATGAACAGTCATTCATTTATGGGACTCCAGGATTCTTGGCACCTTATTTGAAGGGTGCATACTTATGAAAGTTTGAAAACTATCTTGTACACATGTACCAGATTTGTCTATTTTTTCAGAGTCTGGATGTTCCATTTCAACCATTCTGGTTCTCTGAAGCCTGTTTTAGCTTCATTATTGTTAAAGTCATTTGCTTAGTTAACCTGAAGCCATATCTGCATTCTGGCTTCTAACACTGTTACTTTAATTTCCATGCAATGGAATGTACAGCACAGGAGAGTCCTAAGGAAGTGTGGTCATTGTTAGGTTATTTTGTTTTGTCAAACAGGCCTTCATCAATAGGATGGTTTTGACTTATCACACATGATCTTTGATAGGCTTAACAATTAGCAGGAGATGGAGATCAAATCTAGATGCAGAATAAATATCTGTAGCGAACCGGCGGTGGCGCAGCCCGTAAGGCGTCCGCCTGCAGAGGGCGCGGGTCTGTCTGTGCCCTCTCTCTCTGCGCGCGTTCGAATCCTGCTCGCTCCTGCCCGCCTCCTCCCACGTACCGTCGGGGGCAGGGGGAAGAATAAATATCTGTGGCATGGGTAACAAATTACCACTCCACACCACTAATAGTAAGCCTCCAAATGCAATCAGTTCTCGCAAACTTTTCCTAGTGGTATACTTGAAATACGACACTGATCTGCAGGCATTAGTGACAAATAAAGAATTCAGAATGACCAAGAGTTCATATGTTCCAGAAAGTCCATGGAGCCTGTGCACCATAGTGCACATACTCTTGTTGCATGAGCATCTGGAAGACATTTGCACTGAACAAGGTCCCTGTCCTTGCTGAGATTATGTGTATGAATACAATGATCAGCCTTTGGTGCTGCATTTAGAACATTTATCATGGTGGCATTTTCACATGAGAATTAGCCATACTGAAGTCTGGATCATTTTGACTGAATTTGTAAAATTCAGCCTACATCACCACTTGCTTAAAGAACAAACTTGTGCTTACTTTTATTTATAAGAGAACACCACATGATGTAAGCCATAGAGGAGAAATGAACACTCAGAATGCCTTTCTTTGCCAAAATATTTTGAAACTGCATTGATTATACAAAGACATTCATTATATGGCAAAACCAGGTGAAAAGAATTGTCATGAAATTTGTGATGCATGCATTTTGTGGAGACATTTTCTTTTTTGTTTTCTTTTGTTAATTTCTTTTCCATCTTAATATGTCTCTGTCTCTGTCTCTGTCTCTGTCTCTGTCTCTGTCTCTGTCTCTGTCTCTCTCTCTCTCTCTCTCTCTCTCTCTCTCGTGTGTGTGTGTGTGTGTGTGTGTGTGTGTGTGTATCATGTACATACATTACATGTAATGACATACATTACTAGCAGGGTACAGAAGACCTAGACCTAGAATTGTCAGAAACTGTGACCTACCCAGAATGAGTGTTGGAAACGAAATTTTGCTTGTTGACAAGAAATTTGCATGCTCATGATTGCTGACCCATATTTTCTACACCAACATTTTTACTATAAACTTGAAAATTCAACGAGAAGCCATTAGTCTCTTTTACAGTTGTTTTCAGAATTTGATGATTCCTGGGTTATGATGGTCAGTGGAGGATACTGGAAAGAGTATGTGCATCTAATAATAGTGATGAAAACAGGGTGATGTCATTTATCATCAAAACATAATTTCTTCCTTTCTGCCACACAGTTATCTGTTTTTCTCCCTTCCTTCCTTCCTGTTTTCTGTATAGTTTTGCTAGGTTGACCCATAAGTCACTGCAATTCTGAGGGAGCCCTTGAACTCTGGATACTCCAGTTACCTCTTAGTACTGGGGTTGCAATCATGCACTACCCAAATTATGTGTCTCATGCTTTATAAACAATTTAGTTATCTAACTTCAAGCTTGAAATAATACAATGTAACATAGACTATCCTTATTCTCAATATGCAAGTTGGGAATATTTAAAGGAAAGGTGGCCTGTCCATAGTAGCTGGTCTGTTTTAATAGAATCATTAATCTTTGTTTTAGTATTTATATAACCCCTAACAATTTCTAGTTTCTCTCAAGACTTCCTGGGTGGTATAGTCAGTGATATCATGTTGCTCTTATTTAAAGTGTCTGTTACACCAGAGAAAGAATCTCAGGTACAATCATGCACAAAAGTGTCCATTGCCCGTTTTACCTTTTCTGGTGCTGAGAATGGAGTCAAAGGCACAGCACTGATGGACACCCCCATATCCATGGAATTGCACCCTGATTCCTTTGAGTTACTGCTACTTAGATTTGATATTCCTGGGCTGGTAAGATGGCTAAGTATGGAGAACTAACATCTTGAGTTTGATCCTTGATACTTAACTATTGGAGGGAGTGAATGGGCCCCTGGAAGTTGTTCACCTGTTCACTTACATACTCACAAAAACATGGGCACACACACACACACATACACAATAAGTGGATGTTAAAAATCCTCCTAGTCCTGTGCTCTGTGACCCTTAATTAACTTCAATGGCTTCAGCATTATTGTTTGTTAAATGAAAATGATATCAGCGTCTATTTATAGCACCCAGAGGGACAAGAGAGAAAGAAGTCGTGAAGATGGCTAAAATGTCCTACTTTATGCTGTTGGAGGGATTTCAATCAATTTCACCTATAAACATAGTAATAAGTTTGTAAAAGATGTAATACATCAGCAAATCTTATACCTCTATATGACTTTATAAATACACTGATTGAAATGTAAATATATAGTGGTGCTCAATAGAAACATCATGTTTTGTATAGGTCCATAACTCAACAGGAATGTTTACTGGAAATTAATTTGTGTACATATAAGTCAATATAAGTCTACAGGCAATGTTTAAAATTATGGAACACTTGAGATTTCCTTAGGGAATTTGTAAGAAAAATAGTATTGAATCTGAGGAACTTTGGAAAACCATGACTGAAGAAAATTTGGCAGTCTAGTGAAGGTGTTGGTGGCTGTGGCTAACACTGATGTATTTCAAATTGAAAATTGTATAAAAGCCGATTTTAATGTCTTTGATGCTTCAAATGGAGAAATGAATTGCATGTTGAGAGGAAAGCTTGGAATCAGAGATTGTGATTTGAGATTATTAGGAAGTAATGAATAGTGCAAGGTGGTGAAATGCAGGATGGAGGTGGAGCTACTTATATAGTCGAAGAAATAAAGTGCTCATAAGACAGTAATAATCAAATGAAGACATATAGGTAACTCATAACCTCTAGGTAGTGATGACATTGTAAGAACAAAATCAATGTTAATGAAAATACAGAAATCAAGGAATGGATTATTACATATGCATGTCTTTCCACAAAATACACTACAGACAAGTATTATAATCTAAATATCCAAATGATTGAAATGTTATACCATGTGCTTACTATGGAAAAGGAAGACATGAAGAAGTTTCCACTGGTTTCTGTGTGGTCAGATTACTAATAGGTTACATTAGCCTAGCAGAATCAGGCTCAATGGGTTGGATCTCTATCTGACAAGAGATTCTTACTGCATCGCTCACTGTAGAACAAAAATGAATTAGACATCAGATGCTATCTTCATCTTACAAAAAGGCATGATATTGCAGCATAAAGGGGGAAATTATATTTAAATAACCAGACATTCTTAATATGACCAGAATTATGTAAACTCCAACAACCATCAATTTTCTAGAAATTTTAGTCTCCATGCTAATTCACAAAATCAAGCACAATATATTTGCAGCTGGCTTAAATCTCAGCTAAATCTTTCACAAGGAGATTTTGTTAAGAAATGTACTTGAATTATAGAAAAGCATGTTTCACAGAACTAGGCATTGCTAAACGGATGTGTTTCCTTTAATAAAAAAAAAATTTGGCAAATTTCAGTATTGATAGGACACTAGACTCTCTGGCATCTTAAACTATGCTGCATATAATCAACAGACAGATCTATATTTGATAGATGAGACTCAACCTACCAATAAGAACATGGTTTCTGGAATCCTACAACTAAAGTTTTCAGAAGAGTTAATATTAATGGTTTACATAGGCAAGGAACTCCCTCTATTTGAATTGTGTTATCTCCAAAGATACAACACAGCGGCCATGTATATGATGGGTGTTGGGTGGAGCTTTGGTAGCTATGTTCATTTCAACTTTCTCCGATGGAAAATATCTATATTTGTCTATGTCATATTAGCAAGGATGAAAAGGAAAGACAATTCAAAACCAAGAAGAGAACACAGTCCTGTGTCAGTGTTGCTGAGTTAAGCACTTGAGTATAGTAACAAAATAACATGAACTGAATACTGAAGAAAAAAGAATTGATATCTCATAGTTTTGGGAGCTGAAAAGCCCAAGACCAAATTTCCTAAAAATTAAATGACTGATTAGAGTTATTATTCTCAAAGATGAACCTTCCCTACATCTTTCAATGCTGACCAGGAAGCAGAGATCCCAAGGTATCTTACCATGAGGTCATTAATCAGTAACATTCATAATAACAATTGTAATCTGGTCACACCCTGAAGACTTCAACTTTTAATACTGGTATCTTACAGATAAAGATGTCAACATATGATATTTAGGGAAATGTACTTTTGAGTGTAGCAAACTCTAAGTAGACAGGATGATATAGAGGCTGGAATACAGAGGGCAAGCAGAAAGACATGATACAGTGAACCTCCTAAGATGAGGATAGCCACCAATATTAACCATTATTGGACAACTCAATTTGCTCCATGAATGCCTACGGGTCCTGATTATACCCTCAAATACTTATAGAACTCTTCTATCTCTCTGAGTATATTTTCTACTTGTTACATGTAAACAACAGTGGTAGCCAAAGTACAGTGTTATTCTCTTCCTACACATACATGACTTTTGAAAAGAAAAGCAATCATATACAAAGTTTTCCGTTACTTTTCCATCTAGAATGCAAAGGTTCAATCACAGAATGCACAATGATATGGTGTACCTGACAGGAATCAGCATAGCATCTTGGCTAAGCCAACACTCCATAATGGGGTAGATATTTCAAAGTGTCTTTTATAGTCATTATGCCAATTTACACCAATCCTTCTGCTATCTATCAAAGTGCCCACTGATTCCAAGGCAGCTGTTAGAATGAGACAAACATTTGGAAGCCAGGATCCCATGTACACACAGTAGAGATCCAAGTGAAATCTTGAAACTGTGACTGTAAAAAGCTTTACTTACAACCAGCCTCCAGCTTATTATTTTTTACTGTTAATTTTTCTTATATTTTCACTCTATAATGAACAACTCCAAAAATGATGTTTAAGCATTCTTTTTTTATTTTTTTTATGTTTAAACATTCTTATTGGCATAGAAAATACTTAAGATACATGGTTAAAACAAAAATCATAAGCTAAATGAAATTCCCAAATTGCCAAAACAATTTTATTTCAAAATGTGGTAAAGGAACACATAATTTCAAATAAATTGAGAACATCTATATTACATTACAGGAAAAGATATTAATAATAATAATAATAATAATAATAATAATAATAATAATAAATTGTCACAAATATGCTAATACTTTTTTCATCTTTGAAAACTTCATGTTATTTGAGGATGACAATGAACTTTAGCTGGGGAAAGAGCCTAGTGGGGAGTGATAGAGGGCATATTCCATTAGGCAACTTTTAAATTCATATTGTGATAACTGTCAACTACAACTGCTACTCCTATGATCTCATCAAAATTGAAATAGTGAAGATCTGTGGAAGCTGAGTGATGTTTTTATTTATTTTATGTTGCTTTAGGGAGACCCAATTCCTATACCAGATGTGTGTCACCTCTGGAAAGTCATTTTTTTAAGTAAAAATTCAATGGAAATCAATAAGCTAATGACCCAAAATTGTTAATTCTGACATGTCTATATTATATGAAGGTTAATAACATGAGATAGGGCTAGATAAGTGGCTGAGAGTACTGGCTGCTCTTGTAAAGGACCTGAGTTTGTTTCCCAGACACCAATGGAGATTCACAACCATATATAACTCCAGTTATAAGGTTTTTGATGTGTTCTTTTGTACTTCATGGGTATTGGATATACATGCTATGTAGTCATACATATAAGCAAAACTCTCATATAATAAAATAGAAATAAATGAAATGAATCATTCAAAAATGTCATAAGTTGGAGATAGGTTTAGGAGTGTCTATGTGAGTATATGGGGTGTGTGTGTGTGTGTGTGTTTGTGTGTGTGTGTGTGTGAACCATACATGCTAATGTGTACACACAATCAGAACCACACTTTTAGCTGCTTTACTAGACTAGAAACCAAACCAAAACAAAAAACAAGAAACAAATAAAACTAAAAAGAAACTAGTCTATCGGAGATTTCTATTCCAGTCTATATCTTTACCTGAAATTGCAGATCTGCACTCCACACACCAGCTTGTAGCTCTGCCTGACTCCCAGGAAGCATGCTGGTACTCAAAACAACCAATCCCAAAGGCCTGGCACTCCCAGAGACTTCCAAACCAGACAACACGAAAAACAAAGACATGGCTCAAGCCAGACACAAGAACACAATCAATACAAGCCAGTGCAATATGGCACCATAAAAACCCAGCTCTCCCGCTACATCAAGCAAAGAATATGCTAACACACCTGAAAAGTAAGACTATGACCTTAAATCTCAACTTATGAGGTTGATAGAGTATTTTAAAGAGGAAATAAACAAAATCCTTAGATAAGTACAAGAAAATGCAATCAAATAGATAGGCCTTTAAAGAGGAAACAAATCCCTTAAAGAAATATAGGAAAATTGAATCAAACAAGTGAAGGAAATGAATAAAGCTGTTCAAGGCCTAAAAATGGAAATAGAAGCAATAAAGAAAACACAAATGGAGGCAACCCTGGAGATGAAAAACCTAGGAAAGAGAACAGTAAATACAGACACAGGCATCACCAACAGAATACAAAAGATGGAAGAGAAAAATCTCAAGCACAGAAGATACAATAAACGACATTGATACACCAGTCAAAGAAAATGCCAAATCTAAAAAGTTTCTCACACAAAACATCCAAGAAATGTGTGACACTATAAAAAGGCCAAACCTAAGAATAATAGGAATAGAAGAGGATGAAGATTCTCAGTTCAAAGGTCCAGAAAATAACGTCAACAAAATCATACATGAAAACTTCCCTAACCTAAAGAATAAGATGGCAATAAAGAATAAATGTACAAGAAGCTTAGAGAACATCAAATAGATTGGGCCAGAAAAAATATATTCTCCCAATACATAATAATCAAAACATTAAATGTACAGTACAAAGAAAGTATATTAAAAGCTGCAACTAAAAAAGACAAAGTTATAAATAAAGCCAGGCTTATCAGAATTATTCCTGACATTTCAACAGAAACTCTAAAAGCCAGAAGGTCAGATATCTTGCAGACCTTAAGATGCCATAGGATGTCAACCCAGATTACTATATCCAGCAAAATTGTCAATAACCATTGATATCACCAAGATATTCCATGACAAAACCAAATTTAAACAACAACTTTCTACTAATCCAGGCCTACAAAGGATACTAGAAAGAAACCTCCAATACAAGAAGGATAACCACACCCAAGAAAACACAAGAAAGAAGGAAAACACAGACACAGAAAAAGAAAGAGAGATGAGAGAGAGAAAACCACCACCATCATCAAAATAACAAGACTAAAAGTAATCACTCATTAATATCTCTCAACTAACTCTACATCCAACAGAGGCCTAATAACCAAAATATTCAGAAAAATTTCAAGAAGTTAGACACCAACAAACCAAATAACCCAATTAAAAATGAGGTACAGAGATAAACAGATAATTCTCAACAGAGGAATTTTGAATGGCTCAGAAGACTTAAAGAAATGTTCAATGTCCTTAGTCATCAGGGAAATGCAAATCAAAATGACCCTGAGATTCCATCTTACATCTATTAGAATGGCTAAGGTCAAAAACTCAGGGGACACCATATGCTGGTGATGATTTGGAGAAGGGTAAATACTCTTCCCTTGCTGGTGGGAGTGAAAACTTGTACGACCACTCTGGACATTCATCTGGCAATTAGTTTCCCAGAAAACTGGGAATAGTTCTACTTGAAGGCCCAGCTATATCACTCCTGGGCATATACTCAAAAGATGTTCTACCATACGAGAAGGACACATGCTCTATTTTGTTCATAACAGCTTTATTTAGAATAACCAGGAGCTGGAAATAGCGCAGATGTCCCTCAACCAAAGAATATATATGGAAAATGTGGTTTTTTTACACCCAATGGATTACTATTCAACAATTAAAGTCAAGGGTATCATGAAATTTTCAAGTAAATGGATGGAACTAGAAAAATATCATCCAGAGTGAGGTAATCCAGACCCAAAAGGACATGCAGTGTATGTACTCACTTATAAAAAGATAATAGCTATAAAGTAGAAGATAGCCATGATACACCTACAGACCCAATGAATCTAAAGAAGAACAAGACCCAAGCAAGAAAGCTTGAATCTCACTTAGAAGGGGGAATAAAATAGTCACAGGAGGCAGATGGTGGGAATGATCTTGGTCAGAGAGAGGATGGGAAAGGGTATAGAAGTATCAGGGACAGGTATGGGGAGACATAGAAGAGAAGGCTAGAAGACCAGGAGAATGAATGAAAATCTTCAACTGGCAGGGGAGGGGGCATCTCTAGGAGGTGCTAGAGACCTGGGATGGAGAAGGCTCTCAGAAGTCATTATGAATGACCTTAACTAAAATCCCTAGCAGTGGGAATATGGAACCTGAAGAGACTTCCTTCTATAGCCAGGCAAACCCGCCAGTGGAGGGACAAGGATGTCAATCCACCCATACAACTTTTGACTCCAAATTTGTCTAATAGACATGCAGGGAAAAGGATGGAACAGAGATTGAGAAAACAGCCAAGTAATAATCAGCCTAACTTGAGACCCATTGTATCAGCAAGCACTAATCCCTGACACTATTAATGATACTCTGTTATGATTGCAGACAGGCACCTAGCATGACTGTCCTCTGAGAGGCTCCACCCAGCAGCTGACTGAAACAGATTAAGAGACCCATATCCAAACATTGGATGGAGCCCGGGGACTCTTATGGAAGAGTTGGGGAAAGGTTTGAGGGCACAAAAGGGGATAGGAACTCCACAGGAAGATCAGCAGAGTCAACTAACCTGGACCTTTGGGGCTCACAAAGACTGAATCACCAACCAAAGAGCAGACACAGGCTGGACCAAGGCCCATGGCACATATGTAGCAGATGTGCAGCTTGGTCTTCATGTGGGTCCCCCAACAACTGGAGCCAAGAGCTGTCTCTAAGCTGTTGCCTGTCTGTGGAATCTGTTACTTAAACTGGGCTGTCTTGTCTGCCTCAGTGGCAGAGCATGTGCCACAGAAACTTGATTTGCTGGCTGGTATGGAGGAATACCTGGTGGAGGGCTTCCACCCTGTCAAAGGAGAAAGGAAGGGGAGAAGGGGAGGAGGGACTGCATGAGGGAGAGAGCAGGAAGTGAAGTAGCTACCCAGATATAAAATGAATGAATAGATAGATAGATAGATAGATAGATAGATAGATAGATAGATGGAAAAAAACTAGTCTGAATTTATTACCAATAGTCTTCAACAAATTTTTTCTGAGGCCTCATAATAAGGGTTTAATTTTCATTTAAAATTATACTTAAAGGAATAATCTTGGCTTAACTTTAACATCTAATTTTATTTGCCTTCTATTCATAAGACAGAAAAAAATGTAGGAAATACTCACTGGAATGAGTTTGAAGTATTAAATATCATGACTCTCTCTGGCTTTGTGGAAATTATGTGTATATTTTTAAGTTTTGGTAGCTGAAAGATATTTTCCTTATCTCTGCTGCATAGATCAGTAACTCTCACTATCTAGCCACGAGAAATGGACAGTAACAATCAAAATGTTCCAAGGCGATCTATTCTCCATGTTAATAATAATAATAATAATCTTCCCAGGAATTTCCCAAAAGAATGAAAGCAATGTTGAATATCAGTAACTATATGAAGTTATTTGGATTTATAGACTAACAGACACCTGATGTTGTTGTAAGATGAATTGATGTGTGGTTCCTGTTGTCAGATACACCAGGGCACAGCAAATTTACCTGGCACTAATGTGTATTTCATTTGGTGTTTTCTACTAATGAAATAAGCAGTGTAAAGCCAAAGAGATGGCTCTACAGGCAAAGAAGCTTGCTGCCAAGCCTGTGGTTCTGAATTCAGTCTCTTGGATCCACAGAGTTGGGGAGAACCAACTCTGACAAGTTGTCCTCTATCCTCAGCATTTACTCTGCTGAGGATAGAGTCACACCGTTTACCACATGCTCGTACATACATACTTTTACGCACACATGGATACATGCACAAAATACGATTTTTAAAATTAAAATAATGTAAATGTTATAGCCACCTTTTTACATGCCAATGTATTCAAAGAGAAATATACCAATATTTTTTCCTTGGCACTCCTACATAAGTCCAGGCATTTACTCAAGTGAATGTAATATAGCAAGTTGTAGAATAATTTGTTCTTACTGCTGAATGTAATGTGATCAATATGGAATCAATATTGTTTCATGTGCTGCACAAAGGAGCTCACCCAAACCTATGATTCACAGACAAAATCTAGCATATTAACTGCTTAGCAGAATGTGGAGTAGCTTGGGCCTCTATTTTCCGGTGCTGGGATTGCAGGATGGGACATTTACTTAGTAAGACAGTGTACAAGTCCCTTACCTAACTCTCATTTTGCAATATATCAGTTTTACTTGTTGACCTTTACAATGGGGGTTGAAATCTTAAAGACAGTCAGGGAGTTCTATAGGAATCTTGCAATGCAACTTGAGTGATTGCTGTCAAACTTTAGAGAAATCCAAACTGTTCTTTAGCAGGTGAATGAACAAACTCTCATACATCTGTGCAAGGAAAAACCATTCAGCTCTAAGATGAGAGTACAGCCAAGAAATAATAAAGAAGAAACTTGCATGAAGACAACCCTAAAAAAACAAAACAAAACAAACAAACAAACAAAAACCAGAAAGCACAATGTACCATACAGAAAGAGCAAAAGGTTAAGCGTGATCTGTGTCTGAAGAAAATCAGTAAATATACAGAGTGTGGCTATACTAAGGCTATGCAGCTTCTTACACTCATGCTTCCTTATGTAATGCACACCTATGTGATGCAAAATGCAAAAAGTACATCCAAATGTCTGCACTGCATCTGGATGGTGATGATGGGTCCATGTCAGGTCAGCAACATTAACAAATACTACTGGTAATAGCAACTGATAAAACAGGAAAAGGCCCTGTTTCCTGGGAACTAGAGGAAAAAATGGGAAGAGAACTGTTCTTTCTACTTCATTTTACTGTGAATTTAAAATGGCTCTACAAAAAGAAATCCATTTTTAGATCATGTAAAAATGACTATGTGGATTTATCTATCTCAGAGAAAAGATTGCTGGTGTACAACCGGTGAGATGGTTGTTTCAATTTCTCCAGAAATATTCCACTAATTCAAAACACTGTGTTTGGATATGAAACATGAGTCGAGGCACCTGAGGAATTTCAAAGGTTTTCACCAGAGTCCCCCAGTTTCCAAAAACATAGACAATAAAACCTTTGTTGTAAGTTGGCAGTGAGAATGTGGAAATGCAGCCAAACTGGCTCTGTTGGGAAGCCTACCTTAGGACAGTTTCATAAATGCATTTGTAGAGTGTGTCAATCTGGACAGCTGCCTGGAAGTTCCTGTTACTTGTATGTGTATTGCTATTTCTAGGGAATGCAGCTATCTATGATAGATGATCTCTAGGGAATATGAGGGGCAGGCTCACTCAGTTCTTCTTTACTTCTTCTTAAGGCATTTGAGAAAGGGTAACAAAGACATTATCTCATGCTATGGAGTGTTTATGTATTCATCCTTCCTGGAAGCAGTGATACTCCTAGTGTGTCACTTTCAACAGAGCCACAAAGACTTGCTGTAGCTGGCCGTTTCCCTATTCTTTTTACCACTCAGAAAACACTCAGTAGACATCTTTGCCAGTGCTGACCATCCTGCTTTGTGTACTGAGATCCTAAATTGTGCTAATTACTCTGGCTGGAATTCAAAAATCATGGCTCCTTTGCCAGGAGTAAGACAGCGGTCCCTAGAATGCTGGGGGGGACCATGGGAGGCCCACAGCTTTCAGCTTATTAAGCCACCATGCTGGCCACTTCATCATAGAAGTCTTTATGTCCCTAGAAGCCAAGAAAGATTTATGGAGCTGCTTACAAATGAAAGGAGATGCTGAAGAGGCAAGTGCACGCTTCAGCTCTGTGAGTAGTGCTGAAAAATAAAATAAAGCAGTGTAAAACAGACAATACCACTGTGCTGTTCAACATGTGCAAGTTATGATTGACTCTGGGCTTTAGAATTTATACTACTGATGACTTTGCCTCCTATCTTTGCAGTATCAAATCAATAGTAGTAAACTGAGTGCCAACAACCCTTAGGGGGGAAAATATATATTTCCAAATTGCAAGCACCTCTGAACTGCCTTGGTTTGTTTGTTTGTTTGTTTGTTTGTTTTTGTTTGTTTTGTGGAAATCCAACATGAGTAAAAATAAATTCCACAAAATGACAAATCAATCGTTTTTTAATATCTTTTATCAGATTCATTTTCCTTCTTCCTCTTGGGGGTGATTAATAAAGTTAATTTGGTGTTAAAAGTGGCCTCTTTTCCTCATATCTCCAAAATGTATCTGAAGCCAAATCCTTGCTACAACTGTCAGAAATTTGGATGTTTAATAATCTCCCTGAGGTCTCAGCTCACTCTAATTCCTATTAATGGGTTGCAGTTAGTGCAGAAGACAACCACCGTTTTGTTATAACACAGCTACTCAGTGATTTGGCTAAAGGTTTGAGCATATCTGATTTCCTTAATACCCAAGTAAAATTAGATAAAAAGAAGAGAATTGCAAATTAGCAAAGTGTTTAATTTAGGTTCATGGGGCTGCTGATTTGGGCTTTCCCACAGAGCCGGCTGCAGAGGCTTGGCCCAGATGCAGCCAACAACACCCTGTTCCCCTGCTTTCAGCTTTCCCTTTTCATCCTGTTCCAGGTTGAGTACCCTCCTCCCTTGTCTCAGAGCTTTGACCTCAGCATGAATTTGTTTTTATTTTTCCTTCTATTTTCTCTGTTATTTTTGCTGCATGCAAGACATTTATAAACTGCTTTATGAGAAAACATACACATTTTCTCACTATATATGAGTATTTAATATTTTGCCAATCCTGAATTATATATGCAATCAGGTGAAGACGTGGTACTGCAAGCGTAAGTTACTCCATCATCAAAATCTTGGAATTTGGCAAGAGATAAAACATATGGAAGAAACAATGACAGTCCAACAGAGGCCTTTTCAATTAGATGCTGAATCATATACCAGGCTGAGTGAGGCCTTAAACACTCTAAATCAAAGCTCTGACTTATGATGTAGAAACAGACTTAGACCATAATAGATTTCTGTCAGCACTAATGTGTTCTGAATGCTATCTTCAGAGAAGACTGTGAGCATAGTAAATGTATTCATTGAGTTAGCACAGTAAGTGCAGCATACTCGTGCCCTTGATGTGGAAGGAATCTAGGAATAGATGCAAGTGGAGGGGGATCATCTTCCTGGTCTGGACTGTAGGGAGAGCAATGTGTGCACATGACAAGGTTGTTCTCCTAGCTGCGTCCAATGGGTTAAGACACATCATTTTGATTTCTATATCTACGTTCTGGATTCATCGAGACATTCCCTTATCCACAAGTTTTCAAGAGAAACAAGAGAAATGCTCCCTTGAGGCTGGAAAGATGTCTTAGCAGTTAAGAGCATTGCCTGTTCTTTCAGAGAACCCTAACTTGGTTTCCAGCACCCACATCAGGTGGCTCACAATTGCCTATAACCCCAGCTCTGAGGGACCCATCACTGTCTTCTGGACTTTTTGGGTATTGGACTAACAGGTGTATACCCCTACCCAGATGCTCACACGTACACACGCACACACACACACACACACACACACACACACACACAAACACACACACACACACACACACACACACACAAATAAAATCTAAAAATATACATCTTTTAACAATTGTTTACAAGTAACTTTTCTTCTTTTCTTTCTACCTCTATGTTCCTGTCTTTACCTTTATTGGTTATTCAGAATGTAACGTCCTAATTAAATTCATATTCTACTGTGCCCTGACATGATGCAATAAGGCAAATTGGAAATGAGAGGGAATAGCAGTAGAGAGTTAAATATAAAGGAGTTTACAAGATAGGAACAGTTCTTATTTCAAGGAAAAGGTGGTCCCCTGTGATGAGCAACAATTACAGTAGCAATAAGCAGAAATAGAACATAGCCAGGCTTTCTGTCAACACAGAGATTGCTTTGGGTCATTGATACTCAGCAGCAGCAGAAAATGCGAAGCTGAAGAGATTTTCACTAGGAGTGCACATTCAGAAGTGGTGGGGAGGGCCACGGAGAGAGTCAGCAAGAGGCTTTTACCAAGTGAAGTTGCCTGCCATGAAGCTCTGAATCCAAAGTCCAGGACTCACATAGGAGAAGGAGAGAACTGATTCCCACAAGTTGTCCTCTGGCTTCCACCCCTGTGCTCCTACTTCCCACATACATATTCATTCAGAAAAAAAATAACATAAAAAATAGACTTGAAGATTCTAGATGTAGAATAGATTTTTGCTATGTAGAGAAAACACTTATGTTTTCTGAAGTGCTCTTGTAAAGAGAAAAAAGTTTATTGTAATTTATGTTTTACTTAATGTAGGGAAAATATGTCATATTTTTATAATGATGAAGATGGCCTGTATGACAAACTTGCTCACTAAACAATAGACCGAGATGAGAAACTAATGTCCTTGAATAGTATTTAGTATTCATCACACACTCACAGAAAAAAAGCAGAGGTGTGTGTGTGTGTGTGTGTGTGTGTGTGTGTGTGTGTGTGTCTATGCTTCTACATGGATGCAGGAAGACAGAGGACTAATTCCTTAGTAAAAATATATTGGCTGGTGACAGTGCAGAAGATCAATCTTAGGACTGAAAAGGAAAAGGGGGTTATTTATTTATTTATTTATTTATCTATCATTTACTTAATTATTTAATGTATATGGGTGTTTTATCTGTATGCATGTATGAGTACAATTTCTATGTCTATTGCCCAAGGAGGCCAGAAGACAATGTCAGGAACTGAAATTTCAGGAACTGGAATTGCAGACAGTTGGGAGCTGTCATGTGGGTGCTAGGAAACATACTTGGGTCCTCTACAAGAGCAGTCAGTGCTCTTAGTCACCAGACCATGTCTCCAGTCCCCCAAACCAACTTTTTAAAAAGTAGTAACTTTCAATGGGATTTTTAAAAAATCAAATATTGAATAAAGTTCAGATTTCTTCCTTAAGTTTGGTCTAGAAAATAACACCACTGCCTATCAGCTGCAGAAAATTCAAGCTCTTCCTCATCCTGCTAAAGAAATGCTGAGCAAAGCAAAGTAATTGAATAAAGGCTCAGGGGACTTCCCATCTGGGCAGGCTTGTTTACATGTGGGTGCCTGACCCCTTAGACCCAAGAATACCATGATTAACTGTTACAGCACCATGCAGTACAACTAGAAGATGCCCTTCCTTCCTTTAGAATAAGAACATAGTGTTCCTCTGTATCAACTCACATGTTCAAGTTAGTTTTTTTTTGTAGTAGCTGTTTAATAAGGGTCTTGGAGGCTTGAAAGGAAATGGTTTGCATTTTCTAAAATGCCTGGACTGGCTTTGCAGCGTGTGATAAGGCAATATACAAATCTGAGTTGTTGTTGTTGCTAATGGGATCTATTCTCAACAAAGCATCATTGTGCTGCCTGCTTTTGTGCTGAGGCTGTCTGGAGGAGGGAGGCAAGTGGAGAGTGCAGTCCTGCTTTAAAAGGAAATAATCAGTCTGCAGGTGGCTGCATGGTGGGTAAGCAAATGGGACTAAGTGTAGCATGGCTTTCCTCACAGAATAACAGCAAATGAGAACGCCCGATAAAGATCTTTTGTGCCAGCAGCATGGAACAAAAGCTTTGGGTACTGAAGTCTTCATGTTTATGCAGCAAAACCATGGTTTGCTTAAAATTGCAGTTTTCTCCCCAGGAACTCCCTACTCTTGTGTAGAACTGGGGGCGTGCATGACGCTCTCCCTCCAGTGCATCTGGAACCTACTGAGAGTCACGCCTAGGACACCATGGGCCACAGTAGAGTAAGTACATCCTGGTCTGAGGTGCAGTGCTGCAGACTCAGTCCATTCTTACCAAGTAGTTTGTCCAGAGTTCAAAGTTAACATACTTCTATTTACTCTACATAAAGAATATTTTCTCAAGAGGAGAAAGTAGACGTAAAGCACTATTGAATTAGTCTGAAAGGGAGTATTATTTATGGCTTTTCACATCTCCCTATTCAACTCAGTCTTACAGGGCAGTTGAAAAACATTTAACACACATCATGGACTTTAGAAAATATGCTTCTTTAGATTCGAGGTGCAGTGAAATCAGGACATTTTCGAGTCCCTCTGATTTTCAATGATAAGTACTTCCATGAAGACACTGCCAGGTGCTCTCCAGCTTGCTGAGAGAAAAGTAGGAGAAGCAGAAATTCATTTCAACCCCCCTGGCAAAAAGGAGGGGCAGCTACAATGAATGGGGTTCACTCTATGATCTTCAGTCTCTTAGCTATGGCTGCAGCCTATTTCCTGCGAGAATCCCCAGATTCTTGAATTGGGAGGCTACAGAGTGGCATCCAGGGTAGCCATATTGCAGGACAAAGGCCAGGAGCAAGGGATGGAGGGCTTACAGCTGCAGCCTATGAGTCTGTGAGCTGCTGCCAGAGATAACAGGAAGGCTTCAAAGGCTTTGAGGACAGCTGCTCCAGCAGGGAGCTGAGAAGGCAAGAAAGGAAAGGAGAGAGAAGGGGTGGAAAGCAGGGAGGGAGGGAGAGAGAGAGAAAGAGGGCCTTGGAGAAGAAGAGGAAGGAGGAGGGGAAGCAAGAATGTGGGTGAGAAAAACAGTAGAGAAATGATGAGCCTCTGTTTGACTAACAAAGAAGTGGTCCCCTGAAACTAGTTACTAATTTGCAGGACAATCATCAGTGCTGGTAGTTGTTTTGTCAGAATTTCCTTCTTCCTTATGGTAGTCTTGTTAAACACATTCACTCCCAGGACAACAATTACAAACCTAAATGCTGGAAGGTTAAAGATGTGGGGGAGGAGGGATTCAGGAAGTATAGTGAGAGCATGTCACAGAGAGAGAGAGAGAGGAGAGAGAGAGAGAGAAAGAGAGAGACAGAGACAGAGACAGAGACACAGAGAGAGACACAGAGACAGAAAGACAGACAGAGACAGATAAAGACAGAGAGCCACAGAAACAGAGAGACAAATAGAGACAGAGCCACAGAGAGAAAGAAGCAGAGAGAGACAGACAGACAGACAGCTACAGAGAGACAGATAGAGAGCTCACTTGTGTAGTTGTACATGTGTCCATGTGTATGCCAGTGTATGTATGAGAGTGTAACTGTGTACATGAGTGTGTGTGTGTGTGTGTGTGTGTGTGTGCATACATGATTGGACAAGGTAAGACATGGTAGATTATGATGCCAAGTTGTTAGAAGTAGGTGATTCCTGGTGTGCTCTCTCTCTCTCTCTCTCTCTCTCTCTCTCTCTCTCTCTCTCTCTCTCTCTTTCCAATGCTGCTTTTCAAGTAGGTCAGGTTTGTGTCCCAGGAGGGCACATCTAGGGCTATATTTTTTTCTCTTTTTCTAATTTAATTTTTTTGTACAATTATTTTGATCATTGTTTTTCTTTCCTCTTTGTCTTGAGTGACAAGTCAATCTAATAACCCCATGGGCAGGCCAAGGAAGAGCTTGTCCAACTTCCCGCTGCCTATGGAACTCGGAACAAGGCAACCACCTAGGTCCTCAGGAGCCTCTCTGCGTATGGAAATTCAGCACTTCGCCCCCTCTGAGGTCTTGGGTAATTAGCTTATTATTCTGTACCTCTGATTTTCACTGGTACATAGAACAGACACGTTTTCTTTCCAGGATGCCTGAGAATTAGATGAGGTCTGGCATACAGAGAAATAACTGAGTAACCCCCAATGCTGTCTTAGAGAATAGTCTGATATTCAGCACACAGAATTGGCCATTTGCTTCCAAGTTATGCTCTGAGCAGAATAATGGAAAAGGACTGATAATATTTCCCCCAAGCTTCCAATTGTTTTGTGTGCCGAGGAAAGAGACAATGTTGGTTTCCACAGTACATAGGAAATGAGAAATGTTTTCAATACAAAGTAGGCGACAGGAGAATAACTGCTCCTGGAGGATAAGGGCGTAGAGTCTTATCAAAATATTCAGTGAGCAAATTCTAGATTTAAATGGCTTTACGATCCTATAATTCCTTTCAATAGCCTTCTCTTTATCGAAACTTTTGGCTAAGCTCTCCTTTCTAGATGTCGGTCCGCTATTTTCATGATTTGTCATATGCTTAGTGGTCTTCTTAGGACTATCTCTTTCTAACTGTAATCTTGTGAAAATAAAGGAACACAGTTTCAGTGGGAACAAGAAAATCCCATCATTCTTAGTTTGCTAGAGCGACAAAAACTCAAAGTTACTTACATGTGGCAAAAACTCACTGCAGGACAAAGTGGCAACTTTTACAATAAAAACCATAGGGACCTGCACAACTGCGGCCTGGTTGATGTGTGCACAGTTGTGACTCAGGATACACTGAGGAGATGAGGCAGTCTTTTGTAATTGAGTGGAGATGTATATTCTGCTTGTTGTTCTTGGTGATGATCTGAAAACCTAAGCAAGTGTGAAGAGGTTATCCACTGCTACTGCAGTCCTGACTGTTGCATCCAAAGACCACAGACAGTGTGGAGGACATATGGGGTTTGAGAAAGTTACAGGTTTTATTCTAACCTTGGTTTCATTTGTGTGTGTAGCTAAAGCTCCTTGGAGAGATGCTGTGTGTTTGCCTCTGCTCTGTTTGCAAAGCTGAGTTAGACCAGCTGAAAGCAACAAGAATGAAAAGAAGCAGGAGAAAGTCTGAGTCACAGCCAGGATTTTAACTCCTGACTTCAGTCCATTCTTATTAAAGGTAGAACTAGAGTCAAAAATAAGGGTCAAATAAAAGAGGTCCTTTTCTATTTTCAAATAAATCACATAGATCCAGCAAATAGTATTTTCAATAAAGATTAATTGAGCACAAATCTGGATTTGATAGTATGCCTACAGAGAGCACAGATTTCTCATACTCATAAGAAACAATTACCAGACTTCTGTGCTGATTGTACTAAGGCATTAGTAATAGTCTCCTCGACACCAGAACAGGGAGGATGACTCAAGACTAGGTTTGTCATTCTCCCTACAGGGACAGGAGGGACAAGGGTGAAAATGTGTTCAAGGAAACAAGCAGAGGTAAAAAAAAAAAAAGAGGGGGAGGCAGTTCAAAGAATAGGAACAGTCAAGGTCAATGAGTGTCCTCACCACCCATAGTACAAAGATTGTAATATATAATTTGTGCAGCAAGATTCCCTTCAGAGGCAATGCTCATTACTGCAATAGAAAAAGGAACGGAAAGGATATATTGGAATTCACCAAAGCTTTAACCATTTTCTTAAGGCCAGCAAAATGGCTTAGTAGGTGAGGGCAGAAAACCTGACCATTTGAGTTTGATCTTTAGAATCCATGTGGGGTAAGAATAAGTTCATGGTCAGCATTTGTCCACTGAGTCTCCATCCACTAGCTCTGCTACACACACACACACACGCACACACACACACACACACACACACAAATATGAAATTTTTTAAAAGCTAAATGTAAGCTGTGTATGAGGCAGAATTAAATAAGATGAGCAAAAAACATATGGTCTTGGGTCCTCTATCCCAGCCCAAGGGAAACAAGCACAGTTTTACAGAGTACTGGATGAGGAAGGCCCCTGAAATGATGGCAAGAAGGGTTGCGCTAACTAAAGATATATAACAGGAGTTCCTGGCAAGCCCAGCATGGACATGTTCATTGCACACAAAGGGTAAGCTGATGTGAAAACTCTAGTTAGATCTAGTCTGAAAGGGCACCACATAAAATGGTAAATGGGAAGCAAACAGAAAAACAGGTCCTGCTCTTAAATCCAAGTCCTGTAGGTAGCTGCTGTGTTTTAGATGTTAACCATCCTTAGAGGGCCATGAGGCAGAAGAAATACTTGATCAGACTTCTGCTTTAGACAATTCACCATGGCAGCAGAAAAGAGTGATGGTGTATGGAGGCCTTCAGAGTAGGGTACCTTCAGCAAAGTATGACCATTCAAGAATCGGAGGGTTTTCTTTTCAAATGATGTTGGTAAGGAAAAAGGATAACAAGCCAGAACTTGAGAGTAGGGAGGAAGATGACCACAGGATGAAGACACTGAAGAGAACTCAGGAGGACACACCCCCTCCCCTGAGGACCCCAAGCACTTAGTCAACTCTCCCTTGTCCTCCACTGCTCTCAGGAACACTTCCTGCCTGTGACGTTCCTCAGAAGATAAACTTGGGAACCAGAGACTTGCACCTGAGGAGATTCTACTCAGGTTCAGCTATTGTATCACTTGATACATTCTTGCCAGCTGTCTATCTTAGTCTTTAAGTTACATTATTGACCTTCCCTACCTTAAATGGCAAATTCCTGGAGGGCAAGTGTGGAAGCCTTTCTATAGAGCAACTGTTCGGCAAATGCCTGTGTGTTCTTTGTGATTTCCAATCAGAAAGCAAGCCAGTGTGAACTTAGTGCTCTCTCCATCCTTATGAACCACTGTATTCTTCAACTTCCTGTTTTTCGAAGACGACCTGAGCCTCCATTTTCCTTCTTACAATTTTATATATCATGCGTGTTCGTCACAATGAAATTAGCAAATACAATTAGCATATCCTGTTTCACATTTCAGATACTGTATAATGGAATGTGCAGAAAGGTCTGCAGTGACGGAAATATCTCTTCATAGGGCTGGACGGTTGGGTGATTCCTGCAGAAGCAGGTATCCCACAAGGGAAGAAGTTTCATAATGTAAAGAAATACAAATTCAGAAATTAGTTCATCTTGAGAATTAAAAACTCCATATAAATTCAGTTTTTAATTTCATAAATATATTTTCTAAGACACCGACTTAATGTGCTAAATAATTAGTTGTTGGAATTACAGCATTAGATCTTCTAGGATGATAAAATGCAAATAAATTTGTTTACATATAATAGCTATGTTATTAACGGATCCAAATTTATAAATTTGGTAAAGCAAGCGAATGTTGCGGGAGGTATTAGAAAACATTGGCAGTTCCGCCACTACTGAGGGCAGGGTGAGGGGGGGCGGTTCCGGGCACCGCTGCCAACCAAGTTCCCATGCACTGCAGCTCCAGAGTTTCATAATCTCACCAACCAGGTCTCTCTAAGGGTCAATGGTGGGTCACTACCACGTCATTTCCATGCTTCAAACCCCCACGGCTTTTGAGGGGCACCACACGCAAACCCAGGTTTGCTGCTGCCACACCTTTCTCTCTCGAACTCAAGTCAAAAAGAAAAACACCACACAGTTTAGGAACAATGGTAACTCAATCTCTGGGCGAAACAACTAAAACCTAATCTTGTAAACCTTATTAAATCTAATCCTCCGGTGGAAGGACCAACAACCATACCAAGAAACTCTACTACTTTACCTTTTCATGCGCTCAACTCTGTCCACAGGACCGGACCCTATCTCCTCCTCTTCTTCCTCCTCCCTCCTCCTCCTCCCTCCTCCTCCTCCTCCTCCTCCTCCTCCTCCTCCTCCTCCTCCTCCTCCTCCTCCTCCTCCTCCTCCTCCTCCTCCTCCACTCTTCCCCTGTCCAGCCCAGAAATCCCTCCTACTAGCTCAGTGATGGTTCACAAGAAGTTACCTGAGTATGTGCCCCTTCCAGGAGAGCAAATATTAACATCAAAATGTCAAAATGCAGACAGTACAGACCCATCCACAGCAAGCAAATGTTGTTTATTTCAAGTAAGTCCTTTTGTTTGTCACTGGGGAGCAAGTCTAGGGCCCTGTATGTGCCAGGCATAGCCTTTACACCTGAGTTGTCTCTAGTACTTCTGTTGTTGCTGGGGATATTTTGTATTTTTTTCTTTTGTTTTGTCTTTATTTTGCTTCTTCTTTTGAGATTGTAATATAATTTCACTTTCCTTTTTCTACCTTCAAACCCTCCCACACATCTTTCCTGTCTTTTTTTTTAAAATTCATGGCCTCCTTTTTATTAATTATTATTACACACCCCACTATATATATATATATATATATATATATATATATATATATATATATATATATATTCCTAAATGTAACCTACTAAGTCCATATAATGTTACTTGCATGTCAGCCATGTGTTGGCCTGAGCTGGGATAGGGTATTCTTCCTACCCCATCCCCAACACACTTTACCCTTCTCCACATGTGGCAAACAGAATGGCCCAGAGTCTATGACAGTGGTAAAGCTGGCCCTTCCCTCACTGGCTGCAGCACTTGGGAGAGCTGACTCTACACCTTGCCTAGGCAGTATAAAAGAGGTGGCCTTGCTGGCATATATGAGTGTGGGTAAACTGGTCCTAAGGGCATGAGAGCAGAGGAGTTGGTTCTGCACCTTGCCTGCTGCATCCTTGGTTGAGCTAGCCAGGACAGTGCTAGGGTATTTGCCCTGGTGGTCAGGTACAGGAGAGCTGGCAGGCTCACCAACTCAGCTACCACCCAGACTCAGGTCCAGGGCTATGAGTTGGCACACTGCAACATCTACCCTATCTATGAAGGGCTGGAGCACATGAAGGAGTTTGTCCTACAGATTGAAAGCTGGAGTATCTCCATAACAGGGCAACAACAGGGTATCTGAGAGAAGTCCTGCTGAGGATCCAGTATTGATACTGTAGCAGAAGCCAGAGGCTTCAATCAAGGCCAAGGACTCATTGCAATGAACATTTGTAAGTAAAGAAGTGTGGACTGAAGGGAATACTGTGGGACACAGAGTGACACACTGCAGCTTTGAAAACGATTTCATTTTCTTTTGGGAGGAGATTGCAAGGAGTAGGGCAGATAGGAAAAGACAGGGAGATGAGCAGGGTTGAGGTACATGATGTGAAATTCACAAAGAATCAATAAAAAGCTTTTTAAAAAGAATGAGAAACAGAGTTCAGGAATTAGATGGCTTTGCAAAGGTTCCCTGGCAGCTTTAATCATGGGTGTTTGGTTCCTGCTGCATCACCTGCAGTGGTCACATCTCCACCTTGTCTGGATTGGTGAGGGCTGTTGCAGTCCTGTGTCTTGTCTCACATGGTAGCCCTTCCTGTACTTTAGAGCCTGTGACCTTTTAATTGCTCTGTCTGAACTGATAGCTCTGCTCCAATAACACACTAGAGTGTTCTCCAGGCAACTTCAATGTCCAGCAGAGAACGCAGCCTCAGCAATCGTCTCCTGATCCTTGTTTACACTTGCCCAGCCACGGTGACAGAAAAGTGACACAGAGTAGATAGGTAGGTAACAGATTCCCTGGGAATTCTGTTTCCAGAGTTATTCCCCCTGGCAACTCAGACCAAAGAATTTGCTGATGGTGCCCTCTCTATATAGACAGAAACCCAACCTAAACACTTTGTGAAAATCATAAGGACACATGCGCCTTTGTAATACTAACATGAACTTAAAACTGCAAAATAATGGGAATCAAAGTCTGTGCCCCAAACCCAGATTGCCGTATGTCACTATGTCTGAGTAAAATAAGATAATTTCTATACTAGTTGTTGGTACCATCTGTGGATTGCAAAAACAGTAAGACAAAATGGTACTCAATATAATTCAAACAGGAGTTAATCTTTAGAATCAAGTGGGACTGTCCTGTAAGATACACATAACTGCTTATAAAGAGGTGACAACAGAGTCCAGTGATGGTAAACAACCAATGTACACACAATCGCTGCACAATCATTTGTTTAGGAATGTCATATAGCTCTCTTAACTAGAAAAGACAAAGTATCTTCATAGTCTAATTACCTCCAAATTCACATTATCAGAACAATCCAGTCCTCTGGTCTTCCTGGTAATATGGCAAGAAACACATTTAGAAAAAGGTAGCTCTTCTTTTATATCAAAGGCTTTTGGATCATAGGGAAATGTGGTGTCACAGGAAATAGTGCATTGCTGTGGGACAGCATGTTATGACAACCATGTATGAGAACAGGCTACAAAACATCCCAAAACATTTCAAGGGATTAGCGATATGATAGTTACACTGTAACAGCAACATGTTACAGACTTTGTTACAAGAAAACAAACTGAGGAACAAATGGGAACATTCATTACTTGTCTGCCTTACATTAAAGTACGGTGAGATGTGTGCACAGCAGCTGATGTATATGAAGCTGATGTATGTGCATTCCATCTCCATCTCACACAGCCCATTGTTTGCAGAGCTGTAGATTTCAAAACGTACATGCGCTATCCAACTTATTTCCCCAAACCTAAGTTGGATGTAAGTTGGTATATTTTGATAATTAAACTTATTTAACTATCAAGCTGGATACATTTTAACATGAAAATTTGCAGTGCATTTTGGTAGTTTTTGATTTTTGGTTTGTGGGGTTTTCTTTTTGTTGTTGTTGGGTTTTTTTGGGGGGGTGGGAATCTAAACCCAAGATAAATCTATTTCATGAACTAAAGACAAAACAATGGTAAGACCAGGGACTAGGGTGAGTGAATTTAGTTTCTCACTAAGTACAAAGTACATGTGCAAAAAAGTAAGAAAAATTATCTTAAACAGTTAACTTTGGAAGAAGACGGAAAAGTTTGGATCAAAGGTCCTCTCTGCAGTAGAGATAAAGCAAAGCTTCCTGCGAGCATAAGAATCACTGCGACATTGCAGGAGAGTCACCGTAGGTTAACCTGAATTCATACCACAGAGCCACAGAGCAGGCATTGTCACACTTTACATGAGGAGAGCAATCTTTACTTGGTGCTGCAGGTAGCACCACACCCAAAATCTCACACAACTCATCTCCCCTGTTCTGTCTTTGCAATGAGGGAGAAGTAAAGAAAAACCAAGGTCTAAGATCATGATTTTGGTTGAAATATTTATTCATAATTTTTCTCAGTTTTCCATTGGGGAAAAACTGGAAGGGCCTGCTTCACAGTGTAGTTTGTAGACAGCATCTCTGTGCTCTGATATAGCTATGATGTGTGATTTGAGGCATTTGCAAAACCATTATTAAGTTGTATCACTGTAAGTCAGCTTGAAGCATAGTGATAGATTTTATAGATTCTCTGAGACACATCATGTGCTCATTAAAAACAGAAATAGCCTGATATTAATAATTTTAGGCAGAACGATAGAAACGCATTGAATACAGCCCCATGATATAGATGATCCCATCTGCATCAAGTTCACACTGAGGTAGTCATTCTCCTTCTAAAATGGGTATTTTTTTCAGAAGGTTTAAAAGCTCCAGCTCTGCAGAAGCTACACCATCCAGAAGCCTGGAGAAGTAATCTGATATAGTCCAAATAAACACTCCTGTCTGTCACATAACCTTTAATTATAATATGCAACTGTAATTTCACCTAATTAGAAAAGGTGAACTCAATTTTGAATTGCAAATTATTCATTTTATGGAAGCTTTTATGAAATTAAATCCTTGTCAGACTGACAGACTCAGTCAGTGTGGAATGAGATGCCCTATGATGTGAGCATTTTGATTAATCAGAGATCCTTTCCAAAGGCTTCTGGCTGGGACCGTTCACTGGTTTTAATGCCAGTAAAGACAATTTTTCAATTAAAACTTCCATCATTGTTTTGAGGACCAGAACTCTAGCCCTGTCCAATCTCCCTGAACTTACCCATTGTTCCTCAAGTATAAGTGTGGATCAGAGAACTCACTTCCTGTGAAATAAGGACTTCATGAGAAATCATAAGAAAATAATCTGCTCATCCTGGAGGCTGTTTTTAACTAAGCTTAATTGTAATTAGTTTAGTATTGCAAGCCTTGGGCATACAGTTATACCAAGACAATATCTCTGTAAGTATAAAAGTGTAGAAAAATTTTTGGTTTTGTGATATGAAATTTTAAATCACCACCAGCTGAATGAAAATGTTCATGTTTAATACAATAAAAATTAATGAGCTTAAAAAAATAAAAAGCATTAAATTTCCACAAACTTCTATAAGGCCTGTACTAGGTAATTAATTCTGTGTGAACAAATGTTGTCAAAATGGATGGATGTAATTAAAATGGTAAGAATTTTATTCTATACAGAGCAGCAATGAAAGGACCTTTAAAGGAAGAATTGACTATTTACTTAAATGAGGGGAAAACTTTTAAGATTCTACATACTTAGTAATAAAGTAGATTTCTAGTTTTGCCATTCCCAAATTTGTTAAAATATAAGCATAATCCCCTTAATAAATATGCACACCAACACTATTCGCTTGCAATTCAGTCATTGAGGAGCTAGAGGCAGGAGCAGCAACTGTTAATCATTCCTGGCTGTAAGGGAAGTTTGTAGCCAACCAGGACTCTATAATACTATCTTAAAAAGGAAAGATGGCTTAATGATTAAGCAAACTTGGTTCTTTAATTTTCATTCACAATACCAACTCCAGACAACTCATACACCTGTAACTCCAGTTCTAGGTTCTAGACAGTCTGATTCTCTCTTATGACCTCTGTGGGTACTGCAGGCACTTGGTTGACAAATATGCATTCAGGCACACAGACACAACTATGTAAAAAAAATTGTATTGAGAATCTAAAGGTCTGAAAGAATAGCCATACTCAACAGACCCTCATTTTCATCAAACAAAGGGAAGAATTAAGGTATTAAACAACTGTAAAATTTATTTTTCTATTCTATAGGTATCATCAATATTCTACTTCATTGCTATCCTATAAATAACTTCAAAAGGTTATCAATATTAAGATCTTTACATTATAACATACAAAAATAATATTTAAAAGAAATCCTTGGTATTGTGGATTGTACTTTCTTTTTCTGGAATGTAGTGAAAGCCAATAAAACAGAATAAGACAGCAAGCAGAGACAATCTATTCTGTTGAGTTCTAACAGGTAGCCCCCAGAGACAAGAAAGCAAGCCCACAGAAAAGAAATAATACCTTGGTGTTGGTAACTTTCTCACAGAATTGTTTTCTTTTTCATATAGAGTTTCAAAAGAATGTGTACAAATCTCTCATCCCTGTTGTAAAAATTCATCTTGTAGAAAATTCCCTGGCCTGGAGATTGAACGAGAAGAATTTCAGGCCTTGAAGACTTTTACTTCTTATTATCATAGAGATTTGGGTAATGATTAATCAAGGTACACAATGCACCATTTATCCAACTTAGAGCAACAAAAGACAGCATCTAATGAAATTCCATGAGGGAAAATGTCTCAGAGAAACTCGAAGTCAAGGAAAAGGCTATCATCCCAGGAAAATATGTGTGGGTCTCATTTCATTGCAATTGGCAAAAAAATAAAACAGTACCGGTATATTCATTCCTCCCTGTGTCTGTGATGAATATGGAGAAAGTCAATAGGTGGGACAGTATGAAGAACGTGCGTCCTTTGAAAGATACAGGACAGCTTTACATTCAACTTAGCAATAAACCCAGAGGCTTCCAGAGTGGATTATATCTTTTTAGTTACTCTGCACAATGATGAACAAAATGTTCATATTGTAAAGTCCCAGGGTGAAAAACTGATACCTTTGTGTGACTAGTATCTCCTGTCTTACAGCTTGTCTGATTCTCTAGTCTTCTGTCAGTAGCACAGGAGAAACAATATCCACCTTGTGGAGTGTTATGATATGTAAATTAATGCAGGTACAGTTTTGTTTGTAATATGTCTGGTATGTATTACATTCTTAATAAATATACATAGGTGGTTTGTATCTCCTGAGCAATTCAGAAAGCCTTTTGTTTGTTGTAGTTGCCTCTTGTTTTTGAGATACAATCTCTGGTAGCTATGGTGGCCCCAAGCCTGCTCTGTTGCTAAGTATGCCCTTGAACTCAGTCACCACCCTATCTCCACCTCCTATGAGCGAGTGGTGCAGGGAAGAGAGGTGTGTGCCACCAACTTGAGGTTAACTATGCTCAGAAACAAACCCAAGACTTCATACCTTCTAGGTTACATCGCCAACCAACAAACTGAAACCTTCCTTAACTAATATCCTACATGTTTTATTATAGTATTGGCATTACTAGTAGTAACATTGTTGCCTCACTATAAACACAGGGGATGTTACCTTCAATATAAATAAAAGTGATAATCAAATTAAGGATGTACCTGACATGGAAAAAACATTTAGGATGAGTGATTATGAGTAAAGAAAAAATCTAAGGAAATGATAAGTAATAATTTTAAAGACAGAGATTTTAAAAGTGGGTGAGAAAATTAAAACACTTGGAAATGATTATTATTTTCATAGCCCATGACTCCCCACAAAAAATAATCAAAACAAATACAAACTGCCCCATTAGAAACAGGAAGCAATTATAGAAAATATAGAGCAATCCCCAAACACCTTGCTCAACAAAAAGTAACTGCATTTGCTGCTCTCATTATCCACAATCTTATTAAAAAAAAAAAAAAAAAAAAAAAAAAAAAAAAAGACAAATCGCTGTTTAAAAGTTGGATTCTGTGGCTGACAATATTTCAGTAAATCTTCTTAGGGAACAGTAAGTTGAATTTTAAAGAAATGTTAAGACTATTTTTGTCATGGAATTTTTAAGGCATTAAAATAAATCCCAACTTTGTTATTTGGTGTTTGAATAAATTGACGGTAGCACCCATGAGATATTGTTATGCCTAAGGCTATTCAATACCATCAGTGTTTTAAATTTTCCCTGAAGACCTTCAACAAAAGATCCCCATTAGAACGGAGAGCTAACTAAAAAGGCACAGCACAGCCTGATTTTAAGAGAACCATAAATACATGTCACACAATGAGTAGCAGATCAACAGATCTGCCAAGGCTAGCTTTCATGATGTCCACAACATTGTACAGATTTCTACATACCACATACAGAAAAGTCTAGTGGAAAAATCTACTAGAGAAATTTTCCTTCAGAATGGTGGTTAGCTAGGTTAGAAATTCATTCCTACCATCTCTGGGGACAGAAGCTGGGCAGGAAGGGGTCGGGAGTTTAAGATTGCCTTGTATACCTAGTAAATCTTGGTAGAACCATAAAACTATGGAGCATATAATATAATGTCCTGTTTCTATGTATCTGTGGCTTCTGCTCTGCTGATGTTATGTGTCTGCACAGAGAAAATTTGCCAAGTTTCTGCTCTTGAGATGAAGTTCTCTCTATTCCAATTTCATAGGGTAGTGAATTTGTTGTCAGTTCGTGCTAATGATTCCCATAGTGCTAGCCTGTGGCATGTGATGCCTCTTTCAGATTTAGGAAGAAGTAGTCGAGTTCTTTTGAGGAGACTGGCTTCAAGGCAAATTTGACCACCATCCTTCAGTGAAAACAAAATCATCCCAAACACCTGGTTCTATGAACACAGTGACAGACACAGCCACACTCAGGAGGTTTAGAGTGGAAAAGAGAACAAAGAATGGTGTGCCATGAGCCATACACTTGCTACCTCAGACAAACCCACACTACGACTGCCAGTCAAAGCGGCACACAAAAATCAATCAGGGACCATAAACTTATGAAGCTATTTCTATATTTCTTAGAAACTCAAATTGCTAAGAGAAGCAACAAATGTCAAAGCCTTAGCAAAATTCTTTCCAGTGTAACCTTACCTGTCAGGGTCAGCATAAAATTAGAGGCAAGCGGAAGCTCCTCCAGTTCTTTGTTTCCCAAGCAGTCTTGTGGCTCATATCAAATCTTGCAAATAATTCAGGAGTTTTGTTTAATACAAATCTAATCTTGATTTCTGATATTTCAGATATTCAGACCCTGCTGTGTCTAGCCTTAACAAATTCACTCAAATTTTTACCAAACAAATAAAGCTTTACCATTGCTAGTCAGGTTTGCTTATTTAATATATAAAAAACATGTGCTGTATGAAAAAAACATTACACCTCTTCCCAAACAGCTAACTTAAGACTGTATTCTACCTGAATTAATTTTAAATACTTTTTATGTAGCTGTGATTTGGTTTTATAACGTATTTAGTAATAAATTGAAATAAATGTGAAAATTTGAGTAAAAAAAATTAAATCTATACATATTAGTGTATTTAAAAATCAGGCAAATGTACAATCTATTCTAGTTTTATGAACAAATTCTATTAAATATGAATGGTTCTTACCTATGTATCAAAGAGCTTACCCAATAATGAGCCTAACTCTGAGCTGTCACATGGAAGCATCGCAGAAGAAAAGTGCCATACATGTAGGAGAAAAAAATGAAGAGTTCAAAATCATTAACTTTATTGGCTTGTTGGACAGATCCTATGGAGACGAAATCCAGACTTTTATAAAAAGCAACTGGAAGTGTTGTGTCTGAGATCAAGGGCGTCCTGCAGGCTGGGCGGGCACAATTCAGCAGGCTGGAACAGAAGTCCCTGGGCGACATCAGGACATCAGGCTTGGTTTTGAAAGCATTGTAAGAAGGATATCAGCTGGAACCCAGGCCTGTTTAGACTGCTGGTCTGTTACTGACAGGAGGAAAAAGCTAATAGAACCCTGTAGTCAGCAAGAATCTGTCTTCCTGCCTGTAAAAGCTCCTGTGTCTGTTCCTGGCACACTCTCCACAGAGCCTTAACAGGAAGAGAAGTTGATGAGGCAGAAATTATGTTTGCTGAGTCTGAGATCCAGAACTGAAGATTTTAGCAGAGCCTTGAATACCAAAGTAAAGAATATTGTTATTTACCAACTTAGATGAAGGGGAATTTATTACACTGATAACGATTTTCTCAATTCATTCTCAAACACCAGAAAACCTCTAGATGTATGAAATGAAATTAATGAAACTGTAGCTCAGAACATCATCTAAAATAAAGCTCCAGGCCCAATTAAGGTTACTTGTGAATTTATATGAACCTTTTCATATTATCCAAAAGGAAATCCTTTCCAGTATGAGCCACAGTGTTAGCATAAGGTAACTTTGTAACAGAAGGTATTATGTTAAAAGAAAACCTCATGCCAATACTTACCCATGATGAAAATTCATAAAAAAGTTCTTATACCCATGGAGGTACCAATTCAAACCCAACAATGTGTGTAAAAGATATCATTGATGATGGAGTTTAGCCCTAGGCTATAAGCAAATTGTGTATGTTTACAGCTGAGTTCAATAATGTGCCATGGTCATCCACTGAGAAAGGATCGTTAAGGATGTCAGTGGAAAGAGGTAAAGTTCCAAAGGATCACAAAACCACTGCTCACAAAAAAATAAAATAAATAAAGACAAAGTCATTGTCAATTGATAAGTCTCCTCCCCACACCCTGTCTTTCCATCAAGACTGTGCAGCCCATACATGCTCAGACACAGCCTCATCCATCACTCTGTAAACAGCTTGTCACTTTGAAATCTGAACTTGTCTTTCCTGCTCTACAGTGCTATTCACACCCTACAGATGTCAATCACAAGAGTTGCTACCATTCACGAGCACTGCTCCTTGTCTGTCAGGAATGAAACCAGAAATGAGGGGCTTCATATTTAATGAAAGACTCAAGTTAAATACTAAAGGCCAAATTATTTAAAATCACTTCCAAGGTCTTTCACAAACTCTGCTTTGATCATGTAAGACTAAGAGAGAGAAGTTTCCTGATCACTCCCAAGCTGTCACATTCAAAAGCTGACAAAACTACAGTTACTTTCTGTTAAAAATTTCTATGAATCCGTAGGAAATAATTTCTAGGCAAGGAATATGCCAGACTTTTGTTGAAGATGTTTTGAAATTTAGTAAAACAATTGTTACTGTTATTTTTTATTATAAATTTTATTTGTATTAATTTAAAAATACCTTTTGCAGATTAAGTTGAGCCAGATAAGGAGAGTGCAGAAACTGGATCAATTCAATCAATTCATGAGCAACTTAGTGAGTTTTAAAAATCTTGTCATAGAGAGGTTTGGTACAGAGTACTGTTCATGGAGAAAAAAGTATGTGATGTTTGTTAGTGTACAAGACCATATTTGCAAATCAGTTGTGAGACTCTGGGATTCATAAAGTTTCCTGTGCTACTAGAGCATGCCTCTTCCATGGATTCAGCATATCAGGAAAGACAGCAAAATAATGAATGTATTATTTCAACACTGAAATTATTGATATTGTCATTTGTTATCAATATCATCACCCTTTGAAAAGGCAATGAGTTGGGTAGGATAATTATAAAACATTTGATTCTTTGATGTAATTAAATATCTAGGTATCATATAAACCAAACATTAGCATAACACCAAGAGTTCAAACCTTTGAAGAGTTCAAACCTTTTTAAACATTAAGTCATACAAGCTATGTCCCAATTGTACCAGAACCAAGCATAGTGGCATACTTCTGCATTTAAACTAGTAGGTAAACTAAGGCTGGAGGATTCTGCCTTAACTCAGGCTAGTGAGGGCTACACAAAGAAACTATGTCTCAAGACATAGAAATATAGACAAATAAATGTAGGAGGACAATAGCTAGAGAGAGAGGAATGGATGATAGATAGATAGATAGATAGATAGATAGATAGATAGATAGATAGATAGATAGATAGATAGTAGATAGATAGATGACAAAGTGATCTGTAGATAATAGATAGATGATAGATGTAGACAGATGGATCATAGATAGGTAGATAGGTAAATAGGTAGATAGATAGATAGGTAGATAGGTAGATAGGTAGATAGGTAGATAGGTAGAAGCAGACTGGTCTATATATGCATGCTTACATGTGTACACAGATAGCAAGAGAGTTAGATAAATGATAGATAAATGATGGATTGATAAATAATGGACAGGCAGACATGCATACATAAATGACAGGGCACTGAGTTATGGTGGAAAAGCTGGAGCTGAATCATAGTTACAATCATCTCAGGAAAATTTAAAGTATAAAGTTTAATGAAAGAAAGCCCACCTATTTTTATTTTGCATAGAATATGTACTATAATGACCCATTAAAACATTTATAATATTAATTTTCAGTAATTACTTAAATTTAGTAATGAAAATTTATATATTGATTTCAGTTTAAAGTTGCAGAACCTATCAAATGAGCAAAGCAGCCATGTACCTCTCTCCCTCCCCCCCCTCTCTCTCTCTCTCTCTCTCTCTCTCTCTCTCTGTGTGTGTCTGTGTGTGTGTGTGTGTGTGTGTGTGTGTGTGTGTGTGTGTGTGTGTGCACATGTCTGCATAGGCATGCTCACTCTAGTAAAGTAATGTCAAGGCGATTCAAACCAACTTTTGTATGTGCTATTTGTAAAATCCAGATTTCATATGTGTCTTTAACTTGGCTCATGTTCATCTGATAATATTTTGGTGGTCTCTCAAAGTGTAGTGTTCTACTCATTTTGAATACAGATCAACTAAGAATTTTCCAGCATACATTTAACATATGTTCCAAACACTGAATTGGTTGTGTTGGATTCTTCCCTCCTTTTCCAAATTAATGTAATTAGAAGTGCAATAGTACAGTTCACATATTGAATTTATTCATTTCTACACAAATTTGCGCTATTTCCATATGACAAGTCACATGAGACACTGGATAACAAAAGAGAAATTTGAGTAAGTGTCACCTCATCCTCTACAGGCCAGACCTCCATGGTCTGACTGCAATGTTCCTCTCTAGGAGTCATTCTGAAGCAGTGTTCTTCTTCCTGCATATGCCAGCTGACATACACACATTATGTTTACCCAGGGCTTTCTAAGAACACCTTCGTCTTTTCAGCTTTCTTTCCATAAGGCTTCAGGAGACCAGATTCCTAATTCAGAAAAATAGAGTGAATCCTATGTTCCTCCTGTCATGGATAAGACTGGGATAGACCACAAACTTCTGCACCATTGATCCATAGGCTTTTATTTATAATGTACATATTTAACTTCAAACTAAGAACATATCCACCAATAAATCTGCATTTAGCAACTGCACTTTCAAAATATCTGTCTTAATTATTCCTCTGCCAACACACTGTTTTAAATCATGTATTTCTTTAAATGACTACAGAATTAAAATAACGCTGTGAGTTGATCTGATGACACAAACCCCTCCCCTCCTTGACTGCAGTGGTTTGCTTATTTGTCCCTGCCTCTGAGCATGCATCAGCGCAGCCTGGCAGTGGACCCAGCATTGGACAGGAAGGAGTGTGACCACACTGTAGAGCCACACGCTCGGGGAATCCTTGGCTACTTGGTGAGTTAAAGGCAAACATAAGCTTCATAGCAATACAGGGACATTCACGTCAGAAAGGCTGTGGAAAGAAAGGATAAGAACACAACCACTGATCTTCAGCCCCATCCCTTTTAACTCTTAAAAAATAAAAATTCATATTAACCTACTCAATCAAGTCCTCAGCTTCCTCAATAGACATTGTGGGCTTTTAGTTTGTAATTCATCTGCCTAAGCTTCCAGGATGACTCTGATTACAGATCTTCATCATGAGGCTTTGCTTTTTTTTATGGGGCAAAATTAATTTGCAAGCACTTTACTGTGAATTCAGGAGCTCTCATAATAAATATTTAATGTGTTCAATTGTATCTTCTATATGCACTTTTCCTCTTTAGTGTTTTTGGTTTTGGTGTTGGTAGTGGTAGTATTTTGTTTTGTTTTTCCATATGGGTTTTAGGTTAAAATTTGTGACAATTTTATTCAATAGAACATAACTACAATGAATCAAATACATGAAAATAGTGATCAAGAGTATACACATACATGCATACACACACACACACACACACACACGAACATATACATGCTCATCACAGGGAGATCCTCACTTCCATTATTGTCTTACTATTGTGTAGGTTTTAGTCAGGCTCTTCCTATGTATCCCTTGTTGGTCTGCAACTTACTGTGTAGACCAGATGGGTCTTACATTCACAGAGACTCATGTACCTTGCCTTCTCATTGCTAAGGTCAAAGGTATGCTCCACAGTCGCGACTAAGTCTTATTATTTTTATCATATTCTTATGTGAATGGTGCAACATCACTCCAGGAACACATTTGCTTAGTACTTTTTTTTTCCTCTAAGATTTTAAAGCAAGGATGCTTGAATACTCCAGCACTGGTCACTTTAGATCATTTCATCACCAAGGCCAAGTCATATGACAATAAGCTTAGGATATCGTCCCTAGGTTTATGTTCTGTACTAAGGGAAATATTTGGAACACTTGTGTTGGCTACACCCATAAGAGAATTATGATACTGCATTTCTGAAGACCAGCACAGGCTGAATGCAATGCTTACTGCAGCCCCTGAACGTGATCAGTCTGAGTGAAATTGTTAACTCATCCTAAGGAAGCAGCTAATGACATCTCCCTTCACAGCTTCTCTGTTGACTAAGGTAGTAACACATGTGAGAATTTCCATCAATGGATTTTCAAGCCAGAAAATGTAGGATCTGTTCCAGAAAGAGAAAAGTAAAATGGATTAGGCTAAAGTTGAGTTGTTTCGCTTGTGTAGATAGATGGCTTAAAGATAAACTTTAATCAATAAAAATGATCTCATAATGCTAGACATTGGCTTTATGGCATGCCGTTCTCTGGGCCTCCAGTACATCTTGCACTGTATTACTGAAGTCCATTCACAGCCAGCATCCTGGTGAAAAACTCATGAACAGCTTTTATTATCTTCCAGTTCACACCTTTAGAGCTCGAAGACTAACCATCTTCTATATTTTAACATGCTATTCAGACTCATTATTTATTTGCCTAAATAACTTTAATTAGAATTCCTCTTGCATTTTCTTTCAATCAATGCCCATGCAAATACAACTAAATCATTTATAAATGACAGTTTTATTACTAAAAATAATACTATTCATGAAATTTCCAAGGATATGATAAATATTTCAATTGAATCTTCCACAGTATTTAATGACTTGCCCAGACTTCAATAAACAGGCATCTCATTCTTTCAGATAGGTGAGGGAATGTCACATCTGCCTTCTAAATTCCAGAGGCATCAGAGATTTGGTATACATGCTTAAGCAAAGGAACATGCTCGGTTGCAGAAAACAGAAGGTTCTGTCGACCGTGTGTGTGTGTCTGTGTGTGTGTGTGTGTGTGTGTGTGTGTGTGCATTTATATGTGTGTGTTTGCATGTATGCATGTATTGTGTGTGTGTGTGTGTGTTCCAGAATTCTATGGCTGCTTAGTAACTACAAATGCTAAGAGAGAAACACATGTCTAGGGAAGAAGCACACAATCATTCATGGAGATAAAAGGCTTAAGTAATTACAGAGAAGATCAGACAAAACTGCTAGATGACAAACTAAACGTGGGCAATTCTAAACAGAGGCTTTATATGTTGATACAATCTCACACAATTTAATTCACCAACATCTTTAACTATGTTCAAGATATCAGCCACTAAACTACTAAAATATGCCCTTGAAAAGTAATTGTTTAAAACACACTATAGACCATTAAGAATCAAACTATTCCCCCAGTAATCAGTTTCCCAATTCCATCCTCATTTCATGAAGACTAAGGAAGAGTCCATGAGGTCCTCCACAGCCCCAGTCTGTACAGCAGTCTTCCTTCTACAATAGTGTCAGTTTAGTCCTGGTAGCCTGGACTTCTCAAGGAACAGATTTACTCTCCCAACTAAAAGAACTTGGGCTTTTCTAGATAGGCTGCTTGTGTATAATCTTTGTGTAGAGTATCTTTTTCTAAGGGTTAAGTTGAGCCAGACTATGAGGTTGTTCCTTTGTTTTATCTCTTAGGGATAGTTATGATAGATGTTATTAGTCTGTAATAGACTAGTGACCAATATCCTGAATGCCATTCCTTTCTGTTAGTTGTTTATCCATTATGTTAGTCAGGGTGTGTATTCCTGTATAAAACATCATGACCAAGAAACAAGTTGTAGAGGAAAGGGTTTATTTGGCTTACACTTCCATATTGCTGTTCATCACCAAAGGAAGTCAGGACAGAAACTCAGACAGGGCAAGAACTTGGAGGCAGGAGCTGATGCAGAAGTCATGGAGAGCCTCTGCTTATTAGATTGCTTCCCCTGGCTTGCTCAGCTTGCTTTCTTATGGAACCCAGGACAACCAGCCAAGGGATGGCACCACCCACAATGGTCCCTCCTACCCTTGACCACTAAATGAGAAAATGCCTTACAGCTGGATTTCATGGAGTCATTTCCCCAAGGGAGCCTCATTTCTCTGTGATAACTCCAGCTTGTGTCAAGTTGACACAAAAACCAGCCAGTAGAAGTGACCTCTTGTCAACTTGACACACAAACACATCACTATTAAGACTCAACCCTTACTTTCTTATTTATCCCCAAGATCTAAATAACTTTAAAAGTCCCACAGTCTTTACAAATTCTTACACACTAAAATTTCAATCCCTTTAAAATATCCAGTCTCTCTTGAAATTCAAAGTCTCTTAACTGTGGGCTCCACTAAAATACTTTCTTACTTCAAGAGGGAAAAATACCAGGGCACAGTCACAATCAAAAGCAGAATCAAACTCTAACCGTCCAATGTCTGAGATCTACTCATGGTCTCCTGGGCTCCTCCAAGGGCTTGGGTCACTTCTCCAGCTCTGCTCTTTGTAGCACAAACTTTGACTTCTAGGGTCCATCTACCTGTACTCCACTGCTGCTGCTGTTCTTGGTAGTCATCTCATGGCACAGACATCTCCAAAACACTGCTGTATCTGTCTTCTGCTGCAACTAAACTGCACTTTCACATATAGCTTCTCATATGTTCTTTTCATGGGGCTAAGCCTCAACTTCTCTACGTGACCCCATTCAGTCCCAAGCTTTCAACTGCCACTGAAGCTACTCCTTCACCAATGGCCTCTCACAGTGCCAAGCATCAGCTGTTACCCCTTCATGTTTCAAAGCCAGTACTACCTAGTAACTCTTATACATTACCAAGTCTGGCTACCAACAGGAGGTACAATGGTGACTGCCTCTGGAACACAGCTTCTCTGTGCTCTCAGGAAACACTTTCCAGAATATTTCACCTTAGTGATGCTGGTCTTTTCTTAATTACTGCTATTTTTTTAGTTCTAGCTAACCATCATTAATCATCCCAGTAATGCAAAGGTTTTACTTTAGTAGTTCTGATTTCTTGTTAATCACTGCTGATTCTTCAGCCCCAGCTAACCAGAACCACAGAATCTTCACAATCCTTTACACTGTTCTCAACATTATCTTCCAAGTACCCACAGGACATCCCACAGAGCTCTTAACATCCCAATGGCTCTTCTAGTTCAAAGTTCCAAAGTCCTTCCACAGTTCTCCCCAAAACATAGTCAGGCTGTCACAGGAATATTTCTCTCCTGGTTTGTCTTAGTCAGGGTTTCTATTCCTACGCAAAGCTTAGTGACCAAGAAGCAAGTTAGAGAGGAAAGGGTTTATTCGGCTTATACTTCCACATTGCTTCATCACCAAAGGAAGTCAGGCCTGGAACCCACGCAGGGTGGGAATTTGGGGACAGAAGCTGATGTAGAGGCTATGAAGAGGTGCTGCTTACTAGACTGCTTCTCCTGGGCTTCCTCAGCTTGCTTTTTATAGAACCCAGGACTATCAGTTCAGGGATGGCACCACCCAAAATGGGTAGTAGAAAACCCCTTACAGCTGGGTCTCACGGAGGCATTTCCTTAAGGGAGGCTCCTTTCTCTGTGATAACTCCAGCTCCTGTCAAGTTGACACATAAACCAGCCAGTACATCCCTTGTCTAAAATAAGAGTCAGTCCCTTTCACTCTTTCTTAACCAAAACTAAAGAGATGTGTGTTTACGCCTATGTTTGTGTGTGTTTATGTTTATCTTTGTGTATATGTATGCCTTTGTCTTTGTGTTTGTGTGTGTCTGTGTATATGTGTTTGGTTTTTCTTCTATATTTAAAAGTTTGTACAATACAAGCATATTACTTTACGATTGAAAGATCTGTGTCATTTTATTCTCAAAGTTAGAGCTGTGAAATGTTGAAACATCTGCTTGAAATTTTAGGCCTTATTCTGTAGATGTTGAGCCACAACATTGCAGAATTGTAAGAGTAAATTAGTGGAGACTTTTTTTGTTTTGTTTGTTTGTTTATTTTGTGTTGTGCTACAGCTTATTAGAAACAATCCTGATCAGGGAGGTTGGAAAGAAGTTAATTGATCAGCTAACCCTCTTGTTCTCACCCCCATTTGAAGTGGTTCATTACTGCAGAGTGATATTTAAATATCAATGTATGTATTAGACATATTATTGATACGGTTCATAAGCTAAAATCAATCCTTATAAACAGCTGTGGGACAATTGCTTTGTTTGCAGATAATTAATATAAATTAGAAATATCTGCTTCCTAATCATTTTATTATTGATTTCACTTTTATTATCATCAACGATAATTTATACATATTTGAGCATGTTGGCATCAGCTTCCCTGATATGAAATGATCAACAAGACCTGCTTTTAAAATAGTCACCAAACCTTTAGCTTGAGTATGTGGTCATCTGTTTTCTCCACCATGGGAGACACCAGTCTTTTTTTTTTTACGGCTGTTGGTAGAAGTTCAGAAGCACTATGTGGCTAATGGCACTGTAAGCTGCTGCCTTACAGAATAATTTTGTTAAATTTCTCAGTTGCATATTATTTTTACATATGATTTTAGGTAATTTTAGTGCCATACTGTATTCCAACTGTTTGAAGAAATCAGGATAAGGACATTGATAGATCAGTATTTTTCATGTTCAGATATTAAAGATCAACCAGGAATTGATGAGATGGCTGTAATAAAAATGTAACAAAAATTAAAAGAATAAAAATATTTTTAAAAAATTCTGCTTTATGCTATCATTTATTTTCTGTTGCCATAACAGAGTGTGTCTCTCTCCTAAATAATCAGTTTGCAACTACACCACTGGCTAGGCATCAGATGATTGGCAGGCTCCTGGTGTTCTCTCATTTCCCTGATAACTTGACAATGTAGATATTCACAGACAGACCTTAGAAATGCTTATAAACCCAGTGGCTTGTGCTTCATCAAAGGTTTATACTTGAGACGGCATCTAACAAGTGAAGGGGAAAACAGAGTCAATTCCCTTGATAAATCACTGGTGACTTTGGATCACCAAGGCAATTCTATTTTTATGTGGATCTCACTTATGTAGGAGACTCATGTGTTGCAATGTGCATATGTGTGTATCTATGTACATATGTGTGTGAGTACCTGTGTGTTTCTGTATGCATGAATGTTTCTATGTGCATTTATTTATTTGTGTGTTTTCCTATGTGCATATGTATTTCTGCATGTATGTATGTATGCATGCATGTATGTATATATGTATGTCCTGTGTTGCATTTTAATCATTTCCTAGACTACACTCCTATACAGTCAAATAATTCTTGTAAAATAATTCTTGTACCTCACAGGAATATACAGTAATTTCATATTCCATTTTAAGCCAATGTATTATCATCATCATACCATGCTTGATGTTATCATGTTCATATCTTCCCATATTTAATTAGATATAAGCTTATCTATTATTTTCTGTCCGAAAAATTAAATTTTGGACAAAAAGACACAGTACAAGAGAAATTAAAATGTTTTTTTACTGAGAACTTTAAATATGTACTATTATGATAAACCTGAGATTCCATTTCTAAATTCTAACATATATATATTAGAGGTCATGCAGAGATTATGTAGAAAAATATTCCAAATCATGAGAATAAACAGAGTCTCTGTTATTGAATTAAAGCATAGAAATGAGATAGTTTCTTATAGGCAATAATTCTCCCTGTGGATCTTTCATGAAATAAGAACCAATGAAAGAATGTAACATAATCCTTCAAGATCTCTCTTACTGTGTCTTAATAAATATCACCTTCATTAAACACCTTCATTGGAAAATATTATCTACACGTGCAACATGCCACTTAACTTTGATTAGAGAACTCCACTTTAAAAGAGTGGAAAGAGGACGTGAAAAGAATGAATTTTCCAAATATACATTATTCCCTACATAGTGGCATGGCTTTACTCTGCTTCAAAATATCAAAATTTAGAGCAGTAATTTTGGAATTTAATATTCTTTACAAATATTTCCAAGTTTAATTTTTAAAGATTTCAATTTTTAGGTATATTTTTTGTCTATGTGTGTCCATTTCTATATGTCATATATATTCAGTGTTCACAGAAGCTGGAAGAGTGTGTCAGATTCCATGGTGCTGATTTCCTAAGACAGGATATAGATGGTAGAAATCAATGTAGACAAACACACACGGAAAGTTAAATGCAGTGATTGTTTTAAAGAAATGTCATTAAATCTTAACAAAGTCTGATTTGTTTGCACTCTTTGGGGGACATTCTGTTGATGATTTTCTTCTACATTCATATCTCTGTAAACAATTTAAAATCATCAGGACATATTTGTTGCACTTTAGAAGGTACATAATTTAGGACTGGGGGATTCTTTGGGTTTGTGATGCAGATCTTTAAGAGAAAATGGACCTCTCTTATCCCAGGGGACTTTATCCAGAGACTCAGGTGCTGAACTCCAATGTTCCCTAGAAGTCAGCCTATTACATGGAGCTTGAGTGTGTTGTCTCCTATCAGTGGGGAATAGTATGAGTTAAGGATGAGTGAGAAAAGCAAAAATCAGACTCATTGAGGAAAGTTAAGGAGTCTCCCTAGGAAGGCACTGTCAAGATGTTAGTCTGGGACTTTTTATAGGACTTGTGCCAGAAACTAGACAGAGATGAGGTAATTTTTCTTAAGGCATGCTCCTTCTCTGGACAAACCATAGCCCAGATCAATGGGGGTTCACATGCTCTGAGCAAATTTAATCAGCTGTAATTAGATGGAAGGACAAGAGAGAGCAGCCGTGCCTTACATACACTCCTAAGTGTGGCTCCTCAGTAACCAGTGATTGAGTACTTTCTTCCAGAGCCCTCTACTTTTACTTACATGATCAGCTTGGATATCTCAAACCAACTCTGCTCCTAACTGGTTCTGGCTTTGATGTTTTAACCCTAACCTTCCTTATAACTAACTAATCTTAATTTTTACCTTAACATTATGGCATGTCATATTTACACTCTAAATCTCACATATAAAAAGGGGCTGCTATACTGGGCACCTGTAAATGGATAGAACATATAGGGTCAGACTAAAATACACAAAAGGCACATGGCCAAACCTGTCCCTGGCCCATGACAACATTGAGAAGAGGTATGACCTTCCACAAAACTGGGATTGTGTAGCCACTGGGATATGTGTTATATAACTATCTCCTGGAGATTGAAACGGCCTGTTGGAGAGAACAATGAGTCTCTCATGTTTTAGCTGAGAGAAGCACAGAGGTCGTGGAACTCACAAACATTAAGAAGCTAAAAGACTTAAAACCCTCACAGGCCCCTCTCTAAGGTGACTTAAGCAGGGACCAATTTCTGGGATGAGCAGACTCAAATTGTTGGTAGAATTGTCTACAAGATATTCTAGGAGCTCTGAGTATAGCTTAAGTGAATCCTCACCTACATTGAGGTAATATTTTGGTGATTCAGTTGACACTAAATAACTGCCTCTTCAAGTAACTGAGGTAAATGCTGGACCCTACAGGAGACTTGGACAAAGTTTCTTTGGCCTCCCATAAATGCTTTCTCTGTGTGCAACGATATTTGTTCATTTTCCTCATGAAAGATGACTTTAGTGTCCACCCTTTCCTGTTGCTCTTTCACCTCTGTCTTCATGAAGTGAAGAACTTTGTCTACCAGGTGTTCCCTGTCACAGACGCAGAAAACCATGGGCAGAACCTACAGAACTATAGAGCAATTAAAGCAAAAACCTGTATTCTTTTAAGCTTTTGTCTCTCAGATACTTTGTTTTTTCACCATAATAGAAATCTGACTGTCACATGAGAGAAGATTTACTGGTCTGGTAATGACACTTGAGACTGAAAATTTCCTCACAGTAGCAGAGGGGATCACAGTCACAATCACAAATGCTTCCCTGTCTTTCATGGCCTCAGCATCTCAGATACCTACAGTTTAACACAGAAGAAAGTTCTCAAAGACACTTTTCTGACTCATTTCAACTGCCTCTAGCTCACGGAAACATCCATCTGCCTACGAAGCTTACAAGACAGACAGTCTTTCAATTCACTGCAATCTTACATTCAAATAATTTCTCTTTCATTCCTATTCTATTGCCCTGTCACAGGTAGAGATGTGAGGTGCCTTTCAGAAAACAATCTTGCACACAAGTGAAGAAACTGTGGTTATTTGTAAGAAATATCACCTTGTGAAAGGAACACCCGAAGTAAGCAAAAAAAAAAAAAAAAAAAAAAAAAAAAAAAAAAGGAAACTGAAAACTCTTCATTTTGTAGCACATGGCTGCCTTTTTGGAGATCTGTTCTATTTGTTTCCTTTCTATTCAATAGTTTTATGTTGTAATTGTGCAGACTAAGACAGATGCATATTACTGAAATTGCCAGGTAGATAAATATCTCAATATCTGTCTATTAGGAGCCACAGAATCATAAAGAGAAAATGGCTTTTTAATGGCAAAATGCAATAGAAACCCAACACAGTGGAAGTTAAAACCGATGGCCGCACACCTCTCTGGTTAAAATAATTGTTGGGGAATTCCTCCTTTAAAATGTTCAAGCTGATACCACATAAAAGAGTTTTAATGCAATCACATAAGCCATATAAATACATCTTAATCAGCCGTAAAATTGAAAGCGCACCAGTATTACATAAGATGATAAGATTTTAGCTCAGTAAAAGCCTCTCCTATGCAGTGGACGTATGTATGATCTCTGTTGACAGTTAAACATTAATCACCAAATATGTTTCAGTAGTGATGTGACCATGGCAAGAGCAAGTAACCTTTTTTGTTCAAGCCCTGTATTTGAGTTCCTCAGATGTTTATGTTTCTCTGAAATTTTTTGCAAAATGCTTTAATACTGACTAAGCCAAGTTTGTTAAATGTCAATACTCCAACTAGTCACCTGAGGAGACTGTGAATGGACTTGATTTCTTCAAACAAAGATAATAAGTTATACTTTGAATATGCTAAAAACATATCAACTTTTACAAAAAGTCCAACGTTATTAATTTTTAAATTTATTGCAATAGCGATGCTTTTGGCTTCCAAACAGGATTTAATAAAGGCAGGTTATTTCCTTAAATTATATAAATTTAAAAAACAAAAAATGTATAATTGATTCTCTATTCTACTTCTTTCAATTCACCAAGAAATATTCCTAAATTCTCTATACTATTTTAAAACTATTTTAATTATGTTATTGAAATCTACCATGTATGCACATGCACACGCAATGTGCATATCTGTATATATGTGTGTCTACACACATGCTTTAACAAATGATTGCCACAATGCACATGTCAAAGTCCAAGAATGTGTGAATACTCTTTCTCCTCTTTCATCATGATTGTCCCAGTGATCAAAATCAGGGTTGATGGCAAGCAATGTTATCCATTGAGCCATCTTGCCTGGCAAGTTGAAATAATTGAACCACCAGCAAGAAATAAATAACTTACATTAAAAAAAAAAAACCTTCAATGGTAAGACACAATCCAAATTTGATCTAATCAGCTCTTTTTTAGGGTCACAACTACATCATGTTGGAAATTAAATTGTAAGAGAAATTAAGCGTATGTATTAATGCTTCGAATGTGTGAGAGGATCTAGAAAGGGGGAAAGGAAGCATTTGCATTGGCATTCTCTGTTTTCCTACACTGGGACCTGGGAAAGTCAGCTCTACGGCTGACAGTTTAACTAATGTGATTTAACAGAAATCGTATGATTGTCATCTCAGGCATCAAATGAAGATCGTGCCAAAAAAAAAAAAAAAAAAAAAAAAACCCTCACAATTAAATAAAGAACTCTAACTGTAAAAGATGCTGTTTTATAAATCATAATGCAAGTGTTCAGAACCAGACTTTTAAGTGAAGACACTATACTGGATCAAAACTTCAAGTCCAGGCTGCTGATTTCTTCGGTTTCTTTCTTATAAGATACCTAAAACGCAAATCATGCGATTAAGTTTATTTGCAAGGTGACGTAAAAAGGGGAACATATTTTTTAAAACTTTCAAATTTGAAATCCAAGATCCTGTAATGTTTCCGGCATCTTTTCCTATACTTTATTCGAAGTCAGTAATGAAGATATATTTTTGTAGTGACCTTCCAAAGCACTGCTTTATTTTAATAACACAGAAACCATTTTTTCACAGAGTTAATAAAGCATCGGACAGAAAGTTTAATTAAATTACCCCATTGTATGGCAGGTTCCTACATGGAAGAAAGGTTATTTCTATACAGCTGAACTCAAGGTAAGTACATGAGTGTTTCTCTGATACTATAGGATATTCATGAGCAAGAGATATCAGTACATAGGGAAAGACCAAATTTGGTAATGAGTTTGTTTATATTGTAATAATAGTAGCTATTTATTACTTTGATTTTCATAATGATCGTTAATTCCTTAATGCATTGCTAAGTAGAAAATTCTTAAGAAAACAATTTAGGAGAGTTCATTTGAGTAATAGTATACATAAAAGTTAAAATAGAACAAATCAAACTTGAGTATCAGGCAGCCACAGAACCAGTACAGGCTCCAGGATCTCCCTCCTGTAACACTGACAGAAAGAGGGACTAAGAGATAGCAGTGGTGGTTGTCTGGACACAGCCTAATTACTCAGGTGATTACAGAGCCTCCTGTAATTAAGATTTGCCACTGTTATAAGACAATATAGAATTTTGTTCTGTTGGCTCCAGTGTGGGAGATTAATTCAGTTTACGATGGCCTCAAATACTCACATGACAGTTCGTGTCTCCTGAAAGCCCTTTGGACTCTCCAGCATTGCCCTCTCAGGAGCTGGGATTGCAAGGTATGAGTCACCAGGCCAGTATGTAAGTTTCTTTCAAGTTTAAACAAATGCCCAGCAGCATACCGGTTTCCTTCTTTCTCCCTGTCCTGACTGGGTTACTTCTTATTCTTCTGCCTTCCGCCTCTGATTCACAGGAGTCATCGGAAAGTTGTGGTTTTCTGTTACCAGGCCCTCTTCTGTACTTTTCTCCTAGTAACACCTCTAGCAATTGTTTGCAAGGAGGATTTCTCTTTGCTTCCTGTGTTTTGGAAATCCCAGCAGAGGAAGCCCTAAAAGGTTGCAGCTATCATTTTCCAGACACTGCCTTTTAAAACAATATTGGGCTTGCCTTTCTCTAGAACACGTATTATCCATGTCCTACAACAGGCCTACCCACATAAAGACTCCTACTACTAGGTTGCTGGGTTTCTGATTTTTGGGTCCTAAGTGCACATCTATAACCTACCTAGTTTATTGTATAATATGTTTAAGCTGCTCCATCTATAATAAATATTCAACTATGTCTGCTGGGCCTGCTTTACAGGTGAGATGTGAGAATTAGGTTAAATGGTAGACTATAACATCTGACCCTATTTTAGAACAACCACTCGAGAAGCTGTTGCTGCTTGTTTTTAGTGGAATGCATGTCAGTTGGCACACAGAAGAAAGTACAGAACCAGGGCCTTGCTGTAGGGTGTGCCTGTAGCCATTCATGTTAAGATTTTCCTCAACCAGGCCTAGTTCGGAAGTTGGTAGCTTCCCACACAGCAGAAGGCACATCAACCATCTGTGGTGGCTCAGGAGCAAGTGCCGGCTCCAAAGCAGTAGGTTTTAATGTTAGTTATTTCATTTTTATTTTTTTATTGAAATATTTTCCAATACAAAATATTCTGATTATAGTTCCCCCTACCTGAATTCTTCCCAGATTCCATCTTTGCACCTACTTTTTTTTTTGTTTGTTTGTTTGTTTGTTTGTTTTGGTTTTTCGAGACAGGGTTTGTCTGTGTAGCCCTGGCTGTCCTGGAACTCACTCTGTAGACCAGGCTGGCCTCGAACTCAGAAATCCGCCTGCCTCTGCCTCTCAAGTGTTGGGATTAAAGGTGTGTGCCACCACCACCCGGCACCTACTTTATTCTTGATCTCTTTCTCACTAGAAAATATAGATCTGAAAGAAAGAAAGAAAGAAAGAAAGAAAGAAAGAAAGAAAGAAAGAAAGAAAGAAAGAAAGAAAGAAAAGAGAGGAAGACAGGAAGAAAGAAAGAAAGAAAGAAAGAAAGAAAGAAAGAAAGAAAGAAAGAAAGAAAGAAAGAAAGAGAAAGAAGAGCCAAAGAAAAAACACAAGAACACATGAATAGATGCAGAGACACCTAAGTTCATGTACACTGAAATCTCATAAGGACACAAAATCAGAAATTATAATGTATAAGCTAAATACCTGTAGGGAAAAACTAAAACAAAACAAAAGAATGCTTTGACAAGTGGTTATTGAGACAAAGAGCCTCCAGAACTGCCACTGAGTTAGTTTTGTGTGTCCATTCACTGCTGGATGGAAGGCCTGCCCTTCAGAGTGGTTTGTATGACCAGTGAGATTTTCTTTGTAAGCAGTTGGATATCGATTAGAGATAGCTTGTTTCTAGCCTAATCATTTTATATATACTAGAAAACTATGCAGATTTTTTTAAAATCATAGATAGTTAAAAGAATTTCAGTTGGAATACTGAACAGGACTTGCAGAAATCTTTCATGTTTTTCTCTCAGATACAAAATGTAGACTGAATATACATATATATATATATATACACATATATATTACATATATATACATATATATACATATATACATACATATATACATACATATATATACATATACATACATATATACAGACACATATATGTATATTATGTATATATATGTATATATACATATATATTCTTGAAAGTAGAGAGAAGATGATTAGAAGGTTGGGGGATTCAGGGTCAAGGAGAAACAAGAGAAGATGATGGAATATACAAAACAAGAAAGCAAAGGGAAATTCCTTGTGAGGAGCAAGTGACCAGAGAAAGGGAGACATGAGGTAAGAGGGAGGGTAGTAGAGGAGAATGAGAACAAAGAATGTGTGCATGTCTGTCTTTATGTGCACATGTGCATGCATGTGTGTGTTTGCATGTCTGTCTCTATGTGCACATGTGCATGCCTGTGTGTGTTTGCATGCATGTCCTTGTGTGTGCATGTATATGTGAATGTTTGAGTGTGTATGTATGTGTGTGCATGTGTATGTGTGAGTGTGTATGTGTGTGTGCACATGTATATGTGTGTGCTTGTATGAATGTGTGCATGCATGTGTTTGTGTGTTTGCATGCATGTCTGTATGTATACACATGTATATGTGCATGTCTGAGTGTGTGTGTGTGTATGTGTGTACATGTACATGGGTGCATGTGTGCTTGTATGTGTGCTCGTGCATGTTTGTGTAAAATAAAATAATAAAATGCAGTGGTCTATAATTCCGTGCCTGTGATTTAAACAATTGATTCCACCTGTAATTAAATTCACAAGTTGGGTTTTAAAAAATAATAAAAAAAAACAATTGAGGACCTGCTATCTGTCTCTCTCACACTGGGTAAATGTGCAGTGAGCTTATAGCTCACCTCTGACCAATACCACAGTCAAACCTATTCAAGGCAGTTAACCCTAAAATTGCTGTCTGCATGTAGCCTGCTAACCCTGAGCAATTGCTTCCATTAGACAGCCATGACCTGTGGCAGTTTCCAGCTGTTCCTGTAACAGAAGCATGCCCTAACCTAGAGCAGACTCTCTTTATGGCTGTAGAATGGGGCCTGCCCACGGCTGCTGTCCTGCCTGCAGAGCTCTGCCTTTGATTTACAAGCTGGAGAAGCTTGCCAAGTGACAGCTGTTTCATAGGACCTGGATGCTTTCTCTGTCCTAGGTAAATGTCTCACAGAGTAATCAGAACTTTTCAAATGTCCCCTTTTACAAAGCAAATAAATAATTTTTAAAAACATGGAGAATGAGACTGACTGATGTCCTCACTTTCTCATATTTACCTTCAGAGTCTTAACGGTTCTCGATTCCGAAATCATTCCAGCAAAGCGGAAAATTAATATTTTAATATGTCTCCCACTTTAGCAAGTGGAAATAAGAAAAGTGGGGTTCGTGGCAGAGAAGAAATGTTTTAGTGTTAACTATGCTCATGAATATTTATTGCCCTTACACATCTTTCTTCCAGTGTGCCCACTCACTTAGATATACCATAAATCACTGCAGAACTCGGGAGCAATTGTTTCACATTTTATAGAAAAGAGGGCGACAATTTTCCTTTAATACTCTTTTGATTAGATTTTGTCATAGTTTTTTACCGAGTGAATACGAAGGAGTGAAGCACAGCTAATAAAAGCACAGACAATAGCTTTCTACTCAGGACTTCTCATCAGCCAAGGGGAGAGCAGCGGAGAACTAGAGGGGAGGGTGGGGGTGTGCGTGGGAGCCTCACTGTCTAAAATACCGTCTGGTAACTAGTTTCCTCTTGGACCAGCAGTGACCCATATAACTCTTCTGTGGTTAAGATATGACTTCATTTGTTTGTTTTTGAGAAAAAAAAAATAACAGGGTGGCCAAAAAAGTCATCGATAAATACAAGTATCGTGTGACCATTACCATGCTCACAGATGATTCTTCACAGTACAAATGGAATTCAAATTGTAAATCGTGTAGTCAAGTATTTATATCCTTAGTACTGTTTAATATAGTCCACCACACAGTATTTTACTTTCGTGCCCAGTAACGCTTAGAAATGCATTCAGAACTCCCTCTCCTTCCTTTGTCTTTATGTGTCCTTCCGCATGCCCTACATAACAAACATATGCATACATATTTACTTTTAGGAGAATGTACTGTAAAATTTATATAGGAATTTTATTTGTTTAAAGAGAAATACTCTTGCCCTGTAGGAAAGTATAGCCAACTGAATGCTCTGGATTGGATAAAATAACTCTTTCCACATGACCCAAATATGAGGAAAATTTTTACCAAAATTTCTTTATAGAGACCCATTACATCTTAGGTCCTAAATCTCACTCTCCATAAAGACCCCTCTCCTCCCATGGTCAGAATACCAATGCCTCTTGGGAGAATATTCAGTGACTCAGATTAAATCCTCTCAATGCTAGCTTGATTTTCATGGAAGTAACAGAAATAAAGCAAAATAATTCAAACAAATCTAATAATTATTTACAGAGAAACTAATCCATGCTTGAAATATTGAGCTATCTCTATCAAGAAGTGTTTTAAAAAATCAGTTTAGAAATGTGTAGAAGTTAAAAGAAGTCAAAAGTCACAAATATGGACACTCAGAACTAAATGGGGGAAACAACACTGTCTGTCATGAGCTGACACAGAGGCTGGTTCCGTTTGCTGTTGTCAATAAAGCAGCAATAAACATGAATAGATATTGAAATATGGTTCAGATGCACAGACGAAATGGCACCTTAGTTTGCACGAACCTTCAAAATCTCTAAGTGCATGTGTATCCTTAGTTAGCATCGTCATGCTGGACCAGCAGGCAGAATAGTTTTTAACCATGATTCCCTATTCATTGAGCGATAGACATATCTGTGAACATGTGCATCTTATAGTACCAGGTAACAGATGAATTACAGTTAAGCAATTTCCCTAATCTCCTATGGTAGAAGAGAGATGACATTGTCTAACTTGGGAAAATAAATAAATAAAATACAAGAAAGCAGCCCTTGTTTCCTTTAAGAATTTCAGTGGTAAGGGCAGAGTAAGGGCAGAGAATAAAGACCATCTCTCCTCTGCTTCAAGGCACCACAATCCTGTGACTGACAATCTGTTTAACAGCTATAGTCATCAAACACACACACACACACACACACACACGTTTCACTTTGATTCTATAGCCAGATAAAAGACAACTTCTAGGCAGTACCTCAGTTTCCATTTTTTATTCAGGTGCCCTCATAGTAGCATCTCAGAGCAGCTGGGGTCTTATTTCTCATCCTGGCAGCTGTTACCAAACTGTAAACTACTTCCACAGTTCCTGTCAGGCTGCTCATCCAGCCTTACTCCCTCCTAGCTGCCATGGTGCATTAGGCATTTTAGAGTTGAGCTGTTAGCCAGTCTCCTAGCGAGATGGCTACATGGTTTTACTGCCCTGCCTTATTGCTTCCAACAACAGGCAAGCTGGTCCTCTGAGTTTTTAAGGTACTATAAATCACTCAATGAAACAAGGAGAGGGCAGAAAAATGCTAACCTAACAGTGAGTCTTTATAGCATCCTTCAGCCTGACAATGTGAGAACCACAGAAGAATTGGAGCCAGACAGACCGAGGCTTTAATCCCATTTCACCTGTCTCTGTTTTAGGGCTTGAGTTACTTTTCTGAGCCTCAGAACCATCTTGCTGGTGGTGCAGTGATGCTGCCAATCATCCTATCACAAGCCAGTGAATCATACCAGCGGCACAACACACACAGAATCAATGACACAACTGAAAATCCGTGTGCTTCACCCAATAACAGAAGCTATTATCATTATTAGTAACAATGATTGTAAACTGTGACCATTTTCCTACATGTGACAAACTGTAAAGATTGTACTGACTTACAGTATTGAAAATTACACACCAAGTAGATGATAAAGTTAGAAATGCCTCTTCAAATGTGTAATTGCTTCTCTTGTTTCTCTGTTTCTGTCTGCTGCATTTCATCGTTTACTGGGTTCTAACTTCACAGACTGTGGGGAGAGGAATAAATTTGATGCACTACTTAGTCAGGGGTGTAACTGAATACTAGTTGATATCAAACTTTATCCATGGTAAGCATGGTAAAGGATAAGTCAGAAAATGTATATCCTAATCTATTCACAAATAGTAGTTTGCCTACAAATCTCACCTTCATCACTGAGGCATTGTGCTATGGGTATTGTTTTATATCATTACTTTGAACTTTTTCATATTACCATTCCATACTATGATCTTTGAAAATATTGTTGAAGATGTCTAAGTCTCTAGAAGAGAAAAAGAGAATGAAAACTTTTCTGTCCTCCTCTGTTCACATGAATGGGCTCTCATTTCTAGGAAATAAACCAGCAGTCATGTTCTATCTACCATAAATTACAATGAATTTGACTTTTTGTTTCCTGTGTCACTGACAGTATTGAAAACAATGGCAGATTAATTTATTTCTTGTCTGTATCCACACACCAAAGTAAGATGGTGAGAGTGGTGCAGAATCCTTCAAAACAAGTTTAATCTATGTTCCTTGATTCAAATACATTGAATATAAAAAAGCACAGATTCTTAACAAGAGAGCTGAGAGTTCTAGAAGTTTCCTCCCATTCTTAACAATAATCAGGCTTATGTGCACACCCACACTATGGAACTATATCAGATGAAAATGATTGATAAAGAAAATGTCAGACTCATAGCTCTGAAAGGGTAAATTGTAGTGAGAACTGCCTTGGCTTGGAGAAATATAGAAAGTAGCTAACTGCACAGAGAAAAGTAGAGAAGCACAGAGAGCTAAGTGGAAAGGGCAGACTTGTTTGGCTGTTTGTTTATTTATGCATTGTTTCATTCCAAGAAAGAGAATCTGTTGTATGTTGTGTGGAATATAACAAGTAAAAGAGCTCTGCTTTACTGAGTGCTGTGTGCATATCACAAATATAAAGATATGCCTCAATAGATAAGGGAAAAGACACACAACTTACCATGTTTTTATACACATACAAACCTAAAGCGTCATTCATTGATTTATAGACCACGAAAACAGTATGAACATTGGCAATGTCTCAAAGTTATACTTTTTCATCAAGGGTCATTTATGTAAGGAGGGGGTGTCTTGTGTTATTTATTTTTCCAAAGTCAGTTGTCCCTATTTTTAACTCTCTCTCTTTTTTTTTTTACTTACCTGATGTGCACATGCAGCTTCTACAATCAAATGTATCGACAGTCTACTTTTTTAGTATATAATGTTGTGTTTGGTTATTTATTCAAGCTTATCTATGTGCCTATGCATAGGTTTTTTAAATTTGTTTTTATGGACGTTTTATTTATTTACAATACAGATGTCATCCCGTTTCTCCATTTCCCCTCCCTGAACCCCCTATCTCATTCCTCTCCTCCTTTATGCTTTTATACCATTTTAATTACACATGCATAGCTTTTGTAACAAAGCTATTTAAAGCACACCTATACTATGTCAAGTCATCAAGTCTCTCATTACAAAAGAACCTGATTGTTTTAATGTGTGTTGTGTTCCTAACTTCTAATTCCAAATGACAAAAAAAGTGACTCTGCTGCTTCTAGATAGTGCTTGTATCTTAAAAACAAAATCACTATCTAATAATGGTTACATTATAGTGGGAAATGAGAAGAATTGTATGTTGGTATAAAACCAATGTCACGCATTCATGTATCAATCCATACTTCCAACTTGACCTTTTGTAAAAGGCAACATTTAAAGATGTTGTGGGGGCAGACAGTTGTTGATATTTTACTGTCAGTCAGGGGAGCCTCCTAAAGAAGTGAATTTGAATACAGAACACAATGGCATAAAATATTTAGGTGTACAAATGTCGTGGGTAAATATCCAGGACAGAGGACCTGCTGTGTGTTCAACGCACACTGTGTGTTGAAGGAACAGTGGCAGAAGGTTCAGCAATCTCAGGCAGAGAGTGACAGGAGGTGGATGATGCTGGCGTTCTCTTGAGTAAGAAATACTCAAGATTGTTGTTTCATTAAATGCAGTAATGAGCTTCTTGGGGATCTGGGGAGGAACAATATTACTCTTTTTCTAATTGCAAAGAAAAGCTTTGTACTATAACACAGTGAAGAGTATGTAGAGAGAGACGGAAGGCTACTTCTGTAATGTGGGTCAAGGTGATGGGTTTATATTTCTAGATTTAAAAAAAAAAAAACTGTTCAGCTTAAAAAGCAATGACATTTACTTTTCTAGTGCCTAGACTGAGACTAGTCATTGAGTAAGGGAGCCCAAAAGGACTCATGAGTGAACAAAAGGGCGATGTCCTGACTAGAATTTAAATGTAGAGAAGGAAGAAAGATAAAACTAAGTTTTCTGTCAGTGTTATAGTCTGTTTTCCATATTGTAATACCTCAGCACAGTAAGAAGCAGTGGTAAGCTAAGGATACACTTGATGATGTCACACAGTGCAGACCTTGAGTGTCTGGAAACAAATGAAAGTCTTTTCTTTGAAGACTTCACTGCATCACTCAGTAGCAAGAGCAGTGACCAGAGTTAGACACAGCACCCATGTGGATAAAACAAACACAGTTCAACAAATTGGATTCATGATTTTATTAACATTTGCTGTCTTGCTGCATCGATGTCAGTGCACCATATGAGTGTCTGGTGCCTACGGAGTTTAGAAGAGGGTGTCAGGTCCTTAGGATCTAGAGTTATAAACAGCAGAGAGTCATCAGGTGGCTTCTGTGAGCTGAATATGGGTCCTTTCCGAAAGCAGCCAGTGCCCTTACGCACAAAGCCATTCCTCATGACTCTGCGATAAACTTTTAATCACTCCTTTCCATGGCTTTTTAATAGTGTCAAGTTATATTATAAACGTTATAAAACATCTATAGCTGGGAAATAGCTTCAAGTACCATCTCCAGCTGATTGACCTAAAAATAAATAAATAAAACTCTAACACTTTTAAGTGTTCTAATGTTGGATTGGAGATTACAGTTGACTGTGGTATCTAATCTGAGGGGTCCCATGACAGCTATGGGGCATAAGCATCTCAAGAATTTCAATGAACTACAAATACACTGTACCACCATGCAAAGAAACTATACAGTTAATATGGCATGGATAATGATAATTTATTTACATTACAACATCTTATTGCTGTTCTATTACCTACTTCTTGAAGCACTAATTTTTGTCTCACTGTATTAGCATATAGGTAGCTCCCAATGTAGACCAAGAATTACCCAGAAATTTCATTAAAACCACAACACTGGATCCCTCCTCCCGACTGTAACTTCCCTTAAATTCTTTTATGTGAATTTTCTAGTAGATCACATTTTAAGAACTACCCCTTATGAATAATAACTATTAAATAAGTCTCAATATTATTTTAATAAACGAAAAAGTGGTTTGATCTGTTTATTGAAATAAATCCTCCAATCATCATTAAAAAGAATGTCTATGTGACAACTTGACATCAACCAAAAAAATAAACACCTTAAATAGAACAAAATGAAGCAGCCGATCACATATAAGTTGTAACATTTTGATGACTAGCCTGCCTCCTCTATCAGAACTATCTTCCTGGAGCCAATAGACATGAATGTAAATCCTAAATGGCAGAGGCAGACCTATCTCTTACTGAAGTTGAAAGTAGAAATTACACTTCAGCCATTTGCTACTTTAAAAATCACTGAGGTGTTAAATTATAAAGTGCATTGTCAAGCACATGACGTTATTTCTTCATTCACAGAAGTCAAAACCTTTTGAGTGTTACTGTATTTTCAGTGATAACTTTCTTTGTCATGTTTGTTATGACCCCCAAACCAATCAATCAATATTTATTTCATGGCAACTGAAAATTCTGTTGAGAATATATTCTACCAAAATAATTATAAAGAACACAGACTGTAAAATGAAACAAGAGAATGCTGTAAATGGATGGGTCTCATCTGACGGTCCACTCTTTCCTCTTCAAAAGATCCAGGAGAGGAGTAACTTACAGTTCAAGGTCCAATACCCACATTGAAAATCATTCTTAAGATAGTATACACCTCAGTGTCTCCCTGAAGATATATATGGCTGAAAGCTGGCATCAATGGCTGCCCTGTTATTATAGATATGTGATATGATCCATCTTCAACATTAGATTAGTTTCCACAAGGTTACATGATGAAAAACAAACCCCCGCTGCCCACACATCTCCTAGAGTCATGCCATTCTTAGAGAAAAGTTATATACCCAAGAATTACACATATGAATTTATAATTAATTCTCACAGAAACACAGATGTTTACATAGCTGTTGTCTCTAAAAAATTTGTGCTTTTCTGTCCTTCTGAGCCCAGGCTTTCTATTAGTATTTTATCTGTGTACTTTTTTTCTTATGTGACCAATAAATTTGGCCAGTTACTACAATCAAGAGTTTAAGAAATGAACTCCAAAACAAAATTAGGATGAAACAGTGAAGAAAAATATTTTATTATGAGAAATCAGAAATTCTTAAGAGGAAAGAATTGATCTAAATACTATGAAGGTGTGTTTCTCCTGAGATTTTTTTTGTCTGTGCTGGTATGGGTTTGTAATTTTTACTTTCAGTATTTGTCAGAGGACATAAATTCCTGAGGCAGTTACAGATAAAATGTTGTCTTTGTTCGTCATAAAAATACCTGTTTTTTTTTTCTCTCAGAAGATCATAAATGCACCAGAACACCAGGGCTCTTGAGTGCTGATCAATCCCTGGGATCTCCCATCCATAAAAGTAAACATTTAGCTAAGAAAGAAGCTAAGGAACAAATTACTAAATGTCATGTAGAAACGTTTTTTTAGTTATTTTATTTATTTACATTTCAGATGTTTTTCCCCTTCCTGGTCTCTCGGCAAACCCCCATCTCATTCCTCCTCCCCCTTGTCTCTAAGAGGATGCTCCCCACCCTCCCTTCCACTCCTACCTCACCTCTCTTTATCCTCCTCTTGTAGGTTTTCTGTATAAGAAAATGCAGTTGCCATGTGCTCCAGTGTCTCCTCTTTGCAGCTGAGTCCTTTTAGTGGAGATGCCATATTAACCTGTGTTTCTGAAAAACCCTTTCACTCAGGTGCCAGTGTATCTGTTCCATACTGGATACATGAATTGTATTGTTCACTCAGCCTGTGGCCATGGGCATAACATACAACACCCCAGTGTCAAAGGATGACGAAGTTATTGTTGAAGTTTGAGTACCCATGACTCAAAAGATTCCAGGACAAGTAAGCAAAGTACCTCTTAACTGGAGTTCATTCTCTCCAGATGACAAACCACAACCCAAAGAGGCTTCAGCGTGTGAGTGGCTCCTTCCAAATGCCTTCAGATTTCTGCTTTTGAACTCACACATAAAAATAGGCTTATTTTTAAATTGAAGTAAACATATGTTTATAAAATAAATGCCTTCATGTCCTTAATGCATTGCTCATCTCCTATCTACTGTTGTTTAAAGAGATCTCTAAGAGATTTTTAAGTGTGTGCCAAGTCATTTGTGAAGACAGTATACCAAAGGAATATCCTTGTCACCACTGTGACAAACATACTCAAATATTAATTCCTATAGAAATTATCGTTCTGTATAGGAAACAGAGATTTAACACATAATTTCCCTTGTTTATGTCAGAATTTTAAAAATGTTTTACATGTCTTCATTGAAAATGGAGACTTTTGATGGCTCCAGAGCCCCTGGGTAAAGCCTCAGTGTGCAGACCAATCTTCTGCTGGTAGCCTTGTGTCTGTAATTTGGCCATGGATAAATTGTGATATCCAAAGCCATCATGGTGCCAGCACTGTTCTGGGGTGACCTTAATTGCATTGTTCCAGAAAGATCCTCAAAAGATTCTGTGACAAAGAACACTAAGGTACCCTTGTGTGTGGAAGCATGCACATCTTTTCTCTATTTTGAGATATGCATTCTCTCTACTGTCTAATAGTTATAATAGAGATTAGAAACACTCCTATGACTTGTCTCATTTTTAAAGGTGGCCAGAATGACTCCTAATTGACTAAACTATGGAGAGGATTTCAATGAAAGTAACGTAACTTTGCTTGTCAATAAAAAAGCAGTTATCTGAAAGGAATGGGGAAGCATGTGTATTGTGTAATGCAATGTCTTCTTATACACATTTATGAAATTAAAGAGAGAAGTTTGCATTGTGGTAGTTGCATTGAAAACAACTCAAAGGACTATATAGTTTTCAATAGAACTTTACAATATTTTAAACAATTTTTTTTTTTTATTGAGACAGTATAGTATAGCCCAGTCTGGTCTCAACTCACTATGTAATTAAAGATAACATTGAACACTGAGGCAAGTGCCTACCTTTCTGAGTGCTGGGTACGTGTGAGCATCAACGCACTAGGTTTGTGTGGTTCTGGGCTTGAATCTTAAGCCTCACGTAAACCAGATAGGCACTTATAAAACAAGCTGTATTATTTGTTCCACATTCTTAAAATGTTAATATAGAAATCTCATGTGTCTGTGTGTGTGCACGTATGTATGCATGTATGTATGTTTGCATGCATCTATGCATTTCTGTGTGTGCAAGTGTGCCTGAGTATGTATGTGTGTGTGCGTGCATTTGTGTGCCTGTGTATGTATGTGTGCATGTGTATGTGTGTGTTTATGTGTGCATGTGTACATGTGTGTCTGTGTCTCTGTGTCTCTGTGTGTGTGCTTGCCTATGTGTGTGTGTGTGTGCCTGCCTGTGTGTGTATGTGGTTTCCTTGCAGCTGTGAATCTTGTACTTAATCTGTCACATAAAGTTATTTCTTTAACTTATAATGTTGGAAGGACCAATATTGATACAGAAGCAAGTCACTAAAAAGACTGAGTTAAGAGTAAGGTGATTCATTTGTTTTTCCCAATACTTAGTAATGATACCTGAAAATTCTCTCTATTTGGGTTCTTGAATTCTTCTTTTTTGAAGCTGCTTGGCTTGAATGTCTGACAAAAGAGCAGCAGGATCTCTCCCTAGCATCATCTATCTATACAAGCTCTTCATGCAAGATGGTCTCAAGGATACTGTCCTTCCTCTCTAGGGACAGGAGGTTTCAGACAAGGTGTGCAGAAGACTACAGTGGTTTTGATAAACATGTCAAGAAGACTTGTCATGGAGTTGTTAGAAGGCAAAATACAGAGGCCATTTAAGGACATGATATGTGTCTTTACAGCTCTAAAGAATGTCACAGTCTTGAGGGTGGAGACACTGTTTTTACCCTTTAATGAAAGTTTATATGAATTTTTAGATATTTTTTTAAAAACCAGTACAATACCTATCTAATATCTCTGTTATTCAGAACATGTGGATGTGGAATACAAATAAAACTGTGACCTGATAGCTAAAATATGGTTGATTATAATCATCCCACATTCCTTGATTTACAAAGTCATTCTAGGCTTATACACCATTAAAAAAATACATGCCAGATCTTGACATGATTGTTATCTATTATATCACAGTATAATTTTCTTACTTTTTAGTGTTTTCTGCATGTGCCATATAGACTAAATAGTATCTTTAAGCATCAAATGTATGACATACGGTGATTAATGTTCTGTGTGTATGTGTGTGTGTGTGTGTGTGTGTGTGTGTGTGTGTGTGTGTGTATGGATGAGTTTGGTATGTATGATGTGCATGGGTATGAATGGTTTCAGTTTACATGTGTGGTATGCATGTACCGGGTTTGGTACATACACATGAAAATGTGAAGGCATGTGCATCAATATAGCTAGAGGGGCTATAAAAGGGTGTCCACTATCCTATGTAATCTCTGTCAACCATATGGAGACAATACATTTCACTGAACCTAGAAGAATGTATACATGCACATATTAATATAAAATTCTATTTATGAACTTAGTTTATATGTTATTAGGTTTAACTTATTTTTATTTAAAAAAATACGGACTGTAAACATATTTTCATGCCTCTTACATTACTTTCTTCTGCACTGCAGGCCTGAAATTTCATGATTCAAATAAACTATTTTCAGATAATTACTCTTGCTTTGCTTATATCTTACTTAATATAAAGGGGTTCTGAAGTGACTTGTAGAGAAATTAGAATAATAATGGTCTTCCAAAGACATGAAAGCAATCAGGACAAAGGAACAGCTAGAGTGTGGGGAAAGATGAAACTGTGAAGAAGCAAGCATTTTTCCATTTTCAAATGTTTACAAGATCCTCTGGCTTTTGCAGACATAAAGCTTAAATGAATAGCTGAGCTTCTCTACAATAACAATACAAGAAACCAAAACAATACAAGGGTAAGTGTCTGTGTGAGTAAACACACGGGATTTTCATGAGGGTTGTCACACTTCTGCTTCCGACACCGACATCCATCCTGCCCTTAGCTTTTCACATTGCTACTATTCATTAGCAATTGATACTCATTTCATTTGCCAAACTGTACATAAGGGAGCACAAGATCTGGGATCCATTCAAGGTGTGGGGTATAACAGAAGACTAGATAGTGTGATATGGACACTGCAATTCTGATGCTGAAGTAATGGAATAATTCATGCAGGAGGTTGCATGGAAACTCTGTCTTGAAGTATAACTAAAAGAGGTGACAGGCTGAAACAAGAAAAGAAAATAGTCCAGCCAAAGAAGCTAGCATGGTTAAAGGCACAGAAATGGAGAAGGGAGAACATGTTTGCTGATTTTTAATCAAAGGAGATGTCTTGGTTTCCTTGACACAACTACTTAAGTTCAGTAGGAACTTAAGATAGGTGTCAAAATATTGGCAAAGGGAATGAGCCAAAAGTATCATGTGAGCATCATGGGCTTGATAGCTTTGTAATCATGAAGATAAAAATTATTTTTATTAAGCTACATTTTGAACACTTACTTAGCTCAGAAATACCTTTGAACCCAGTTTTTGATATATTAAATCCATGATGTCTAATTGGTACTTTTAATCCAGCCAACTCTAATTTGGGGAGAAGTCCGTAGATGCATGGTGGAGTTAGGTTGGCAGGACTGTTTCATGGTTATGAGGGGACTCAATGTTCATTTCATGAATCAAGAAATTTTATATGAAAAGAAGCAATTTTTAACTGTAGTTGAGATAGAAATTATTTCACAGATCTTTTGTGATTTGGGTATATAAAATTGTGTCTTAGTTTATTTGTCAAAACTTATCACTTGAGCACTCTGCTCACTGAGATTTATTTTTAGATAATATGCCAGAAGCTGTACGTTTCTAAAGTATGTTTGTTATTTGATGAAAATACATGTTAGGACTGACCTGATACTGTTAGTGTTTATGTACTGACAAGTCTAATCAAAATACAAACTAATTTGTGGAAATATATTTAACTTAGAAAATCCTACAGAAAATATAAATTTGGATACACTAAATTCAAATCTCAATTATTGAAATGTTTTGTTCCAGTGCTAGACCAATTAAAAATTTAAAGTTTAAGGAAACTTTGAATTATGTCAAGAAAATTGAAGTGAGATATTTTGAAAACAAAATAAGTGAAATTTGTGTATATACACATTAACTTAGACATAAAACTCCTTATTTAGTACCCTGCAAATGTGGAGATGGTCTCCAATTAAAACTATTTTCAACTGAGGACAGGATTAAGAAGTTATGCCATGAAGTATACAGATACCTGTGTTTTATGACCAAGATTGTAATGTGCGGTCGATGCTAACACTTTTCTTTTATTGTACCACTACTAAAAGCAACGTGTAGAATGGGACTTAATGAGTTTGCAGATGGGATCTGGTCCAGAGTGTGAATGCAGCAGGAACAGGAGACCAGCCTGACAACCTGCAGATTTTAGGGTTTACTAATAACATTGTCTATACCCTTGCTCATATGACCAGGTGGTGCACCTTTAGTGCTAACAGCATGGATAAGTGGATAAATGTATGCTTTAGTCATCTTGTAGGATAACATTTTTTGTAACCTACTGTCTGTTTATTATTTTTATTTACATGTTTTCAGAATTATTTTCTGTATTTTTTTCACCCTACAATCATTTTGTGTAAACATCTACCTTTAAAGATAGTAACAGCACACCCCATACCTCAGTATCAATATTTGGCTTCCGCATTTTCTGCTTTTAAAACCACACATTGCTTAAATTGTGTTCTAGTAAGAAGTTTACAGAATGAAGGGTGAACACACATTTTCCCTTTGATTACTGCAGTCTTTGCCATACAACTGCACTCTTGAATGTTTGCCTAGGATGAGCCTGGCTGTGCCAGCCATGAAGGAGTCCTAATATGAGTCCTTTGGAAAACAACACAATGGAGAGAAAGCTGGGGTATCAGAGCAAATAAAATCTTCAATTCTTTAGGTTACAGGTGTTTACACTGGTGCTATTTCTCATTTTACTTTTTAAAGAAAAATATAAGCATACTGAAAGAACAAGAACCAAACAAACCAAACCTTCAAGAGTGTCATTCTGTTTTCTCCACCTCCTAACATGAGCAGGCATTGCATTCAGTTGCTGCAGGCTGTTCCAATGCGGTCACACTGGGCATAAAAGCATCTCATTTTGTTATTTTCTGTACTAGCCCAATGGCTACAAATGTTCTTCAGTTTCCCAGGGAAGACATGATCCTCTGGTGAAAAATAAAAATAAAACAATTTTAACTTAGTTCTTCTTCCCAAGCTCATTGTTTTCATGCCTAACTCAGTTCCTTTCATAATTTTGTGCCTGCCCTTTATCAACTGACCACACAGAGACATGAATGTGGGGACTTGTGTGGGGACAGTGTCTGCACACTGAATCTGGGGTACACCTGGAATCTGGGTGCAGATCTGAGGAACACCCCTGGTGGAGGGTATGGTATTTCCTGGCAGCTGGGCAGGTATGGGAAACCTGGCCTTATTGTTGCTGTGAGGAGAATTGCTAATGCCAATAGGATGAGGTCTGCAAGAATGAAGAACATTCTAGAAATACACAGAAGAAAACTGAACAAAGCAAATCTTCCTCTGCTCTTTCCACATTTCTCACACGAGCAGGTCTTAAAGCGAAACCAACGGAAATCACAGCTTGGAGTCTTGGCCTCAGCCTCACAGAGCACAGGCCTGAAGCGCAGCGTGCAGCTCCTTAAAAGCAAGGGTGACATTCCTGGCCTAGAGACAGTGTTTCACATCATAAGGCAAAGTGGATCTAAAGTTTGTCAGGAAGCAGCTCTCTGACAGCAGACCGCTGTTGGCCAGCCCAGGAGAGACACAAGCTCAGATCTGCGGCTTAGCACCAAAGGCTCGTTGGCAAGTTACGAGCTTACTTACAGAACTCAACCGGAGGCTACTGAGTCCCTTTCCCTATAAATAAACAGGCATTCAGAAAGCCACACAGTCCCTGCTGAAGCCTGTAATAGTCACAGATATAGTCTAAGTAGATTTCTTAGTGGATAATGGAGACAGATAAAAACCCATGGATAATGGATAATAATAAAATTTATTTTTGGAAAATACACAAAGGATTTTTTATTTTCCATTTGTAGCGTCTTTTTCCAATAAGTACTACTTTCCACTTTTACAACATTACATTAGAAGAGAATGTGAATTATCTCTGTAAGACAGTTAAAAGCTTGGAAGGTATCTGCTCAGTACACTGGCCATTTGGCTGCAGGAAACAAAGCCTATCTCTAGAGTCTTAGAAAAGAAAGCAAAAAATAGTCTCAGCAACTGACCACTGGGCACCCACCTGGGCTACTGCATTATCTGTCATCTAGACACAACCTAGAATTACTTGTAAGGGTTTCTTAATAAAGGCTTGCCTTTGTTAGGTGGGACTGTGGCCATGTTTGGTGGGGAGAGGTGTAGTTAACTGATGTTGGAAGACCCATGAGAACCACTGTCACTGATCAGTAGGCCCTGAACTATATCAGAGCAATGAAGTGAGTCAAGTAGCAAGCATTAACTCTCTGCTTCGGCCTATGGATATGACATGGCCAGCTGTTTACTGCCACTATAGCTTTCCCACAGTAACAGACTGCAACCTGGATTAGTGAACTAAAATAACATTGTGAACTAATAAAAGGTACTTATTTGGGGTGTATTGTAGTGGTGGCCAGCAAAAAGAATAATGCCAGGAGCCAAACCCTTGAAATTACCTGTTGTTCTAAGAGAACCTCATGAAATTACCTGCTGTTCTAGAAAAACATAGTTAAAGTACAAGGTTAAGAAAGGACGTTCACTGTCTCAGATCCCAGGAACTCAAAGAACATCTGGCATTTCCTGGGAGTTGGTTACAACAGTGAGATGGTCTTGGGCAATGAGGATACAATAGTGGATAGCCTTAAGCAATGACCCTTGCCTTAACTTCCTGTTTTGCTGTGTCCTTATAACCTGCATCCTGAAATTAAAGTTAGAGAGCTTGATCAAAACTCTCGACTTGGTCTCCTCCTTTGCGTCTCTTGTCCCTTCATTCTTTTGCCCCCTTCCCTAGGGTCACATCAAATCCCCCCGTGGGCCGGGGCAGAATGATGGCATCCAGAGTCCACAGGATGAAGCACAGGTGACGAGAGGTAAAGGATTTGGCAAAGAAAGTGAGGGTGGAGTACAGGATGGGGCAGATCTCTCTACAAAAAGAAAATGAGACATTATATGAACACACTACAGAAATGTAGCCATTTGCAAACCAGGAGCAGGACCAACACTGTGCATTCCCTTCCCTGGATGTTTGGCCTCTAAGGCTGTGAGAACATTATCTGCCATTTTGGGCTCGCAGATCACGGTGCCCTGCTACAGCAGCTCGAGTTGATGAGAGGCAGGACGTGGACCAAGAGAAAACCATGAAAGTTAGGATCAGATCAGAATCGTCCTTTGAATGTACCTTTGCCAAGCACCTTGACAAAAATCTATGGCTTAAGTTGATTTAACTTTGGTTTTGTAATGCTATGATTCCAAATAAGCTAATTGTGTCGTTGAGGAAAGAATTCACAGAAGGCACTCTGAGGGTGCTTAGTCATCTTCCATAACCATGTGACCTGTTGGACGACAGATCAAGATCAAGGTCATGGAACTCTCCCTAAAGAATGTTGTTCTCACTCATGGTCCGGAGGGGTGGGGAATTTAATTCTGGATTTGAAGTTAGACAATGAACGTAAAATTGCTTTAATTCTAATTGAAGCATCTAATGCTGAGAATGGCCGTCGTAATAAATGTGTTGCCTGGCATACGGCAAACTTCACAGTAATGAACTGCACTTTTTGTTTAATGCTAGATCTGAGAAAATTCAAGTTTTCCCAACTCCCAAATGTCCACTATGTCCATCTTACTGCCGAGGATGGGGTCACACTGTCGTGGACCCTTAACACAGACTACGGAGCTCACACATTGTCTCAGCTCTCCAGCTGCTCCTACCTGACCAACACAGCACTCGGGGCTCCCTTTTCTCTCAGACAATGTCATTTTCTGATTTTAATTATATTTCAAGAATCAACAATTCACTTCGAAACTATAGACACAACTAAGATCTAATGAGCAAACGCCAATTGGTACAATGCATGCGGCAACTGAAAGTGATCTTGGCCCACAAAGTTACTGCAAAATCGAAAAACATCTCCTGAATAATTTCTGCTTTTTCCCTTCTTGTACTTCACATTATATCCCTCAAACTCCCAATATTTAATCCCTATTACAACTTTTGGGTTTTATATTTGTCTCATATACTAGAGAAAGTGAAATTAAAATGTGGAGATTTATTAAGTTGTCAAAACTAAATATACTGGGATGGGAGTTGATTCTATGGGTAAAAGATGAGGACCTGGGCATGGGTCTCCAATATGCATCTAAAAGGACAGCTAGGTCACAAGCTTGCAATACCCCCTGCACCAGGATGAGATAGAACAGATGATCATGGGCTAGCAAGTTGCCAGCCAGAGGAAATTATAAGCCACCTTTACCGAGAGAACCTCACCAAAAAGGAGGAGGTATAGGGAATAATAGAGAGAAACACCCAGTAGATTCTGATTTCTATATGCATGCAGAGGGGTGCATGTTCCCTCAGCCTCACACATGCATGTGTGCACATACTCATGCACACACGCAAACCTAATGTTTCAGGTTAACTTCATGTACATCCAAATGGTTCTCCTATGAGACCATTTTCCTCCTAAGAGAAGATGCTTTCAAGTGAGTATTGAGACACACTTCCTGCAAGATAAAGTATACAAAGTAATGTCAGTTTAAAGGAAAGAGAAAAGAGAAGCCAGAGGAATCCTCAATTATAGAACCAGCTGGCCCCATTTTTTTTTTGTCAGAACATTTTGCCTCATTTCTTACCAGGCATGCAATTAATTTTTTTATTTATAATTTTTAAATAACAATATTTTAAATTCATTATTGGAAGCCATTTTCATTTTTGTCCATAGTCCCAACATTCTTGAACAGACATTACTCTGGCATCATTCCTGCAAATTAATTCTGAACCATATATATAGCCCCGTGTGTGTGTGTGTGTGTGTGTGTATGCACACCTCTTCATATATTTGTGTGTGTGTATCTTGATATCTCAATATATGTGTGTGTGTGTGTGTCTCTTGATATGTGTGTATCTCTTGATATATGTGTGTGTGTACATAGTACATATGTGTATGTATCTTTATATATATATGTGTGTGTATGTATCTCTTGATATATATATATGCATGTGTGTTTGTGTGTATGTGTTTGTTGTGTGTATATATGTGTATCTACTATATATACATAGTTATACATATTTATGTTGCATACCTTAAATATATACAAACACATATTCTTCACAGGTCGCTCAGCATTCTGAATTTGTATAGTATGATACTTGCATTCATAATATCTGTTCTGAGCCTCTGAAGAGCTTACAGGCCCCCTCCTTTACAGGAAATAATTGGTGTCTATTTAACAAAACTGATGCAAATATTAAAGAAAACTCAACCCTGAATCTGTCCCTTTGCAATTTTCTTCTGTTTTCTGTCTTACCTAAATCGTGTTCATTATTCTTATTTTTCAATTACTACATTCATTTGGTTTTAATTTTAGTTCAGTTTGGCTTTAATTCTCTATACCTCGCTACTGTAATTTTGTTGTTGTTTTTGGATTCCAAGAATAAGGATCTCATTTCTAAATTTCTGTCCTTGTAAACAATGATGCATTGAGTATTCTCACAGATTTTCAGGTTTTCAAGTGTGTGAGGCAGAATTTTACATTTTGTGGTATTTGCCCCATTGTGATCCCTCCCTGAATATGTTACATTGCCCAGCAGATAGTTTTGCACATGGAAATGAGGAGCCCTAAAATAGAAAGGTATTATCATATTGCTTCAGTGGGGTTAGCATAATGGCAGGTATTCATAGAAGGATGGTGATTTCTCCTGATAGCAATAAAAGAGAAAGTCGATGTGGTATGTGAAGCAGAAGATTTCAATGTTTTGTTGATTTAAAGACAAAGTGGCAAGAGAAAAGAAAATTTAGTCAGATGAATCCAAGCGGCTGAATTACCAGAACAGCTTGTGTGAGGCTAGACATAGAACAGGGAGCAGAGCAAGAGTTGAGACCCTGGCCTCATCATTCATTTGACTCTACATTGGTGGAGACCTCAGAAAAATCCCAGCTAAATCATATTGCATCTGAGAACACATATATTTGATAACATAAACTTGTGCTTTGGCTTATTGGCTGGTTAGACTTTTAAAATTGAATTAATATTTATTGCACTGGAAAACCAAGTCTGGGCGTTTCAGTCCATGTTTACCGTGTACCCTGACAATGCTTAAATCAGTGCAAGCATAGCTATTATCTCAAATAGTTACTATGTTTCTTTAGGAAAAAATTCAAAACTTGCAAAATCTGGAAAATACATTACTATCATATAAAATATCTACCATGCAATAGCACACAGGGCTTCTTGCTTCCATCCAACAGCAATTAGTTCCCATCAATCAACCTCTTTCCATCCCGCCCACTCTTCCCTCCAACTTCTGAGAAGCTCATGCCATTATCAAATTTTACAGCATGAATATTTTTAGGTTTCTTATCTGAGTCAGATCATAGGGAACCTGTCTTTATATGTCTGTCATATTTATCATATTACAAACAAAAGAGTTCCATTATTTTTATATTCAAATCTTCATAAGTGACATGTTTTATTTATCCACTCTTTGGTACTCAATGCTATGTTGAGTAAGCTGTAGAAAAGGAACACAGCATAACTGTGTGCCTTTGAGAGTGACTCTTCTGTGACTCACCTATGACATTCACAGTGAAGTTTTAGTTATCACTACAGAGCCTTACTCCATCTGAAAACCTATGACGTATTTCCAGTAAAATGAATGAATGCAATACTGAAGTTTATAAATGGTGAAAACTGAAGGGGAGAGTTCCATAGGACAGGAAATCTAATAAGGATACATTAACGGACCCAGGTATGCTATAACTCAAGAAATCAATAGCTATAATTTCTGAAAATGTAACAATAAAAATGTTGTACTGAAGAATAATAAGTAGTGCCCTACTTAAGAAACGTTATATTTGAATAATTAGAAAACATAATTTGTTTGGGGGAAAACATTTTCACAGTGAAGTACTATTAGAGGAGATCAATAAGACACCGTAATCACCTGAAGGCAGTAGATTAATCTATAGTAGAATTGATCAACTCCATGAATGATGCAGACGGGACAGACATTTGCAATCTTCTTAGCAGAAACCACATCTCAGCAAAGTCAGAAGAACTGTTGTAAAAATAAGACTACAAAACAAGGTGAGGAGTTGTAGGGGAGACTGGAAATGACATCCTTTCTTCTGAGAAATTAACCTTTGAAACTGAGAAAATAATTGCTGAGTCCAGCTGTTGTGGAGAGGGACCAACAGGAAGCAAGTGCTGAGCTCCTGGGAGCTTCTTATATCTCATTCAACTCAGAGGATCAAGAGTCTCAAAGAATGTGCCTTAGACAGCATCCATGAAACGACAAAAGCTGCAGATTTACCAAGGTTTTAGGATTAGTCAGCAGGAGAGTGTGGACTATCAGAGAACACTCAACCCTAGGTGCTAACCACTGAAAAAACTAAGTCATTCTTTATCTGTGCCACGTAAGTTAATCTCCACCAATTGACTCTGTGCATGGTAGTTTCATCAGTTGACATGGGTTTTGTGTGTGTGTGTGTGTGTGTGTGTGCGTGTGTGTGTTGCTCTTGTTTTGCTGGCTCATTGGTTTGTTTGTTGTTTTCTCTACAGTTTCTTCAGTGTATAGTCTACAGATTTTCTATCTCTATAAAATAATTCGAGATTGGGCATATATATATATATATATATATATATATATATATATGTATATATTATATTTTCCTAGTGACCATTTTCCCTGCCGTGATTTGGTGAGTCAGACCATATTTCCATTCGGTGGTGACTATGTGGTTAGTTAACAAGGCAAAGATTTGGTTCATGAAATAAAGTACAGTTAATATTTATAGTAGAACGAATGTCTCAACAGTCCTACAGAACACTCTTTCCAATAGCTACAAACCATGCATTCTCCACAGCTCATCAAACATGCTGAAGAAGGTCACATATTAAACTAAAAGACAAGTCTTGATAAATTAAATTAAATCTTGTTTCTGACTATGGTGGAATAAAACTTGAAGATAACAACAAAAGAAACAACAGAACTGTGACTTATGGATCCTTAAGATTGTGTTAGGAAATCAAAGAAATGATAACTCCAAAAACTTCCACAGGTAAAACTTAAAGTTTTAGGAAACAATCCAGGTATGGAAACAAAGGTCAACCCATAGTCGCCAGTGAAAGATCATGAAAAGTGAGTCCTGCCTGAGCCTGGGAGGTTAAGATCATCCTATACAACACAGCAAGGCATCACCACAAAAGACAGAATAAGTAATTCCGGAGGTAAATGCAAACGTTAAAAACAAAACCCTAAAAATTAGAGAAAATTTTCAAAAGAGCAGTAAATTTATAGTAATAAACATCCACCCCCAAATGACATCATATAATTCCAGTATATTGGAAGCTGAGTTAAAATTTCTGTGAGTTGTACCCAGCCTACGCTACAAACTGAGATATTTCTCAAAAATCTCCAAACCAAAACACTTTAAATTATGAATTCATTGTCTGTTATATTATCTAGGAAAGCCAGGCACAAAGTTAGAATAAACAATGAAGAACAGGAATGAATAAAATAACAATTAATGTAGAAACTGTTCATAAATAAGTAGGTTTTTGAAAATACAGTATTAACAAAGCTTTAATCAGATTAACTTAGAAAAAGAGAAAGGCCAAAACAAGCATGGTCAGTGAAGAAAGATGCATCACAGACATGTAAGGATTACACGGACATGTGAAGGACTATCAGCAGTAATTATAGAACCTTACTTCATACCAATTCAGAAAACCTGGAATAATGGATTAACGTTTACATTTAAATAATCTACTGAGTTGGAGGCATGACACCGCAGAATTCCCAACCAGACAACTAATGAGGAGAGAGACCAACGCAACTGTAAAATGCCTTACAATAAAAGTGAGGAACAGCTAACTTCACTGCAGAATAAGTCAAAATAGAAGACTTCATCAAGTCTCCTCAATCTACTTAAGCAATTAAAAGGAGAGGGACCTCCTTTCAAACTCATTCTGGGGCTAGTATTACCTGACACCAAACGCAGACAAGAAACAAAAGCCACAAACCAAAACCAAGGGCATTCCTGCTGAACAAAAATAAAAAAAAAAAAAAATCAGAACAAAAATACTAGTGAACTGAATCAATCAGCAAGTCAACATAATTATTCTCACTGATGAGTTTATTCCCCCAAATTTAGTGATAGTTAAACACCAGAAAAAATCCATAATTATAATACACAATCTCAACAGGATGAAGGATGGATATCGAATGACCAGCTCATTACATGTAGACAAGCATTTCATAAACTCATCATCCATCACCAGCCAAGCAACATGATGGAGCCAATTCCTCAATTGAGGCTTGCTCTTCCCATGTATGCCAAGACTAGACATCACACCAAATATCAATAATCCACAGCCATTGTTCTGTGTGGTTCAGAGAATGATTTATAATCGCTATGTTGTGGGTTTTGCAACAAGAGCACTCATTAGGCACAGAGCAAACAAGATTGGAAAAATAAATAGATGGAGATTATTACAGAAGCAGCAAATAAAATAGCAGCCCTCTGCATGTCACAGTGTCAAACTGTAAGGATCCAGATAAAAGAGTAGATAGGGTGAAAAGATAAAATGGGGATTCTTGATACGCAGCAGAAACTGACACGGAAGCCCTGAGACAGACACCTTGAAGTTCCCTCTCAGGAGTACCAAGAACGGAGGTCTTCACACAGAGATGCTTCCCGCTTCTCTTCCCACTTTGGAAATACTTCATATTTGGTTGTTCCCAATTACATAATGATAACAATGCTTGCTGATTTACTTTCTTTCTGTTATGGAGCTAGGGAGCCCCTTTGATCCTTAGTCTGAACGAGGAGGAAAATGGCAAATCCACTTCCAGAGGCAGCATAACATTTTACCAACACAATGGTCATTGCAGCTGCCATCTACCCAACGTGCAAAAGCTGGACACATTTTATATGTGCTCTACAACATGAAAAGGGCGTCCACTCCCACTATTCTTGTCTAGTTCAATATTGGAAGTTTTAGTGAGGAATGTCAAAAAAGGAAAAGAAAAAAAATAAAAACAGTTCATACAGAAACAAGAAGCTGGATAAGCTTTCTCTTTTCAAAAGATATGGAGCAATGCCCAGAAAAAAAAAACCCTAAATATCCATCACAAGGTCAGCAGAATTAATGACCAAATTCAGTAATGTCACCATTTCTGTGATAAAATTCAAAACTCCAGAGCGGATTATACATCAATAGGAAATTGCTGAAAAAGAACTCATGAAGCCAATCCTGTTCATCTGCACTGTAATAAAACATCCAGGTATATACCTATTCGAACATGCCCATGGCCTCTTCAGTGAGTATTACAATGTTCTCATGAAATAACCTAAACAAGCCACAGAAATGGAAAATGGAAAGGACTCTCATTTGCTAGAAATAGTGCAGTAATCCTGCTAACATACACATGGCATAAAATGTACCTGTGAAGGGATTTCCACGGAGATGTAACCAAGCTTGAGCTCAAAAAACACACCAGAATATGGCCCGGGGTCCTAGGCTGAATGAAATGAGGAAAAATACTTCTTGGCATTAAAAATAGTGTCTGGATTTGTTTTTTGCATATGGCATGGGTCCCCAGGTGGAACAGTCTCTGCATGGCCTTTCCTTCAGTCTCTGCTCCACATTCTGTCCCTATATTTCCTTTAGACAGGAGCAATTCTGGGTTAATATTTTTGAGATGGGTGGGTAGTCCCATCCCTCAACCAAGGGCTGTGCCTAACCTCTGGATATGGTCTCTCTCCTTTTGGGGGGGGGGGATTTCAGTTAATGTCATCTCCATTGGGTCCTGGGAGCCTCTTGCTTTCCTAGGCATCTGGGACTTTCTGATGGCTATCCTGGTTCCCCTCCCTCACTGCTATATACCTTTGTTCAATTTCCTGACCCTTGTACATCTCCCCCACACCTGGTCCTGTCCCCCCTTTTACCTTCCCTTCCACTCTCTTTCCTAAGTCCCTCCTTCCCTTTACCTCCCTTGATTATTTTGTTTCTTTTTCTAAGTATGACTGAAGCATCCATATTTTGGAGCCTGATACAGCTGTCTCCTGAAAGTCTCTGCCAGAGCCTGACCAATACAGTGCGGATGCTTGCAACCAAGCTTCAGTCTGAGCACACAGACCGAAATGGAGCAATTAGAGGAAGGACTGAAGGAGCTGAAGGGGATTGCAACCTCATAGGAAGAAGAGCAATATCGACCAACCAGATCCCCCCACCCAGAGATCCCAAAGACTAAACCACCAACCAAAGAGTACACATGTAGGGATCCATGACTCCAGCTGCAAATGTATCAGAGTATTGCCTCATCTGGCATTAATGGGAGCGGAGGCCCTTGGCCCAGTGAAGGCTTGATCACCCCATAGGGAAATGCTAGGGCAGTGAGGCAGGAGTGGGTGGGTGGGTGCAGGAGCACCCTCATAGAAGCAGGAGAGGGAGATTGTGATAAGGGGGTTGAGAAGGGGAAACCAGGAAAGGGGGATAACATTCGAAATGTAAATAAATAAAACAACCAATAAAAAAGATTAATTGCAAATATAAAAAAGAATAAAAGGAAAATCAGCAAGAGGGTTTTTGATGGACTCTCTCCTCTCTTCTCTCTTCTCTCCTTACCCTCCACTCTCTAACCACTTCTTTTATTTTTGAAACTATATTATAATCCTATCATTTCTCCCTACCCTCTCCTGCCTCCAAACTTTTCCATATACCATCCTTGTTCTCTTTCTAATGCATGGCTTCTTTTTACTTTTTTTACATTAATTTTTGTTGCATATATATTTATAAATACAACCTAATCCATCTATATAATGCTCACTGTATGAATGTTTTCAGGGCTGACCACTTTGTATCAGAAAACTGTGATGGTTTGAATGAAAATGACTGCCATAGGCTCATATACTTTAATGCTTAGTCGCTAGAGAATGGAACGGTTGAAAAGATTAGGAAGTATGACCATGATTGGAAAAGTGTGTTACTAGGGATGGGCAGTTAGGTTTCAAATGCCCGCAGTTGCCCCATATCTGTCTTTCCTCTGCCTTCAACTTGAGTATCAGATGTGAACCCTCAGCTATTGTTCCGGCACCATGTCTCCCTGCATGCTGCCATGTTCCCCACCATGACGACCATGGACTAAAACCTCTGAACTATAAGCCAGCCCCAATTAAATACTTTTCTTTATAAGTTGCCTTAGTTGTGTTGTTTTATTAAAGCAATATAACAGTAAGATAACAATCAGTCTGTGTTCTATCCCAGGGAAGACTTTCTCCTGTTCTCAGCATTCTTTAGTTCTCTGTAGTTCTTTGTGTAAGGCCGAGGCCTCCTAGGCTTTTCCTAACACATATTAGCATTTCTATTCTTTAACCTTGTTCATCTCGTGTTTAGGACGTCATGGTGCTGAGTCTTCATGAATATAGCTTGTTTATCACTAGGTGATACACTCTTATAGCAAACTCCCTAACCCTCTGGTTCTAGCAAACGTTCTGCCCCCTTTCTGCAATGATGTCTGAGACTTAGATTTGTTTGTTTGCTTGTTTGTTTGTTTTTCATAAATGTTTACATTTAGAATGAGCTCTACAACTCTGTATTTTGATTGGTTGTCTTTTTCTGTACATCTCCTCAAAGAAACCAAGAACATCGAACAAAATTCCAACAATAGTCATGAGGTGCTAGCTTTTTAGTTGTTGGTCAATGATGTCCTAGAGACTCTCAAAACATATATCTTATTGCTGATGCCCCTCTGAAGTGGAAGGTAAGTCCATATTGATGAAAACCACAGGTCTTCCCTTAAGGGCACAGTAGTGACATGCATATCTTAGCAGTAACTGACAGATCTCTAATTGGTCTTAAGACCAGTTCAACAAGAAGAACATGCAGTGGAAAATTCTGGTTTCTTTAACTATTCAGTTGTGTCATGTGATATTTTTCTGGAAGCTGTTTTGTGAGAGGGTATGTGATGCCTTTCTGAAAACAGATACTTGAGAGGGCTTGTGATACTTTGAAAGAACATAAATGGACGCCGGGCAGTGGTGGCATATGCCTTTAATCCCAGCACTTGGGAGGCAGAGCCAGGTGGATTTCTGAGTTCAAGGCCAGCCTTGTCTACAGAGTGAGTTCCAGGACAGCCAGGGCTACACAGAGAAACCTTTTCTCAAAAAAACCAAAAAAAAAAAAAAAAAAAAAAAAAAAAAAAAAAAAAAAAAAAAAAAAAAAAAAGACGAAGAACATAAATGGAACCCCACAAATAGCAAGAGGATGCTCTTGCATTGATACACTGTTGTCCAACACTTCACTGATCTCTGCTGCTCTTCATTGGTCTTCATTTTGTAGAGAGAAATGTACCAAAGAATTTCTCAATGGTATTCAAGCTGATTCTGGCCACTTCTGCTGACTCTTGTAGATTCAGCAGAGCCTTACTCTTTCTGTTAGATCGACCAGTCACTACTGGTTCATGTTTGTCGTTTGTTATTGAATTGGACTGCTGACAACAAAGAGTGGAATCACTCCAAGAAACTACTTCTAAACAGGCCCACAACTCCTTTTTCCTATTAACCTTCATTCTGGTCAGGGGGCTAGAAGAGAAGTTGAAGTGTTTAAGAACCCTAAATAAAGTAGGTTTTGAAAAATCTAAGCCTACAGGGAAACCATGCCTGGTACTGGAAATTTAGCCAATTACTGAGAACTAAGTAATGAATCTTGGAGGAAATCCTACAACCACCACTTAACTAAACTAACCACACTACAAACAATTGGCCTTATACCCACAGATGAGTACAGTCCCTGCCTCTCATCAAGAAAACTCTCCTCTCTTCAGTTGCTTTTGGTGATGTGAATGCCATAGCAACCCAGATGCCTGCATATTCTCTCTCTCTCTCTCTCTCTCTCTCTCTCTCTCTCTCTTTCTCTCTCTCTCTCTCTCGTGTGTGTGTGTGTGTGTGTGTGTGTGTGTGTGTGTGTGTGTGTGATCATCATGATTGCCAAGACCATAGATCAACTTGGTCCTTACACAATAGAGTATTTATTAATCTTGTCATTTGCAACAAGGAGGACCTGGAGGCATTACGCTAATGAGCCAGACTGAGCCAGACACAGAAAGGTAATCCTTGTTCATTCCTTCTCTGTAAGAATTAAAGATTAAAGTCAACCTAAAATCAGACAGATAGTTGGCAGAGGTTTCTGTGTGGTGAGGGGCAAAGGTGGTAGATAAAAGGAGGCTGGACTTAACAAATGCATACAGTGTGCACACACTGACTTACTACACTGAGTTTTCCTAATATATACAATTAATGTATGCTAATCAAAAACAAGTAACTGAATAAATATTTCCAGTTTCCCTCAGGCTATATTATTTGGTTAAGCTAAAAGGAATTATTGGCTAAGCTGTAATTAAGCTAAGATTTACCTACTTAAGAATCTTGTTACAATATGCTTTGCAATATTAAACTAATCTCTTTTTATTGCCTCTGTTTTATGTACCCTGTTTTGCATATAAGGCTTCACCATTTTTCTCTGGTCATTATTCTAAAGCAGTGTCACTAGATGACAGCATTGCACATTTACTGTTGAGTAACTAAAACTTCAGTTGTTATCACACTCATTTCACAGTTAAAGAAATCCTGCTTTCCTCAATTTCTGAATCGATTCTGTATCAGCCATATTCTCATTAATAATGTCAGCATATTAGCACAGCACAGCTCCATCCTGAGACAGAACTCAATATACACAGAACATTACAACAGACACTGCAGGTCTTTCTGTCTTTCTTTGTCTATTACTGTGAAAAAACTCTGACCAAAACAAAGTTGGAGGAGGGTCTATTCCATTTTATAGTTGCATATCACTACCTTTCATCCAGAAAAGCCAGGACTGGGGCTCAAGGCAGGACCCTAAAGGCAGAAATTGAAGCAGGGGATATGGAGGAAAGCTGCTCACTGACTGGCTTTTCATAAGATTTTCAATTTGTTTTCTCAGAGACCCAGGACCACCTGTTCAGGGATGGCACTTACCGTGGGCTGGGTCTTACCACATTTTTAATCCAGAAAATGCTCCCACAGTCTTGCTTACAGGTCATTCTGAAAAGACAGTTCCTCAACTGAGGGTACTCCCTCCAATGTGACTCTAGTTTTTGTTTAGTTGACAAAAATCTAACCAGTATGCCTTTTTTATTTTTTTTAATTTATACATTGTTGGTTTTAGTCCTTAGGAAAAGATTGTTTGAAAACAAAAACGACAATCAATAACAAGAAAAGTTATCAAAATGTCATGATACTATTTATTTGCTATGTCATGGTCCATTAATTATTTATGTTTCAAAATTACATGAAAATATTAGACCAATCTCTACCTCGTTAAAGATTATAAGAAGGTAATATATTGACGATGTATGGAGCCATTCAGTGATATTGAATTCTAAAGTTAGTCTGTAGTCTCCTGAGACAGAAAACAGTGTTCACTCTATAATGTGAGTGTGTGTGTGCAGATATGTGTATGTATATACACACCCACTTGAATATATATTTATAAATACATAAATACAATCCTTCTTAGGGTTCTTTAAACAAAAGTTTAAAAACTCAATTTATAGTGTTGTACAGATTGATGGATTATACTTTTTCAGAGTTAAGAACTCCTATTTATTAAAACATATTCTAAAGTTATCCAAACGTAAATGAGCTCCAAAATAGAAGACAGTATTGATCCTAAGAGTGTCTTCATATTGCCATTCATATTCGGAAAATAAAACAAATTAGTAAGAAACCATGTAACTTTACTGAATGAAAGAGAGAAAACTTTGGCAGTCATTTTACAGAAGAAGAAGCATAGTGGCCAATAAATGTATAAGTGGGACTTAATGCAGTTATCCCAGAAAATGCAACTTTGTACAGGAACTTAGAAAACTTAGAATAGGCTGCCCGCTGACCTTGACTCATGACATAATCCAGCTGACACAAAGGACGGGTTCCATGGGCTTCCCCAGTATATACAAGTGCTGAAAATTAAACTTCGAGCCTTGATCAGAGACCTTTGTCTTGGCTCCTTGGCTCCTTGCTTCTTTCGCCCCTCCTTTTCTTTTTCATTTCCAGCCCTCCTTTCAGGTGAACCTAGTCCGTGGCTGCTGTTGGCTACAAGAGTAAGTGACTCTAACAGAGCCACACCACCAAAATAGATAGAACTTAATGGAACTCACTTATCCACATTCCAGACACTGATGAAAACTGGTTACCCGATGTTTTAAGTGGTTGACAGTGCTTTCATAACCAAATGCACCATGCAGAACTGCTCACTACTGGTACGCATTGCTAAGAGAAGCTGATCAGTGGAGCAAGCACAGGGCAAAGGGTCATCTATTATGTTTCCTAGGACCCAGGAACAAAAAGCATTCTCCAGTCATAAATCTGTGACTGAATACACTAGACATCCCTATAATGAACTACTACAAAAATTGAAGTGGAAGAGACAAACCAATCTCATAGACATGCTGAGCAGAACGTCACACACGTGAAGAAATAAGAATCATGACCACTTCTGGGTTCAGTTGATCATTGGGAAGAGGGTTGCAATGGTTTTCTGGAATGTTCATTGTATAAGTGGCATGACCTAGACATTAGTCGTCTGGTGTGGTCATTTATGAACCAGGTTACTAAGCCATAAATTCACCATTTTAACACTATTGAACATATTAAAATTTACAAACAAGAGATTAAATAACAGCAAAATGTTAGACTCAAGGCTCTTTAATACTTTCTCTTAATGGTATTAAGCTGCTTCAGCTGTGGCTGACACTCATTTAGTCACTGGTATTTAAATATATAGCTATGAGTATAAACTTTACTTTATTTTCAAATTGTTTCAATTACAAATTGGGAAATTATTAGTCCTCCACTCTTACCACGAGGTTTTAGCCTTTTTGAGCATAATTTTATGAAAATTACGCTGCAAAGCGTCAATTCCCTTTCATTTTCTCCCAGAGAAGGACAGTTTTGAGGGTTGCCAGTAACAGTGCTTTGTTCTACTTCGGTGTTTATCTTACAAGATGAGCTGGAGTTTTATAGAGAGAAAGGTTGCATTAAGCACGAATTCATTCATGTCCAATTCCTACGCATGCATGCTCTACCTCCCCAGTTGGTAACGACATCAGCATACTCCTCGGTATTTGCTACAGGCTGTACAGTCTAGTAGACATTTCATCCAGTCACTTGTTTAACAATCATAGCACCCCAAGGTTTTTCTTGCCTTACTTATGAGAAGCTAAGAAGGTCAGTGGGCCAGGGTCATCCTTCTACCAGGTCCTAGCACCTCAGCTGTGTGTGAAGCTCACATGATCTATCAGTTACTTCTCTATGGCTGTGATAAAATGTCATAACCAAAGAAACTTACAGAATAAGGAGTTTATTTGGGTCTTCAGTTCCAGCGGAATTGGAGCCCATCACAGCACAAAGGCATGGCAGCAAGCAGCAAGCAGCAAGCACAAAAGCAGCAGAAGCAGGAAGCTGAGTGACTGGTTATCTACAAGCTGATACAGATAGAGTGAGCTGGAAGTGGAGTTAACTACCAACTCTCAAGGAATGTTCCAAAGACACACTTTCTCCAGAAAGTCTCTATCCCTTAAATGTTCCATACTCCACCCAAGCAGCTCCACTGACTACTGTGGACTAGTGTTAAAATACATGAGGCTTTTTAAATTTACACCACTGTAATTCGCAGACTTCTTGGTCCAACACTATAAAGGATGCACCAGCTTCAGCAGGGAGAGGTCCAGTGCAGCATGTCTGAGCTCTTCAACAGATTGTCTTCGTACATAAAGATTCCAAGTGTGGAGCTGTGCACTGCAATACCGATTCAAGTTACTCATTTTCTAAGGGAATTTCACTGGTCTCCCTTTAGAACCCCAGAGGCTTCCCCGGTTGTGCATTAGACTGATATCTCTCTGGTGCACCAGATGGCTTCCTCATTCTCCTTTTCTGTTACTATTTGTTGCTGTGGCAGACACTGAGGTGTGAGATCTTGGTGGTATGATTATTAATTGTTGCACCTGGAGGAGGGAGCTGATTACGCTTGACAGGTACGGATGGTCTCACTTTACTTCTACAGATGCTGCTATAATGCTCACCATATTATGTCATTATCAGCACTTAGAACAGGGTGCTATCATGTAAGCAGTGTTTACTTCCTGGGGTCTCAAAATGCCAGGAGTTGTACATTGTTAGATTCTTGGAGTTTAGGCTGATAATGTTTGCCTGAGTTACAAGACAGACTTGAAGTGCTGAAGGTAAAACACCGTTGAACTGGTTAGCCTCCGATGTTCTGATCCTGTGAGTTCATATCATGTCAGATGAATGGTTCACTCTGGGCATTGGTAATAGAACACTCCTGGTGATTGGGTTGTGTGAGTTTACACGTCAGATGGTTGGTGGACACTGGACATTGATGCTAAGCTCATTTGACTGTATAAAGTTTCCAGTGCTGAAGACTAGTGACAGGAAGTTCATGTTTACCAAAAAACAGAGGTGCCCGGCTGTATCTTTACTCTGTTTAACTGAAGAAGAGGGTATGGGGCACAGTGAATTGTGAGAAACAAAATTATTACAGTTTACTTGCATTTTGTTTATGCTGTATAATCATTTCTACCATTCAAGGGCAAAATGGTAGTCTTTTATTTTGTTTTTTCAACATGAAGACTCTTAATTTTTTTTATTACCAAATCCTTAAGCTTCTTTATTTATATTTTCCCTGTGAGTTTTATTTATTTATTTTGCCTCTACAGCTAACCTACAACATCCTCAAATACAGAAATGAAATGTTCTGTGTTTCTCTACATTGTAAAGTTAGTATAGCAACTAATTTTGTCATATATCAAATAAATATATTAAGATCATTCCTTAATTAAAAGTCAGACAAATACTATTTTCTAGCCACCATAAGGAATAAAAATATAGAGTATATCTGGAAATTCCATTTTCATTGATAGTTTCGGGATTCTGAATTCTTCCCTGCCTGAATTTCAGAGTTCCATTTAAGATGAAAATACAGACAAGCAATGTGTATGTAGTATGCTGGTTCCTGGCATAGCTGTTTGCAGATCTGAGCAGACATGGCCAGGAGTACTATGGGTAGCATGAGGCTTTAAGGTTCCCTTGGCACCTGATGAGCTAAGTGTGAACTTTCTCTGCTTACAAAGCAACCAGTAGGAGGGAGATCACAGAGGAAACTCAACAAGAGAACAAGAGACTGGGGAGTGTGGTAGCTGGGTGAGGCAGAAGCCTGGCCTTCAAAGTACAAACTCAACACAAGTAAGTACAAGTTCAAAGTCACACCAAGATGAGGCTCTTCTGATATGTGCCTCTACGTGTTGGCTGTATCTCCTCAAATACCTTCCATACAGGAGTCAGAACTCTTAGTATTCTGTCTAAACTCCACCTCCCCAGTTACCTGGCAACAGCCAGGTATGCTCCTCCCCACAGTTACCTGGCAACCGCCAGGTAGGCCTGATCTTCTGTGCTTGGAAGCCAAACTGACTTCGATCAAGAGACTATGGAGACCATGGGAACTATTGGCTAGTGGACTCTGTCATTTTTAAAAATAATATATAACTGGTAGATTATTGTTTGCTCTTTCAGACTTCTGACTACATTGACAGCTAAGCTTTCACAGATATTATCTGTTACCTCATTAACTAAACTCAGTTGCCATCAATTAAATGCTTCTTATTTCCTCTTCTTGCTATGCCACTGTCCTAATATCTGAGTTCCTATAAACTTGCCTACCTCTAATAAAACATGCCACTATACGATCCAACAAAGGTTCATATTAAAGACTGCTTATGTTATTAACTCATCTTAATAACTCATCTTAATGAGTTAATAACTTATGTTATTAACTCATCTCTTTTGTAAACTTATAAGCTACAGGAAACCCACTCAGATCTACCTTTCACGGACCAAATAGATGCCATCCAGATAAGTATATCTGCCTAAAGTTCCCACTTACCTATTCCAAAGGGTGGGATCCCTCTGGGTTTCAAATGTACATCTTAGAAAAATTTTTCTTTCCCCCAAATGTACTTAATCTTATTCCCTACATCTTGTCAAGTCCAGGCACATCCAGAACAACTCCAGAGAAGCAACCTCTAGATGCTCCATCTCCTGGCACATACACAGCTGCTTCTACTAGATCTGCTCCTTCTGACCTGTCCTCAGATGGCTCCATAGACCCTGGACAGCAGGAAACAGCCAACTCTCCTATGACTGGACAAACACCCCCATACCCATTCTTCTGTGTTCCCCCTAGAGACACATCGCCCCCAATGCCAGCAGGAAGTAGCCAGATATCACAACGTCCCTATTCCTGCTTCACCGTCACCTCTTTCTAATTTTTCTTTTTTAATTAAACCAAAAAGGGAGGAATGTTAGTATTTTGTCTAAACTCCACCTCCCCAGTTACCTGGCAACAGTCAGGTATGCTCCTCCCCACAGTTACCTGGCAACTGCCAGGTAGGCCTGATCCACTATAAAAGGGGCTGCTTGCACCCTCTTCGATCTCTTACTCTCTTCCTTTTCCTCTTATTCTCTTACTCTCTTACTCTCTCTCTCTTACCCTCTTGCCTCTCTGTCCCCTCCCCCACCTTCCTCTCTCCACGTGGTCATGGCCGGCCTCTACTTCTCTTTTCTCTTATCTCTTCCACCTTCCTCTCCTCACCTTTGCCCTATCCCCTGAATAAACCTCCTCCCCCTTGGAACCACGTGGTCTGGAGTAGTCTGTTCTGAGCTGCGGTCGAATTTCTTAAAACAACTAGCAAGAACCAATGTTAACAAGGAACAGAGCAGAAACTAAATGACAGCATGTGCTGATGTTTCACTCTGGAGTGGTTGAATCAGAGAACAGGAATATATTCAGGGCCCAGTGAAAGGGGAAATGGTCTCCATCTTAGTCAAAGGCTTTTTCCCCCAAAAGCTTTACAAGCTACAAGGAAGAAAATTTCAGCATTAGAGAAAAATAAAGTTTGGAAATTCCTAATGATTTTATCTTGGACACTAAACTTTGTGTTTTTCTAGATTACAATTTATGCAATTATATTTGTCTGCTGCTGTTTAGAGTCCACATGCCCAAATGCTCGTGTTAACTGCTTATACTGTAGTTATGGTGAGTAGTGAACATTGAAGAGGCAAGGCCTTGTGGGACAAAGGAGCCACACTGATGTGATCACAAAGGCAGAACACACACACACACACACACACACACAGAGGAAAAATAAATAATGCTACGATGACAGGCCAGCTCTATTACACTAACCTAAGCATTCTTGCCCAATGTGACAAATACAAAAACATTGGAACAACTTACTATGTAAAAGGTTTCTTGTCTGCAGAACTAGGGAAGTTGATAAATTACTTTGATTAATTCATAGCTTTTAATTATATCAATAACTATAAAGCAATGTCTGTTTTCCTGTTTCTATTTATTATGTAATGGTTGATAACAGTGAAACAAGTATAATGTTTTGTATTTATATTACAGGTTTAATTAAGTAACTAACATGCTCCTCCCAATTTTGTTAAATTAAACAAACAAGACAGCGACCTTTTGTGGGAGTGTTGCCATTGTGGGTGTTGATGAGTTAAACTCTTAAGCTAACTGTCACATTCAATTAATTTCTAAATTGCACCAAATTGTTTGAAAAATAATAGAAATTTAACAAATGATTGTTTCCTTCTTGACAAGAACATACCATGAAGTTTATTTGCTGGACACCTCCTATAGTTGTCATAATGGAGTTAATTCCTCAGCAGAAATTTCATACATGCCACAAATATGAATCTCACCAAACTGTATTTTATACATAAATGTATGTAAAATTAATATATACTTGGGTTCTAAATCAAGACAGATACCACATTTAAATGATTTTGTAATTTTTGAATAAATATTAAATATGTATCCAACAAGAGCACTTGTTAAAAAAAATGGGGGGCAAGTGGAAGTTCTGCCAGATGCCTGTAACCTATGTTCCAAACAGTGTGGCTGGGTCAGAAAGATGTGTTTGAACAGACTAGAAGTCGCCGGGCGGTGGTGGCGCACGCCTTTAATCCCAGCACTTGGGAGGCAGAGGCAGGCAGATTTCTGAGTTCGAGGCCAGCCTGCTCTACCAAGTGAGTTCCAGGACAGCCAAGGCTACACAGAGAAACCCTGTCTCGAAAAACAACAACAACAACAAAAAAACAACAACAACAACAACAACAACAACAAAAACCAAAAAACAAAACAAAACAAAAAAAAGAACAGACTAAAAGTAAAACTGAAATTATCTGTGGTCTGATTGCCTGGCATCAGCCAGATATCAGTAAACAAAATGGGGAGTCTACATAAGTGAATCCAGTCTCAGTATTTCTCCAGCTACAAGGCTCTAAGATATTTGAGTAAAGTGAGGTGCATCTTCCCAGCCTGCCTTTGCCATCAGTGCACCATCTGTGTATATGTAGGTAAATACCCAATGGAATATATTTATGTGTGTATGTAGGTAAATACCCAATGAAATATATTCATCTTGCTTATTGCTTCTACTTGCCAAATGCAGAGGATTCGTTTCTATAGTTAACATAAGTTGTTTATTGAAATCAGCATTGATGTTGAAACCTAGTTTCCTAAAACTGGTTTAGGGGTCCCTTCTAGTAATTAGAAATGAACTAAGTCCATCCCTTTTACAATGGCCAACCAATTCTGAAAATGTTGACTGGATCAGTACTCTTACTCTTTCAAATCAAGGACACCCTACAGCAGCTTATATGCAACTACCAGTCTTTCAATGTTATGATGCATCTGGTACATATTCACTGTACCACAAACATAATATTTTTATTGATACTTAGAAACAAATAATGCAAATAAAATGTCCACAGGCCATGCAGCTTCTTTTACAAAGGTACAAATCATGTTATACAGTATAACATGATTTCATTAAGGCATATCTTTCAATATGAAGCCAGGAAACCACTCTGAGGAACAGAGCCACTGTATGTGAATAATATCAGAACTTTTCCTTGTGAGTCAAAACACACACATCTACTCACCCCAGATAGGGAACCCATGTCATACCAAAGTACAGATACTACAAAAGTCCAATTTGATGAACTGATGACTTTTATTGGGGTTATCTACAGAAATTTCGGTGAGGGATAACTTACAGAAGCAGAAGTGACTCAGCCAGCTGCATTACCTAAGCCCACCCCAGCATGGGTGACAGCTCACAAAGCAGGAAACATGCAGCACACTGCACAGCCTGCAGGCAGCTCAGCAGGTTGGAGAGTGTCCTTTCCAAAAAAGGAGAGGAGTAGAGTAGGAGTGGGGACAAGGGGTTTTGAAGGGGGTGGGGCTAATGGATCTTTTCAGTTTCAAGGACTTCCTGAATCTATTCTATGTTGTGTACCTTCCTGCTTAAGGAAACTCATGACGGGTGGGATTTTTGAGGAAACTTTTGCACAACTGCGTCACAACTAGAAACAACCTGGAGGCTTCTGGGTAGAATGGTAACTATCACTACAGTCTCTACGAAAGTTATCATGGTTAGGCACTGAAGGAAAATATGTTTTAAAACAAATAAGGAACTATTGGTTGAGATTTTGGCTCTGAAACTTGAATGGACCTGAAAGCCATATGGAGGGCTGTAAGTAGACATTACATGATACCCACACTATAAAATACCCCCACTATTCTTGCTCAGCAGCTGTGGGATGAGACCCAATAAGTACATTTACAAGCCTTTCTGACATGTTCTATATCTATTTGGGTATAGTGGACTAAGTAAAATACATTTACAAGCCTTTCTGACATGTTCTATCTCTATTTGAGTATAGTGGACTAAGTGAAAAAGTGGCTCCTATCGGTTCACATATGAGAACAATTGGTCCCCAGTTGGTACTGCTTTGTTGGAAGGTTATTAGAATTCTTAGAAGGGAACATCTTGCTGGAGGCTGGACATTACCACCATCTAGCCTTGAAGATCTCTCTCTCTCTCTCTCTCTCTCTCTCTCTCTCTCTCTCTCTCTCTCTCTCTCTCTCATTCCTGGGTTTGGATAGAGGCATGCTCAGCTAGTTTCACTCTCCTGCCTTCATGGCTTACCTGCCAAGATAGAGTCTGTCCTCTGGAATTGTAAAATACAACAAATCAAATTTAAAAACAGCAAAAACAAAACTGAATACTCTTTAATTACTTCTGTGGAGACAGATATTTAAATTGGCTTAAGGAGGCCTGGCTGACTCATATAAGAACTAGAATGTAAACTAATGAACAAACAAGCAAACAAACAAAACAAAAAAAAACCCACACTCGTTGAAACCAATAATTCATATCCATTCAGAAGGCAGATGGGAGATAGTTCCTAGGTTGGGCACTTCTGTCTTTTATCTTTATTATTGGTGATTTTCTTGGGTTGATTTACTTCTTTTTTCATGGTAATGAGCAGTAACATATCATATCGCTACATATTGAGCAAGAATTGCCCTAATAAAACTCGTTGTCTATTTGGGATTGGCATTTTCAAAACGCTGTTTTCTGCTAAATTGTCTATATAGATTTTAATTCCTTTTAAAAAGAAAAAAATCAATATTAACTTTCTTGAGTGGTATAATTTTAAGCCAACAAAAATTTTACAGGACTTGAAACATGAGTATATGTGTTGAATCCTTCTGAAAGCACCTGTTGAGAAACAGCAGGATTTTTAACCTGACTTTAATTATTTCATTGATTTGACAGTGGTTCTTACAGCTCTATGCAATGGCTCCTGTGTGGATGTCCCAGCTCTCACAGGGAACTAACTGAGCACCTGTCATGTGGGAAAACATAATAAATCACAGGAAATAGCAGGATCCTTATGATAGTGCCATCTGAGACCCCAGGATTCCAGTGTTTCAGTTTTTTTTATTGGATATTTCCACTTCAGATGCCATCCCCTTTCCCCATTCCCCCCCCCCTTAGAAAACCCCTATCCCATGCCCCCTTTTCCTTTTTGCACTTATACATTTTTTTAAAAAATGTTAATCAAAGGCTATATAAGTTTGGTGTTGCTCAATCAGAGGCGTAACCCACTAGATATATCAACTATCTTTGACTGGTGGAGACACGTGAACATCTGCCTCCATATCCCTCCTCTCTTTCTCTCTTTCATCACCTAGCTTCTCCTCTCCTTCTTCTCCTCCTCTCCTTACTCCTTCTCTTCCTCTCAGTACTCCTCCCACCTTAGCTCCTCCTACATATCACCCTTCCTGTTAAAATAAAACTTTTCTCTCAAATTACAATTAGAGCATCATTATGCCAATTTGTACCAGTGAGGTACAAGATAGTCCTAATACCCAGTCCATCATTTTGTTGACTAACCAAAACCTCTGTCATCTATCCTAACTAAAACACTTAGTTCTGAACCTGGCTTTTTCCTTGGCTTTAGAATGAATGTCAGCTGAAGACCATCCACTCAAATCTTTTCTCTTAAGGTAAATAGCCAGGATTGGCTATGAGACTATAAGTTTTCAACCCCGTCAGAAATCCAGAATGACTGAGTTAACTATAATTGTGGGAAGCACAAAGCATAGCTTCTAAAACTTAGCCAATTTATAGAGACCTCTGAACACCTGGACACTCCCTCTACTACAAATTAAGATGCAAGATGTATTATATGGAAAGGATGTCAGTTTTCATTTTTAAAGAACTTGTGAGCCTAAAGGTAAGAACCAGTAACAGAGGGATTCATGTAGCACCTTTTCAAATTCAAATGAGTGCTTCAGGAAGAATTGGAAGAAATGAATGGCCTTTTCAATTACATAATCAGCATTGATTTTCAGTTACAAAAACATATGTATATGTCCTTTATATATGTAGAATTTGCTGTGATACAGACCTACATGGGCCTTGTGATGATTTGAATGAAAATGGCCTCAATAGACTCATGTGTGAGTTCTTGGTATCCTTTTGTAGAAGTGGGAAAGATTAGGAGGTGTGGCCTTGTTGGAAGAGGTGTGTCACTTGAGTAGACCTTGAAGTTTCAAAAGCCCAATCCAGCCTCAATCTCTCCTCTGCCTGCAATTGCAGATCTGATGTGCCCTCTACTGCCGGTTACTACAGGTTTTACCATGATAATCATGGGCTCTAACCCTCTGAAAGTGTAAGCCCCAGTTAAACTCTTCCTTGTATAAACTGCCTTGGCTGTGGTGTTTTTTTCACAACAATAGAACAGTAACTAAGATAGCTTCTATGGGTTTTTTACCCTAATACAATCTTATTTTTTATGAAATTATCATATGATACAATTTACTAAGAGAACCAAGACAGAGGGCAAGCAATTCCAAAAACAAACTTTGTGTAAAAGAGACAAAGATGCTAAAATGCCATAAGTTGTTAACTATGAAGGTCATATCTGATTAGGAGGCTTAGCAACACCAAAGAGATTGTTGAAAGGGTACTTCTTAGTAATTTGGCTTTGAGTGTCACTCATGAATAGTTCAATCAATTATGAATTGAGACAGCTCAATTTTGTGGGAAGAGTAAAAGATAAAAATGCAAAGTATTGAAGACATTCATAGAACTAAAAACAAAACTTGCTGGCTCCTTTGATTTCAGAAATGTCTAATCTTTCTCATTGTAACTTAAGTTTTATAGGACTAAAATAATACCACATATTCTCTGAAATGTCTGTGGTATTATAGATGGGTACTTCAGTCATCCGGTGAATATATTGAGATAAAATTAACTCCCATTGAGAAGTATCTACTGTTAACCCCCAGTCTAAATTCAACTGAATGAGATTTTAATTATTATCAATTTGCTCTGAAAATATCTGTGACTGACAAACACTATTACTTTCTTGTAAATGTTTCACTTACTAGACTTGACACACACACCATATTTACTGGAGAGAGAGAGAGAGAGAGAGAGAGAGATAGATTATAGATTGGTATAAAATATCTCAAAATACTTGTTACCTTTATAATTTAATTGAAGTTTGAATCATTTTTACATGCAAAAATTACACATGTCTGTGGTGACTTGTGTTATTATGAAGGACTTTGAAGAGTTCAGCTGGCATATGACATTAAATGTGTCCAGCATGCCCCTACTAGAGAATAATTTGAAAGTATAAGAATAAATTCACTTAAGTAGAAGAAACAGAAAAGAATTATCACAAAGAACAAGGATGTTCCAGGTGAAACTATTTTTCTTTGTCATAGGGTAGTTTTCTTGGGTAGAATGAACATTCTATCCATTTTAATGGGTAGAACAAACAGTCCAGATGTTTAGAGCATTTCAGAATAGTCATTGCGTCCACTGTGTTTCTTTCTTGCCTGTTATTGGAGATTAATCATTACGTTTCAGACTTGTAACTAATCTGAGTTAAATTCGTGTTCTGTATTTAATACCTGGCCTTTGATCTTTATAGCATATGGCTATTAGTTTGGAGGCACTGGGGACTTAGTCCTCTGAAATGGGTCGAGCCCTTTGGTAAGGAAAGCTTTCAAGAAGGCAGACTAGAGGCATCAAACAAAGAAGAGACTGGAACCAAACAGGATCTACAGTCACACAACCTTGGAACACTCTAAGTAGACCCTACCTGCTGAGCAGACCCAGCAGAAGAACCAAACATTCAACAAGGACCCTGTGGGGAACATGTCTGCTCTAGCCAGAGCACTTCGTGACTTGCCATGTTCATTGAGACACACTCAGGCATTAAGTATGTTTATATTCCTCTCAGCTCTTGGTAGGCTCAGTCTCCTTTGCAAGATAGTCCATGCCATGTTCTAATTTTATTCTTTGAGACATTTTTTTCTCTTGTTAAAGTAAATAAGAGGCTTTGCAACAATATTTCTTACTTCATTTTATATCAATATATTTCCCTGCATATCAATGATGGGTAGCAGTGGATCCTGATTTGTGAAGCAGGGATACAGGAGGTCTAAATATAAGTAGCAGACTTTTAGTCAGGTACAGGATAAGAGAACATCCAGACAATCTTCTCTTAAAGAAGACTTTGAAAAGGCAAAGCTAATTTAGAAAAAAAAATCTGTCTTGTTTGCTAGTCATTAATCAGCACTCTAAATGTTCTACAAATGAAAAAGTATTAATTTGTTCTTTGCAGAGTGTAAGGTGAAATGAATATAAGCATGCATTTTAAGGTGAAGCGTGCTTCAAATTTAAATTAACTCATTATTTTTGGCACTCGGTCATACATTCCTTCAGTCATTTGTCTAAAAATACCAACTTTGGAGCCATTTCTTGGCCAGTCTTAATCCTAGCATCTGAGGGTTAGAATGTACACAAGAAATGAACCTACATCAGAGATCCATTGACTCCATTGGAAAAATTAAAAACTGAACAAACATGATCTGGTAAATGATCGTGCTTACAAAAGACTGCATGCAGCATGGCAGTAACAACCACCCAACAAGGATAGATGAGAAGAAAGTATAATGCCAAATGTGTATGAGAATGCCAGTAAGTTCCAGTACTTTGTAGCCTAATGAAAGTATTGATTAAATGTTAAACAGAGTGGAAAAATAGTTTGTGTCTCCCATTTTATGTAGAGTACTCAAGTAAGTTCATCACCCTGTGTTTCATAGCATAAGAAAGCACAAAATTTCAGCTTCCTTTGTGGCTTCATTATGCTCTGCCATTCAGATGTAGTCAGAGAGAAAACAAGAATCTATGGCAACAAAATGGAATCCATATCCTCTTGGCTTTTGGTGATTCAGAAATGGGGAATTGGGAAGAAAGAGCACTCAAGTCAAATGTATCAGAAGGGGGTGTGGCCTAGGAGTGCAAGCCATAGTTTAGAGCCTGTGCCCCGTGGAGATGTCGTAATACAAGACTGTGTCATTCCAGGTTGGGTAACTGTATTGGCCAACCCTTTGATGCATCTTCAGAATCTTACATGAATATTATTTTCATTTCTTTCTTTTAATTCCCCAGCAGTATAAAACTAGTAGAGATTAACTTGTGAAACAGTTTGAAAACTTACAATATTATTCATACTGTAAAAAAGAGTTTGAGGTTTCAAAAAACTGACCAATCAAAAAACTCAGAATTGCTGTTTGCTGAATTGATAACTTCTTTCCATAAAGCTACTCAGTGGAACTCTGATATCTATAAGCAAAGCAATGCTTGGAGGCCTAAGGCCCCACAAACTTGGACAAACAGAACCATCTATATTGGAGCTCATGACTGATTTACCCTACAGGACTTAAAACAATGGATTTCCCTGTAGCTATTTGCTTACATGTTTCCCCTTTCAAAGTTTATTTAAAACTATGTTTTCAGGAACAAAATATAAAAATTTAATGTCAAGAGTTATATTGTAGGAAAGAAATTAATTTTTATACATTACTGACTGGAAGTCCTGGATGCTTAGGCCCTTTCTGGAAAAGGTTATTTTTAATGACCAAATTCGTCACTGTTTGGAATCTTGGAAAGGTCACAGAGAGAAGGTTTTCACTTGTTTTAAATAAAATTCTATATTTTAAAAATAAATATGTCTTTCTTCCATTTCATAGAAATATCAACACTGTTTGCCCTATAATTTACTTTTTGAGCCTCTGACATTTACCCAGCTGACTGTCTTTGGAGAACAATCTCTTGACGGAGGAGGCTTTAGGTAAGAAAACTGTCAATTACAAATTACTGCTTGATGCATCTAAAGTGCAGATGTCTCTAGTTCTAAAGACCAACCTTGTTAAGTACTTCACAGCCTCTACCTCTAACTGAAGTCTACATGGTGCATCTATGCCATTGCAGATCAGCTTAACTAACAAAGATATGGTCAGGAAAGGAAAGTGTATTAATTAAATAGTAAGTGTATTATAAAGATAAAACTAGAAATAGTTCCAAGGTTAATAAATGTTGAATCAGACATTAAATATTTAGAGGTTCTTAGAATTGCACACACACCTTCTTACTTTATAGACACTTGACTGGGCAATTAAGATCTTGACTTGCCTGATGGACACAGCTGAACACACAACTTGGATTGATGAGTTCTGGACATTACTTTCAACATTGCAGGAGTGAGTCTATCAGGGTTAAACCCATGTCTGGCATTTCTTCTGAATATACTTTATCACATACAGTATCATCAGAAGCTGTAGTCTATAAAAATAAACGTTTTTCTAAAAGTGACTTAAAAGTTACTATTCTAGAGGAGTGAAAGCCAGAAAAAAACGGCTTTCCACTTGTAATGTGTGAAATACATATTGATGAGTGCTGAGCAGCGGTATGGAGATAACACATACTAGTGTCAACTGCATTCCTTACATCTCAGAACTGTAAGCTTAGGCTACCAGGATACATGTTGAAAGTATTGGATGTTTTGTGACTGATGCTACACCCTTTGATACAAAAATAAATTTTACCTTTCAGTAAAATGTCAGTATTAGATTGTAGATTAATGTATTTACCTTTACATTCTCCAGCAAACATCTCCAAAGAAAACAATCATATTATATTCTCCTGGGTATGCCTGAAGATGAATTTAAAATGCTGTTTTGGCTTAATTGGATAATATTTTGTGTCTTAAATACACATCATTTTGAACCTTCATATATCACCTTAGGATAAAATAAAATGACTTAATCATAATTTATTTTCTTATGGCTTACAAACATGAACACACATTGATATATATATATATATATATATATATATATATGTATAAATATATTATAAACACATTTGTTGCATATATACAAGCTGCAGTGAGTACTGAAATGTTCACTCCTTAATGCTTAAATTATACTCAGGGTTTTTAGAAAGAAATGTTCAATTCCAATTGTTTCATTCCACCTTAAAATACAGGAGTCTTATTTAAAGTATAATATACCAATCAGGGTTGATTTTCTGTTCTTGCTTATATGTACTGCTTGGCATAAAGCCCAGGTGTTGAGTGTCATATAGGCTAGACAAGCACACAAGCAGTGAAACACATTCCAGCCTGGACCTATTTACATAATGACTGTAGGCAATCATGTGTACCTTCCCTAACACACTCACCTACATCTACTAGAATACTGGGTGAAATACTATGTCTTACAATTTCATTTACTCCAACATTTCTGCCTTCTTAGAAGGTATTATCCAACTGAGTCAAGCCATAAGCAAACAACACAAATACAACATGGGAAACTGTATACTGGTGATAAAGAGAGTCAGTCATGAAGCTGAAATGAAACATGAGAGTGCAGGACTACTTGGTGGAGAAGAGACTCAGCTTCTAAAGAGCTTGTAGTTCAAGACTGAGGACCAGATTTCTAATTCTCAACACCCAGATAAATATCAGGCAAGAGCTACATCTGCCTGTAATTCCAGAACTTGGGAGCCAGAGAAAGGGGATAGCTTACCAAAACATAAAGGTCTGGATTCAAGTGAGATATGTTATACATCGGTATATAAACATCTCATATATATTGATATGTATATATAACATGTATGCATATATACAAATATACGTGTATATATGTTATATAAATATGTATATATGTTGTATATATGTATATATTGATATATATAATATATGTAAATATGTCATACACACACACACACCTTGGATTTGGACAGAGTCAGTACAGTAGTCGTGTCTCTCAAACGATATTGTAGAGTATTGTCAGAAAGAAGCCAAGCAAAGGATGACTGATACTCAGGGTTGGCAGCACCAACACCAGCTCTGACCCCTTTAATTAGAAAGGTCAAAAAGACCAAACATACAATCTGTGCATTCATGCTTCACGTTGCCATACTCAATGTCTGCACAGGCTGATGAAGCTGCGACACATTCTAGACATAGATGTTAGTGACTCCTGCACACTTCCTAATTGGCTGGCTGGCTTCTCCTTGAAAAAATAAAACTAGTAACAGCTTATTCTTTATTTACTTAGTAATTCCAGTTTTGCACAGTCATATCTAATGGGAACAGCGAAAATCATAAAACCAGCACAGCTGTTTGACAAAGATCCAGCAAAGCTGAGCTGAATGACACAATCATAGTCATGGTATCTTTCACTTTTGGTCCTGGTCTCCATGTGTTGTATGCTTGAGGATATTGGATTGATGGGAAATTTCTTATGACCATTTATACCTTGTCCCAGAAGTACTGCTTGCAATCTTCCCCAGGAAGTCCTGAGCATACTACTTCTCCTGATTTTAGGGAGATATCCTTATCTGGCCCTACTTAAAGGTCTTCCTTTTGCCCTTGAGTTTGTGACTAAAATAAAGACAGTCCTTATGTGGCTCCAGTGTGTCTGCATCCTGCCTCACAGCTGGGGTGTAGAAACTCTGCTTGGGAAAGTGAAATGAGAGACCTATAGTGCATTTACCTTACATCAGCTGTTGGGTAATGGGCTTGAGGGATGTCCCAATGCATTGTTCCACTCAGAGGGGGGAATGGGTTGTTGGGAGAATGCAGTCCTGAATGGGGAGCCTCAATCCAAATGAGAAATGACACAGGCTGTAGCCAAAGCTGAGGTTTCCAAGCTCCCAGGCATCCAGTTGCCACTGGAAACTTTATGGAGTTGGGAAGGAAGGAGCCCACAGGCCTTCAGGGAGACAAGGGCTGAAGGTTCTCAGATTCCTGAACATCCAAAGGCTTCTGAGTTCGGGGGCAGGGGGTGCAGGGAGATTGGTAACTCTGACTTAGTTTAGCAGCTATTGTCTGGAGCATGGAGGGGCCTTCTCTGGAGACTTAGGCTGCTCAGCTCTGAAGACAATGGCGTTCACCATGCTCCCCAAGGCAGTTCTTGAGGAAAGAGAAAGCCCTTGATGCCAAACTGCTTATTGATTGTTCATCATGCAAAATCAGTACATACCACATCCTCAGGGTGGACAAGAGATTAAATATCTTTTGCAAGAAGAAATGTCTGAGAAGGGAAGCTTATTGGCTAAACTCTCAGGGCCCATCTAGTTACCTCATTAGCATGGAGAACACTGTTCTCATCTGTGTGACAATAGGTCATATTCCTATGTGGGGAATGTGGTCATGTGATTAGGGCCTGGTTGGAGGTAGGTGAAGTTCCCATCTTTCACTCAGAGGTTCTGGGGCTCTGTCCAATCTTACTCAACCTTAACAAGTTTCCTGGCATGGTCTGCTGTCCTACACTCCAGCTCCAAAGCTACTCATGGGACACCTGACCCTGCAGACAAATGGATGGAACTAGAAAATATCTTGAATGAGGTAACCCACACTCAAAAGGACATGCATGTATGTACTCAGTATAAGTGGATATTAGCTATCAGGTATAGGGTAAGCATGCTATAATCCACAGACCCAAAGAAGCCAAATTACAAGGAAAGCTCAAGGTAGAATGCTTGAGTCTTACTCAGAAGGGGATATGGCATAGACACTGGAAGTGGATGAAGAGTAGTGGGTCACAAAGGGCATGGGGAGGAGACTAGCGTGGAGCAGGGCAGAGAGAATGAAAATCGGTGGCAGTGGGAGCCATCTCTAGGGCATTCCAGAGACCTGGGACTAGTGGGAGGCCCCAAGGAATCTATGGAGTGACTGTAGATGAGACTCTTTGCAGTGGAGGATATGGATGCTGAAGTGGTCAGTCCTGTAGCCAGTCGGGATACCCAGTGTAGGGATTGAGCTAACATCCACCCATCTACAATATCTTTGACTCAGAATGTCCTGGTCCCAGCAATAGTTCAACTATTTTCAACAGCCACAGAATATAATAAAATATTTGGACTGTGGTTTAAATTACCCAAAAATCTGAAAAAAAATAAGTTTCCTTTAGAGGTGATCAACTGATAGTGTGATTGCCATCTGCAAGGTGAAAGAGAGACTTACTTTCTCTGGACATAATTCTGCTACTGTCTTGGAGTTACCCTCCTGCAATGGTCTGTAATGGTAGCCAGTGCAGTGACCAAATGTATATCTTTTGTCATCTCTTCATTGCTACTCACTATTTTCATAATCTTTCCCTAGCACAGAGACTGTTCCTCACAAAATGTAAACTGGAAATCTCAGCACTGCTTATGTGAGTCAAACCACCAGGCATGTAGGTATGACATGGAGACTTTTCATCATTTAAGTATTTCATGAGTGAGAATAAAACCAAGAAACCTAGGAGCAATGCCAAATTATCAACACATGCAATGTCACTGTGTCCCTTTCATCAGGATCTGCCCCATCTGTTTAACTCTATGCACTCAAAAGTCTTTGACAAAGAGTTCAGACACATAAATCAGATTCATTTTGAATCAATGAATGAGGAGGCTAAAACTCATATTTTGTGATAAATGAACAAGAAGGAAAAAAGTCAAACTCCTCAGTTTCAATGAAAAAGGAATGAGATTTACACAAGAGATAGGTTTTGAAAGGTACTTTTCCCTTATGATAGTATTTGCATAAATTTTCTAAGATGTAAACAAAAAAGCATAATTCTGAATACTGTCTCTAGTATCTACATGTTGAACTATGCCACGAAATTCATTCAAGTGTCCTGTGTTCACCCAGTTGAGTGAGCTCATGGAAGGACCACTGGAGTTGAATTACATAATGAGAGAATTACCTTGAACTAGATACAACGTTAGGAAATGACACATGAGCATGTGGCTTTCCTCTAGACCAACATAACCACAATAACAGCCTTCTATTGAATGCTTCTGGGCCAGATCAAATGCTTTTCCCTCTAGCCCAGGACAAGAAAGTGATCATGTTGAATAGTCAGGTATCACTCACAGAACATTCCTCTCTCTTCCATTGCATTGCACCCTCATGCAGATACATGCACTTTGCAGATATTTCCTGGTTGTTGAACTTGAATATTCAATAGACAGAAAAAATAGTTCCTGAGTAGTGAGTCCTTCTTCCATGCACAGAGCAAATGGTAGCACATTACAGGGTTCAGCATTTGCTTTCATATTAGAAATCGCCACAAGTGGCTTCCATAGTTGATTCCTGCAAGCTGCCAAAAGGAAGATTTTTCTTCTCCTGAGAAAGAGTCAGTATCCTTAGTAGGGATGAATACATTTATTTTTGTCACCTCCCAATACTTCCACTCTGATTTCTAAATTACTTTATCTAAATTTTAAATTAAAACTATGACTACTGCCTTTCTCCTCAGTTTTTAATAAGATCTTTTCAGGAAGGAAATGTGGTCCTAAACAGCAACAGAACATATTAGTTAACTAAGGGTCCCATGTAAATAGCCTTGTAGTTGTATATAGCCTGAGTTGTAGGATGCTGGAACAACTGGACCTCAGATTTTGCACATACACTATCTAATCTTCACAAATAAATAAGTCATCTAGCTATATATTTTCCAGAAAGTGTGTCCTCATTAAATACCTCATGAGTTTATCAAAGTAACTGTTTGTGTGCTAATGTTTGAAGCCAAAGTTGTAAGTAGCAAATACATCAACATATTCAGAACTGTGCACAGTTTCAACTTAAGAATTATTAACTTATGGAATCCATTCAGTGTTCAGACTCTGATGGACTGTGGTAACTGAAACTATACAAAATAAAGTGTGGACAAGCAGGGCCCCCGAGCCTTGTCATTGAAGCTACTGATGGGTTTACTTGTCTCAGTCTTCTTTGCCAGTATTTGTGAATGTGAGATTTCTATATCATTTGAATTAGCAACTGTTTCCTGTCTCTCGTTTCTGTTCATGTCTGACCCAACTTCTTAAAGATGGGCAATGTGTCCATAGCTGGCAGACATGGCAATAATACTATGCCTGTGAGTAGGAAGGCATTTCAAAAAAAATTCAATATGATGGGGCTAGTGGATAATTACAGAACATGTAGTTCTCAGAGAATAAAGGTTTTCTAGAGACAGACAGTACAATCATTGTCTGTGGACAGATTTGGTTGCCAGCTGCTATATGTTCTTAAAGAAACTAGGACATCAGAAGTCAGCACCCAGGTAGAGATGAATTTGAACAGAATCTAACTCTACTCAGTATTGGAAACCTTTTGAAAACTAACCAAGAATCTAGTCAATCAATTTGCTCATAGTCTGCAAACAGGTGTTTGGCTCACTGGGAAAAGAAAGCCTAAGATCTGTGAATGGCATTCTATGACTGAAAAGAGTGGCAAGTGTGGGCTGAAAGGGTTGTCATGTTGGATGACTGAAGAGAAAAGTGAGTCTGGATCCACATGAATTATTTCAATTAAAGCTAGAGCAACAGGCAAGTCTATCAAGATAGTGACTGGCTGCCACCTTTGATGGAAGAAACTAGAATCTGAATGTACAACAGAGAGTGAAAGGCTGCAGAACTCAGTTCTGACAGCCAATGGGGTTGACTAGACAAGTCCAGAGATGACTGCTTTGCAGTAACACGAGGAGCAGTGTTTGTGCCTCCCAATTTGTCTTTAATTACTTAATACAATATCATTGATGTTTGTGTTAAAATATTTATTTCAAAATCAATGTGACAAATTTTAAGGGCTTTCTGTAATCCCATCCTGTGATAATGTATTTTCTTTTAATTAATGGGGATTGGCATTCGTCTTTCTTTAATGAAAAGGCAATGATGTATTTTCAAGTTTGAATCGGAAGAGGTAATTAATACAGAGTGCAAAATCTGTGTGTTAGTCATCCTGAACTAGATAAAATGTGGAACCTTAATGAGAGCCTTGCCAAACTTTTGAATTTTCTTCCAAAGCAAAAATACACAGTGTTTCTTCCAAATTTCTCCCATCAGTGACTTTAATTAGTGATTACTGGTTAATGCTTGTGGTTTTCAATCTTCTCTAATAATGACAGGTTACAAACTAATGATAACTTTAAAATGTATTTAAATAAATCATCACTTCAAAATGACTTTTTTTAGATTATGTATTCCTGCCACCTTAAAGAAGGAGTTGCAGTGTGCCCTGGGATAGTGAAAGTTATATTATTTATAGCCATTTCTCTTTGTGTGAAAGATGAAAAATATATTTATTGGAGCCATAGCACCAAAATACAGGATGAGCTCTTCAATTCCAAGAACCTAGGGTTTAATATAGAGTAAAATGTAAATGATTAGTCATTTGGGTCAGTCACAGTATACAACCAAGTGACATTCCAATTTCAACTGAAACTAGAATAGCTAACCTTAATCAAAGGCACTAATAAATGAGCTGAAGAACAATACACCATATTTCTTAATCTAAGAGAAAATGAATTGCCCTGGCTTGTTCAAATGCCAGATCAAACAGTATGAAAAGAATCAAGAACAGAGAAGAATTGAATATAAATATGCTATTCTAAATTGCAGATTTATTCTATTTTATTTTCTTTTTAATATCATTCAATCAAAGCTGTGCAATCTTCGATCTGCTTGCCCTTCTTCCGGGAATGTTTGCTGTCCATTAGTACAGCAGGATGTAGAATTTATGACGTTTTCATTCTTACACCACGAGTCTTTGTTGATCTGCTGTTATATTAGGTTTTTGTGCAGATTATTAGGATTTGTTTCATTACCCCCTCCTTCAAAAAAATAAAGAAAAAAAGTTGTAACAGTCTTAGAAGGAAACTGTGGTATAATCTATGCTGTGAACGCTGACAATGTCTGCACACATTTGAGGAGAAATGACTTGCACATGCATCAAGAACAGCCCAGTCAGAAAGATCATGGATACTGAGGCTGTGTTCAACTGGAACCTGGGTGGTGACTTGTATTCAGCCTTTTATGGTGTAAAGGGAGGATTAAGGGAGCAGCCAGAGCAGTAGAATACTGAAGGTAACTAACGCAAGAAGGGAGATTGCATGGTGATCATGAGGACAGCTAAGGGTGGGAAATTATTGAAGAAAGAGGTGTATACAGAAGTAGGAAATTTGAAGAAAGGCCTGAAAAGATGAATACAGAATTGTTACTTTGAAAGCATCTGTCCTTTACTTTATAGGAAAGAGACTGGTGATTCAAGTTAGCATATGTAACTTAAAGAAGAAGCTTGAGACTGAGAACATGGTTAATGTAGATGCCTGGCTGTACCTGCGGATATCTGAGCAAGGGAATGTGTAATAAGAGAAGAGCAGGATTTCAGTTGAGAATTGAGGAAATTTATACTTACTAACCCTATGAAATTCTAGTGTCTTTAAATGCAAGGGTACTTTTTAATCCCAACTAAATTTATTAACATGAGGTCACTGGTTTCATTGAATGAAATTATAGCAAAGTGATGACAGAAGCCATGCCCAAAGAATGCAGCAGATATACTCATATTGGACATTGATATGTGGTGCTGGGTGACTCTGCTTCCTTGGCTTTAAAGGTAAAAAGGGAGATGAAGCCATAGCAGGGGAGACATGCACAGCAGAATTCAGTTCCTGTTTTGAAATTGTCCTTGATTGTGTTTACTTGTTTTAGGATCCTAAAGAGATGTGAAAGGGGTAGGATACTCAAAGGAAGAAGAACACTGGGCAGAAAAGGACGAAGAAGTTCTGAACATTTAGCTAACACTCAAACCAAACCGAGGAATGACATGCTACATACTCCTGCACAGTTAAGAAAACCCAGATGGCTCTCTTGGCTGCCTTTGTTTTCACTGAGCAGGCGCAGGTAAGGTAGAAGTTTATGTATGCAATCTAGGGTTTGCAATAGAGACAAGAGCCCTGTATGACAGGAATAACAGCGAGAGTACCAGGACGTTCATGCTGATGCAGAGGAAACCATAGTTCAAATGCCAACAGAAAACAGGCCAAGGCAAAGGAGAGAAGACAGTGAGTAGGGTGAAAGTACTTCCAATCAAAATGTTAAGTGCTCAAGAGTAGCAGACAACTACCCCAGATTTGTAAAGAACAGTCTAAAGATGGCTCTAAATGGTAAGTCAGTGAGTAACCAGAATGAACACACACGCACACACACACACACACACACACACATACACAAGAGAGAGAGAGAGAGAGAAAGAGAGAGAGAGAGAGGATGCAAACACACAGAGACATACAGACATAGTCACACACACACACACACACACACACACACACACAGACACAGTTGAACAAAAGTCATTGCATCATTTATGGAGTTGGAAGACCAAGCATGCAAAACAGGGCTGAGGTATGGCCTGAAGGAGTAGCTGGAGAGAAAGGATTTCTGGTTATGGAAGGGTCAGGATAAGGGGAGAGTGTGAACACACAGCATCTAATGTCATCACAATGGCAGACATGCATAACACAGTACAGAAGTTAAGGGGGAGTTCACTGGGCTTTCACAAAGGCTAGAAAGTGCTGTGGAATTCTCCTTGGAAAAAGGGCAACATTTCCAGGCCAGTGTTCTGGATAGCCAAGCACCACCATCCTATCAGGAAGACCCCCATGTCAGCACAGCCACAGTCAACATCACTAAGCACTTTCAGCAAAGGTGCCAGTATATAAGAGTTCCCAAATGGAGCACAGTATAGATATCCAGAGCAAATATTTTTAAATTTATTCTGAATAAAAATTACAAACAATATCCTCAAAGATTCAAATGACTGTCTGACTTCCAAAAAGAAACCTGGAATCATTGCATCCAGTTGCCTTCCAGAGAAGGAGAGTACATGCAAGGTCTCCTATTCCACTTCTTTTCATGTCCAAATGATGATGAAAAGGGAAATGTTGAGCATTAATTCCAAGGACTTCCAGATTTTGTCCTTAATCTGGATGTGAAGAGAGAGCGAATGAGATTCAAATTGTAAATCCTATCAGGAATCTTTGCTACTTTTGCTTTCCAGGCCAAATGAATCTGAGAAAAGAAATTGAAATCAAGATTAAAATGAGTCCTTGATAATCTTGAGTTGACCACTTCTGACAGGTCACAGAAGATGAATTGGGAAACATAAGCTGTTCTATTTTATCTTGCATACTTGAAGAACACTATTTTATCTCAGGCAGGTTCCTGAGATCCTTGAAGGTCAAAACTCTGCTCATAACGCGATAATGGAAGACAGACCCTATATATCCTATTAACTTTCAGCACAGTTAGATTTCCTTTAAATAGGCATTTAAATTGACCACAGATTTTTATCTATAAAATGTAATCTATTTGCTTTTATAATCAATATATTATTAATGGAAATACTATAACCTACACTAAACTATACAGATTTTTATCTATAAAATATAATCTATTTCCTTTTATAATCAATATATTATTAATGGAAATACTGTAACCCACACTAAACTATAGAACACCACTTTCTGTACTATTATGTAACTGTCACATAAATACATACCCAGGTTATACTTTGTAAATGAGAAAGATATCTGTTTAGCAATTCAAAATAATGCAGTATTTCCTCCATCAAACCTATTTAGGGGAAGAAACTCTAGCTTTCCAACTTAGAAACATTATTTACTTATACAAAAAAGACACATTTGGTCCCAACAGTGCTCAAGGTACAATGAAGTGTGAATAAATTTCTTAAAACTGACAATAATATTTTATTAATCACTGGGTTTGTTATAATTGTTACTTGAAAAGATGTAAACTCTCTCAACCTATCTTTAAAATTCAACTTAATTCTTTTAAAATATCCAACACTTTGCACATTTTATGAGTTGATTTTGACTCTATGTATCTAATTCTGTTTTACTATATCCTACAGAAAGAAAAAAAAATCAGTCTTCTATTTAACAAAATAGTTTAAAACTCCAGTCTTCTGAAATTGCTTGTAAAATACCATCTTTGAAATTATCATTCCAGATGAAGAAACACTCATGGCAATCTTAATTTAATAATTATATAAACAAAGCCAATTAAAAGGATGCTAGAAATAATTTTATTGCTTTGTACAACACACAAATTTGATATATTGAAAATCAGAGTTGGAGCTTAATGAAGGAGCTGTTTGGATGTAAATGTGCGATCATTTCTAAAGCCTCTGGGTCTTAGAAGTATGTCATGAGAAGCCACGACTGGAAACTGTACCACTGACAAAGGCCTGGAGATACATGACTGACAGCAAAATTTGACTGATATCCCTACTGGGAAATGCACAAACACACATACACGCACGCACACACACACGCACGCACACACACACACACACACACACACACACACACAAACACACATATACACGCACATACACACATATATACACACATACATACAAATACACACACACACATACATACATACATACACACACACATATACACATACAGACACACATACACACACACACACATACACACACACACACACACACACACACACACACACACACACACAGAGCAATCTGACTTATCCTAGTGCTGCGTCAAGCCCCTGACTAGGTATCTCTGCGAGGCGTGAGGAGAGAAACTGTACAACCTCATTAACAATGTCACAAACAAAAAATATTCCAAAATGATTAACAAGCTGAACTCGTTTTCCCGCTGGGCATGTTCACATCTGAGTGGGCCAATCACAGAGGGACGCTCACATCTTCAGCATATGGAAGTTGCTATGAGAAGAAGCAATTACCATGCTACACTCTTTCAAAGCTGCTTTGGGCTACAAAGAAACAGCATTAGTTGATGGAGAAAGAGGCATTAAAATATAAACATACTGATACTTCTCTGAAAATGTATTTGGTTTAAAACAAAATGTTGAAAAGTATTTTGTACTTTGCATTTTAAACATTCTGAAAGAAAATAGTCGGTTTCAAATGTCATGAACACGAGAAGCTTCTTTCTTTAAAATATCTGTCAGTTATTTCCCACATTTTGTTCTAGCTTGGCTTCTAGACTTGAATTTCTTAGTAAAACTCAGAAGTCATTTGAATGACAAACAGATTTTTTTTCTTTTCAGGAAGAGGAGAAATTGAAAGAGAGAGATGGCTTGGTACAGCAGATTAGGGGAGACGGTTTTCTTATCACTTTTCTTTTTAAAATAATTTTCTGAGTCATGGTGTGTGTGTGTGCATATATGTGTGTGGGCATCTGGAAGTCAGAGGATGACATCTGAGAGTCAAGACTCTCCATCCTCCATGAAGGTCCCCGGTACCCAATCCAGATCCTTAGGTTTGGCAGGAGGTATCATTTCCTGCTGATCCATCTCACCTGACCAACATGCTTTTTACTGTAATGCCAAAAAGGTTAAATTTATAACACACATGAATACTGTTAGCTATTTACACACAGGGGTCATGTAATTGTGCATTCTGTATATTACATACATAATATTAATGTCTTCAATGTATATGCGCATTCTCACTCACAGTGGTTATATTGCACCAGGTGTGAGGTGAGCAGTGCTTAACTAAAATATGCCTTTTTTTCCCTGCAGTAACATGAGTATTCCCTAGTTCTATAAGACCATGTATAATGATGTAGGAAGGTCACTGAGAGACAAGGTCTCAGGTCATTCCAGGCTTGTATACAGACTCATGTCATACACAAAGTCAGCCTGCATGCCTGTGAAATGTGCAGCTGTAGGTTCATCCTAGAGAGACTAAAAGCACCTTTGATAACTGTGAATGTGCATAGCATGTGTGCATGCAGTCTCCACCATTATTACCTAAACAATACAGTGTAACAAGTCTGTGTTTATCCTTAACAGTGTATTAAGTATTGTAATAGCTGTGACTTTAAGTGCACAGGAAGATAGGTAGAGCTGGCATGTAACTCTGAAATAACTTCCTACAAACACCAATGGACATGGATGGACAGCTGTGTTGGAGACACTTATTTCTCAGGACAGGTGAAGAAGATTGTCCACCACCCATTGTACTACATAGTGTGTCCACAACCCATTGTATTACACAGTGTGTCCAATACCTATTATACTATGCAGTGTGTCTATCACCTATTATACTACACATTGTGTCCACCACTGGTCATATTACACAGTCTAGGCTCCTCCAGAGGGTGCTGCTAAAGGTTTATGATACACAAGCAGAACCCTTTACTGTAGAAACCTGGAGACTGTTGGTAATTTTGAGACAAACATATTTACTTTGTGGAATGGTGACAGCGAAACTGCAGAGATCAAAGTAGACCTATGTTCCGTCCCTACTCCTAAGTTCAGTGCCTGAGACAACTTCTGTTATAGAGAAGAGAAACAGCATGTGTGTCCATGTCACAATGGTTTCGTTAAATCTTAACTGATGAATATATATATATATATATATATATATATATATATATATATATATATTCCATGATGTGTCCATGATGGTTGGTCCCTGATGACTTCAGGCCTGGGGTCAGGCAGTACTTTTTGGCCCAAGAAGGATATATATTAAAAATTTTCTAAGCAGAAAGTGGATATAGATATAGATATAATCAGAAAAATTCTGCTTCTTGTTTACAAAAAGATGCAGTTTATTGAATATGTAGTTTATCCAGGGAAGAGAAAACAACCAGTGACGGAAGCAGAAGGAAGGAAGGAAATTGAGCATTTGTGTGGAGAGCTGAGGAAGGATGGGAAAACAGAAGGTCAAGGAAGGGTCAAGGGGTGTATAGATGATGAGAAGCAAATGCATTGAGCACAGCAAGGTCAGGGTAGGAACTTTGAGCTAAAAGTATAGAAAGCCTGGCTGGAGAGGGAAATGGAAATGCATGGTTCTGAGGAATACAGGTCTAGTCTAGGAACTGTGAAGGAAGCTTGCTTCAAAGGACATAGACAGACAAATCAAAATACTGTTCTCCAAAAAGGAAGAAATGAAGAAACCAGGAGCTATCATCCATGAGGTTGGAGAGAGGACAGAAGTGAAATGTCATTAAGTTTACACTCAATGTTTTCATCCATCAGAAACATGACTGGGGAGAGATGAGAATGTCGGCACCAATAGAGGTGCAAGGGTAGGAAGTGAAAGACACACACAGTATTCTCTTGCCTCTGTAAGCTTTCCACAACTGTGGAAATACTCTAGGAAGCCAGATCAAAGAACAGAAAGACTTTGTTGTTGTTGATGCTATTGATTTGGTTTTGCTTTGCTTTGTCTTGCTTTAGTTTGGTTTGTCTTGGGTTTGTTTTTGTTTTTGTTTTGTTTTGTTTTGTTTTGTTTTGTTTGACTCATGCTTTCAGAGAGGTGAGTCCATGATGTTTGGTTTGGGTCTGGGGTCAGGCAGTACTTTTTGACCTAAGAAGTTAGTGGATTGAATTAATCTCCTGGGAAACAAGAAGCAAAAAGAAAGGATGGACTGGAACTTTGTGTCTTTCTTGTAGGACACCTTCTAGGTGTCCTTCTGTGACACCTCTGCCTGCCATGGCATCCTGTCCTTTACCCTGACGATCCCACCACCGTATATTACTATCAACATCTAGGGGCTAGCCGTCAATTACAAACAACACTACTACCATTAGTATTTGGGGACCAAGAGGTCAGATACATAAGATCATGGTAGACATTCCTCATTTAATCCACAACAGGCATAAAATTCTTGTTGCTGCTTAGAACTAATGTTTAAAAGTGTTATAATTTAGACTTCAATACAGCGTATTGAAAATGGCAAGTAGTAGGGGCTGTATTGTATATTTTAGTAGATTCTTTAACAAGAATGTTTTCTGACTTCCAAATATACAATACCCCAAACTGTGGTGATACACTGTTTGTGAAAATAAAGTCCCTGCATTTAAGGACATCATTATATATAGAAGACTATATTTAAAATATAAAATATCCAATGAAGTTAAGTAGATTATGGATAAATGTTAGAGTTTCCAATAACACAAAATCACATTTACTGTAAAAAGTACAAAATACCTTTTGGTAAGATATATGTCATGTGTTAAATTAGATATCCACCCTGGTGCACATAGAAAACCAAGCCAAGCCAAGCATCCTATATGTCCTCAAGGGCAGGACATCCAGTTGAAAATGAGAAAATTGTGAAACATGGCAGATGATATCACGTGACTAAGTCACCTCTTATCATCTAAATCTACCTGAACCCTTTAAGGCACCCTGCTCTAAAAGAGGATTTACTAGAAGTTAAGGCTTTAGAAGTATTATTCAGTGTGGCAGAATGTGATAGCTAGGAAAAGGCCTATAAAAGGCTGGAGAGACATCTCATTGTGGTGACATAGTACAAGTCTCCTTTTGGAAACATCCGGGCTTAATATTTTAGTCTTCAAATGCTCGGACAAAAATCTCTGTAGCATATGCCATTATGCTCTTGCATTTTGAAATTACAGCTCAAATGAACTAATGAAGACCAGAAGTTAAAATAAGTGAATTTAGTTGGCTACGCTACATTTGCCATAAGCATAGTGAGGGAAACAAGGCGGAGACGAGTTGTATCCTCACTGAGAAAGCTGTCCTTTCCCTTTTTCTGGTAAGATTTGATTAATACTGCTCAGATCACCACTGTGTGGAGTGGAAATTTAATTTGAGTCAACCAAAACCTATTATGGGATCAATACATAAAAGGTGGGTGAGAGTGAGTCTAAAGAGGAGATGAGAGGGGAAGAATTGAGACTTACCTGTGTAGCGCTAGAATCAGAGGATCTAGTCCTGAGCAAATAAAAGGAATAAACTCAGGAAAAGTCAAAGGTACCACCCTGAGTGTTGCTTACTCGGGGTGTGAAGGACAGATCCTCACGATGCTGGGACATGTGGGGAATACAGAGCATTTGATAGAACCTAGAATCACTTTCACTGGGTTGTTAGAGAAATGTGTTAAATGTCACTGAGTCCCAGAACTGAGCTTAGCAATAAATAAGGAATCTTCATGGGTGTTGTGTGAATATTTTTTGCAATGAGATTGCATATGAACTGTTCCAAGATTACTAGGAATTACTATAAAATCCCTGGAACCAAGCCAGAGTCCTGTTAAGTCTGACTTTATCACAAGTTAGTACCTGCATGATTCTAACACACACCAGTGTGTGATAATCCCTGACAGAGAAGATGGATGAGGGAAATGTCACCTGGGACAAGGTGTGCATGTTTTAGGTGGTGTGGATACAAACAAAAGAATTTGGGTCTCTACAAAGGTTTGAAAGGAGCTATCAGAAAAAATAAAAACAAAGAAACAAACAAAAACCACCCAAACAAACAGAAAAAACTCATCAAAGAAATCAAGGATAGACTGCTTCAGATTTACATGTTCTGAGTTAAGGTTTATAAGACACTCGGAATATTTGGAATATCTGATGTTGGCTTCTTTATTTAACTGTAAAGTCACAAGATTTAGAGACTGGTTATTTAAACAGGAACCTCCAACCTATGGCGTAGCAAACATATAATGCTTGTATGTTTACATTGACTTTGTATGTTTAACAAATTAGTGCAAATGTTTGTCTCAAAAATTATAAAGTGTGTTATTTATCATAAATGGTAAGGGATCCATTTCAAATGAAGTTCTTCTGGAGGAGGAGATAAATTTTAAATGTGTCTTATTTTCTACTAAAGATTGGACATGAATGGAATTTTCTAACTTTAAATTTTGTTCATGTGTATTATCCATACAGTGTGGTTGTTATATATTTGTATTTAATTTAGCACACACACACACATATCACACACACACACACACACACACACACACACACACACATATATATATATATATAAAATCTCAGAATATGAACGTACTAAAAATGGCATGTGTTTCTTGTGAAGTAGAGCTATCATTGGTTAATACTCAATGGAAAAAGAGTCCTCGAACAGCAGTCTATAATACTCTTTAATGGTGGTTTACGTGCACTCCTATTTGCTACATTATAAATACCCATGGAAGAACAAGTATAGCTGTTCCTTGGGTATATATGACATGAATGTATATAGCACAAATCTCTCCATTTTAAAGTACTCTTTGTTGGATTCAATGCTCTAAAGGGTGAAAAAGACAACAGAAAGGAAAGATATAATATGGCTCTGCATATTTTTCTGATAATGGATCACCACACCCCTTTTCAATTTTGATTTGGTGCTGTTTTATCACTTCTAATTTAAGACTCTCTCACATTTTTCTGTCACTCACTGAAAGCTTGATTTTTATTTATCTCCATAAAATTGTAATGTATAATGATGAAACAAATAGAAAAAAGTAAAATTATTACAAGGAACATTCGAGATAGAATAAGGAGATGCCTCCCTTGTATGAAAGGAATATTCATGTAAATGATGCCTGTGTCCCAGTATTTCACTCAAAAAATAATTCTTTCCCCTTCAGGTGGCAAGTCACATCTGCATTTAAATAGAAAAATGAATCCCAATTGAGATTTCAGCTCCTGGAATCAACAAGAAAGCAATCAGGTATTGGCTGGAGTTTGTGTTGGTATCAAACATAGCCTAACATAGCTGAGGATGTGCGCCTACACAGACTCATGTGATTAATTCTGCTGATGGAGATTCTTGTATGTCTTTAATTTCCTCTTCTCAAGATATGAAAAAACAATTTCATGAAATAGCTTTCAATATGAATCTTTTAAAATGTTTTTCTCAGCAGATATTTGTACTTAATATTGGATTTCATTATGACTTTTTCATACATGTGTAAGACATGTTTTGATTATATTCACCACAATTCTCTTCTCTTATCCCCAATCCCACTTCATTAATTCTCTTCTTTTTTCCTGACATCCCTTTTCTACTTCATTTATTTTGTGTATATGAACCTTCCAGTTGCATTGAGTTGTTTAGAAGGATATGCATGCCTTGCCAGTGGCTACACCACTGAAGAAAATGTCTCTTCCACCACATCAGCATATGCATGTAAATCCTCACAGAATGTGGGGGTAAATGAACCCATTCCTCTTTCATGATAAGATATTGATGATCGAGTTTTATGTAGGCAATCATGCCTATTGTAAGTTCAGACTTCAGAGACCATGTTGTGGCTGCTGCCATGTTCCACAACACTCTTCCCCTTGCTCTGGCTCCTATGTTCTTTCTGGCCCTGATTCCATGGCGTTCACTGCACCTTGATTGTAGAAATATAGATATTTCATTTAGGTCTGAAGAGTCAGCAATATTAATTTTCTGGGTTTTTAACAATTATGAATTTCTGTAGTCAATGTTGACTGCTATCAATGAATGAATGAATGAATGAATGAATGAATGATAAATAAATAAAAAGTATCTCGGACCAAAGCTCAGAACAACACTGCTCTATAGCATAAGCATAGTTGTTTAAAGGAGAATTTTTCAGTCACACTATTTCCGTTTAGCAAAACTACAACTTTCCTCGTTTTCCCTTTGACTTCTCCTATCATGCACTCCTATCACTGCTCTATCTTACAGTACAGAACTAAATGTAATTCTTTCCTGTGAGTGGAGCCTCAAATTTCATTAGATAGCAGTTGGTTGTCCCTGTAACAGACTTTCCCTGATCTCACCAGTGGGCTCATTCTACCTGACATGTTGGTACTTCACACTTGAGGCCACTACTTAATAGTTGATAGTTTTTCATAGGAACTTGCATGTCAACTTTGGGCCCCATGAGGACTTGAGTCCAGGGAGGAATGATTCCGCCTGTTCTAGCTTGATTATTTCATAGTCAGTAATCACAGCTCATGGCATCTTCAGGGCCAGAGACTTGCCAAGTGGCTCTGGTGGATAATCAGGAGGACTGTTGGACTGTTTTGTGGGGTCCTCAATAGCCTCTTTGGCCAGAGGGAGGCACTCCAACCCTTACAGAGGGATCTGTGTACAGCATTATTATTCTTTTTTATAACATTGACCACTGAAAAAGCTCTAGAAACCTATAAAATAATAGACTCTTTTGAAGGTTCTCACTTAGCCTGCCTACACCATGGAATGTGCTTACCTGAGCTTCTATCAGCTGTCTATGACCTAAGAAGTTACCCACAACATAAAGCCTCAGGTGTGAGACCCCATAGCGGTCAGGCTGCTGGCTGGCTTTTCACCACCCTAGAACTTGATGGGGTTCATAAAGGATAGAAGGTTTTGCTCAGAAAACTTCCACATAATATGCCCCAAAATTTTACCACAATTCAGAGAAAAAAAAAACCTTTGAAACTGATAATCAAAGATGAACCAGAAAACAGGAGGAGGCACCATAGAGATAACTTTGAATGAACATTTGTCTGCCTCTCATGGAAGAACTAAAAATGCTCTTGTGGCAGGGAACACCTTACCTGAAACTTCAGTCTCCATTGATGAAGCTAAACACTGAATGTGTGTTATGTTCAACATTTTCTGAATGAGTTATGTCTGACATTGGAGTCTTCTGATGTGTTAGTTTTTCAACAATATTCATAACTGTTCTTTGAGTATATTGTTGTTGGAAATACATACTCTGATATTCTTTATTTGGCTAAAGTCTCATCAAGGAACAGTAACCCAACATCTTCCTTGAAAAGACAATCTTCAAATGTTCTCTTCCTCCTCCTCCTCCTCCTCCTCCTCTTCCCCTTCCCCTCCCCCTTCCCCCTCTCCCTCCCCCTTCCCCCTCCCCTCCTCCTCCTCCCCTCCCCTTCCTCCTCCTCCCCTCCCCTTCCTCCTCCTCCTCCTCCTCCTCCTCCTCCTCCTCCTCCTCCTCCTTCTTCTTCTTCTTCTTCTTCTTTCTTCTTCTTTTTCTTCTTTATCTTCTAAATGTCAGCATTCATTTAGAGTGTTATTTGCCCCAAATAGACTGTAGAGAAACATACATCCCATGAAACTCAAAATGTACAATTTTTACAGCAATAAAAACACCTTTCTTTGTGTCCTGGCTCCAACTCCTTTTCTATGTGACTCTTAGGAAATGACTAACTTCCTTGGTCTCTTCATCTTCAGGAAGCATGATGTCACTACCTTAGTGCTTAATGAGATGCAAATGAGACTCCATGCTTGACATGCTGAAGGCTTTATGAACTGTCAATAAGGGTTAGCTGCAATAAGTCTTCTTCCTAGAACAGAATCAATGAATTTCCTCCTACACATAGCTTTCATAAGATTTACATATTTGAAATATGTATTTAAAATACTCAGTTCCCTCATCTATAGGTATTAGATGCTTCTAGATGTGGCTTAAACACTAAATACCAATACCAGTTTACAGCACCAATTTTTTTCTTGACTTTCACAGTATCTAAATTAAGTTCTATAAAATACATGGTGCCATCAAATGCCTCTGCTATCAAAAGTACAAAATAATGCTAGTGCATCTCCTATGGTAGTGTAGGCTGAATGGAATGTGCTAGTTTATGACTCTAAAAATGACAAGCAACAAAATAGATTTTCTCAAATTTAATGTATAGTAAATGCTAATAAGAACAATATTACAGTATTTTCTATATAAAAATGTCATGTGAATGTTCAGATATAAAAAGAACAGGCTTCACCTCAAGCCTTCTTTTTAATGCCAATTTCTGTTACAGAGATCATCTTCAAAGCAAGGGATTGATTAATTAGCCAATTGATCACTTTGTTACATTAATATGAGAGTGGAAAGAATGTGTTCCTGTACCTTGCCTGAACGACATCTGCATCAAACCCTCCTCCACTTCTCAGTGAGAATGTGAGCTCATGTTAAAGTGCCTCATTTACAAGGAAAAATAGCTGCCTGCCAAAAAAGAGCAATGCAACATAATTACTCCTAGCTTGGAAGCCTACTATTATTTTATTCAATGACATTCCCAAATGGGGCTCGAAGAATTTGACATGAAACATTTTTTTTTTGTTAGAAAAAGCATCTTTCTGCTTATTTATAATATAGACATGGAACAAAAATATGAATGGTGGAAATAAACTCCCATTTAACAGTGACAAACTGCGATGCACACAAGTCCTTTAGATTTCATCCCTTCGGTTCTATTTTTGCGCCGGAGTGGCATACAATATTGCAAATAGTTTTCTAGATTCAAAGCAGAGTCTAGCAGAATGAATGTTTCTGCTGAGTCCAAGAGGGCCCTTACTTAAAAGACAAAGAACGTGAGACAAGAAATGTATTGGAGCAGGAAATGACTCAACATCTATGGAGTGACATTATCCATGTAAGGTGAGAGTGAACATAAAAATTATATGGTCACTATCATCAAATGATCAGTAAGTAAAGGTGTCCTCACAAGCCTCCAATTATGCCTCCCATGAGTGTATTTGTTTGTCAACCTATGTGAAGACAGCACCCTGTTTTGACTGCCATATATAAAACTTAGACTTTCTGATTAGAAAGACTTGATTCGAAAAATTGACTTGATTTTCTCAAGTTTGGTTACCTTTCTCTGCCCCAATAGTATAACAGTGCCACATTAGTTTTGAGCATCAAGCTAGTATATTAGCACGTCTTATCATCAATGCTATGTGTCAATATTTTTGTTTGGCATATGGTCTTGGAGAAGAGAGGTACAGGGAACAAACACAGAAGATACCGTTTTATATCAAGTATCATATTCCTCTGGTTCTTACAATATTTCCACCCCCTACCTTAGATGAAAAAATTGTTTGGGCATGGGCATCTATGATCACTTGTTCTGTGGGCTTTGATAAGCTGTCAAATTCTGTGATGGTCTCTGACTCAAAAAGAAGCTTCTTTAATAATAGGTGAGGACTATGCTCTCCTCTGAAAATAATGATAAAAATTTGTAATATAGTTGGGAATCATACTGGTTCAAAATGAGACAGCAGTAGGTTCTTTTAGGTCAGTATTACCACCAACCACAGGCAATTACAGTGCAAGGCATGAGATTCCTCCTACTGCTCAGACCTTTAGTTAGGCAGCTGTTGGTTGCCTTAAGACAGAAACGTCTCTATTGTGCCTTTAAGAACATTTGCCATAGTGGTCATTGTTGTGATTCAAAGGCATTTGTGAAGGTTTGTATATGCTTGGCCCAGAAAGAGGCACTATTATGAGGTGTAGCTTTATTGGAATAGGTGTGTCACTATGGGCATGGGCTTAAGACCCTCACTCTAGCTTCCTAGAAGTCAGTATTTTGCTAGCAGCCTTTAGATAAAGATGTAGAACTTTCAGCTCCTCCTGCACCATGCCTGCCTGGAAGCTGCCATGTCCCTTCTCCCTCCCTCCCGCCCCACTTGATAATGGACTGAACCTCTGAACCTATAAGCCAGGCACAATTAAATGTTATCCTTATAAGATTTGCCTTGGTCATGATGTGTGTTTACAGCAGTAAAAACCCAACTAAGAGAGCATCACAGCTGGGTAGGACCTTTAACTGCTTAGCTCTCTTGGGTGCTTGCATACCACCGTCTGGTCCAGGTCAGTTCCAGCTAGATTTCTCCAAGTTCTGTGTCCAAAGTATGTGTTCTCTTCAAAAACAGAATCTTACCTTCATGTTCTGGGAACCAAATATGGGATTTGAGTAGTTTAATAACAATGGTATTGTATTTCCTTATGTTGATATTACAGAAGAAGAAGCATGGTGCAGAAAGAAAAACTGACTCAGCCAAGATTACTGCATCTAAAAATATATATTCCCAACCACTGTGCTACACTGACCATTGCGAGGAAAAGTTAATGCAGGCAACTGAAGAAACAAGTAACCCTGATTTTATATATATATATATATATATATATATATATATATATATATATATATATTTGCTTTTATACCATTTTAATTACATGTGAGTATTAAGGTCAGTTCTAGGTTGAGGGACCAGCAATACAATAGATGCAAATAGTCAAGGAATAAACAAGACAATAAACAAAGGCTTGTGATCACTCCCATGATCATTATTTATCTGAGCCTACTTCCCTGTCCTAGCCTGAAGTCATTTTCATGCCAGAAGCCTTCTTCTTTGTTCTAGCCTAAGATTTAGTAGCTTCCTGCCTGAAATTACTTCTTTGAAGAAACCCTGATTATGGGACCAATGAAGCCAACACACAAACCTAAACCTAACATGGGAAAAAATATTTCTGTCCAGAGAACTTTGCTTAAATAAAGCACACAGCAAACTTATAGTAGCTCTTGGATAGTTTACAAGGATACAGATTAAGATATGTCACCTAGAATGAAAATAAAAGAGCAAAAAGATCCCAGCAAATGCTGTCTAACTCCCAGGCACCATAGCGCTCATCAGCATTGTCAGCACAAACATCACGTGACCACCCTCCTCCTCATCACTGTCCTGGGGCCAGCAGCATGGCCACAGGAGCATTTTCCCTAGATGTGAGAAGGATTGTGGCAGTTCTCTTGCCTCCACTGTTTTTGTTTTGTTTTTGTTTTTTTGTTTTGTTTGGTTTGGTAGGCAGATTTTAAAATGAAATTTCACAAGTTATACACTGACTCAAAATAGTTTACTGTGATACTTCAAACTGGCTTACACACTCAACGCAGGCATCTTAACACAAATGCAATATTTGTAGATTGTCCATAAATGAAAATTACACCTGTTCTCTGGATTCCATGGAGAAATGTATACATCACCAAGACTAGAATTAACCTAAGTACAACTTTCCAAATAAAGGTTTACACAAGACAACAAATATTTAAGATGTTATAGGCACCATACTTAAGTTATGCAAGTTACCTCTATAATATCACTCTGCAGGCTACACACACATTAGGACCCGTGGGGAGATGGTACAAAGGGATTCACGGAGCTCTGACTTCGACGCTGCTTTCTAAATGTTCTTAATATAACAGAAGACTCCAATTAAAACTCTAATACTATAAAGGAAAAGATATGCGATGATGCTATCAGATATAATGACAGGTGACTGACATGAGAGGAACAGATTTTTGCTCACACACAGGAACATATTTTTAAATGTCGTCACTTTCTTAGTAACAGCTTTCTGACAGAGGAACACTGGTGTATCCAACTCTGTGGATCATGCCATCGGTCACAGATGCTGTCCTGAGTTTGTCCCTGGGAAAAACCTACATTTGCATAAAACATTACCTGAATCAATTTCCACCTTACCATCTGAACTCATCGTTCCTTATGAATCCTAGCTTATGGAATTTCCCATAATCAAAGTTGCATTTTAATAGCATATATGTGAGCATGCGGAGTGAGTGGCTGTCTTCGGGACTTCAAGTCCCATCCATTAAAAAATGGTGCCCAGCACACCCTGTCTGCCCTGTGACTCAGACTGTTTGACAGACACTTGAGGGTGTGACCTGGACTTGTGAGCAGAACATTCTAAAGCCTAAGTCAATTTCTCAGTCTCTACCTCACACTCTTCCTGTTTCCCCTTCTGAAATCTCTCCTCTACCCGTACAGTTTACCCCAAAACACAATGATCACTCTACGTTCCCTACTCCAGCTCCCGACACTCTGATGAGCCAGCCTCGTGATCTCTCTCAGCATCTAGCCCATTGACTGGCAAACCACACGGGAGTCACTGCAGTTGTCCCTACCCTTCGATTTAACTCATCCACCTATCACCAATTTTGCAAGCTGCAGGAAGAATCATCAATGTCAACGACCTGCTTAAGCACTCCTCTGACCTGCCGTAATCTCTTACGATAAAGAAGAAATCCAAACTCTTTATCATGCTCTTACAAGCGCCTCTCTGTTCACTTATCTTCTCACCAGATCTCAGAACTTTTGCCTTCTGGCTGCACCAGCCACTCTGGCCCTTACTTCTTCTCTGCTTGCCGTGCTGTCTAATCCAATCTGTCTTTAAAGGGTTCGTTCCTTTCCTCCCTCAAACCCCACTGCTTCTTTACAATGGTGGGCTGCCACAGCTGCCCACTTTGACAATCAAAGAAGCATTTTCTCTGTGCCTGGCCATGCTTATTTATCATTACCTTGTTATGAAATATATTTCATATATTGAGTCACTGCCTCTTTGTTGTGTATCTTTTTTTACTAGGACATCAGAAGACATGCTTAATAATAGCTTGCAGAATCTTTTTGTTTGTTTCAAACTATATTTTACTAAGATGCTGTGCAGTAACTGTTACATAAGAATAAATGAGGGAATTGTCAGTTTGGTCTTGAATGACTTCGTGTAGGATATTGCAAAAATGGTTTATGTGAATGAATAGGATCATAAAAGTAAAATGGTTTTTCACCTGTAATACAGTTTCATGTCATATTCTGAAAGGGGTTTGAGGTACAGATGGCTCACTGGTTAAGGGTACTTGCTGCTTTTTCAGAGCAACGTTTGCAGGCAGCTCCATGTCTTCCTATGGCTCTGCTCTCCAATGTCATCTACATTCGTGTGCACATAGCACACTCACTTGCACACACATACACATATACATATTTAAAATGTTGTTTATATACCTTATTGTAAAATTCAGGCTTACTGACTCCAGACAAGGTTGCATCTGGACCTCACATCTATAAACATTCTTTCCAGTACCTTGTTTTTCCAGAATTAGTTTTCTTTCAATCTTTCCAATATGCTGGCTTCCTTCTAGTACTCACCCTTCTCTTTATACACACATGACATTTTCTTAAAATGCTTAAACATTTGAAATCATTCCTTCTTTTTCTATGTTCACAGAAGGATGAGCAGAAGGCCCACACTTCCTCTTTGACCCTTTTGAACATAGGAGTAGATGTCCTTGTCAACAGCACCCATAATACAGTAAGTGTCTGTTCCTGCTAATATGATCACAGTCACCCATGTCCACAGCCCTCTTGGAACCTCTCATTTTATTTCACATCGTGGGATCTGAAAGATGCAATGGGTTAGTTCACTGCTGTAAAACACACTCACAACTGAAACCTGAGTCTTCCCTGTTTGCCTTCTCTTTTTTCCTCACTAATCCAAGAAAGCTGGAGATTTATTTTAATGTTTACATAGTTTTGTCATTTTCAGAATGTCTTATCATTAGAATCAAACAGTGTATTACTCTTTCAGACTAGATTCTATCATCTTGTTATATGAATTCCTGTTCCTTCTCTGTCTTTTCATGGCTTAATCAATCATTTGTATTTAACAGCATATTCCCATTGCGTTAGATTCACAACAGTATATATCTGTCTGCTGAAGAAAGTTTTGAATTACTTAGGTTTATATTTCTGAAATATTCAGTCACTGTCACCCCTGCATCTTGAAATTATCCAGCTCAAGTCAGCTTCTTGCTTCCCAGTCTAAGTGAGGCCTCCCTGCACCACACTTGGAGCACTGAGATACTACCCGTAGTCCCATGGGAAAGAACTTCCTCACTGAAGCTGCTACTAGTTGCAAGTCTGGCAATCCCAGCTCAATAACTCAGGTAAAGTTAAAAGGAGAGAGGCGACTCCATCATGTTTTCCTCTGACCTCCACATTCATCACACATCCTCCTGCACATATACACACAGACAGACACACATACCACATGAAATCACAAGAGCAAATTAAATATATTTGGAAAAAAATTGTTATTTAATAGTTATGAAAAACAGAAAATGTTGCTCCTATTAAAAGGTAATATTTTTTATGGGCTGAATACATTGTATATTGTTTTGAGCAGGTTCAAATGTACCCATCCTTACAAATATTTATCATATCTTCATTAAAAAAACATTCTAGAATAGTTTTTTTCTGCCTACTCTACAGTGGATATTCCTACACCCATACATGGCAATGTCAAGTTGACTCGGGAGTGTAAAACTAAGTAAAAGGGACATGAATTTGTGAGGGTGGAGTTTGTGAGAACTGTGAGGAGTTAGAAGACAGGGACAGTCTAGGACTGGATCCAATCAAAATACATTATACATGTATATAAAATTATAAATAAGAAATTTAAAAGAGAAAAAGTAAAATAAAAAGTTGTTTCTTTGTACATTTTGGAGTTCTGTGTATACAAAGAACTCAAGAAATTAGACTCCAGAAAAGCCAATAACTCAATAAAAAAAATGAGGTACAGAGCTAAACAGAGAATTCTCAACTGAGAAAACCCCAATAGCTTAGAAGCACTTAAAGAAATGTTCAACATACTTAATAACCAGGGAAATGCAAACCAAAACAACTCTGAGATTCTACCTTAAAACAATTATAATGATTAAGATAAAAAAACTCAAGCAATAGCACATGCTCATGAGGATGTTGAAAAAGAGGAACACTCCTTCATTGCTGGTAGAATTGCAAACTGGTACAACCCCTCTGGAAATCAATCTGGCTGTTCCTCAGAAAATTGGAAATAGTTCTACCTGAAGACCCAGCTATACCACTCCTGGTCATTTACCCAAATGATGCTCTACCATATCAGAAGAGCACATGTTCCACTTTGTTTGTATCAGCCTTTTTTCTAATAGACAGAAGCTGGAAAAAAACCCAGATGTCTCTAGGCCACAGAATGGAACAGAAAATGTGGTTCGTTTACACAATGGAAATTTACTCAGCTATTAAAAATGAGGACATCATGAATTTTGCAGGCAAATGGGTGGAAGTAGAAAATATCATCTTGAGTGAGGTAATCCAGACCCCAAAGGACATATATAGTATGTACGCACTTATACGTAGATATTAACCAAAAAGTTCAGAATACCCATGATACAACTCACAGACCATATGAAACATAACAAAAAGGAACAAGTGTACATACTTCAATCCCACTAAGGTGAACAAAATAATCAGCAGAAGTAAAGGGAGAGAAGGACCTGGGTGAGAGAGGGAAGGGGGAAGAAAAAAAGGGGGAACAAAATCAGGTATGACTGGGAGACAGAAGAGAAGCCCAGAGGGTCAGAAGAATGAACAAAACTATGTAGCAGTGTGGGGTGAGGCTGGAGGAACCTCTAGAAAGTCCCAGACACCAGGGATGTGAGAGGCTCCCAAGACCCAATGGGAATGACCTTAGCTGAAATCCCCAACAGTGGGGAGATGAAATCAAAAGAGACAACCTCCAGTAGACAGACATGGCCCCTATTTGCGACACTGGGCCATCTACCCATCTTCAAAATTCTTGACCTGGAATTCTTCCTGATAAAGGAAATGCAGGGAAAAAATGGAGCAGAGACTGAAGGAAATGTCATACAGAAACCAGTCCAACTTGGGATGCATCCCATGTATAGGCACCAAACCCAGACACTGTTACTGATGCAGTGTTGTCCTTGTAGACAGAAGACTAGCATGATTTTCCTCTGAGAGGATCTACCAGCAACTGACTGAAACAGATGCAGATACTTATAGCCAAGAATTGGACTGAGGTCAGGACCTCTATGGAAGGGTGAGGGGAAGGAGTCAAGGAACTGAAGAGAATTGTAACCCCAGAGAAAGAACAATAGTATGAACTAATTCAGACTCCTCAGAACTTCCAGAGGCAAAGCCACCAACCAAAAAATATACATGAGCTGTTATGTTGCCTCCGCTACAGATGTAGCAGAGGACTGTTTTGTCTGGCCTTAATGGGAAAGGATGTGCTTAATACTGTAGAAACTTGATGCCCCAGGAAAGGGGACTTTGGGGAGTGAGGTAAGAGTTAGGGGTGTGAGGGAGCATTCTCTCAGAAGCAAAGAGGAGGAAGGATGTAGTGAAGAACTCATGGAGGTGGCACCAGGAAGAAGGTACCATTTGGAATATATAACAATTAATAAAATAATTAATTAATAACTAATAATTAATAAAATAACCTGGCCACCAGACAGAAAAGGTGATAAGGTTGAGTGAGCCTAATCCTTGTGAAACTCAGAACTGAGAATGTCCAGAGTGTCTAACTCTATTTACTCTAGAATATATAACCAGGACACCCACTATGAAGATCATGACTATCAGTAGAGAAAACACCTGAAGTCTTTCCCCCATGCAAATAGAGAACTACTAGCATATCAAACTGAGCCAATGGGAAGTGTCTACCCTGGATCTCACCCTATTTCCAAAATGTTTATAAAGTCTATCCACACAGAATGAAGTACACAATTTATTTCACTGAGAATCTTCTAAGAGTGGTTGTTTACTGTGATGTAACTCTTTGGAGAAGAGTTTTCTCTCCTAAGGCATTCATTGCTGGACCTTAAACCTACCTGGAGGGCTGGGCTCATGCCCCTGCTGCCACTGCCTGCTGTCATTCACTACTGCCACCATCCCTGCCACTGGCATTGGCACTGCTACAGTAGCAGGTAAGACCTGGGACCTGCCCTTCATGGGCTTCCTTTCTGAGGGCTGTAACACTTTCACCATTTTCAGCCAGGCCAGAGACACAGAAAATGTGGGTTCCATGGAGAATGACATGAGGAGGAGAAGGAGAAACTGCAATTGGGATAATGGCCCAGCCTGAGACCCACTCCATGGCCAAGCACCAATCTCTGACATCTTCAATGACACTCTAGCATTTAATGAGAGAGTCTAGTATAACAGTTCTCTGATAGGCTCCACCTAGCAGCTGACTGAAGCAGATGAAAGCACCCACAGCCAAGCATTGGGTGGACCTTGGGGTCTCTTATGGAAGACTTGGGGGGAAGGTCCTGAAGAGAATATGAACTCCAAAGAAAGAGCAATAGAATCAACTAATCTGGACCTTTAGGAGCTCTTAGATACTGAGCCATCAACCAAAGTATGTACACAGATTGCACCAACGCCCACTTGCCCCCACCACACATATGTAACAGATGTGCAGCTCAGTCTCCATGTGAGTCTTCTAACAACTGGACTCTCAGATGTCCATAAAGCTGTTTCCTGTGTTGATAATCTGTTCCCCAACAGGGCTGCCTTGTCTAGCCTCAATAGGAGACAATTTGCCTAACACTGCAGAGATATGACGATTTGATATTAGTTGGTATATCTAGGTTGGGTATTGGGTTACACCTCTGATTGTAAGGGCATCTTGTTATTGATCATTACCAAATATATAAGCCTTTAATTTATCTTTAAACATTAGAATCTCAATTTTTCTACTTGGCCTGCATGTTTGGTGGGATGATCTGAGCAATGCCCAGCCTTGCAGAGATAGCATGGAAGATTGGCAGAGCCTTCTCCCATGCTGGCATGTTGTGGGTGGCAGGGCTGGTGATTCTGGCTGGCCGTTTCTAGCTACAGTACACACGTGGCCTCATGGCCTCAGAACATGGCTTGACCGCTGGTTGTTTTTAAATAATTACTTCAACAGAAGAGATTTGTTACAAAAATGGAGGCATTGATAAATATCCCTCCAATTTTATGGACAAGCCATAAAATAGGAGATGCTCCTGATAAAGAAATTTTAAAATGTTATCAAAGGCAGTGACAGATTGTCCACACTTTAGGATGTAGCAGAGTCTGACTTTTCAATTTTATCTTGGAGATCATTGCTGAAAAACCACCAAGAGCCTTACCATTAAGGTTCTTGACTGACAAAACCTATTTAAATTGAACAATGATCTATGACAAAAGAAAAATTACAGGCACTAGAACAGCTATTCCAAGAGCAGCTAGAGGCTCAATATATAGAAGAACCCACCAGCCCTTGGGATTCTCCTGTATTTGTCATTAAAAGAAAATATGGGAAATGGAGGATGTTGACAAATCTGAGGGAAATTTATAAAATCATCCAGCCAATGTTTTTTTTACAGCCTGGAATCCCATTGCCTTCCTTGTTATCTAAGGAATGGTGATATCATTCACCATTCACTATCATAGTGATTATTTTATACTTCCTTTACAACAATATGATAAAGGTTTACTTCACAGTGCCCAGATCTAACTACTCTATGCCAATAAAAATGTACCATTAGAGAGTTCTACCATATGAGATATTGGATAGTTGAATAGTCTTATGCCATTTTTTTGAGATAGGGTTTCTCTGTATAGCTCTGGCTGTCCTAGAACTCACTCTGTAGACCAGGCTGGCCTTGAACTCAGATATCCACCTGCCTCTGACTCTCAAGTGCTGGGATTATAGGAGTGAGCCACCACTGCCTGGCTTTTATGCCAATGTTTTATAAAACAGTCATAGAAAATAATTCATAAGCATTTTCCTCGATTCATAATTTGTCTTTATATAGATGATATTTTGCTGGCTGATTCAAATGAAAGTAACTTAGGAAAAATATTTAATGAAGCAAATAGAATTTTGCTTTGTTGGAGATTACAAATCATACCTAGAAATACAAAAAGAGGAGGTAAGTCTGTAAAATTTTGACTACAAAAAGTACAAATCAGGAAAAACCAATTAAGAACTCTGAATGATTTTCAAAAATTGCTGGGAGACTATCAATGGCTAAGGCCCATAACTGGATTGACTACTCAAGAGCTAAGTAATTTATTTCAAACTTTACAATTTGATAAAGACTTAAATAGTCCAAGAAAATTTTCCAAGGCTAAACAGAAATTGGCTCTGGTAGGAAAAACAAAACACTTTAAAATGCATACATAGATTGTCTTGATCCAAAAATCACTTGTATTTTAGTTATCTTGCCTTTTAATCATTCTCCCACAGGAATGCTTATGAGGAGGTTTGTATCGCATGGATTTTTATAGCACACAAACATAGTAAAAAATGAAAACTAAATTAGAAGAGGTTTCTGAACTGATTCTGAAAGGAAAAATTAGACTTTGTCAATTAGTTGGAGTAGATCCATCTGAGATTGTGAGATTACCTTTTACTAATGCTGAGATTGCATTATTATGGACAAAATATAAACACTGGCAAAAATATTGCAAATAATTTTTGGCAGAAATTAATAACAAATACTCAATAACAAATGGCTTCAGTTTATAGAAAGAACTAATTGGATTTTCCCTCATATAATAAAAGAGAGTTTAATTATTTCCTGCAGGAAGTAACCCTAAAGGTATTCAAAGAAATAAAATTTGGCAAATGAATGTGTTTCAGTTTGCAGAGATTGGAAAATTAAAATTTGTAAACTATTCCATAGATATGTATTCAGGGTTTCAATGTGCAACTGATTTAAGTTCTGAAAAAGCTGATCCTAGAATTACATATTTATTAGAAGTTATGGCAATTATGGGATACATGTACAAATTAAGATTGACAATTCTCCAGCATATGTCTCTAGTAAAATGAAGCAATTGTATATGTTATAATATAAAGCATATTACAGGTATACCACATAATCCTACAGGAGAGCTGTTACAGAGAGATCCAAGCATGCTTTAAAAGATATGTTTAACAAATAGAAAGGGATAATGCTTTATTTACTTTAAATTTCTGAATACTAACAAAACCAACAGCTGCTGAGAGACATTGGATTATGGGGAAAACTGCTGAACTAAATTAGCCTGTTTATATGAAGGATGTCCTAAATTCAAAATGAAGGGGAAGAAATATATTATGTGGGGGAGAGGTTTTGTATTTGTTTTCACATGAATGGAAAATTGGATTCCTTTTAAATTGATAAAAATCAGAATTAAAATGTATAGACCTGCTGAAGATCCTCACTGGATACATGAAATAAATCAAGGCCAACAAACCTGATAGCTATTTGATGATGTTTCTATATGGGAACATCTCTGAAACTGATTGAGATATGAAAATCTCTCAACTAGAATTTCAGCTAAACAAAGCCAATCAATCTTGTTGGCTATAGAATCCCCAGGACTTATCATGCCATCCTTTCAAATGGTATAAGTAAAAATTGTACAATCCAAAGTAACATAAAGAAAGACAGAAGCCTTACCTGTTCAGAGAGCAGAAAATCATCTTTAACTGATCTATTCACACTGCACATTCCATGAATATGCTATTGTAGAAATGTGCATTACTTGTGAAAGTTTATATGGTTACAGACACTAATGATGCCCATGCAATCCTGACAAGATTCAGACTCAAGGATGCTGAGAAGGATGCTGAAATGCTGAGACACATTCCAGAATCCTGCTTAATCCTGTCTCAGACAACCTTAATGCTGTTTCCTCAAAAATTTGCACCTAGGATAATTTCTAAATGGCTAGCTAGGTTTCCCAGCATGACGAACTGTTTAGCGAAGACTTCATTTAAGCTCTGAACTTTCTCAGGATACAGAGAGAGACTGGACAGCACATGTCACAACTAGCTTTCTTAAGACTAACCCCTATCCAAATTTTTATAAGGTTCCCAAAAGAAAAAATCAACAAAAATCAATTAAAAGAGAGGAACACCCCATTCCCAAAAGGAGGAACAGATGGTTTTTTGGTCATTCAATGGGTTATAGATATTTGTTGTCATTCAGTGTGGGTGTTTGCAGGTTGTTAGGTAGTCTTGATGAAGGAGGAGACAACATATACAAGGTGAGACTCAGGAATTTTTTTTCTCTATCCTTTCTTTCTTATGTAGGGGAAGAAGAGATCTTGAAAAGAAAAAAAGAGGGATATAGGAATAATATAGAAATAATAGGAAATGAGGGTAGATTATTGAATTTACACTTAAACTAAAGAGCATTCTATAAGTCAGTAATCTTACATTGGTTTGAATCTCCATGTATTGATGTAACATTTAAGATTATATTTGGATACATTAGTATAAATTTTTGTGTATTTATATAAAATTAAGGTTATTCTTTCATTGGTATTTTGATGAGATTACAATAAAGCTGTGGATGCTGTGGTAGTATAGCATTTTAACATTGATGATTCCTCCAAGTAATGCAAACAGTCATTTTCCTGACACATGTCTTCCTTTATCATATTCCTCACTGATCAGGAATCATATCCTTCTATTAAATTTAATTGTGAAATATTTCACTGTTTGAAGCAACTATAATCCAGATATTTTTAATTCCATCTTAGGAAATTTGCTATTTATATATTGAATTAGGGTTTTTTTTTTTCATTTCGAAATTTCAACATTTAAAACTGACAGTATGATGAGAAAGGAAGAAGGAAGCAAATCCTATCTGTGCCTATATCCATGACAAAGAATCATACTCACAAATTCTAGTAAATTAAGTCAAGAAGCATACTAAAGATGATAGCTTATTGTGGTAAAAAGTTGTGTTTATCTCAGCAATGCAAGGATGGTGCAACATACAAATCAACAGACACAGAATCCACACAAACAGAATGAGGAGTACAACCCTATAAATATCTCAGTATATGACATAAGAATACATTTGAGAAAATCCAGCAACCCCTTAAAATAGCCACAATTAGTAATTTACAGAATGTACCTAAGGAAGTTCACTTACAATGACTCAATAAAGAGCATGGTGTACAGTGAGAAAGCTAAAGCTGTCTGTCTAGGGATAGGATTGGAAGAGGATTTAGCTTTCAGTTCTTCCTCTTGGATCTGGAGGCAAACCTCAAAGCTATCATGAGGCAAAGATGAGTGTTTGATAATTTGAAAAGACATCAAAGTGTCAATATGTGCAGATGGTGTGATTTTATATGCAGAAAACAACAAACAAGTCACAAACTGACATAACTAGTAAACTGTTTCATCAAAGTTGCAGTTCTAAACTTTATATCTATTTGACTTAGAAACTTCTAATATTTGAACACAGGTGTTTTTTTTTTTTAACCTATTAAAATTTATCTAAACATTTTTTATGCAATGCGGAGCTTAAGCCTCATGTCAGTTTCAGCTGAGATCCAAATCCATGTTAAGAAATCCTACTTGATAAACAGTACTTCTGTCACTGATAAAAATCTTGTAAGAATTATTCTCAATCATGCCATTGTGCTCAGTAGATTATTTGTGGTCTTGGTAAACCTCACTGAGCTGGTAATTCCACCTCACTGAGATAAATGTATCCAAATAACTGTAGATACATTTTGAAATTGTTTAATAAGAACAGTGGCACAGAGAAGAATATCAAACAGGAATGAAACTCTGACTATTCCACCATCTGAATTCCCTAGATGAATAGAGGAGACTTTCAAACACTTTCTGAGGAGTAGTGGCCTCCCTAAGTGAGTTTCTGAGAACTGGGATTCTCGCACCCTCCCTGTTTTGCACCCCTTGGTTTCCTCATCTCATTCTTTTCATACCAGGAATTGAACCCAACCTCCACCAAGTACTCATTCATTCATTTCATCTTTTTGCTGAAATGTAAAATCAGTTTTCAAAATTGAAATAAATTTCAAATCATTTGACTCTAGACTCTAATCACATTCATAGTTCTGTGGTAGGTTTCAAGATGTAAAATTTAAAAAAAAATGTTTTATTAAGACAAATCAGACTTGATTAAGTAAACACCCTGAGCCTAGTCAATTAATGTATTGTTGGATAGAACTTTCAGATATAAAATTTTGTTTGGAAATGTTAATAACAGGATTATAAGAAATACCTTACTAGTCATAAAATAAATGAAACTGACATGGGATCTAACCATTCCTTTATAGAGTCTTTACGTGCATTGTGGCAACCTATGTTAGTACCTTTATCTCAGCTATTTCCAAGTAAATTGGTCTTGGGTTTAGCCTTTAAAATTTTGAAGTGTGGAGTCAAAAAGTCCAATGATGAATTAATTAATGCCCATACATAGCATTCACCATTAGACCTGAAGCTAAAGTGTCTGCTACCACTCCAGTGTTTTCAGCCTTAACCAGGAAAGTATAGATCTAAATTGTAAACAGATAGCCAGTATGCCATTTCAAGCTCTTAGACAGGTATCAGCCTCTAGATGTATACTTTGGAGGGAACTTTGGCAGAAAATTAAAATTTCAATCCAAAGATTTAGGTTTAGATTAAGTTAGACAATTTAAAAATGACTCAACCTCAAGAAATGACAACTGTCTAAGACAACATTGATTTCTTCAAGTAATAAGGCAATAGCAATATTGTCTGCTCCATCTCAACAAAAAGGAAGAAAGAAGTCCCAAAATGTCTGTTAAACCACAAAATAATTATTTTGCAAACAAAAAGGAAATTTTTCTAATAGCATGTTATTTCTTCTTGTTTATGCCAGCATTGTTTTGATCCTTCTTTGTTGAGAATCTTCTGATCACAGAATGTTGGTGTTTTCAAATACAGCTCAGCCTTCCCTCAACCAACAAGCAACACTAAGGCCTGACTCCTGCTCCAACCTTTAGTGCCCCTTTGTGGTATCATCCAAACAACTGTGTCACTGAGAGCTTCATGACTCTATATTTATTCCTAGATTTCAAAGGGAGGAGGTGACATTTGCTAGACATTTGTTAAAACATTTATGCGTGAACCATTGTCTTACCTTTATGACAAACCACTAAGAAATCACAGGAGTTACAGTAGATATTTCAGATGATGAACCTGAAGTTTGGCCCTCAACCAATTGACACATTTATTCACATTTTTATGTGACTGACAAATGATTCTTGGCCTAACATACAGCAATGTTAAAGGATTGAGAGTTCTGTTGAAAGACACTTGGGACTAAATAAGAATGTCTAGTGTAAATATGCTTGGTTAAAATGTTCTGTTTACTCAGTCTATTTATTTTAGCTGTCTCAAAAAGTCTAATAGCAATTATGAAAGACATTACTATGGAACTAAATCTTACCCTTTCCATTCGTATTTGAAAACAGTATGAAATTGTGAATTAAATTTAAAACCCAATAGCAATGGCCTACGGGAGGGAGTGTCCCCCAAACCAAAGGCTACTGGAGACATACTAGTTTAGGTACTTTAAAATATGTATATAATATTTGTGCATACATGTACAAATGTTTTAAATAAAATATTTGAATAAAATAAATAAAAATTTAATTTTAGTATTTGCAGTATCAATGCTACTCCTAAGGGTCATAGGCTCTTTTACAACAATCCAACTGCCAGGCCTGAGAAATGTTTCTTTGAATCACTGGTCAGAGGACTCTAAGACACATACAAAACATGGCAGCCATTACCACTGCCCTTGTTTTCCCCCAGAACTTACAGATAAGATTATGTTGTTGAAGAGACCACATACTTTGGACACAGAACTTGGAGGAAACTAACTGGAACTGACCTAGACCAGAAGGTGGTATGCAAATTGCCAAGGGAAAAAAGCAATTAAAAGCCCTACCCAGAGGTGATGCCTTTGAGTCAAAACAATGACCACTGTGGCAAAAGTTCTCAAGGGAGTAATAGTGACCCTTCTTTCTTAAGGCAACTAACTAGACTTAAGGCCTGAACAATTGGAAGAAACTCATACCTTTTTCTGCAAACCTGGCAAACCACCTGTGTCTGGTGGTATTATTGACCTAAAAGAACTTATTTCAGTATCATTATGAATCATATAATTCCTATCTGTATTCTAATTTTCCTTCTTTATTTTCAAAGAAGATCATAATTCTCACCTATTATTAAGGGAACTTCTTTTTGATTCAGAGACCACCAGAGAAATTTACAACTTATCAAAACCCACAGAACAACTAACCATGGGTTCCAACATTCAAAACAATTTTTATATCAACAGTGTAAAGAAAATGACAGAAGAGGGGGTAGGAATATTGTAAGAGTCAGAAGAACAGGATACTTGATACAAGATGGTATTTTCTACATGGGATGAGGAATTTGTAGCTATCAAAGATCAACAATACAGTTGGCTGGGCAAGTTCTACATGATGGTAACTCCAGTGGACATGCCAGTGTAGATAGAGATAGACTCATGAAGCTTAACCCCTAGATTAAGAGCTACAGCAAATAAATGGCCTCTGAGACTATCAGAGGGATTGTCAGTCCTCTTCAGGATTCAGATTCTTACTTGTTCATCCAATCCTAAGTGTTCAGCTTTAAAACATAAGAGCAACACTAAGTGTACTCAGCAGGTTGTATTTATATATACACCTGTGTGTGTGTGTGTGTGTGTGTGTGTGTGTGTACAATGTACACATGGCAATAGAACATGTCATGAAGATGAAAGGGAGTAAAGAGAACACAGGAAAGCTTAGGGAAGATAAGTGATAGAAAATATCCATGTAAAATTTCCAGAAATTAATAATGCAATATATGTGAAACTTGATTTTTTTCCAGAAGTATTTGAGGTAATTATTTCTTTTATTCCATTTCTACTGAATCAACATAAGAAAATATTAAAAATTTGTGAAGGAACACTTAACTAATGCATTGAAGATAATAGGATTTCTCTAAAATAAAAATAAACCGGATGTTAATATACTAGACATTATATGAATGCAGGCCATGTCCTGACCACACTTGATAACTCACATGACCCTGTAGAGAATGTACGCACAGCTCTATTTTGTTTTTTGAAAATGTCTAAGGATAGGCATAAAAATGCCAACGTGTGCTTCTGCCTTTAGAAATACTCTCTCAGTATCATGTTTTTCTCAAAATTTTCGACACTAAGAACCTACATATCTTTAAAAAAAAATTCACAATAGATATGTCTAACAAATAGAATATTCCAATATTCTACAGAATTGCATCAGAATTTAACTGTGTTTCAGCTAAAAATAGATATTAATCACTGTATTGTAGAACTCAGCAATACAGAGACCATAATTAGAAAGTCACTTGATGTTAGAAAGTAGTACATTGTTTTATTCAAAAATGCCAAATAAAATAGAATAAAAGCCTATGATAAACTGAATGCTAGTTTAGAAATCATAACATGCACTGCACTGATCATGTACAGGTGTTGGATACTAGGTGAAAGTCAGACTCAAATCAAAGCCCACATTTGAGAATGAATGATATAATGTCAGAGTGAGTGATATGGTGTGAGACTGAGTGATGCAGTATGAGAGTGAGTGATTCAGTTTGAAAGTGAGTGATGCTGTATGAGAGTGAGTGATGCAGTGTGAGACTGACTGATGCAGTGTGAGAGTGAGAGTTTGAGAGTGAGTGATGCAGTGTGAGACTGACTGATGCAGTGTGAGACTGACTGATGCAGTGTGAGAGTGAGTGAGAGAATTTAAGAGTGACTGATGCAATATGACAGTGAGTGATGCAGTATGAGAGTGAGTGATGCAGTGTGAGAGTGAGTGATGCAGTATGAGGAAGAGTGATGCAGTGTAAGAGTGAGTGATGCAGTATGAGGAAGAGTGATGCAGTATGAGAGTGAGTGATGCAGTATGAGGAAGAGGGATGCAGTATGAGAGTGAGTGATGCAGTGTGAGAGTAAGAGTTTGAGAGTGAGTGATGCAGTGTGAGACTGACTGATGCAGTGTGAGAGTGAGTGAGAGAATTTAAGAGTGAGTAATGCAATATGACAGTGAGTGATGCAGTGTGAGAGTGAGTGATGCAGTGTGATAGTGAGTGATGCAGTGTGAGAGTGAGCGATGCAGTATGAGGAAGAGTGATGCAGTGTGAGAGTGAGTGATGCAGTATGAGAGTGATGCAGTATGAGGAAGAGTGATGCAGTATGAGAGTGAGTGATGCAGTGTGAGAGTAAGAGTTTGAGAGTGAGTGATGCAGTGTGAGACTGACTGATGCAGTGTGAGAGTGAGTGAGAGAATTTAAGAGTGACTGATGCAATATGACAATGAGTGATGCAGTGTGAGAGTGGATGATGCAGTATGAGAGTGAGTGATGCAGTGTGAGAGTGAGTGATGCAGTATGAGAGTGAGTGATGCAGTGTGAGACTGACTGATGCAGTGTGAGAGTGAGTGAGAGAATTTAAGAGTGAGTGATGCAGTGTGAGAGTGAGTGATGCAGTGTGAGAGTGAGTGATGCAGTGTGAGAGTGAGTGATGCAGTGTGAGACTGACTGATGCAGTGTGAGAGTGAGTGAGAGAATTTAAGAGTGAGTGATGCAATATGAGAGTGAGTGATGCAGTGTGAGTGTGAGTGATGCAGTATGAGAGTGAATGATGCAGTGTGAGAGTAAGAGTTTGAGAGTGAGTGATGCAGTGTGAGACTGACTGATGCAGTGTGAGACTGACTGATGCAGTGTGAGAGTGAGTGAGAGAATTTAAGAGTGAGTGATGCAATATGAGAGTGAGTGATGCAGTGTGAGAGTGAGTGATGCAGTATGAGAGTGAGTGATGTAGTGTGAGAGTGAGTGATGCAGTATGAGAGTGAGTGATGTAGTGTGAGAGTGAGTGATGCAGTATGAGGAAGAGTGATGCAGTGTGAGAGTGAGTGATGCAGTATGAGGAAGAGTGATGCAGTGTGAGAGTGAGTGATGCAGTATGAGGAAGAGTGATGCAGTGTGAGAGTGAGTGATGCAGTATGAGGAAGAGTGATGCAGTATGAGAGTGAGTGATGCAGTATGAGACTGACTGATGCAGTATGAGACTGACTGATGCAATGTGAGAGTGAGTGAGAGAATTTAAGAGTGACTGATGCAATATGACAGTGAGTGATGCAGTGTGAGAGTGAGTGATGCAGTATGAGAGTGAGTGATGCAGTGTGAGAGTGAGTGATGCAGTATGAGGAAGAGTGATGCAGTGTGAGAGTGAGTGATGCAGTATGAGGAAGAGTGATGCAGTGTGAGAGTGAGTGATGCAGTATGAGAGTGAGTGATGCAGTGTGAGACTGACTGATGCAGTGTGAGAGTGAGTGAGAGAATTTAAGAGTGAGTGATGCAGTGTGAGAGTGAGTGATGCAGTGTGAGAGTGAGTGATACAGTATGAGAGTGAGTGATGCAGTGTGAGACTGACTGATGCAGTGTGAGAGTGAGTGATGCAGTATGAGAGTGAGTGATGCAGTGTGAGACTGACTGATGCAGTGTGAGAGTGAGTGAGAGAATTTAAGAGTGAGTGATGCAGTGTGAGAGTGAGTGATGCAGTGTGAGAGTGAGTGATGCAGTGTGAGACTGACTGATGCAGTGTGAGAGTGAGTGATGCAGTATGAGGAAGACTGAAGCAGTGCGAGAGTGAGTGATGCAGTGTGAGAGAGTTTGAGAGTGAGTGATGCAGTATGAGGAAGAGTGATGCAGTATGAGAGTAAGTGATGCAGTGTGAGAGTGAATGTCTCTACAGAAATGTTATTTCTTCATGTTTGGTTGATGGCCTGTTGCTAAATGGCTTGTGTGTGATAGCCATTCCCCTCCCAGAGTTTTTTAATGTCACAGTTTTAAACATGTGTGGTCGCTTCATAGTATTCAAGACACTATGAAGACAGAGAGACTCATTGTCATGAGCACTAAGATGACAGAAAATGTTATCTGGAGTAGTCAGGCAAAACTTCAAGAGGCTGAGGCCATAGGTAATTCTTGTTTGATTATGTGAGAGAGTGGGAGTTAATATTTCAACATGTGAAGTCATATGGCCGTGAAAACAGGTGCATCTCAGTATGTTTAGTATCTAATATGAAAAAAATAATTTACTGTCACGCCCACTCGACCAGCAAGGAAGACGCAAGCAACTGGATCCTTCTCAACAGCCTTTATTGTAGAACCACTCTTTTAGTTTTCAGGGAGAGACCTCGAATGCCCAGGGTGAACTGCTTATATACCCTCAGCCCTGGGCGGGGAAAAGCGTGTGGAGGTGCACGATTGGTCATAATTGCAGTACCTCACTAGCATACTGCATTAGCATACCCCGCTCAGGAGGGGGTGATTGGTCAGGATCTCAGGATCATAGTACGCCATTAGCATACCCTGCTCAATTGGATTGTGGTACCTCATTAGCATACCCCGTTCAGGAGGGGTTTGCTACAAAATTGAGTTGACGCATGTGCAGTGCACTAGTAGCTCAGGCAGGCGCCATCTTGGTCAGCCGAGTCGGGTCAGCTGCCGCGCCGTCTTGGCCAGCCGAGTCTGGTCGGTGGCCTACAATTTACATTTTTAAAAATAAAAATCACTGACTCAAATTACCACAAAACACAAAACTTCCTATAATTTACACCGTAATTATTCTGTTTAAGGTATAGCGGTAATCTAAGAATAGTTTGTACCTCTTTATTTATTGTGAAATTATTGGTAGCTATGTGAGTCCTATGGGGTCACAATAATACTGAATACATATTCTCAGAAGAATAAATACTTCAAAACTCTTCACTTATGAGAACATTTTCACCTATAACAGAGGTTCTCAACCTGTAGGTTGCAACTCCTTTCACAGGGGCCACCTAAGACCATTAGAAAACAGATATTTACATTATAATTCATAACAGTAGCAAAATTACAGTAATGAAGTAGTTACAAAAATAATTTTATGGTTGAGTGTCATCACATCATGAAGAACTGTAAAAAAGTGTCACAGCACTTAGGAATCCTGGAAATCGCTGTGGTCCTGTAAAGACAGTGGAATATCTACTTATTCACATATAAGATGCATATCTGAAAATGTCTAATTTCCACTTCTCTCTCTGTGATAACACACATACTCTCACATTTTCACACACACATACTCATACATGAGCACACACAATACTCCTGAACAGAAACATAATTACATTTAAAAATAGTTATTTTAGTTGATTTATCATAAAACTTTAAACACTATCTGTGCTATATTCTACTTCATTTGACAAGAAATATTCCTTTTACTTTAAGCAAATACATTTCTTTGGTTTGGGCATCATTATTTTTCTGTTCATTTCTATTTAACTGGAAAAGGTGGAGCACAAACAAATGGCTGATTGAGTGTAAATACTGCTGTCATGTTATAATTCCACAGATATTTTTCTCCCTGATGGGTGAATCCAGATGTGTCCCAAACACTGTCACAAACCACAGAAAGGTTAAAGATCCTGCAATTTCTGTGTTGGGCCCTCTGTCAAGTCATGTTTACTGTCACTGAAAGGTTAGACTGGGAAGGAATGGAGGAAGGTTGAGTGAGCTGTACATGTGCCTGGGAAGTGAAAGCCCTAGCATGCCCCAGTTCTCAGCATTAATAGCCAGACAGATTCTCTGTCTGCTGTCACTTTCAGTTTCTCTAAACACATGGAGTTTTTAGGTTTGAATCTTAGACAAACATTCTCATTCTGGTACTAAGATACAAATCACTTGTAGATAAGTTTCCATGGCAGGTGGGCATTTCTCAATCTCACTATCTACAAACCTTTCTGATATAACAGTTATGCTGCATGCTTTTATAAGAATGGTTATAGTGGGGAAAGGGGCAGTCAGAAACTATGAAACTGATCTGACTCTTGTTTCCAGGTAAACATATATTGAATAGATATTTCCAAACACAAACCAAAACAATGGTAGTTTGCCATCTCATGCCTTGGTTAAGATTTGCAAAAAGAAGAAGGTGAAAGTACCCCCATATAGGCAACAAAGGCATATTTCTGTAGTCTTCAGACACATGACGTCTTTGATCAAGCTGAAGACCTCCTTACATGATTGAACAAAGCACATGGTGATGCTGAGCATCTCAGCAGTTTTAAGTATCTCCCCCATGCTTATTTTATATACAGTCTCATTGTGTGGCCCTGGCTGACCTGGAACCTATTAAGTAGCCAAGGATGACTTCAAACTTGCACCATCTTTGGCCTCTGAGTGCTGGGATTATAGACATGGCCACCAAGCCTCACTAGTCTTAAATAAATGTTAAGACTGCCTGAGAAAAGTTAGTTGCAAATGACTTGAGACAGGAATCAAGATTCTTTTTCTAAAGTTATGAATGATTATTTATAAGGTTTATGCTTTGTGCATTGACAATTTCATTCATGCATATATTACATTCTGATTAGCCTCCCCCTCCCTGTCTTATGTCTCTTTCATCCTTCTCAATCCTCCTCCTCTGTACCAGATTTTTAATTCTATGTGAGTGACTGACCTTTGTTGATGTAAACAAGCTTATGCTCCGCTACTCCCTTTGAAAGTTGGGTACATTCTTTCTAAATATCTGCACATAATACCCCTATGTGAATTCTCTTTACACTTTCCTGAGACTTCAAAAACCTTCCTATGTCAATCAGTATTGTAGATATCCACTTTATTCTGGATTTGACCTTTTTAAGGCACAGTGCTGGGTACCTTTCAAAGGGCTTATAAGCACGGCTCCATGCTAGATGCAGAGGTTATACTGCCACTGAGAGGAAAACAGTCTATGAGAGTTAAGTCTGAACTGACAAGAGAAACATGGCTTAGATACATTTCCATCATGGACCTGGAGGTTTAATGGCACAAAAGGAGGTGTCATCAAGGATTCTCATTTTTATATGAATGACCAGAAGAACAGAAAAGGAACAAGGACTCACAACTTCTGCAGCAAAGTGGGTGAGAGTTTCTTTATTATCTCATCTTAGGACCAGAGAAAGCAGCATTTATTCACTGACACCCACAAAAAATCAGATCTGCTGCTACCTGACCTCTTTACCTGCAGAAGGGAGCCAACCACTAAAGAAATCAGCATGACTTGTTAAAACATACCCCCATGTTCCAGTGTGGGTTGGATCTGCAGTGAGGTTAAAATACTGCCACCATTGACCTTTGACTCTGAAGTTCAGTTGAATCTTTTTCTTGTATAAATGGCCTTTGACATACAGTCCCAGACCAGCAGCAAGAATGTCACATGGATATATGTGGGAAGGATTCATCTCACTTTGGAGTTCTTTAGGCAGTCCCAAGGTACAAGCCAAAAATTTTAATGTGTTATCTGCTGATTCTGATGGAAGCTAATTTCTGTGAACCACTGTGAGAGAACAAGAGTAAAAACAGGGATTCTGCCTTAACTCAACATAGTGCCTGGAAGTTTGCAAAAAAGAAAATGCAAAATAATTTTAATAATACATTCTGTTAATTGAGTGTTGGTTCTCTGCCAATCTAATTTGTGAAGTCCCATTGTTTTGTCTGATAGCTGAAGACACTGAGTGGACAGTATCTAAGTACTCTGTTTACATAACAGGCTCATGACTGACATGTGAGTCCTTCTAGCTTTAGAACACAATGGGCTCCTGAGAGCTGCTCATCAGACCTCCTTCGGCTTGCTGCATATGAGATAGTTGAGGATGAAGCCAAAAAAATGCCTGGATCGTCTGGATGGTTCTCTTCTCCACTTTGCCCTCAGCACGAGGTACAGGAATACCCACACTTCAAATGAAGTAGCTTTTCTGGGAGAACCCCAGTAGCTCATCACCTATCATTCCATTTTTTATATCATTAAACAAGCTCAAAAATAAAAGGCCAGTACTCCGTGCTTAGACATCTTACAAAGAGCATCCTATGAAAAGTTGAAAGGAATAGTTGATTATTTACTTAGGAAATGGTGTGTCCACTCAGTAATATTACAAGTCCATGGTGCAAAGATTGACAGGCAAGTTCGAATATGTCACTGTTGCAGTTAGGATGCCTTTTGGGGGGTCATCCTGTTCAACGGGAACATGATGTCCATTTTAGCTGCAACCTACTGTCTGAGAAGGTTCAAACATGTAGCTCTTTGAGCCTATGAAAGTAACCAAGTGCAAGCCAATCAACTTCAGCTCCTCGGAATTATGCTAGCTTGAACCAGGAAGTGCATCAAGCACATGCTAGATCTACTTCCTGCTGCAGGCTTCGGCATTTGAAAATACAGCCTGGGATTAAATCCTTAAGCTACAATTTACTAGTTGGGCAAATATTATCAAGCCACATAGTTTGTGTGAGTTCCTGTTGTGGCCCTCTCCACTCCAAGCTTGGCGGCCACTGTTTCCCTGCCCAAGCTGCCGCTCCAGTCTGTGGGTCAGGGTCAAGAGAGAGGGGGGGGGGATTAAGGGGAAGAGATGTGAAGAATGGAGACAAGACAGAGGTTCTGATCAAGTCTCTAGTCTCCTTTGTTGAAGGGAAATCTGGGGTATTTATACGCTTTTGCCACGTGCCTTGTAGGTGAGTGGATATCACGTGCCTTACAGGTGTGGATATAATGTAAGCCTTACAGGCGTGTATAATGTGGATAGCACGTGCACCGTGCGCCTTGCAGGCTTGGATACCACGTGTGTGCGCCTTACAGGCATGTATGGTGTGGATAGCACGTGGAGAGCACGTGGATAGCACGTGAACCGCATGCCTTGCAGGCATGGATACCACATGCGCCTTGCAGCTGGGGGCAGTAAACAGCAAAACAAAATATGTTGGATATCAGAGTGTGCTTCAGCTGTTGTAGGCTGTTGAAAAACAAGTCTCATGTCAGGGTATATGGCTGAAGATGGCTGCAAAGCTGGTAGCCGCTTTCTGCTAAAAGTCGGCTCCCAACAAGTTCCATTCCTCCACTTGTCAAATGAAATATTCTCACATTTTTAACAACCTCTGCTAGGTTGCACAATCCATCATCCCCATACCTCTGCAGTTTGGATTTTTACTCAGAGATGACCCATGGCCTCTGGATAGTTAATGTCATAAAGATTATACACCCGAAGTGGTACTTTTCACTCTGAAGGCTCAGTCTTGTTGTTGCTGCAGCCTTGTAATTCTATATCTGGCCTTACAGTAGACTTATACTCGACTTATAGAAGTAGCTCTATGGTTAGATGCAATGTCAGGTCTAAGTCATTGTGGGGAAATGACCAGAAACACAGTGAAGGCTTTATCCTAGCCCCTGCTGATGTGGTTGGCACTCCTCCCTCATCTCCTTTTTTCCTTCATTTCCCGCTGAATATTGTCTTTGTCCCTCTCTTCAGAACATTTTATAACAAGCTCTTTTTCTTTAGGTTGTCAAGTTGGATATTCTAGGTTTCAATCTTGGTTCCAAAATAATTAATTCTATGACTAAAGAAGTTACTTAAGCTTTGAACCTTAGCTCTTGACAGGCTAGCCTTGATAGTAGTGGTATCTGTTAGTATTCTGTCTAAACTCCACCTCCCCAGTTACCTGGCAACAGCTAGGTATGCTCCTCCCCACAGTTACCTGGCAACCGCCAGGTAGGCCTATCCACTATAAAAGGGGCTGCTTGCCCCCTCCTCTCTCTCTTATTCTCTTACTCTCTTACCCTCTTGCCTCTCTGTCCCCTCCCCCACCTTCCTCTCTCTCCACGTGGTCATGGCCGCCTCTACTTCTCCCTCTCTTATCTCTTTCATCTTCCTCTCCCCACCTTTGCCCTTTCCCCTGAATAAACCTCCCCCCCCTTTTTGGAACCGCGTGGTCTGGAGTGGTCTGTTCTGAACTGCACACTTTTTCTTAAAAGAACTAATAGTATCAGTCACAAAGAATTATTTTAAGAACAAATGAGGGGCAATACATATTATTACAGAAGCTGAGTATGCAAGTCTCGGAAAATATTAGCTTTAAGATGTGCTCTTGAACTATTAAATAATTGTATTAACTTGATAACTATTTGAAGAAGAAACATTTTAGAGGAATAATTGAGAAAAGTCTAGGGGAAAAACTCTAGATGTGTTAAAAGGCCCTCTGTGGCTTTTAAAGAGACATTCAAGTCAACACCCAGACAAAAGGCCCAGTAAAGAGAAAAATAAAGAAACGAGCAGGAGACACTGTAGATACAAGCAAGTGGAAAGAAATGCTACTTGGAAGAAGAGCTTGGTGTGCGACAGGATGCTGTGTGCTTCCTGAGTGCACAATTAAGTCCTTCAGGGCCTGTATTTTGAGCTGTTTCTATTGTTCTTAAATGACTGTATTCTACTGTTGATATTTTGGATTTTGCCCTACTTTGTCATTTTTAAGCCTCTCAACATGAAGAAAGTGCCCCTGTTCCAGTGAACATGCCCAAGACAGGATGCTTACTAAAGGTTAGGAACTATAAACATACCAAACATCAAACAAACATCACTGAAACCTCAAAATTATTCATCAGCTATGATTTTAATTTACCAAAGCTGTTTTCTTAAATCTGTAGGCTTTGTTCACAGATGGCAATATTTAAATCACAGAGTTAACAGAAAGTGATAAGATCTTGGTAGTGTGATGCCTCCAGTAAACCAGAACTGTGCAAACTTACCAATTAAATGTGACAACTCCTTAAAGCATTTAATTCTACAAATGCAACACAACAACCCCATAGCAGGATCATCCTGAGACTCGAATTCTGATGTTTCTCTCAGCTGTTCTTCCTTAAGGTGGCACACATCAGAACTGCAAATGAAGACCAGACAGTAGAAATTTTAATTAATATCTGGATACCAGGTGCCAAAGCTTGCCCCTGTCACAGAGGGACTCACAGTGAGAATCTTCAGACCTGAGACATCCAACTGGACTGGCTTGGTGTCACTGTGCCTTTTCCTTGTTCTTGTTTGAGGAAAACAAACATTGTAGACCCCAAAACTGACTTAGAGGGTGTTTTCTTAAATCACATTTCTAGAATTTATTTTAAAATATAATTTTAAATATAATTTTCACCATTACTAGACAAGGCTTTCATCTTGCAGAATCTAATTTCTTATCCCTAAGGTATACATCAGATCCACAGAAGCATGCCAGAGAGCCTACCAAGACTTCCCTCAGTGAAGGAACTCATGGTGTTTTATCGAAAAAAATAGAAGAGAAATTTTGCTTCTTCCTTACCTACTCCATAGCTCATCCTCTACCACTGGAGTGTTCTTGTATAAACCCTTCCTAATTTCATGTCTTCTTTCTCTGTGTTACTTACTGAGTTTAATAAGAGTTACCTACCTGAGCATGTGTGCTGTGTTATTTAATGAAGTAGAAAGACTTACCATTGTTTTACACCAATAAAGATAATGACAAATTTTCCCTAAGGAATGACAATTGCCACAAGTTCTTCTGGGAGGGGTATAACCTTTGGGCCTTCCTCATTTGGAATGAGCAAGATATGGTTCTATTTTACAAATAGAGTGGATTTCATGAATAATGAAATTAACGACTATTAATCTAATATCTGTGAGACAATAATTAATAGTAGTAGCAGTAGTAATAATATCAGTATTGTTGAGCTGAATATACTAATCTTCTCATATGGAAGAGAGCTAACATGCTAACAGAATCCTAAGGGGCTCTCTGCAAGTGGCTAAGTCAGTGATTATCTCTGCTGTAAGAGTATGTGCCAGAAGCAGACAATGTGGTTGACTGGACTGTATGTCTTTCTTTTTGCAACTGGAATCAAACTCTAATGCATCAGGTCTCCTGGTCAAAGCCATGGTAACAGACAGGATTCTTTGTCCACAGGTGGATGAGTCTTTTCAGCAAGGGGTGGTACTGAACCCCATTGAACCCTAGCCCAGAAAATTTCAACTGCTATTGTACCTATTAATCTAAACAGTCTCACAGATGCCAGATGGAAGAGTAGTTCACAGCCCCTCAGCATTGTTCTCTTGCTAATGTGAATGGTAAAATTATACTGAATTTTCTATTTTGTTCATTTCTGCCATGCTAGAACTGAAATGGAAGGGGATAAAGAGTATATGGGATTATAAAAGACTCTGTTAAAAAGTAAGCATCCACATGGTAACAGCAGGCATATTATTTTAAAGCATTTCTATAGAAAAGATTTTCCCATTGTGTGTAATATTTAAACACATGCAGAAAGTAATTTTACAGAGCGTTTCCCCATAGAAAGTTGTGATCAGTGTGGTTTGTCAGGCTCTCTGAGAATTGGAAGTCTCACAGTCTGTGTGCTTCAGCTCACATGTCTCTCCTCACATTACTGCTTTTTATAACAAGGAGAGAAAGACATGTTGAACATTGTAAAGAAGTAATAAAATAGCTTTTAAATAAAGAAATATATTATTGTGGAGTTGTGTAGGCATTGTACCTGAGAAATATTTCATGACACGTTGCTGTGTCTATTCATTTGTGGAAATGTTTGAAATTGTTCAAAGGGGCTTAGTTTCCTGTTTTGGAGAAGGGTTAAGTTTAGTGTGACAGTTTGTTAAAAAAGGACAGTGTGGAAAAACGTTCTTTCACTGAATATCTCATCTCCTAATAGTATTTTTTCAGATATATTTAGACTACATACTATTTTCTGCCAAATGCAGAATCAAACATCAGCTATAGACAGTTATGATATCTGCATACATACATTCTCACTGGTGCCATTCATTCGCATCAGTTCAGAAGGAATTACTCCACTGATTTTGTCAAAATTCTTGTCTTCTTGTAGCTGTGTAACTGTAGAAGCCACCACCAGAGTCCCCAGAGTATACATGGCTGAGATAATGAGCCACTGAATGCAGGGTGTGGTGACAAAGCTTGGGTATGGTATTCAGTATGGCCATTGATGCCAACTCTGCACCCTGATGAAGTTAGTTCAGCCTCATCCGCCCAAGAGTTTAATTTTTTTTAATCAATAGAATGAGAATAACCAAGAACTTCTTTAAAAGTTAAAAATAGGCATACTCAGAGGTTAAAAAGCTATTTTCCATTAAGAATATAACATGTTGGTATTATCTATTCTAAGTTTCATAAATGTTCAAGATAATGTATTTATATTACTAAAATAAACCCTGCACACAAAAACCATGTAATTACTAAAAATGTCAGGTTTTCCCACAGGGTCCTGAGAAGTAAGTTAGATTGCACTCAGGAGCTTCCCAACTAAGATAAAATTTTTGTGTATACAGGTATATTGTAGAATTTACTCATGTCTAAATATTCTTGTTTTACTAGTATTCATATATAAATTATAAGTATATACATATTAGCTATAGTTGATAAGCTAGCTCTGTGGGTACACAACATTGCTTCTTCAGTAACTTTTCTGAAGTTGTCATTCAAATTTGCTTTTCCCTAACACAGACTATACTCATGTGAAGCCTACAGGACATTTTAGGGAAGCTCTGCTCTTAATGCTACAAGAGAATTATAATTACAAATACAAGTGTTTCTGCCACTGGGACCAACTGTCCTCTGCAGTCCTGTAAGGTAACAGGTATCACATGATCACATCTAGTTGGTTCACTGGCACTTCAGCCAGTACCATCTCAAACTTGATCTGAAGAAATAGTCCAGGGTACAGATGTGATTGTTGCAGTGGGTTTATGTCATTATCAATGAGGGCACATGAACATTAGCCAAACAGATTGACAGAAGATGAACAAGTCAACCCAATACACTGTGGGTTCAGTAGGGATCACCATCACAACAAGATTTGGATTTCCCACCTACAGCCTTTGCACTTCTACACATAAAGATGAAGAGCTTAGAATGACTTACCAGTGAAAGGCCAACTATAGTAGTTTTAAAAAACCCCATCATTTTGGAAGCCTTTTTACTCAAATTTAAGACTTCTGCATTGTACTCCTACTGTTAACTTGACATAACCTAGTTTAGTCACCTAGGAAGGGTTTCAACTGAGGAATTTCTTTGATCAGATTGGCCTCTGGCTATGTCTGTTAGAGTACTTTCTTGATCGTTAATAGATGTGGGAGGGACAGTTCATTGTAGGCAATGCCACACCAAACAGAAATATCAGTAAGACCCAAGGGATACTGGTAATATTCACCAAGGTATTTTGACACCCTTCAGGTTGATTGCTCTGTGTCTGCTTCTAAGATGTTTTTGTTTGTATACATATAAAACTATGGCAGTTCCCAAAACTTAAAACCTCCCTTTGACATTGAAAATATCTGTTTATATTTCAAAATAGTGATAAACACCTGATTCTTTTTTCCTGTTTTTATTTATTTATTGTCTCAAGGCAGATTATTTGGTTCTATTTGTATACAAACAGAAACTAAACAATACTTATAAATCACACACATCCTCCTGGAAGTTAAATTTCTGCTTTAGTTCAACACTTCTTAGATAGTAGAAAAGGTACAATTTGAGATCAGACTTCCACACAATTTTTCCATGTCATTGGCTAAGGATGTGAGGTTTGTCTCAGTCAGTATTCTAGTGGTATGAAGAGACAGCATAACCATGACAACTCTTATAAATAAAAACATTTAACTGGAACTTTCTTGATTCCAAAGTTTAGTCCTTTATTATCATGGATGGAAGCATGGTGACACGCAGGCAGAGAGGGTGATAGAGAATGGATGGAAGCATGGTGACATGTAGGCAGAAAGGGTGATAGAGAAGTAGCTGAGAGTTCTACATCTGGATCATCAGGCAGTGGGCACAGATAAAACCACTGGGCCTTGTTTGAGTATTTGAAACCCCAAAGCCCACTCTAGTGACATACTTCCTCCAACAAGACCACATGACCTAATCCTTTCAAATAGTGAAATAGGGCTCCTTATGAGTCTGTAGAGACCATTCCTATTTAAATGCCCACAGACTCTTCAATTGAGAAATAATTTATATATCCTAATAAGACCCTAAGAAAAATGTGATAAACCTGTAGTTTTCTAACTTATAACAAGAGATGAAGAGCAGAGCTAACCCCCAGTGTTTCACCATTTTTTGTGATATTAAGAAGGGCTCCTGATTCATCATCTTTAGTTCTCTGGCTTTGTGTAATAAAAATATTATACAATTTGTGACATTTTCACAGTATTTTGTTATCATCTTTAATGAAAAAATGTGGAGAAATCATCTATGTCTGTGCTATAAAGACTGTGGCACTAAGTCCACCCTGCTGTGCATTTTGGCCTCTGACACCTGCCCAATTAGCTGAGCTAGTGATTCAGACAGAGAGCATATGATCCACAGCTACAGCCCCTAGACATTTACAGCAGGAACCTTCAGAGGAGCTCTCACAACCATTGGCTGTATGATGAGCATTTTCTTCCTCCTGTATCTTTCTTCTTTCTTGCTATTGGTGAGGTTGATTTTCCTTCATAAGTGAGCCTTTGTTTCCAATGCTCCTCATTATTAGTCAAATGCAAATCAGCACAGTATCTAGATAATACAGAGATAGGTCTGTGAAAATATGGTTGTGTACTCTACCAATGCATGCACACATTATTCCTTTTTCTTTGTTTGTCTTGCCTTTATTTTTGACAATTCCATAAACATAGGCAAGCTATTGTGCTCACATCCCCCTCCTTATCTTCCCACAACTACTATCCTTTTCTCCCCAACTGGTTCCCTTTCTACTTTCATGTTTAAAAAAACTATTCAGAGTTACTGTTACATATGTGAGCAAGATTGGAGGTTATTACTAGAGCTTGGCGCTACATCACTGAGGCATAGAACTACCTCTCTCACAGTAATAAGCTCCTCAGTGAGGGGTATGGCTTCATGTGCCCCTCCTATGTGACTGAATGCTGCAGGACTCATTCAGATGTCTGAGGCTGTTGTGGTTTTATGATTGCAGTGACCAAGCCATGTCTAGAAGACAACACTCCACACTACCCTTCACATTTCCAATCATATGCACCCCCTCCTGTCATATGCACTCTTCTTCCAAGATGCGCCATGTTCCTGAAAGGGGTGATGTTGATGACTGTTTTCTGGCAGAGAATTCAACAGTTACTTATGACCAGCTGGTAAAATGATGAGTCAAAAATCTTGACATAGATTGACAGTTGCCTGAAGTGGATACATTAATCACGAAAGCATATGGCTTCCTTGGATCACACTTTCAACATTTCACATTCATTCACTTTGAAAACTGAATAATTCTGACTCACACATCTGCTTATTGGTTTCCCACATAAATGAAAACGTGTAACATGTAATACAATTACATGTTATAAATCTGCACCTAAAAGGCTTGTCATTTAAGTGTGAACTCAGAATGTACTTGAAGTCTTTGAAAATGGATGACACAATCCTGGAACCATATATTATATACTTTTGTATCTTACATATTTATTTTACTTGGATTAGTTGAATTTAAACTCTCTCTCCCTCCCCCCCCCGTGTGTGTGTGTGTGTGTGTGTGTGTGTGTGTGTGTGAAGACTCCAAAAAAAACAGCAGCTCAATTCATCTATGGAATGCTATTAATTTTCTTTGGGATACATATTTTAAACAATCTTGCTGGTTTATAGCACTTAACATCTATGTAACAAATTAAACTGTTCCCTTTCTGCTTCTTTCAAATGGATATAATTTAATTTTAAGATGCAGCTTTTATCATACAGTTTTCAGGAAGTAATTTATAAGGTCAGACTCACTCAAATCAGCACTCTTTATCAATTTACTGGAATTTTTAGTATCATGATTTTATGTTTTCCTGAACTATGTCAGTACGTTTAGTCTAAGATAATATGTCCTCTATTTTAAGGATGAGTTATAATAACCACATTTGTGCAGGTTATTTTTCTGAATGATGTCTAATAGACAGTCTTTGTTCTTTAGTGTTGCCTAGACTTCTCTTAGCTGTCCTTATTCTCACACGCTCTTAGTCACAAAGGGACAAACAGGAGGCACATGTGCCTGAAGATCCCAGGATGGACCCACCGTTTTGTATGTCAAAGCATTAATTTAAAAACAAAGTGAGGAGATAGCTCTCTTTCTAAGGTATTAATTCTAAATTTATTAGGTTAGCAGACATTTTTAGATAGAGGCATACACCCTGATTAATTTCAGAATTACTTATACAAATTGTCTTCTCTACGGCTTGAAAACAAGCAAACTTGAGTCTGATATTTGCATGACAACCTCAAATATTTTGTGGTTCTAGTCATTTGAGTATTTTTGTTACACTGAACACATTTATGACTTGCCTTCACTGCAGACATTGGTCAAATTTGTTAATGATTCTTCCTTGACATCCAGTGTGCCTACAGAGGGTCAGCCACAGACACCTTTTTCTGACTACTGAAAATTCCAGAGAACTGTAAGGTAATATGACTGGCTCTTAAATATTTCTAGACTTTTCTCTGCCATGAATAACTAAATTCCCTGCCCTTTGCCCTCTGACGTACTTTGGAACTAGATATGTCAGGGAACAGTGTATGAATTTTCTTTCTTGATTTGTGGCTTAGCTGCATCTTGTGATTCATGCTCTTACGCTCTAACCGTGTTTCACTTCTCTTCTGCTGTGCTTGTGTGGAACTCTATCTAGATCTCTCCTCCTTTCTCTTCACATTCTCCTGTGGATAGGTCTATCTACATGGATGAGCATTCCATGTCATGCTGACAAGCTGGTTAGCGTCTTTCCATTATGTGCCTCTCATTTATCCATACTCATTAAAGGCATGTGTTTCTCTTAACACTGCATCTGCATGTGCAAATTAACCCTTAGGTTTTCTTTCCTGAACACTCCATAACATTTTAGAAAAATAATAGCACTATACAGAGAGTTATGGGAATGTGTTGGGACCCAATTTAAGGGAAAACCTACTATTCTAACCATCTGTCCCATTTTAATTTCAATTGTTTGCCTAGAATCTCATTTTACCAAGAAAATATATAACAATGAACAAAAGGACCATCTTTCTACCACTAATTTATCAGCCTCCTTGTGTATCCACATTCTCAGCCAAATTCACAAGCTCACAGCACATCCATGGCATCTCTATTTAAACTCTAACCTTTTATTTGAGTTTTGAGCATAATATTACCACCAATATGCCAGCAGACTTGTTTCTGTTGTTTATGACACCATCCATACCCACCATAGGCCTGCGCCCACCTTCAAAGGAAAGAAACAGCTAGACAACAGGCCACTTTCCAAACTGTCCTTTTTGTACATCATCCCTGAGTGGTTTCTTGTGATTATCAATATTGACTGTCAAGTGATAGGATTAGAACCTTCTAGGGCTTGAGTCTCCAGGGACACTTCTAAAGAATTATCTAGATTGGGGTAACTAAGGTGAGATTACGGTTCAGGAACAGGTCTGGAAACTGGAAGGAAGGGAGAATGTGCACAGAACCCCAATAATAATAATAATCACTCTCTGCTCCTCATGTAGATATGACCATTATATCAACAAGCTTACGCAAACTCCAGCTGCCACACCTTCCTTACTATAATGGACCCAGATCTTCTGTAAGTTGCTTGAGTCAGGGTTTTTCATCACAGTATCAGGTAAAGTCAATGCAGGCTCAACCTCACTGCCCTTCACTTGCTTCACACAAACCAACCAATTCTGCCACATAGGCTGTGAAGACACCCTCATCCTGCAGCAGCTCCTCCTGGCACCCACATACCCAACAACTCAGGACTCACCTGCCTTTTATCTGAGCCAGGGTAATTCTTTCACCTCGTGAAGACAGTTCACTCCAATGCGCTCCGTATTTTTAAAGCACCCATTGCTCACATTAATCTTTCCTCCATTTCTAAATAGCAAAGGCTTAGACACTCACATGATGACTCCTTTATTATTTGTAATTAATTTTTAGATTTCTCTTCATCTAATGCAATGGTTTTAAACACTGCTTATTCATAATAGTAAATAAATAAAATTCGTAGCTACTGTGCAATGGGAAGTATTATAATTAATTTAGTGGCTCAGATTAATTTTCAGGGAAATTAATTTCACTTTTCAGATGGTTAAGCTGGATCCTAGAAAAATTTCATGTCTTGGCCAAACTGACAAAATTGCATAGTACACAGGGGCTTGTTTATGTTTATTTTAATACAGAGTTCTTAACTCTCCCTACTGCAATATGTTAAAGACTTAGTTTCACAGCCCTGACCTTTCTGTGAATCTCCAGTATCTAATTTCCTAATTTTTCACCCAATACCCACATGCATTTGAGTATTTCTAGCACATCTAACAGGTAAACACATTGACATAAATATGCACCCCACCTCTCTTGATCTGTATCTCCAAGATGATCTCTTGTAATTTTCATAGCCCTTGAACTGACCATGATTACATTCTTATCTTGTCCTCATGGATCTTGAATTTACCACAGTTTTGTTCCATCTCACCCTCATGGACTTTGAGCTACCCATGATTCTCGTTTCATCTCATCCTCATGGACATTGAACTGACCATGATCTTGTTCCATTTTGTCCTCATGGTCCTTGAACTGACCAAGATTCTACCCCACTCTCATCCCCATACACTTTGAACTGACAATGATTCTGTTCCATCTTGTCCTCGAGTCAGCACTACATGCCCTGCACCTGAACTCTGCATCCCCTGGTGCCCCTAGGATCCACATTCTTGCTTCACTTGTTCTAGGCTCATGGGTTATTCTGCACATCTCCTAAATCTCCTAAGAGTAAAATAGATTTCTAATATTCTTGTTTGTTTATCCTTTCTCTGCATGAGCTATTTTATGTTTCCTCAGACAATTATGACCATCTGACAATCTTTTTTTTTCTTATTGCCTGTCTTGCATTAAAATGTCACCTTCATTGGTCGACACAGAATTCATGGTGAGATCATCCTCTCCTTCTGCCAAACCCTCTACAGACCCTCCCTTGAACTGGCTTTATGCTGTTTGGTCTCTTCCTTCCTGCCTCAGTTTCTCCCTCTCTAAGGGTATTTATTTATCAGGAGGTTTACACAAATGCTGCTGTTTCTGCTATGATGATGCTCACAATGGCTTCCATTAAGATGTCATTCTTATATTTTTAGACAAATTTTCTTTTGATTTCAGAGATGATTTTCATCACCTACCTGGGAACACTACATCTGTGCCTCTGGTTTTATTCTTCACACATTTATGTTTAATTGTGTTTAATCGACAAACATCAGTGGATGCTTTCACACTTGTGTGTGGCAATATTACCATTATACACCGTACTTCCCAAAGGGCAGACACAGAAGTCTGCATGCAGTAGTCACTCAGACATACTCATGGCAGTGTGACTGAGAATGGCTCCCATAGGTTTATATATTTTAATACTTCTCTCCCACAGGGAGAACATTTGGGAAGTATTAGGAAGTTTGTCATTGCTGTAAGAAGTGGGCCATGGGAGTGGGAGGCTTCAGAAGCCCATGCCTGGCCATCATCTCCCTTGCTCTCTGAATCATGCCTGAGGATCAGATATGAGCTCTCAGCTACTACTTCAGCACTATTCCTGTCAGTCTGACACCTTGCTCCCTGCCATGATGGTCATGGACTCTAGCCCTCTGTACCATACGCTCCAAATAAACCCCTCTATGTGTTGTCTTGGCTATGGTGTCTTACTACAGAAATAGAAAAGTAACTAACACAATAACCCTCTTCATTTAAAAACAGTGTTTTCCAGTTGAGTCCTATAAGCTTCACTACAAATTTAGCTGTTTGGAAACATCTGTCATTATCACTACGATGAGTCACATGATAAGGTTCTTAAACGTTTATATTTTTTAATCTTTTTTATATCCATAATTTTTGACAAGAAGAAAATGTTTGAAGCTTCTTTTAATGGCTGTCAATCAATTACTTTTCCTGGTATTTTGCTTCTGTTAATTAGAACATCATTTCTCACATTATTCTTGATTAACCAGCAGGGAGTACATTAGCTTCAACATCACCTTTAAAAACCCAGAGAAGTCCAGGATTCAGAAAGGGCGCTACAGCAGTGTACCCCTAGTCCCCCCTCTTTTATCTAAAACAAGAAGGACCCTGATGCCTTCTGTTTCCCTGGGTTTGAACCTTGTGTGCTGATTTTAGCCTAGTGGATTAGATTGGCACAAAGAACAGCTGCTTTTGCCTCTGTTGGCATAAATTTAACAAGCCCCATTGTCTTATCAAAGAGGCAGAAATAGAAAACACATGAGAATGGAATTCAGTTTCATTTGTTGGACTTGTCGAATACGGGATTTTTATATGGGATTTATTTATTTATTTATTTATTTATTTATTTTTTGGTTTTTCGAGACAGGGTTTCTCTATGTAGCCCTGGCTGTCCTGGAACTCACTCTGTAGACCAGGCTGGCCTCAAACTCAGAAATCCACCTGCCTCTGCCTCCCAAGTGCTGGGATTAAAGGCATGTGCCACCACCGTCCAGCTTGGGATTTCTATATAACATAAACATATCTGTCATAAATATCAGGTGACTGCTTGTGGAAGCCAGTAGCTATGCTCTCCAGCATCACACTCTTCAAAATCTCAAATTCAGTACAATTACTGCTTTATGTATGAGTTTTACTGTGTGGTTAGCATGAGAAAAACAAACTCCATATGCAAAATGGCACAGCTATTCCACATATGTATTTAATAAGCAATTTGGTTCTATCGTTGGTGGGTTGTTTTGGGAACATTGAGGAAAAATGATAAACTGTTTCTCACTACTTTTCTATGGGAAACTCTGTTTTTCTACCTAAAGTCCTTTCCTCCTTTAAAGGAGTTGGACTCTTTTTGAAGCAGTGGATGAGTTCCTATTTTGAGGACGATATCCGAGCTTTGGCTCCTCCTAAAATGTGAGCCAATCAACTCCTTATGTATGTGATGCTCATATTTTAAATATAAACCTCTGTCTAGCAAGACTCCATAGATTGTGCTTATGTAACATATTTATTTTAATTCAAACTCAAGATACTAGGGCCACCTTTCTAGGAGACCTAAATTACACTGTAATTTAATTTTATTACCTAATAAATGGTCACAGTCTTTTAATATATGTTATCTAAGAGCTGGTGATGACAGTTTCCCTGTGAGTTTTAGAAAGCTGCAGAAAGGGTAGGACACAGGGCTCAGCCTGGAGGAAACATCATGCTGTTTCTCATATGTTTCTGCACAGGTCCCTCCAGACTGACTTCCAACATTGAAGCTACAGTCAACCTTGCTCACAGTGACATTGCTGTGGCAGGTACTGGGGAGGGTCCTATGTGTCTAGAACCTACTTCCTGCTGAATAGTGAAAGTCTCCTACTACTCCCTTTTTAGCAAAAACCAGGCATGATCAGCTAGATATCAAACCCTGCTGAGTACACTGAGGTGTTTCTTTCTTTTGTTTGTTGTTGGTTTTTTTTTGTTTTCTTGGTTTTTTTGTAGAATCAGTATAAACTTTTCATATGTCCATTTAAAGAGTCAAATCAGTGATAATAAATCAATTAAATGTGCTTTGAAAACTGTCTGTCTCTTTGACACTCCCTCCTCTCATATAGATATATAGATATAGATAGATATAGAGATAGAGATAGAGATAGAGATAGAGATAGAGATAGAGAGATAGAGAGATAGAGAGATAGATAGATTCAGCTTTTATAAAGTACAAGTTCTTCCTAACATGTAGGTCACCACAATCAGATTTTGTGTGTAGATGTTACATCCCATTGAACCAGAGTGTGGCCTTATTTTGAAGCAGACTTTTCACATCTCACATATTAAAGATCCAGAAATAAACTTATGATGAATCCAAGGATTTAGAAGAAGACCTTCTAAACAAGAAGACCTGAGGTTTTTAGGAGACACCCAGAGAAAGACAAACAAAAGATTTTTATGATGAGAAGGAAAGAAAAGGAAGCATGCTTTCATAAGTCACCATTTGAAGTAAGCCTGGAGACATCTTTCTTCAGCCCTCTAAGAAGAATAATTGTGCCAATGCTTGGTTATGAGCCTCTATCACCTTACTGTGGTGAAACAGAATTAAGCTTCTTTAATCCAACAACTTGACTGCAGCTTTGTGCATCTGCCTGGGGAAACTGAGACACCATGCATCTGACATTTTGTCTGTCTGGTTTTTGTGCTGTTTTTCTTTTCCTAAATGTTCCTCTCAGGTACACTATAGAAGTCTCAGGGAAAGGCCACTTTAATAAAATTAATATAGATAATATTTAATGTAAAACAAATGTCTTTAGGCTCTTTCACATTGATAAATAAAAACTTTGTAAGTAAAAATGCATTGTGGTTCAGTTTGGTGGGGCATGCTGAAATCTCAAAACTTGACAGTTAGAGGCAAGAGGATTGCAAGCTGAGGCCATCCTGTTGAAGAAAAGTTCTTTGTGGGTAGACTGGGAAACTGAGTGAGTTACCTGTAATAAAGAAAGTATTCTACAGACTGAGACAATTTTGGAGGCCTTGATGACTTTTAATGCATGACGTCCTGTTGTAAGCAACCCTGTCTCTCAGTGTGTAATGCAAAATCCTGCCACACGTTCTGTTTCATTTGGAGGGAAATCATTCCTGTGTTCCTTAAACAGAGCTCCAAGAAGCTCACTTTTCAAAATGAAGGTTTGTCTATGTAAAGTTGCCTGATTTGAATGCAGATCATCGTGCCTCTCATTAAAACCAATGAAACCCAAGGTAGACACTTGTGCACCCCAGGCAATGTACAACCCCAAGTGTGTTTATTTGCATCTTAGCTCTAACATCCCTCTTTTATAGCTAAGGGGAAAGCAATGGTACATGGGAAGCTTCTTCATATGGGTATTCGGCTTCTGTCTTCTTGTAGGAATAGTGACACTTGTATACAATGACACTTGTATACAAGTGACATTGTACACAATGGCACCCATAATGGTGTTTCTACAAGTGACAAGAGGCAGGTGAGTTACTGATACAAGCCAAAGTATGAGCTTTGTCTCCAAGCTTTTGGGAAACAACCTCAGCCTCAGGCATCAATAAGGTCATCCACTGGAACAGACTCTGTATAATAGTCAGATTTCAGACTGAAATGAGTGCGTCTGGTACGTATTCCAGTGCTGCCACACCCTAGTGGACAGACTCTGATACTTCTTACTCAGGACCTGTTATTAAAGATGTTATGGGGAGCACCGAGCTTTGTTAGAGGGTCCACACCTCCAGTTGCTTGCTGTAGGTCTTAGGCTACATGAAGATGTTCATGACAAATTAAAATATGTTATATTTTAATTGGGAAAGCATGTCTTCCTGACCTTGAGAGTTGGACATTTTCCTGAAATCTATCAGCCAAAAATACATCTCATTTACAATGTACAGTGCTGGAGTCTTATGCCTAACAAATGAAGTAATGCTCTAATATTTTATAAAACTATGTCTTTCTCATTTACATAGAGAGAGAAAGAGAGAGAGAGAGAGAGAGAGAGAGAGAGAGAGAGAGAGAGAGAGAATTAAAATTATTTAGGTATGAAAGATACACATTTTACCTAAGCCTGCCAACTTCCAGATTTAGCGTAATAACAACAGTGCAGAAGACAGGTTAAATAAGAGTGTAGCAGTTTTAAATGATGTGAAGATAATTGCTCCACTACATAAATATTACTTTTAACAAGCAGCTGTTTTGTTATTCACATTTTATTTGTGAATATGGCATGGCTATGAAGTGTATTTTCTTAGGGGGAAAGAAAATGTGTATGCCAGTAAAGTGAGGTCTTTAGTACAGGAAAATGAGTTTGAAGCATGAAAGGTCTCTGGCTGGTTGACTCTGCTCATCTCTATGCCCATCCACCTGACGGAAGTTTCTTTACTCACCAACTCTCTGTTGACACTTTCTGTTATTAGTATTTTGCCTGATACAAAGCAATCTCACCCTGCCCCTGCTGGCCCATCCTGAGGTCACAAATCATTTCTTTTACAAAGTGTTTATGATCAAACCAGATCAACAACCATTCCTTTACCTTTGAAGTGTTCATGCAAACTCTATTCCACATTTTTTTAAAAATGGCTCTAATTGCCACAGTCGGCAACAATGGCCACTGAGCTATGTGCACAAGGACCCATGGAGCTCTCATTTAAGGGAAAACATGAAAGTTTTCTACTTAATAAAGAAAAGACAGGACAAGTTGGTTCAGACCTGTATTGACTACATGGGTGATGGAAGCAGGAAGATCAGGGGTTCAAGGTCATCCTTGGCTACAGAACAAGGTCCAAGTCAGATTGAAATGTGAAACACTGTCTCAATAAAAAAAAAAAAAAGCAGAAAAAAGAGAGAAAGAAGTGAAAACCATGCCTGATGAGTTTAATAAGATCTTTAATCAACACAAATCTATTCATGAAATTATGAAGAGAAAAAGAAACTTGAGCAAACAGCATTTACAGATAACATCAGATAGCAAGAGGCTCATGCACTCTGTGTGAGGAGAGTCTGGTTGAGATAGACACTAAATTACAGGCAAGTTGTGTGTGGCTTGGGGTGTTTAGGTATAATACTTGCAATACAGACAGGAAGCACTGTTTAGCTAATTTTTTGTCAATATCTAGTAAAAATGGCTAAATATGCTTTTTCTCTGCATCGTTCTCAAACACACTAATTTCTTTTGACAAATGCCTTTTACTAATCAAAGCCATGTCCAAAAAAATGCAGGATCTGTCTTTGAGTCTATTTTTATAACAAATGTTCTCTAGCTTCCTTCCTGTCTTGAATGAGTTTGCAGTTTAAATGGAAGTGCAGTGAAGATCCAACAAAGAAAAGAATAATTGCTGAATTAGAACTTCAAAGTGTTAAATACATAGATAGTGTAAGAGAAAGGAAGAAAAATAAAGTCCTCTAATAAATCAGTTGGAGCAAAGTTTGGTAATTTATTGAACTATTAGTTCATGCGACAAGTGAAGATTTGTTGTGGCCCGAGCTATACCACATTTGGGGGCCAAAATGTCACAGACAGCTCTGTCAATGTTGAAACCCGCACTGCCAAAAGCCTTGGGGGCTAAATTCTTAGAGCCTGCTCTGCCCCAAGCTGCTCAGGTCTGCGGGTCAGGGTTCAACAAGAGAGAGAGTGAGGATGGACGCAAAGAATGGAGACCAGACAGAGTGTGATTCAATTCTGTTTATTCTTCAGACTCTCTTCCTAGTCCAAGTCCCAAGTCTTGAGTTCCTAGTCCCTAGTTCCTAGTCCCTAGTGCCTCCAAGCTCCAAGTTACTTCTTCCAAGTGCTAATACCTAATAATAATTCTTCTGAGTTCTCTAGTCCAAGTGTCTTCTTCCTCAATGCCTAATTCCTACTCCAAGTTGTACTGAACTCTTCTGTCTGCCTCTCGCCTTTTATGTCTCACTTCTAAGCCATGCCCTTAAGTCACACCCTTAAGTCACACCCTTAGGTCTTATCTCTAAATCTAATCTCTATGTCATACCCTTAAGTCTCAGCCCTAAATCATAGCTTTAAGTCTCACACACCCAAGAAGAGCCTGGATATCCAAAACAAGATGTTATCAGAGTGTGCTCAGCTGTTGTAGGCTATTGTAATCAAATCTCTTGTCAGGGTATATGGCTCAAGATGGCTGCAAGGATGATAGCTGCCTTCTGTCGGCTCCCCACAGAGATTGGTGTTTCTTTATTGATATTTCTACACATACATATGTCATACTTGTGTCTAAGCCATCTGCCCTGATAACTCTCTCCCTCCACTCTGTAATCAACACAAATCTTTACCCAGTATCCTTATCCTTCCTTCTTACTCCCTATTATAATTTCAAATCATCATTTACTTTTTTCTTTGTTTACCTTTTTTATTTTTATTTTATTTTATTTTATTTTTTTGCTTGCACATATGAGGGGAGATGTAGTAAATGTTTCTATGGCTTAGCACATTTTCTTCAACATGATGACCTATCATTCCATTTATTCACAAGAAAACATTACTCCATTCTCCTTTACGGCTGAATAGTATGGCACCATATTGCATATTTATATTTAATCTTCATATATGTCATGTTTTATAACCCATGCATCAGTTGACACCTAGAACATCACTGAACAGAGCATGTAGGCACCTGATTTCTACACATACTCTATTTTCTTTAGATGTATACTCAACTGTTATAGATGAATCAACTGGTACATTTATAGTTTGAGGTGGGCCGTCAATACTCCCATAGTGATTACTGGCTTTTAGTCTCAGCAGTTTTGTGTGTGAGTTTTCTAAGGGATTGATGACTTTAGTAGCTGTGGTGCAGGAGCCCTGTCCTCTTTGGTGATGTCTGCTTGGAGGAGGGCTGTGGAATGTCAATTACCAACAGGTAGTATAGCTTGTCTTACTACCTCTCAAACCTTTGAAACCCAGAAACACAAGATTGCTCATCCTGCAGCATCTGCAGTCCCATCCATTAAAATGAAAGCGGCCTTTCATATCTCATATCAGACTGCTTTCTTCTAACCCTGGGGACTCTATCTTGTTTTAGATTCTCTCCATGGCCACAAGAGCTCTTTGAGCAGATAAGCACTGGCTCATTGATATTTAGTTCACTGGCATTTTCTAAACATTCTTGAGACATAAAAGTGCTCGGACCTTTGACTTTAATGACATCAATTCCAGACAAAACTTCTCAAAATGTCCTCCTACCCCTACCGACCTGCAACAGAGAATATGGGAGCTTCTTGGTGTATCAGTGAGCAGAACCCAGCTCTGTGACCTGAACACAGTTCAGCACAGGGTCCAGGATCCTTTTTTTCTATTTTTGGTTCACCTCTTTCTTCACCCTGTACTGTTCAAGTTTACCTGTGCTCTCTCAAGCTTTTCACAAGGACCTTCAGTGCTGATCAGCAGACATCCACCCCATGTGCTACTGACCTCAACAATTCTTTATTGTGCCTCGTGTCTAATAGTGATTTTTTAAAATAAGAACACCTGTGATTTTAAGCATTGTCTTATTTTTGTTATTTGTAAAATGTGCTCTTGAAAAAAGATGGTGCTGTAGACATATTTGTCAAAGACAAGGTGAAGCTGTGTCTAACTTGCATTTTACCTTTTTAGGGCATTTCATTTATTCTGATTATATTTAAAATAACGTTCATTTTGGAGTCTAACTTTGACTCCATGTTGGAAAGTGCTGCGAGAACCGTGTCAAAAACTACAGGCTCTTCCACAATCTATGTGTGAAAGCATGATATTTCTATAAATGCCTGCCAGGAATGTAGTAAGCAAGCCTGGAACACAAACTTCACACAAGTGCTAAATTTATACCAGTGTCTAAAAGTACACACTGCCTGAAAACTCTGTGGTTCTATAATGAGCTCTATAGAACTTTAAAGGACAGAAGATACCACTGTTTGAGAAATACAGGAGTGGAATATAGAGGGGCATATCTCTTAGGTAACTGAAATTTGTTGAAGTAAAATAAAATGAATAAAGTTTAGAAAGTTAAGAAAAATACCTACCACAGGTTTCAATCTACAGTATAGATATCAGAATATTAGGAGTCCTGATTGGGGAATTACAACAGCAGAAAGTGCTTGCAGGCCTGTGAAAACCTCTACTCTTGAAACAGAGTGACTGTCACCTTGTTGCCTTTTGCCAGTAATTCTAAGCTACTCATCTTCTCAAATCACAAATGTTTTTCTATGAGCATGTTGTAGTTCCAGTGTGAAATGTTTGAACGCTGGCCCTCTAGTGTATGGTGCTGTTTGGAGAGATAAGGGGACCTGCAACATCTGAAGCTCACCTAGGGAGGGGCTCCCAGTGTTGGGTTTGAAGGTTGTGTTCTCTTCTGTCACAAACAGGCAATCATTGTCACATGTACCCATTCTCACTGTCTCCAAGGACTCCTTCCATCACCCCCTTGACATGAGTCAACATAAAAGCTACCTCCCTTAAGCTGCTTCTGTTTGGTGTTTTGTGGGAGTAACAAGAAAAAGTTTTAATATGGATCATAAAGTCTTATATGTCATATATAAATATGTGTCTCTTGGTGTGTGTTGAATTTTTAAATAAGTAAATATGTGTGTATCTGTGTTTGTGTGTTAATATACTGGAATCCTCATGGTCTTCCAGTTCAGACATCTTTTTTTGCTTGACTTTACTCTTTTACGAACCTTTTATTTCACATTGTCTAGACTCTCAATAATTTGTACAACGTCATTTCATTTTTCCCTATTTAAAATTAATCAAGTATTTTATTTAAATAAAAACAGATGAGAAACGAGAAGCCACAGCTTTGCTCTCAGATGCCCTGGGCCTCCTCCCCCTTTCTCTGCTAGTGCTGCTTCTGATTTTCAATCAGTATCAAGACTTACATGTCCTCTACTTGCCTTTAGTACTAAAGTTGGCTAAAACCCCTTAAAAACATGCCAAATGTAAAATGACTGTCATGATTTTCAGCTTGCACAAAAACTTCTCCCAATGATAACCCTGCCGGACCTGATCACGGTGCATGTTCTGCACCCCACCCTCTACTGCAAATCTATCTACTACTGGAGATCTGGAATCTTGGATCTGTTGATCTTGCATTCAGTGTGTGTGCTACAATGTGTGTCCATGTCACATAGTCAAGAGGTGTTTATTGGATAGAAAAATAATTGTATTTTGCTTTTAATGGGCCTCAGTGTTCTCATGTCTCAGTCAACCTGAACAATGAGAAAACTGCTGACAAGCAATGATCTCTCCTCTCTCTTCCTTCCAGGTTTGCTTCTTAAATTCTTGCTATTTGAAGTTTATTCTTCACAACAGTGTTTACCTTTCCAAGAAGCTTGTAACAAATGAAGAGCATTCATACTTCTTCAAGTTGAATGTCATCTTAACACATGATTCGCACACACATATATTAATCACTAAAAAAAATTTTTTTAGTCAGAAAATATTTGAAAATTGAATTCCTTTAGTGGAAAGGTTTTGATGGAGGTAAGTGAAAAAGTCCAGAAGCATCATTCCACATCAGCGGAATTACTTAAATTATTTAGACAACAAATATTTTTCCAGAATTAACTATATGCTGGAAAACTGTTCTGGACATCCTGTTAATCAACACAAATTAGAGAGGAGAGTCAGCATGCCTGAGGAACCTGCAGTTGGGAACCTTTCCTATTGAAAAGCTTTGCCTAAACAAGACCTGGACAAGGGTATACTAACATGGAAGTGAGAGATCTCATGGGTTCCCAACCCTAGACAAAGCAACTAAAGGATACTGAGAGCAGGAGAAATAGCCATCCCGAGAGAAAGAACCCTTGTTGGTAAACAATACCAAGTGGTCAACAGTGAATTTGAAGATCTATAATTAACAATAACAGGTTTGAGCAGGTTATGTTTATATATTTAGACATATATAACAATAGCAATTGAGGGAAAAAAGGCTATGAGATAAAAAAAAGAGCAAACAGAAAAGTTCCATGTGAGGTGATGGAGGTAGGAATGGGAAGGGGTAACATTAAGTACTTAGGTTTTAATCTCAAAACAAATTTTTAAAGAAGATGACTATCAGAAGAGTGCTCATGAAATTTAATTGGTTTAACAGAAATTTAAATGGTTTAAATAGGACATTTTAATTGGAATAGTAATCATTGTAGATGGAAGAAAAAGTTGTATATGTATGCATACATAGAGCAAGAAACTGTGTAATGGTAAGAGTTGTGTGGACTCGGTTATGAGGTCCACATCTTTAGGAACATGTCTTCCATTTGCCTGTGAGGCTGTTACCAGATGACACACATCTAGGTGTCTTTACTCATCAAACCCTTGAGATCCTGATTAGAATGTCAAAAGCTCTGCCATTCTAGACCCATTCTGCCCTGGACTTTGCTCTTCTCTTGCCTTAGGACTCAGTGTCAATTGGACTACCACACTTAGCAGTCTTGTTACTCAGATTCTAATATTTGACTAAGTCAACAAACCTTTGAGTAAACTTGAAATTTGGGGGTCATTGCACTTGGTTCCTTCTTTCTGAGTCTTGAAGCATCAAAACAAATGAATCCTGATGACCAGCTGGAAGTAGACACTGTGTGAAGCACTTAACGTTGACCAGAGGTCTATAAACATCCTAAGTCGGCTCTATTTAATACTGTACCCACTACACATAAGAGATACTTAATATTTATGCTCATGAATGGTACTTTGTGTATATGAATATATTTGGATCATGTGTATTCTTGGAGCCCATGAAGGCCAGGAAAGGACAACTTTGGAACTATGGTTACAGATGTTTGTGACCTTCCATGTGGGTGCTGGGAATCAAACCCTGATCCTCTGCAAGAGCAGCATGTACCCTTAACCACTGAGTCATTGCTCCAGCCCAACATTGACATTTATACTAATAGAAATTAATAAAACTGAAATCCACATCTTAGGAACATCCAGACATAACCCAAGTACTCAGTAACTGTGGGCAGCCACTGTCACAATGAGAAACTCTGGTGTTCAACTCGTCCATCATGAGGAGAATTTGTGGGGCAAGGCTGCTCTCAAACAGAACTGGGCATTCTGGGCACCAAGTGTTTTCAGAGACTGTGACTATCAAGAATAAACAATAATGAACTTGTTCTTAAATAGTTGCAGGCTCTTTAGGAAAGATGAAATTTCTCCAGGTGCTTCTTTTAAATTTGAAATTTCAACAACGAGAGCCCAAACATGTAACTTAAATTGGCCTGTTTTTTTTCTGATATCTCAATTAACATTTTATCCATTTTCAATATGTTAATGTTTCCTGTAACATAATTTTACAAAAGTGAGGGATAGCTTAGTGGCTAAGAGCACTCCTTGCTCTTCCAGGGAACCCAAGTTCCATTGTCGTCATTCACCTGAGATGGCTCCCAACCACCTGTACCTGTAGGTCCAGGTGATCTGATGCCCAATTATGTCCACCAAAGGACACTGCACACACATACACAAGAAATAAATAAAATCTAAAGAACTAATTTCATCAAACTTAAAGAAAGAAATGTGTATTGAATTGCAACTTCTTTTGTCAATGGTCCCTGCTCATTGTGAGCCTTTGTCTCGGTGGCGATACATGAATGGCTGGCTCTTCCCTTTCATCTCTCACTCCAGCCGTGCAGGTGGTAGATTGGAATTTGCTGTAATTTTAATGAACTAGAAGTAGACTATGTTACCCACACAGATAAAACAACAAAAGCAGACTTCATAAGTACTCATAAAATCATAATAGAGCATTTATAATTACGCAAGAATTCTGTGAGGGAGATTTCAGAGCATTTTCAACCATATTGAAAAGTATAACTTAACACACAGAGTGCATGAGAAAAATCAGACTTGGACTACTAAAATATGCCTTTTCCCCTCTATGGTGATATTTTAGACCAAATTTTGATTTCTATATTCAAAAGGACTGAATGATAACAGGAAATAAAATGCTTTCAAATTGAAAGCTACTTTATTAGTGGGCACATTAAGTTTTAAAAGCATACCATTAATTAAATAAAAATCCATGTCCCTCTTGCTTTTGAGTGAGAATACTTAGAGAACTAATGTGAAATTCCTTATGTTTCTGATACAGAATGCATGCCATGCACTTGCTGAGTATTCTTACCAGTTTCATTTGCTGTACCCGCTCTTCCTAATGCAGCTTATCCGAATTCTTCCCCGTCAATTTAAAAGAACAGGCTTTTGCTCTTATCTATTATGCAAAACACAGTTGTAATTCTTAAAAGCTGTTCATTATAGATTTATCACCACTGGCTTCTATTTGTCTAGACGACTATTTAAATACCCACTCCTTCTACTCCAGTTCTCAGGAACTCTTTATATTTATTTGTTTGGCACAGAGATTTCAGTTCTAGCTTCCCTTCCAGGCCCAACTTCAATGCCCAGTCTCAGGCAACCGTAGACAGCTACAATAGACAGCATCCATGCAATAGACAGACCCTCCTGGGGGTCAGTAGCTTTGGTAAAATGATTCTACGTAGTATTTCATGAACCACGAAGATGGAAGACCAATTAAGACCAATTAAAAACTAAATTTGCCTGTCCTTAGAGACACAGGGTGGTCACACCTTCCATTAAAGCATTTGAAAGCCACATCAACAGCCAAACATGAAGAAAAAGGGAGATCCGGTTATAACCAGGCTCTTCAGTCCTTCTGCCCACCCCCTCCAACAAAGCATCCTCTCTTCCCATTGAGAGCATCCACAAGGCAAAGGTGGACCAGGTCATGAAGATCTGATTAGACAATGAATGTTCTCATTGCAATATTAAGAGGGAAAGTAGGCTAGGAAATTAGAAATAGCAAAATGACGGCAGCTGCTCAACCATCTAAGCATTATTCACTAGTGCCACGAGAAAAGATAGACTGACTCTCTAAGGCTGCCATTAGGTTCCACACAACTAGGCAAGAAAAATATTAAGCGGCAGACTGATGTTGCTGTTTGATTGGTAAACACAATAAAACTCCTGCATCATACCTATGTAATGATGAAACTTAACCTCTCTCTTGATTTATTCTCCTTCTTTATGTCAGACATTCAGAATTTTAAAGGAAACAGAGAAATAACATAAAAATAGTATGCATGCTTGCACCTGATCCACTAGATGCACCCTTACCCCAGGAAGCTTTTCTCCAAATCTCCTCCGTTGTGTTCATTTCATCTTAATGTCAACATAGAGTTTGGGAATTTTCTTACATAATCAATCAAATGGAGATTTAATACCTGTTTCTTTCCTAAGCACAGATGTTTAACTAGATAAACTAATGATCTTGCCATGTCCACAGCACTGAAGAAGTCCTCATGCTCACTTAACCGAGAATCTGGTACAAACAATAATTTTCAGGAGCCAGCTAGGAAAATTATTACTTTTAGGTGCTGAAGTTCATTATGTTATCTGTTTTTACATCAAGATACTTGACAGAATTTGAATTTCTCTCAGAAAAGTGTAAGAGAAATTTTTTTTAGAATGCAAATCCATGGAGGCTATTGGAGGCTGGCAACACTGGCTTCCCAGGAGAGGGTCTTGGAGCTGTATGCATGATACAAGTTATCCAAAGTAGACCTGCAGGACTGGGGAAGGAGAAGGGAGCATGAGAGGTAGGTTCCATAGAGCCAGCACAGCCACCGTGGGCTGCAACTCAAAGGGTACAGTATGCACAGGCTATACCAGCTGGTTCAAACCTGTCTCCAGCCCCAATGGATGGAGGTGTTAAGTATGGGGAAAGCTTGAACAGGTAGGAAGCCTTGTGGTGTAACGGCTTAAACTCTGTTAAGTGTTGTCACAGCACACTATGGCACCATCTGTGGGTACAGATTCTTTTCCCGGGATGCTGTTTTCCTTCTGATGAGACCATTTTAAGAGCAGTTTAGTGTTCATTGGAATTCCCAAAGACAGAGTGCATTATTTGAAGAGTATGCAAGATGCTCATGTTTGCAATGAGTTCTCAGAACTGCCTTTATGTCAATCACACCTGTGAAAGATTTTAATTATTTTCTTTATGAAGAAAGGCCCATGAATCTCTGGTGAAAAGCACCTCAGCATCCCTCTTGTTTTGCTTATTGGGAAACAGCAGGGTGTGCTACATACCTGATATGTGCTAGGAGACTTCTCAGATGGAGGGTCACTTATCACCTTAAAAATGAAAACTTTATATTGAATTTGCATTACCAGGCAGTTAGAGAGTTTGAACACTCTTTACCAATGTTTATTGATGTTGCAAGTACTGTTTATTGTTTTTCTTTGGGAAATATCTACTTGGTTCTTCAACCTACTTGGCATTGGTGTTTTTTCTTTTTCTCTGGTTAATTTTTTGCAGTTCTGGGGAGCTTGCAGATGCTACCTGCTGCCATGTGGGTAGCTGCACTGCCCTTCCCCCAACTCTGCGCTCTGGCCATACTTTTCCTATTTATGCTGAGACCTTTTATTTCATGTTATCCCGTTTGTAGATTCTTGTGGTTATTTTCTGTGCTTTGAGAATGCTATTGCCTGTGCTTGTGTCTTGAAATATTTCAAAATTTGAGGACTTACATTTGTTTTTTTTATCTATTTTGATTTTTGAGCTAGGTTAGAGATCAAGATTTAGTCTCATTCTACTTATGGATACCGAGTCTTTCTGGATTGTGGATGATACTGTCATTGCTTCCCACTGTGTTTGTTTGTTTATTTATTTGTTTGTTTGTTTTTTGGGCAACCTTGAATGTCCATCTTACTTAAGGTAGACTCAATTTAAGAAGGCAAAGGAGGACATATGTTGGTGACAAATTGGGCACGGCAGATCCTTGTTTACTGCTGGTGAAATGTTAACTGTGCAGCCACTGTGGAAAACCAGTATGGAGCTTCAGGAAATGTTACAAATGAAACTACCATAAGAGTCCGGCCTTAATGCTCTAGCTGATGCTCAAAAACTAATTCTATGGCAAAGATATACATTTACACATTTAAATCTGTGGCTTGTGATGATAGCTGAGAAATAGAGGCAGTCTGATATCTGTCACTGAATAAAGAAACTGTGGTATATACAGAATGGCATTTTATACATCTGCAAAGAAAAATGAAATCACTGAATCTACAGTAATATGTGAGGAACTTCGGATCGGATCATTGTGTTAAGTGGATTGTGCTGGATTTGGAAAGACAACAACACATATTTTTGCTTACCAAATGAAGAGCCTCATTTGGTAAGTGTTTACATGCAAGTGTGTGTATCAGGACATGTGGTCTCAGGACCAGCAGAGTAAAGAAAAGATCTTACTTAAAGGCAAAGGATGAGACAGTTTCAATGAGAAATAACCCCTATGAACTCAGGTATTTGAACACTTGATTCTCAGTTACTAGTGATGTTTAGGGGAGGTAAGGAACTCTTGGTAGGTGGAAGTTGGCAGGGATGTTCATCACTGGAGGTAGGGAGGAGGAAGTGTAACACTAGGGGTGGTCTCTGAGGGTTTGTAGCATTCTTAACTTCCTGCTCAATGTTTGGCCCACTTGATCCTGCTGTCTGCCAGTGTTGACTCCATCCCTCTTACACCATAATATAAAATAAAGCTTTCTTCTGGTCATGGAATTTTATCATAGCACCAGAAGGTAAGTAACTCAAGGGAAAAGATGGATGGTGTTATTTGTGTAAAACGAAAGCAGACAGGATGTACTGGAACAGGGAGGACAGTAAAAGCAGATGGGGTTGGGGTATGGAGAAGGCCACCAGAAGACAAATGACTAAGAGCAGACTATGAAGAAACAATGAAGCCCACTACTCTTTTTGCTAATTTTTAAAAAGTTAGTTTAAAACTTTACATAAAAAGATATTTTATAAGCTCATGGGTCATGTCACTGATCTTTTAGATATATTTCTGGATATTTTTGTAGTTTGTGTTGTTTGGGACAGAAGTTCATTAAAACAAAATGTCTGTCTGATGCCTAGAAAGAAAAATAATGATAATAAAATGCAACTCAAAATTTACATGCCTGTCTAGATATGTGATGTCCTTAGAATATCCCCTTAGCTGTGGATTTGAATAACTAAAAATATTTCTTTGGCCTCTAGCCATATATATGTAGTCAATATCATTTGCCTTTTAAAATTCTTAACAAGGAACCCATTCATCTAATTTATACGGAAGCATTCGACAACAGCTCCAGTGTATAATCACCCACCATCAGTACAGCAAAGAGCCACTATGTATTCATCAGACACCATTATTAATCATGACCGGCTTATAATGGCTATGCTTACATCTCCCTAACAGCTTCACTCTGTCAAAGAAGTCACTGTAGCCTGAGCTAAGAATTTCATTAAGTGCCTATTTTTCAGAGGCAACCCTTGTGAAGAACATGGAAATGCATGCACGCAAGCAATATATAATTGCTCGATTATTTCACCACCACAATTCTGTTGAGAGCTGGCTTTAGGGATCCATCTTTATAATCAGAAACACAGGAGAACTCTTCAAATTTACTTCGTTTTAAAGCGCATCAAAATATCATGAAATAGAAAGAGCTTTAGAGGAACACTAATCCACTCTTAATGGGGGGTCTAGACCATCATCTCTTTAGAGATGTCCAAGCAGACAAATTGAAATGATAATTATAGATGCCAAGCAATGCTTCTTAGTCCAGTGCATCTGTAGATTTAATATAAATATGACTTTTTAATTCTAGGAGAATGGCTGATTTAAGTCAGAAGTTTGGGTTTAGAGTCCATTAGTTCATTTTATCTTCCAAACATTCAATTTGTATACATCCACCTAGGAAAATATGTCTATGTCCATCTAGTATCTTCATTTGAATATGGACACCCTTGCCAAGAATACAACATCAGTTTATTTTTATGGCAAGGATATGAGTGTGGTATATAGATGATAGGTGATAAATAGGAGATAGATATAGAGAGGATGGTAGAAATAGATACATAGATGATAAAAAATAGATAGATGATATATAGATAACAGATAGACAGATAGATGATAAGTAGAAGACTGATATAGAAGAATGGTAAAATTAGAAACATGATGATAGATAGATATTGATAGATGATAAATGTTGATGCATGATAAATAACAAGTAGATGACAGATGATGTTAATGATATATGGATAACATATTGGTGATAGATGGCAGAGAGATTGATAGGTAATAATTAAAATGGATGATAGACATAAATATATTGATGATAGGTGATAGATTATAGATATAAATAGACTGATAAATGACAGATAGATACTAAATAATAGATTAGATATAGTAACAGATACACACAAATGACACTTAGTTTCTATAGGTATCTAAATTTACTAAATAGATCCGATTTTTAAATGCTTAAAGAAAGAATTGATTAATTCAGTCTCGAATTAAAAGGTGGGAAGCAAATTAAGTTGGTAGAGTAAAGGCTGGGACAGTGTCAAGATGTAGCCCTAGAAGGTTGGTGTGGATTGGTGCTGTGAGGAATGAAGGTGATCAGCAACATTGGCTCACTGCAGTTGGGCCACACAGGAAAGGCGTGAGAAGGGTGGCAAGCCAAACTGACCGTCTATCACAGTCTGAACATAGCGGTGCATTGGAGTATGCAATACAGTGCATTGGAGTATACAATACAGTGAGAAGCCTTGCTAAGGAAATGTGAAGATTATGTATTTTTCAAATAGTGCTCTCCTCCAGGACTGAGGGACTCTGTGAGCTGTCCCAGAGCTGGTGGCTTATGCTCTTGCTCACCCTCTGCTGACTGTGTGATCACAGAAACAGGCCACTTCAAAGTGCTGTCCCAGACAAGTTCCAGTCAGTGAACCACTTCTGAACACAAAATAGGATAACATTTTTAATTTAAAGTAATTATATCAGTGAAGTCAAATCGGTAGCCCATGATAGATACAGACCTAATCCTAAGAAGTCTAACAAACCTTAATCCAGGGTAAAACAGTAAACACCCACTGATTTTAACAAATCTTTCTTTTAAAAAAATTAGTTGTTCATTTGTTATTTAACGTTAGAAAAACACTTTTATATGGATTTGACACTGATTTCCCAGTTTCAAAATATAAAGAAGGATCAAATTTTGTGACAACTACCGATCAATTCAAGGTGTTTACATTGCAGCTATAATTAAGGACAGTACATAATATACTTTGTAAAATCTGCTTTCCAATTTATGCACTGTTTAACACCAAAACCTTCTGGGTTTAACTTTCATTCAAATACATTCAAGTTATTTTCATTCCTTCTTAAACATAAAATTACAAATTATAGCCTTTTATCAATAATATTTGCATTTTAGTACTATTTTCATGAGAGGAATTGCTTCTTTTATTTGGATCAGTTCTGAAAAATGTAATCAAAATGGAAGCACTTAGAAAAATATTGTATTAATAAATTTCATAAGCACAGATATTTAAAATGTTTTGTATTTAAAGAGAAATAAAAAGCTTATAAATTTTCTTTCTGTTTTGTTTTGCTACCAATAAATCCAAATAAATGACATCATCATAGAAATCCATTTTCTGTGGAACTTAAAAGTGGTAGAAATTTGTGGAAGTTCCTTGGAATTTGGAGGAACTTGAAGAAACAAAAAGTGCTACAAGAGCTAAGTATGGCGCACACCACTGAACTTCTCAAAAGCAAGGCTGACTGTCTGTTTAAATCAAATGTATAATAATAGTAGAGCTAAAACTTTCATTCTTTTCAAGGGAAACAATCCCTTGGAATGTTTGAAAAAGAATATATTAACCTCAGAATGTGCTACTGTTGGGATTGTTTCTAAGATCAGAGAAGACGTGTTAGGACAGAGAATTGTGCTGACACCAACCATGAGTTTCCATGGTGGCATGGCTCAGCCACACTGTGGTAACTGTTGGCCTCTCCCAGGTCCCACATACCATTACCTTAGGAAAAGTGGGTTTACTTCACATATTAGCAAGTAGCTGGTACAGTCTGCTCTGACGAGTGGGTTGCTGTGAGGAGCTGTTATTGGGAAAACCAATAAATCAACCAGAGGAAATTTCAACCCTGAAGAAATTTGCAAACTTCACAGCAAGATGGGTGTGGAGAATTAAAGGAGTCATCAAAGGACCACAGTTATACCAAGCAAAAATTAGACACCATGGGTATCTAATTGATGGGTTTGTTGAGTAGTGTGTGTGTGTGTGTGTGTGTGTGTGTGTGTGTGTGTGTGTGTGTGTATTGGTGGGGTCGGGTGAGTGTGTTCCAACAAAGCAACTGTGTGTATCCTTTCCAGATGAAACAGTAATTACCATCCTGATGAAACAAGGGTACAGGCATTGAACTCAGACTGAGGAAATATTTATTATTTTAAAAAGGTTTGCCATTTACACACCATAAACAAGTACACATGTAAAATGTGGTAAAATAATGTAGCTTTCAGTTAATTCATTCTTCTTTCGGGGCTTTACACACTTTGATATGAATGGACCATGTAAATTTCTGTAGGTCACATGACATTTGCAGATCCGCTGCCATAACCTATCTTACCGTATTTTGCATCTGCTCTTACGCTTTGCACTTATAAGCAACTTTTCATATTATGTACCCACACATCTTAATATCTCAATCATAATATTCTACAGAAACAAACTTATAATCACTGGCAGCCAGGATGATTATTTTTATCATTTTTCTTCCTGTATTACCCATGACAGAGGGACACATTGGTGAACTCTCTCTCTCTCTCTCTCTCTCTCTCTCTCTCTCTCTCTCTCTCTCTCTCTCTCTCCCCCTCTGTGTGTGTGTGTGTGTGTGTGTGTGTGTGTGTATGCAGAAGCTAGAGGGCTGAAGGTAAGGATATTGAGAGGTGTGAGCCACCCAGCAGATTCTAGAAAATGAACTTGGGCCGTCCTCTGCAAAAGCAAGTACACCTACCTGCTGAGCCGTCTCCTGAGACACAGCATGTCTGTGATACAGCATCTAAAATGACATAGAAGATAAAACAACCAAGTATTTAGGAAGCAACATGTATATGAAAAGTCTATAATTAAACTATAATACAATAAATTCTAACTACCAGTACATGGAAACTAAAGTACAATACAATATATTCCAGTAATATAAAACATTTGTTTTATTTAATTAAATATTTTTAACTTATGTGGACATATATGTTTACATAGTTTACTCCTGTGCATAAAATTATGTGCAAAACTTGTTTCATAATTCTTAACTCATCCTCAGTTTATAACCCAATCCTTTTCCTTTCCAGTTTACAACTTTTTTCAAAATATTTTTAGTGATTATTTGGGAAATTGCTATTATGAACCCTAAGCACCTTACTTCCCAGTCCTCCCAGGTCCACTCTCCCACCCTTTGGATCACCCCCTCCCCCAAACCAGTTAAAAAGAAGAGGAAAATAAATTCTAATTTCTGTTTCCCATATACACAGTCCAGTGGGTCAAACTCCCAGTGGCCAGACCCATAAACAAACTCTTTCCTCACCCGCACTCTGCCAGAAGCCGCCAATATTGAAGAGCTATAATTCAGCATCTTATCACAATTTTTAAGAATTCCTTCAATGGCTTTCTCTCTAGGCTGTTACTTTTGGAGAAGAGGGTTGTGGTTGTCACAGAAGTCCTTCTTTCTCAACTGTGAGTCTGCAGTCATCAATACCACAGCAAAAGTAGCTTCCATTGCCTTTACAGTCTGTGAGAGGAGCATCAAACATAGACTTACACATGGTTTCTGGTTACAGTTTGGGACCAAGGACATCTACATGGTCTTTAGTATCAGCATGTACTGCAGACCTCAGCATGATCTCCAGTGGCAGTACAAACCATGGATATCAACATGCTCCTCTGCCTCTGCCTGGGCCATGGATGCCATCACAGCATAAGCCAAAAACATTACCATGACTTCAGGTACTCACATCAAACCAACCAACCAACTGAACAACCAACCAACCAACCAACCAGCCAACCTCACCACCACCAAATGCATAGCCCACAAGCATTAGCTTTGGACTGCAACACAGGCCACAGATATCAACACAGACCCAGACAGGGCCCTTAGCAGCAGCAAGAACCTGAACATCACCATGACCTTAGGTGGCAGCACAGGCCATTCACATTAGCATGGCTCCTGGTAGAAGCATGCCTTTCTACAGTCATCAGGGAAGCCTCAGGTGGCAGAACAGACCTGGGATATCTACATGGCCTTTGGAGGTAACTCAGGTCAGAGGCATCAAAATGGCTCCAAGCTGCTAAGACCAGGGACATCCACCAGAACCTCCAGCTTCAACATGGCCTGGGGAAGCTATACACGAATACCAAAGTTGCCTCCAGGCCAGCATGGACTATAGAGGTCTTTTGAGGAGATCCAATCCAGAACATCAGCTATTCCTCATCTTGGACATACTGTCATTGCTCAGAATGCAGGTGATCACAAGAGTGGGAAGCACGTTCAGGGGCTGTGTCTGAGTGTTAGCTCCAGGCTGCTGCACAACACGCCCTAGACCCTACTCAGCAACTGTATAATTCCCTCGTCCTCAGTGCCCAGCTGTGCCTCACACCTATCACTACTGAGTCTCCAGTTCCACCTCACCACTCCATTCCTCCACCTATCCCACCTCTCCGGCTCATATTTGTTCCTCATAGTGACATTTGGAATCTTCTGTATGTCACTCAGTATATTTCTGTTGTCAGTGTTCAAAAAGCTTTACATGCAAGTACTCATTACAATGAGTCTTTGGTCTAGTTTAAGTTTTCTGGTTTTGGACACACCATAAATACCGGACCACTGTGGAGACTCCTCTAAAATACTCTGCTATTGCCCAGAGTCAGGGAGATCTTATGGCTAGGCAGGGCGTCTGGCGATGCGTTTCATGGGCGCTCCAGACTTCCTTCTCGTAGGCCACCCAGACTGCCCTGTGCTCTCTGTCTCCCAACAGGGCAGTGACTCAGGCTTCAGCCACAGTGGCTCGGCGCTGGGCCAGCCTGTGGGCCTAGGAGTGGCCCTACGCAGTGATGTCATCTGGTACTGCAGGACCTCCTCCTTTACTACTCCAGCAGCTCTTAAATGGAGTGGATGTGTTAGATCTGAGCCTGGATGGTAGCTGAACTGGTCAGTGACGCCGATCTGTCTTCCTGGCATTGTGCAACGGTCTGTCTTCCCGGTATACAACTTTGATGACTTTTTCCCATTAAACACTGTCAGTTTATTATCAAGAGTACAGGCACTAACACTTTCAAATCTTAAAAGATCAACTGCTAGATATGAGTCTCTAGGGACATTAAAGAATTAGAAAGATGTTTTGCAAAATTCTCTTAGCAGGGAGGTGCCGATTCTCAAAAAGGAAAGAAGAAAGGAAAGAGTGAAGCTGAGGATTAGATAGAATGAGACAACTCTAAAAGCCAGAACCAGTGGAGTAGACGTCAATACCACCAAACCACTGTTGAGATTCTAACGGGGGAAATACACAGGGAATGGAGTGGTACCCCGTGACCAACATACAAATAAGCTGCTGAAACTTCCCATGTAGAATTTTAATTTTTTCCGTTTTATATAATACATGCCTTTAAAAAGGAATATCTCTGAGCATTAAATTTTTTCTCTTTATTTTCAGATAATAAATATTATATAACTGATCAGTTTATTTATGGGAACTGAATATTTAATATTTTTAACTAAAGTTAAATATCCTAAAGATTTTTATATACTCCATGTTCAAAGAGTAAAGATAGATTATTACATATTAAACATAAGCCCTATTAACAGCAGTTGTCAGTTTGCTTCAGTCTATCCTTTCTTAATTACATCACTAATTATTATTTTATGAGTTTCGGTTTATAACTTGTTGACCTCGATAAATAACACTGCGCATGTAATGTGGAGATTGGTCGTCATTGTGAACTTGACTCAATTTGTAATCATAAGAGAACTGACCTCAAGTGGGTGTGTCTGAAGCTGTTTCTACAGTGGTGTAAATAAGGGGGGAAGATTCATTCTGAAGACAGTTTGAGCATCCCAAGGCCAGGGCCCTCGACTGAATCAAAATATGATTCGCACAATTAAGGAGAAACTTGACATCTTGGTCCCTGGAGAAAAGAAACCTTTGTGAGAACGAGGTCCTTGGAGAGATCTGAGCTCTAAATATAGCTGATGAGTTACCTGGCTTGAAAAAAGTGACTAAGGGACATGGTTTTCCACGTCCAGTAGGGAAGTCACAGAGGCCACAGCATCTGTCCTAGTAGGGGAACAGACCCTCAACTTACAGTAAAGTTTGCAGCAGTAGCAAAGAAATTGCTCTGTGAAGTGCAGGAGCAAAGGAGCTGTAGAGTCTTGCCCAGGTTCCTGAGTCTCTGAATGGCCACATTAGGTTCCCTGCCAGGAGCCTCTGAAGCCATCACATGATACTGGGAAAGATTAGAACCAGACTTGCCTTTAATCCCAGCAGTCAGAAGGCAAAGACAGGAAGAGCTCTGAGTGAGACCACAGTGGTATCCTGTCTCAAAACCAAACAAAAAGTAAAGTACCCAAATGCCTTGATCACAACATTTTCTTAACAACAGATACACATAGTTAATTGTAAAAATATGTTTGTGAATATATCTTGTCAATTTTAAAGAATTTATTTTTCTCAAAGACTGATACGCTTTGCTGACCTAAAATATTAAAAATGTTTTTCATTAAAACTACGTTACTAGTTTTTTAAGTTACATAACCCAGGAAAGAAATTAGAATTATTTATGAATTACTGTAAATGCTTGGCATTTAAAAAATTGATAAATATTAAAAAGACATAAATATTCACAATAAATTAAGTGTGAGATAATCTGGGATTTGTAAAGATAAAATAACAGTATTCATGATAGAATTTATATTAGGAAACATGAGTACCTAGGAAATAAAGAAGGAAAATTATACATTCGTTATGAAAATCTCACATGAAATTACATATAAAATAATAAAATAGAGTTAAAAATTAGTAAATGTAAATATGAGTGTAAAATTCAAGTGAATTTGAAAATAAGTAAAATTACATTACTATTAGTTTTTTGTTGGTTTTGTGTTAAAAAATAAGTTAGACGTAGCTATGCTTACTAAAATACACTTCTGATTATATGATAAAATAATTATGTATTTTGAATTTAAAATAAAGTGAAACATTCATCCTTTAAATTTGTAATATATGTTTAATTATTAAAATATAAAATATATAAACACAAAAGTTTTCAATAGATAAAAAAAAGTTTTAGAAATACGAACTTTAAGATTTGGTATCTAACAAAATAAGGAAAGCTATGGCAGTCAGACAATAAAAACAAGAAAGATAGCAATAACCTTCTAAACCACAGAGGACAGAGTTGAAGCAACAGAGTAAAGATTGGGCCCAACAGTTAGCTAATGTAACCACTCTGCTCTCTCAGAAAGGGAATCAAAAGATGCAGAATGTAAATTAACCATAATTCAATTAATTTCCAGAAAATGGTTACGGAATCTGAATTCAGATTTAACTTAAATAATGAAATAAATCAAGTCAGCTTGGAGTTTTGTGTATTTACATTTTTAAAAATGATTCTGTAAGACTTATTCTTTATATCAATACTGTTCCACAATGTTCAGGCTTACAAAGGCATTGCATTGCTTGGGTGTCTTAGGGTCATGGGCGTAGCTTTCTTGACATACAGAAGCAACACTCAGAAGTCACAGCTGGAAACCAATCAGCTGCTGAGGCTTTATACTCCTTGTGAGAGTCAGACAATATGGAAAAAGGGGAATTGACTTGGAAAAAAACAAATTCAGGGTTCATAGTCTGTAGAGAACATTGATGCTAAGATCAAAGCCATGAGACAATGAGATTTGTGACTCGTTGGATATAGCACATGGTCTGCTTAATTTTACCTTCCAAACAAAGATGATAATGACACGTTTCCTATAAAGTCCCCCAAAACATTGAAATTTACACTTTTAAAGTATATAGACTTGTACACGGTAAACAGTGAGGTTTTAGAAAAGATAAGTTGTTTGGCTATTGCCGCTTTTGTAAATTACTACATAATTTCAAGAATACAATTTTGATGAATATCTAATTTAATGAGAATTTCATACAGGCAAACAATTTTCCATCCTCCCTTTGACTTTGAAGGTTTTAATGATCAAATTAACTATAAGTAATAAATGTTCATATATATTTTTCCAATTTATCATTTGGAGAAAATATAAGTTTGCAATTTGGTTTTGCAATTCTGCACCTAAATATTCTCTCTCTCTCTCTCTCTCTCTCTCTCTCTCTCTCTCTCTCTCACACACACACACACACACACACACACACACACACACACACACAAACACATCTGGAAATAGTTTACAGTCTGGATCATGGTAACTATTTTCTTTCTGAATCTTCTCAACCAAATCTTATTCTCAGCACACTTAAAAGGAATATTAATGATCTAAATTGTTGTGCTGTGGTACAAGTTGAGACTGCTTCTGTCATTTCTTCCATTTGAAACCAATCAATCATGCTCAGTATTATTTCCACTTGTAAAAAAAATACAAGAAAAGCAAGTAGTCGCACTGTATTTAACTGGATTAAATGATATGTTATTTGGCAGATGTCAGCAGGTTAAATCTGAAGGATGGTAGGTTAGCTTTCCTCACTGCTGTGCTTGGCCATTTATAACTGATGTGCATGACACTTTAGATGAGCCTGTCGTCTCTGACACTAAAGACGGGCTTTCACCAGAGTGGCCAGCGAATGAACTCTTGTCAAAATTTGATGTAATCTGCAGTTTTACAGTTACTCTAGGTCTGCTACTTGTGCCTTGTCCTAGAGTGTTTTGCATCTCTATTTATTAAGGTAAAATAAATAATTAATTCTCTTGATTAGAACTGATACCCCTGTATATTCAGTATGTGAATGTTGGGTAAATACTTCTTGAATGAGGCCAGAGGCAGTGAAGTAATGCTCTTCTGGGCTGAACATCTATGTGTTGAACTTGAAGGAAGAAAGGACATGTTTAATTCCTGATCCCTATGTCTCATATACAGCAGGTGCACAGCAAATACACTTTGAAGAATAAATAAATAAATAAATAAATGAATGAATAAATAAGCAAATAACCCAGAATAAGAAAAAGTCTGGAACTATTGAAAACATCATGCAAGATTAATTTTGTTAGGTAGAGTTTGTGTTTTCAGGGACTTTCAAAATGATATCACATAATAAAAGTATTAGAACCTTAGACCTTTATAAAGTAACTAATCCCTGGTTATGCATTTTGTGTATATAATGAAATAACAACCTTTGGAGACACATCTATTTCCATTAACATGAGAAAAACACTAACCTATTTGGCCCTTGGCCTCTGGTGTAAGTGTAAGGAGTTGCTTCTTATCTGTTCTTCTACATGCTGACCTTCAGATGACCATTCCTTGTTTAGGGCATTTGGCAAGAGCCAGAGATTTTTTTTAGCATGCACATCTTGACCTCCTGACTTAACTTCTTTGATCCAGTATGTCCTGTGCAAGGATAAAACAGTAAGGCACATGTAGCATGTGAGCATGGCTGTCAACAGGCTTTGGACTCTTCTAAGTACAAACTAGCACTGCCACGAAAAGGGTGAAGCCATAGACACTGCCCAGGACATGGCCTAAATTCATAAAAAGAAAGCATTGATGGGGACATGCTATGCCATGCTCTTGGCAGACTTGGCAGAGAAACCAGCTTTCTGAGTCCATGTCTTTCGTCATCAGAACACATGGGATATGCTAGAGTCACATACTGAAGAGCTGAGCAGTCAAATGTGCTCTATTGGAATCCTGGAAACAATATTCCTATTCATAGTGTGCCTTACATTTTTCTTCAAAATTACCAATGCCTTCCCCAAAATTCACTTTGTATTTACTAATAACTTACGGAGTACATTTTAAAAGGTCCACCACATATCACTAAACTCTTCTGATATTACTGAATTCCAAAAGGCCTTGGAAAATATTCCTGTCTTTCTTTTGTGTTTTCCCAAGTTTTTCAGGATTATAGAGATTAGTCTTCCCCTGGTGTCCATCAGAAAACTGGATCTAGAGCCCAGCCAGCTCTTTTTGAAATGCTGTGAGCGAACAGGTTATCTTTGTTACTGAGCTCTCAGCTCACAGGTGTCAGCGGGGACAGTCAGTTCTAGAAAATGCCACTATATCTGACACTAAACTAGAATCCACCTTCTTACTGGATTAGCTGGTCATGGGGATCTCTGCAGGAGATCTGAGTTAGAGCAAAAGAGCAGAACCAGGAGCCATGAGACCAGAGAACACCATCTGTTCATAAGTTGTGTGTGCATGTGTGTGCCTCCCAAGCTCTGTGTAGCTGAGTCTGCTCTTCCCCGTCTTACCTCACAATGAAGCATCACAGCGTACATCCAATTTTATGGCTCAGTGGATCAGGTCACACACAATCCATGAGGCACAAGGCAAGATGTACAGTTGTGATGTCCCAAACAGGTGTTCACTGGGTCCCCTGACCTCCAGTAACAAGGCATGGCTACATTTCAAATGGCAAATGCTTATCCTCAAACCTCATGTTTGAACTGTTTCTCCCTGTACCATGGATCTACTGGATCCTCTGGGTTAGTCATGGCTCCAATATAAAGAAAAAATCTGAAAGGAGTGGAGATAAGATTATTACAGGAACAAGATTCATTGTTAACATGGGTGTTTATTTCTGACATTCTCCTATCTATCCATGAACACAAAGTTCCATCACAGACAGTTCTAGAAGTGACAAGGACTGCAGTAAAGGCTTTTTGTTGGCTCTTTCTAGCAGGAAAGCTCTCACACTTGTAGGAAACACATGTGGATTTTTTTCCTCTGTCACATTCCTGATCTGAATACAGGGACAAAAGACATGACAAGGCTGGTGTGCAGCACCAAGGCTGTGGCAGGACTGATGTGAGCTGCATTTGTGATGATCTGACTCCACAGTTCACAGACTTCTCTTCCTTTCTACAGGAAAAAAGCATAAATTTTCATTATCTGGTAAATTCTGAATGTCGTGAGTAGCAGTTGCCCATCATAGAATGACTATTAAATGGCTACAGGCCTCTCAAAAAAAAAACTACAGAGAAGAGTCACAGGCTAATGTAGATGAAGCTGTCTTTCATTACATTTGAATTTTACATACACATGAAAGATTGTAATGGATTATAATGGACCTCACCTGTCTACACATGATTTAACCGTCTCTGTTTACATTCAGTGGGATTTATAACTATAACGAGGTCGCCACCATTCTCATTCCTTTTCTTTCACAAATGGATTATTTATCCATTTGTAGTTTTAATGAAACTTATTTTGTGTTAGTACATAAAACATAAAAATATCCACCTGAGTTGGGTCACATGTGACGTGAACATTCTATAATATCTAAAGAATATGCATCCTCAAATACTTATGATTTCTTTATGGTGAAACTTTCTAAACTCTCATGTCGTTTGGAATGCATAATGCATAATTATAATGTACAGTTGTTCCACTGAGCGACCTCATACCAGAAACCCGTGTCACCATCTGTTTGTGACTTAGAACACAGGGGGCAGCCATTCACCATTCTTTTGTTGGCCATTTGTTTCTTCTCACTTCTGATTTTTCTAGACGTTTATAAATTTAATTATCATTTCAATAAAATGATTTTATAGAATTATTTTATAGATTGTTAATTTATGTTTGAAGTGTTTGAACTGATCATAACTGACCCTTCCTTCTCCTTTAGACAAGAGTGAGCACATCCAAGGTAGTATGACCATTTCCCTCCTCCTTTATGTCATTATAATGTTTTCCGGGGTTTGTTTGATTGCTTGGTTGCTTGTGTTCTGGTATGGTGAGGTTTGTGTCATATTTTGTTTTGCCGCATGTATAGTTATTTAAGGATACCATCTGCTCACTTTGTGGAGCCACATCACCATACTGAATTTGACACAGTATTTTCATTTTCCTCTTTATCCTTTATTGATGCTTGATAGTTTAAAAGTGTCCTTTCTAGTTCCTAGATATGTGGAAATGTCGCACAGATGTTTATTTGTATTGTTGGTTTCTTCCTTTCAGTCACATGGTGGAGGATCAAGAAACAGATTGAGGCAACGAGTGCATCTGGGAATAAACTTTAAAGCTTGGCCCTGAATACTGCCTTCTACAGACAGTACTCAAGTCTGAAAGACGTCACTGCCATCAGCTGAAAAAACAGGATGATATAGGATCAATAAAGATCGCAACTGCAATGGAAGAAGGAGATGATAAAAGAGTTGTATTTGTAGTTCAATGTTGACTTAAAAATTCTATATTGTTGTCAGGTCCTGTCACCTCAGCTCATTGCTAAGAAGATGTGTGTAGCTTGGTATGAAAGCTATGCAACATACCCCCTTGATCTAAAGATGATGTTTATTTCTCCAATATGCTCTACAAAGATCTCTATTTGAAGATTTACTCTTTTCTCTTCAAACTGTGCTCTGCCTTGCCTTTTCCTCTACAGGAAACTGTTGTAATACTATTAACAAAGTACAACTAATCACTTATTTCTTTACTTAAGAGTGTTGCACATCTGATTCTGTGGGCATTTATTTCCATATTTTAGCAAAGAGAAGTTTCTTACTTTTAGTTCTGTGAGACTTTACCATTGGCTGCTTTCATTGACAATCCTACCTCTTGACTTCATTCTCACTACCACTACTTTATCATTGTTGTTGTTGTTATTATTATTATTATTATTATTATTATTATCTTTCTCCTCTTTCTTTTTGATTTCTTGATGGTAACAATTTTGACACTCACAGCAGTTTGATTTTCTTTTCTGTAATGGCACCTGATGAAGAATGCACATCTAAGTTCTAATACTTGAAGTTTATATCAGCCCAGAAATGGAACACCCACACAACCCAGTATAATACAGCATACTCCACAACAGGTAGATGATGGGGTCAACCTAGGTGTCTATCAAAAAATGAATAGATACGGGAAGTTTGACTTAGATACATAACTCAGTGATTAAGAATCAATATCAGGAAAATGGATGGAAATAAAGATCATCATGCCTAGGGAAATAAGCCAGACCAATATAGAAAATCTATACTTTGGGGGAAAGCAATATTTGAGAAGAGAGAATGGAAGAGTGTTTGAAATGAAAATGAAGACCAGTGGGAGGGCAGAATGCTATAGCAAAGAGTCACTATAATATAAATAAATAGACTCCAGGCACATGATATGCATGCATGGGGCTCCATGGTTCACAATGTGAACTTTTCTGAGAAATCGTTGCTCCCCTGTTATCAGCATCCACAAGTGTTGCAGTCAACTAACTTATGTGTTGTGTCATATAAAAGTACGATGCTATTATTATCTACACCACTACAGAGTCCATGCAGCTAGCCACTGTATGAAGCAAATAATATAAGTTTGCCTTAAACTGCTTGTCGACACTCTTAATTTGCTTTCTATTGCCGTGCTACAGACAGCCAAAAGCAACTTGGGGAGGAAGGGGTTTCTTTCAGCTTACAAATCCTTCTTCAGGGAAGTTAGGGAAGTGCTCCAGGTGGGAACAGGGTTGGGATTGGGGGGTGCTGCCTACTGTGTTGTTCCCTGTGGCATGCTGAACCTGCTCTCTTATACTTTCCAGAACCACCAGCCCAAGGACAGCACTGCCAATGTGAAGCCCACCTATCAAGATCATGCCCTACAGACTTTTCCATAGGTCAACGCGATGGAGACAATATCTCTTCCCATACATACCTAGGTTTGTGTCAAATTTGTTAAACTACCTAGCACACCATCCTTCTTACCTCTGATGTCAGTCTGAGAAGGTTTGCCCAACATCTCAACATTGTTTGAATTACATTCCATCATTACCTATGTTTCTATCACTGAATAAGTTAAACAAAACAAAAGTCTAGAAACAAACAAAAGAATGTACTTTAAAAACAGCTAACTTGTTAAGGGAATGAAATAGTTCTTGATATTTTAATTAGTGTGTCTTCTTCAGATAAAAGGTGATGTACTACAAAGTATAGATTGTAACAAGACAGTGTTTAATGAAACAAGTGAGCACCTCCCCTTTGGCTTCTCCTTATTGGGTTAATCAGTGTCCCAGAAAGCAGCATGCATCTCAGACATCATTGCTGCCACTCTGGCCCAGAGGTTTGTAACACTAATGAGTATGGATGGCATGGATGCATGACACACAAAGCTGCTTATATAAGCCCTAAATCTAGGAAGAAGAAATCAATGTGATTAGCAAAGATAAAATTAACTTGTCAATGTCTCTGCCATCTCTAATGCCCTCCATGGAAAAAAAAACCACCATGATTTTATGCACCTTTAATTCTCTGTTACTATTTATCATGAAGTGATGAAGGTCTTTGGTAACCTTATGAATAGTTGGTGGGGGATCAGGAAAATGCTACTTACTGGTCTCCAAGAATCCCTAAAACATGTACTCAGTGTGACTGACAATATTGCCCACCTACATTGACAGGGGTCCCAGCACTATAAAGACACTGCTGTATCTACTATTCTCATTGGAAAATATCATTGAAAACATATCTGCAATTCATTGTTTGGGGGGATAAAAGACTGATGAAAATTTAAATGATAATTTTGAATCAATTTGTAGGTATGCTTTTTTTCAAATTAAGAATTAATAGGCTAACAGCTGTAATGAGAAAAGCCCTGGCACAGCCTTGCATACTCCATTCATTTGGTCTTTCTTGTTCTGTCTGACATTCCTTTCTCCTTCCTTCCAGTTCTTCCTTCCTTTCTCTCTTATCTCTCTCGCTTTCCTTTTCTCTCTCCTCCAATTTCCCTCTCCTTCTCCTTCCTTCCTCTTTCCATTCCCCTTCTCTGTCCTTCTCACTTCTCTCTCTCCCTCTTTCACTGGTCCTCAAGGCTAAGTACTCACCTGAAGTTTTCTGGGTCTCTCCAGTATATCCAAAACACAGCATTTTCAACGTGATGCTGATGAGTACCGACTTCTAAACACTAAACTTCAGTTTTATGATTGTATCAAAATGGCTGAGTTCCAACATCTGGAAAATAAAAGTAGTTTGCTAGATCCTGAAGGCTTACAAACTATTTTTATTATGATATTTCTGGAAGTACATGCTGCATGCATATTCATTGCTTTGAAAACACTTCCTATTTCTATAGATTCCCTCCTCATTTGCAGGTGTGATTATGGATTCATGAATACAGCTAATCACTCCTAATGTGTCCCATACTCTAGCCACTGCATGGAAATTTTACTTGATTTTGTGATAAAATGGAGTCGTGAATGAAGCTCACTGCCTTATGTAATCTAGAATAGCCTTCAAAAATAGTGGGGGCTGTACAGAAAGTTAGACTGGTTTGACATTCATAGTTGAGAAGGATTGTGTGGAATCTTCACGCCTATTTCCATGCCCCCAGTACAGCAAGTCTCCTGCATGTCACATGTAAGCAGCAAGATTTTCAGCCACGCTCTAACATCTCCACTTTGTATTGTTTTAAAGGATGTAACCCTATGCTCATAGTTTGAAATTAATACTATTGGTATTAATATATAGAACATTTTAAACTTTACCAGGTATGATAAGATTCTTACCCCATTTCTATGAATTCCAATCAAAGCCATTGTGCAAAATTTCCAATCTTTTTATATTTCAGGAGTTTGTTTCTGAGATTTTTCAAGGAGAAATAGAAATTTACTATTCTTGTCATCTGTTGTTGAATGTATGTCAGCTAAGAAATGGCTTATAGATCAAAGCTTCTCCCTTTTCATTTCTCACAATAGGCCTGAAAATGTTCAGTACCCTAGAAATATAATGTGTCCCATAGTCTAGGAATTGGCCCATCAATGGGAATGAAAAATGAAAAAAGTTTCTAATGATTTTGTGACTTTCTCTCTAAATCCAAGATTTTAGCATCTCAACTCTGTATGGTATAAGAGATCACCTGTAGCTGGGTCCTGCCAAAAGAATACAAAGCCCTTGTCTCCAGGCTTATTAAACAGTGCTCTAGATAAAGCTGTCAGCCAGCATCAACAGTGGCTCCAGCTATCCCTCACTCAACTCAGCTATGGCTTCTCATTTTGCCTGCTTTCAGTAACTGAACTTGGCTTCCAGCTCTGCCTCTTTTAATAACAAGTATCTTGATCATGACACAGTTACCCACATTTCCCCCCACATTGCCCTTCACTTGTAATGTCCACTGCCTTCTTCTCTGTCCTGTTGTGATTTAAAAATCTTCCTGTATTCTGGATTAGCCTGACAAGGAATCACTGTTACTAGATCCCAACCACTTCCTGCCCCCAGAGAAGATGTGAGACTATGTAGAACATCTGGACCTGTATAAGACCATACATCTGCCTCACGTAGAACCCTGGTTGTTTTACTCTCCTCCTGTTAGTATATTGTGATTGTTGTATTTATTCAGATGAGCAAACCAGAATACAAGGTCAATAACTCTGAGCCGCACAGCTCACAAACAATGATGAGTCAACACTAGGCTTCAGGGAGAGCAGTTCCTGTCACTTTACTCAGTGAATGTTGGTTGGCTTGAATTCAGATGTACTTGTCAGAGAATGCACACTCACTAAAGAGAGGGCACAGCAAGACAGCACAGCAAACCAGGACCTAAGCAGTACGTTCCAACTGCAATGACAGTGGTGTCCCAGGTTAAACCTCTCTTCTAGTACTGAGGTGCTGGGACTGCTGAGGAAGACCCATGATCTCCAGAAATTTATTTTGTATTGTGCTTGTGTGTGTGTGTGTGTGCGCGTGTGCGTGTGTGTGTGTGTGTGTGTGTGTGTGTGTGTGTGTCTGTGTGATGTGTGTAGGTCAGAAGACTACCTGTATGAACTGGTTCTTGGCTTCTAATGTCTGAGCCTTTAGAATGGAACTAATCACTATCAATGAAATCATGCTATGAAGAGATTCTCCACTCATCATTTCAGACCTGCGGGTGTGGGTCCTCCTTCAAGGAGGAGCAAAACCAAGGGGAGTCCCTCCTTTACTGTTAACAACTCAGCTCCGAGACCTTGCTTAGACCGCAATAGCTGTGGTCTTGGCAATATGTTGCCATGTTTACTTTAAACATTGAGAAACTCCTAGGTACATCTTAATCTCTTAATTCCTCTGTGTTGAAAAGTGATCATTTCAGACTTTGAGAGTTTGATAGTCTGGTGTGGTGTGTCACTGTGATGTTCGACTGACAGAACAGAAGAAGGGAAGTTCGAGTATGGCCATTGATAAAGACAGAGTTACAGAGCAGGTGTGAGTTTGGATGTGAAAATTGGGTGACTGGGTACACACCATCCTTCTGTGTTTATAGGAAACTGATGTGATTTTAGGAAAGTTTCTTGAATTCTATTTCCCCTGCTTTCTAAAAATTTAAGGAGAGGGAAGGAAAAGTCTATCCTGTGTGTTTTCTGGACACTCTAAAGGATCAAGCTTTCTAAATATTATGGTCTGACATGTAGCAAGAGCTTCGTTGCCTGATGTCATTGACAGAATAGGTGTCAGCTTATTTTCTCTATTTTTTTTTTTATGTAGAGATACAACATATACAAAATCTACATATTTGGAAAATGTAACTATAAACAGTTGAACATTGTCCTGTATCACTCATCACCTGACATGACTGTCATTGTTAATACTGTGGGCAAAGCATGGCAGAAGTGGATTCAAATGTAAAAATCCAATCACTGTAGAGGCTGATAAAGACTCACCTTTGTCTGCTGTATAAAGAACAAAGTAATCCCTATGTTGAACTAGCTGTTCATGGTGGTAGGCCAACAACACATCAAGGTTGAAGGAAATCTCTGCTCAATAAAAAGTCATGACTTTAAACAAAAAAAGAGTTTATTCCATCAAAGAAATTTATAATAAAATATGTGAAAGCTCGATTTTTCACATTTCTTATCCAATGTTTCCGTAGACTGAAAATGAAGTGGAATAGTGTTAATCTCCAAAATGCTTATAGTTAACTTTTATCTACATTTTTATGCTTCTAACTAAATTTGATGTGCCCTTTCCCCAAACATCAACAAATGTCAAGTTGTTGAGAAAATCAACAAAAGGAAGCAAATAAATGTATGAAATATAAAAAATGATTGTGAGCCAGGAAATAGAAACATTTAAAAATTCGTACTATAATCTTTTCTATATAATAGAAATACATATCTATACATATAATCATATGCTTTTGACTTCTTTCATTAGGGCCTTATCTCAGCATCCAACTTTCTGAATTAGGTACAATAATGGATCCAATAGATGTAGACATCTTGTTGAATCTTGTTGAAACGTGCAGATAATTTACCTTCCTGGCTAAGGGAGTCTGCTCATGTGATTCATTGGAGCGTCTCCTGGTTCTCACAGTAAACTGTGTGGGCCTTGAGTAACTACAGGAGATTCAGGAGAGCCAGTAAAGAGGGCTGGGGCCAGAAGAGGAAAAAGCCTGGTTGACAATGGCTATATGGTCCAGGAACATAAGCAAGATTGGCAAATCACTGGCCAATAAATCGATCATCACTGCTGCCTCCATCATGGTGGAAAGAGGAGAAAAGAGGACATAAAAACTGGGAGGCAGTGAACATGGGGCCTTTTTGTTTCATATTTACAGCATTAAACAGGAAGGTGTTTTAAATCACGATGGAATAAGTGAGGAGATCTAAAGGTAATTAAGAATAAATGTATATACAAAAGAGAATCACTTGCAAGCTAGAAATTTCTATACCATCCAGAGTCACCAACATAAAATCTTATCAGAGTATAAAGATTAGTTAGTAACATTGATGTTAGTATTTTCACAAAACAGTCCTGATGAACATGCATCATACTTTTATTATTTATGTGGATACATGTTTATATGAATATATATACACAATATATATTTAAGAATGATGTAGAGACATGAGCATCAGAAGATCAAGACCATTCTTGATGATATGGCAATGTTGAACCCAGATTAAGATTTATGAAACCTTGTCTATAAATTAGTTATAATCAAGTCATGTTGCCAATTAGCTATATAAACTGCAAAGTCATTTGAGGTATAAAAAGTAGAAGACCCAGACCAATTCATGTGAGGCCTGTATGCATTTTACATACATTGTAATAGTCTGTCTTTCTGTTCCACAATATGGTACCTAAACTACTAAGCTATGTTTTGTCAATGTATTCACTATCGAAGTACACAGGGAACAGATCCAAAAGACAGTGCAAACACAGCATCAAAGTTAAAGGAACTAAATTTCAAGCAAAATACTTAGAGTAACAAAATCCCTAAGATACTTTCTGAGTTTCCCAATGTTTTCATTGTACTGAAGGGTTGTTTAGATTTCTAGGGCCCCTTATTTGTCTAGCAATGTATGAGTGGATGAGGGTTTCAACAATTTCAACCCACAGGCATGTACCCTCTGTGCCTTCATTGGGATTGAACTCATCTTCCTGCACAGAAATTCTGCAATCTGTTAGAGCTACAACTCAACACTTGTTACTGTTTTCCAACTTGATATAAAGTTCTGGCTATCCTTAAAACAGAAAATTCTCCTTCCTTTGGTCCTAAATGAAGAAATTGCATGTATGCACACACATATACCAGATTTTGGTTTTTAAACAATTCTTCATAGAAATTTGTGGATTTCAAAAGTTCTGTAAATATCTGCAGTACATTTGGAAAGATCTTCACTATGTTTCAATGATTTTGGTATTTTAATATCCTGTGCCCTAGAGAGGAGCATGATAAATACACAGATTATGAACTATTTGCATGATATTTATCATGTTCTACTCATTCCAATATATGAGGGCACAAAATTGGTAGAAAAATATATCATGTTTATGTAGACATAGGATGCAATATAACACATAAACACAGGAAATAAAAATTAGGATTTGAGCTCCAAGATTCTCTGAATTCATTACATAGTTAAGGCAAACACACCAATGTAGCCCACTAAAAGGGAAAAAATGGGTCATTAAGATTCTCTAGATCTGCACATTCGTAAGCAGTTGTCTGCTCTGAGTCATTCAGCTTGGTGTTTACCCCTCCTTGTGTCAATGCAGAGGGCTAACATTGTTCTTTACAATGAAATGTATTTTGTTCTGGTTTCTTGATTTTTACATTATCCTCTGAAATTTTCTGTTTGGTTCTTTGGGTGATAATTGGCATTCAACTTCTCCCTGCTGTCTGTGTCCCTTTCTCTCTTGTACTACATTTGGTTATGCAAAGTACAATAGGCTTAGTAATCAATATTCATAGTTTTACTTAATAAATATGGAGGACTATTAATTTGCACATAACTTGTAGATATGTTATTAAAAATAACAAGTTTTTTTTTTTTTTGTCTCAAGAATAAGCACAAATGTCTTCCCAACATTTCCTGGAATAAAATGTAGTAACTGTGGCTACAGTAACAGGAAAGGCAGGTGCCATCTAAATCTGGAAAAAGAACAGAATGAAATCTTTATCTTTAGCTGCAGTAGAATTTGCCAACAAGACCATTTTCTCCTTACCCAGATGGCATACCTCCGCACTGCAAATAAGTAGGCTTTAGCAATGAGATTAGAAGTATGTATTTTACTGTACTGAAGATAGCAAATATAGGAACCAGTAGAAAACACTAATAAGAGTCTAATTGTCAATTAATACATATTATACATAATATGTATATTTTAAAACTAAAATAATTATTTCTCAGAATTTAGTGTTTTTTAATATGTAATGCTGTAGATACAGGGGACAATAGTAAAATTCAAAAAGCCCATAATAATAACACAAATGTAAATTATAATTGAAAAGTCTTAAATTGTTAAGAGACTATCAAAAAGTATGGAATATTATCAGCTGGGGTTTGAGTAAAATCTAAATTACATAGAAAAATGTAATTGAGTAAGCAAAGTTTAAAACTTTCCGTTTTACAAGCTAAAGTGAGTTATATTCAATTACTTTATGTTATATAGAATTTAACACATATATAAATTAGAAATTCTGAAATGTGTGTGAGAGAAATTTAATACAATCCTCATCAAAATTTCAACACAATTTTTCACTGAAATTTAAAAGCAATTTTCACTTCAAATGGACACACAAGAAAACCACTATAATGAAAACAGTTCTGAAAAATAAACCAGGATAACTAAAACAGTCCTCCAGAACTGTTGCAGGTCTCACCATTCTTAATTTCAAGTTGTACTACGGAACTATAAAGAAACTAATAGCATGGCATTGGCATAAAAAATACATATCGATCCAGGGAATCAAAATAGCTTTGGACACCTGATAAAGAAACCAGAATTACATACTGAAAAAAAAAAAAAAAACAACAACAGCAGCTTCACAAATGGCACTGGTCAAACTGGATGGCTACTTGAACAAAACAGAAAAATGACAATAGATCCATATTTATTGCCCTGCACAAAGCTCACTTCATATGTATCAAGGACCTCTACATAAGACCAGATAGATACATTCACTCTGATAGAACAGAAGGTGGAAAAAACCTTGAACTCACTGGCACAGGAAAAGGGTTTCTGAAAAGATACCGGTAACAACTGAAATGTAGTCCTCATGATAATGAAAAGTTTCTGTGTAACAAAAAACTCCATTTTCCAAGTAGAGTGGCATCCTACAGAATGAGTAACATATTTATCAAATATGCATCTGGCAAGTAACAATTGCACAGAGGAAGTATACATTGGTCACCAAAGTGTTTAGTTCTTTATTTTTCCAGATTAACAGCTAAGAAGCATCATAAGGTAGTATGATCTGCCAGGAAGACTTGAGGAAGCTAGGTTGATGTTCATCATTTACAAAGTTATCTACTCCCCAAACCAGCCCTTCTTTCTCAGCTTGGTTCCAAGAGGTAGGTAACTGTATATTTCATATAAGTATCCAGACACATTTTACAGTCCCTACAGTGACTATTAAATATCCTAATAAAACTTAAGCCAACATTTTCATTTCAAAAGATATATAATACAATCAGTCTCCAAGATTTTTTGAGGCATTTACATTCATAAAAAATGTATAGAATGACAAAGAAGCTAGGAGAATTTCCTCTTTATTCCTGACATCAGTGTTGGAACACAGAGACAAATATTTCTTTCCTGTAACTTACATAGACTTGGTTCAGAATGGTCATTACTATTTCTACTAATTGCCAGGGACCAGTCCCTGCATGGTGAGAAGTATTCTTTCTTCTTGTTGTTGTTCTTCTTGTAGGTTCTTCTAGAGGCAGCATAGGGGGAAGAGCATGGGAGGGGGTGTTAAGACTTGGTCTTATGAGAGATTTAGGGTTGCTGTATAATAAAAGTTTACTTATCTATGCTAAAAAAAAGTTTACTTACTATGCCACTGTAGCTGACCTGCTATCTGTGATCCTCTGGCCAGAAACTGCAGTTTCTGGCACTTAGCACCTCAGCCCCAAAACAGCAAAGGATTAGGTAAATAGCCTTTGTACTATTTCAGCAGGAACTGCTGGGCTCTAATTTATACCTGCTAGTCTAAGGTCACAGGAAGAAAAAAACACTTAGAGAAGTTACTATAGAGTTTATTACTAAGTGTAAAAAGTTTCCTATGAAAGCTATCTAGGGGGAAAAGTGGAAAGGTCCTAAGGGGGGAAAAGAAAAAAAAATCTAATAAGGGAAAAATTCTAAGGGAAAGAATTCTAGGTAGAGAAAAAGGAAGGGAAGGGACAAAAGATGACAACTACTATTACTACTCTCTTTGTCTTTATCTTCAGTACTTACGCATCTTTCAGAGTACATGGTCACATATTACAAAGTTCATCACAAGTTCACACCAAAAATCAAATCATAAATTGAAAGAGAAGTTTACAACAGAGAATGTTTACATGCATACCCATTAGGAGTAATTATCTGGCTAAACATCCATCACCTGTCTCAGCTCCACAGGTTCACTGAAGGTTTAAAACTATAACTAAGAAATTAGTGAAGTTCTGTATAGATAAAACCCAGGCAATATTTTATCTTCTGTTCCAGCACCTATAATAAATCATTAGTTCCCTATTAGTGACCTTTGGTTAATTGTTTTACAACCTCTTGGAATGTGCTCTGAGTAGGAGAAAGTCTGGTTACTATCTAAGAGCAATTAACTGATGATACTTGGGAGACTGGCAGAGTTCTCATTGCAGTTTTGACTATCAGAAAGGGACCTAAAGCAGTCCCACTATAAAAGAGCTTAATAATCATTGATAAAATTTTAGGAATTCTTATAGGATCATCATTAAGACTTAAAAAGTCATCTATTTGTCTATATAGTATCACTACAAGACAATACATCTTCGTGGATCTTCAGATATCTGCTCCAAAGGGGTGTGCTATTGCTTAGTGATTGTTACATATGTTTAATAATAATAATAGGAAACACATATTAATAGCAGGAATCTTTCCTAAAATAAGTCCCTTACAGCCTTGTTGAATAAGGGATCACTTGTCACAGATTATATAATAATCCAAGGCAAGCCATTTCAGGATGATCACCTGCTAATTATTAGCCTGTCCCATTATGGCTCCTGACAACAAACTGAAGAAAGCATTCCTAGTATGATTCATAGCTATCTATTAATCTTATTTTGACCTATTCTTGGTAAAAGTAACAATAAATAATGCTTCCTGGAAAAGTATCACAATAAAATCACAATAATATCACAATTAAAATCACAATAAAAGAATGTACTTTAGATTTTAATCTGTCCAGTCTAAATGTATTTAACACCTAAAAAAAAATAATACCTCTCTCTGAGTGTGGAAAACACCCAAAGAGAAAAACTAAAATGCCTGTCCTTCAAATTCTCCTATAAAATTTTGAAGAGAATGATATTATAAATGTATTATTATATACTATTATTATAACAATCATTTTATATATATAAATTTTTATTATTAAATTTCTAAACAGAAAAAGTTATTTGTACCTGAGTGTGTTGGATCTGCAAGGTAACAAAAGAAACAAGTATTCTGTGAGAACTTGTGTTTATCAGCAATTAGTCCTCATTCAACAAAATGACAGAGCAGGAGGAGAGGTCTCCATGAAATAAATCTGTTTATGAATCATGATTCTTACATTATATTCATCCAGAAACATTTTGTTTCTGGGACTAAGTGGAAACCATTGGCTTCATCTTGGTATAACCTCAGTTCAGTAGCTGACTTCTTATATACTGGTGTTATGCTATATTAGAAGTTTAAAAACAAGGAATCTTTTTTTTCTTTCTTGGTCATACACTATCTCCATTCTAGTCTATGTCATGTCAAGTTTGATATAAGTATAAAGAAATAATCATAGGAAAGTGTTTCAGTGAGTAAAATGCTGGCTCTTATGAATCATGAAGACCGGGATCCATGATTCCAGTGCCCTTGTAAAACCTGGTGACAAGCATTTGAAAGACCAGCAATGGCATATACACATATGCATGCAACACACAAACATACTTCTGATATGCACAATATGTTAATTATGATATGTGATTGCTGTGTTTCCAAGACCTGTGAATATATTACCTATGTGGTAAAGGAGAGTTAGGTTCCTTGGGTATTCCTCATGCTTCCTAACCAGCCTATTGGCAATCAATCTTTAAAAGAAGTGCAGCAGGTGAGTAAGGCCAGTGTAATTACATGTAAAAGATGTCCCCCACATAACCACTTGGATAAATAGTGGACATAGCAAAATAAAGGCAAAAGTTTCTATCAGAATATGGAGAAAATTCAACGTGCTAGAATGCAGTTGTAGATTTGAAAACTGTTTGACCAAACATGAGTGATTTTTTGATACTTGATTTATTCCAATGGCTAGAGTTAATTTTTTTAAAAACAGTTTTGTCCTAGTGATATTTATAACCAAACATTCTAAGCTTTAGAGAACAATTAAAATACAAAGTGGTTGTCTTTCTATTTCCCACAACTTGCCCAGATTTACATTATATTCAGGTTTGGGGTGATGCTCCTACCCTCTCCATTTACAGCATATGCTTCGGTATTGATAGGGCCATTACCAATCCATCTCATGAAACTGGAAAAAGAGCATAAGAACCCAGATGCTGAATCTGCCAGTGCACACCTTCCAATCTACTAACGTTCCCTGAGAGCAAACTTACCGAACTTTGAGCCTACTGCTCTATACATTTGGCTGGCATATTCAGAATAGCTTGTGAATGTATTTGCAAAGTATCTTGAGATCATATTTTAAAAGAATCCATCTCAATCATAAAACTCCTTTTTAAACTTACTTTAAAAAGTTAAGTTTATTCAAAAGCTTGGCAAGATCCTCCTATCATTTTAAATTAACAGATGCAAGAGCACCTTACAAAGTGCATCACTCCCAAATAGGCTACACAATGTTATGTGTTACATAAATACTTTATAAAATGTGAACACTAGGGAATTTTTTTAATGAAGACCATGTGAAAATTTCCAAGCAGACTTTCATAAAAAATGCTGCATTCATTGGATAAAATTAACTGAATTCATGGTGACTTAGACTGTGAAATGTTTCAGAGTCTGATTATAATAATTAAGTGACAGTTAATTAAAACGCCTCTCAGGAAGTTTTGCTGCTTCATAGTGACTGGCTCCTTTCTATTTCTGCATAATGTCCCATTCGTGACCTCAGGCAGAGGAGGAGCAGCCCTAGGTTCTGAATTTTAATATGACCCGCACAGCTTCCCGTTTCCCACCTGTTAACTGGTTAAGGCACAGTAGCTAACATGGCTTCTACATCCAATACCAGGTTCCAGCCCTGAGGTTTCTTTTTCAAAATAGTATCAACTCAAACCTATAAGTGAGTACCCTCAAATGCACTAGATGTTGCCATTGGGATGTATTTCTATCATGAGTTTTGTGGACGGGGGCGTCTACTGTTACTGTTGCAGTTTCTTTCCTCCAAATCATTATACACCTAAAGTAAAGTTTGGGAAGTATTTGATTCATTGTCTTTCCAGCTATATGGGTGTTTTTTTCTTCTTCTGTGTAGAATCATTTATGATCTCTAAAATTATATATATGTGTGTGTGTGTGTGTTTGTGTGTGTGTGTGTTGGTGTGTGTGTGTTGGTGTGTGTGTGTTGGTATGTGTGTGTGTTGGTGTGTGTGTAGGCTTGTGTCTACACATACATATACACATACACACACTTTATGCATTTACTTCTGACAGAGTAGGTAACACTGATGTGTCTATCATTGTGGATAATGGATAATTAGTGAAAAAAGTTTCTTTAGATGAAGGACAAAGTCCTCACATCTTTCTCCCATCAATTACAAACAAATGCCATCAAATCTATTTACGGCACATATACCCCCAAGTATGAGTCTTTTAAGAAAGCCATGGAAGGTTCTTTGTAGGAAATATCACTCTGTGTCCAATATCTAATTACAGAGATTGGAGATCACCAAATGATATAAGGGAAAAGAAAGAAGAAAGTCAGAAACAGCGATTTCCCAATGCCAGAGTATAATAGAATCCATCTGTTTGCAAGGACTTCTTTGACATAATTTGAAGAGAAAGGGGAGAAAGAGAAAGAGAAGAATGTGCTGGTCATCATCCAGGGCAAAATAATGACAAGAGAAGCCAGTATGGGATTATGCTTGGGGTCATGTTCACGTGTTTTCTCTGTTGACCTCAACAAGACAGGTAAAAACAGAATCCTACTGAGCATTAGAGCTGCTGGGAGTAACAGCAGCACGCTGCAGCCACTTGTAATTGTATATTAAATCAAGTTACCAGTGCACTGAATTCTCTCTGCACAGACAGGGGTATGGTTAACTACATTACAGACTACCACCATATTGTGTGTTTTGGTTTGTATTTTAAATTTGAGTTTATTATTTAATCTTCCCTCTGCATTTGCTTTTGGGTAAAGGTTTTCAGCCTAAATGAAAAACTAAAACCAAAACCAAAACAAAACCAAAAACAACAACAACAAAAACCCCTCATTGGTTACTTCTAATGTATTTCCTCAAAAATACTGAAAAGAAGGAGCATATATTATTTATTAACCTCTAGCAGTCAAACAAATAATTATAATTTCAATACTTTTACTCAGTAGAATAAATTTATGCATATAGTTAAGTACGGATCAGTATACTCTGCTCATAAAATTTGAGTGAGAAACAAGAGTATGTACCTTTCAATTGCATTAACTGAAATCATAAATGAAGAAGTTTGCAAACTTAAGAGGTAGTTGCCCGCTTAACTCAGTTCCTCATTGCTTACATACTCTTTGGTGTGGAGCTTTCCATTGAAGTTTGGTAGAACTATCAGTACTCATATTCTTTAAAATAACTGATTCATCTCCCAGAACCTGTCAGTGACCAATAGCTCTTCTGCTGTAGGTGGAAATTTAGGTGCCGTCCCTTTTTCATGCTAGTATTGTCTGTCTTGAGCTCACACGGGTGTTGTCCATGGTATCACTACCACTATAAGTTCATATGTATAATCATGTTGCTGTGTCATTGTAGTCATACACAGCTTTTGGATCTTATAGTATACTTTCAACCTCGTCCTCTTCAGAGATGTCTGGGACTTGAAATGATGGTTTATACCAGCTCAAAATAGGCCAAAGAACACCCTTATTCAATTACTTTTAAAGGGATGAGTGAAGACTTATTCAAAATAATATCATTAACCAAATTACATTCTAAACATATAAATACAAAGGAAAATGCATGTGTAATAGCAACGCCAAAAAGCCCTGAATTTGATAAACATTTATACATTTTAATTATTTGGTCATACATAATATACTCAAAAATATAAGAAGAATTTTGATTCAAGAAAACCGTATTTCTGTGAAAAACACTACAGCAAATGGTCAATTTATTTTAAAGATCCTAGCAAAACTTTCCCTGTTACTTGGTTTCATTTCATTTATTGGCAGTCTCATTCATTTGATTAATTGTAAAATACTTACCTTCTCTTGAAATCACTGCTTAAAGACAGGATGCAAAGACAGCAATGTAGGAGGTTAATGTGCTGTCACAGTGTATCTGTGAAATAATTACAACATGAAAAGTGCTCTGAAGATGGAACATGAACTGATGTTCTCATAAACATGGACTGAAGCAGAATGGGGCGTAACCTATTCTGGACTGAGTGCTATGTTTAAGACAGAGGAAGAGAGCATTTATGGGGGTAATTCTGCTGCGATAGAGACTGCACAGAACAAGTTTCTATGCTAGAGTTTCAGAAAACATGTAACTGAACACAGAAGAGTTCAGGCACATAAAGGCTACAAATACCTTGAAAGAAGAGCAAGATGCTCTTCTACAATTTCTTTCTTCAGAGACTTGAAGTTCTTGTCATACAGATCTTTCACTTGTTTGGGTAGATTCACACTAAGGTATTTTATATTATTGGTGATTATTATGAAGGGTGTCATTTCCCTAATTTCTTTCTCAGCCTGTTTATACTTTGAGGAGAGGAAGGCTATTGATTTGTTTGAATTAATTTTATATCCAGCCATGTTGCTGAAGTTGTTTATCAGGTTTAGGATTTCTCTGGTGGAAGTTTTGTAGTCACTTAAATATATTATCATATCATCTGCAAATAGTGATATTTTATATCCTTTTGACTTCCTTTTGTTGTATGATTGCTCTTGCTAAGACTTCGAGTATTATATTGGGATTGGGTAGGTTGAGAGTGGGCAGCCTTGTCTTGTCTCTGTTTTTAGTGGGATTGCTTCAAGATTCTCTCCATTTAGTCTGCTGTTGACTATTGACTTGCTGTATGTTGGTTTTACTATGCTTAGGTATGGGCCTTGAATTCCTGATCTTTCCAGAACTTTTACCATGAAGGGGTGTTAAATTTTGTCAAATGCTTTCTTAGCATCTAGTGAGATGATCATGTGTTTTTTTTTCCCCTTTGAGTTTGTTTATATAGTGGATTACATTGATGGATTTCCATATATTGAACTATCCTTGCATTCCTGGGATAAAATCTGCTTAATCATGATGGATGATAATTTTGATGTGCTGTTGAATTTGGTTTGTGAGAATTATACTGAGTATTTTTGCATTGATATTCATAAGGGAGATTGGTCTGAAGTGCTCTTTCTTTGTTGGGTCTTTGTGTGGTTTAAATATGAGCATAGTTGTGGCTTCATAGAACGAATTGGGTAGTGTTCCTTCTGTTTCTATTTTTGTGGAATAGTTTGAAGAATAGTATTAGGTATTCTTGGAAGGTCTGATAGAATTCTGCACTAAAACCATCCATTCCTGGGCTTATTTTGGTGGGGAGAATTTTAATGACTGCTGCTATTTCTTTAGGGGTTATGGGACTGTTTAGATGGTTTATCTGCTCATGATTTAACTTTGGCACCAGGTATCTGTCTAGAAAATTGTCCATTTAATCCAGATTTTCCAGTTTTGTTGAGTATAGGTATTATAGTAGGATCTGATAATTTTTTGGATTTCTTCAGTTTCTGTTCTTATGTCTCCCTTTTCAGTTCTAATTTTATTAATTTGGATACTGTTTCTGTGCCCTTTGGTTAGTCTGGCTAAGGGTTTATCTATCTTGTTGATTTTCTCAAAGAACCAGCTCCTGGTTTTGTTGATTCTCTGTATAGTTCTTTTTGTTTCTACTTGGTTGATTTCAGCCCTTGGTTTGATTATTTCCTGACTTCTACTCCTCCTAAATGTATTTGCTTTTTTTTGTTGTTGTTGTTCTAGATCTTTCAGGTGTGTTGTCAATTTGTTAATGTATACTCTCTCTAGTATCTTTTTGTAGGCACTTAGAGCTATGAGTTTTCCTCTTAGCACTGCTTTCATTGTGTCCCATATGTTGTGGTATGATGTACCTTCATTTTCATTAAATTCTAAAAAGTCTTTAATTTCTTTCTTTATTTCTTCCTTGACCAAGTTATCATTGAGTAGAGAGTTGTTCAGTGGGCTTTCTGTTGTTATTGTTGATATTGAAGACCAGCCTTGGTCTGTGGTGATCTGCTAGGATTCATGGGATTATTTCAATCTTCTTCTATCTGTGGAGGCCTGTTTTGTGACCAATTATAAGGTCTGTTTTGGAGATGGTACCATGAAATGCTGAAAAGAAGGTATATTCTTTTATTTTAGGATGAATTGTTCTATAGACATCTGTTACATCCTGTTGGTTCAGAACTTCTCTTAGTTTCAGTGTGTCTCTGTTTAGTTTCTGTTTCCATTATCTGTCCATTGATGAGAGTGGGGTGTTTAAGTCTCCCACTATTATTGTATGAGGTGCAATATGTGCTTTGAGCTTTAGTAAAGTTTCTTTTACGAATGTGGGTGCCCTTGCATTTGGAACATGGATATTCAGAATTGAGAGTCTATCTTCATAGATTTTTCCTTTGATGATTATGAAGTGTCCTTCCTTATCTTTTGTGATAACTTTTGGTTTTATAGTTGATTTTATTTGCTATTAGATTTTCTCTTCTATGTCTTGTATTCTGTTGGTGATGTTTACATCTATGACTTCTGATCTCTTTCCTAGGTTTTCTATCTCCAGGGCAGTCTCTCTTTGTGATTTCTTTACTGTTTCTACTTCCATTTTTAGAACCTGGATGTTTCTGTTCAATTCCTTCACCTGTTTGGTTGTGTTTTCTTGCAATTATTTAAAGGATTTTTGCGTTTTGTCTTTAAGGGTTTCTACCTGTTTACCTGTGTTCTGTATTTCTTTAATTTATCATCATCATGAGAAGTGGTTTTAAATTTGAATCTTGCTTTTTGAATCTAGTGTAATAGGGTATCCAGGACTTACTATGTTGAGTGAACTGAATTCTGGTGATGCCAAGTAACCTTGGTTTCTGTTGCTTACATTCTTGAGCTTGCTTTTTTTGCCATCTGGTTATCTCTAGTACTCCCTGCATTCACTGTCTCTGACTGGAGCCTTTCTCTCCTGTTTCCTTGGTTGTGTCAGAGCTCCTCAGAGTCCAGCTGTCTCTGTGATCTTATGATCCTGCCTGCTAGAGCTTCTGGAAGTCAGGTATCCTCTGGTATCCTGTAATCTTATGATCTTGCGTTTGTTGAATCTCCTGGGACTCCAGCTTCCTCTATGATCCTTGGGCTATTAGAGCTCCAGGAAGTCCAGCTTTCTCTATGATCTTGAGTGTGTTAGAGCTCTTGGGAGTTCAGCTTCCTCTGGGTGTTGTGGGATTGGTTGCGACCCAATCCCACACCCAAGGAGTTAGCACCCAAGGTCTGCTCAGTGCACTGGATCAGATCAGAAGGAATTCATGCCAATGGGTTAGGATATGGTGTCTTCACAGGAGCAAACCAGCTAGGAGTCAACTGCTCTGGGTGCAATGGATCCTCTGGGATGGGTCTGAATATGGTGTCTTCCCAGAAGCGGATCAACTATGATTCTGCCCAAGCAGAAAGGACTAGGGGGAGTGACAAATTACTTTCTTACACGATAAACTCAGTACTACATTTGAAGAAATCATATATAGTATACTAGAGTATTCTCTAGTAAACTTTCACTTTTATATTTTTAGATTTATTTATTTATTTATTTATTTATTTATTTATTTATTTATTTATTTATTTAAGGTATATGAGTACAATGTAGCTGTCTTCAGATAGCAAAGAGGCTATTGGATTCCATTACAGGTGCTTGTGAGCCACCATGTGGCTGCTGGGAATTGAACTCAGGACCTTTAGAAGTGCAGCCAGTGCTCATAATCACTGAGCCATCTCTTCAGCTCCAACTCTCACACTTTCAGTGTCCACAATTACTAAAAATTATGACAAGTAAGGTCTCTTTTACTTACCATATAGTTTTATATATTTAATAGCTTGTGGAGCTCTCTACATTTTCCCCAGCATTCTATTTAAAGCCACCTTTATGTTGCAATGTACAATGCATGACATTTGCTCTGATTAAGGAAATTTCTCTTTGAAGTGATGGATGGTTACCATAGAGGTTCATGACTGGCCAAGGTGCTGAGAGCAAGTGATTGTTGAATGATTAGCCCTGCAAAATCAGAGAAACTATAGAAGATGCAATGAAAAAAAGACACACACACACACAATGGGGAAGAAGGCTGTAAAACTCTGTCTTTTGTATATCACATGCTATGATAGTCATGTTCTTACCTATATGCAGTTAGCTACATATGGAGCTGTGTGAAACTGAATCCAAAAGATTCAGTCATAGATGGAAGATTCATAAGTCTTCATACTTCCTGGAGCAGGCAATGGAAGAGTAAATAGAAGAGAAAAGGCTACTATTCTCATTAACTCTACATTCATGCCAGTGTTTTCCCTGGGCCTCCCAGGTTAAACCACAGCCACAAAGCAAATATAGAAGAAAACAAAAAAGTGTGATGGTGGGATTTTGTCTTGTTGGGAGAAGACAGAAGGGAAATAAGGGAAGATGGAGGAATGTATGTGACCATAAAGTATAACATACATGCATGAACCATCACAGAATACATACATGCATGAACTATCACAAAATACATACATGCATGAACCATCACAGAATACATACATCCATGAACCATCACAGAATAAATCTGAGGCAGACAAGTTTGCAGGGAGCAGAATGATATTAAAGAGACTACACCAGGAAGATGAGGATGGAATCACTCATTTCTTACCCCAGGATTTTTGCATTGCCTTTCTTCCAGAGACTGAGATGCAAAGCCATGCAAACAATGCCTTACTGTCCCCACATGGCTGGTAAAGGGCATGCTAAAGATGCCCTGCTGCTGAGTGGTTAGCTACTCTAGTTTCAGACCTATGCAGAGCCTGGAAACATTCTATTCTACCTACCCTCTCATTTCCTGGCTAATTCTCCCATTTTTATTCTTTATTTATGCATCTGTGTTTACAAAATGTCATTGCCACCTACGTTGCCACAAAACTAAGTTTGCTAAGGACTTCAGGACAGATTCAAACTCAATGCTTAATGTCCTGTGGATGTCACACTTAGAATTTACTTAATAAAAAGTCCATTTCCTCTTAAACATTGGTGTCCTACCAACATGTGCCTCTAGTTAATCATAACTGGTACTTTATATGGCATTTTCTCCAAATGTCTGTTTCATTCTGGGATTAAAGATAAAGGGGATTTTTGAAGGCAAAAAAATATAACCTTTAAAAATCATATGTAATTCAACCCCTAAGTATAAAACCATAAAAACACAACCTTAATAATACAGTAAAATATAACATCAAAGTCTCCTCAGGGGCAGATCGACACACTATAATGTTGTATTTTCTCCATTGTATCACATTGATCTCAGTAGATAATCATTTCCTAGCTATTTAATAACACCATGGAACTGGTAATTTGGTGTTAAACATATCAGCAGGGATACTTGATGTCACATACAGCTAAGAGGGAGGCCCTTTCAGTGAACCTATGGCCTCCTGTATCCAGGAATAAGAATGTTCATTGTGTTCTTCAGTCATGCTGAGGCCTGCTGTTTACTGAAAGAAGTTTAATTGTGATCCCAAAGTCTGTTGATAAATTAAATTTGTACATGAATAGGTTTCTACACAATGGGTGTTTTTTCTTTCCTCTTGTTTTCAGAGCAACAAAACTGACATAACTGATGGGTGCTGCCTGAGAAAATTATAACAAATGTACCTAGCAGACAGTGCAATGTTTGCTGGTAGTGACTGTCCTGCTTTACTCCTCTGTTGCTGTGATAAAACACTGAGCAACAGCAACTTGCAGAGGAAGAGGATTTTACATTACACTTTTATAGATACATTTATCCTTATATTTTTTCTTCTTTATACATGGCTATGTATGTTTATTCATGCACACATGCATAACTTTAGTTGAAATCATTTATGTTAATCTTCTTTAATGAACACAGGAAAAATAGTACTGTCTTATAGTGATACTTCAAATATTCAATGTTTAAAAATTAATGCTACATAATAAAATTCTATGCAGTGATGTTGTTATTAAATTAAATGTTTGTATTGAGGGTCTATGCTGGAGAAACAGTGAAAAATTTAGTGGCCATTTTTGATAGCATTTATGTCCTTTGGGAGGATCATTTGTATTGTTTTCCTATAAAAAGCTTGAGGTTGCTTGATATGTAACATTAAATGACAATGTAAAGATCAAAAATTTCAGTACAACTATTACCACAGACCAACCAAGAAGGTACTTTAATGAGAATTTAGAATCCTGAGAAATAGGGAATGTAGATTATAGAATCTGACATTTTGACACCTGTACAGTTGAGTTTATAAAATGATGAATGTTCAGTATAGAGGACATAAGAAATTCAGAAAAGTATCCAAATGGATTTCTCTTAAATTTAAATTTGGACAATATTAATAAATAATAAGGAAGTTAAGAAATATACGGCATTTTATGAAGTAGGCATGTGACAGTTGCTATAGGTGGGCTTCCTCGACACACGAAGTGAAAACAGTCCCTATGGCTGATATCTGCACAGGTTCATTTTTGTGCTAGTTCTCTTTCTAGTGTTTATTCTTTGGCTTGTTTATTTGATTGTTTGTTTGTGTGTCTTTTGAGACAGCATTTAATTCTGCTTCTTTCCATCCATCTTACGCTCTTCTTCTGGAGTGATGGGATTGTAGGATGAATTCATTCTCTTTCAATGCTATGAACCACTCCTGTAGCAAAGAAGGTAGCAATGTCTTTGTCAGCACATACCAGAAGTTCCTATATTAGATTCCTTTTCTGATGCTACCAAATACTACCAAAAATAACATGGGAAGGAAAGGGTTTAGTTTGACTTACATCTCCCATCACAGTCTATCACAGAAGGAAATCAGGCATGAACTCAAGGTTCCTTGAGTACACAGCCCCCAGTGTACTGGGTCCCCATATCAATTGTTAATCAAGAAAATACCCGCACAGACATGCCCACGGGCCAATGATGGGGGCCAGTTCTTCAGTTGAGGTTTAATCTTCCCAAGTGACTCTAGCTTGTGTCAAACTTACTAGCATAGAACCAATGGCAGTTGCTTTAAGAAATATTTTGACAGGTTTTTATTTTTGACAGACTCACAGACAGCCTATTCTGTTTGTGGAGAAGTTTAATTCTTAGGAATTATGATCTACTTTTTCTATATGAGAACTGACCCCCATTGTTAGAGAAATACCTTCCATCACATCCCTAATTTCTATCAGGGAAATTAAAGGCAAAATAATATCAACTGAAATAAGTATGAAAAAAATTTCTTAAGGGCTTTCTTTACCCTCTTTCTTTCTATAATACTGACATTCATAATGGATAAGTTGGCTATTCTATGTGGAATGCTGCTGTTTCATTTCTGCTGACTTCTAAACAAAACACTGTAACCAAAAGGATAAATAACAGGCTGACCTGGCTACTTGTTCCCAACATATTATTAAGCTGAAATATATTTCCTCTGAGAAACAAATACCCCACTATTTCTCTCTCTCTCTCTCTCTCTCTCTCTATATATATATATATATATATATAGAGAGAGAGAGAGAGAGAGATTATATATATATTCATATATATATATATATATATATATATATATATATATATATATATATGAATTTCACTTCAGCCATGGCAGAGAGCTGAGAAAATATAACTTGACAAAGCTGGGTTCAGCTAATGAGAGGTGAGGGAGCTGAGAGCTTTTCCCAGGAATGAGGGTTTTCATTACAGCTTTGGGGAGGCAGGAAGCATTGAAGAGAGGGATTAAATAGCAGGGGAAAGAGAGGGCATGATTAGATTTCGCCTTTGAAGAGATATATTAGAAAATACGCTGTCAGAGTCTGACAGTTACCTTCAGCTTTCTCGGTTTCTCGGTTACAGCAATATTGTTCTCCCAAATAAGACTGTTTGGGGAATCATTTTTCACTTCGGCCTTTTCCGTTTGAGCAAAATAATGGAGCAAGTTGTTGGCATTATTTGTTAATAAAAGTGAGACAAGAATGTGATATTTTTATTAGAATGGTCATTCTCATATTTTGCTACTGTGATGTCAGTTCCTACCTCTGTAAATGTGATACTTTGTATTACTGCAGACAGCAGAGAAGTGTGCACACATCACTCTGACTAGAGCTAGCAGATGGATCTTGGAACAGCATCATGCTGTGAGCAGGAAACTCGGGTGCACATCTACAATGCTAACTGTCAACAATTGATGAAGTCCTGTTACCTGTTGCCAAGGTCTTCCACAGGAATGTTTAACTAGCTGAATTTTTCTGAGTGTATTAAAACTACTCATTAATAATATAAAAATTCACCATATAAAAGCAAGCTTAACAAGGATCGCTAAATGGAAAGCATTTTCAAAATTGTTATATGTGAATTTTGTTCTCATTTTTTTTGTGTTAGTGAGGTTTTAGTAAAGATATAAGTCCTATGTATTTCTCATTTCACAGATATTCTTACTTCTAACTGTTCCATAATGGTGGTTATGGCTCTAAAGTGGCTACATTGTATAAAATTATCAAAATATAATATAAGTTTTAAGTGGGAATAAAGTAAAAAGTATCAAAACAAAATTTCATACCAACATTTAATTTAATAGTATCAATAGATACATTTGATTTGGATATACATTTCATTTAATAGTGACATTAGATATAACTTCATTTAAATTTTAAAGCAATTACATGATTTAAATACTGAAAGCACTTTATAAAAATGGTTATAATGAATTGTAGAGAAATTTGAATCTAGCAACATTGCTGTTCTGATCACATCCAAAGACTTTCTGGTCTGTGTGATCTAGCTGGAATGTAGATAAGTTCTTAGAACATACAGTTAATCCTTAGCAATGGAAATAAAGTTAGTTTATAGAATAACATACCATGTTTGAAAGTGACATCTAAATGAGGGGCAGTCAACATGATGAATCAGAGAAAGATTTGACAGAATAAATCAGAGACAACATATAGTCAACTCTCAGTAGAACAGCTCAGGAAAGAGAATGTATTTAAAGAGCAGTGCAGGGAGAGTCAGTCAGCAGGAAGTCAGTGCAGTGGAGTTGAGTTCATGTGGTTCAGTGCAGGTCAGCAGAGGTAGTTGAGGCCAGAGAATAAGAAAGAGCCAGAAGATTAGAACAAATAGGCAGAGATAGTTTGAGGCTAAGCAAAGTAATTCCACAAGAAGCTCAGAGAAGCCAGACTGAATTGGTCACCTTATAGAGGAATTTGAGCTAGAACAGTTAAGTTGAACGAGCTAGAGTTCAGAAATAACTAGAAATGGTGAGCTTATTCATCAGTGGGCCTGTGAGATGACAAATCAGGAAAATAAAAGTGACTATTACAAAATGGGAGTAAGATTTACACATTTCTGTTTCATTTGTTTATTCTTCACAGTGTACCTTCATAAACAATTAAAGAGTTTTAAATCTAAGTTAAAACATTTGAGTTTAAATTTTATGAATAAATGATCATTTTAAGTATGATATAGAATTTTGTTTCTAATCAAGATGAATTAGCAATGTCCAGATTTACCTACTGCTGAAAACTATAAAGCAAAGTACATGAGAAACTTATTTTTCAAAAAGCTACAAATAAAGAAAAAAGCCAATACACATCTGAGAGATGGGAAATTATATAATATATTCAAATTTATGAATATATTTTCACTTGCTGTTGGTGAAAAAAAATAAAAGCATCAGAAGAAGCACGAGGTAATGAAGGCCAGCCAATTACAGACTACTCCCAATCTACTGAACCAATCATAAAAGAAAAGCCAGAGAAGTTTCAACTGTATTCAAGTTACTAAACTGAGTCCTAACAAGAGCTCAAAACCAATTCTAGAAACATAAAATTACCCCACACCCTAACAGGAAAAGGGACAGCTACAAAACCTGCAGAAATTAGGAAAAAATTCACCCAGGACCAACATGGGTGTTAGCAGGAGAAAACACCTCAGAATTGTCATTGTTATCCATCTGCTTAAAATGTTTTAAGAAACAGAAAATATTTTAAATCTCACAGTAATTTTTAAAGTAAAAACAAAAGAAATATAAAATAGATGAAGTGGATGAATTTAAGCAATATAGAGAAATAAAAGAAAATTATAAACTCTGAAATGATTAAATTAATAAAACTTGAGTCTAACTTATCATTAATAGAAAGTAATATTTACAGAATCAACATGCATTCAAATAAAAATGGCACAACTAAGAATACTCATGGTGATATTAATTTGAAATTATACTTAAAACTCTGACACTACTCTGGATGAATAGAATGGATGTTTGGGTACCCACTAAATGTGTGGATGAGAACCTTCTGGCTAAGAAACTGTCAACATAGGTATGTTCACAAGTGGATTATACCAAGAAAGTAGAGAACTTACAAATAAGAATGCACATGAACATTTATAAATTAATGATTTTTTATTTGTTTCAAAACTATGAGTTTATTCTCATATCAAAAGACAAATTTGTATCACCTAAGAATAAAATAACACAAAAAGTTTGAAACTTGTTATGCTTTGAGAATCTCTATCTACATTGTATTGCTTTCTAGGTTATTTTAAGTTGGTGTAGAGTGGAATTCTCTCTATATATTATATATTAATAAATACATTATATATATAATGTAATATATATATTTTTATATAATATATATTATATTTATTATATATATATATATATATATATATATATATATATATATATATATACATATATTTCCACTAATCACTTAACTGCTCTATGTGAACTAAATATGTCCTTGTTCCCATAGGTAGCAGCTTACACAGCAGACTCCAGAGCTGAAATTCTGTCTGGCACCTGAATAACTCCTATTGTGCCCTGCTTCACACATATACAGGCTGTGGATATTGTGAACCCAACTGCTTTAGCAAAGAGTTAACAGAGGTTATTGACAGATCTTCCTCATATGCTATGGTTTGACCCAACCAGGAGCATCTTGAAGTCTCTGTAAATTCTCTGTAAGTGCAGAATCAAAGTTCATCTTCTTTGAGGATGGAAGAAGTTTTGCCTCTACATGACAACTCTCATTCTTCCATAGGTTCATGGTGGTACTCATGGATGTCTAGTGTCACACATGGCAACAAGGAGAGTGGCGTTATTTGTACATTTGAATTTGTTAAAGTTAGACTGCCATTAGGTATAAATATTTTTTTCTTGATTTGTGCATTTAGATTGATATTTGGACAAAACAAGCAATTAAAAACTTCAGTCCCAAGAACAAAGATTTCATAGCTATGACTTTGAGTCTAAGAAATGAGCTGGGGAAACCACAACCATCTATCTAGTTTCTCCTGAGGTCTGTGGTGAGCTCACATTCATTTGCATGAGCAATGCTTTAGGATATTGTGTTTATGCATAGAGTATACAGTAGTATTTTAACTGCTTGCATTCCAGAGTCTATGATAGGATAGGTTTGAAGACTTTAATTCATAGAAAGGAGACCTTATAAAGCTACATGTAAAAATTGAGACCAGGAAAGCACCATGACAGGACTTTCTAATGAGGAAGCAGAAGTTCTGGGTTCTCCAGCCATCCTCAGTCCTAGGCATCTCAACTTTCCCTTCTAATAATAATTGCCTCTCCAGAGCTTTGCGAACCAGAACTAGCACTTCTCTCTTGCTGTTCTTAAATGGGTTCCCAAACATTAGGCATTAGAAACGTAACCCCTCCAGTGTGTGCACAGCTGGAGTCTGGGGATGGCATTCTAGGATGACTACGATTACCTGGATCCTGAGAGTAGAATCGTAATAATAGTATTAGAGCTGTATAGGAAAGCAGAAGGTAGGAAACACAACCCATGGACTCCTCTGCTCACACTTTTCATGTTCTAAATGTAGCTAGAGTCCCAAGCCCTAATTGCCTTTGGATCTTGGACTTCCTGGCTTCTAAAATTATAAGAAATAACTCTATTTTTATTATAAGTGACCCAATCTTAAGTACTATATTGGGAGCCAACTCCTAGGAGAAAGTGGCTATCATCTTTGCAGCCATCTTGAGCCATATACCCTGACAAGAGACTTGTTTTTCAACAGCCTACAGCAGCTGAGCATACGCTGATAAACATCTTGTTTTTTCCACATATCTTGTTTTGCTGTTTAGTGCCCCCAGCTGCAAGGCTCATGGTGCATGTGGTATCCACACCTGTAAGGCACATGCGGTATCTATGTGTCTGCAAGGCATGTGATATCCACAACTGCAAGACGCCTACAAGGCATGTGGCAAAGTGTATAAATACCCAGGATTTCCTTTCAATAAAGGAGACTTGATCAGACCCTCTGTCTTATCTCCATTCTTCCAGTCTCTTCCCCTCTATCCCCACTCTTTCTCTTGCTAGACCATGACCTGTGGATGGGAGCAACTTGGGCCAGGACACAGTGGCCCCCAAGCCGGGCAGTGTGGGCATCAACAGTACTATACTGTAACAACAAGTTGCATGACTTCTGTTTCCTTTTAACACTTCCTAATATGATCTTCATAGTCTTTCAGTTTCCCTCTTAAGCCCCCAGGACAGATGAATTAGTCATATCAAAAAAGTAGTCTCCGGTTGAAACACTTTTAGAAAATGGTCCTGTTCTAGGCTGGCTTAGGAATAGTGCTTATTGCTAGGATGTGGATTCTTGCCTTATGTCTTATCTAAGGGTCCTTTTATGACACAAAATGTGCCAGCCCTGGAGAAAACTGTTTTATTCATGTTGCTTGAGGGCTGGGGAATAAATGAGAATGCCAGGTATGTAACAGTACCTTGGAGGTGATTAGTTATGTCCCCAAGAAACCTTGTGAAAATGGTAAATGAGGTCTCTAAAATAGTCTAATGGTTTACATGAGAAACTCTTAGATGGTGCTAATGCTTGTTATCACTGGGTAAGAAGAAAAGGGCTCTGAAGAAAGCTAATATCCAAAAGTGAAGCTTGGTACTGACATGGTGAATTGCACGAGGATAGGCACAGGCATCAAGGTCAGAGCGTGAATGTTTTTGAGTACAGAGGACAACTGCACTTTTCACAGCAACAAAACCATCTGAATGTTTGATGTGCTCACAAGTTTGCTTCAATGGGAACATGAACAGACAATAATGTAAATTCCCATTAATCTATTTGACTTTCATAATGTGGCTGTCGTTCTTTTAAAAAATTAAAAGAATAAAACAGTGTTACCAAAATATACCTACTCATACAAATTGATGTTGATGCTGATGCTGGTTTAGAGCAAGTACTTATAGATTTATTTGTCAGTTATACATGAAAAACACTAATAAAATTTTTGTTGACATTATTGTTAGGAGTTTAACTGCATCACTGTAATTGAAACATAACAAAATGTGAACATACCATAATGAATAAATTTTGGAAGCTGAATTGTCACAGAACCCATCACTAAGTTCTATGATAAACCTTCTAGTGAAGATTATGACAAACTTTTTTTTTAAAGAGGTAGCTTTACCCATGAGTTAGTGTGTCTCTCAACTCACAGCAAAGAAACAATTTCTTGCATTATCTGACAATTAACACAGAGACTTTACACTGGTCAACTGAAGAAAATAAAGAAACATGGAATGCTCAGCCCTAAATAGGACATCTAAGTCAAACCACTAGTACCAAGGCTCATTGAAAACAAGGACAGACTTTAAGAATCAGTTACCCATATGAACAGACAGCAATTGAGAGAGTGTGTGTAAGACCTGCTTCAGATCACACTAGAACTGTGACCCAAAGTGGATGGGGAAGTAGGTATAAAATCCCTCTAGCTTGGAAACTATTGACATCTAATAGCTTCTGGGAAATGTAGAGTAGGTTTTCTTTAGTGGTATGAAATGACCCCTGATAGGTTGACAATGCTCCAGGCTGGTCCCACTTCCAAAAGTAGTTGAGTAACTAACTAGACTGGATGGAAGGAAAAAGAAAACTCAAAATTGGGTGAGTAGAAAAATAAAAGTGAAGTGGGTGGGTATGGGAGAAATTTGAGAAAATGAGCAAATTTGTCTACTGTGTGTGAAGAAGGAAAGGCAGAAAAATACTTCTGTCATCTCTTATGTCAGAGATCTGTGGTTTTAACTTCACTGACTTTCTGTCTAATCTGTTAGATCCTCTGACCCATTGCATGGGTTGCTGCCTTTCCTGAGGTGTCCATGGGCACTGTTTATCACAGACACCAGAACTCAGCTTCTCTGTGTTCCCACTGTGGCCTGAAGACAAAGAGCAGTAGTTCTCCACGAATCTCCCAGACCTTTATTCCCTAATCAGTTAAGTCTGCCTCCACCGTCTACTCAGTCTGCATCTGAGTGGCTACTGGAATATTGACTTCTCCTGTGTAAAGCCAGTCATTGTTGACTACCCAGAAATGTTGTGCAACCCAACATAATGGCTCCTCTATTATTGTCTAAATTTACTGTATCTGTTGCGTTCAACCTACAGACTTCAGTCTAAAAGGATGTTAACCACTCTGTGTACAGACTAAGGAATTGTCCACTGCAGCACTGTTGGAGAAGGACTGAACACAGAGCAGCATTTTAAGAAGGAAAATTGTCCCTAAGTTCAGTAGGTATTCCAAGATGACTTCTTTAGTATTAATGAACCACCCCATATTTTTGTGCATTTCAAAGTTCTAGAAAACATAACGCAAATTTTAAAAAGTATTTAAAATCACTGTATTTTATCCTTGTTATCACCAACCCAGTAATCATCACAGAAGAGATTATTCAGTCAAAATATTTGCAGAGATTTTTTTTATTGCATCTTATCAAAAGATAGAGTTTCGAGGAAATGGCCATAAATATTATTTACAATCATTAAATCATGATCACAGGCATAAGACACTCATTATATAATTTCAAAGCATGCTAACTGTATGTATTTGCATGTCACTTGCTGGGAGGAAAGATTGACAGGAAGACATATAATCATGAAAATTGATCTAATGTGACATTCAAATCAGTGAACATTTCAAAAGGAACAAAATTTTGTAACATCAGTAGAATCATTTTGTACCTGCTTTGTGAAGGCAGAGACAGAAAGAGGTAGAGAATGGTGGGAGAGGAGAGAGTGGATGGAAGTAGAGTGGGCATGAAGAAAGGGGGGAGATAGGAACGAAAGGAGAGGGACAAAGACAGACATGAAGAAAGCATGGGGAAAGAGAGAGGAGGGAAGGATGGTTGGAGGGAGGATAGAGGGAGAAAAGTTTCCAATTCCAAGTTCTCTTCTTACTTATAAAATAATCTTGGTCAAAGATGTTCAAGCCCATTAAAGCTGTTTAATTGTCTGGTGGTTAGAATACAAATAGTACGTTATAGATATCAGATACTATAGTATTTGTGCTTTAAAATTTCATTTTTTGAATGCAATCATTTAATGTATTAAATCATGACCACTGGTGCCCAATTTATTCAGGCCAAGTTTGCCATCTGTGTTTCTCTTCACGCAATTTTAAACAAGGGCTGCAGAGCCCGTAGAGGAAAGCTCGTTAAAGACGCAGCATTAATAAAATGCTGGTACAGAAACCAAGTCTTTAATAACGTTTTTAGCCTTCTCATCCCACCTTAGAGAATCCCTTTTTAATTTTCCCTCGGTCACCACGGAAATCACAAATCTTTAAGATGCTCTGCCTGGGGGCTTCATCCCAGTGACATCTCCCTGGCAATGGTGACAGATTCTGTTCATTGGTTGTTAGATGAGTGTCTCTGCTTTGTTGACCAGGAAGCCAGAAAACACACAGCAATTAAAAAGATGTACAGTCTAATATATTCCAATTAGAGAGGGTCGCCCACATCCACCAGTGGATATTCACAAATCACCAACTAACCCTTTCAGATCTAGAACTGTCTTGTGTGGTTCCTTCTGCTTCTGAATACCATAGTGAAAAAGGAGATTGCAGGGACACAAAGGGCTGGCTTTCAATTTAGCTTTCTTTGCTTTTTTTCTTAATAACGAGGCTATTTTCACATTAAAATTATAATACTCATTAAAACATAATTTGAAGCAGTCTCTTCAAGGCTCAGAAGTATTTTTATTTTATAGATGGCAAAGCAATGGATGAAATTATAGCTATTAACTAAACTATTCGAATAAAGTTGGCAGTAAGGAAAAAATAAATAAAATGATATTTTTAAATATACGTTTTTTATCTAGAAAAGGGAAGGGGATAAGGAATGGATATGACTGAGACATATTGTAAACATATATAAAATTTCAAGGAATAAATTAAAAATAAAAAATAGAAGGTCCATTAAAATGGTACAGTGACTTGAAATCACATGTTCTTCAGTGAAGCAAGGACCAGTGCCAGTGGCAACATGAAGCTGGCAGAGCCAACACGCAACATGAAGATATCTTCCTGACAGATTTAAGTTGATGCAGCCAAATCAGAATCTTTGTTCTTTTGCTTCAATCAAATATTTTATCTCAGAAGCTTCATGGACACTACTACTATCCTATTCAGCAAGAAACTTAAATTGTCAATCCCCCAGTCTCATCCCCATCCCTACAGCAGAGCAGCTGCTGAAGTCACCCCTCCCCCTGTGTTCCCATCTCCAGCAGATTGTGCAGATCTTCTCTTTGAACCTTCCTCATCACATAGACTTTCATTTCAGGGCTCAACTCCATGGGAACCTGTCTGTGAGCCAACCAGAGAAACAAATAGGCCAGGCAAGCAGGTAGGCTAGCTTCAGATCTCCAGGCTCCCTCCTTAGCTCCAAATCCAACTCTCCAATCTCATTCTTAGCTCAGTAGCAGATCACCTGCTGTGGCCTCTCCTCACTGGTGTCCCCATTCCCAGGGACTAAGCAGATTCTGCTGGCATACCCTGCTTTTCTCCTTTCTGTTGACCTCCTCACCTGCCTCCTAATAGCCCCCAGCCCTCACTCATTTTTAAGTATCAGCTCCCAATACCTAGAAATGTATTGTGCTAAGAATCTCCAGTGGGCATACCTTGTAAGATCCCATAAGCATTCCCTACCATGCAACACACAGCTTCCACACTCTCCTAAGAGCCAGAGAGAACAACAACAACAACAAAAACAATAAACACTAACTCAACAAAGACAAGAATAGATATCAGCATCTAGAATTATAGTCATCCCAATACTAGATGCTTAGATATAACAGTAAAAACAGAAACAAAATCAGCCAGCACAATATGAGCTTGCTGGAGCCTAGTACCAACTAAAGTAGGCTCTGGGAAATGCTATAAGGCTGAAACCCAAGACAAGGACCTTAACATTGACTATATGGATATAAGAGGGACTGGTAAAGATAAAATGAAGAAATCCATTAAGGAAATCTATGAAAACATGAACAACTGGAAGTAAATGAAAAAACAATTTAATACCCCAAAGTAGAAGTAAAAATAATAAGAAAACGTAAACTGAGGGAAATATGGAAATGAAAAATATAGGAACTCAAACAGGAATCTCAGAGGAAACTATCAACAAAATAAAATTAATGAAAGAGAGAACCTAAGGCATTAAAAATAAGACAGAAGTAATGGATATAACACCAGTCAAAGAAAATGAAGAGAACAAAAGAAAGAAAAAAGTCAGGAACAAAGCTTCCAGGGAATATAGGACACTATGAAAAGACCAAATATGTGAATAAATAATTTCAAACAAAACCATACAACAAAAATTTCATAACCTAAAGAAGGAGGTACACATCAAGGCAGAAGAGGCATACAGAAGACCAAACAGAGTGTACCAGAAAAACCTCCTAAGCACACAATAATAAAAACATTATACAGAGTAAAAAAAAAATATCAATAGATGGAAAGAAAAAAGACCAAGTAACATATAAAGGCAGACCAATTAAATAACAACTAATTCTTAGTGAAGACTGAAAAAGCTAGAGGCCTGGACAGATGTTTTACAAAATCTAAGAGACCACAGATGTCAGGCAGGCCATAGTACTATACCCCCCAAAATATTCAATCACGCTAGATGGAGAAAGAGAGACATTCCATGATAAAACCAAATTCTACCTACAAGTCCATCTATACAGAAGGTACTATCTACCTACAAATTCACCTATACAAAAGGAACATTCGAACCTGAAAAAAATTAACCAACTGTACTCAAGAAAATATTTCCAAGGTTTATTGGGGATAGAAATAATCCCAGGCCATCAGAAGAGGTGGTGGTAAAGAAGACAGCACAAAAACAAAAGGAATCAACGAAAACTGCTCATTGATGACTCTCAACATCAATGGCATAAAATCTTCTGATAAAAAGACAAAAACTAACAGAATGATTGTGAAATAGGATCCACTCTTCTACTATTTCCCAGAAATGTACCCTGGCATCAAGGATAAACATCACCTCAGAGTGAAAAGAAGAAAAAAGATATTCCAAGCAAATAGACCTAAGAAGGAAGCTGCTGTAGCCATTTTACTATCTGATAAAATAGAATTCAAATAGAAACTAATCAGAAGAGACAGAGAAGGTCACTACATACTCATCAAAGGAGAAATCCAAGAGTACATTGCAATTCTTAACCGCTATGCATCAAACCCAAGGACCCCAAGACAATAAAAGAAACACTAGTACAACATGAGCCCCATACTGACCCTCACATACAGAGAGTGGGAGATTTCAAGACTGATCGTCACCAATAGATAGGGCTTAAGGACAAAAATTTAAACAGAGAAATGCTGAAATTGACCCACATCATAAACCAAATGGACCTAAAAGACAGTTATACAATCCATCCAGACAAAGAAGAATGTTTCTTCTCAACAGCCCATGGAACTTTCTACAAAATTGACCACATAATCATACACAAAGCAAGTCTCAACTGATATAAGAACACTGAAATAAAACCCTGTATCTTATCAGACCACCATGAATTAAACCTGGACTTGAACAACAACAGAGACAACAGAAAGCTTCCAAATGCATGGAAACTGAACAACTCTCGATTTAATGAAAAATGGAACAAGACAAACAGAAAAAAAACCTCAAGATCTTCTAGAATTGATTGAAGACGAAAATCCAGCATACACAGACTATGCAGCACTAAGTGCCTACATTAAAAGAGAGATCTTATACTAGCAACTCAACAGCACACTTGAAAGCTGTAGAACAAAATGAAGAAAGTACACAAATAGAAACAAACACAAAACAATGCAAAGAATTAATGAAACAATGAGTTGTTTCTTTGAGAAAAACAATAATGACAAATTCTTAGCAAATTAACTAAAATGCAAACAGAGGAGATCCAAGTTAACAAAATTATTGATGAAAATGAAGACATAACAAAAGGTACCAAGGAAACCCAAAGAATTATAACAACATATTTTAAAATTCTGTACTCCACCAAATTGGTAAAATCTAAAATAATAGATAATTGTCCTGATACATACCACCCACCAAAGTTAAACCAAGATCATATAGGCAATTTAAACAGACCAATAATGTCTAGTGAAACAGAAGTGATTAAATGCCTCCCAACCACAAAGTACCAGAGACAAATAGTTTTAGCACAGAATTTTACCAGACTTTCAAAGAAGAATTAATGCCAATATTCTTTATGTTATTTGAAGATTTATGTTTCTGTTAAAAAATCACAAAAGAAGGAACACTGGCAAATTTATTTTATGAGGCCACAGTTACCCTGATAACTAGACTACATAAATATGCAAAAGAAAGAGAATTACAGGCAAATTTTCCCTATGAAAATTGATACAAAACATAATCAATAAAATATCTGCAAACCAAATACAAAAGATCATTCACCATAATCAATTAGGCACAAAAATAGACACATTGATAATGAAATCAAACTGAAAATCCCAGACAGAAATCTATATACCTATAGACAGCTGATTTATGATAAATAAGCCAGACATACACACTGAGCGGAAAACAAAGAAACAAACAAACTAAAAACAACAAGAAAAACAAAACAGCATTTTTAACAAAGGGTTTGATCAAGTGGATGGCTGAATGTAGAAGAATCCAAATAGATCATTACATATCATCTTGCATAAAACTAAAATTTTCAATAACCTAAAACATCAACATAGAACCAGATACACTGAGTCAAATAGAAGACAAAGTAGAGATTAGCCTTGAACTCATTGACACAGGAAAATACTTTGTACCAACTATACATCTGATAAAAGAATAATATCTAATATATATAATATATATACATAATATATAATATATATATATATATATATATATATATATATATATATATATATTCTCAACAGTTAAGTATTAAGAAAACAAACAACCCGATTTTAAAAGTAGGTTCCAGATATAGAGAATTCTTAAAAGAGGAAACACAAACAGCTGAGAAACACTTAAAGAAGACTTCAACAACTCTATTCATCAGAAATGCAATTCAAAATTATTTTGATGCTTTATTTAACACTTGTCAGAATGGCCATAATATTATAATGTGGCCATAATATTATGGCCATAATAGATACAACAAGTAACAGCTCATGCTGGTGAGAGTAGGGAGGGGTGTGTCCCTCCATTGCTGGTGGGAGTGCATACTGGTACAGCCACTCTGAAAACATGTGGCCGTTTCTCCAGAAGATGGGAGTGATACCATGCTTGGGCATCTACTCAAAGGATAACTCATCCTACTACATAGACAGTTACTCATTCATCTTCGTTGATGTTATATTCATAATAGTCAGAAACTGAAAACAACCTAGATGTCCTTCAACATGTGAATTTTAAAATGTGGTACATTTACAGAGTGAAAGTATTATTCCATTGGGAAAAAATGAAATCACAATATTTGGAGATAAATGGATGAAACTGAAAAATCATCCAAGTGGGGTTACCTGGGCCCAGGGAGGCAAACATGAACTCACTTATGTGTGTGTTTGCTTTAAGTCAATGACCACTGTACCGGCTATGTTTATGTCAACTTGACATCAGATGGGGTTATCTGAAGAAAGGGAGTAAGAGTCACCAAGGTGGTTTTGAAGCATGAAGAGATCCTGGAGAGCAGGTGAGAGGGGAGCTAAGGAGAGGCTCTTGGTGAAAGTGCTACCCAGTTGCAGCATTTTGGAGATGGCAATATAGGATGACCACCAAGAACAGCAGAAAGTATGGAGTGGAGTCTGACAGAGTTTAGGAGACAACCTGTGTGTGCTGCAGAGTGCAGAGACAGAGAAGAGACCGAAGCTCTTTGGAGGATCCAAGAAGATTGTGAGTAGATCCTAGGCATTGGTTACTGAGATACTTACAATTGGAGCTTGATTTTGCCTTGATATGATTGTGACTATGCCCTGGTTCTTACCTCTTGAAGCAAAAAAAAAAAAAATATTTTTTATTTTACAGAAGCCCACAGATGAGATGCTTTGAATTTTAAAAGACTTTTGATTTGAAAAGAGACTGTTTTAAAGAGACTGAATTTTTAAAGACTGTGTGTCTTTTAAGTTTTGGAATGTTAATATTGTAATGTTTATATTATAATGTAAGTGATCTTGGAAAAGAACAAAAAAGGAAAGGTTACAGCTTAAGAGTGGCATGCTGCTGTGTCAAGTTGACAAGGGGTCAATTGTTCTGGTTGGTTTTATGTCGATTTGACATAAGCTAGAGTTATTTGAAAGACGGGAGCCTTTGGTAAGAATGCCTCCATAAGTTTGGCTGTGTGGCATCTTCTTATGTAGTAATTGATAAGCGAAGGGTCCAGCCCATTGTAGGTGGTACCATTCATGGGCTGGTTTCTTGAGTTCTATAACAAAGCAGGCTGAGCATTCAGTAGAGAATAATACTGTAAACAGTGACCCTCCACGACCTCTGTATCAGTGCCTCCCCTGTTTGAGCTCCTATTCTGACTGGCTTCCTATAATAATGAACAGTGATGTGGAAGTGAAAGACAAACCATTTCCTCCCCCAAGTTCCTTTGGTCATGGTGCTTATCACATTAGAAACACAAGGTAAAGTAACCAATAGCAACAAGTTTTGTGTTTTTCCACAGACCCTAATGGTTGGCAGGGTCATATTCTCTCTCAAGCACTTGACACTGTATAAACAATCTTTAGAGACCACAAGCAAGGTCATGTGACTCCATCAGTAAAAATAATTTGTAGCAAGACTTAAATGGGTGTTTTATTCTTGGTTCACAGCTGACTCTGTAAAGCAAGGGGTGGTAAATAGAAGTCGTCCAGTGAACATTCCATGCGTCTCTTTCAGTAGCTGATGCTTCCTCTGATCCTTTCTGTTGTTAAGAACTAGATTTGGACACTGGAAGTACTGGCTGAGGGGTCCAGGAAAGCACTACCTCCTCCTCTCTTCCTGGAGTTACTTGGGAGAAACTCTTTTTCTGGCAACATGAGGAAGATCCACTTTGCCATTGATGCCACTGTGATCTCAGGTTTCTGCATTGTGGACAGGATGACTGTGGGCTCAAAGCCAGCTCAGCAAGGAAAGTTTGTACTACTGAAGACCTTATTTCAAAAATAGACAGGAAAAAAGTCGAGAGTGCCACAGTAAACACAAAACAAACAAAAAAAACCATTTTTTCCATTAACAGCATAGAGCAAAGCAAAAGGAAAAAATGATGAAAGTCTGGCCTGAGTTACTGATGAATTCAAAGCACCTAAAACAGCAACTTATAAAGTGGTGGTTACTTCTCATCCGGAGAACTAATAATGAAAGTTTCATTTTAAACTAAAGAAGCACTATTTGGCAGAATGAAATAGTGGCGTGCTTTGCCTGTCATCTGGAGGTATATACACCTAGTTCCATTTTGGAATATTCCACTTAGTTTCTTGATTCTCCTTTCTTTTCCCTTAGCCTAATATGTGAAAGTCAAGAACAATATGCTCCAGAAAAGTCATAAAGTTCAAGGTCCCCCAAAGCAAAAGCCTCAGGAAATCTGCTTGTTCATACAGCCTCAACAGGAATGCCTGTCTGCTTGCTCAACATTCTATGGATGGAATCTGTTACAGACTAGGATTAGTTCTCTGTTGTCTTCATTACAAGATAGAAACTCAGAATTGGAACAGACTACCTTATTGAAAAGCTATTGGTGGTTGTGGTGGTGCAGTTTTGTCTTGGCTGTAGTTATTGTAGGCAAAATATGTCCTCCTTTGTGTGTTCAGCAAAGGTTGCTCCCTGGTTGACTATTGACTGCTGGTAACTCCTAAATCCTACAGTCTGCCTTCAAGTCTATATTCAAACACCAGGGGAATTCTGAGACCTTTTATGCTTCAAAATTCTTTATTTCAGCAATGAGCCAGCAAAATCTTCCTTGATAAACACTGAATTCATGTAGTTAGCAAATTCCACTGAGGTAATCTGAAACTATACTGAGCAAGGGCTGTAACTACCCTTTCTAGTTCCCTTCATAGGAACATCTGGATTGATGTTTTAAGGACCAAGCAGGACCCAGGAATCTTGATGGGCCACACTAGAATTCTATCTCCCATTCACCATGTAATATAAGACCTCAAGGAGCCCAAACTATGTTGAGAATGACGAGAGCAGAGAGCAGTAGTTTCAGGAAGTTGTGCTTTAAGTGAGTGAAACTGAAGTCCAGGTGTAAGCTGAGCGAATCTGTTATTGTCAGTGGGTAAGAAGTGAACTCCCAAGAGCACACAGTAGGACTCCATTCAAAGGCTCCATCACTGTGGCCTTGGTAGAGGCAGCTACTCAGGACTTAATACAAACAGTTCCCTCCTCAAGCTCCTTTTCCTAGTGTCTGCTGTGAACAGAATGTCTGCTGCCCAATGGATCACTAAGCAGCCAGAGGGTAGACAGATTTCCACAAAACTACTCTCAGGCTGGAGTTTCCTGACAACTTCCTTATCTGATAGCTTGACAGTGTGCAGTAGACTACCCATCCATATTCCATATACACTGTGTACTTCTATCCATATTTATGTCATTCATTAACAAGTTGTCTGTCACAACTGGATCTGAAGTTTACACCTTCATTGACAACATTGGTCTTTGTGTCTTTTATACTCACTATCTTACTTAGAACCAAATACATACTTAGTAAAGATAATTTCAGATATAAAGATCAATCATAGTTTTTCTATTATTACTTAATTATCTTTCAGTGAATTGAGCAAAAAAAAATGGTATGTCTAAAAAGAAGATAAAGTTACAAACATTTAAGCATGGAGTCCCCACACAAGAACACACACATTTAGATAAAGGATACCTTTGTACTTTGATGTATCATCCATTGGAAACTGAGTCTCAGTGGCTAGTCAGGTCACATCATTCTGTCCTTTATACCCTGTGTATCTCTCTCTACTCCTTACACTATTGAATTCTAGACTATCAATTGTACAGGGATAAGGGAGAAAGTTAAAATTTAAGAAGGTCATACCCATTGAAACCACTACAGTAACTAAACTGGAAAAAAACCTCGACTTAAGTCAATGCTCAGAAAATAATTAGAAAAAAAAATGTAATTTCATTTTGGACCATTTCCTTTGTGATTTCAGAGTCCTGGCTTCCATCATTTACGACAGTGCCAGCCCTTGATTTTTTTTCTCTTTATATGTTACTTCTGATGACCTAAGGCACTTGCCTGTATGAATTACTTTATTATGTTTTATGATTAAGGTGTTCTTTTTAAAATCATTTTATTTGTTTACATTTCAAATGATATCCTTTTTCCTGGTTACCCCTCCACAAACCCCCTCATCTCATCTCCCCTCTCCCTCCTTCCCTTTGCTTATATGAGGGTGCTCCTTCACCCATACACCCCTTCCAGCCTCATCTCTCGAGCATCCCCCTACACTGGGGCATCAAGCCCCTCCCTCCCCCATTCTCATTTATGTCAGATACAGCCATCCTCTCTTACATACGTATCTGGAGTCCTGGCTCCCTCCATATATACTCTTTGGTTGGTGGTTTAGTCCCTGGGAGCTCTGGGTGGTCCAGTTAGTTGATATTGTTCTTCTTATGGAGTTGCAATCCCCTTCAGCATTTTCATGTCTTCCTCTAGCTCTCAGTCTGATGATTGGCTGCACACACACAAATTTTAGGTATTTCATTTTTAGGTGTGTGTGTGTGTGTGTGTTCACATGTTTAACAAGTATGTCCTGAGTAAAATCCAAAAATGAGTTTTGATGTCTATGGAGGCATTAACTGTTGAAAATTTCAAAGCTCAGACAGATGTATTTCTAGAGATTATCTGACTCAGATTTAGAACTATGGGAGGAAGGTCTTATTTCTGGGTTCATTGAGAGAGTATGTTGCTTCCTTGATTGCAGTTCAAATACACTTAAGCTTAACACAGATTTATAGAGCAACTAACATGTTCATGTTGAGCACAGACCTCACCCATCATTATTTTTATATGTCTACCAGATGAATTTCTGTCTTAGAAAGTGTCACACAGTAACCATGGGATACGCTCTTTGCTGCACATCTAGAAATTAATGTCTCACGCTTTGATTAGGAAGGCTCAAGCTTCTATTTCTCTGCTGCCTTTTTTCAGGTAAGTTAGTTGGAGTGACATTTGTAAAAACTTGAAGAGCCTTTCTCTGGATGGTGAAATCTTACAAATTTTGAGAAAAATTAAATCTCCCAAGCTGAAGCCAACTGGAAACAGAAGCATCTCAGGTCTTCTTGCTTCTTCCCCAGTAACATTGTTACAATGTGTGTTATACATGAATAACCAAGGCCTCTATGTATACTTAAGTTCTCCCCGGTGCCTCTAACAAACCCTGCCTTGGTTTCTCTAGTGTTTAGATTTTGTTCAGCTTTATTTCCTTCCCATGGCTTTACTGGGTTATCCTCCAGAATTTCCTTCTTATTGAAGGAAAAGGCAATTGCCATTCCAACAGAGAAGAGATCTCATGGTTTCCTGTACCTCTAAAAATATTTCCACTTCTTAATCCCTTAATTTTGTTAAGATTCCTTAGAACTAATGATTTTGTTCTTATCTAATGTCTCCTTTTAAGTTTGCAATAAATAGCATCTCACCTAAATTGAATCCTTCCATTTTCTTAAGGCCAGTTATAATACAGTCATTAAAGACACTCTCCAAAAAGTGTATTCCTTTTTACAGAGAAATCTTCACATATTTGGGAGATTTCTTTTATCTCTGATCCTGTTTATTGTTGATCGTGGTTTAAAACATACCCATCCCCTTTATCCAGAAACATGGACCTGTACCTTGCTTGCCTGCTTTTCACAGTAAATAATTCTAAAAACAATTATGTGCCTCCAAAGTGCTCTTAGAGAAAAGACCTCTAGCATCCTCAAACTGTATCCAGGGCTTTTGAGGGAGGTTTTAGAGAGGATTCCTAGTCTTGTCATTTGATGTAGCATGTACAAAAGCAATCAGAGCTTCACGTGCAGCAATCAGGCTATCTCAGAGCTCTGTACTGAATGTGCTTAAGCCAATAAAAGTAATTCTATAATCTGACTAGTCAAAAAAGCACCCTTCCCAGCTGTGTGGCTGTGCTTTGTGTGCTCCAATCACCTGATTCACCCCTTGTGTGGTAGGAGATGGGAGTTCATTGGCATGATCACAAACAACTATCAGGTCACTTCCAAAGATCAACATCATATTGGGTGCATGCAAGGCTGTACATAACTTTTCTAGGTTCAATATAATGGCCTGCATGAGACACATTGGCTCTGGCAGCTAATGCAGTCTGTTTCTTACATTTTGAAAGCAAACAGGAGAGCAGTGACCCTGGCTCTAGACTGACAGCTGAAATAGAGGTCATACACATTGTGTTCTGAAGGTTTCCAAAACTTCATTTATTTTGATATTTGCATTTGCTAGGTTAGAGTGGGATACTTCTTGCTAAATTAGGAACTGGCAATGTAATTACTAGTGATTGATATACTTTGTTTATAGAAGTCAAGGCTGGAACATGAAGCACTCACCTTTACTCTAATTTGCATTTATCATAATCAAAATAACACACACATATATATAATGGAGGTAAATTAGTATCATTGGATTAGGTAATAGTCATTGGAAAAATCCTAAGACAGGGAAAATTCTATATAGTAAGTACTAAGTCACCTCATTCTTCATTGTCAAATTGGTCCCCATATGCTACATTGTTCATCTGAAATTGCTATGCAGATCTAAATATGACATATTCTGCTTTAATGAGCAACCCTTTAAAATACAATCATTTGTATGTTTGTATTTAATACTCAGTGTGTAAAAACTAAGGGACACTATCCCATTCTCCATCTTGGCCAAACTTTACGACATGGTCTGTGAAGATATGGTATTCTAGACATCAGTACTTTTAAGTATCTGTATACCTGCAAACATGCTTCAGAAATACTGCCATTTTCAAGATTAATCTGTCTTTTCTATCAGAAGCTTAGGTGAACAGGAATGGTATTGCCATGAAAATTGGTGCATTGGTTGATATTGTCTCTGTGCCACTAGCCAGGCAAAGATACCAGTGATCCATAGGTATGAAGTTCAATTCTACTACTAAAATGTTCATAATTGCTCAACTGTAGTTGCAGATCTCACTGTAAGGGTTAAATAAAATAGGGGTACATGGGAGTCACCTATAATATCTACTATGAAGGGGACACCCTCATTGCTGTAGTGATTATCACATTTGATGGCTTACCTAACCCCTGACTCTATGACTTATGACTTTTTTTTAAAGGAATTGTATCTCATTTCACACACACAAAAATATATTTTGGAACTGCCAAGTTTATTTTAAAAGATTTATCTTATTTTTAATTATCTCTATGTGTATACATACACATGAGTGTTAGTGCCCACAGAGCCCAGAAGAGTCAAACTTCTAAAACTGGGTATTAGAATTCTAGGCAGTTACGAGCCAACCAGCATGAGTTCTGTGAAACAAATTCAGGTCCTCTGAAATACCAGTACTCATCTTCAACCTCTGAGCCAACCCAGTTCATGATGGAATTGAAATGTATATGAGAAACTAGCCTGGCAAAAAAGACTGGGAAGATGACATAGCTATATATCTGTCCATCCTTAGGATGATGTACCTAGTAAACACAGCTACTTGAAGTTCTTAGTTGAAGAAAAATCCTCAAGCCAATATGCCTCAAGAGGAGAACTCAGTGTCTTCTTAACTCACATGTTCAGAGGGTCAGAGTCCATGGCCATCATGGTGGGAAGCATGGCATGGTGCTGGAGCAGAAGCTGAGAATTCACATGGTAATCCACAAGGATCAGTCAGAAAGAGCTAACTGGGAATGGCATCGGCTTTTGAAACCTCCAGCACACACCTGACATATCATCTCCAACAGGGCCATACCTTCTGACCCTTCTGAAAAAGTTCCACCAACTGAGAACCAAGCATGCAAACCTATGGGCCTGTGGGGCCATTCCCATGGAAACCCTCATACATGTCAAGTAGAAAGAATTTACTAATGAATCACAAACTGTCTTTATTATTTTCTACTTGAGGGGGGCAGGGGGAACTCTTCTCTATAGCAAGAAGTTTCTCAGAAAGGTGTTCAAGTGCAGATAGGAACACACACCTGAGCCCTAAATTTATACAATGTATATAACCATAGTTGCACGATCTCTCTCCATGTTTAAATTGTCCCTTGGCAAGGGGATGAGAATAGGCCCAACTGGGATCATACAGGAGATTTAAACCGGTATGTACAACGGTGCTCAGGGACACAGTGGGTTTCTGTTCTTCATACATAGCAAAGTGAATTCTAAGGTGTGGAAAGAAACTCCACCAAACTCAGGGGAAACAAGTAAAGCAGTAAAGAGATACAGAATTTCATTTCTTCATTTTTCAATTATGTGTAAGGTTTTTTTTTTTTTTGGTAATTTTCTCTATAAGTTTTGAGTTGATTCTTTAAATTCACTGATATGTTTGTTAAATTGCATATTAATGTTCAATTATCCTAAATATCTCTAAATACTGAACAGCTGAGCTTCTTGACTTTATTTTTTTCTTCTTCATACCACATGGGTACTCCAACCTCTCGCTTTTAAATCAGTTTGTACATGTAGATTAAGTCAGGAATATATGACACAATATCAGAATTTTCCATTTGTGAAGATCAGCTTCCTTCCATTCTTTTTAAATAGTTGTAACATTTCAGGGCATTGTTCATTAGCTGTTTTATATTCTTTGCTAGACTGAACCTATGTATTTCACTTTGGAAAGTACAGATCCAAATGGCATTGAATCTTTAGCTTAACTTCTACTTATTCATTGCCAGGAAATAGTAAAATAATTGATTTTTTTCTATCTTAGTATCTTGTCCTACAATTTTATAGTGTTTTTGTTGATATTATTCAGATTTTAATGTTGACCATCATACCATAATCAAATAAAAATTTTCATGTTTTTCTTTCCTAATCAGTTGTTTAATCATAAGTAGCAATAGAGGTCTTCAAAGTCTCCAGCACGATTTTTTTAAATTCACTTTGTCTTGTTATGCATAAGATATCTAAAGCTGGTTTATTTATATAGAGACGCCATTTACCCTTGTCTTTGGAGATCCATTTGGGTGTGTTGTGGGATACTGTGTGTGTGTTTGTGGGTGTTATACAGGTGTGTCTTTCATGAGAAATCTCTAGCTCATGGCAGGAGGAATTTAAGAAGAGGAAGAGTCAGCTGCTTGCTGTTGTACCATCCTGCTCTTTTTGAACACAGGTTACTCATGAGACATCATGGTCTCCTTCCTGCTTCCCAACATCAATCGTAACAGTCATTTTTTATACATCCCAATTCCTTAAAGGACCTTATGATTTAGTCCCTTTTCTTTTTATATAATATAATAACCACAATGAAGGCAGCTTAGAGAAGAGGGTGTGCTAACTGATGTCCACAGAGCCTAGCATTCATAATGGTGGGAACAGTTTTGCAGCAGGATGCACATGGTTGTAAAAGCAGGAACCTGAGAACCTACATCCTTTATGGTAAAGAGGAAGCAGAATAAGTGATCTGCAAGTAGGGGAGAAATTTTACCCACAGCCCAGGCACCAGTGACTTCCTCCTTCAAGGCCTCAGCACTTAAATCACTCCAAACAGCTTCTCTTACTTGAATCAAGTATTCAAGTGCTGGAGACTATGTAGGTCTTTCCCATTCAAACCATCACACCCACCAACCTGAGACAACCTAAGAGATGAGGCTTTGGACACTTGTATGTTTACCTGTTCAAGGTTTAATGAGACTCATTTATTAATGGACATTGAGTTAGTCAAAATTTGTATTCTGAATTCATTTGCACTAAGGAGCTTTCTTTGGATTAAGATTGAGTATTGTGATTTTTATTTTAGTGGTTTTGTTTCTTAGTCTTTATAATAAATGCAAGAGTTTAACAGGTTCATGACACCTGCACATTCTGGGACTGTCTAGTTACTCTAAGCAGTAACTAAAAGTCCTTGAAGCCTCCTTCCTACTCATTGTCATCTCTTTTTTTCAGTTTGAAAGCTTCTTTTGGTGTTGGTCATAACATGAGTCTAGTGGGGATGCCTTTTGTCTGTGCCACATCTTACCTGTTTCCAGAGGATAGTTTTGCTGGATAGCATACTCACATGTTTCTGCTGACAACAGCTGCCAGGTTTACTGTGTGCCCCTTTATGTGTGTGCATATCTTTTCCAACCTTGAGAATAATCTCTGCATACTTACCTGGAGAGTCTGAGTGTTGCATGTCTTGGAGTGGACTTAGGTGTGACTCTGATCCATCCAATACCTCTGTATTTGTGTCTAGAGGTCTGATTGTAGACCCTGGAAGGACAGGACCCCTTTCTATCAATGATTGTGACCCTTCCAGGGTCTACAAACTTGGACAGAGTCACCAGGGATAGGTCAAGCCTATCTGCCAGAACATGTCTGACACCACCACCACTGCAATGCTGCCTTATACACCAAGTTTATACCTTGCTAACATGGTTGTTGCATCCATGTGTACACTGCTATAGATAGCTGAAATTGAACCTGACCCTCAACTATTCTGTGCCCACATTGGTCTCATGGCATACCCATTGCTGGTGTCTTTTGTTAGAACTTTATTAATGAATGATTCAATTAATTAATTAATGTGTGTGTGTGTGTGTGTGTGTGTGTGTGTGTGCATGTATCTGTGTGCAGGTGCAGACCCCAAGGGCTGTGTGGAAATCAGAGGAGACCTTATGGAAATTTGTCTTTTCCTCAACCATGCTGGTCTAGGGGATAAAACTTTCGTGGTCAGGTTAACAGGCAAGTTTCTTTCCTACTGAGTTCCCAATTTGTTTTTCATGTAGAGAGCAGCTATCAGACTCTTTCTTGTTTGGGTCAGATTTTAACTGAATTCTGTGTTATTCATTGACTAGGGTTACAGATGATACCCAAGAGTCAACCATAATGCTGAAACACAACAAATAATTTTGAATTTTGATGCATATATTTTCTCCGTATATATGGCTATTATCACATTTCTCCAGAGAAATAGAGTGGACAAAGATTGAGCATGATTGATGACAGATAAGTGAGAGACCGGCAGACAATAAAGAGGGGGTTTATTATAAAGTTGGCACTATACTTTCAGGGTCTGAAAAGTCCATACTACTGCTTGTAAGCTAGTGAGCCAGGGAAACCAGCAACGTAATGCAGTCAAAGACTGAAGCTCTGAGTACTTGGAAGACAGTGATCTGATCCACATCTGGGGCTCAAAGGTTTGAAAGCCTGGTGGAAGGGGAGCAGTGGAGGGGGATCCCTGGTACGAGTTTCTGAGTCAGAAGATGAGACACACTTCTGTAAGAGGAGCAAATCCTTCCCCCATCCCACCTCTTGGTGCTTAGGGTTTTTCCCAAGCTACATATGTGATCACCAGCTCACCTATGTTGGCAAGGCTAGATCTCTTTACTCACTCCACTGACTCAGATGTTAGCCTTTCCTCAAGCAACCCTAAGAACATACTCAGAATCCATGATTTACCAACTGTCTGTTATCCTTCAGGACAGTCAAGCTAATGAATCCATCAGCACAACCAATTACGGATCTAACTCTAGTTGTCTGATTCAGAAACTCTGTTAATTTACTGTTGCTTTCATAGAGGAGTCAGTTTCTAAAATACATATTCCAATGATACAGTTGATTCCAGTTCATGCTGTCCTGTCCTTTCACAGAAAAAAAAAATTATTTGCCTAGATAATCTTTACTTTCTTCTTTCAATAAAACAATCATTTTAACTAGCTCTTTTCTTCTAGATAATAAGATGAATTTCAAAATGACATATTCTCATGTATAAGTCAAACTACAAACTCTATTCCTGGTTTTAAAAATGCTTATGCTTACAAGAAATCAATTCAATGTCTTGTTTTTATGACTCTAATTTCACTAAACATCTCCAGGATAAATGGGCTGTTTCTAAAACAACTTTTTTTGTTGCTGTTGTTTATTCAAACTACAACCATTGCTAGTTTATAAAAGGTAGATATCCTTATTTCATATTCTACTTCTGTTCATTAGTAAAATAATTAGTTTAATTTTGAAATGACAGCTAGGCAATGAGGTGTACGTAGAAATGAATACATTAGCTGGGGGAGTATTGCTCTCTAAAGTATATTATTTCTTTCTGCTTACTTTATTATTGGTTGTGTTATTAACTTATCACAAATTATTGGCTAATACCATCCTTAATATTACATTATGAATATGATCATTCTTGATTCTGTTAGTGCCCGGAAACAACAGATATTGTGTGTGAAACATTCAGCATGTTCATTTATTGTCAGGTACATGCTAAAACTTTTCGTTCTTGCAAAATATATTTGTCATTTAACAGCTAAAAAAACTGTTTCAGAGACTATTAGTGTGACGGATAAGGAAAAATTACAATTTTAGTCTACAATCTAAAGCTTATTACAAAGTGTTACTTCTACAGCATCCTAGTAAAATTTTGTGGAGATATATATATATATATACATATATGTTACCTTATTGCCAAAAATAAATAATAAATATACCACCTATCTACTTATAATCTATAGTAAACTTTCGTATATATGCAAATATATGTATATTTGCATATATATGAAATATATGAATATTCATATATATGAAATATATGAATATTCATATATATGAAATATATGAATATGAAATATATATGAAATAAAACTTTCGTGTATATCTGTAATTTATAAATATATATAAACATATATGCATATTTTATGATTGAATATAATTAATATTATGGAAAATGCAGGAGCATTATGCTTCTAAAATTAATCTTGCTCTTGTGATAAATATAGAACTGAAAACATGCCATTTGGGGGTTTTCTTCAGAAATTTTTTAAGATTTACTTATTTTTATGTGCATTGGTGTTTCAGTTGCATTTAGGCCTGTGTGAGGATTCCATGTCTCTTAGAACTGGAATTACAAACAATTGTGAGCTGACATGTGGGTGTTGGGAATTGAAACTGGGTCTTCTGGGAGAGCAGCCAGTACTCTTAACTAGTGAGCCATATCCAGTGCCTAGTCATTTTAGGTTTTACCAAGAAAAGTAATTTATTTTTTGGTAACAGTATTTTGACTTAAAAGGTCTAGAATAATTGCATAGAATAAAAAATATTGATTTGGGAAAATATTTCCAGGAATTTGTTTTCTAAAAAATGATATATCTAATAGTTCCTTCTTGTCTAAAAGTAGTATGTGGTATCATGTATAAACACTGTAGTGGAAATAAATGAATTAGAATTTAACAGATTGAATCAAGCAGAGGTTATCAATCTTTGTAAGGCACCATTGCAAATGGCAGTCAGCAAGCTGAGAGAAGAACGCAGGTACCATTGCTCGGATCTAACAGGGAGACCTTGCTACCAGTCTCATTTAGTATCTCTGGTACCTACCACTTCACAGCTCAGAACATGCACTCAAGTGCTCACCACAGCAAAACAGGGTGGGGCCATCTTTAAATGAATGGCAGTATTGTTTACTGCTGAGCTCCATGTGCAGAGACAACACAAATGTTGACACACGGTACATTCCAGTGGGCACATACTCTGCCCACTTGTAGAAATACACTCCGCGTTTGCCAATTGAAGCAAAATTATAGAGGGGAGATAGTAATGGTAACAGATATTGAAATGTAGAATAGAAGTTTTAAAATGATTTTAAATCTTAACATATAAGAACTTAGTGATCTCCGTGAAATTATAATATGTAAAGCACAACATATGTACATAGGGTGTAGTCAACTTTCATCCTGGGTGATTCCCCTTTCATTGTTGTGAGATATCTACCAGAGAAGACTACTTGGACACAAGTTCAAGCCAACAGAAGGTCATAGCAGGCTGAAGGGTAGTAAATACTCTGTGTGTTCAGGATGCCAGTGTAGCTGTGAGCCTTTCTCAGGGTGAGGTTTTAAGCACAAAGCTATACCCTGAGTTGACATACTTCAGTTGACAAGAACAGTTAGCTGGAAGTGGAACTACAGAAGCCAAATGTAAAGCTAGTAAATTTAGAAACTTCATCAGAACTATGGACTTTGAGAGATCTGTTTTAATTTTGGCAGGTGGTGCTATATATGTGCTGGGTTTTAATGCATGGATGGTACTTCTGTCAAGCAGTCAGTTAGTTGTGTTAAAGATCCGAGGACCTGTTAAAACATGAGAAAAATCCCACTGCCCAAAGCTCTCACCCCTCCTATGGTTTTTATTTTACCTGGCCTCACAGTAATGATTAAATGAACATTAGTGTAAACTAGAGTGCCGTTTATTTTCTCTGATGATTTATAATTACTATATGGATTTTAATGGGTTGCTTTGAAAGCTTTATTAATTACAAAATACAACAGAAACATTTATGTACCTTTAGACCACCATACCTCAGGGAAAGTGGAGAAAGTTATTTGACAAAATCAATATCAGAAGAGAAAGCAAAAAAGTAGCTGCTGACCATGTCTCATATTCTAATTGAGTGTCTCTGGCTGAGGCTTGGCTTTATTCCTATGCCTGAATTCTGCAATACCCTCAATATATAATTAACAAAGTGGTCAGGATTTATTCTGCCTTAGGAAATTTCAGTTATAGATAAAGGGACATAAACTATGTATTGTTTTAAAATGGCTTTGTGTAAGAGCATATTGTTCTAATCCTGTGGAGTCATTTTCAAGGCTCTGGGTAGACCTTTCTCTGGTTTTGAGATAGTATATTGCCCAGGATATGCCTGGAAAGCCATTGCTGTATTCTTGCAGAATGCACCATATTTCCTGCTTTCCCTAGAGAGAAAATAAAATGTACTATTAAAAATAATACATGCTCTTAATGTAAAATATTAAAACACACTAACCCATTGGCAGAACAAGCAGGACTTGGAGATTTAGACCATGTATAACTCTCTCACCCCATAAAATTTCCTGCTCTTTGGTTTCTGACATTGTCCTTACTTATTTTTCGTACTGTAGTCAGATGTTGCAGGATCTAAGCAAGAGATGTGAATCAATCCAAGGTGTGCAGCCTCCCTCTCATCAGAATGGACAGGGAACTTCCTCTACAGTGAAGCAGTCTCAGCATCCCACACCAGAAGCTTTGCTCCTTTCTGGAGACTCTTGAGTGAGTTAGTTCTTCTATCACTTGTAACTAACATTTTCTTCCTTTGAGAACAAGGCAAGGGAGTCAATACAAGGTGAGAGTACAATTAGATAACTCCACAGAGCTGGAGTGGTGCCCAGTCCACAGTAAGTACATAGGTCTGGTCAGTTCCATCTGTAATGTCCTGAAAAATTTTTTATTATGTATTTGATTAGAATATGCCTCATAATAATAATGATACATGGTGGTAATTGAACACTAACTAGGTCACAATTAGCTACATTCACCATAATAAATCTTCAAGGGAGATGCAGGTAGTTCATGAACTATTAAATATAAATTCTGTGAACTGAACTCTAATACTCTGAAAAGCAGTACATACTCTCACAGAGCCATTTGCCAGTCTCTTAATACAAAACAAACAAACAAAACAACAGCAAAACAAACTCACTCACTCACTCACTCACTCACATGTGCATTGTATTTTTAAATGGTCCAACAATATACTGCCCACAAGAAACTCACCTCAGAAAACAAGTCTTAAGGAATACAATGACAGACAATGAAGCTGATGACAAATGCTGTACCAAACAATGGAACCCAAAGCAAGATGGGGCAGCTATGCTAATATTCAATAAGAAAGAACTCAAGCCAAGTTCATTCAAAAGAGAAGGTGTCACTTCATTTCAATAAGACTAGAAATAGTCCAAGGACTATTCAGATACATGTGTGTAATGAGACATTGCCTACACATGATTTTCAGTATCCCTACAATCTAAGTTCCCTCAGCAATGAATGTATGAAGATCATGTACCACACAGGCATGGTGGGGTAGTATTCTAGGATACAGAAGAAAAGAATCTTGTATTTTCATGAAAATTGCTAGGTATATAGGCAATTATGGTCATCAAATTATAGAAGGGATAAACAAAAGCAAAACAAAACAATAACCTGAAGACAGAATATAGACTTTTAAGTTGGAAATGAGGAGCTAGGATGGAAGGACAGTAAGTGGGAGAGTATAATATGAAGACTGAGGGTAAGGAAACACTGTGTGTGTGTGTGTGTGTGTGTGTGTAAAATGGGAGCTGTGTCTTCCCAAATTCTAAATTCTTCTAGAATGTTCAGACATGCACAAGATGTATAATGATTAAATTCATTATTTCAGTACTTCTAGCCCCTCTGCCCTCTCTCTCTCTCTCTCTCTCTCTCTCTCTCTCTCTCTCTCTCTCTCTGTGTGTGTGTGTGTGTGTGTGTGTGTGTGTGTGTTGGAGTGTACAAGGTGGTACCAGTGCACATGACAACATAGGTCTTAAGAAATAAAGATTATTATGGCCAGAAAATTGCCTTCCTGAAATCCCTACATTGAAGCCTCACCCCGATGTCTGTATTTTGCCAGAACCACAAAAGGGCTCCAAACCATTAGGACTACTTAAGCAATATGCACTGTCCCAGTGATAGGTGGTAGAAGGTAGCTATCTGCTAGCAAATGAGGAAAGACACAGGAGGAACTCAGCCTGTAAGACCTGTCTCTTTGACTGCCAACCTCCAAACCATGAAAAAAATACATCTCTTCTTAAAGTTTGTTACAGCCATGCTAAAAAATAATTCTTTAGCCATGATTGAGAAGCTAATATGGGTGATATAAGTTGAATCCTGAATTCTGAGACATGTTGAGAGTTTGGATCATTCCTTCCATTATAGTGTGGGGCTGGATATATAAATTGCATAACAGTTTTGTGAGTTAAAAAGATGGCTCTGAAGTATCGACTACATATGGACTATGGGTGTTAGGACATGGGTGTCTAGTTAAAAGCAATGCCAAATTTTAAATATCTCCCTTGCAGAAAGAAAGTAAAAATTTTAAAATTACAGACAAGGGTTAATTATTTCCTTCCTAGAGTAGAAAACTTGGGGCATGGACCACCTACATAGCTCACTGGCTAAAGGCGGTTGACACCACATTTGCTGATGATGTGTGTGTGATTCCTCAAGACCCACACGATGGAAGGAGAAAGCTGACTCTGTAAAGTAGTTCTCCGAAGTCCACACATTCACATAAACACATTAAAACAAACAACTAAATGAATGAATGAATGAATGAATAAACAAACAATCTTACAATGCAATATATTATCAATAATTATCTGAGCTTGATGCTAGGAAAATGAATAGTTGTGCACAAAATGATGTTAAAACAAAATCCTGTTTCTTACGTAGCTTTATAATATTTTATATCACTGATGTGACTAGTAAATGTGTATTTATGCATTTGTCTTTTATGCTTACCATATGCAAATACATATTTAATATGTGTTAAGTGAATTAAAGTTTGCTGAGTTTGCCACATAAGTTGTCAGAGGAGGCTATGGTTTTGCAGGTTTTTTTTTTTTTCTTTTTACCACAAATTTGTATCTGCTTTGTCTTCAGTCCTCTTGATTTGGAACCTGAGTTTAATACTTTTAATTGCTTTTACAATTAGATGGTGGCAATTGTTCACAAGTTCATTGAGAGAATTTGCTAGTCATCTCTGGCAAATCTATTTGGAATAAGTACATTAGTGGTGTTGAATCATGGTAACATGAATGTCGATTGTGTGAGATATGATTATGGTGATTCCCCAGCTTTCCGTTCACCCCCCACCCAAACATCTGTGAAAACAATTCACCTGAACATTTAGTTGTAGCCTTCAAAGCCAAATGAGGGCACACTGAAAACTAACACAATTATATACAAATTTTCCAGATAAGTGGGTCATTTGAGAAAGCCAAGATTGCTTTTTAAACAATAACCCGGGACAGAAAAGCATTTGGTAAGATGAGCTACTCTCTGCTTTCTCAGGGGAGATTGGCCAGAAAAGCATCAAGAGTTCTTGAGGGCACCAGGGTTTGCTCTGTGGAAAGCAGCAAATTGTACTACTGCAAGAGATCTAAGATCAGAAAATCAGCAATAACTCATAAATCCAAAGAAAAACAGCAGGCCAGAGTGAGTGTAACTTTATGGTGATAATTAACAAAAAAAATCACATCACTTTTGCTCAAAATCATGATTTATATGTCTTATGCAGAAATTTTGAGTTCTCTACAAATGCTATCTACAGTTAGAATTTGTATCTGAAGTAAAGCTATTTCAATGAGCATAATGCCAATGTTTGTTAAGCCCAATAATAATGTCTAAATAGTACACATTATAAATAGTATGTGTGAATATAAAAGTTGTTTATATTCTACCAAATATAACCAGAATAAAGTTATTTTTACCAAAGTTAAAATTGTGATTGCATTGTAAATATTTTCATCTTGAGAATCTTTTTTGACACTTTTACTTTTTTAACTTATCCATATAATACATACAAATCCTCATATCACAGTTCTGATAAAATCCTTCCTTGATTGGCAGGAAATACATAAATTTGCCTGTCACATGGACAGAAAATACTTTACAGTAATGAAACAAGAAACAATTACCAAGACTTCCTGTGTTTAGGAACACTATCCAGAAGAAGCAAAAGCTAGAGAGTTGCTGTTGCCTATCCAGGAACGAGCTTTTTCTGCTGGTGAGGACTATACTCACCGTGACCTGCAGCAGCGAGCCAGCTGATCAATTAAATATAGGATGCACCGATATTCTAGAAGGAGCCCTAGGGATTGAACAGTGTTCTATCTTTACCTTACCACAGATGAAAGGGAGCACAAAGGCATCATTGTCACCGACACTTTACCATGGAGTGTCTGTGTGCTGATGAGAACAGAGGCTCAGTCCATTGGTTTTCTAGGTGACACTCGAGTATGGAGACTGTTCTTCCTGGAGGTACTGATGTGATACTTGGCATGTCACTCAGAAATTGTACTTTTTCATTCTTTGTCCTCCATTGTGGACCTTTTCCTGAAGCAGCCGTAGGTATGCATGAGTCATAGTGACCAAGAGTTATTGTGATGGGCACGAAACAAGCAAGAAGAGTAACAGAAACAAAGAATAGTCCTAGTAGATGGTGACGATGATGATGACTACGATTGCGATGATGACGGGGACGGGCTACTGGCAAGGCAACTGGCAATGGCTACGGACAACAGCAACAGCATCGAGGGTGACGACGATAACGATGAAGACAACGAGGATGAAGGTATCAACTGGGCATCATATGTTTTCTTTAGGGAAAGGTCTGGGTCTGCTCAGTTTTATCCAGGTATTTTCTTCCCTGGCATTGAATTGTAAGCATTCATTATAAATTTTGAGTCTCACTCCATCATCAAATATGCAACCTGGAAATGTTTTCCTTATTCTGTAGGCTCCTTTTCCATTTTGATGCCTTTCGGTTTGAAAGCTATTTAGATTGACATACTGTGTACTGTTGATTTTGCCCCAAGACTTTGATGTGATTTCTCAATCACTTTCAAAGTGAGTACCAAGGACATCTCCTTCCAAGTTCTTTAAAAGGGAAAAACATGGGTTCAGATTCTATCTTTAGAGAGCTCATATATTTGATTTGGTTTTTAAATTTTTATTTTATTTTATTTGCACACTGTCAGATAAAGACCAAATGCCGCATGTGGGAATTCGATGTTTTGAGCACTATGTGTTTAACTTTCAGGCACCATTGTTGGAACTTAGCTTGGTGGATTTTTTTAGCTTTGTTCTCCAGACCCTGTATTATTACATCATTTAATGTACACACTGTACCATAACTCTCTTCATAGGACAGGCTTATGACTTTAAATCAGAAGGTGTCGAGGCCCCATTTTGTTTCTATGCCCAGTATTTATTACTTCTGATGTTTTAGTCTTGTTGTCAACTCACTTGGTATAGGATCATAAGAGACTGGTGATTGTGTCCCTGAGTATTTCAGAGAGGATCAGCTGATAGGGAAAGACCCATCCTGAATGCAGGCTGCAGGATCACAGGCTGGAGACCTGGATGCTGTAGAAGAAGAAAAGTCAAAGATGCTGGCAGCGACATGGATGTCCTCAGCACCAGGCGATGAGGACACCTACTCCTTCCTAGGACTGAGGCCCACCTGCTATTTTGAGCAAATCTATAAAGGTGATACAGACAGAGCTCTTTGGGGAGGGGTTATTGCGAGCAGGTGACCCTCTCTTTAATCTCTATAGAAGTGGATACATAGTCCAAAGCTTTATTAAAGTTTCTTTTAGTGTGTCTCTAAAAGTGATTGCTTTCAGAACAAAAGGAAACAATGTAACAAACCTGGGAGGTTATTGTAAATTTTGAAAGGTCTTCATATAGTTGGTTAACTCTCATGCACTTCAGACATGGGCACTTTCCTCTGGTCTTTACTTCCTTATGAGTATCACAGCAAGAGTTACACAACAGTGCAGAAGTTTCTAGAATTCCTTTTGACTTTTTAACCTATTTAAAATATCCATGGTTTTCATGTTCCTCCTTTACAAAATTAGGAGTAATCATTATTCCAAATGAAAGCTGCCAATTCCAGTCGAAATGTCTTAAGTTTACACAGTAAGCAGTCCTCTTTCACACACACAAAAGACAGAGAAATTGTCAAAGAACAAAGAAGGAGGTAGTTACAACGACAATAAATGCACAAAATAAACATGTCTATATTCAGTAAGAACTTTTGACAAATTATAAAGTAGAATAATAAAATGGCATACTTATTTGGAAAAATAACATTTTTATTTTTTCAACATGCAATTAAAACCATCAAATTTGATGCTTCTTTTTTAATTCGTATACCAGATGCTCCTATGGACTTTTGGAAGTAAAAAAGATCATTAAAATTATTACATGAAAGTTATTGCTTTTTTGTAGAATCTATGAAAATATGTACTGAAATGTAGTTAAGTCTCTTCATCTTACAAGCAAAAGGAATAAAGATTTTAGTGTTTGAGATTTTTCTCTCTCATACTTAGAAGATTTCCCAATGAAACAGGGGACATTTATGGCATCTCTCTGGGGAATATAGGAAACTTTGGGGGACAGCTTGGGCACCATGCCCACCTACCCTAGCAGCTCACAGACCTCTGTGCTGTGACTTGCTGCTTAGATAGAATGACTCCACTGGTCAATAACTTCCCTCCACTTTACTCCATATTCATTTCTCAGGCTGCCTACTCTGTAGGTCTAATATAAGAAACACAGAGGCACAGAGGCCAGAGGCAGCTCTTCCTGGAAGGCAGTTAATCACTTAAAGCTGAGACTTGTCATTTCAACTCTGATCTAAATCTAAGAGGCCCCTCCCCTTCACTTATGTCACAGCAGCCTTTACCAAAGAACCACAAGTGGGGAAAGCACATATTCCAGGCACTGAGAAGAGCTGGTCACAGTGTATGGCCACAGCACAGTCCACGTGGGACATGGAAAGGAGTTCAGTTGGGGCTAATTATTACATCATACCCAATTTGTCTAACTGGATGCCCTCCATGAATCAGAGCCAAGTGGAGTCTGACTTAGGAGCACTTCTGTCTCTGTAAACTTCAAGGCTGTATGGGTGTGGGCCACAGTCCTGCCTTATCAGTGTGTGTGTGGGAGGGGGGGCATACAGAGATGTTTATACTTATGACCTCTGAGTGAATGGTCAGTTCCTCACTTGGAATGGTTTGCGTCTGTGAGGCAGGATATTTAGTAATGTCAGAGAGTGACAGTGCAGTAGCATGTCCTGGTGCTGTTAACCTTTACCTCCTGAGGTTACCATGCTACTGAGTACTTGCCAAAGCAATCCTAGTGAACTGGTTCCAGACTTTTAAGGGGATAGATTGAAAATCCGTAACAATTCCAGAAGGGTTTTGTTGTTGTTCATTTGTTTTTAGTGTTTCACAATAACTTGAAAATGCTTCAAACTTAAGCCTTTTTAACCCAAAATGAATCACTGGGCAAGTGAGAGCCCACAGCCTGTGTCCTGGCTGGACAGTGCCCTGACTAATGCCTTCAAGAACTACAATATATTCTTACTTTTAGTGCTTTCAAGTAGATGCTAGGTCCTGTCCTGCCTAAATTTTCCCATGCACAGAGACTAGTGAGCTAGGAGTTGAAGCTGGTTTCACTCACCATCAACAAAAAACAAATAAAGCAGTTAATTTCTACCCTAGACTTTCGTAATAGCGATCTCATTTGCACCACTGTACCTTAAATGAAAACTCTATATAACAATGAAACTCTATATAACAATGGAAACTTTATAACAGTCTCCTTTCCAATACCACCGAGTATTTAAAAACATAGGTCATAGGCAAGAGGAAAACTAAGTGTAAACCAAGATAAGCATCTACCATCACTGCTTGGCTCCACATGGCTGTTCCAAATCAACTCCATATTTGTCACTTCGATTCTTCACGTGGGAGAACTTGAGGTTTAGAAATAGCGAAGTAAGACACACAATCTGTCAGTTTCTATGACCTCTGACCACGGTTCCATCCCATGACACCCTGTCAGGTAGTCACCAGCCATTCAAAGACAGTGTGGACTTCTATTCTACTGGTAGGGTTTTCTACCATTTTCATTTTCTTACTTGGTTTTGCTCTAAAGTTTCCTCAAAAGGAGCCAAGAATTCCAGAATTTATAGCTTTACTGGGAAGGACTCTGAGGCCTCAGAAGCAAATGCTGGAAAAACATGAAAGATCCCTTCAGATATGAATCCTCAGAAGGGTCCAAGGGTAAGCCAGCCATAAAATAAGGCTAAACTTACTTCCCATTTTCCTGTTTAATCCGAGGACAGCATAAATGCACCAGGGTACAGCAACTGCCTGGCATGCATTCCTTATTTGTGACAGACTTACAAACAGTGTTAACATCCCAACACTATCACCCTGGTTTCCTCTTCGATTTTACTTGGATTGGTTCTGTAAGAGTTAAGTGTTTTCTGATCATCGACTAGAAGCCCAGATAGAAACCAGAAACAGGAAAGAAAACTCATTGCCTTTAAATAGAAGTGGCTCCAGTTTCGGTTTACAAGCCTGAAGGGTTGTTGTACATATTAAAATTGCTGCAGAGCTCACTCCTTGGCCACAGAACTCCCCCATCCCATCCAACCCCCCCTCCCCCCCCCACACACACCACCACCACCACCACTGAAGATGTTAGTCTCTGGGGAAAGCAGTTAGGAAAGGATGTCTTTCAGTGGCTTGTACTCGAAGGCTCTGGCTCTTCCATCCCTGCATACAATAGCATTAAACTTAGGCTCAATGCCAGAAACTGAGCCTTCTGCCTCTTTTCATTGGCGTCTAGTTTATTGATAGCGAAATAATACTGCATGGAACTAGTTGGCCACGTAGTGGGAAGTCAAGTCTTCTAATACCTCGTTTGTCCTAGATAATTTTAAGCTTTATCCAGAGTGCACTGCCAAGAATGTTAAATGAAGTACACAAGAGGAGAGCTTTAGGTATCTGGCATCAATGTTAGTGGGAGGCTGCCATTTGACAATAATTTCCTTAGCACAGCAGACGGTAAAGAAAAATGTTTTCATTCATCCGCAAATGACTAACATTTTATTGATGTTTCGAAATGCGGCTGAATACTACCGCACTTTCAATTCCCGAGCGGGTTCTGAGAATTAAGCCTGAATACTAATCACATCAGTAGTTCCTGCTGCAAACCTCTCGGTTAATTGCTGAGCCTCGCAGGGAATCTTCTGCAGGGTAGAGATGTTGCTTAGAGGCTCTTCGATAAGTCAGTCCGGTTGGTCCCGGGTGATGTGAATTGCTGGCCCTACCCCATCTATCCTTAGACACTGTGATAAATAAAAATAAAAAATAAAAAGCCACCCGGGGTACCACCAACAACTATGACTCCTGCCTGTCTCACCAAGAGCTCAGTCTGGGGAGGAAGCCGGATGCTGACCCCTGCAGAGATTCTTGCTTCATTGCGCGCTCTGCCGTGGGGGTACTGCTCGAGTTCAGGGGAAAAAAAAAAGAAAAGAAAAAGAAAAAAAAAAAGAAAAAAAAGGGAGTTCAAATGAGCACCAGTGAAAGATGAATGTGTTTTGTAAACACCGCTATGGGCGGAAGGTAGGGTAAATCAAGAGGGGAGAGAAACTTATTTCTAGCCACCGGCTTCCCAAACTCCTCGCGGGCACTGGAACCACTGTTCTGGATTCAGATCCTCTCACTGATTTGCAAATCGCCTGGAAGAGCTCTGAAAATGAATGCCAGAAGGGAGGGAGGGCGGGGAATAAAGAGTGGACTATGGGGTGACTCCGGTGCCTTGCACCCTGTTTTGCCCTGAGCTGGGCGTCGGCTATCAAGTCCACCGGGCACTGCTTGCAGCTTGAGGGGTTGAGGTTGCTGCTCAAAGGATGCAGATCTACCCCAGCTGAGAGGCGGTGGAAAAAAAAAAATACAACTGGGACTCTTTAAAACCGAGGAATGCCTTGGATTCAACCGAATACGCGACCCTTCCGCCCAATAGAGGCTCAAATGGGTTAAACTGCCTCTTACATAACAGGACCGCCTAGCTCCACACAATTAAAACACTGATTGCAGCCGCCTCTAACTCTGCATCCCAGCAAGGCCCGCCCATCCCTCCCATTGCGCCTGCGTGTCGCGCGCTCCCGGGTCCCGCACGCGCCCTGCACACTCCATCTCCCTCTCACAAGTGCACACTCTGTGCTGACACCACACGCGCACACACACTCATGCGCAAGTTAGTACCAAGACGCACAGAGAAGGGCAGTTCTCCAGTCCGCACAGGCGGACTCACACGCATTAGCTTTCGGTTGGCAAACCTGAATCACTGTACTGTCCCCGCAAAGCGGCAGCGCCGCCACAATCCCTGTTCATCTCCAAAAGAGGGTAAAAAGACATAAACCCACTAAAGAAAAATAAAGAAGGGAGGGAAGGAAAGAGAGAGGGAGGGAGGGAGGGAGGGAGGGAGGGAGAGAGAGAGAGAGAGAGAGAGAGAGAGAGAGAGAGAGCGAGCTAGCTGGCTGGCAGTTGTATTAACTGCGCTATTAGGATAAAAACAAAAACATACAACAAGACAACAACAAAAAAGCCAACTCACTCACAGTCTCGGGCGTCATGATGGCGCCGACCCCAACTTGAGCACTTTAAAGTCGGGGGCCCGGGAGCTGAAAGCACCGGAGGACAGGCCTGGACCCCATGTCCTGACTTCCCAGCCCCGCGGCTCGCAGAGCTCTCTAGCTTGCTCTGCCAAGCCTGACTAGACCTCGGCGTATCCTCGGTCGCCCAAGCTTCCCTGTCCCTCTCCTTCCCTCTTTTTGATCTATCTCTTTCGCTTCTCGGCCCCCCTCCCTGCCTGGTCCTCCATCCCCGGGCGGGGTTGCTACGGAAACGGCCGCTTGGCAACGCGCGCGAGCCCGGGGGCCGCCGGCCGCTGCTGCGCCCCGCGCTGCCTGCGCCGCCTCCCGCGCTCTGCTCGCCGCCTCGCAGGACGGTGTGCGGCCGCCAGGGATTAGCCTCGCTCCGGACGCGGCCGGGCGCCCCGAAGGAGGTGGAGCGCGGTGCCAGGGGGCGGGAGGGGAGGGAGGGAAGGCAAGCTGCAGAGGAGCAGAAAGGAGGCGAGGCCGGGGAAAGAGGGAAACTACGCCCGACAACTAGGGAGGGGGCGAGAAAGAGAAGAAACCCACCCACCCACTCAGAAAACGGAAAAGAGGAAAAAAATCTCGTGTGGCGCGCCGCCTGGTTATCGGGCAGCCTCGCCAGCAGCAGGGGGTGGGAGCCGACGCTGCCGGAGAGCGAGCAGCCTGGCAGGCACGGACATGGTGCTCCTGGCGCAGGGCGCTTGTTGCTCGAACCAGTGGCTGGCGGCGGTGCTTCTGAGCCTGTGCTCTTGCCTCCCGGCTGGGCAGAGCGTGGACTTCCCCTGGGCGGCCGTGGACAACATGCTGGTGAGGAAAGGTGACACGGCGGTGCTCAGGTAGGGACCGCGCGCCCTCTCCACACTTGCCTCAGTCTGTCTTTCTGTCCTTTTCACTCTCTGTACCTGGCTTTACACCCTGCGTGAATCCTGCTGTTGCTCACGAGCAAAAACACCACACCTCAGGCTAGCCACGCATGACCCTTCCCGGGCTTCCCGGACCCTGGGGCAGAGGTCTGGCTGGATTAGGGCGAGAGGGAAAAGCGCTTTCTAGGCAGCCGGGGGTTAGTGAGTGTGGGGCTTGAAGGAGGGGCAGGTGCCACTTTGGAGCTGGGTCTCCGCTCTGCTGCCAGCGGTACTCCAGGAGTCTGACAAGTTTACAGGGCTTGTTTCTGCTTCACTCCGTAAGCGACTTTTCTCAACTGCTGGCTCTGTGCTCCATTTATTTTCCCTCTCACTTGAAGAGTAAGATCCAAATATTCCTTTCAGCTTTTTTCCCCTCCTGTAGCTGTTTTCCTTCTTTGTTTTCCTCTTCCTCTTTCCCCTATCCCATTTGGCCAACCCCTCTTCAGTCACCCCCATTGCCTCCAGTCTCCGGTTTACCCCTGTTCTGTTTCCATTATTTTACACTCACCTTAGTTACTGTCATTTCTTATTCCCCCCGTTTCTTCAGCTGTCCCTCTCCACTAATTTCTGCTCCTCACCATAGCCCTTGTCTTCCCTTCCCAGACCCTCTTCTGTCTCCAGCCTCGCCTCCCATGCACTTTTCTGTCACACCCACACTCGAGGTCCAGTACCATTTTCAAACCCCATAAATCTCGATTTTATGAGCACACTCCCTTTCAGCTCTCCCATCCTCTCACACCGGGCACTTCCCTCCTGTAAGGAATACTTCACATTCAGATTCTCCCTCAGCATGTAAAGGATGGACACTCCACACTCACCACACACGTGCAACACCCCCCCCACACACACACACTTCCCTTCCTCTCCTGTCTTTAGTTTTACTTATGTCTTGTCTTCCTCTATTTTCACTGAGCTAAGTGTGAACAGAGTGTTTATCATGAAAGGACCCCCTAGCCTGTTTTCCCCAGAAGCCTCACTGCCAAGTGCGCCTGGGGAAGATTTCCTTTCCCATTGGATATAAATTGATGACCAGTTGTGCTTAGAGCTAAACAGGGCTCCCTATCCTGCCTTGCTCCTTCACTTCCCATAGACCCACCTATACTGCCCCCTCCCCTCCCCAACCTGGTTTGCTTTGCCAATCTCCCTGAAAGATCTTCACTCTCTCCACTGGGTGGTAGTTTGCTTATGAGTGCAGATTACACGGAGCCAGCATAATAAATGCATGTCTAAGGTGGGGAAGAATGCTTATTTATGGTTGAACCAGGCAACGTTTTAAATTTAAGGATGTAAGTTTGAGGCGTGACTTAAAGCTTTTTTAATTGTTCTTGAGGCCAATTACAGAGATCAATTCTAACACATGTTAATACCTTGTTTTAAGAATATATTACTCTCGTTAAGAGTCTGAGAACACAAAAGTAATGTATTTATGCTACAGTACAGAAGAATAACTTTTCATTTTGGACAAAGGTGAGGTGTGCTTTGTCAAAGAGCAGATGTGAATTAAACCCCCCTTTCTTTATTCATGCTATTAGTTTCTTTGCAAGTTTGAACATCAGCTTTAGACGCAAGCTCAAATTACAGAAACCGAAATGTGTGTGTGTATGTGTGTGTGTGTTTGAAGTAGCGATTGGCTAAAGTGTGTCAAGCAGCAGCATTTTCAGCCTGAAGGATTTGATCCCTTGCTCACATCATGGTGATATATCTAGGTAATTCCTTTCCTAATGAGCAATTTAATAAGTGTTATGGCCAATTGAAGTATCGAGAGCATGTTCTGCTTCCAGGGGACCTTCACTTTGACAGTGTAGAGCTCCAGGCTTGTGGGGACGATTCCTACCATGGTGAGTTTGGTGTGGTTCTTGCTTGCTAATAGGCCTCAGACCTCATTCTTGTATGGCACATCTTGAGCTTCATAGCATTTTAGAGAACTTTTGACTCTCGAAACTTCTCAGCGATATTAAGCAATTGTATGCATTTTAAATACCATTTTTTTTGTCAGTGGAAGCAAATTTTATCTGCTTTACTTTCTTACATCGATTTCATAATTCTATAGAAATTCTCTAATTATTGAACTTTTTGATCACCCAGTTTTTAGGGATGATTTATCGTTTATTTATAGGAGATTGCATGTTCATTAAAATACTGACCATTGCTCTCAGTTCTCTGACTTCCCCAGCATCTGGTATTGACTTTGCTCACAGGCTGATACAGGTGGGCTTGGGGAAGAGCAGATGGTGGCCAACTGTGGGGACATGCTTTCATTAAAAGTAAATTCATCTATCTATCTATCTATCTATCTATCTATCTATCTATCTATCTATCTTCAATTTATTGTTGATACTATTCTGTAACTCACTAGAAAAGCAAAACTCTACCCTACAAACATGTGCCCCATTCTTATCAGAGTGTGTGAATTGAATACTTAAGAAAGCACTTAACCAGTTAATATGATAATCTATTGTCTTTTATTTATTTTTTTTTAATTCAGCACATTCCTTAAAGCATCTCATAGAGACTAGTGTGATAACTGTTAGCAGGTATCTTGGAGTGCTAAATCCTGGAAATGCAAACATGTCACTTGGTGATATAGGTGCTCCTGACTGTTAATGAAGGACGAGGTCAAAGGTCAGCTGATCCAGTTCTGACTCCAGAGTGCCAGGGAGTCCTTTTCTTTGTTTTGTTTTTTATTTTTATTTTTTATTTTTGGAAGAATAACAAACAACCAAAACCTTCCCTTGAGTGGAGCTGTAACACAAAGGAAATCCCTCCTGCCACTTTCCCCTGTCTGTCACCTTATAAATGGTCACTACTGTTTAGCTCTCCTAGAGGAGGTACAGTGAGTTACAGGTAATCACCAAGGTTTGAACTCTTACCTCTGCCTTTTCAGGTTGATGGGCTTTGCAAGGAACCCCCTCTGAGCCACTCAGTAGACCTGTGTGGACATTCCAAGCAAAGTACTTAATGATGCATGCATTCAAACAGAGTAACTCTTACATAAACTTTGTGGTTCAAAAATACACGCATTTCTAGAATGCCCCCTAGTTTTTTTTTTTTAAAGAACATATTTTCATCATTTTTCTCGATACAGAATTTGACGTTTGCTAAACTTTATTGGTAAATAGGAAGGTGTACTTTTTCTCCAGTCCAGTCGTCACGTTGCATTTTGTGGTGTAGAGCAGATCTGAGCCATCGAGTCATCTGGTAGGGAAGCAGAGGACAATCAAGGCAAGAACTTCAGGACCCAGGGCTGCTAGCCCTGAGGAGCTGAGGCACACTAAGCAGCCCTGAGGAGCTGAGACACACTAAGCAGCCCTGAGGAGCTGAGGCACACTATTGTTGAAATTTACATACAAATCAGAGGACTTTTTAGTGTTAACTAAAACACCAGTCAATTACTTTAGTCTCACTTTACTGGCAAATACTGTTGGGTAAACAGGTCAAAGATGCCCCATAGTATCTGTAAACAGTCACAAAAACTTGTATCCTCCCTACAACTGCACAATTCTTTGTTTGTTTTGCTCATCGTTTTTCCAGGGTTTCTCTGTCTGTCATGCAAACTGCCTGTCCTAGAACTCACTTTGTAGACCAGGCTAGCCTCAAACTCAGAGATCTGCATGCCTCTGCCTCCCTCCTGAGTGCTAGGATTAAAGGAGTGGGCCACCATGCCCTGCATATGCACAGTTCTTATATTTTTTGTTGTGAGCCTAGCCTTTAATGGCTGAGTCATCTCTCCATCCCATGTGCACAATTTTAAAACACATTTCATTTTCAACTCGTTTTTACAACCTGTTTATTCATTCCGCTATTCTGCGTGGATTTTGTACATTTTCAGTCACTTCTGAGACATTAGTTCAAGATAACTTACTCTGTGCTTGTCATGTTTTTAATCAAAGGAAAGAAGGGAGGGAGGGAGGGAGGGAGAGAGGGAAGGAGAGAGGGAGGGAAGGAGGTAGGGAGGGAGGGAGGGAGGGAGGGAGGGAGGGAAAGTCTTTCTTACAAGTGATACATTCTGTTACTTTAGCAAAATGAACACAGCTAGCCATTCTATGCACTGGACTTGAGTGACAGTTACTGGCACATGGTCAGTTACATGCTCTGTGGCTTTTGGGGAGAAGGGCAGGTGACAAACATCCACTAGAGTACACACTTCCACAGAGGATGTTTCTGCTGGAACCACATAATCTTGCCAATAGATTTAGAAATGGTGCCTTGAGTGTTTATTCCTGTGGGCCAACACATTTGATGTTTTTATTCTACATTAAGTAAACTGGATTGAAATGCATGCTGTTGGTTACAATAAATGATTTATGTATGAGGAAGTGGAATCACCAATAAATAGAAGTCAATTAGATATCCTGAGGGAAGACCATTGAGATGTCTTTTTGTAAGCTGAGTCCCTCCTGTACACCAAAGCACCATGTTCTCCTAGTAAACTGTTCATCAGCAAGGAGATCTTCAATTTATAACATTAAGATATTATTTAAACGCTTATGTGCTGATTTGGTAGAGTTCTTAAAGACATAATTCCAAAGCTCTTAAGGAAGGAAGGGATCAGACTTGGGTTTAATTGTTGACTTAAGCTACCTGGGAAGAGGGATGCCATGACGTAATTGCCCCCATCACATTGACTTGTAGGGATGTTTATGGGGCATTTTACTTGATTGTTAATTGATATGAGAGGGCCCAGTCCACATCAGGCAGTGCCCCCTGAGGCAGGTGGGCCTGGGGTGTATAAGGAAGGCAGCTAAGCGAGCCAGAAGAACTCCTTGGTGTGTGCTTTGTCTGTCTCTAGGTTTGTTCATGGAATCCTTGCCCTGATTTCTCTTATTGATATACCACAACCTGTAAGCCAAACAAGTCCTTTCTTCTCCTGAGTTGTTTTTGGCCATTGTTTTATAATAGCAGCAAAGTAAAACCAGGGCAAAAGTGATAATGGATTATTATAATGAGTCAGCCTGGAAAATGAGTCCCTAGCCTAGAACTGAAAAGTGGTGGTGTGTCATCATGTGTGGCGATGTGTCATGTGTGGTGTCATGTGTGGTGATGTGTCATATGTGGCAATGTACCATGAGTGGCAATGTGCCATGTGTGGTGTCATGTGTGGCGATGTACCATGTGTGGTGTCATGTGTGGCAATGTGTCATGTGTGGTGTCATGTGTGGCAATGTGCCATGTGTGGTGTCATGTGTGGCAATGTGCCATGTGTGGCAATGTGTCATGTGTGGCAATGTGCCATGTGTGGTGTCATGTGTGGCAATGTGTCATGTGTGGCAATGTGTCATGTGTGGCAATGTGTCATGTGTGGCAATGTGTCATGTGTGTGTCATGTGTGGCAATGTGTCATGTGTGACAATGTGCCATGTGTGGTGTCATGTATGGTGATGTGTCATGTGTGGTGTCATGTGTGGTGATGTGTCATGTGTGGTGTCATGTGTGGTGATGTGTCATATGTGGTGTCATGTGTGGCAATGTGCCATGTGTGGTGTCACGTATAGCAATGTGTCATGTGTGACAATGTGTCATGTGTGGTGTCATGTGTGACAATGTGTCATGTGTGGCAATGTGTCATGTGTGGCAATGTGTCATATGTGGTGTCATATGTGGCAATGTGTCATGTGTGGCAATGTGTCATGTGTGGCAATGTGTCATGTGTGGCAATGTGTCATGTGTGGTGTCATATATGGCAATGTGTCATGTGTGGTGTCATGTGTGGCAATGTGTCATGTGTGGTGTCATGTGTAGTGATGTGTCATGTGTGGTGTCATGTGTGGCAATGCTCAGAACTGTATGCCAGGTATGCTACATGGCATATCAGCTAATAACAATTTATTAATTATAGAACAATAAAGTGCTGTTAAATATTTCTAGATAGTTGTGTTTGGCCAATCTAATTATTTCAGAATAATTCAAAATTTCTTTTGGTTGTGTGATTTTTTTTTGCATATAAGCCTATTAATGAGCTTATTTTAAAGACTAAATTGTTCTGTGGAGTAAGAATTAATAAGCTTTAAAATTTTATCAAAAAATTTTAATGGTGTGTGCCAGTCATCTATGGCCCTGTCTACCCCCTGTTATTCTCTGTGGGTGGGAAGGAAAGGGTGTGGTCCCTCAGGCTTTGTCCCTTTGCATCCCTTGTCTGATATTAGTGGGAAGATGGGGAGATGGTGATGAAGTGATTGGTGATGAAGGATATTTCTCCATTTTCTCTCCCCTAAGATTCCAGGCTGTGAGAGGCAGCTTCCTTTGCGACCACAGCCATGCATCTATGAGCGCTCCTGGGTCAGTAGTGGCTCCCCCTAGTTACTAGTCACTATGGCGCACCAATCTCCTTAGAGTTCCCTTTACTTTATAATAAATCTCTACTTTAAGCCACCTCTGCTTTAAATACCTAGGACGTTAAATGTCGTTTCTAAAGCCCTGGCTGGCTCACAATAAATTAATGATTTCCTTGGCTTTATTCTGCATATGTTTACAACAATAATAATGTAACAATAAAATAATAAACTGCTAGGGATTCTCACATGCTAAAGTCACTCTGTATTACATCCTCTCAGCTAGTTTCATGTTAATTATATTTAAGCCAATGATTCTTTGACCCATGGTGTGTGTGTGTGTGTGTGTGTGTACTCCTGAGGACGTCATGCTAAAGTCTTCTCCTTACTCATGGAACTTTGATGTTGGGTTACACACTATTTCAAAGAAATGCCATATGTTCCACATAAACCAATGAGAACAAGAACTTAACTTCCAAAAAAACTGGCAAAATCTAGAATTTTTCTAGCAACAATCATTATCAAATAGGGTGTTTATTCTTCTCTGGTGGTTATTTTGGCAAAAATAACATGACTGAAGAAATTCAGTGATAGATTTGAATATTTTGACAAAATGTTCTTCTTCACTATGTGTGGTTTGGAAAGCTGTGGAGTTTTAAGTCTTCAGGCTGTTGTTCAACAGACCCAGGCATCTACATTTTATGAGAGCAACACAGAGAAAGTGTAAATTAATGAGTCAGAGAAGGAGAGAGTGAGGGACTGGTCCATTTAAAGTAGTCAGCAAGGCTTTCAGGATTCAGTAACACTCTTTCTTTAATGCTTCCCTGTTTGTGTTAGGGAGGTCTTTCAGGATTTAGTAACGTACTATCTTTAATGATCTTGGATTTTTATGTTGATGGAAAGCAAACATTCACTCACTCATTGAATCTGCGAGTCAACAGAATTCTTTTCCTCTGTTAATGTCTGTAAAAATTCTTTGCACTTTGTCACATCCTCTTTAGAAAAACTCAGTATTTTTTGTTTTTATTTTCATTTTTCTTTATGTATTTTGATTAAATTATTTTCCCTCCTTCAACACTTCCTATATATTTCTCATCTCTCTACCTCTCCATAATTTTATGTTCCTTCTTACTTTATATTAAAAACAAGAAAATCCAAACAAACAAACAAAACTGGTAAGACAAAAAAATACACAAATATAATAAAACAATAAGCACACTCAAAACCATGCAGTCGTTTCTGTATGGCTAGCTAGTCCTGGGCATGCATGGGGCTGGTCCTGACCAGTGGGTGATATAACCACTGCCACTCTATAGAAGAAAGCCCATTTTCCCTTATCCAACAGGTATCAATTGCAAATTGCTTCTTGGTGGTAGGACTTTGTGTCTAATTTCTCTTCTGAGAGCTGGGATTGCTCTGGTTTGAATTGGTGCATGTCTTGTGTGTGCTTCCATAGTCTGTGAGTTCCTATGTGCATCAGGCCCGTTGTCTGGAAGACACTGCTTCCTTGGAGCCATGTATCACATTGTAGTCTTAGAATATTTCTGTTTCCTTTTCTGAATAGGTCCCTGAACCTTGAGGAACGGGCTTTGATGAAGACATATATTTAGGAATGAGTATTCCAAAATGTCCCACATTCACACACTGTCCAGTTGTGAGTCCCTGTGTTAGTATCATCTCCTAAAAGAAGATCTTCTGATGAGGGCTGAGCGAGGCAGTGAATTATAGGCAGAGCAGAGTGTCATTAGGAATCCTTTTATTCATTCATTCATTCATTTAGCTGATTATTAGTGTTAGATTTCCCTCTAGGCGCATAACTTACCTAGGGTCAAGTTCTTGGCCTGCCTCCTTAGCAGTTTTAGGTATGAGTTCCACCTCAAGGAGTGGGTCTTAAATTTAAATAGTGGTTGGTTACCCCCATAACATCTGTGGCACTTTTGTAACAGACGGTCCTGCAGGATGCTCGCTGCTGTAGCTTTCAAGGTTTGTAGATGGTGATATGGTTATATTTCTCCTCCCGTGATATACATAGTACCGCGCAGTACCCTGAGCACTAGGCAGTAAGAGTGACAGAAGCTTCTACAGTAGTGTGGTTTTTTACAAGACCTTTATTGTTAGTTATCCCTCTGTATATTCCTCTTTTACCTGCTCTTCCCCTCCCCTCCCCATTTAATCCTCTCATTCTAGTTCCTTCTATATTTCTTTATAATGCTAAATTCTCTATCCCCTTCCTTGGAAGACCTGTTATCCATACTGATCCTTTATTAGCTACCTATCCTATGTGGTTATTCAGATTGAAACAGTCATATCTAAATCTTAAAAGCAAAAACAATTCTGAGTGATAAAAGTACTGCTGAGATATCAGTGTCTAAGAGATTTAGTTGTATTACAGAGCTGTAATAATAAAGACATCACAGTATTGGCACAAATCAGACCTGTTGACCAATGGAGTAGAAATGAAGAAACAGATATAAATCCACACACACATAGAGATACCTGATTTTTTTTTTAAAAATGAAGAATCCAGAAATACACTGGGTAAAGGACAGCATCTTCAACAAATACTGGTTGTCAAACTTGGTGGCTGAATATAGAAGAATGCAAATATATACATACTTATTACCCTGCACAAATCTCAACTCCAAGTAGATTGAGGACATCAACATAAATCTGGACAGCTCCTGAATTTGACAGAAGAGAAAATTCGGTATAGCTTTGAACTCATTGGCACAGGGAAGGGCTTTCTGAGCAGAAGACCAAGAGCACAGGCACAAAGAAACAAATAACAAATGCGACCTCATGAAACTGAGCAACTTCAGTGTGCAAAGGACGGCATCAGTGAAGCGAAATGTCATCCTTTCGAACTGTAAATTTTATTCAGCAACTACACAGAGGACAGAGGATTAGTATCTAGAATATATAAAGAACTAAGAAACTGAACTTCTAAAAGTCAAGTACCCCAAGTAAAAATCAAGGAATAAAATTAAGCAGAGTTTGAGAAAGAAAGAAAGAAAGAAAGAAAGAGAGAGAGAGAGAGAGAGAGAGAGAGAGAGAGAGAGAGAGAAAGAAAGAAAGAAAGTTAAATGGCAGAGAAGCACTTAACGTAATTCAACATCCTTCTTAGCCATCAGGGAAATGCAAGTCAAAACTACTTTGAGATTTCATTTTACACCAGTTAGAATGCCCAAGATCAAAAAAAGAAATGTCACCTCACTCAGGTGAAGATGTGCAGTAAGGGGAAAGGGAACACACATCTACTGCTGGTGGGAGATCATACATGTGCAACCACTATGGAAAATGCTATATGGTTCATCAGAAAGAAGAGAATTAATCTACATCAACATCCAGCTATATCACCCTCAGATGAACATCCAAAGGATGCTTTGCCCTGTACCCAAGAGACTTCATTTCCCATGTTCACTGATGCTGTATTGTGATAGCCAGAAATTGGAAAGAGGCTAGATGTCCATCAACTGATGAATTGATAATGAAAACGTGGCTCATTTAAAAAATGGAATATTTTCTAGCTGCTAAGAAAACTTGGGCTGGGCAGAGGTGGCGCACACCTTTGATCCCAGCACTTGGGAGGCAGAGGCAGGCGGATTTCTGAGTTCAAGGCCAGCCTGGTCTACGGAGTGAGTTCCAGGACAGCCAGGGATACACAGAGAAACCCTGTCTCAAAAAACAAGCAAACAAACAAAAAACAAAAAGAAAAAAAGAAAAAAAGAAAAAGAAAATTTGGGGCTGGAGAGATGGCTCAGCAGTTAAGAGCACTGACTTTTTTTTTCCAGAGGTCCTGAGTTCAATTCCCAGCAACTACATGGTGGCTCACAGCCATCTGTAATAGGATCTGATTCCCTCTTCTGGTGTGTCTGAAGACAGCTACAGTGTATTCATATACAGTAAATAAATAAATAAATAAATAAATAAATCTTTAAAAAGAAAAATGAAATTCACAGCTAAATGGATATAACTAGAAAAAATGATCCAGAATGAGGTAAACCAGGCCCAGAAAAACAAAAATTACAATTTTCTTTTATAAGCTGATGTTAGCTTTTAAAATTGAGAATCCTTAAAGTAATTTATTGTTATCAGTTATTAGAGTTTGTACATGTTCTGGTCATATTCATTCCACTCCACAACTCTTCTCAGATCCGACCCTCTTCCATACACACCAAACTTTGTGTCTTTTGTTTGTTTTTTTTTTCAAACTATCAAGAGCAGTTTATGCCTGCCAAAATATTCCTATCTTCCTATCTATGTTCTTGTCCACTGGGGCATGGTTAGCTTCCCAGGTGCTGCAATCTTAGAGAGCACTAACTTCTTTTCCCCTGAAAGCTAACAATTCCCAATGTCTCTAAGGTTAGGCACTGTGTGACTAACTTCCACATTCATGGTGGGGATTGGTCTGACTGAGGCTTGCACTGCACTCTGTGTAACCATTATGAGATCATATATGCAGTTGCCTTGCTATGTGGACAAGGTGGTGTTTTCTTGTAGTCACTAGTCACTTCTTGGTCTTACATTTTTTCCCTTTTTTCTGCCATGACCCATGACCCTTTGGAGGATGATTATATATGTTCCATAAAAGACTGTAAATTTTATAATATCATATTCTTGGTCAGTTGTTGGTTAATTACAATCTATTGCAAATAGAAACTTCTCTAATGAGAGTCGAGGTATGCATTAATCAATGAGTATAATAATACCCTGTTAGGAGTTGGCTAGATACTATGTCCAGCAAGTAAAATAATAGTAGCAGATTCTCTCCTAGGACCTAGAACCTGCCTAGCCACGGGTTCTTGGCTTAGTAATGATGGCAGTATAGGTTTCATGTTATGGACTGAGCCTTGAATCCAGTAAGAAAGTGACTAGTTTTGTCCAATGTGTTTGTGCGTCTATTCCTCCAATGGCAAGTCTTTCTGAGCTGGTCATGACTGGGGATGCTGGCTTCACAACCATGTGATGGATGATTCTTTTTCTCTCCTGTAGCATATATACCACCTTCCAGAAATATCTTTAAATTGCAAGGAAAAAAAATATACTAGAGGGTTGTGAAGAAAAGTGAGTGAAATTAATTACCATATATCTCAGATAAAATGACCAGTGTAAAACATGACAAGACATTTTGCATAATAACAAAATCATCTTATTAAACTTAACTGTATATTTTTGTATTGATATATGTGCGCTGTCATGACTTAACATGTGTTTTCTAAGGTTCATTTCAGTAGGAAATATTCTTGAGATGTAAGGTTCTAGTTGCTAAGATTTTAAAATGTAGCTCTAATTTGAAGAAAACCCGTGGTTTTAAGTGGCCTGGGAGGCATCCTTATTCTCAAAACAACACCACAGAGTTGACAAGAACTCCCTTTACATACTCACATCACACCACACAGACAGAAAGAACTCTCCAGAGTCCTGTCTCATTTTTTATATTTAATTACAGTTATTTTATTTATTATGATCACCATCATCATCAATTATTATTTGTTTTTTAACTCAACTCATAGAATCTACTCTTCTTCACCCCCCAATAAGGCAACAATGAAATGAAATTAGTGGACACGACAGAAACTGAGAAAATCTGAAAAATTGCAATAGAAGACTAGGCCTCAGTTGTGAAAAGTAGCTATGCACCACCCCGCTAAGACCAGCATTTACACTACCCTATCTGTTTCTCAGAGGTAAGGTCATAGTTTTTCACAGGCAGTGATAGGAGGTGACCGTGTGGTCACTGTGGTCACAGGCTTTGGTTATGATGCCAAGGGGTTATCTATCAGCATTGTGCTTTCCAATCCACATCAGGTTCTGCATCCTGACAGAGAACCTTTGATGTTCTCCAGCTTCCAGCTGGCAAGGGAATTGGTCTTAATCACTTTCTCTGAAGCCGGAGAGAGTGAAGAAGGGACTTGGCAGTGTTGGTAACATTAAGTGTTGTGCTTTTGAATGGACGCCAACACATTGTACTTTCCAAATAGCTAGTAAATTTGCTCAATTTAAGGGAGACTTTTTAACCCTGCTCAGTCCAGAACTAAATTGTTCTTTGTAAAATTTCTCTAAGTCTTCAGGTGTATGTCCAGTTCCTGAAGTTGAGAGTGCGGGGGTTTAATTTTTTTTCAACTTTACATGTTGAGTTTTAAGATAACATTTAGTTGTAGACACTGCTTTGAACCATTTACAGGTTCTGGTTCATTACAACTTCATGGGAAAGGGCCCTGTCTCAGAAAATTCTTTATATTTGTGCTTCAGTGTTGAGTTTAATCATAGTGGAAAGACTTAAAAGATATTATTTAGAACTCTATAAATAGCTTATTTTCCAAAGAACAGTCATCGTCATTGAAGGCTGCCCGGGCCCTCATGAACATATTATCTCCTTTACCAACCCTCCCCTCTTGGCAGCCACCTTAACAAAGTGAAAATAGAAGAACTCCCCTCAATCAGCCTCTTCCTTGTCTTCCTTCTTGTTCCATTGTGAACTCTAATCCAACGACTGTTAGGACAAGTTAAGTGGTCTTGGTGAAATAGGGTGAGGTCTTGGGTTTCCTTCAAGGTGCCAAGGTTAAAGAAAGGACCTGGGGTACGGGAGGAGGTAAAATGAATTTGACCTTGGATTGCACTGCCAGAGCTGGCACTGACTTCACATATGTCTGTCAGAACAGTTTCCTGATGTCTGTGAATGTTTAAGGCTTTGTAGCCAATATTTCTAAAGCAAGGTCACACATGGTGCTTATTGTAAATAGAAGGGCTCAACAAAAGATCATGCTTGCATTTCCTGTCTGAGAATAATTCTGGGGGATATTAAGATTGCAGTTCTTTGATTTCACAGACATAGAATTCTGAACAGGAAAACGTATTTGATTTGTGGAGACTCTTGTTAGAAATTAATTTGAGGGGCTGGAGAGATGACTCAGAGGTTAAGAGCACTAGCTGTTCTTCCAGAGGTCCCGAGATAATTTCCCAGTAACCACATGGTGGCTTGCATCCATCTGTAATGAGATATAATGCCCTCTTCTGGTGTGTCTGACAGCTACAGTGCACATATATAAAATAAATAAATAAATAAATCTTTTTTTTAGAAATAAATTAATTTGAATAATTGATCATTTGTTTAAAGTTGGTAGCACTGCTGCTAAACAGGGATTTTTTTTAGATTGCACATATCTGAGCTATGTGTACAGTGTGAAGAAATGCAAGGAGAGATGTAGGTAAAAAGGAGAAATAAATGAAATGGGAAAATGAAAACACAGTTTGTATTTTAATTGACTTGAAATCATACCAATTAAAAGTTAGATTATTTCAGATGACATTCATTCTAAAGCCAAGAAAAAAGCCGGGTTCGAAACTAAGTGTTTTAGTTAGGAGAGATGACAGAGGTTCTGGTTAGTCAACAAAATGATGGACTGAGTATTAAGTTTATCTTGTACCTCACTGGTACAATTAGGAATAATTATGCTCTAATTGCATTTTGAAAGAAAAGTTTTATTTTAACAGGAAGAGTGAAGCTAGGTGATGAGAGAGAGAAAGACAGAGAAAGAGAGGGGGGGCATGGAGACAAATGTTCACATGTCTCCACCAGTCAAAGATAGTTTATATATCTAGGTTGGGTATTGGGTTACACTTCTGATTGAGCATTACCAAATTTATAAAGCCTTTGATTAACATTTTTTAAAAAATGTATAAAAGCAAAAAGGAAAAGAGGGCATGGGATAGGGGTTTTCTAGGGAGGAGAAATGGGGGGAGGGGATGGCATCTGAGATGTAAATTAAAAAAAGACAAAAAGAAATTCTTATCTGAGATGCATTAAATTAAGGGATATTCTCACCAAAATAATAAAAAATTTAAAACATACTTGAAAAAAAGTTAGATTATTTGGAATGACATAAAAGGAGCTATGTTAAAAGAGAATGAATTCAGCAAATACTGGAAATTATCCTGTCTCCATGTTTCATAAAGTGGGGTTTGTGTCAAGTTACATTTACGAATTCATGTATTTTGCTTAGGCACAAGTCTTTCTTTCAGGTTATAGATGTGCTTACATTTATTTTAAACATATTTTGCTTTTGGAATGTGATCAGTGGCTACTTTGCAGAGGTATATGTTCAAAAATATGACATTGTATTGGAATATTTAAAAATGTCTAGATTTATTTATTTATTTGGGTATTTTCCTTGCATGTGTATCTGTGCACTGTGTGCAATAGCCAGAGTGTCCAGAAGATGGCACCAGATTTCTCTGGAAGTGGAATTATTGACAGTTGTGAGCCTGGGAATCAAACCTGGTTCCTCTGCAAGAGGAGTCAATGCTCTTAATCACTGATGTATTCTCCACACCTGTGTATAAATATTTAAATAGCAGAACGTTTCTTCAACAGATACCAGTAACCAATTATGCATATTAGCTACTGTTATATGTTAGAAAACTTCAGTACATCCTTGACAGTGTGGAGAAACGCCATGGAGATGATGATAGCCTTTCTTGACTTACTCAATGGGAAGTGACTGTCCAAGCTGGGCTTCATCTTTGGCCTGTGTATCTTCAGAATCTGTGCTCAGCTTTTGAAGGAGAAACAGCTTCTCTTGATGTAGATGCCAGATTCCAGTTGTTCAAAAACCAATTCTGGTAGAAGTCACAACAACTGGATCACTGTGAAAGAGATTTTATCAGGCGAAACACTGGACCTTTACAACATATGAGAAGATAAAACAATATCTGGGATCTATAAAACCTGACTCGCCGGGCTTCATTTACCATGTGAATAATAGTATGCAGGGTTCTCTGTCTAGCTGATGTCAGTAACATCATCAGACAAACATGCTTTTTCTAGTAGCCAGTGAAAGAAATGTTCATTGTTTAAATTGATTGACTGAAACTTGCCTTTTCTGATTGTATTACATTGGAGATATTTATCTCATACCATGTTTCCATGACAACCTACTCCAGACCACATGGCATCCAAGAGGAGCACAATGCCATGCTGCTTGCTTGCTGCCTTGCACAGCCAAGGCACTGTGGGTTCAAAGTTCTGTCAGAAAGAGAAATCTCAAATTACTTGAAACTATTCCCTGTCTACTCAAGTTTAACTGTAGATTTTTTCCCCTACATTCTTAAACTCCATTTTATGTTTATTCTTTCCTTTGCATTTGGTGATGGATGGGTGCTCAGAGCTAAATAGATGGAAACCCTCATCAGAATCTCAAATCATAATATCTCACACACATATCACAGATGAGAAATCTATATTATATATATATGTGTGTGTGTGTGTGTGTGTGTGTGATTTATGCAGGAATCCTTTTGTACCCATTTAATGCTTCTTTCATAGGTCAAATATTCTTTTAGGCCTTCATTCCCCCATATCCAACATTTATGTGAACTGACCCTGGAATCTGCAGAGAGAATAATCAGTTATTTTATCTCAGGTGTGATGGATTTGCTTTATGATATTTCATGAGGCTCTTCTTTGCTGGTGAGAAGAACAGAGGCCTTTCAACATGTGGTGACCCTGTGCAGTCCTCTTTCATTTAGGGCTCAATTTGTTCTGTCTTTGGGAGGTTATACCTTCTCAGGCCCTGTTGTTAACTCGTTTCCACAGACTCCACACACATTTGTCTTTATTCTGAACTTTTCTGAATGTCTGTGAAGAGTTTATTTTCATCCTCATTATTTCTTTCTTTAGCACCAAAACCTTATTGCCAGTGTGACACTCATGTTCTCTAAGACCCTGTGCCTACCCAGTCCGCATAGGTCATCTTCCATTTTGGTTGCGATATTAATTCATGTAAAGCAGATCTTATAGATTTTACCCTGTGCTTCTTTGAACTATCAAGCAGATGAATTTGCAGTTCCTGGGTAAGCAGTAGATCATTGGAACAGTAAACACCTCTGTAGTTGGTGAGTTGAGTATCCAGCTTTTCTGGAAAGTCTCTTCGCATTTAGGAGACATGCTCACATGGTTTCTGGCAGACAGTACTGAGCTTTCTTATCTATGTACTTTTAAGGAACAGCAGAGATTTGAGTCTGATAGTGTTATTCCGCAATGTCAATTCCTGTTAATGTTTTCATGTTAATAAATCCATCTTCTTCCTTTATTTACGAATATGGTGATATTTCAAATCACTGATCTAGTGAATTCACTTTGTTCTTATAAACAGCTACCTCTGTTGTTTTAAACAAAATCTCAAATGTTTATTTTTATCAATAATTACTCCTGAACCAGATGCTGAGGTGAAAAAAACAAAAACAAAAACCAAACCAAACCCCCCCCCCCCCCCCCCGACTGTCCCTCTCTCTCTGTGCATCTCTGTCAGTCTTCCTGACTTTCACTCTCTGCTTTTTCCCATACTCCCTCCTTGTCTACTGCTTGCTTGCTCCACTTCTGGACATATGGTGGATTTTATTTAATCCTGTTTACAATAAACAGAAAACTCTTGGATTAAAGCTGTATATTAGGACTGAGCCACACCACAAGTGGAAACAGGCTTTTTCTAGTAAATAACACAATTTCTGGGTTTATAGTATGATCAAATAATCCTGCAAAATACCTCTTTATACAATGTTGAGATAAGACCCTTAAAAACATTTCTTTGAGTTTTTTCTTTAATGTCTTGATAAACGGATTTAGGTTTGTTTTTCTTTTACGTCACTGTCCAGTGGGTCAATGATAGTCTCTAAACTATGTATTATTAAAATTAAAATTGGAAACATTTACAAATGCCTCAGCGTCATACCTGGGTCCAAGTGAGCAGTAAATGAATGTTGACAGCCAGAATTTTAAGAAATAAACCTTTAATGATATTAACATAACGGACAGCAATGAAAACTCAGATTTGGGTCATGTCATTACTCTATGCTTAGCACAGTGATAAAGAAGACCATACATTAATAACCTCCACTCCACAATTTATCTGTGCATGGTTTTAGATACATATGGCTAATGGCGGTTCAGTAGCACTAAATGGTTAGTTCTAGAAGTAAGCAAGTCACAGGTCTTAAACTGCACTCTTCTGTACAGTGACAGCCCTGTGCCTGTAGTTCAGTGGTTCCATACTGTATACAGCATCATCCACTTGATAGTCTGAAACTCCCAGTGACGCCTCTTAAATGCATTGCTTAGCTTTATCTGCAGGGGTCCCAGGACCTGACCTAAGGCAAAAAGACCTAAGCAGACTTGTTTTGTTCAATAATTTCAGAATCCATTTTGTGACACATGCACGTGTTTCATAAGGACATTTTAAATGTGTTGTTATCAATTCTCATTATTTTTTTCACAGAATGCATGCACCCACATCTCTGGTTAATTCTGGCATTTTGTTTGTCACATGCCATCTTTTTAAAGGCATGGGGGCACACTTTCTTTTTAAATGTCTTCCCCATGTAAAAGAAATTGTGAGTGGCAATGTTATTATGGGGACACAGCAACAGGGATCAGAATTGGCCTTGTCAAAGATGACCTCAAGAACTAGCAATGCATTGTCTACATATATTACATGAGAGCCTTCTCAGTGTTTGATAAAATTACAGTCGCTCTCGATCTTTCTTTCTTTCTTTCTTTCTTTCTTTCTTTCTTTCTTTCTTTCTTTCTTTCTTTCTTTATTTTTTTTCTTTGTTTGTTTTTGAAGTTATATCTGTCCATATAACCCAGGCAAGCCTTACTTATTATACTCTGGCTTCACCTTCCCAGTGTAGGAATTACAGTTATGTGCCATTATTTCTGGCTAGCTCAGTAATAAATTGCCTGGAATTTTATATATATGTATATGTATTTATACATTATATATATATATATATATATATATATATATATATATATACATATATATATATTTCCAAAAATTCCAAATTTATATATATAAATTTTTTGAGTAGAGGGTCATAAAATAAGATGTCACTTATAGGAAAGAATATGTGAGCTCATATATGAAAGAACTGATCAAATGTGTTTTAGAAGGAAGAATTAACTTGAATAATGTGAAATAGCAGTGGTGTTACTATGTGTAATTTCTGTAGCCTAATAAAATTACTTTCAAATTTATAACATTCAAAAGATATCTCCTTGTAAGTTTTCCAAATATTTGTGAGTTCCTGATTGGCATTTAATCCTAGGTGTTTTATCAGGTGTTTGAGAAACAAAATGTCTTTAGTTTGAGTTCAAAGACAAAGAACAGTTTAGTTTGGGGCCTGCGGTCTGTACTGCCATTTTGTGAGACAGTCAGTAAACAGTCCTGTGATTGATTGCTTTGAATTTCCTTGAACATTTGAACCATCTTAACCCCTGACTTGTTGTTGAACAGCAAGCGGTAACATGCTGCAGGATGGAAATTAATTCTTAGTTGACCAATTAAAACTGGCATTTGCATCTCAAGCAATTCCCTTAGAGGAAAATACAGGGGAGGAAGTTGGATGTGTTCGAAGATTAAGTGGAAATGCATAGTATAACCACAAAACTAATTAAAATTAAAGAATGACAAAACTCTCTTCTTAATGAAAGATTCAATTTGTTATCTATTTTAAATTATCTTCGTTTGGTATCAGCAATATGCTGGTGGTCAAAGAGGCAAACAGCTCCTCAAAGTCCCGCATAATTAGAACAAACGATTGTTGGAGATCCTAGAGGGAGTAGAGCCGAAAAAAAACCAACACACAAATACATATTATTTTATGGCACTAATATAAATGATTCATTTACAAGGAAGTGGTGGTGTGCACACACATATATTCATGTTTGTTGGGCAATGATTTAATGGAGAAGTAAAAATTGAGTAATCACTTAAAATTGTTCATAATAGTAGTTTATAATAAATTCTACATTTTGGTGTTATGATTTATTTTTATTTACAGTTTTGATAATTACATATATTACTATCATACTTGCTTCTTTCCTCCTTCCAGATACTGTCACTCTTTCTCCACTTCCTCTCACATTGTTTACCTCTTGTTTAATTGGTATTGATGTGTATCTACCCCTTTGTACATATATATCAAGTTCTCACCCCTAGATGACATATATTTTACTCTGAAAAATTAACAGATATTTTAGGATAATGACAGATAAAAGTAACACAATTATTAAAATATTTTTGGTCACTCTCAACATTAGTTCTCTTCTTGATGGCCTTTGGAATGAAGCCTTCAGTACATGGCAGTGGATGGGGAGACAGTCTGGGATGTGTCTCATTAATTGTGAATTTAAAACCCTAGGAGTTTCATACTTTTAAAATTTTAATGTTTTATGTTTATGCTGTCTTACTTAAGTATTGCAGGAGGCGCATAGTAAAGCACAACAAGGATTTGCCAAAGAGGAAGTGCACAGTTGGATAGTCAAAGCTCTTCTGCTTGTTAATGACAGAGTCTCTGCATCGCAGACTCAGGAGCTCTGCCCATTGCTCCGCCTTCTTCTTACTCACTGTTCCTCCATCCTCCCTTCAACCACAGTCTTCTGTTTCCATGCCATACATGTTTATGTGTGTGTTAGTGTGTGTATATGAGTGTGTGTGTGTGTGTGTGTGTGTGAGTATGTGTATGTATAGGAATATGTGTGAATGTGTGTGTGTGAAAGTGTGTGTTGTGTGAAAGTGTTGTGTGTATGGATGTGTGTGAAAGTGTGTATATGAGTGTGTGTGAGTGTGTGAGTATGTGTATGTATGGGAATATGTGTGGATGTGTGTGTGAAAGTGTGTGTGAGTGTGTATATATATGTGTGTGTATAAAAGTGTGAGTGTGTGTATATGAGTGTATGTATGTATGTATGTGTGTATGAGTATTGTGAGTGTATGTGATTGTGTGTGGATGTGTGTGAAAGTGTGTGTGAGTGTTTGTGTCATTGTGTATGTGAGTGTGTAGATGCGTGTGTGCAATTAACTTGATATTCTGCTTGTGAGTGAAGACAATGTAAACCTCCCACCTTTTTCCTCCCTGATTTTCCTCTCTTCCTCCTTTTAGAACCCAACTTCTTCCCTCATAACACTTAACTTTCATGAGACATCTACATAAGTAGGTAGATATATAGGTGTGTAAATAGATGACAAAGAATACATATATCACACTATCAGAATTTCAGTTATCTTTGTTATGCTGATTTTCATTTCTGTCCATTTCTTGCAAGTGACACAGACTTATTTTTCTTTATAGCTAGATAGAACTCCACTGTAGGTCCATGACCATTCTTTTGTTGATGGATTTTTAGAATATTTTCTGTCTGCATAACACTAATCTATCTGTATGATACCAATACAAAATAACAAAGCAAAGAAGTCAAAAAATGTCTTGAGAATCATCTTGTTTGATCCACTCTTTTCTGTCTCCTATTAATAATTCTGATGATGCCTACAGCTTCCAAATAACCCTCTCCTTACTGGGCTCTTGACCACTTGCTTCTGTGAGTTGAATGCTAAAACTGGTAGAATCCATAGACATTGGAGTATGATGAGAAAGATGTGTCTGCAAAAATTAGGTGTAATGCCTTGAAGGTATTCAGTGTAAGCATTTGATACAGATGTCTGAGTAAGGTGGATGCAGTGACTAAAACATTCACAGGGAATAATTATAGTCAAGTTGCCTTATGAACTTGGAATTTTTAAAACTCCCACTTGTCAGTACATTTTGAATAATGTAATTGAAATCCTGTTCTTCGGTTAGTATCACTTAAATTTTTTGAGTATTTCATATTTGAGTATTGTATTTACACTATTAACATGCCTCCCTTTCTTTTGCCCTCCAACTCCCGTGCTCCCCCATTAACCTACTCATCTAGAATTGTTAGCACACTCACACATACACACACACACACACACACACACACACACACACACACACATGCAGACACACATGCACAATCACCCCATGGAGTTCATTCTGTGTTGCTAATCTGTATCACCTGTGTTTAGAGTTGACAGTTCAGGATTGGATCACCCAGCAAGTCCTGGCCCCTCTCCATGGCCATTGTCTGTCTGCAGTCTTCATCTGGGTAACACCTAGGGGAAACTGACCACAGTGAAAGGAAGATGACAGTGTGGGATTTCCCACCATACAAGGAAGACAGTGCAGTCTTATTTATTAAGAGAAGATACCACTAAGTCCTTTACAGCTGGCATGTGAACATGTATTTACACATTTATGTGAAAATTATGTATTTGTAGTCTGGGTTATAGACTTCTGACTTACTTTTGAATAACTGTCCTATTAGATCACCTAATCTTTCAAAATGTACCTTAAAAAGCATATGTTGTGGGGATAACTTTGGATACTGTTATAGCCAAATGATTCTCCCTAAATAAACACCATATTCATGAAGATTAATTAAAATGTCCTTTTATAATTGAGAGCTCCAAAGGATAAGGGAGACTGCATGCTCTTTGGGGAAGTTGATAGCCAGGGTTTATTAATTGTAATAATTAATATTCTTGAGCACAAAGCATATGGATGAATTATAGAGGATCACTGGAAATCAGGAAGAGGCAAATGAGGAAACAGTCTTGTCCTCAGAGAGTGCATGTGAACTGACAGGGACAGGAAACCAAGAATTAGAGGACACAAGGCTGATAACAAAGAAGACATGAGTGGTTAGTCCCACTCCCGTTCAGCCTCATGCTTGATGCTGTAAAAGAACCCAGTAAGACCCAGCACAGGGGAAACTGAGTCAGGGGCATCACACATGTGACCTAGCACTGGAGAGGCCCAGACAGGAGGGTCAGCAGTTCTAGGCCAGGCTGGGTCATATGACAAACCTGGCTCAATAATATCAGTGGTTTTCCTAGGTAGCCCACCCGGTCCAGCCAGTTAGGTTACAGCATGTTGCTTCCCAATGGCCTCCTGCCTGGTGGCTCTTTCTGCTGTGTAGATCACTACAGAGACAAGCATGCCTTGCAAAGGCATGATTTAATGCCTGTTGCATGAAGTTTTGTTGAGAGAAAAAGTTAAATTTCAGAAAAGAAAATGTTTAACTCTAGGACTTTTCCACATTTAATATGATGATGTTGAATATTCATTTTAGCCAAATATAGCTGAATTAACACATAGTTTTAGCAAACACATTTTGTGTTGGATTTTTATCTGAGAAGTATATCAATAGTCTTATGATAGGAAAATATGATTATATATATTGAATATTTGTGTATAATTTTTAAATTTAAAACCATAAAATTGAAATGTTTATAACACGTAATCTAGGATCTTCAACGTGTGTGCTCTGAAGTTCGTAGTAAATTTTATTGAAGATGAATGTAAATACCTAGAAGGATATGAATTTCCTTGTTTTAATCTTTACTACTAACCCGAGGTTAGCCCATTCTCTTATCTTCTCTTTATTTTCAGATTATAAACATTCCTGTTGTTTTTTTCTCATTGTGTAATATAAATTGACCATACATTGGTATGTAATATATACTAATATAAATTATACATAATGTATATACTTTTTCCTATATAATTGAAAACATGATATTTTTATACCATCTTGGTAATCCTTCTAAACTGCATCTATCTACAGGCTAGAGGTAAAACTCGTCATCTTATGGTCCTTTCTCAAATCTTTCAGAAGGTTTGTATTGACATGCCCAAACATCTTATGTATAAACTCTACATAAACTTGTCATTTTCAAAATACATGAGGCATGATTTTCTTCCAGGCTGTTTATAATTCTTTACTTCTTGGAGAATGCAGTGATGACTCAGTGTGCCCATCAGTGACATCTTTTAGGGACATTGCCAGTTCCTTCCCCTGTGGTGGAGCACTTACACAAGTACGAAGTTCTATTGAATCCGACCAGAACTCGTTCAGCCTAATGGCCTTTCACTCTGCCTATTGCTTTGTACCAGTCCTGGCTCTAGACTCAGAGCCTTTCATTCAGGCCATTGAGTTTAAAGAGAACAACACAGAGGGGACAGGGCAATCACGTATGCTGTGTCTCTGCTATGACATGCTTTAGATTCAGTCTCCTTTGCTACCACACAAATGGGGCTCAGTCAAACTGCCTCCCCTCTCCATCACTAACTACTGTTGCATGCCTGGCTCGTTGCCACGTGTTTAATAAGTTCAGACTCACTTTAATTAGTGAACAGAAAGTATTTAAAAATCATCTTTCAGACAAGTCTAAGAGTTGGGTGGAGGACACCTGTTTTTAATCACATAAACACCCTTTGTGGGATGCAGGTTTTCAGCCTGTGTAAAAGGACAAAGACTGTTACTTCTTACACATTCTGACCTTACGCCATTCATTTAGACAATCAAAATCAGTTTTTCACAAAGCAGGGATGAGGGAAGAGGGATCTTTGGGGATCAATGTTGTCTGAATACCTAGTTCATTAAGCAATACAGGGAAAGTAATAGCCATGTTATTTCAGAACTTTCCATTGTAACTATTTCATAAATAATTTACTTTAAAATGAAAACACATGTACTAAGAAAAATATATGGCTAAAATTGAAATAATTATTTAAAAGGAACAAAAAATGAATAAAATAGGTGACTCTAATAAGTTCAGGAGAGACAGCATTTTGGGATTCCTGAGACAGACTCACACTGCAGGAATAGAAATTGTTGTACATCATTATTGTCAAAAATGTTTACTAGGCTGCTCATTGGTCACACTCTCACAAAGCTTTATTAATGGAGATGTGGGCTTTTCCTTAGAAAGAACGGTGAAGCCCTGGAGTGTGGCTCAGTGGATTGACTTATCAATCAGCATACGGAAAGTACATGGACAAGGTGTAGTGATGCAGGCAGTTCAGACAGAGAGGCGGGGAGATTAAAAGTTCAAAGTCATTCTCAGCTACAACGCAAGTCTGAATCCAGATTAATGAACATGGAGTGACCCTGTCTCAAGAAGAAACAAATCAACAGACAAACAGACACACACACACACACACACACAAAAAAAAAAAAAAAAAAACAAAAAAAAAAAAAAAAAAAAAAAACAAGGAAGGATTTAACCTGTAAAGAAGCACTGGTTCCCTTTTTATGACGGTTTAGTACTGCAGAAGACTTCAATCTGTCCAGATGATAGAAATAATTGAGTAGTAAACACTCTTGGTCTATCATGGATGAAACTAGTTTTGAGGGGCATTGTTTAAATATAACTAGAACCATAGTTATGATGGTGGCTTAAAGGTTCCCAAACCATGTCTTCAGATGTCACACGGATGCACCATGACTTCATTTAGGTTTTTCTTTTCTCCAGAAAAAGATAATAAACATATTTCCATGTCTTACAGGAGAAGACAGGAAATGTAGATATTCTGACATAACAGGGTGTTATCTCACCCAGAGCCCTGGTCCCTGTGGCCAGTTGCTCCAGGGTGCACTGACTCCACAGCCATCCGCAGCACTGAGGCATTGCCAGAATGCACATTAGGGGAGCTTGGCTGAATTAAATTGAATCCCACCCTGCACTTTTATGATAGTCATTACTTCTTCAACTTGGGAAACACAAACAGACTGTATACTGAGGAGAGTGTGGCATGATGGGGCCTCTTCTTAGAGCCTTTTATTTCATCTTGGTGGTTCAGGTTCCATGATACAAAGAAAAGTAAAAAGAAATTTAAACATGGGTTAGAGTGAAATGCTGAGCCTCAGAGTCAGCAGAAATGCACCCCTCATTAAAGTGACTGTTAGAGACTTCCAGAAGTGCCCGCGGGACAGGGCCGTTTCCATGAAACACAAAATATGACAAGTGAATGTATATCTAATATACACATCAATGCATGTATACAGTAGATTATTATTAGTGTTATATTTAGAGTAGATACTTTAGAATTTAAAAGTACAGTGTGTGTGTGTGTGTGTGTGTGTGTGTGTGTGTGTGTGTGTGTCGGGGTATTTTTTTTAAAGTTTAAGGTAAACCCCAGAGTTGGAATGTGACTTTTATTCATTGGAAACCATGACTGACTATGGTTTCAAGGTATCGGTCATGGCTAGCATTGCTTTCTAGGCAGCATAGCTTTTGTGTGAACATCCTTCCTTCCTGCTGATCTTTAACTTTAAGCCATTTGAGAGGCACAACCCTGTCTTGATAATCCTAATGCGTGTTGAGGGCTGTTCAAGTACACAGAACAGCTTCCAAAGCCTCTTAGTCTCGGCTGGGGATTTCCTGCATCTTGACGGTGTTCGTAGACTTTATCCATCTGATCTCAGAAGCACATGCCCTCAAGTTCCATATACCAAGCAGAGGTCAGTCAGTGCCCAAAGACTCCTTTCTAGAGTGAATGACCAGTCTAAGAGTCACTAGTATGTAAGGCTCAGATCACAGCTTCTCACCACAAGAAGGACTGGGAGTTTAGGAAAGTTTGAGATTACTGGAGCGTATGTGTTTGTGTCCCACTGCTATCTTCAACTTACGGTGAATCAGGCAACAGAGATGGTTCAACAGTTAAAGACACTCTCTGCCAAGCTAAGGATCTGATTTAGATCGTTGGGACCCACATTGTAGAAGGCGAACATGAAAACTGTTTCATGCCATCTACACATGCATGCATGTATGTGCACACACACACACACACACACACACACACACAATTTATAAATAAATGTCGTATTTTAAAAAATTCCAAGTAAAATTTTACTTAAGCTCCAACATGAAAAAGAGACAAAATCTTGAGGAGTTTGGGGGAGCACCCTCTCAGAGGCGAAGGGGAAGGGGGATAAAGTGAACAACTCTTGGAGGGGGACTGGAAAGGGGGCAACATTTGGAGTAAATAAATAAAACATTTTTTAAAACAAAGGTTTTTAATAATTGTCAAGACAAAAATAATATTTAATTGTGTAACATCTAGATTTTTGTTCTATGAATCTCAGGTATCTGGACTTTTTGAAGTTGGGTTCAAGGAAGCATGGTGATTGAACTGCCTTGGGCTAGAGAGCTAGACCAGGATACAAAAGAGAAGTGAACCCCAGGGAGCTAGAAGGGAATGATTCAGTAGAGTTAACCTTTGAGTCCCTTTCACACTCCATCTCTCCTATTTATTCTTGAAAGAAAACTCTATAATACATCCAGCAGGATGGAAATACGCCAATGGGCAAATACCTAGAAGGTAACAGAAGGATTAGCATCAATCTCGGTTACAAATGTTCATGCTTCTCATTTTAAATCATTTTTTCCTTCAGTCTTCATGAACTTCTATGAGGGTCTGTATGCACAGTTCCCAGGTGAAGAATGCACAGAAGTGGCTGAGCCACAGAGATCCCACTTGGACATTGGGTTACTGTTTAACTTACCCTGCACACTGCTCTGTCAATCACTCTGTTATACCAATTTTGCATTTATTTTCCATTTTATCCTTTAAGGTAAATCCAAACCGTAATGTTTCTTTAATCATGTAAACAAACTTTGATGCATGACACTGAAAAACTAAAATTTTTGTGTTTGCGCAGAATATATATTCTAGATTTTTACATAAATTACAGATCATTATTTTTTTCTCCTTCTGTGAGCTACAACAATGAAATAAATGTTGGGAAACATTATGTTTGTTGTGTATAATGTTATGACTCCAACTATGGAGTCATTATAATTCATAATTTGATTTAAATTCTGTGTGTTTTTCTACCTCATCATCAGTTTAAGCCGGATAAACTAGATGAAGAAGCCAGCAAGTGAATAGTCTTCCTTCTAAGTGGTGAGTTGGGTAGAAGAAAGGATATGGCCAGTGGTTATGTAGGTAGAGTTCTTCATGAAGAGCAGTGGGAGCAGGTTTGTTGGGACCCCATCTGGATGAACATCATGCCAACATGTGGCATTTCTTCTTGATAGCATGCTAGTCTGAAGAGCACTCAGTAGATACTAATTGCCATCTGGTGAAAAAAAAAGTGAAAATCTATTCAGTGTGTGCCATGTGTGTGTAATTGTTAACCTAATCAGCAAACGACCAAGTCTGAGTGGTTCTCGTGATTGATAGGGCAGCTGTAAACAAAGCCTGTGGCACATTATTCTGTAAACCAAATGAATCAGGGATGGGGTTCCAATGTCTATTATTTTTTATTGAATTGTACAATTCATCTACCTTCTCTACAGTTCATGTAATTTCATGAGTACATTTGAAATGCAACATACATGTTTCTAGGGTTTCGTTTGTTCATTTTTGTAAGATAACTTTTAGCCCTCACTTTAGAGGAAAGATAGTGCATGTTGGCCACTGTTCCATGGAGGTTTTAGTGCTTAAACTTGAGAGGTACTTTTGACGAGTGATGGAAGGCATGCTTAAATAAGCAAATTGTATGTGCTTCACAGAGAACACATTTGCTCTCACCAAACATAACACCTAATGAGTGAGAGGAGAGCTCATTCTCCAAGATGTCTTTTATGCTAAGTATGCTTGCCAGCAGCAAATCAAATCTCAGTTTTGAATGAAACCAAAGACAGAGGCTGTCTCTGCACCCATCAACACCTTTGGTTGAGAAGTACATGTTTCTCAGATTTGTCATTCAGACAGAGTGACATTGATTGCCTCTTTCCTAGCTGTTGTCATGTCAGCAATAATGTTAGTATCCAGGGCAAGATGTCTGGATTGCATCGTTCTCCAAACATCTGTTTATTTATTCTTCTACTCACTGTCTACACAGCACCTATTATTTATTTAGACATTTCAACTCTTTCAATTTCTTCTTTCAAGTTGCTAAAAGTAAAATAACAGGTGTTCATGAATTTGATCCAAATCACCACTAATGTTCCTTTCCCAGTTAGGTTTCTGTTGCTGCAATAAGTATCAAAGTAACCTAGGGAGGAAAAGGTTTGTTCATCTAACAGTGTACAGACCACAATCAAGGGAACCCAGGAGGGAAACCCAGAGGCAGGAACAAAGCAGAACCCATGGAGGAGTGGTGCTGGCTCTCTTGCTCGGCTCTCTTTCTTACAAAGCTGGGGCCCATCTGTCTAGGGAGTGGCACTACCCACAGTGGGCAGTATGAGTTCCCATCAGTTAGCAATCAAGACATGCATAAAGACCAGCCTGATGGAAGCAATTCTTCAGTTGAGTTTTTCTGCTCCCAGGCAATTCTAGGCTTCTGTCAGGTTGACAGGCAAAGCTCACTTAGATAGTTCTTCGTTATGACTGACATTTACCCTACACAATGAAGGTCCCTTCATAAGGGCTGGATTATTGGACCAAGGAGGTTTCAACTCTCTTCCTTGTCAGAAGGAGCTCTGCATACAAACTTGTTTTCCTTAGTGAGAAATCTTACAAAGGGCACACTACTGTGATGGGCCTTGTGTAGCATTGGCAAATGGCATAAGGACAGGTTATCAGAGAACTCTATAGACAGGAAATTAATATGGATACTGGGGCTGAACTTTCTTGAAGGGACATCAGTTGTTTCCACTTCTGCAGAATCGGATTAACAAGTCTTTGAAAGTGAGAAGTTTGGAGAATTCAGAACTAAGAGATAATTTATTAAAGAGAAAATGATATTTTCTTGACCACAGTATATCTGAGAAATTTATCAACATTTTATTTGTTGATAAAATGTTTTATCATGCTGTGTACAGAAGGGAAACCAAGATATCATTCTGAAAACTTCAACAGCTTTCAAGCCTTCTGCTTGGTAAGTGGAATGGAAGCAAGATTTACCATTCATTTTATCCAGGATTCAAATTTTTTTTTGACTGGTTCCTAAATCATTCATTTCATCTAGGTAATGAAGGAAAATTATAAAAATTTTGCTATTAAAAGACAGCATGGTTATAGCATCAGCAAATACTGCCATGAAAAAAAATTTTAGCCGGGCGGTGGTGGCACATGCCTTTAATCCCAGCACTTGGGAGGCAGAGGCATGTGGATTTCTGAGTTCAAGGCCAGCCTGGTCTACAGAGTGAGTTCCAGGATAGCCGCGGCTACACAGAGAAACCCTGTCTGGAAAAAAAAAAAAAAAAAAAACAAAAAAAACAAAAAAAAAAAAAAAAAAAAAAGATTTGAATGTACTGTGTATCAAATAGATTTTAAAAGCAGAATATCCAGATAATTAAGTGTATACAGGACAATCTTTGGGGATTTAAATTCATAAGGATAAACTCTGATAATGCAGGGATATTCATGTGTCATTTTCTAAGTTACATGTGGTTTTACTAATTATGGTGTAGAGATCTGTTGGAATATAATACAATTTTATACACACCAAGTCATACTCATGAGTTTGACTCTTGGTAGTCAAGACAAAGTGGCATTTTCAAGAACTAGGGCATACACACATTCTCTCTCTCTCTCTCTCTCTCTCTCTCTCTCTCTCTCTCTGTGTGTGTGTGTTGCTAAGTCATGTGAATTGGTGCTACCTACCTAAGAGGTGTTCATGTTTTCAGTTGGTTTTGGTGTTGTAGAGAGTACAGAATTGTTGAAAGACTTAAGTGAAATGTGGGTGTGATTGCTTGCATTTACTTGGCTCAGGGAGTGGCACTATTACAAGGTGTGGTCTTGTTGGAGTAGGAGTGTCACTGTGGGCATGGGCTTAAGACCCTCACCCTAGCTATCTGGAAGTCAGACTTCCACTAGCAGCCTACAGATTAAGACATGGAACTCTCAGATCCTTCTGCACCATGCCTGCCTGGATGCTGCCATGCTCCCACCTTGATGATACTGGACTGAACCTCTGAAACTGTAATCCAGCCCCAATTAAATGTTGTCCTTACAAAAATTGCCTTGGTCATGGTGTCTGTTCACAGCAGTAAAACCCTCACTATGACAGTGGGTTTTGTAGAGAACTTGGTTTGGGGTGGAAGGCATGGCAATTACAAATTTTACAAAATGATACCTAAATCTGTTTGGGAAACTCTTGTCTTGGGAAAGTTCTCCAAGCCATTTCCTCTAGCCCCTAAATTAATGAAATTCCCCCAAGGATATATAGTATTTTATACATCCATTCATTACTTAAAAGTCAATCAGAGTCAAACATGAGAATTCATCTACAAGGATTTTAGGTTTTTCAGATTTTGCTCCATTTTAATGAGGAAAACATAGTACTTATATATGAAGTTTTCAAAAATTAAATAAAACTTTAAAATATTATGTATTAAACATATTTTTCAAATTTGCTTGTTGAATTAATCTTGAATGTCCTTTGGTCTTTGATAATGTATCCCTGATGTTATTCAGGTTTGCTGAAAATGCCATGTTACCTCCAGGAATCCAACACTGCTGTTCGCTCAAATCAACATGACACTGTGTTCAGCTGAGGGCACACATAACTCAGTGTTTCCCGAGCCCCATTTCTCTCAGTGAACAGTAGGTGTGAACTCTGACGGTTTCCCAAGTCTTGTTCCTCCTCTTCAAAGGAGGAGTGATATCCTGTTTCATCTCCTGCATCTTCCTTCATATCCCCTGCTACCTTAGCTAAATGGAAAAGATCCACTCCTGGCTGTGGTTCAAGAGATGGCAGAAAGATTAATACATCGAGGTAGACGATGAGTGTTGGTTTATCAGGAAGCTCCCCTTCAGGCTCATCCCACTCTATAAAAATATCCTAATTCTGTTGCTTGATCTCAAATTCATTGTCTGACTTTCCTGCCTGAATTTCTGGGCATCTTGCCTAATGAGATGAAACTATTTCCTAAAAGTCCCCAAATGTCATAACAAAAATACTCTCAATCCTTCAAGTGTTTCCCAATGGGAAAAATGAACGTGGACGAGAAATGGAACTGTGTTGCTCAGTATCTTAAGAGAAAATCACTGCAGTCTGGTTCAGTGCAAATTCTGAAGCCAGAGTGCCAATTAAGTGAATTTAATAAATTGAACTATCCCCGCATTTTTCATGTTCTCCATCGCCAGGGTTCCCACTTCTAGAAACTTCAGTCCGTATCCTTGCTGGTTTGTTTGAGGTAGAAAATTCTTTAAATTAAAAGCAACAACAAAAGCAAATAAAACATAAACTCCTCTGAGGTAGGTAATACCAACTGATTGGTCCATAGCAACATAAATATCTCCTGTTCCTGGAAATTGTCACTTTACCTTGACTTCAACCACTCATACTCAGCCAGCGATGTGTCAGATGTGAAGATGTATTATCTTCTACCAGATGTATGATTTAGGCACAGGTAAAATTACATATTACTTCCAAGAAAGAGTACAGGAAGACCCCTGAATGAGCATCCATCTCAAATGATTAAATCTCCACAGAAGTTATAAGTTAACACCACCTTCACTCACCTTCCCATCACATCTCATCTTGCTCCCCCTCTGACTCAGCTCTCCCTCTCCCTCTCCCTCTCCCTCTCCCACCCTCTCCCTCTCCATCTCTCTCCCTCTCCCTCTCCCTCTCCCTCTCCCTCTCCCTCTCCCTCTCCCTCTCCCTCTCCCTCTCCCTCTCCCTCTCCCTCTCCCTCTCCCTCTCCCTCTCCCTCTCCCTCTCCCTCTCCCTCTCCCTCTCCCTCTCCCATTCCCCCCCTCTCTCTCTCTGTGTCTCTGTCTCTCTCCCTCTCCCTCTCCCTCTCCCTCTCCCTCTCCCTCTCCCTCTCCCTCTCCCTCTCCCTCTCCCTCTCCCTCTCCCTCTCCCATTCCTCCCCCCTCTCTCCCTCTCCCTCTCCCATTCCCCCCCCCCCTCTCTCTCTGTCCGAATCATCTCGAACCCACTAACCCTTCCCTGTATTATTTTTCTTCTTTAGATGCACAGGAAAATGTTCTTTAAAAAAAAAAAGACAAATTACTCTGAAGATTATAGAGTAACTTCAAAGCCACAAAATTTAACTGTTAGGAAACAGAAATCCACAATTGTGTTTGAGATAGGCTAGAATTGTCACTATCTATGCATGGCATACAGCTGTGCACCCAAGTACGTTAAAGCTGATGTCCTTTCGAATTCTGGGAGTGACCCGAGACCAAAGTAGTATGACATAAGCTATTGAGTAAACTCCAGTTATGCCAGCTAACCCTGTATGATATTAGGTAGCTAGCTTCTATGTAAGAAAATAAGAGATTGCTCATTTAAAAGGATTAAAAAGAACATGGATCTTCTAGGAAAACATACTTTTATATTTGTATAATTAATTATTGCAGACAAACCACCATGCTGCCCATACAATAAAAATGAATTAATGAAAGTTTTCTAAATTAAGGCCCTTCTTGGTTTACTAAATTTGTCTAAACTGTATCATTTAGAATGAAGGAAATTTAAGCTGTAGACCTAATCTGAGGAAAACAATTTACTGGACAGGTATAATGAACTCAAAGGAGTGTGAATTTTATTTTGTCTGTTGTGTTTTGAATATGTATATGTACATAAATATATATAGTGTATTTTGTGATTATTCAACATTATACTGGACGAATATTGATGGGAAGTGTGGTTACTTATTAAAATTCTATAGAATGCATAAGGCATGTTTTGTCTAAAATGAGCCCTTGCTTAAAAATGCAGACATAAGTGACTATAGATTGTGCACAGTCCTACTACATAAAATTCCCCTGAAAGGTATAGTCTGACCTCACAAGGTGTAATATCCTCCCAAGCTTCAGCTTTTATACCCAGCTGCAGGAGAGTTTATAGGAAATGAGGGTTGATTTTAGTGTTCCATTACTCCACACACATTCTCTGTTTTTACAGAAGGATCTTCACACAGGCAAGAGACCATGCAGCACTTCAGCTGGGGCACACCACGATGAAGGAATTCATGAGTTCGTAAATCTATTGGTCCTTTCAATTTATCTGGAGCTTTCTGGCCAACACGCTAGATCACGGTACAAGAAATAGTTCATCCTGGGAGATAATAGCATCTCCATATCTGGACAGTGGCGATTTCCCAGTGGGGAGAGCTCTTCAAACCATAGATAATGGCCTGTTGCAGCTCGATGCTGGCACAGAAAATAATACTCTTTTTGGTGTCTGTATCATTTGAATGTGTTTCAATGGCTATGATTTTATATAATTATGTCAAGAGAGCACATGTGATCATTATTAAGTTTCTAATAAAAATTGACAAAGGGAAGGGATTTCATAGACTAATGTAGACCTTGCCTATTACAGCCCTTTAGCTCTGGTCTCAGAGTCCTGAGACTTTTCTGCAGCAGCTTGTGCTATGTGCACTGTATTTCTAGACAAACAAGCAAAGAGGAGGGAAGTCTTCCTTGACTCATCTTACATAGTCCTATTATGTTGGATGATTTATTATGTAAAGGGAATGTTCTGTATTTCCTGGTCTCTAGTTTAAAATGCAGCTACATTAAGTTATTTCTGTAATAATTTATCATTACTTTTTCAATGTGCATGTACTTGGGAAGCTTTAAGAAATATTTTTCCTAGGAACTAGCAAAAAAAAGTAATTCAGGAGGAATGTAAAGGAGACACATTAATCAGAATTCCCCAGGAAAGCTGAATAAATAGGATAAACACACACACACACACACATCGCGCGCGCGTGCGGCGATGACAGAAATGGAGAACTTTGCTGACGGATTGTGTTCAATGTGGCTGACCAGATGACAGTGTGTTTCGTGACAGGCTGAACACTCAACAGAGTTTCTCTCTACAGTGCTAATGAGGAGTCTCTCTCCAGAATACTTGTGTTTTAACTCCCCAGGCCTTAAACTGCAGGTGATCAAGATGTTCCACACACTTGTGCTGGGTTCTACTTTGCTGAGTCTGGTGGTGAAGGGGATCAGATAATCTGAGAAACCATTGCAGTGGACCAGACTGCTGTTTCAGTGGCTGCCTGTGAGGTACTCTCAGCCAAATGTACATGGAGTTAACTATAACGTATTAATAAAAGCCACGTTGACATCACTATGGTTGTCACTACAGATCCCCAGGCATGGAAGTAAGATCTGTATGAGACCTCTGATGAGGATGACATCAGAGTTCCCCTTCCCAGGAGATGGGTGCTTCTAGCTCCTTTGTCTTTGGTTCTCAGCCATGAAGGACACTGCTATTCCTTTCTGTAGCTCAACTTCAAGCTCAATTTAGTTTACATCTCAGTTTAAATGCCGAGTTTCAATTGATACTGTTTGCTTACATTTGTCTTCTTTGGAAGTCAGGTAAGAACTACATTGTTTGCCACAGAGTTCAGTCCTCAATTCTCCATTTTTAAAGCCTTACCTATGATTCGGTATGGGATAACCAATTGGTGTGCTCTTCCCCGAGGAAGACTTTTTCTACCACTTTCAGCTCTTAGCATTCAAATAGTGTCACAGTCCTAGTTCTGTCTGAGGTTGAGTGGTGTGCTTTCCCAAGGCCATGCGAGCATGTCCAGTTTTGTGATTCTTGTTCAGCTCAGGTTTCTGCAGACATGTTGCTGAGACTTTTATTGGTATAACTTCTAACATTCCCAGGAAACACAGTCTCACAGCAAGTTCTTGATCCTCTGCCTCTTACTGTCTTTCTAAATGGTCTGCCCTGAAAAATATATCATAAATAAATATAGACATTAAAATATCTATAATAAATTATATATAATTATGCATTATATATGTTATATACAATAAAATTAAATATAATTTTATATAATAAAATAGATTTATATATGAATATATGATAATATATAATTATATATTATATATAATGTTCATAATATATAATTTTATATTTTATTATTTTATATCTAATTTTATTATATTGATTATATATAATCTAATATGTTAAATATAATGCTATATAGATAATATTGTACTTTTGTTTGTTGTACTTTAGCTAGTTGTACTTATGCATTTAGGAACACAGACACACAGACACACACACACACACACACACACACACCCCTCAAGAAGTAATGACAAAAAGAGAGCATAAATTTGAAAAAGAACAAGGAAAACCACATAAGAAGGATAGGAGGGAGTAAAGAGAAGGTAAATGATATAATTATGTTGTTATTTTAAAGAAAGAAAGAAAGATAAAAAAACAAAGAAGGAAACAAACAAACAAACAAAGAGTAAACAACACCATATCATCTACCTGGTGGCATGGGAAGAAGTTCATGTTAGTACTTGATTTCATACTTTCTCTAGCACTTTATAGAGTCTCTGTTTACTCAAGTTCACAGCCAGCAATCAGGAAATGTGTGTCATGGATATGCTAGATTTTTACCCACCAATTGGGTTTGCTCGAACTTGTTGTGTGTAATTTTAAAAACACAGTAGCTCTTTCTCAAGAGCTCTGCCAGGGGTCCCTAAGTTCCTGCGGCTAGTTCCACCTGCCCCACCTGCCCCACCTGTGCCCTTTCTTTTGCCCATCTTAGTCCCTGAAGATAGAAAGCACCAGGCAGCATTAATATTTTAAAACTAGTCAGATAAGTCAATGGCTGGGCAAAGAATATCCTGCCCCATCCTCCTTGGCCTTTGCCCATGGTGGAGGCTACAAACTGTAGATTCCCCACAAGTCTGCCACTTCCTCCACTCCACCTCTGCTCTGCCTCCTCCCTCTCTTCCCTCTCTTCCCTCTCTTCCCTCTCTTCCCTCTCTTCCCTCTCTTCCCTCTCTTCCCTCTCTTCCCTCTCTTCCCTCTCTTCCCTCTTTCCTCCTGGGACCTGGAATCTCCACTTTTTCCCCTTTGCCCATTGATTAGCTTCTGCCTCCTTTATTGACACAATCAAGAACCAATTAGGGAATCAATACCTCTCACTACAAGAACTGATCACAGGAAAATGTCACTTCTCAGCCCAGATAGGCAACATTGGAAATGCCATGAACTTAGTAGTCAAAACAAACAGACAGACAAACTCAACAGAAACCTACTTCTCATGGATAAGATGAGCAAGAAGTTCCATGTTAGATGCCATTTGGTTCCTGGTGTTGTGGTTCCCACAGGGAGGGATTCTATTGTGTGGAAGGACCACATGGTACACAAGGAAGGCTTCTGCCAGGCCTCTTGCATGTATGGACCACACTGCACAGGGAGGGTTCTGTTGTAAGGTATCTCCCTCTACCAATCCCCTTTTAGTGCCTCACTTTGCAATATTATGCCCTTAGTCATTATTTTTCAAAATGAGAAAATACAACACAATCCACTGCTAAGATCTGAATATTAGTATATCCCAAATTTCTCAACCAGGAGGGTTTCTACTGAGGTCCTTACAGTTACAGTGACACTGTTGCTGTGGGTTCTCCACTGGATGATGAAATAGGAGTGATGATAAAGAGGTGACCTGGAGGAGCAGGCCATGTCTCTGACACATGGAGAAGCCAGGCAGATCCTTCTGTGGAAGCTTTATGTCTAGGTATCCTAGACCCAAAGACTAAACATTGGATCCTCTGATTAATCATCCACTTAGTGGACTCAGCGTTACGTTCAGTGTGCATTTACTGATTGTTTTGTTGATATTGCTGCTGGAGGACTTTTTATGTCTTACGAGTTAAAGTCAGGCACTAGCATACATTTCTTTAATTGTTTTTAAAGTGCACATGCTGTTGTGAAAACTATGGCTGGGGAGATCTATCCCCACCACACCCCCTTCCATATAACCATCAGGAGCATCCATATAACCATCTGGGTCTTCTGTTCTTGAGGTAAGAATTTATACAGGGCACTGGAACCCTCCAAAAGAGTTCAAGGCCAGCAAGCCATACTACAGTGCACCACTCCAAGTTGTCATGGACCACACCAAGTGGGAATTTTGAACAATGCTTCTCGCAGCTGGGCATGTGCATCCTGGTCTACCATTTCTCCATCTGTGAGGTCATCTAGGGTGATCTACTTCATGGGATGGACAGAGACTTTCCTAGGTCTCATCCTACCCATTTCTGTGTGCTGCAATTAGATGCATTAGATGCAAGAATAAGTGTAAAGATGTAATTGTCCACTGGGCTGAGGAGATTACAACAGGAAAGAGTAGGGGTGCCCAAGAAACCTAGGGGCTTCTTTTGAGGAGCAAGGCAAAACCAGCCAAGCCTGGCTTTGTTATTTTTTCAATCACCTTCTTCTGTAGTCTCAGCATTGCTGCTCCTGTCTGACTGAAAGTGTTATTGTCTCCTCCCATGCTCTGGACCTCTCGCTTTTAACCCTAACATTCATTTTAATCAGAATACTAGAGGCTAAAAATATATTAATTTGTCTTAAAACAGAGGGATATTTCTCAAGCACTCCTTTTATTTAAAGTCCACATTTAAGAATTACACTTGTTGAGATCCACTAACAAACATTTTTTTTCAAGTATTAAGAAAACTTGCCCAAAACATTGGTCACTAATCACTTCAAGCCTCTCTGTTTAGTTACATATTTACAGGCAGCACACATGGTAAAAATAAACTTTGTGCAAAATCATGATAACATTTAACCAGTTCAAGAGATCTGTCATCCCAGATCTGAGGCCATGTCCTTATGATACATGATGGATTCATAACAATGAATTATGTTGTTTAATATAATATTCAAAATATTCAGTTTGTCATACTGTTAATAAGATAACCTTCAGATATTATTCCACAAAGTCAATCTGTATCTCTCTACATATGTATCTACTATAGATTGTATAATGTATACTACTATATCCATCCATCCATCTCATCTCTCATCCACCACATCTGTCATCTAACTCTAATTTTCAAAGATTTATTAGAAAATCATTATGAAATAATTGGAAAATTCACAGGAAAATAATGTATTTATTTGGTGACTATGCAGATTAAAAAAGGGTATGTCTGGAAGTTATAACCTTTGTAGATTTAAGAAAAATCAATATACATTATAAAGGAATTCTAAAGCCTGAGATTCTGGCGATGTGGATTGAACAAGCTGGATAGAAGACACTTGATTCAAATACAGGAAAAGTACCATTTTGTGCTCAAGTCTATTGAATGTTTCATAAGAGTCTGGTGATATCTAATTGCCTTTCTCTCATTTGAGCTCAGGAAAGTATGGATACTGGTCTTGGGAGTTGAACTACTCCTGGCTGTGGAGTAATTTTGAACAAGTGTTTTACTGTCTCTCTTTTTAACTGCTTGACTTTAATATCTTTATCTTTAGTGTCCATAGATATAATAGCACTGATTTGTTTTAATACCAGAAGAAATAAATAAACTAATACAGCTTAAGGACTTAGGATGCACAGTTGATAAAACCACTCACCCATGGCCATGCCTGTCTTATACTGAATCACATATAACTGCTTGTGGAACAATGTTCAAGAGTACTGAAAGAAAAATATAGAGAAACACAAAATAAAATATACATATTGTTTCAGTTCTTTTATTGCAAATCACTAAACACATAACAAAATGAAGTGTTGTCTTCAGTATTATCATTGAGTTTTAAGATGGTAGAATTTGCATATGACCATATGTTTTATCTTAAGTGAAATGGACAATGAATATAGATTGAGCAAAATGTCCTTTTAATTTTGTTTTATCTCTTAGCACAAAATTAATAGTCATGGTCTTAGAGTTAAGGACTGTGCTGGCTGTTGGAGTTTTAAAATATATAATATAGAATGAAGAATATTAATGATTAATGAGTTTGCAACCATATTCCAGTACAATGAGGGAGACAACAAATGGATGTTAAATGTTTTAAAGTGGAAACAATCAATGGAGTTCCTGAGACAGTTAATGCTTCCTAAATGAGCAAACATCAATGAAATGGTAGAGTGATTGGTAGTGTTCTTTGTAGAGAGTAAGGAGTGGGGCAATTGAAAGTGTGGAGCAGGGCATGGAGGGAATTAGAACAGCTATCTGAATGTTGGTGTGTAGGAGGCTGGGGCGGGGGTTGGAAAGTAAAGAGAGGGTAGTGAGCTGGTGGCTACATAAGCTGAATTGCATTCCACTGTGGGGTATGGATTGATTCCAGCATCAAGGTGGTTGAGCCAAGTACATTTTATAAAGGTGATGCCTGGGGAAACTGAGTATAAGACAGGATGGAAAGTTGATATTCCTGCAGATTATTTCAAATAGACAATGGTCAGGCCAGTACAACCCAGCTTTACAGAAGGAAGTGAAACACATTCTCTAGCAGGAAATGCCAGTGTTTCAAAGTGGAGAGAATACTTTGAAAACCCAGAGTGACAGAATGGTTACAGAGGTAGATAATTAGTGTCTTCACTTTGATGTTAAACCTGTGCTTTAGCTCCACATCAAGTGGACATACACCTGGAATTCCATGTCCACTGTGCTTCCTTAACAATATGCAAGAAATGGAAACAGCCCACGTATCCACCTACTGAGCAATGGATGATGAAAACATATATTTCCAAAATGGAGTGTTGTTATTCAGCTCTTAAAAATGGAATTTGGAAAGTGCAGGCAAATGTATGGAGCTGAAGTTGTCATCTAGAGTGAGGTAACCTGGACCCTTAAAGACAAATGCTGCATGAGCTTTGTCTGCATCATCATCCATGATCACTTGGATACTAGATTTAGATCTGCAGATGTAAATGTTTCAATTGGACTTGGCCGTAGAAGTCAGGAAATCAATAACCACCTTGGAGGCAGTGAGGCTCAGATGTAGGTGGCACAAAGAGAACAGAGAAAGAACTGATAAGTGAGTGGGGAATGGGGGTCAAGGAGGAGGGAGGGAGAATGACAAGTGAGAATTGGGGAGAGATTATCACATTAAAAACCTTTGGAAATGCCTTATGGGGACCTATGTAGTAAGTTCCTAAAAATACACATATTTTATATTATATACTATATCATATATACAAACATATAAAAGAACTTTAAATAGACTTACTCTATAATGCTTTTTCCAGACACTAAATCTATCAAATATAAACCCAAATGCCAGGAATGGGTAATCTTTCTTGAAACTGTTGATAGATACTGTCTCATAACCCCCTAAATAATATCAGCTATTGCTATATCTCTTATTTACCATTTAGGATGTGATATTAAAACCCTATTGGTGAAGAAGTTGCATTCTTGAGTCATAGAACATGGAGAAATTAAGGTGGTATTAACACTGAAACTAGTAGCTAGCTTTCATGGAGTTGGAAGGTACTGTGCATATTACTTGGGAAGAAACATACACACACACACACACACACACACACACACACACACACATCAGCCTCATGTATCTGTGAACCTCGAGAGCTAAAACATGGCCTGCCTACTGGTATGCCTACTGGTAAAATAATGGCACAGATATTGTGAAAGTAATCTATCACTTTCTAATAAACATTAAATCCCATTCCAGAGGTAGAACCTGTGTATAGGTCGGCCATAGACCCTAAAAACTTACTACAACTATTCTACTAAATGACCACAGTACTAAACTGTCTCCCAATGTTTTATCATATACCTATAGATATTTCTCTCAACCCTTATCAATAAAAAGCTTCTTTTATAGTAGATAACAATTGAGACAGAAATCCACTACTTTTCAATATACAGAGGATGAAAGACTATTAAGCCCTAAATTCAAACTCTATCTCACATAATCTCTTTCCAAGGCTCTTGGATCATCACAGAACAGGAAGAGGCTAAGGCACTGGAGCAATATAGAGAAATAGTATTGTCCACATACAATGGAGTAGTTGTATATAAGAACTCACTGTGACTGTAGCAGTATGAACAATATCTGTCCAAGGTCAAGGAAGACAAAACCACAGTGTGAAGGGAGAAGGTGGCCACGGAGGAAGAATATAGGTATTTTTAAATGCATACATCTTGTTTTCCTAAGACACTATGTAAAAATAATTCTCCTAAATGACCCAGTCACAATAGCCTAGAAAATGGAACTTTTGATGTCCCCATTTTCTGGATTATTATGTTACAACTATTAACTCATTTCTTTTTTTTACTCATTTCTTTATATTTTTGTATTATCTATAGTGCCAGTTTGATGTTAAATCAAATGATTTCAAAACTATACACACTAATTTATTTGTGGCCTGTGCAGTTTACATAAATAACACTTCTCCATTAGAATATATTTGAGCAAGGTTTTAAATTTCAATTTGAATTGGAAATGACATTCTCTTTGTTTTGGGTTAATAGGTGATTTATAGAGAAAGCCAGATTTATCCTTTCAGACTTATCTAAGAATAACATCCTAATCAGATTTTCCAGTTCGCCAAGTCTAGTCCTTGATCCTCAGGAAATTCTGTCTCATTATTTGTTTTCTCAGTCTTTTTAACCTGTGCAGTTTGATGTTGACATCACTGTGAGGGGAGAATGTCCTTCCACCTGCATGGTGTGCTGTTCATATTCTGGCTGTATATCTTGTAAGCTGCAGGAAGTTGCTGCATGGGCTGCTACATAGCATTCTGGTCCAAGGTCTTTGGTTTTTCTTCACTCAGAGCAGAATGTCCACAGGGTCACAGCCACCTAGACAGGAACACAAGGATTCCACTCTGTTAGACTTGACTTAAAGCCAATGGTAAAATAGATGAATAAAGTATGCATACATTCAATATTATCATCTCTTTAAATGTCAAAACAATCCTACAAGACAGGTAGGACTCTAATTTCTTACAGAAGAGGAAATATGTTTCATTTTATTTGAGAAGTTTACCTTCCAAGGGGATAAAGTATCATGTTAAGTTTAGAATTTTAGGATCATTGCTTCCAAAATGAGGTGTATACATGTAGTTTGTACAGATAATGACTTAAATTATTTTATGACATGCTGATTAACAAACCTCAACAATTAAATATTATCAGAACCACAAAGATGGGGAGAGTATGGTTCTAAAATATTTTAATAAATATGACATGCATAATATTTTATTTTTATTATTTTTTTCTTTCGAATTTTGTAGCTGAATACATTAATCTCTCATAAATCATGCTTATTCTGAGTGGAGCATCTGTCTTCTTTGTTTGGCTTTGTTTTTTGAAACATAATATCACTCTGTAGCCCAGGCTAATCTGGATGTCATTGCAAATCCACTTGCCACAGTTTTCCTACTACTGAGGTTTCAGCCATGAAGCATTGCATCTGTGTAAACATAACCTTTCAAAGTCCTATTACATGATGGTTTTCAAATATATTACTAGAAGGCAAACTTTCATTTCTATTGAAAATTATATTTTTATTTATAAAACATAATATCTCACCCAGGAAGTAATATGCTATAAAATATTTACATACATATTCCATGTTGTCCCTGCAGGAAGAGGTAATGTCCCTTTTTCCACAGTCTATTGTGGTACTATTTAACAGAAAGAGCCAGAGTTTAATTCTCACCTTCATCGCTAACCAACTGCCTTCACTAATATGATTAACTTTGGGGTACCTCTTGCTCACCATTGCACTGAAATTCACAAGTGTTCCATAGTTTTGCATTGGGATTAAAGAATAGATGCATGTTCCATGGTTCAACACCTGGGATAAAAGAGTACACAGAAAATGTGAAGACAGAGCAAAGTACTTATGTAAGCACACGTGTGTGGTAGCACGAGTAAGCTGTGAGTGCAGAGATGAGCAGACCTCCCAGAAAAGAGCTTTGGGAATGAGGAGACAAATGCTTCATCTGTCATGCCCACCTAAATTAAGTGCAGAGCTGTAAGCCTCACACAGTCCCCAAGAGACAGACTTAGCTTTTCCTGTTCACGCATTAGAACTTAAGTTGTGAGTGACAGAAATAGATGAAGTTTCTCCCTTTCCCCTCCCTCACCGCTTCCTGTCCTCTTCTGTTTAAAACCCATTAAATTTATTTTGTGCAGCCATCTTGACAATTGGCATCTTAGGCGATGTATCAGTGTTTTTAAAAGCTAAGGTTTTTTGCCATTATTGTCTTGTTCTGACACCATCTACTTTATACAATTTTGTTATATTGGCCACACACACAGAGTAATCTGGTTTGATTTTAACAATGTGAATCTCTGGCTTTAAAAAAATGTCACTTTTCAAAAATTTCATCAGATAATTCTTTGAAATTATAAAAAATATATTTTAAGCAAAGTTACAGTACTTAATTCTAACTGCCCCCAAAGATGAGTTCATGTAACCAACTATAACTTTAATTGATTGTTTTGGTTCTTATTAGTAACAATGAAAAATAGTAATAACATCTCTTCCAAGCTGTTCATGAACACATTGAAACTAAGTAGTAAATATTGTCTAGTTTCAAAGTGAGTAACCTAAGATATTCTTATTTCTGAATAACATTATCATGCTTTTTCACTATGAAAAATCCTAAAGGCAGACTACAGACATTAGAGTCATCTGTGGTCATCTATAGAAGAGATTTCCAGTAGCACAAACCAAGGGACTCACATGATTGCAATAATCACATGATAATAAAAACAAGTTATAGAGTAGCATATTCACAAAGCTTAGTAGTTATTATTCTAAATAAACATGTGAAAACCATACAGATAGCATGCTGCCTGTACACAAGAATGTAATATACACATCTCAAAAGCAGATTTCTGCTGGCTAAGCATTTTCTGTAGGTTATATTTTGGGCTTTATAGATTCTTTCAAGGGTGATAATAGTAAATGACCAATCCAATGAACCTAAGGTTATATTATTCTACTTTAGATGCATCTTAGGCTGTCTTTTTAAAGGTAATTTTTACAGAATTTATTCACTGACAATTCCATATATGTCATTTTGGACATATATGGAATTTCATTTTGATCACTGTAATCTCCCAGCTTCCTATTCTCCCTCCCACTCCTGTGACTACACCTCCTCCCTCATTCATGGCCTTTTTTGGTTTTAAACACTGATTTGGTCTCATGTTTCAAAGTAGAATTTGGTATTTAGTGAAATAAATTTGTAACTGAAATTAAATTGTATTATAAAACTATTTTGATTATATAATAATATATAATGTATAATATATAATAACAATTATATATTAATAAAACTACTTTTATTAATAAGAGACTCTACTGGGTGCTGATTTATCTATACTTGTAGTTCTTAACCTCCTTAATGCTGTGTCCTTTTAAGTTCCTTGTGCTATGGTGATTCCCCACCATCACATTATAGTAGTTGCTACTTCATACTGGTAATTTTGCTTCTGAATCCTAATGCAAGTATTTTGCATATAGGGGTTTGCCAAACAGCCAGGACCCACAGGTTGAGAACTGGTGATCTGTAAAAAAAAAAAATCTTCGAATTTTGAGAATAGGCTACTCTGAGAATGAGTGAATTCCATAGGCCATGATAAAGCCACACCTTTTTAAAATACAGCATTTATAATTCTAGAATTAACCTTTAAGCCCATCAGCAAGTCTTCCTTAGGAGAAATTAATGCATACCTTAGAACATAGTTTAACATCCTTCAGCTTTCTCCAAACTGTCATATATGGTTTTAATGCCAGCAGTTCTTTGCTTCTGAAAAACAGAACACCATGAAACATGTATGTTAACTCAAATCATTCCCTACATTAACATACATAATGTATGAATGGAAGTTGAGACATGAACTAAGAAAAAGTGGATAACAAAGAAAAGCATTCTTTCACTTTCTAAAGTCAATAATGTATTCTTATATGAGAAATCCTATAGCATAGAGAATATTTTCTGACTATTCTAAGCAAACCAAAGATGAGACTGTAATAAAATAGTTCATCCCAGGCTCAGTGTTCTAGCACACGATGTTGCTTGAATCTTAATAGCTCTTTCCTCATAACATTAATCTTCCAAGATTATTTTATATATTTAGTGTGCTCTGAAATATTACAAAGTGAATCCTATCTCTTGACAGAAGACCCAGGCTACTGAGAGTGAGTCCTTCAGAGTTCTCATCTCAGAGGAGAGCAAACACAAGGATACATTTATTAATGCCTTTTCCCCCTACATCCTCTTCTACAGAAGAGACAAAAAAAAATTGAGACCAAAAAATGGACCATAGCCTGTAGTTAACACTGAAATACCTTTATCTATACATATTGGAAACATATAGAAAACCAACAAGGTCATTTTCAAGTAGGTGCTGGGTACCCTATGCCACATCAACATTGCCCTCATGTCTTTATGACTGACCTTTCAGTCTTTACTCAAACTTGTTTAAGAAGACCATGCCTATGTAGACTTTATGTTGTCTTAAATTCTCATGCCTTGCTAACTGCAATTATTTTCTGCTCACTCTGGTTAATTTGTCTTTTAAACTTGCACTCAACTTTCCCAACATGTTATATTAATCACGTTATTTTTGCATGGGCTGTGATGGAATTTTACTGTGAATAAAATGATTCATGAGCTCAGAATTCACTTTATTTATGCCTCTGAGCAGTCTTTGCTGCCGTATTCATCCTCAATAAGTAATTTACTGTTCTCTTTACCAAATCTCTTGCCTTTAGGTCATGCTCACTGTTTACCCTATACTGTAAAAATGAGCAAATTGTATGTGTACACCGTATTTCACATTTAACACAAATGTTCACAAATGCAGTTGCATTTTATGTGTTCTCCATCCATCTTCAAGTTCATTCCAATTTTTCCTTTCAGAACTTTTAAAAATGTTTGTCTTCTTCTTGTCATTTTTCCATTCATAAAATATTCATGTTTCCACTGTCTGACAAGGTACAGGTACCTTTAGGTTATGCACGCAAACGACTTCACCTCCACCATAGTTTCTCCATGTCTATCTTCAAGCAACAGCTCTCACACACTCTCCTGTGTTCCAGCCAAAGCACATGATGTCAACTTCACTTATGAATGGCTTTTAATTGAGATAGAATTGTAAGAACCCATGCCACCCTTCCATCCTTTCTCCTTGTCCTTCTCTCTTTCCGCTATCCAGCCGCTTTCATGCTCCACTATTCTCATAATGACCTCTTGTTCTTTGATCTTACTTGTTATACACCAATATGTACACCACCATCACCACCACCACCACCATGGTGAGTGCATTTTGTTGTTAGCTTGTATATGTGATGAAGGCTGACAGCTATGCACTGTATATGCAATAAGGGGACTCTTCCCTGAGAGAGTCTAGTTCTCCCTATCCCAACCCTCATTAGTTGCTCTTGTCTAGGTGACATTCCACAAAGCTTTTCCCTTCCACATTAATCTATCTACTGTCACTGTCATTGTCCTGATCTTGTCTATACAAGCATTCCCAGGAGGGACTGTTTCGAGCAGACTCCCTGTTCCTCTGTCTTACTTATGTCTCCTCTCGCTCTCCTAAAGCCTTTGCCTTTTGATTTCCATGCCTTCTTCCACCTTCTGAGAAGTATGGTGATGCTTTTTCTCTTCATCCTTTCTCCTTATTCTTCTTATTCGACGTACCCTTCCAGGCCAAGAGTAAAGATGACTTCATTCTTCAAGCTTTCCTGCCAGCAGAACGGCAATGCGTCCCTCTCCTTGTGCTGTCTCAGCCTTTAAACACCATCTTTTATACACGGGCATGTGTCCGTGTGTTTGTGTGCCTGTACTTTGTTTGCTCTGTTGGTTTTTTTGTTGGAGATGTAAAATATAACATATGCTTCTCTGTTTCAGTGTTTCTACATCTTCCTGTATATGATTATCTTATGAAAGCTCACCAAAGAGGGCTGAGTGTGTACGGCAGCCATCTTTGCACCATAGCTATGTGACCTGTGAATTGATATGGTAGCCAGATGTCTAGTTAACTAGACAGTACTTTAATTCAACCCCATCATCCCTGTCTTCCTGGATATCTTGGATATCTTGTATCCTTTTAGTGATTTCCCTGGAAGGCATTAAGGGAGGTTGATTACATAAGTGCAATGCTGCGAGACAAAATGGGATACTTTCGGATGTATGTATGGAATTGCAGTGGCTGGTACTGTTTTAGTAGATTGTATTCCCTGTATTTCCTTCTCATGGGCTGACAAAATGCAGGGAATTTTACTTGTCTTTCCACACATAAAATCAGCACTTGATAAAAATGATAAATGAGACCCTATAATGCAATTGAAGACACTTCCTATTACATTGCAGGAGAGGTATTATTGTCATCTCCTACAGCATATGTTTTCAGACATTGCCTGTCAGGGCCACATCATAACACAGTTATGGTCGGGGAAACATGGCTTAGTATAAGGCTAAAATGATTTTCCTGTCTTCTCTATAAGTAATCAAATGTATTTAACCAAAAGGGTTAACATGAGCAGCTATGCAGTGTGTGTGTGTGTGACCATGAATGATACATCCCTGGGGAGCTTTCAAAAAAAGGCTACAAGATAATGCCAAGAGGTCCTGATCTGCTGTGTTCACACCCTGCCCACAGGGTGAATGAGAAGTACTTTGATGAGTTAGCTGAGAACCTCCCGTAAGACAGGGCAAAAACAAAACCAAGCTTGGGATTATTTTATAAACTCCACCCTGCTTATTTCTTATACTTTCCATTTTTCAAAATGTGAATTTAGTTGATTAAAAAAGCATCATTGGCATTCAAAGGTCACTTCTTAAAGGTCACATCATCAAAGTAATACGGCTACTGTTCTCACAGTGTCATCAATAGGGAAGCACACAAATTAGCAACAATTATGAAAGTGTGTATTCCAGAATAGATTAAAAGTCATTTGGCAAAGAAAGGTTATGTAGCATTCTGTCAAAGCACACAAAATATCACATGCTGTCCCTAACTGCAGTAATAGCAGCCATGAAGTGGGAGAGATGGCTCAGTGGTTAAGAGCACTTGCTGTTCTTGCAAAGGGCCAGGTTTCATTCCTATAACACACATGGTAAGCCACATCCATCTGTAACTCCAATTTAAGGAGAATAGCTGGTGTTCTCTGACCTCTGTGGCATCAGGCACTCACAAGAGCCACATGCATACATGTAGACAAAAGACTCATATGTGTAAAATAAAATAATCTAAAACTTGCAAAACTATCATCTAGGGTACCAAAATGCCCCAATTTACATATACAGGGTTAAAGCCAAGCAAAGTCAAGCATGTGGACATGATCATAACTCTTTAATTATGGAAAAGGGATAATTTCAAGGCAGCCCTAGTTGCAACTTGTGCTCAATCAAACTGCCTCCTGTCAAGAGGTTCTTCATGGAAAAGACAATTTTTTTTCCAATCTGGTAAAGAAGTAAGAAGTCATGAGATTGAAGGAAGAAACAGTGGGGTGGATAAACAATGATATGAAAAATATCCATGGGTATGATGGTGAAGTCGGCCTGAAGGAGCAGATGTGAGATGGTCATACACACAATGAAGTACATTGTTTGCTTCTGACTATGGCTTCTGTGGGTTGATTCTTTAACAAACAATGCCCATGCACTTATTAAAACTTGCCACATTCTAATGTGTCTAGACAGAGCCCAGACATTGTTGGCCATATTTAGGCTCCTACCGTGACCTTTACAGGTGACAGAGTCAAACCTCAGAAATTCTGTTAATCGTTAAGGATGGTACAATAGCTCAATGATGTGTGTTTATAAATAACTCAGTGTTAACCCAAATGGCCTCGTAATAGAATAGCTGCAGAGTTTAGGTACAGAATCTGCTTTAGTTCACATGTCTCATCAGTTGAGATGATTCGACAAGAATGGGCTGTTATAAAGACATCTGAACAGCTACCAGTGGTCACTGGAAATTCCTTCATGCGCATCAAGCAGGAGCCAAGATTTACATTTGTAACAAAGAATATCCTAATTTAATTGATGTATTTGACAACTTGTGAAATGCATTTGAAATCTATCCAGATTTACTTCTATCAGCAACTCCCTTTCTAACAACAAGGCAGCAAATATAACTTCACCACTGTCACTCGGCCAATTAACACTACAATTCTTGTTTAACTCAGTAATTAGGAACAAATAATTATTGGTAATCAATTATCATATTGGACCAAATAAAATTTGATAGATATATAAATAAGCCTTTAAGGAGAAGTCTTTCACTCTCTCAGTATGCACTCTGAACTGCTTGCTTGGGTAGATACAATTGGGAGGTGATTCTTCAGTAACATATCTGGCAGTAGTGAGGTCTGCAGAGAAGTCTACCCAATGTGATTTCTCAAACATTCATTCTCCGCAATCAGAGAACCCCACCATCATAATGATAATCTGTATGGTATATTCTAACACACTGAGAAACTATGCAAGATTATGTGGGTTGATTGTTCATTTCACTGACTTCTTGAAGTACTGAGTGGAGAAATTACAGAGTACTCTCTCCATTGAATGGAATCTGCTTTCTAATGACAGCAGAGGGTCCTAAAAGAATGTTGAATTTAGAAGCATAGTTTTCATTTCTTGTTTGAGCAGCTTTTACTTATTTGGGAAAACATCTTTCAAATGAGATGGCAAATCTAATTCCCTAAGCCAATTTCAATTCTACACATTTTAGAAATAAATTAGGAATTTTGATTATTAGTTCTGCTCATAAATCAACTTTTTAAATGAATAATATATGTATTAATTACCATAAACACAAAACTCAATGTCTTAAAATTTGGTTTAAGTATATTTTCCAGTTTGTTACTATACCTTAGTTAAACTTAAATGCTGTTTGTATAATGGAAATCTGAGCTTCTAAGCTGGGAGTCATAGTTTGCACCTGTAATACAGTTAAATTTCTACTAAAATTTAAATAGGTTTTCAGAGAACAAAAAATACTATGTATCAATCAAATCTATTGAATACGTGCCTACTATGTATATTTGTGAAGGGCCCAAGTGTTTATATTCATTCATACTCAGTTTCTTGCATATATTTATTTATTTTTGTTTATCTGTATACATCTGTGTGAATAATTGTATGTGCACTGTAAGCGTGCAGTATCTGCAGAAGACAGATGTGGACATTTTATCTCCTGGAACTGGTGCTGCAGTTGTAAGCAGCCTGATGTGGGTGCTGGGAGCTGGCTCTGGATCCTCAGCGAGAACAGCTAGTCCTCTTAACCACTGAACCATCTCTCCAGTCTCTTAATTATATATATCAATCCTCTAATAATTATTTTTACTCAAGGAAATATCTATATGTCAAAATTTATGAATGATAGTAAAACTGGGTTAGGAGGGTTGATGCTACTTCATAAGATAACAATTGATTCGAAGTAAGAGAATGTGTAAATACCGGGAACACATATTTGTACTTAAGAATTGTGAATTCTAGCAAGACACTAGGTCATATCATATTTTACTTAGATGTTATGTGCATAAACTAATTTCATTTTAAGACACAGTCTGACGCACCTTCATGTGACTCAACTCTTGAGGAGTTAGTGTCACATAAATCACAATACATTGTCATGGGAATGAAAACCCTGCCCTTGAATAAATTTCTGACATTTTTCACTTACTAAGGAGTGAACTGTTATACATGTCTTTTAATTCTTATTTCATGAATCTGTAAATATCAGTAACAACTTTCAAAAAGATACTCTGAAATGTGTATGGTTTCTGAAGACAAATGAGAGAATTGCATTTAGCAGATGCATGCTTAATAATGACTTAGCTGGTTTATTTTATCAGCACATTAATGGCTGATACCTGAATATATTACACATTTTGTACCCTTCAAAGAACATTGAAATAACTAAACATTTTCTTACCACATAACCACCAAGTCTTGCTAAATAGATAGAATAGCATTCTTATACTTCCAATAAGAAGCAATTAGTTTCTGAACTGTTAGACATAGATTCTGGGCTAAAAGGATTTTTTAATATCAACAGCATGTCTATGTGAGTGACCACTCATTTTATAATGGATTTCCTTACATGTCTGTAGCTTACCTGATGTAGGAATGACTGTGACATTCACCATAAGCAGCAATCTCTTAGATGTTCAGATGTTTATATAACTCCCTTGCTGCAGACTATAAATTCCAAAACTAGTTTCTATTTTTTCTGTATATTTGAGAATTTTTCTCTATGTAATAACCTCTTATCATATTTACCCCTGTCTTCTACCCACAGTTCCTTTCACAATACCCCTTAATATGCCCATTTATCATGTTTATTTATGCCCTTAACTTCATGTTTATTTTTTGTTGGTTTGTCTTGTGAACGCACTAACTGGATAGTCAGTGCCGCCCATGTGTCTTGGTGTAGGACATCCAGTGGAGCATGGAGGCATGCCAGTGGCCACATTTTTATATAAGAATGATTCCCCTGCAGTAGCTATCCAGGAATGGGGCTTGCAGATTATCAACTTTATCTATACTGGAATTTGATCCAGTTTGATCTTGCACAGCTGATGTGATACCATGAGTATGATATTTATGCCATGTACAGAAGATAGCATTTCACATATGTCTTATATCTTAGAATATATGTAATAGTTAACTTCATAAACAATTAAAATAATTAACAAGACATTTATGTAGTATAGTTAACTAAGCTTGAGTATTCTGTCACATTGTTATGAACAAATCTCTATATAGACCTGGTCAGAATATTGAAATATACATAGACTATAATAGTGAGAGTCTCCCCCACCCCAATGCTATTCTCATTTAATAGAATGAACTCACTCAAAAATTTTAAAATTGCTTTCAATAGAGACTCTGCAATAGCTACTTCTGTAGCCTTGGGTGAGGTTTGGGTTAATTTTATAGGCCTGAATATCCTCCTGGACATTCAACGTAGACCTAATAATAAAGAATGGCAATAGAGCCACAAGTCATGGAGCTTCTTTAAACGCCGAATGCAAAGAGCAGATGATTTGAAGCACTTGCCTTTCCATATCCAGACCCTCCAGAGATATCCATAAGAAAGAACTGTACTAACCTCATTTTCAACAGCACCCACCATTTTCCCACTTCCTCTTGCTCCACCTCAAATAGTATAGCTGTGCATTAGGAAAAGACCCAAGGTGTTTGACAGCTTCCCTAATCAGTTTTCTTACAGGGTTGTTTCCACTGTCATAGTTCTCAAGAGGAATGCTATGAAAGGGGGCACTTCTCAGAATTCAGAAAATGTTGAAGTATGTAGTATTTCTATGGAATCCCGAGTTCTTATGGATAGACAGTTCTACAGCCATTTTACTATACTTAATCTTACCGCAGTTCTCTGATATTCATCAAAAAAGATTTTTGATTAAAGCACCTGTCAGGCCTCTGTGATCTTGCCAGCTGTCTCTATAATGAATTAAGTTGGAGATACATCTTTCTGAGATGGGGCTGATGAGACTGAGGACAGCGGTGGTAATACCTGGTCTGAAGTGCAGTGAAGCCTATCAGCACCTTGTTGCAGAGGCTTTCCTCAGGGACCCCTGCCATAACAACACTGTCATGATGTCAGGAGATACTGATCCTCTGGGTCTGTTACTAATTTATTCTCTGATACATTTAATTTACTTATTGAATGCTTCAACATGGAAATGGATATTTTAACAACTCTATCATAAGTGTAATTGGTAAATGAATAACACTTTTAAGAGGGAGAGAGAGCCAGCTGTAAGGAGATGGAGCAATGCTGTGTCGTTGTCAATGTTCAGCGAATACAGAGTTATACTGGAGATTTAATATTGTGCTTTCTATATAATGAATGCGTCCCTAAAATCTTCACCTTAACCAGTGGCAGTATTATAAAGTAGGCAGAATCTTTATTTGACCTGTAGCATTAGTCACTCTGAAGGCCACTTAGCCAGCATCCTCCGGGAATGAATCACCTCAGAAGGGACTGCCATGTTCATTGTGAGGTTTTTTTTTATTATTATTATTGAGTTTAATAATTTGTTTCCAGAAGAATCTATTTCCGACAGGATTTTGAAAATATCTCTTGTATTGTATATTTCCAATAATTTTTACAGACAGTTTTTTTTTTTAATTTTTTGCAAAGCATACATTTTTGGAGCTTATTTGTTTAATTTTAAGATACTGGATTATTTTTAGTTATTATTGCATAAGAAATTGCCTCAAACTGTGTGAATTTTTTGATGGTGCCTATGATGTCTCCAGGTTATGAAACTGGACAAGGCAAAGCAGGGATGCTTCTCTTTGGTTCTTAATCACAGATAGTTAACAGAGAATAAGACAACTGACTAGGAAGTAAAACTGGACATAATTAATTATTTATTGCCCTGGTTGATTTTTGGCAATTTGACACAAACCTACCCATATCTGAGAAAAGAGGACCTTAACTGAGAAAATGCCTCAATAATATTGGCTTTTAGGTAAGTCTTTTGGGAATTTTGTTCATTAATGATTGATGTGGGAGTGCCCAGACCACTATAGTATATGGTCCTGGGTTCTATAAGAGAGTGGCCATGAGGAACAAGCCAGTAAGCAACACTTCTCTGTGGCCCCTGCATCAACCCCTGATCCAAGGTTTATGCTTTGAGTTCCTGCCCTGAATTTACCTGATGATAGTTTATAAGCTATAAGAGGAAACAAATCGTTTGCTTTGCAAGTTGTTTTGGTATTGGTGGTGGTTTTTTTTTTTTCAGCATTAGACACCCTAAGACACTTATTCTTACCAACTACAGTTTCAATGGTCAAGAGGAATGTATGAGAGATACCTAATAAGACAGCCTAGATATACAAGGCAGTTTTATAATCACAGAATATACATATAGAGAGGATAAAAAAACCACTGAGTTACAAGAAGGAAAGTCTCAGAAACCTTGATTGCCAGAGAAAAGTAAGTTGAAATGACCTGTTCATTCATAACCCAACATTAAAAGGCACATAAGGCTGTCTTATCCTACTTTATTGGACAAATAACAAGGGTACCTATTAATATAAAATAAGACCACCCAAATACGTAACAGCCTGGATATCAACCCCAATTTAAACATTTTGCTGAATTTCATAAAATACGTATTTTTGAAATTTTATCAAGCAGGCCATCCATGTCCATTGCTGAAGGGGTGGTGGTTGCTGACTCTTGTTTACTCTTTGTTCATGGTATATTTCTTACTGTGTCCATATTCCCTGTATAAACTTGTGCTTGAGCTTTTGAAGAAGAGGTTATTCAAGCCATCGTAAACTGGTTTGATTTATGGAAGCACTTAGTAGCAAGTGTACCAGAACCTATATTTCATGATCTATGGATGGAATTGCTATTGGACTATTTGGAAAAACTGACCTATTGCTTAGGTTTGCAGTATTCATGACCAGTATTATAATTTGTGTTCATAATAGTCTCTCAGTATTTTCTTAGCTCATTCTTAACATTCCAGTAAGTCATTGTTCATTGAGTATGTTCTATTAAAAGAGAAGAATGTACACACTTTCCATTGTAACAGATGAGGAATGGATGAGCAGGCAGGATGCTGATCTGACCCTGGTAATGACTAAGATGCTGGTTCCTAGGTCAACTTTTTATATTCTGTAAATTATTGTGTCTCTAACAAAAAAAAAAGTCTACTTTATTAAATGTGACAGAGGGGTGAATACTTTTTAAAACAATATTTTTTTCTTGTAATTTGTTTTGTAATCATGTCAGTGAAACTTAGATTTTTAAACCCTGTTTTTTGTGTTAGTTGTAAGATTTAAATGTAAGTTGTCTATACAAAATATTGATGATGTCAACACTATTCTGTACTATCCGTGACATAATGGAAACTCTCTAGATTTCAAATTTTACCTATTCTCTGTAAGAGGAGGCAGCTGGGTGAGGCGTGAAAACTTTGTGTGTGTGTGTGTGTGTGTGTGTGTGTGTGTGTGTGTGTGTGTATGTGTGTGTGTGTGTGTGTGTGTTTGTGTGTGTGTGTGTCCAGGTACACATGTGCTTAAATGACAACATAAAATAATCAACCAAACCAGGAACTATCTACATTTCAGTCTCATTGTGTTGCAAGATTCCTTGTAACATGAACAGACCAATCATAAAAGATGGTTATTGCAAATTTATCTGGACTGTTTTATACTTAAAAACCACCTGCATATGAAGAGAAGAGAAGAGAAGAGAAGAGAAGAGAAGAGAAGAGAAGAGAAGAGAAGAGAAGAGAAGAGAAGAGAAGAGAAGAGAAGGCTTGAATGTTGGGAAATGAAGTCAGGGAGAAAGAAGCAGACAACAGCATGAGATATTAATTATGTTTTAAAAGCAGACAACAGGAGTAGGAAGGAGTGTAAGAGGGGATCAGTGTGAACATAACCATCTCACATTGCATAAATGGATGGAATTACCAGGAAGGGTTCCGAAGAGGGCTGGGAGGGACTGGAGGAAGAAATTGGAGGAGGAAATTATGTTTGAGGTAAAAAAACATTATAAAAACAGTAAAAATTATGAAAACATTATATTAAAAAATCAATGCCCCATTATACCACATGGAGTTGTTGAGGCATGCTCCACTATGTTCATAGCGGCCTGCCTGTGGTAACCAGAAGATGAAACCAACCCAGATGTCCCACAAGAGAAGATGGATACTGAAAATGTGATTCATTTATACAATGGATTACTATTCAATTATTAAGAATAAGGACATCATGAGTTTTGCAGGCAAATGGATGGAACTAGAAAATATCATCTTGAGTGAGGTAACTCAGACCCCAAAAAGACATGCATGGTATGTACTCACTGATTAGTTGATATTAGCCAAAAAAATACAGAATACCCAGGAAACAGTCCACAGAACTCAAGAAGGTTAACAAGTGGAGGGACCTAAGTAAGGATACTTCAGTTCCACTAGGAAGGGAGAAGAAAGCAATCATGGGATGCAGAGGGAGGGAGGAGCCTGTGTAGGAGAGGGAATGAGGAGGGGAAAGAAGGAACATGATCAGGTATTGTATGTGTTGGGGGAGGGGAACAGTAGAGAAGTCCTGAGGGCCAGCAGAAGGAATAGAAATATGCAACCTCAGGGGATGGAAGGTGAGTGGACCCTCTAGAATGTACCAGAGACGTGGGAGGTAAGAGACTCTGAGGGAGACAAGGTCCAGTGACAGGCTCGACTTGTGATCCATCTCAATGGAAGACTCCAAGGCTTGACTCTATTAGTGATGCTGTGGTGTGCTTACAGACAGGAGCCTAGCATGGCTGTCCTCTGAGAGGCCCAACAAGCAGCTGACTGAGTCATATGCGAATACTTACACCCAACAAATGAACTGAAGTCAGGAAGCTCCCTGCCCCTCACCCCCCAAAAAAAACCCAATACAATATATTTACTTCCAAGTCTTTTATTGTTTTCTCTCAATGCTGAATATTATTAATGTGGCCAAAATAAATTATATTGCCATGAATCTACTTACAAGAATATTTAGCTTGTTTTAAATTAATTCAATTATTTTTATAATGAACAATAAATCTCAGGAGTAAGAAGTTATATTGTTTAATTATAAATATTTAAGCCAAAAATATATAGAAGACTTTAGACTATTTTTGCTTCCAGTATTTAGTTTGAAATGTGAAAAGATGTCCAATAATCCTTGATTTTGGACAACCTAATGCAGTAATTAAAATGTCAGAAATAGGATTTATATTTATATTTGTTACAGTAAAACAGCCACATGAGTTTGTTGGCCATAAAAAATTATAATGATCTGATTTTACAGTGCCTAAAAATTATCATTAATCACATTCAGATATATACAAAAGATAGGGTGTTAACTCTGTGAAGTTGGTGCTACTATTGTTTTATCTAGAAACATTTTAGGAAGATATATCTGAAATATTATAAATAACCAAATTGTTTTAAAAATTTAGTGGAACAACATTAGGAAATCACTTTGTATACCAATACTAAATACACAAGTAACTATATTCTCTCACTACTGACATATTGACCTACACTGTAGTTGATTCTCTCTGGTAGACAGATGATTTCAGATTTAGTATGCCCCAGAGATGTGCTCGTGAACTGATTTCTCCTTCTGTGAGTTACTTTCATTGAGTACCTTCACACCATCCAACATGAACATTTTATTAAGGATTTGTTGAAGTGTATAATTTATCACCATGTCAAGTCCATGTATATTTTCATTGGGAAGGACAAAAACTACCAAAATACATCATATAAGCATGTGGAAAGCCCGAGTCAGTTTTGCAAATGTTTTACAGAAATCAACAGGATAAAAATATATCTGGCTCTAGGAACACCAAATTTATTTTTGCTTGTTTCTGTCGATTATGTCTAGTTTTTTTCAGTATGCTGACTTGCATGGTTCTCCATAATGTGTTCCTAACCAATATAAATGTTGGTTCACAGGCAACATGCCACACATTTGCAAGTATATCCTCCTTGTCTCAATGTGAGGAGAAAGCTGTGGCAGGTATTGATTTTCTTTAGAGCCGTTTTTGTGTCCATGCCATTGGCCATCGCCTTTCCAGAGCCTCCTCTCTGTTCCTTCATTCATCATGCCTTTACCTTGTGATGTTTTCTCAGATCGCTTTCCTCAAATGCTCTTCTGTGGCTCCTCAGAACAGGTACCTGTATTGAGCTCAATACTAGACACAAGATGTGGCTTTTTGTCTTTTTATAAATGTCTTATTTTATATTAATAATGCCAAGTGTGTATTATCATTCACATTATATTTAACTTCAGACAATATGGTATTTTCCATTTCTCTTTTGTGGCACATGACATATCTCAGTACATCCCATGTACTAAGATAGAGAAATCACTGTAAACAATGATATTCTCTGGATTTAGATGGCAGTTAACCATGTATATAAGTAGCATAGCAAAATACGAGAACATACTTAGAAAATTTAAGTTTGTGTTCTTCAGTATATTCTGCTTCATGTATTTATTGGTAGAGTTTGGATAGCCATTTTATCCAGCTGCCCACTAATGAGACTATCTTCCTCAGATGTCATCTAGCCAAATGTGTTCGTTTGGTCTTGTTCATTCAAGAATAGCACCTACCCAGTGTGCCATCTGCCACTCTTAACGTAGAAGGGTTGAATAAAAGTTATTTCAAAGCATATCTCAATGAACGGAAATTTTGGAATTTTCAGGGTATTTGAATAGAACATTGTTACGTAGAATGGTAATTATTTTCAATGACAAATGGGCAGAGAGATACAAATTATTGATCTTGTTTTTTTCCTGTAGAAATTTAACTATGATTCTTGAGTATACTTAAAGTTTGATGAGTCAAAACTATATAAAAATCTTGGCAAAATCCTCACTTGGTTAGAGGGAGGCATCAGAACACATATCTGATGAGCCATGCCTTCTAGTATAAACATGTCATTGGAGGCTCTCTTGTTTCTGTGTTCAACTAAATGGTGGATGATTGGACAAAGAATCCCCAAACTCCATCAGGCCCATTCACTACTCTTCAACACAGATGAATCTTTTGACAAAAAACTTTCTTAGGAGGTAGTGAGAAACTGAGCTATTTTTGTGAGATGTCACTACCTGTGCATATATAGACTGAGGTGTGTGCAACCTAGAGTGAGCTTTATGCACACCTAGACTGAGCTGTGTGCACATCTAGACTAAGCTGTTTGTGCAGAGAGGTTTTGTTCACATTCTGTCACCTGCCTTTGAATCCCTTTCCCCTAATTGGGTTGCCTTTTCTAGCCTCAATAGAAGTTGCCCCTAGTCTTACTCCAACTTGATATGCCAAGGCTGGTTGATATCCATGGGAGTCCTGCCCTTTTCCTGAGGAGAATGGAAGGAGAGATGGATGGGGGAGGAAGAGGTGTGAGGTGTGAGTGAGGGACTTGGAGACGAGGAGAGAGGGGATGCTGCAATAAAAGATGTAAAGAAAATAATTAATAAAAAATATAGCTACATGGAAGAGATTGATTGTGTGGCTTATATTTTTCATGATATAGCTCACCAAAGATCAGATCTGAGATGTTTAAAAATAGCCACAACTAAACTATAAATAACAATAAATAATTCCTGTTTAACATATTAGAAAGCAGTCATGTGTGTTTGCCACCAAGTGACATCGTTCTGTCTCTTGACCATCCACAAGTGTCTGTGCTCACAGAGGACAGCTGGATTCTGCTACATCACTGTCCTCTGTCTGTGATAATGCAATGTTGACCTGAGCACAAGAGCAGTTCTGGGTTTTTTATAGGTTTGAAAGAGGAGTCTGTTACAAGATCTATCAAAATATTCTGAGTGTTCTTTGGGCTTTACCAGCTTTGTTGGGATATTATTGGTACACTTAAAGCTCACACATTTTGTCACAGACACCCAAGCTACATAAAGCATAGGCAGCGGGTTGTGCATATACATTTATGCGTATATATTTAACAATAATAATCAAAGTCATTATGGGAGGGGCTAGAGAGAAAGAGTAGTGGTAACTGATGTAATAGTATTTTCATTAAACACTTTTAATTAGAAAAGCTTCACACATTGAATGGACACCATTCCCTGAAGTTTGAAATGCATAGAGCTGTGACCCTGTCACCACATTCAAAATAATAAATTTATCTATCTTTAAAATTTAATGATGTTTAAATGGTTAATTTTAGTGCAAAACTTCATATCAATGACTGTTTTCTGCCATTACCTTAAAATCCACTGATTCATAGTCTCCATACACTCCATGCACTTCAAATATTAAGCTAACACTTAGGCACATACTTAAGATGGTTAAAATGTGAAAATTAAATCATTATCAAAATGCCATACAAGTATCACAATATAATTTGTACTAAAATTATTATTTTAAAAATAATATTGAAAATAACCCTGGCTTCATTGTTATAGAGGGTCTTCCCTGATTCAGTGGGGCATGTGTCCAATGCTTTAGAAATATTTATGGCTTACATGGTTGACATGATAACTTATCCAATAGAATAGTTGGGAGAGAGACATCTGAACCCTGGTTAGTAGGCTGCTACAGAGCCTGAGAGATGAACATGGTATTGGCAGTGAAGATGCTGGTAGGTGAAGTAGAATCAAGAAGGGATGGAAAGGATTAGATAAAGTGGGAGTTCTGAGGATCACTGGTGTTCCAGGCTTAAAGGATGGCTTCTTACAATGTTTTCGGAGAAAAAAATGCCAGAGACTATTATCCTGATTCACAATTCTTCCAACTTTTCCTGATAAAAATTAAACAGTTAAGTTGAATTGCAAGATGGAAGTGAGAAGGACACACGTCGGGGACTCAAATCCCACTATATATGACATTTCCACACATTTAACTAAAATAAATGTTTAATTGAGCAAGCATATTTTATTTTCTTCTGTTTTTGTATCTTCTTCACGGGATTGATGCGATGATATGAATCTGAAGGCACATTTAGAACTCAGTGATTAGTGAAGTACTGTCGTGGTAGAGGAAGTCAGACCTGACTCATTCTGTTTTTGCTAATGAGATGTTTAATGATACTTTATGAATAGGAATAGAGTTCACATCTTAAGCAACCCTCTAATAAAATTATTTGGTATAGTTGTGAAAAGAGGAAAAAGAGAAAAAATCTAGGTTACAAAATCTGACTTAAAATATTTAGATGAATTACATAGTCTTGTTAAAATGCTGCAATATGCATTTCAAAGTTGAACTGAACTTGACTGCTTGTTTTTGTGCCTCTATTAATGTAGAATAGTTTTGACTATAAGTAATATCTTGATATATTGCACTACAGGATCACCTAAAATAGATTAAAATCTTGGAAATTCTTACAGAAGGATCAAAATAAAATTTATATTTGTATTTGAAGTAAGGTCACTCTGAAAAAATTAATACAAATTATTAAATAAGTTTTTCTTGGTTTTCTTTAAATGATGACAATATTTATTGTATCATATCTATCATTCGTAAAAACTAGAATTCTCTCTTGGGCTGGAGAGCAGGCACAACGTTGATCACAATCATCAGCAACTCCTGTTCTAGTTACAGTTCCAGATCCCTGAGAAGGGACTAAGTGCTCTCTTCTAACTTTGTGGGTCCGGGACATGCATGGCATGCACAGACATACTTGCAGGCAAAACACTCACATCCGCAAGATAAAATGAACAAGCCTTTAAACAATCCTAAATTGGAACTGTCTTAGTCAAGAACCCTTTCTGGTAATATTTTTTCTAGACACAAAAATCCTTCAGGAAAAAACACATACTGGAAAGTGCAGAACTGAACCCTTCTCTCACTTTAATTGCTGAACTGAACAAAGTGAACGTCAGCCCCTTTCTTATTCAGTCAGGGGCAGCAGTGTCATCATAGCTCATGAGTAATATGTTTGCACAAAACTATGGGTATATTTAATATGGCCTATTTGCACCTGAAATTTAAAATTTCATAAACTAATATTGAAATTTGTATCAGTTTTAGAGTTCGTTGAGGTCTTTCAAAGCACATATCCATTTTTACTATCATGTTATTGTTGTCTGCAAAAATGTTCTCTGTGCCCTGGTAACCACTTCTCTCTCTCTTTTTTTATTGGATATTATATTTACATTTCAGATTTTATCCCCTTATACCATCCCCCACACACACAGGAACTCCCTATCACATCCCCCCTCCTCCTGCTTCTATAAGGGTGTGTCCCCACCTACCCCCTCACTCCCACCTCCTCACCCTCGAATTCCCCTCCACTTGGTGTTCAGCCTTCATGGGACCAAGGATCTCCTCTCCCACCCGTGCCTGACAAGGCCATCCTTCTCTACATATACAGCTGGAGCCATGGGTCCCTCCCTATGTGCTCCCAGGCTAGTGGTTTAGACACTGGGGAGCTCTGGTTAGTTGGTATTGCTCTCTCTCCTCATGGGGCCACAAACCCTTTCAGCTCCTTCAGTCTTCTCTCTCACTCCTTCTTTGGGAACCCCTTGATCAGATCAATGGTTAGCTGTGAGCATCTGCCTCTGAATATGTCAGACTTTGGCAGACCTCTAAGAAGACAGCTATATCAGGCTCTTGTCAGCATGCACTTCCTGACATCTACATCAGCATCTACCTTTGGTGACTGCACATGGGATGGATACCCAGGCGGAATGGTCTCCAGACGGCCCCTCCTTCAGTTTTTGTCCCACACTTTATCTCTATATTTGCTCCCTTGAGTATTTTGTTACTCCTTCTAAGTAGGACCAAGGCACCCATACTTGGTCTTCCTTTTTCATGGGCTTCTTGTGGTCTCTGAATTGAATCTTGGCTATTTCAAGCTTTTGGGCTAATATCCACATATCAGTGAGTAAATACCATATGTGTTCTTTTGTGATTGGGTTACCTCACTCAGGATGATATTTTCTAGTTCCATCCATTTACCTAAGAATTTCTTGAATTCATTATTTTTAATAGCTGAGTAATATTTTTTTGTGTAAATGTACCACATTTTTTGTATCCATTCTTTGTTGAAAGACATCTGGGTTCTTTCCAGCTTCTGGCTAATATAAATAAGGCTGCTATGAACATAGTGGAGCATATGTCCTTGTTATATGTTGGAGCATTTTCTGGGTATATGCCCAGGAGTGGTATAGCTAGATCCTCAGATAATGTTATGTCCAATTTTCTGAGCAACCATCAGACTGATTTCCAGAATGGTTGTACCAGCTTGCAATCCCTCCAACAATGGAAGAGTGTTTCTCTTTCTCCACATCCTCACCAGCATCTACTATCACCTGAGTTTTTAATTTTAGCCATTCTGACTGGTGTGAGGTGGTATCTCAGGGTTGTTTTAACTTGCATTTCCCTGACTAAGGATGTTGAGCATTTCTTAAGGTGCTTCTCAGCCATTTGAGTTTCCTCAGTTGAGAATTCTTTGTTTAGCTCTGTACCCAGTTTTTAATAGGGTTATTTGGTTGTCTGGAATCTAATTTCTTGAGTGCTTTGTATATATTGGATATTAGCCCTTTATCGGCTGTAGGATTGGTAATGATCTTTTCCCAATCTGTTGGTTGTCCTTTGCCTTACAGAAGCTTTGCAATTTTATGAGGTCCCATTTATCAATTCTTGATCTTAGAACATCCTTTCTTATCTTTTTTGATTACTTTTGGTTGAAAGTCAATTTTATTTGATATTAGAATTGCTATTCCAGCTTATTTCTTGGGACCATTTGCTTGGACGATTGTTTTTCCTCCTTTTACTCTGAGATAGTGTCTGTCTTTTTCACTGAGGTGCATTTCCTGTACGCAGCAAAATTCTGGATCCTGTTTATTTATCCAGTCTGATACTCTACGTCTTTTTATTGAAGAATTGAGTCCATTGATATTAAGAGATATTAAGGAAAACTGATTGTTGCTCCCTGTTATTTTTGTTATTAGAGGTGGAATTATGTTTGTGTAGTTATCTTCTTTTGGGGTTGTTGGACGATTACTTCCTTATTTTTTCTAGGTTGTAGTTTCCCTCCTTGTGTTGGAGTTTTCCATCAATTATCCTTTGAAGTGCTAGATTTGTGGGAAGATATTGTGTAATTTGTTTCTGTCATGGAATATCTTGGTTTCTTCATCAATAGTGATTGAAAGTTTTGCTGGGTATAGTAGTCTGGGCTGGCATTTGTGTTCTCTTAGCATCTGTATGATATCAGTCCAGGATCTTCTGGCTTTTATAGTTTCTGGTAAGAAGTCTGGTGTAATTCTTATAGGTCTGCCTTTATATGTTACTTTACCTTTTTTTCTTACTGCTTTTAGTATTTTTCTTTGTTTTGTACATTTGATGTTTTGATTATTATGTAACAGGAGGTATTTCTTTTCTGATCTAGTCTGTTTGGAGTTCTGTAGGCTTCTTGTATAGTCATGGACATCTCTTTAGGTTAGGGAAGTTTTTCTATATAATTTTGTTGAAGATATTTACTGGCCCTTTAAGTTGGGAATCTTCACCCTCATCTATACCTATTATCCTTAGGTTCGGCCTTCTCATTTTGTCCTGGATTTCCTGGATGTTTTGGGTTAGGAGCTTTTTGCATTTTGCATTTTCTTTGACAGTTGTGTCAATGTTTTCCATGGTATCTTCTGCATGTGAGATTCTCTCTTCTGTCTCTTGTATTATGTAGGTGATGCTTGGTGGTCTATGACTCCTGATCTCTTTCCCAGGTTTTCTATCTCCAGGGTAGTCACCCTTTGAGATTTCTTTATTGTTTCTACTTCCATTTTTAGATCCCGGGTGGTTTTGTTTAATTCCTTCACCTGTTTGGTTGTGGGTTTTTTTTTTTTTTTTTTTTTTTGCAATTCTTAAAGTCCTCTATCATCATCATGAGAAGTGATTTTAATCCTGAATCCTGCTTTTCTGGTGTGATGGGGTATCCAGGGCTTGCTATGGTGGGAGAACTGGGTTCTGATGATGCTAAATAACTGCTTTCTGTTGCTTATGTTCTTGTGCTTGCCTTTAGCCATCTGGTTAACTCTAGTGCTACCTGCACTCACTGTCTCTGACTGGAGCCTGTTTTTCCAGTTATCTTGCTTGTGTCAGAACTCCTCAGGGTCCAGATGTCTCAGTGATCCTGTGATCCTGAGCTCCAGCTGCTCTGAGTGCAGTGGCTCCCCTAAGATGTCCCCAGGATATGGTGTCTCCATGGTAGCAGACCAACTAGGTGTCTGCTGCTCTGGGTGCAGTGGCTCCATTAAGATGTTTCAGGATATGGTGTCTTCACTGGAGAAGACCAGCTAGGTGTCTGCCCCAGCCACAAGGACCAAGCAAGAGGTGGAAGCCACATCTCTTCTCTACAGATGAAGAGTCAAATGTATTCAGAGACTAGATAGAATTATGTCTGTCTAGATAGATAATATAAACATTTTTTGATTAACTTTCTTTTGACTATGTTTGCAAATTTCTACTTTTTATATAGCAATATAACTAATAAAATTGCTGAAGTGTTTTTGTTTTTTTAAATAAAGGAAATTGTTAGACTTCCTCTAAAGCACATCAAGACAATAGACTAGAGATTTACTTATATAAAACATGGCAGCTAATGGTTGGAAACTACATCTTGCTTGGCAGTAGGTATCCTAAGAATTTTTAAGATTAGCTTCTGGAGTGAGTGGTCTATGTGTCTTTCTATGTCCTTAGTTATGGTTGACCATCACATTGACAACATAAGACAGAAATACTTTAAGTTTTATCATTTCCTCTACAGCCAACTTTCCAAAGCAAGTATTGGTGGATGTGTTATCCAGTTTATACTCTCTTTACTTTTAGGAAATGTAAATTTCTTGTGTGGAATATTGTGTAAAGCACATCACTGTACTATGAGTAAAGTCTCAATCATCATTGCTTATTAATGCTTTATATGCAAATTCCTTTGCTGTCTCTCATAGTTTTATCTAGGAATGTCTTCAAAATCTTAATTCTCCAACTTAGCACATTTTCCTAAATAAAAATAGTTGATCTTAAAGATAGGATCACAGGCCTCTATGTGAGAGCACCTTTTCTTGCACTTGCTGGTGTTAAATTTCGCGTGAAGTCAATTTAAGCTTTGGTCTCCTTCCTTTGACATTATCTTGAAGCCATCCAGTTTCTTTCTTCAGTTTTCGAGAAAGTGAGTGAGGCGGTTCCTTGCTTCTGCTTCTGTTTGTTCTTTTTCTGGTGTTACTTATTTTTGTGTACATTTCTTTTGTCAGCTTGCATCTCTCCTATCTGACAGCTGGTTATTTGAGGTGTTCACTGCCTCCCATTGCTTTTGATTGTGCATGACGTGACCCATACAACCTTTCAGAACACTGGTTTCCAGTTCTTCCTGGACCTGCTCCTCTGGAGTCTACACTTGGTAAACTCACCATTTCCTCTCATCCTTGAATGCCTTTACCATTCTCTTCATGACTTCTCCCAGGCTCTATCCCTGTCAGTCTTCTTTGGTATTCATTCTGCTCTGTATTCTGCCTCCACCATAAACCTAGGTGTCCCTAAATTCCCAACTTTAGCCTTCTGTTATCTTTCAGCAAAAGTAGTCATTTTACATTCTCTTTTCTTACTCATATTTAGAGAACCTGTATCTTTGGATAAATATAATTGTTTTATTAAACAGTTACCCATTCCAAGTGGTGACAATCTTGTCATCCTCAATGTCTAATTTATTTTCTCCTAGATACCATTTACATCTACACTTTCCAGAGGAGAGGCCAAGCATAGGAGGCCTGGGAAACAGATGAAATAAGTAGCATAATATGGATGGACAGGGTTGCTGTCAGGAGCTCTGTTCCTTCTGGCTGGAGGTTCATATAAAAATGGACACAGATAATTAAATCAAATTATTGTTAAGTATAAATCACAAATGATCTTTCTTCCTATATAAAATATATTTATTGTTTAATGATGAATTAAGAATGTATATTGAAATTAATGACATTTAAAAATCTCATAAAATGAATGCATGTGCTAATTTATATAGCTTCATATAATATATATCCAAAGTGCTAATATTAGCATAACATAAAATATTTTTAATGTAGATTTCATAGGTGGAGTCATTCAGAATACGCAGATACATATTTTTAGAATTTTTATTTGGGCTTAATAAGTTGTCGTTAATATAAACATCAGTTTGTGTGCTCATGATGTTTTGTTAAGTGTTGAATTATTGTTATTAAAATGTTTGTATAGTAATAATCTTCTTTTTCATATAACCACTATGAAATAATGAAAATAATGTCTAGTTCACTCTAATTTTATTTTTTATTTTGTACTTTAACATGTTAGCTACTAACATCAACTTAATTGTCAAATCATCCTTTTTGTGGACTTGTCATTTTGTTCCTTAGTTCAATATTTACATTCCAAATATATTATTAGGAAATTCAGCACCAATGTCCCTATGCCTCTGGCTACCCTGCCTCTTGGACGTTTAGGCTCAGGCTGAATTACACTGAAGTGTCCTTGGCCTCTCATCTACCATATCCTGGACCTAATCAGGTTCAAAGTCATGGCATCCAGCTCTTTCTATAAATCTCTTCTTCTGCATATGTATCTTTATTTGTCCCATTAATTCTGTTTTTCTGGAGAGCTCTGGCTGATACAGTTCCCATGAGTAAAAAGGAAAATTGAGGTCATAAAACATATTGTGTGTTACTCCACTTTCGGGTATTGTAACAACGGGGATTAGACTTCTGGTTCACACTCGTTAATCACACCCAGATGCTGAAGAAAGAAACTGTTAAAGCCAAGCAGTGTGTTACTCACCAGCCATTCAAGTGCTCAGGAGGCTGAGGTAAGGCAAGTTTCAGGTGTAGAAATGCTGGTGGTAATGAAGTTCTATGATAAAGAACATGGAACAGTGTCAGGATTAGTGTATTAAGGACTGATCACTGAATAGATTCAAGGTCATGAAAGGCCAGGCTTATATCTCAGTGGTAGAACTCCTGCCTCAAATGCAGACGGTCCTGGGTTTGATATTTAGCATCACACATATAAATTATATTGTGCAAATGTAGGTTATAATGTGGAAAGATGCCAGACCAGGTAAACAGCAGAGTTAAATGCAAGAACCCATTGGCCCCTGTTCATAGTATCTATCTGGGTATGTACTTCCTGTGGCCAAGGACAGCACGTTTCTTTAATACTTGGATCAGCCATTCATGAAAATAGGCCATAAATGCTGAGGTTATCTGCTTTCCTCTCATAGACTTCTGTGGATTCTGAAATGCATTTGTGCCAATACAGAGATAAAGTCATTTATTAATAATGTGTGTTTGATATTTTAAAAATAGTGTTTTCCATGCACACACACAAAATAGCCTAACCTTCCTCCCCACAGAATTAATAAGCCCATCTGGGCTCACATCAGATCTAATTAGACCTCGAGTATAACATTTACCATATCACATCCTATTAGAGTGATTTTATGTATTTCTTTGTCTTCTCCACCAACCCTCAAGCCCCGGAGAATAGAAGTGTCTCCTTTGTCTCCATATCCCCAGCAACTGGCATCATCTTTGACAAGTAACAGGCATTCACCAAGACAGAATCCATATTGTTTTGAAAAGCAATCAAGTAAATGAATGGAAGTAGTTTTTAATTAGCAAAAATCACCTGTTATCTATCAGTCTGTAATGCTTAAATTACTAAAGAGTCCCACAGGATTGTGAATGTAAGAGAATCCCAGAACACTAATGAGAATCTAACTCCAGGTCTACCCTACTGGAAACATTGCTCGCCATGAACTCATGCTTTTAACATGGATTTGGGTAAATCTACAGAGGAACTTTGTAGATGAAGGTAAGGGAAAGCCCTTTATTCTTTTGGCTCCTAGAGTTTTACTGTGTGTCAACCTAAATCACTTCTTCTATTCCTGGAAATCCAAGTGGGGAATGGTTACATAGGGCAGGATCAGATTCTGCTCTGTGAGTTGGGTCAGAATAAGAATCAGTGGGCTAAAGGAGATTGCTGGTCTCTGCTCATGAGGCTAGATTGAGCATTTTGCCCCACAGGTTATTATTCTATTACAAAATAAATTTCGCTTAAATATACTCAAGCAAGCTTCCTAAATGCTCGGATGTGAGCCTTTCACTGTCGTTAACAGCACTTGGTATTTGGTTAGTGTTTTCTGTGTTATCTCGGGCAGGCATGTCCTCCCGTTTTCAGCATTGTGTGCCCTTCCAAATCCAATAGTATGACTAGGTTTTCCACAACAAGTTCTAGAAGGGAACCTGGAGACAATTTTTGCATCAATCACAAATCAGAACTGGATACTGTCACCCACTAACATGTCTAATTATGTAACAATTATTCTCACTGGAAAATTAAACATAACTGCTTGATTGTTCTGTACAATAGCTTTGAAGTAAAAGAGAGAGTTGGTATCCGGTTGTATGTATAAATTATAGCTCATTAACATGGTCTTGATTATTTTATATTGCTTTTTCGTTGTCCTTGTAACCCAGGCTATAATAATACTGGAAGGAAGTCAACATGTAATTAGTGCAACTATATGAAAACAGATTGCCTTGTTTCACATGCTGTGGACTCCGAGGGATTCACAGAGCTGGGGAAAATGGCATTCACCAACAGTTTTCCTTTTAAAGCACAGCATTCTTCAGTTTTAAATCATATCACTGTGCAAAGAACCAAAAACTATGAAGGTTCCACTGGAAAATGATCAGACATCTAAAAGGGCAGGGTGGATTATCATTTATTGTCTTATTGCTTTCCTCGATAATGAGTCTTTTGTTCTAAGAAATCTTTTTTTAAAAAAATTTAATTTGGTGTGTGCATGCAGCTAGGAAAAACATGGAAATGGTTGGTAGGAAATTCACTGGGAGTTAGAGAGTTGGAGGACACTGAGAGACCATGGTCCACAGAATCAACTTCACAGGGATATGGAGGCTCACAGAGACTGCAACAGTAATCGCAGAGCCTCTGTGCATCTGCATTAAATCTTCTGCATGTACATTATGGCTTTCTGGGATTTCTTTGGAGGGGAGCACTCTTTAACAGTAGTATTGGAGGTTGTCTCTGACTCTTTTGCCTGCTTTTGGGAGCATTTGCCTCCTGCTTCCCCAGCCTTACCTTCCCCAGCCTTGATGAGAGATTTTTGTGCCTAGTCTTATTGTATCTTGTTGTACCATGTTGGATGGATGTCCCTGGGAGTCCTGCTCTTTTCTAGGGGCATACTGGAAAGTGGGGAGTGGATCCTGGCTAAAAGGGGAATTTGGGGGAAACTAGGAAGAGTGAAGGGAGAAGAAGCTGTAGTTGGGATGTATTATATGAAAGAATAATTTTTTTAAAAAAAATAATAGTTTATGTCTTTACAAAGAACCAATTACCATTTGTGAGCATAGTCAAGATGTTCATTATAGAGTCACACAGTTAATTCAAGGAATCATAAAGCTCACTGTGTGACTGAAGTCTGTACACTTTACAATCTGGAAATTTAGCTGTTTTTCTGTAATTTCTCTACATGAATATTTGTCAGATCATACCATGGGCATAGTAGGCCAGCAACATCCATGACTATGATCATTCTACTAAATTTCCTATACATTTCTATGATAAGGCGATTTAACAGAATGCATTCAGTCAACACTTGTGCATAAAATGAAGCAACCATTCATTGAAAAATTATTCTGTGGATTTAATCAATTCCAAGAAATCCCTCTACTCTTTGAATGTTGTAAAAATATTTGAAGTATTGGCATATTCCAATCCCTACAACTTCACACTCATGGTTAGTCAAGCAAGAAACAAACAAACAAAAAACCTAACATTGATTCCTAATAGATATGTAGATTACTTTTCTTTCTCTGAGAGCTTGATAGTTTAACCCTTTTCTTGAGTCAAAAGGGTTGTTGATGGTAGATAGGTACATGGTCATATAACTTCCCCTTAGAGGGCTATAACTCACTGGGAGGGTCCCTGAATATCAAGGTAAGGCCCTGGGTTTAATACCCAGAACCAAGAAAAGAACATGTTAAGAACTCACAAATTCCCCCTCAAATACCTCACTAATAGCTCAATCAAAATGGAACATTGAAAAATTCATTCTTTGGATGCCCCAAGGGAAAATAACAAAAGATCCATAACCCAACATTAATGAAGCAAATGTTGATTGTGGGAGGGATTGACAGATACAGATATAGATATTTAGTGAAACTTAGCTGAGGGCAAGATGTCAAATAAAGACATGCTAATCTATCAAAATTATATTAGCAATTATCTATTATTTCCATGAAATGCACATTAAGAACAATTGTTGTTACTGGTTTTACTCAAAAATCTTACATTGGCAAATCATATATCAAATAAATTTATTAATCCTGTATTAGTATGCAGAGAGAATTTTACCTTTGGTTTGCATCTTGTAGTTAAAGCCATCTTAGACTATATGGATGAGATATTCTAGAAAATTCATGTAACTTCTCAAACAAAATATACTCCTGAAATTATTAACTTGAGTGTACCTCTGATGTTATTCTTTCTTGACTTTGAGTTGAAAGCTCTGTAACTCATAGTCCCACTTAATAGATCTTACAGTGCTGTCAAAACCCTCATCCGCCTTTAGTTCCTAACTATTCAGTTGTAATTATGTAGTTTGTGTTACAATTTTACCCAAGCAGAATATGATGTGATGCTTAATCTTCCTAGGAACTGGTTGGATCAAGAAGTCAAGACAGGACAGATGCTGCCCTTGAATAGATAGAGTAGTTTCTTCTAAATAGGTGATGATAATGGATGCATTTTAAGACTCGGATTTTTAGCTTACAATAATCTACTTTTTTCAGGAAGTGATAACTCGCTAGCTATTGAGTTGGGTCACTGATCAAAAACAATCTTGGAAAGTTCAATATGTACCATATATTGCCTTGAATTCTAAAAGCAAAGTGGTAGATGCCCGGGGTTTGTTAATTAAAATTTGGGTTTGAATATTTCCACTTGGTGACTTTCAAACACAGTGAATGAAGTTACTATAAGGAGTTTCCTTATAAGAAAAATTTAATAACAAAAATAGAATCTTATATGCTAATAATTGGTTTCTATTTTTAACACTAGCATGATTAAACTGATTTGAATGTCTATCTTCTTGTATTTGTATTAGCTTACCACTTTACGGGAAAGACCAACAAAATACTGGCTCTCAGTAGTGCAGTTCTCTGTGTTTTCTTCATCTACATATGGCCCTGGAATATCACCCAGATTTCCAGTACTTTTATGAGCATAGAGAATAAACAATGGTATAAAATAGTCTACTGACATGGAAATTTGATGCTGGCTAAGTTTGTTGATTAGTTATTTCCGATTACATGTAAAGATGTTCTTGTGTGCATGCTGCTTTTATGCAGCACGCAGGAACTGAGAAACAGTCATTAAAAATTTAATTTCATTCCCAATTTTTAAAATGTCTCCCGGCAGGACAATGTTTTATTGTCTCAATTTGCCAGAAATCCTTCTCTTGTAGTTACATGCCTGCCATTTCCTCTCTCACAATGATCTCTTCTGAATACAGAATTATCTTCATCATGTTCACAAATGTGCGTATTCAGGATTTTTGCATGTGTTAAGATAAAACTAAGGCTCTTACCTTAAACATAGCATTATTAAAAATCCCCCGTGGCTCAGCATTTACTGCCTGGGGACCTTTGTTCTTCATAGGCTGTGTTGTTCCTTCCAGTATTCAACTAAAGTATTTGATGGGCACCAGAGGAGGGGCTGAGTGAGACAAGGACACAGGGAAAGCACTAATTTTCAGAGAGCTAATGTCTGAAATGCAACTGCTGTCAGAATCCTTTAAATTAAATTACAGCCACACAACAGCAAGAAGAACAGCAACTCACGTTGGGTTTTAGGACAGAGGGTGTAGCACCGTGTAATTTAATGCTACATATGAGATGTGATATCACACGGTGTCAGTGGAAGCTGTCAATCAACCTTCCTTCTATTTATGTTCCCCTGATTTCACAGTTAGCTTTGGTGAGACATTAGATTTGGGAATCGTGGTGCAGAAAAAGAAGAAAGTATATGGAAGAAGCTGTGGTCTAATGAAAACATACATTTCACCTTTTTAGAACCTATCCATTTTAGCTCCACAGGTTAACTCCTGGTTTTACTCAGGACAGCTTTTCTTTTAACTAAGAAAATAAATTATATAGTAATCGAAAGAAAACTGAATTATTGTATCTTAGAAGACTAATTTTACTAAACTATAATTAGTTTCACGCCTTTTAATAAAAGTATAAATCTATTTCCTAACTAGTCTTCCTTCTACTTCATGGATTGTCTGTGACTGTACAGGTTTGTGAAGGCAGACATAGTTGTTCAGGATTACATCCACCATACCATGCCCAAATATAGCAGTTCATGGAGCTTCTTCCCAGTCCCCAGCTCACAGAAGAGTTTCCTCTTCTTTTCTATGAGGTTTCCTGGATCATTGGTCTCTTAGGCATGAGTTGAATGTCTGGTTTTTGGCTGACCTCTCAACAGTCACCCACTCTCAGCATTATAAGTCTGACTTTCTGTAATAACTTTCATGTGCTGCTGAAAGATCATTGTTCATCCAAAAAGGAGAGCAGCTTTAGTCTAAGGGCATAAAAGTAGGTATTGAGAAATCAGTTCATCCACCATTCTATTTAACTTAACATCAGTAGTGTGCTTTACCATGTGTCCAGGTATATATTTCTTCCTGTGGATCAGCCTTGACATCCATTCAGAAACTAGTCAATTACCTCCAATGCTACTGTGCTACTGTTGCCCTCATGGGACCATCTTGCCTTAATCAGTATTGTAGGATTTTAGATCTGCAGCTGGGTGAGAGTGTTAACACTGCCTCCCCATAGCCTATACTTCACCTTCAGCATTATGAAGAGTAGCTGTGATCCCTAGTTTTAGGTCAACTTGACACAAGCTACAGTCATCCAAGTGAAGGGAACCTCAACAGATCAGGCTGTAGCCAAGCCTGTTGGGTATTTTCTTAATTAGTGATTGATTAGAGAGGGTCCTGCTTGTTGTGGGTGGTGCCATCCCTGGACTGGTGGTCCTGGGTTCTATTAGAAGCTGACTAAGCAAGTCTGAAGAGCAAGCCACTCAGCAGCACCCTTCCTTGGCCACTGCATCAACTCCTGAATCCCAGTTTCTGCCCTGCTTGAGTTCCTGTCCTGACTTCCTTCATTTGTGAACAGTGGATGTGTAAGCCAAAAAGTTCTCCCCTCCCTAAGAGGCTTTGGTCATGTTGTTTCATCCCAGCCATAGTAACATTAACTAAGATACTAGCTTCTGTGGAGGAAGCTTCCAACCTAATTGCATCTTGGTGCATCTGTGTGCTGCAGCCCACATGTGTCACTGTTTTCAGTTCTAGTGAGTAACCTAGAGCATTGACAAAGCCTGCATTTTGGGGGGAACCCTCACTGTCTCGCTCAGTACCTCATAGGAAAAATCTCACACCCAGAGCTGGATTTTTACTATAGAACTGTGGACTGAATTTTGAAAGCATCAGCTACAGTATCTTAATGTTCACTATAACTAAATAAGAGTTTTTTCTTGTTAAAAATTTCATGAGATAACTATTAGAATAATATGATACCACTAACAACAACTAAGTTGCCTTTTTGTTGTTTCATTTATTAATATTTTATACAAATTTTCTCAAAGATATACTATCCCCATTCATCCTTTATCATTGAGTAGGTACATATTCATATGATATATGTAGGTTTACACACACACACAAACACACACACATGTATATATGTATGTATGTATGTATGCATATTTGATTTTTACCGTTGTACATCTATTCACATATCTTCTCTCTCTGAAGAAGAAGCCATGGAGTGAGCCAGCTCACAACATTTTTTTCCTTCTACCAAAGACACAAGCTATTGAAAAATACAGATATGATCATGACTATGCCATTGATTGAGTGCAAATAATTGTATAAATCAACTTGTGAATTTAGTTTTCTTCTGTGGGTCCATCAACTCTATATTCTCACTCTTATAGTAGTATTTCTTCTGTGTGGGAATGCTTCTCCTTAGATGAGAGTCATTAATGATTTCTTAGACTAGTATTATAATTAGCTAGACTTCACTTGGCTTCTATACACTCTGTATAAAATACCTAAATGCACACTATTCTTATATGAATTCCTAGAGTTGTTATTTAGGGTTGAATCCCAAGGAATTAGAATATACTTTAGAAAATTTCAGAATTACTATTTGACCTAGGAAGCACAAGAATATAATGAAAACTAAAATATTTTATAACTTATATTCATACTTTTTAAAATAAACATATACATATTTTCAATTATCAAAAGATTTCATCTAATCTGAAAAAAATATGTAAAATTGTGATTATGTAAATTGAGCTATAAAGAAAATCAAATATTTTTGTCTTTAAAATAAACTTTTACTTTTTTATAAAACTCATCTTGTCCATTAATCACAGTCCCTGGCTGTTTAAGAAGAGCCAGTGTTCGTGTTACCATGGATACCTATAATGATCTTACTGATAGCTTTGTGGCATCAGCCACAAATTCCATAGAGTATCTCATCTGTGTATTTTCCATTTTGAATCACAAGATGCTGGTGGCTATTATAAATGGTGCATCTGATTCATGTGCACCTTCTCCACTCAACCAATTAGCCCACATTTTTCTGTAGGGTCTAGACTGCTGAGTCTGCCTAACAATTCCAACCACACACCTTCTCCAAGCTGCCAGATCTATTCTAAGTTTCACAGCCAGTTTTTGATCCTGGTCACCCCAGCTAACACTGCAGCCAACTGCTAGGCTTACTTCAGGACCTGCCTTACCTGCTCCCAACCCATAGGTCCTTCCCAGGCCATACATAATGTCCACATCCAGACAGATCTTTGCCTAAAATCTAAGCTTTGAAAAAGCATATATCCTCCATACCAGCCCATCCCTTTCTGTCCAAGTAACTTTCTTCCATGAAGCCATTTCAAACCTCTAGGCTCAACCCACCCACACATTCCTTCTTCTGTGTCAACCAGGTGTCCATGTCAGACTTAGAAATGATAGAAGAAGCCCACATACCCAGATCTCATTCTAAAAATATGAAGAATGGCAAGATCAAGCCAGTATCCCCTCTCCAAAGCTTATTTGTCTGGTAGGAATGTTTGCCAGTGAGAATTACCTAGATGAACCCCAGGACATGGAATTTTAAAACAGTCACAAGGTTCATCAAAGAATTCAAGAAGTTAAAAGAAAACACAAAGAGCTGGCTGAACTCAAGAGGAGAGAGCTCAAGGGGAATAAATGCCTGAGTGACACCCAAGAGACCATAAAAGTACTGCTGATAGACATGACAAAGACAAGGCAGGATGCAGAAGACTCAAGGTGAAATAAAGATGGAACTGAAAAATCTAGTTAACTCAACTAGAAAACTCAAAGGCAAGCCTTACACGTAGAATGAATCAAGAAGAAGACAACATCCAGTCCTAAATATAGAAGATCTAGCACAATAAGCAAGGAATATGGAAAATTAAAAAACGAACACAGGAAAGGAACATACAGTAAATATGGGACGCCATGAACAGACCAAACCTTTTCATTATAGGCATAGAGGAAGGAGAAGATTCCCAGGTCAGAGATACAGACCAAATCTTTAACAGGATCATAGAAGAAAATGTCCCCAAAGTAAAGAAAGACACCCACCCCAACACAAAAGGCACACAGAACATGTAATGGACAATGCCATAAGAGAAAATTCCACCAGTTTCTCATAGTCAAAATACTAGTATACAGGGTAAAGAAAGTATGCTGAGAACCACAAAAGCAAAACACTAATTCTTTACAGGCAGTGTATAAGTCAACATGCTGTAAAACGTAGGACTTCTGACTGTGGAAACCATCCCATTATGCAAGGTGGAGTCTCCAAACGTTTGTAAAGAGCTCAATGAGATGAGACCTGTAGGTCGGGAGAAGGACCTGGAGAAACTCCCGCAGTAATAGGTGGAATGTCTGAAGCTTAATTAGTATTTTAGTTTCCTAAGAGAAATATTATTCTCCTTACTGAATCACTGCTAGGAAATGTCTCATGGAGACATATGCATATGCCCTCCTAGACTGTAATTTACATTTTTTAAAATTTGTAATTTGCAATTAGCACTATCATTACCTTTTATTTGGGGAGGTGTACTGAATCAGTTCTCTTAAAATTTGGAGAAGGAAAAAATCCATATTTTTTAATGCTCTTCTTAAGCATATGATACTGAGATGTGTTTCACTGTCTGCCAACGCTGCTCACTCACAGCAGATTAATTGCTCCTTGTTTCTGAGTACATCTTTGCCACCACTGGCGGGAATCTCTTTTGCAACTTTTACAATCTTGGTTCAGAAAATTAAAGAAACTCACTTGCTGCCACCGCCATTCAGGGCTAATACATCTTGTTGCGCGTGACTGAGGACAAGTGCCCTCCAGATTAAATTTTTCTGCTCAGCACCCAGCATTTTCATAAAATATAGTCCTCACACAGCTCCACAAATATCCCAAGCATGTGGTTTAATTTAAACCAACATGCTTGAGTCACCCATTTAAATAAAATATCTGTAGTGCTCCAAAACCATTTTATAAATGCACCTTCTCAAAATAAAACAAGCAAACTCTATAATTTCAAGTGTCATAAAGTCATATCTGCACTGACTGATAAGCAGAGCAATCTTCACGGAGGATTTCCCAAGAAACCACAGGGCTGGATTGTGGTTCCTGAAAACTGGCAGAGGAGGAGAGCCTCTGGCCTGTGTCAACAGTTACTGTGGGTGTTGCCTGAGGCCTCCTGATGCCCCATCTCCCATGGCCAAGGCAGTCTAAGATGCAAGATATGAAAAAGGTAAAAAGTTTCTTTCTCTAGTGTTATTCTGTTTAAAGGTGACCTTGCCTCTCACTGTGAAAGAAAATTCTTTATGAAATGATCATTTGACTGTGAGTCAAAGTATAATCAGAAGAAAAGAGGATGCTAGAATGGATAAAACCACCCCCCCCCTTTAGAGATGTTGCATGTATAGTGTATGTATGTAAACATCATGATTCTTTCTTACTGGAAGAGGCAGTACAGCCAGGGAGGGAGCCCCTGCTCCCTGTGATGACCAAAACCAACCATGAAGAACACCTGCACTCTCAGCTCCCTGTTATCTTCCCCTCCTCACTCTTCCTTTCTCTTACTTTCCCCATCTTCTTTGTTTGTCATGATCTGATCTCAACAGAATAGTTGAAAAACAGAAATTTTATTTTAAGACCTCATTATTGAATTTTTGGCCACAGAGAAAAATTTTGTGAGCTAAAAAGGAACATATAGTCTTAGACAAGGCTCAGTGTGTGAAGACTCTGGCTCTCAAGCCTGAAGCATGATCCATACAACCCATGTGGTGGAAGGAGTGAACCAACCCCAGAGAGTTGTCCTCTGACTTCTACTCAGCCTGTGGTATGCATATGTGCACTTGCACATGCAATCATAGACACAATAAAGTGTAGTAAAAACTTGTGAAAACTGAAAAACAATTTACATAAAAGTTTAAAGCAAATGAACCTACATTTTGATGGTACATGTGCTTGTTACTAAAACTGTCTGAAGTGGATGCAAGGATGCTGTCATCACAAGTTGTTAGAAGCATGTTGTTCATCAGGTACGGGGCAGCCTGCATGTGTACTAATCAGTTGAAAAGACCACTGCAAACATTCTGCAGGCAGGATTGTTTACAGAGGCAGCACATCAAACTCTTACTCTACAAACCATTTCTTAAAAATGAGGAAAAAGTTATAAATGTAATCGATCCAGTTTAAACATGAAAATATAGAAGTCAGAAAGCAGATTAATATAACGAAACAAACAAAGTGTGGAATCATTTATTCAGATATAGTTAAATCTGAAAATGGAAGTCATATTCCTTATTCATGTATAGGTTGTTTGGTTATTGTGCCAGTTTTCTTTGTTTGTTTTTTTCAATTTTTAAAAAGCTAATTAAATTACTATTTTTATTATTTTAATTTTTATTTTTATTGGATATTTTATTTACATTTCAGATGTGATTTTCTTACCCCATTTTCCCCACCCAAGAACCCCCTATCCCATTCCCCCTCCTCCCACTTCCACGAGGATGTGCCCCCACCCACCCACCCTTGAATTCCCCCACACTGGGCCTCAAGCCTTCACAGGGCCAAGGATCTTCTCTCCCACCTATGTCAGACCTGAAGACTGTTTCACGTGGGTATCCATCCCATGTGCAGTTACCAAAGGTAGACGCTGATGTGGAAGCCAGGAAGTGTGTGCTGACAGGAGCCTGACATACCTGTCTCCTTAGAGGTTTGCCAGAGCCTGGCATATACAGAGGCAGATGCTCACAGCTAACCATTGAACTGATCATGGGGTTCCCAATGGAGGAGTTAAAGAGAAGACTGAAGGAGATAGCAACAATACCAACCAACCAAAGCTCCCAGGGTCTAAACCATCAGCCTGGGAGCACACAGGGAGGGCCCCATGGCTCCAGCTGTATATGTAGGGGAGGATGGCCTTGTCAGGCATAGGTGGGAGAAGAGATCCTTGGCCAGTTTTCTTTATATGTAAAATATTCCAGATAATTACTAGACTAAGATCTAAAGAAATGGTTTCTTAATAGGTAGGGCTGTTCCATAGGGTGACTGAATGCTGCTCTTTTCTGTCCCTCAGTATTATGCAAGTCAGGAAATGAGGTGGAGACTAGCCCTCCTCTCCTTTGAGCCGCATGACATCTGTTTATTGGCTTCTGTGATATTTCCTTGCTGAATGGAAGATGCATCAATGGAGGAATGTCACATAGGTAGTGTAAAGCTTGCCTTTTTGAAAGTGATCACCTATAGAATCACCAACCCAGCCAGTGAGCAGTCACTGAGTAGTTGTTCCATGGCCTTTGTCATGGAGGTATGTAGTCATACTTGCAGAAAGAATGTGACACTTCTAAACATTTAGTAGTTCACTGTCATGGGAGAGAGAGAACATCCTGATGATTAATTCAAGATCAAAGAGATTTATATATTTAAAGAGAATTTACAATAATAGATTTTCATAATTCAGTGGAAGTGCAGCTTCTCGTTTGATGAGTGACTCCTGGGGTTTCACAAGAATTAAGCTGTTTGCTGGAAAGCTATGGAAAATGAATGCAGCGATGTGTTGTGTCAGCAAAGCATCATGTCTCCTTGTTAGAAAGTAGCCAAAGAAGTTCATAACTTCTTTGAACAGTTTGAACTCAGGAAAATACAGTGTGTGACTTAGTTTAAATATATAAGTGATCGGATATTTTAGGTAGGATTTATAAAGTTCCTGTGGCCAAATCTTTTTTTAATTCATTAAATCAAATAAATTGAGAATTAATGTTCAGCAAATGAATGTTGGATACTGAATATGTTTAAACTGTGGGCAAAGGATTCAGAGTCTAATGAATATGTACTGATGACTCTGTATCCATGTGTTTAAGAGCAGACGTTGGTACAAGCAAATGTGGGTGAGCTTCATGTTTTGTTGTGCCAGCTTTTTCAGAGAGCCTTTAAATCATTCAAAACTGAAGTGCCCATCCTGATTGACAGTTGATCTTTACTTAAATAAGATTTCAACGTCTCCTAAAACATTGTTCAGAATGGTACAGGAAGAAAGATAAAGTCTTGTTTCAGGTGCTGACCATGAGCCATTTCTTGAGTCTTTTGTGTTTTGTGTGCAAATAAAACACAGTTTACAAACAGAAGAGTTATAGTAATTATAAAAGACACTTCATTAGGGCGAGGCTATAAGTTTTATCTTGGATATTCAACAAAAATCAATTCTATTGATTCCGAAATATGAAAGAAAAATCATTTTTAAAGCAAGAGGCACTAAAAGCAAAAATCATTGTGATTTATTTTACACCAATTAATGAACTATGACCAAAAAATAAACAGTGTCCATCTTGTAAGGGATAGTGACTGCAGGTTACAGTGGTAAAGAGATTGAGAGTCAGCGATACAGATGGGGACAGCAAAACGGAAATACAAGAGATGCACACACATGAACACACACACATGCACACACACATGCACACACATGCACACATTCCACACATATGCACTTACACAAATACACCACACAAACACACACATGCACACACATGCACACATTCCACACATATGCACTTACACAAATACACCACACAAACACACACATGCACACACATGCACACACATACACATGCACATATACACAAATACCACATGCACACATGCAGACATACATGGACACATATATACACAAACCTAGCACACACATGCACACACACATACACACACACCACACATATGCACACACAGCACATATATGCACACATATACACATACCACATACATGCACACATGCACACACATGCATATACACACAGACAGGGGCTTCAGGAGCCCACACAAATTTAATACCTAGAACACTTTAAATATGTGTGGTACACTATGCGGTGCCTTTCGCATTTATTAAATTGGCCACAGTGGAGCACTTCGAACAGCACTGCACAAAGAACGCATGCATGTAAGCAAGTACTGTAACATTTAATATGCCACAACAGGATATGCTTGACTTTGACTTGTGGGACTGTCTTTCTTTAACTCATCCTCAAATGAGGAATTCGAGATGACGCTTAACCTAACAGAAAGACAATCTGCTAAGAGTGTTCATAAAAAGCTCTCAGTACGCCACCCAGCAAAGTTCTCTGCTGTTGCTCCTTTTAACAGGGCTGGAGAAACTTGTGGTTCAGAGCAGTTGCTGCACCTACAGAGAATTTTTGTTTGGTTCCTGAAACCTACAGGGCTTCTTAACACTACCTGTGACTTAAATTCCAGAGAATCCCCCTCTGGCCTCTGAAGGGATCTGCATGCATAGGGTGCACATATAGACAAGAAGGCACATAGAGAGAAATAAAAATAAAAATGTACTTAGCTTGGGACAGCAAGGTGCCTGATAGTTTTAAAAATAATATTTGCAAGTTGTAATTTGTTAATTTTATGCTTTGCGTTACTGTTTTCTGTTTGGTTGGATAATTTCTTTTTTCAGTTTTGTTTGGTTCTGGACATTAAGAAAAAAGAGTGAAAGACATTCAAAATCTTACATTTTGAACTGAGCGTATATTAGTTTAAATCATTAAGTGATTGGATATTTTTAAGTAGCATTGACTAAAGGTCTGAGGCCAAATCCTTGGTTCAATTGATCAAGCCAAAAGAATTTATAATTAACTTTTGACAAATGATTATTTATACTGAAGATCTTTCAAATACTATGCTGGATTCCTTCCACCATTTCAGTAAGTTTTTTTTTTTTCTGGAAAGAGTCTCAGAGAAATGAAAAATAAGCAAGCATTCTTTAGGTGAGAAAAGCTGCAGACACTGCCAATGAACCTTCAAGGGATTAGGAATCTTCATGCCGCTGTGCTCTGGAAAGGACATGAAGAGAAGCCGGGAGAAAGTACCACAAACCCTGGCACTGTGTGTGGATCTACATATCGGACGTTCTCATATCCACACCCATAAGCAGCCTGTCCATCATTTTCTCTCCTGTAGCTGCCTCTGCTGTCTTAGCATAATCCTTGCCCTAGTTGAGAGTTGTATCAAGTGCCCGAGATGAGCTTACAGTAAACCATAGAAGCCCTTCAGGTGAGGAGCTGAATGCTTACAATGTGGAGAAAACAGAAAATTGGCCCAGATTTTTTCCCCTTCTATTGAGAAAATCTGGCAAATGCTCCATCGAGGGAAGGAACACTGCTGGTGTCACTGCCCTCTAGTAGCCAGTGAGGCTCGTGCAGCTGTAGTGATGTTCCCTCCCGGAGTAGATCTATCTGCAGAACTCATTATAAATACTTCACCTTGTTGTATTCCTAGAGGTCGCTCTGATGGTTTGTCATTTCTGCGTTAAACTTATATGTCAGATTCTTAAGTCAGAACACACACAATTCCGTGAGTAATCCATTAAGCAATAGGGAGCCTCAGATATAGGATTTTAAATTAGGTCAACTTAAAGTGTTAGTTTACGTTTTAAAAAATGAGGTATATGAGTGCTACTTCTGTGTTGAGACCCATTGTATTGTGAAGTTTCTTCAGTGTGTGCTCACTCTGTTAGCACCTACACAGAGACTTTCACAACTGTGCAATGTTGTCCCACCCTTTGAGTCCCTTCATGCTCACCATTTTCACTGGTTTATGAAACACAGTATCTGAGGCTAGGAGTCCTGAACTATCCACAGTGGACAAGTGTGGAGCAAAACCACTTCTACTGAACAAAGAAAGAACAACAATGTAGGAAAGAGACTACAACTGCACAGGAAGAAAGTGCAATCCTCGGAAAAGGACTTTTAACCAGCACAGTTAACTCCTAGAAGCTGATTGTGGTTAGCGTTTGAAAATGATCTAGGAAGCTGTCAAAATAGCATGTTGGGTTTCTGTTAGGCTCGAAGGGACCAACATGTGCAAAGACTGGTTGATCTTGTCAGGGAGTGGCCCCATGTACAATGAGAAGCTGCCTTTTGGGGAGAGAACTGCCATCCTTTTTTAGAGTGCCTGTGTTGGAGAGCTACAGAGACTAATAGCTAATTTCATCTGATTATTCTGAAGGTTACAATTAATGTGTAGTACACACTTCATAAAATGCCCTAATATGTTTTATTTAAAATTTCATTTGAAATGAGATCTAGAGAGCTGTAACCTATCCAAGTCCAAAGTTGAACAATTGTGATTTCTCCTACACCAATGAAAATGTATGTAACATTTTATCTGGTGAATGATATAAGCCTTTATTTTCTCTTTCTGTTTATAATTTCTTTGCTTTGTGTTCAGGAAGGCAGCATAAATGCTGGTCTTTGTTACCCGCAAATAAAGCTTAACAGTCGATTGAGTTGAACATAGATAGATCTTAGAGAATAATTTCACCAGATACATCTTTCTTCTCAGGGTCTGACCTAATAAAATACTGATTATATCTTCATATTTTCATCTTGTCTCTCCCCCATGTTGTTGGCCTGGAATAGGAAATATCATTTTAATGCTAAAAAATGCTATTTAATGCTTGGAAACATTCCAACGAGTTCCATTTCCATCTGTGCAGTTTTCTCTTCCCCTGACTTAGCGCTCTGCCATTCACCTGGGGAAGGCAGCCTGTTGTTTCTCAATTTTCAGAGATGCACATGTAATTGCCACATTTATGATGTCAGTATTGGCTGGGGAAGTGTGGCTCCCATGTTCTGCAGACATACTTTTGAAGTATGTGCAGAGGTACTGATAGTACTTCCTCTCAGTGAAGGAGTGTTGTTTCTACACACTGGTGGTAAGGAAAAACCAAATGCAGGATTTAAAGAATTGACAACTTTGACAAACTGACAAGGAATCAATCAGCAACAGTTCCAAGGAGAGGCATGAGCTCACTAATTGAGAACGAGGATCAAATGGGCTTGAGGATCAACCAAACATTTAAGGATATCTGTTTTAGTGTGTCCTTGACAAAACCAATAAAAGAGACATTAGCCATGCATAAAAGACAGGTAAAGAAGGCAAAACTCAGCCAGAAACATTGAGGTTATGGTCAGGATCGTTCCACTTCTTGGTCATTCTCAGTGGACTCTCTGAGGCTTATGAACTTGACATTCAGTATTCAGTCTCAGAGTCTCTCTTGTAGATTGTTATCCACAGCCAGTTTTTCCGTATTAAATATTCACAGTACCTTTTTTTCCTCCAAATGCTATCTTCTGTTCCTTGTGGCAGCTGCTTTGGGCACTGCCTCTTTGACACTGCACTTTGCTGTATCTTACTCATGTCTTATCTCCTGAGCTAAGTGTCCTTCTGCTGCCCCCACCTTGTTAACAGAGCCTGCTGTTCAGTGTCCGAGCATGCTGGATATTGCCAGCGGGGTTTCTGTTCCATGAGCACAAGGAACTCAGATGCCCTCTGTTACAGTTCCTGCCAGTGCAGCCCATGGCATGAGGAACTTTGACATCTTCTAAAATGCTGTCTTATCTGCTGTGCTAGGTGGTTTTCATTATCCAAGACTGGAAGCAAGTACAACAAAACGGAGGTATACTTATGTATGGAGACAAGTAAGCAATGTTGGAAGCAAAAGAAATGACACTAGTTTAGCTCCAGAAGTTTTGTCTGGACAGTGGCTCAGTTACAACTGGACTGACAGCTAAGGTGTCAGAGGATCCCTGGATATTCTCTAATGCTACATATGTTTGTCTGTGTCTTGTTGGGAACAACACCTACCAACTTTCTTCTCCCTCATCCTCTCAGATTTCAGAAAACATTACTAAGATTTGAACTCTAATCTCAAGTATCATCTCATTTGTACTTTTTTCTTCTGGAATTATAAATAATTTATGTTTCTCTCTACACTGTAGATCTCTTGATCATAGAACCCAGAGAAATGCATTGAGGGTAATGTATCCTTACCAAGAGTGAATATTGATATGTTAAATTAAAGGTGTTCCTAACTTCATATTCTTTACACCTGGCATTAGCCAGGTGCTGTTTGTTGATAACAGATACTTGAATCAGGTATAGCTGTTTTGTTTAGATCTTCCAAGATACAGTCATCATTCTGGGATCAGATGTATCATCGTCATAGGTAAAGCCTAGAGAAAGATAAAAGGAAGATAAAAGAGAAGGCAAGAACAGACCTCAGACAGTGCACCAGCCTTCCGAAGCTGTAGCCAAATGCCAAAAACATCTCACAAAGAGGAATTTCTGAGTTCAACTCTTGAGCTAGGAGCTTCTGTCAATTGACCGTGGAGGCATGCATGCTTCCCTGTGTTGAGGCAGAATATCACAGAGGCTGGAGCCTGGGCAGAAGCTCCACAGCTCAAGGTGGACAGAGGGAAGGGAAAATGAGGAACAAGGGGAGGAGTCAGAATGAAATACATCCCTCAAGAGCAAACTTGCAGGGATCCAGTTCTGCAGGCGAGGTGCTATGATGGCTAATCTCAATTGCCAACTTGACTTTATCTAAAATGAACTACAAACCTGAAGTGGAATCACACCTGTGACCTTGGTCTTGAGGCTGGAAGACACTTGCTTTTGATCCAGATCTTGAGGCACACTTTTAATCTAGGCAATACTTTCTGCTGGAGGAATTGAATACATAAGGACAGTGGAAGAAAGAAGGCTTCTTCTTTACCTTCTGGCACTTACCTGCCAGCACTTCTACTGCAGTCTACTTCCTCACAATTCCAGTTTATACAGAAGACCAGCTGAAACATCCAGCCCCATGGAACTAAATAAACTGCTGGATTCTTGGGCTTTATTCACAGCTAGCCTTTGTTGGGATAGTTGGCTTGCAGCCTATAAGTCATTCCAATAAATTCCATTTTTATAGCGATTCATTCCATAAATTCTGTGACTCTAGAGAATCCTGACTAACCCTGACAGGCATTGTGCCTCAAGCTTCCAGAATCTCCCAAAATAGTGTCATCAACTGAGGTCCAAATCTGCAACTCATGCCCAGACTTGGCTGGAAGAGTATGTGCACACATGTGGAATCTAGAGGAAAATCCCGGGTATTGATCTTCCATAGTTTTCAGTCTTCCTGAGATAGGGATTCTCTGTGGCCCGGATCTCATCAAACTAAGGAGCCCTGGAACCTCCTTGTCTCAACTTCTTCACACTAGGATTATAAACACACAACACTTCCCAGGATCCCATGTAAGTTCTAGAAGTTAAACTGAGTCTCCTTGCCTCTAAGGCAGGCACATTAACCATGGCTCCATCTTTTCTCTACTGGTTTAACATGCTGAGTTCCCTGTGCTCCATATGCCCAGAGCCAGTGTAAGCATTTCACATGGACTAGTGGATTTTCCCCAAATACTTTGTGTGTAACAACCATTTCCAGAAAATAGCTCTTCTTCAAACTCAAAAAATCAGAGAGACATTATCTTTAGGCGGTATACCACATACATATAGAACATGTTTTTAAATCTATAGTAGTCAGATCAGCTCTGGCCAAGAATTGCAACTTCAGCCTGGCTTACTCCTAGCCCATAGGTGTGAAGCTGATGGCAGTTCCTACATTGGGCATTTTACAGAAATCCCAGCTGGCCATGGGGTTCCCTTGGGGATCTCAAGGTGGCTAGTCACCAGACAGAACACTGGAGTCTATTTAAATGCTAGTCTTGAAACTAACATATGTTCAACTTTATTTGTAGGTCAAAGCAAGGGAGCATAGTGAAGGTGCTGTGCTGGAGGCCATGTCCACCATGGGATGTTCTTCAACTGAGAGCTAGTAGGAAGGATGTCTCGTGGAGAACAGCAACTCGACATACAAATATACCTAGGGACAAGCCATTCTTTTCTTTTCTATTTTAAGATTTATTTATTTAATATATTCATATATATGATGTTGCTGTCTTCAGACACACCAAAAGAGGGCATTGGGCCCCATTACAGTTGGTTGTGAGCCACCATGTGGCTGCTGGGGATTGAACTCAGGACCTCTGGAAGAGCAGTCTTGCTCTTAACTGCTGAGCCTTCTCTCCAGCCCACAATTCACTTCTGATTCTGAAAAAGGAAACTCAGGCATAAGAGAATTTAAGGCCTCCCATAGTCTCCAAGAAATCTTGTGCCTGGCTGAAAACATTGCAAGACGTGACTTGAGCTTAAACGCGTTGTACAAGTAGCATATGGCATGGGAGAAAGGAATAATCAAACATTATTATTGCAGCATAGAAAAGCTGAGAAAATGGGAGTATTTACACACACAATGCCTGAAACTTCAGGAAATTATCTTTCTAATACATTTCCACTATAGCCTTTCGTGCATCTGAAAATTTTACCATACAGTGCATCTGGAAGTAAAATAAGAAATGGAGCCAGAGGTCTAATGAGCAGGTAATGCCGGGACCTTAGAGTTCTTTTAGCCTTGGGAAAAGAGGGGAGTTATAATTCTGAGAGACACAGTCTAAGCAGCAAGAGGCTTCAAGCTGCTGCTGTCCCTGTTCAGCCTGCTGGTTCATACAAACTGTCAAACAGAATCAGTAGAGGACAGGGAAGGGCCCTGACAGATGCCTCTGAGAAGAGCTAATTGGGACTCGGTCACCCAGTGGGTGCCTGAGACGCAGAGGAGAAGCTAGCAGTTAGCAGAGTAACATGGCGTTAAGAGTGACTCATGAAAGTCACCGAAGACAACTGGGTGGCAGTGAACATTCGATATCTGTGGTATTTTTAGTAAAATTATTTTGAGGGTAAAATTAAATGAGGATAAAACAAAAGGAGAGGTGATGGCCATCATTTCAACCACGTAGGTGAATTGTTTCCTGGGGTCCTTTTTCTCTAAACAACAAAAAACAAACTGAGAAAAAATGCAGTCCAATATCCTCCATTTTCAGCTTTATTGCATAATTCTTTTATAGAAGCTTTAAACTAATCTTCCTCTTTTGAAGAAATACTAGCTGGTAGTATCATTAATTCGTCATATTCTGAGACTCTGGCAAGTGGAATTCTCAAAGCTCATAATTAGGACCTGGAGAGAAACAGCCTAATGTCTGTGCGTCAGGTGGCTCCCACTCTCTGTGACGCACTGTTAAGTTGTAAAAATAACCCAGGAGTGCACTGAAAATTTTAGAAAGCTCGACCCCCCTCTCCGCCCCAAAAGAGCCATGCAAATACACTTAAATGCTTTGTATGCTTTGTTTTATTTTTCTAGGAAGTGAGATATCAGTGCTTTAGGAAGAGACAGAAGAAACAGTGAATCCAAAAGGGTTTTAAAGAGCTATGAAGTAGGTCTACTTCAGATAAACACTAAAATAATGGATTAACCATGAATGCTCAATGTGGCATTATCATAATTAAATACAAGAATATGAAATGAAAGTCCAGTTCTAGGGTAGATTAAAATATAATGTTATGCAGCATGGCAGAGAGGAGTGTCGTGCGTTGTTTCTGAGCTTCAGAGGTAGGCACTGGTTTCCAGGAAAGGTGTGAGCACTAGCATGGTTGTGGGCTTGGGCGCTGCCAAGGGGGTGGGTTTGGGTGTGGGTGCAGCAAGGGTGCAGGTGTGAGGATGGGCATGGTGTGGACGTAGGTGTGGGTGTGTTTCTGTCCCCACTTGTTTCGCTTCCCCAGTGCCTGAGTCCTGACTTGTCAGTGGCCACTTGGTGGCATGAGAGAAGCTCCTCGCCAGTTCATTGCAACCAATTTTTGGACTGGAAATTAGTAAGAAGGGGAGCCATCTCCACACAGCCAGGAACGCATGGGTACCACATACGCATGCGCATAAGCCAAGATCACATGTGCTCCATATGACATACCATACAAATAATAGATTCTCAATGAACAGTAGTGACTGTATTGCATCTTTGAGAAGCTCCTCGGCGTTCCATGTGTTGTCTTTTGTCTCCATTGATATCCAGGTCCTGCTCTGAAGCCTTGCAGGTTTACTCCCAACCGTGGCCTCTCAGTGCCTCCCCTGACAGGGAAGATACTATACCTCTCCTCCCAGGGTCTGTTCTTGAATGCTAGTGCAAGCTCTGCCGTCATTCTGCGTCTCTCTTATGTATTAGCTACCACAAAGCCTCGATTATTTCTCTTTTAAAATAAGTTATTTTTTTTCTAACCCAGAACATTCATCTGTCTGTCCTGCTAACATTGGCATTTCGTGATGACTCTCTACCTATCAGCATGCTGACTCCTGGGCTGGCTTCCCTAGGAGCCAGCCTTACCTGGTGCCTGTTCTCTGGACACTCACACCACTGCGCTTTCTTTGAGCACGGGGCTGCTCCTGTGGATTTCCCATATGGACTATGGGAGATTCATCCTCAGTGGTGCTAGATGTAGGTTATATAATCCGAGGTTTCCCATAGTGCTCAGAGCATGCTGGGTTGTTCTACAAATCCTTTAAACAAACAAAAAACAAAACAAAACAAACAAACAAACAAAACACTGCCTTCGTATAATATTGTGGAATTGTAAGTGTGGTTACAAAATACAATGTTTACCATACCTTAAGAGATGACATAGTTGGGCCAAAACAATTTACAGGAAGTTCCACGTTAACGGCAGTATAAGTGGGAAACAGTGGTTTAAAATGACAGTTGACTTATGAGTAATTTTATACTTATTTTCGAATTACCATGTAGTATGGTGAAGTACGACGTTTGATATGAATTCACTACTAGCGCAGTTCATGTGTTTTCTTAATCTTTTGAAAGGATTTAGTCCTTGCTGATGTTGAATGGTAATGTTCTAATGTATAAAAATTTTTCTAGAGCACACAAAAGCCTTCATTCCCTGGCCTTTTAAAGATTATATATTCAAAATAATGCCCTAATGCCACACTTCTCTCAGATATCTCAATTACAAGAACACACACACACACACACAAAAAAAAATCCATTGCTTTTTGTTTAAGATTTGGAGTTCTATAAAGGGGAAAACAAAGACTTTGCTGTTCACACATAATATCACATGGGGTAGTCTAAAAATGCATTTAAAAGTCCAATTAGTCTATTAATCTTATCCCTATCGAAGTCAGAGGAACAGCAGATGGTCCCAGCATTATCTAGAGTTAGGAGCCCCTGGAAAGCTCAAGGTAGAAATGAGCTTTTATTATAGTGAGCTTCAGATAATGATTGACACCTGTAGATGTGTTATCTCCATCTGGTGACCACTGGAGGCTGAGGATGTACACCTGTTACCTAGAGAATGGGCAATGCTGGAACACTTGGCTCCCAGATGGTAGCGCTGCTGCAGAACCTTTAGGAGTTAGAACAGTGACGGAGGAAGTGAGTCCTGGGTGTGGGCCTTGGGATTAAATAAGCCCTCTCCACTTCCTGCCTGCACTCTGACACCTTGCTGTGCGTGGGCAGAGCCTCCTTGGCTTCTCTGCTACAATGGGCTGTATAGTCCTTAACCTGTACATCATAATAAACCCTCCTTCAGTTCTTGTCTGGTATTTGGTATTTGCAATGCTCAGGTACAGCTGAACCAGGTTTATGGCGTGGATTTGATTTCAGTCTGTGGTGTCTTCACAGTATTTGGTAACTGATAATGTACACCCGGCAGATGAAGTGATTAAGTCCTGGCTTTAAGCACCGTTGCTTAATGATGCACAATCTCTTAGCTTTGGGTGTTTTCCTTTATCCCTTCTCCATTCTCCACATTCCCTGTCTAAGACCACAGAAACAAAACAAAACGGAGGCTTCAGGCAGGAAAACTCTTTCTTCCGTTTTGTAAGCTATTACAAAACACAGGGCTCATGCTTTTGTATTCATCAACATAAAGCTGCAAGATAGTCAAAGGCAAAGAATAAGACAGGTGATTGAAAATACTTGTGGTGTTAGAAGATCTTAGTTTAAACCTAGATCCACACACCTGACTAACAGGATGGCTCAGGAAAGGCCTTTGAATGTCCCTGTCACAGGGTTAAACTTATTCAGCACAACTCTGGAGAGAGCAAATGGTCAGTCATGGCTGGGATGAGGGAATGACTCCATGGCTCACAGAGAGCTCAGGACCTCAGAGGTATCCCTGTTATACTGGGGCAGTGACACATAGTATTATTTAATTGTCTCAGTGAGACAATTGTGCAGTAGTAACAGTAAAGTGAGTGGAGACTTGAGTCTGAGGGACAGTGAGGATCAGAGATGGCAACTTGTCTGTTATAGGGGTTCCCTCCTAGGTGTCACTAGTCAAAGAGGCTATGTGTGTGTGACAAGGAATTTGTGGGTTATTTCTGTCCTAGCCACTCAATATTTTTTGTTAGTTTAAAACTTCTCTCTATGAATAAATTTAAAACTTAATTTTAAAAAAGTATTTCCAAAACCTGTTTGTGGTGCCCAAGTTAGAAGATCATTTAAAACAATTAGAGAGTGAGAAAATAGTTTGATAATTAGAGGCATTCTAGAAAATTCCTGCTTTATTAGTATTCCCACTAAGTAGTTGTTTCCACCTGTGTTTTATTACTTAGCTGAATAGAAACAGCAATAAAAAATAAGAAATGTAATTAACATGTGAGCTGGATATGAGCTTATTGGAATATAGGTGGCCCTAAAAAATAGGAGGAGTCATTAATTTCTCTAAGTGTTTCATTCTTTAAAAAAAAAAAAAAAAAGACCTTAAAATAATGTAAGGAACACATTTCTAGTTTCCCAGTAAATATCAAATATTCCATTAAATAAAATTCTCTTGAAATAAATGTAATTCCTTGCCCACCAAATAGTTTAGTTTACTAAGTGACAGGGCATTTTTAACCCTGATGCAAAGTGTTTGCTTACACTTTGCATCAGGGTGACATGATCAGGTGATGCTGCGTGATTTAGGAGACTCAACTCAGGAAGCTTCCTACAGGTAGAAGACAGAGAGAAGGTGAGGGCTCTGTGTGGGCAAGTCCATAGATTTGCTTTAGAAGATGGGCAGAGACTCTAGAAGCTGGGATAGTGAAGGAATCAGATTTCTCTGAAGAATATGCAAGAAGAAATATATAGGTGAATTTGACTGGAGCCCGGGGGGTGGGGGTGGATTTCAGGCTTCTGAGTCTGACAGCCATGATAAGTTAGTGCTGTTGTAATCAGTGGCTTCCACAGCAGCAGGAACCTGAGAGACCAAACTCAACCTTGAAGGCCAGGAGTGTGAGGTTGACCAAAGATGTGGAGCCTTGTTGGAAAGATGAAAAGGTATAGAATTATTTTCAGGCTGAATGACTGAGAATTCCAGAATGAAGATGAAAGACACATTGAGCAAGTTGCATTTGATGTGGGCCACTGTCCCTATACATATCTCAGAGCTATCAGCAGTGTGCCTCTAACTTACAGCTGAATGGGGAGGCTTTGAAAGTGTCCTATGAAGTGTCATGGCAGTTTTTCCCTTGATTCCCTGTTGTCTCCTTGAATATAGGACAATAAGATATTGAACTAGGATGCCATGCAGTTGTGACATTTGATTATAATAATAAAACAGTTTAAATCCTTGATCTAAAGGAAGATCCAGTCTAGGCATCACACTGGACATCTAGTGTGCAAGAACATGTGGGATGCTTTGATAAAAAATCAATCATATAAGGTCAATAGAAAAATGACAGAATCATTTCCCTCTGTCGCCCAGTCCTGATGAGTATTTTACAGTCTGAAAGTTTTTAGCTGTAGCCTGCTAATAATTTTTCCCATTCAGTATCCCTTTGAGACAGTTGTTCTTTCAAATTCTTAGCCTGACAAATTGAGTGTTAAATTGTCTTTATACTATATCCTATATTTACAAGCAGATCCAGGTTGTAATAACTTTGCCAAAAATGTTCAGTGGTTGAACAGTATTTTAATATTTGTTTCATCAAGTTTGCTACCTTCTCATAAAACCTCACAAAATAGTCATAAACAATTCTTACAAATATCTGGAATTTCTCTTAGTAGAGGGTAAAAAACTGATTTGAATAAAGTTTGATAAGATATAAGTGTTAATATTTCAATGTTGTTTAAATTTATTCTTTATCCAGAGAAAATGTAATTTGATATAATAGCAATTTAGTATAATAGGAATCAGTCTAAATCAAAATACACACACATTTAAAGGTGGACATGATATGGTGACTTATGCCAGTATTGCCTACCATTAAGATGCCGAGGATGGAAGATTGCCATGGATGGCCATAAATCTGGGGTACAGAATAAGACTATGTCTCAAAAACTAGTCTCAGTTTATAGTACTTGATATCAGTTGAATAAGCATCTACTCCATATGTTAATGACAAAAATCACTGAATTTCACAATGTTCCATATGTAAACCAGGAGCCAGTGGTGCTGATGTCCAATGTGTACTTTCATACATGTGTAAACCAGGAGCCAGTGCCAATGGCCAACATGTACTTCAGATTTACAGAAACAGCACAGATTGTCCCAAGAACTTGACTTTTCTTACATGATGGTTTTATAAATGCATTCTTGTACCTCATATAACTGCATTAAGCATTCAGGATGTTCTGCACTTAGCCATGAGTTCTGATCTTTTAACAAGGTATACCCTTCACAACAATATTTTTCTATGTGAGATTGCTTCCATCAATGGGAGGAGAAGCCCTTTATTCTGTGAAGGCTGTATGCCCCAGTGTAGGGAAATGACAGGACAAGTAGGCGGGAGTGGGTGGGTGGTATAGGGGAAGGGAGGATGGGATAGGGGAAACCAGGAGAGGAGATAACATTTGAAATGTAAATAAATAAAGTATCCAATATAAAAGAATAACAACAAACTATATAAAGCAAGCACAGCTAATCTTTTTGTAAACACTTCTCAGGTAGGGCCTTATAAACAATTTGGGCAGAGACTTATTTTGCTGTTTTGCCGCACAGGATAATTTTCATTAGGTTGTTTATTTAATGAGGAAAATCTCCGAGAATGGGTTACTCATCTTTCTTTCTTCAACTAATCTGATAACAATGTAAAAACTTCCAAGCTAGTGAGATGAATGTGTCTTGGCTGTGACTTGTACGTCAGTGACACTAGATACATATTCTGATCTTAAAGTGTGGATGAAATGGAATAGAAAATATGTAATAAATAAAATAACATTGATCTGGAGTTATTAGTTATCTTGTTAAATAATTAAAATGATCCCAGTTGGTAGCAGCGCAGCAGTTACTCAGCTGAAAGATTTATGGGTTCCCTAATTCCCTTCAAATTTGGAAGTTCATCCCATCAACTGAATAAATAACACCAGTTGCTCACTTGGTGCTAGACACTGGCTTTATAGAAGAGCATAGCATTGCATGCCCCAGCCCTCACCAGGCTTAACTTCTGGATAGGAGACAGACAACAGAGAAGTAAATGACTAATGCCATCAATATACAGGACATCAGATACTGATGAGCATTACACAGTGGCTCTGGAAGAATGATCTCAGAACAGTAATTTCAAATCAGTTCAATGGAAGTGTTTTCACTAAAATGATACTTAGGTGAAAAATGTAGATTCACATCACCAAAACTTATGCAACGTAGATATAGTAAAGCATCTATTCTATTAGAAAAATAACCAACGCCTCTGAAGTGTGAGCCCTGGGGCACTTGGGGAGAGCAAAGGTATTTCATCTGTCTGTGTCGTGTGCAGGGTGGGGACTTCTACCTATGAAGGCCTAGGCTGTGACTGCAAGAGGCTTAGAAAGTGTTAAACTAACAGTTCATTTCTGCATCTTAAGTGCTGTCTATGTGAGTTATTTTATTGCTAATCATAAACAAATAGGCATTTGGAATCCCTGAATCCTGAGCACTGGTGTGAGTGGGTCATGTAGTTACTTATTCCAGCAGACTGGGCTGAGGCACAAGCCCCAAGTCTCTCCCACTGAACAGTTGTGGAAGTGTTTAATTTGTCTTACTCTAGCCTCTAATTTGTCAGTGAACCTTTAACTGACATTTGCTAAAGTTCACTAAATTTGGAAGCACTTCCTCAGGATTGAGAAGCTTCAGGCATAATTTTATGTTAAGAACAGTAGGGACGGGAGCTATCTGGATTTGTCCATTCAGTGGAGATCTGGCCTCATACAGAGCCTTGCAGGAGGCAAAGCTGTATTTGCATAAGGGTTACCATAGGAGAATTTATACTTCATTAACCTGTTGAATCTTGGAAAAGGTCAGAGGCAGAAATAATATTAAAAACCATAAAGGACTCAGTGAAGATAATATGCTTAATTCCTCAATTATGAAATTATATAGTAAGTTCAAGCCTGGAGCAAGATAGCACAGCATAGATGAGACCAGTTTAAAACCAGGATGAGAATTACTTGAGACAGTGTATGTATGACCAACTTAGTATACAATACAATAAACTGTTAATTAAGCTTTGAAAATAAATCTATGGTTATATTGAACACCGTGTACTGACAGACACACCTTGATGGCTTTCAGGAAAACAGTCTTTTAAGATGATATGAAGATGTGAATGAGACTAAAGTGCCTGCTACATCCATCACCTTCCTAAGATAGATGAGAATTGTACAGTTCATATCCCCTCTCATTAACGAGCTTTGAATACGCAAGACAATCTAACTCTTTGCCACTTCTTACTAATTCCCTCATTTGTTTGACTGAGGGAAGTAAGGTTAATAGTTTTTCTTATGCTAGGTCTTTTACATTTATTTTAATGTCCACTCTGCTCCCTTCTTCATCTCTTATAACTTTTAGAGTCATGCTAATTTCTCTCTTATTTGCATTTGATAAAGTTTCGAAAAATCTGAAAACTTTACAAGATCGACAGATCTTCTAAGTCTTCTAAGGTTCTTGGCTTTGCATCACTCTCCCTATGGGCTGTGAGATTAGTCGGTGTTCTGAAGAGATCTGAGGTCTAGACAGATGTGCACCCCTCCCATCATCTGACATATGTCGTCAATTATTCTACCCAAGTCTGTTTGAGCTTCAGAAACTGACAGCCAGTGTCTACTCTATCTTACATGCTTTGTGGGTACATCAACACTGTGTGTTCAAACAGAAAATTTAAAAAAAGGAGAAAGAAATCAAAGAAGTTAACGCTCCTTTTATTTCTCCAGTCTGCTTCCAAGCAATAGACTTCTTTATCTCTAGCTCAGAAGTTGGGGTAACACTTTAATTAAGCTTCATTTGTAAACTGGGAAAGTTGATGCATCGGAGATGAACTTATATAAACCAACACAGAGCTGTAGAGCGGCCAGGGAAACATCCCATCTCCACAGAACTATACGGAACCCTTGGCATTTCATTAAAAATATTAAATGAGTTCCTGTCAAGCTTTATTTAAATTTTACCTTATTCAGAAAGCTAAATTAAAATCAGCTGTGGCTTAGAGAGTATTAAAAAAGGGAAAAGATGCAAAGATTTCAGATTAAAGGAAGGTTATACAGAAACAAGAAGAAACAGACACATTAAAGACAGTTGGATTTGTACTGTTGCTTTATAGATTTGAAGGTATTGGGGGGATTTCTAATATATGCTAAACCAACGTGTGTGTCATATCTCTTATAAGGGTCACTGAGACAGAGAAGTCTGGAGGAAGCAAGGAAACTATGAGGGACCCTAGGTGCTGGAGAAGGAGCTGGGTCAGATGGATATGGGGCAGAAGGAATATGAGTGGAAATTTACCACACCAGACACACATGCAATGGAAATACAAGAGAATGCAACCAACCAGTGCAGCTAACATGAGCTCTCATCAAAGTAGAGTTGTCTCATTAAGGTCTATACACACTTTCATTTAGAAAACACACAGAGGGTAGAAATGTCACTTCTAATATCTAGTAATATATGTAAAATGTTTCCACTGTAACTTTTACTGACCCCCGGGGATAGCTTCACATGTACCATGAGTTCTTTCTCACCATCTCTGCCTTGATTCTTTTCTTTACATCTGTGAGCGCAGCTGCTACATATACTGCATGATGAAATGAGATTGTGTGGGAATTTTTCTCTGCCTGGCTTGTTTCCCTTAGCTCGAGGCTCTCAAGTTTCACCCGTTATTTTCAAATGACTCAAGCTCCTTATGTATATCAGTGTATCACATGTGTGTAGTGCCTGTGGAGACAAAAAGAGGATATCAGGTTATCTGGAGCCAACACATGGGTCCTGGAAACTGAACCCTGGTCCTAAGAAAGAGCAGTCACTGTTCTTAACCATTGAGCCATATCTCCAGACCTATGAACTGTATTTTCTTCAATGTTTCTTAGGAAATATAGATATGGTTGTAGATAGAGACGCAGTGTGTGTGTGTGTGTGTGTGTGTGTGTGTGTGTGTGTGTACAAGTATATGTATGTATCCAGAGTAGACTAGCTGACAGTAATTCTATATTTAGCTTCCTTTGTTTCCCTGGTTGCTGTGCTAATTCATATTTCTCACCCACGCTTAACTCTCATCTTTTTAATGGAAGCTATTTTTGTAGGTGAGCAGATACAATTTCTTAACCTAAAGTCTGGTGATAGGAGTCTAGTTTTGTGGTGAGCATACTGATGCTCTAAGCTCAAACCTTCACCAGATTCATATCTCAGGCCATTCCTCTCTTGTGAGAGAGCCTCAAAGAGAGAAAACTACAGAGAAAAGAAATAAATATAGGAAGAAGCACATATCTAATTCTACTTAACTCTGCACACCTGTCACCCTTCCTTATTGTACAGAGTGGCAGTTTGTTCTAGCTGTTCAAATGTGGTACATGAGAATGAGAACAAGGTGTCTTAACACAGCCAAGCAGAAGCATTACATTTTCTCTGTTTTATTGGATATTCTACTTATTTACATTTCAGATGTTATCCCCTTTTCTCCTACCACCCCCAGGAACTCCCTATCCTGTCCCCTCTCCTGCTGCTTCTATGAGGGTGTGCCCCCACCCATCGACCCTCTCCCCTTCCCCCTCCCCCTCCTCGAATTCCCACACTGGGGCACCCCGCCTCCACAGGACCAAGGACCTCCTCTCCCAGCAATGCCTGACAAAGCCATCCTCCCCTTCATATACAGCTGGAACCATGGGTCCCTCCCTATGTGCTCCCAGGCTGGTTGGTGGTTTAGACCCTAGGAGCTCTGGTTGTTTGGTATCGTTGCTCTTCCCATGGGGCTGCAAGACCCTTCAGTTCCTTCAGTCTTCTCTCTACCTCCTTCATTGGGGACCCTGAGATTAGTTCAATGGTTACCTTTGAGCATTTGCCTCTGAATGTGTCAGATTCTGGCAGAGCCTATCAGGAGACAGGTATATCAGGCTACTGTCAGCATGCACTTCCTAGCATCCACAACAGTGTCTGCCTTTGTTGACTGCACATGGGATGCGTTCCCCAGGTAGGGTAGTCTCCAGATGGCCCCTCCTCCAGCCTCTGCTCCACAGTTTGTATCTGTATTTGCTATCTTGAGTATTTTTGTATGGGTGCTTCAGTCCTTCTTAGGAGTAACAAAATACTCAAGGGAGAAACATTAAATTTTCTTTTTTTTTTTTTTTTGTTTTGTTGTTGTTTTGTTTTGTTTTTGGAGACAGGGTTTCTCTGAGAAGCCCTGGCTGTCCTGGACAAACATTACATTTTCAACCATGCTCTTGCCAACACCAAAGTAACTGCTGGAACTGAAGACTTGGCCTCTAGGTGGGGGGGGGATGCTTCTTAAACAGATAAGCTGCTAGACCACTCAGGGACAGTGTGAGGGCTACTTCCATGTCTGGATACAAATGTGTTTCAATTGGGGCTTTGGTGGGTGAGGCCTTGATCAGGAATGAGATAGGAGAGATAGGAGAGAGAACTAGCCAGGAAGACTGTGTCCAGAAGGTAGAGAAGGGTATGATTGGTGTGCTATGCAAAAAGAGCTGGTACCTAACCTATTGCACCAACAGATACACATTGAACCACAGTGTACCTTGGGTACTGCTTCACACTCCAGAACTTTCTGAGTGCTGCTGGCCAAAAGAAGTTCTCCAAAACTAAGTGGCTCAGGTGCTTTAGAGGCATGAAGTCTGTGCTTGTTCTCCTTCTGACATCTCTGTGAAATCCTGCTAATTTTAGTCTGTGTATTTACTAAGCATTAAAATCAAGAGTTTTCCTTTACCTACAGGATATCTTCCATGGACCAAAACATGGTTCACCCTTAACTGTTTCTCAATGTGGCTGAGCTTTTTAATTAGGACCTACCCTGCTGGGTTCTAATAGAATAGCTGGAGACAACTGTTATTGCCCCCCCCCAATCCCCATTCCCTTTATAGGGGTTGATTTCTTAATGCCAGATTTTACAGCGATGTTCTGACAAATTGTAATTACTTCATAACAGCCATGAAGTAAGTTTAACATGATGAACTATGGAAAGCCCATTATAGGTGAAGGACCCAGGAAATAGGTATTTGAGGAGAAAAAAAAGTAGATTTATGTTTGATTGGAACATTTCCCTGATATTTAACACATACCAGGAATACCAGGATTGTTTTAATTACATATTATTGCAGTTCTGTTTTTTTTCTTTGTGTGTGCCTCTCTCTCTCTCTCTCTCTCTCTCTCTCTCTCTCTCTCTCTCTCTCTCTCTGTGTGTGTGTGTGTGTGTGATATCGCCTCTCCCCTTGTTCTAACCAGAGTCTCTCTTTTCGTTTGTGCCACATTGCTGCAAACTCCAATCTAGTTGGCCCACCAGCCTTCTTTTAGTTCTCCTGTCTTCCTTCCCCACCTCATAAAAGTGGTGAGATTGCACATATCTGCCAATGATTTATGGATTTATGTGGTTGCTAGGTATTGGATTCAGGTTGTCAGTCTTGCCTGGCAAGTGCTTTCACCTACCTGGCCATCTTACCAGGCCAGGGATATTGGTACGACATTTCTTTCCTCCTCAGACTGTTTGTGATGTGTCCATCCATGTAACTGTTGCATCAGCCTACCAGATCCAAGCAGATACTCTTCCTTTGGCTTCTCAGGCCTGGTGTATCTTTCTGTAATGCATAGAGGAGGAATGAGAGAGCAAACAGAGATGTGTGTGTAAACATTCAGAACACAAGCCCTCTGCTTGCCTCTGGGGCTTCTATGGCCAACAGTACACTGTGCACCCTCTTTTTAGTTTAATAGCCCACTGTTCCTAGGAGACCCTTCTTCAAGCCCTGCATAGCATCTTCCTCCCAACTCTTTTTTTAAATAAAAATTGTATTTTTAAATTTAGCTATAAGATGGTATGTTTCCATATGGCATTTTTTTCCTATTTCAGAAACATTTGTCCTGGATTTTGCAAGTAGCCTGTTTAGGTACAGTAGTTAAATCAGATAGTGTTCTACCTCTGTAGTAAATGCTTGCTTAAGAGTTTAATCTTTTAGCAATTATGTTTCTTATCTCTATTTAGGTAACATTTTTCATACTTCTAGCTTAATGATAGCTAATCTCTCTCAAGTATGTTTGTATGTGTGTGGATTGTGTATGTGTGTATGTGTGTGTGTGTGTCAGGAATAGTAGGAAGCAAACAGAAATGTAAGGTAAGTGTAAATATGAATGATGACACTCACTCAACAAAGGCCTCACGGTCAACTTTTCATCATGTGCTATTTGCTACAGATCTCAAGATTTGGATATGGGCCTCAGCCTCCACCATGCATAGGCTTCACCTACTAAGTTACGGTGTTCTTCCAGTACTGTCATCAAAACATAATTTCATGACTGCCCAAGACAGGTGCTTACTCTCGCCTGCTATGGAAAAAGCCATATTCTGAATGATGAGCATCTGGTTACAGTCAGGACAGGAGTGTGATAGGCATCACAACCCTTGAGAATTCTCATACTGATCTTCTAACCCTTCCCCAAAGATAAGAAAAGCTTCATTAAACATTATAATTTGGTTTTATTTCATGACTGTCAAAATTGAAGGCAATGTAAATCCAGGTTCCTTCAACACTCCCTGTCACCTTCCAGGAAACAACAGCCTCCCATCTTATCAGGAAGATGTGTTTCTATCCAGCAATAATGATGTTCACTAATAATTTTCTCACTAAGTATGACAAGCTGCTAAAACACTTAGATGTTCATTATTGCAATAACCTGCTAATGTTGTCTTCAGGAGAGCAGAAACACCTTTAGACCACTCTGTTCTGTTCTCAAGAACTTGCTTTTTATATCATTTTATATTACAGGTATATATGTATAAATATTAGTTATCAAGTGAAGTATTACCTGATGGTTGTAGTCACTTCATCCTGCGCAAGATTATATAATGATGTTTGATGGGGTTCCAACCCAAATCTTTAGTCAAGATACTTGTGTAGAAGGCTCAACCTGTCCCCTCATAATTTCTAGGACGCCCTAGACATGTTTTCTTATGTTGTCTACTGTACTATCTGTGGCTTCATAACTGTGATCCTGTCCTAGTCACACAGGGTGCCATTGGTTTGCTTAGCACAGCAATTTGTCCTATCAACTCTCGCTTGATTTTTGGGACACTGTAGAATGTCTTTCTATTTCTCTGATTTTTCATTATGTGCCTGATATACAGTTGAGTTGAGCTAAATTAAATTACCTAAGCCTGTTTGGGGTGGCTGATGTCTCCATAATTTCTGATAGTACCATTGAGTCAAATTTGTAATGTATAAACCTAGTTAAATGAAAACTTAAGGAGAATATAGAACAGTTGTCTGCCTTCCTAATTCTGCAACCCTTTAATATAGTTCCTCAGGTTGTGGTGACACCAACCATAAAATTATTTTTCTTGCTATTTAGTTGTTATGAAATCTAATGTAAATATGTGCTCCAGGGCTGCAGTGAAAGGGTAGTTCGGTCCCCACTGGTTGAGAACTGCTGGTGTGAGGGGAGTACAGTGAAGTGTGTTATCAGAATTGCTGATTTTTGTGGTATTTGTTCTTTGAACATCAGGTGAATGTGTTTCATGTTATAAGGTGTTAAGGTGCCTGGCTTCTGCATTCTAGATTCCTCTTTACATCAAGTCATGCCAATCAAAACCGTTTCAAGATGCTTCCAAAATCTCCCTGGGGCAATACCAGTCAAGCTTAGGTGCACTTGTCTAGTCCCTTTGTAACTTGTTTAAGCACCCAGACTGGGTGTTCGGTACAAGTTTCCAAAAAGTGAAACCTAGAGAGTCCTCTGAGTACCAGGTTGAGGATCAATAGAGGGTCACTCTACTGTGAGGGGCACAGCCTTCCTAGGCCATCCTTGGCCACAGTTTCTGGCTGGCCCAGGACCTGAAGTTTCTAAAGCATAGCTCAGAGCAAAAGTCTGCAACTCTGAAGGTGGCACTAAAGCCCTGACACGCTGCCATCCCTGGACACACTGAGCCTCACCATGCGTGGGACTGAAGCATCTGTAACACTACTCTCACGGGACACACTGAGGTTCACCACTGCCCCCTCGTGGAACAGAAACACCTGCACGCTGCCCTCACTGAACACACTAAGCTTCACTGTGGGCCCCACATGGGAATAAAGCACCTGTGGCACTTCCATTCCTGGACACACTGAGCCTCACTGCGGCCCCTATGTAGGACTGAAGCACCTGCAGATTGACCTCACTGGATACAATGGGCCTCACCAGGGCTCCCAAATGGATTTGTAATCAACTTTCCATGAGTAAAAAAAAGTACCAGTGAGACTTGCCTTCCCTAGCATTTTTAGTGATTCTGTCTTGATAGAACTGCTGCATATCATTGGAAATGGTATTACTTCAAAGTTCAAATTTCAGACTTTAATAGTTAGATTTTCTACCTCGTGTCTGAGGTCTGAGTGCTATTAAAGTGAGCATCTTTATTTAAAAACATTTTTATCCAGTGTCCTATACAAATCCAACCTAGCATTGTAAATGCTTCACAATTGCACCCTGGATTTGTATTGAGAATGCAAACTAATAAAACTTCAGAGATAGTTATAGTTTTAGACACTTTACAGTTTAATTTGCCTTCTGACCTTTGCACCTCAGGGAAATTAAAGGTGTTCTGATGTAATAGTTTATTGAGAAGAGTCCTCATCACCAAATAGCCTGATCTTTTTGTATTATTATTGTCTACACACGGACACCTGCTCCTTCTGTGGAGGTAGCAGGTGTGAGAGTTGGAAGCGGGAATGAAATCGTGATTCCTTCACACCCAGTGCCACTGTGCGAACAGCTCAGCCAGTGTCTGAGAGCCCCACTTGTCTTTCAGAGGAGAAATGTAGCTTGCAGGAACTTTGGACACTTGTTCAAAAAGCCACCTCAATCATCAAGATAAGTTGTCAAAATAAAAAATATGAATAATTAAAAAAACAATTCAAATATAGTTCAAAAGTTCTTTATGTTAGACTTGAGATAGTGATGCATGTCTAATATTCCTGAGATGTAACTGGTCTATCTATATATTTAATATATCTATTTTAATTCTAAAACTAAATTTAGAAATATAAGATACAAATCCAGGTAAGGCTTATTTCTTCATGCATTCCTTTCACATATCCATTTAACTTTGCCCCTAAATCATGTCTCACCAAAACAATCAAAAGTTCTTTAAAAATGAATATGACAGGAAATAAATTATATTTAAATAATCAGAATTACATGCACTCAGAGATTATAAGATTATATTCAAAATATAAGAATTATATTCAAATAAATTGTCAGGGAGAGAAAATTAAAAAGTACAGTCTTTGAATTCTTACATTGTATCTTAACTCATAGACACCAAACACCTAGGTTTCACAGAACAGGTTTGCGTCTGTGCCAGGTTAATCTCAGTCAGAGCCAGCAGTTGTCGTCCATGTGGAAGTTCTGTGGTATAGCATACACTCGAACACTGGAGTTGTCCTTGAAGTAGATGGAAAACTTTTGTGCTATGCAGAATCCATGAGGTGAAGCCACCATCACTCCCATGCTCCATGTGCCTGCTCTACCTCAGCGTGATGCTCAAAGTGTTTGGCTCATCAACCAAGACTGACCTTCGTTTTCTTAGAGCTGGAGTTCTCCTATTTCCTATGAAGGATGAAACTGAAAAACAGAAAGAGGACGTGTACAGACTTCAGAATCTTAAGGTCTCTAAATTTTTGCCAGAAATATGAAGTTACAGTTGAGCCTACAGCTCAGTAGGATTTACACCAACTACTGAAACTGCAGGGCAATGGCTGTCTGCAAGAGCACAAGAGGTGATTATGTTCAACCTTTAGGAGCTGTTTGGCAACCACTGGGCTCTGTTTAAATTACACAGCAGGTTCTCTCCACCTGCTAGTTCTCAGCCCTGTGAGCACCGTACACCTTACATTTTACTGAAGGTTTGTTTTATCCTGTTGGGTTAGATTTCCCTAGAACTCATCTACAAAAGTTGGATTCTTAGACACTCCAAGCCAGTAAGTGTACTTAAAAATGAATAGTATCTTCATTGGGATGGTCATTGTTGCATGTTCCACGGCCAAAGTGTCCACTGTGAGACAGTCATAGAGAGCATTTATTACCCTTCTACTGTGCATTGTCAAACAGTGTCTCAATGTATTTTACAAATAGTTTTCCAACCTGGAATGTGATTGCATGGATACTGTACAGTCTTCCTTTTTTGTTTTGTGTTTTTGTTTTAGAGATTTCTCTCTTAGAGTTGTGAATGACTTATTTGATGCTGTGCCCCAGAACTTTAGTAGCGAATGTGTTAGCACAGTAAAGGCTGAAGGAACATGATGGTGAGAGTCATCCAGTAGATCAAGCATGCACGTGCTGATCACTGGTACATACCATGTGCAAAACCAAGAGCTATCCCCAGAACCAGCACCTTCAACTGCATCACAGCCCAGTGGCTGCTGTCTGACCATGTACTGGGGATAGCTGGACAGAAGCTCCACTAGATCTCAGAGCCACAGGAATATATGAGTGTCCAACAATTATGCTCTTTCCTGTCATGCATAAACGAAGAAGCTTCATGTATTACCAATGTTGAAGAATATAATCTTCATTAAAATTCCCTTAGCATGTCTGTTGGTATAGAGCCAACACTGTAGTCTCCGTAAGTCCCTAGTTTCCACTAAGAACAACAGGCCAGTCCCTCAGATGGTGTAGGATGCTTGCATTGTACTGGTTTCTCAAATATACTACTGCAATGATATTCTAAAATTACTAATCACTTCCATTGTCTAATTTCAGCATAATTTCCATATATTGACCCACATGTGGCTTTGAGGAGCCTTTGTCTCTCTTCACAGAACTAAGATGATCAGACAGTGTAAATAGAGAGATCTGTTCAACAAATTACACTTGATATTGGCTTCTAGGTGACTGCTCCCTATACTCTCAGGACCTTGTACATGTGCAGCTTTGTTCTTCAGTGTATGCCAGTCTTAACTGTCTTCAAACAGAATTTCATATTCTGTATGTCAGTGTTAATGAGCCACAGTCCCCACCACTCATGGATTTGTGGCAAGCAGTCACTCTTGCCCAGTCACTACATTCTCCTTGTCAATGTCTTCATCTTGAGAGCCCAGCTGACAAGCATATGTCATTAGTTTTGCCTAAATTCAGGGAACTATCTCTGCATATGAAGATGATACTTTGGAAACATCCACCAGCCATAAGTGTGAGGGCTGCATAGAAAGAGAGGTGTTAGGTTCAGCTCTCTTCTCTGCCATGCAGATCTATGTATGTGAAGCAGGAGAAACGTACCCCAGAGTCTAGAGCTTACCCTTGCAGTCAGTGAATGTGTTAACAAAGCATAAGGCTCATGAACATGGACACTAAACATCCTTCATGAGAAGCTAATCTTGGCCCAGGAAATTGGCTCAGTGCTGTGAGCAAAGTGTTCTTCGTGCCACCCTAACAACCTGAATTCGAATCCCTGATTCTCACTTAAACTTCTAATGCAGCACTTCTGGGTGAGATGGGAGGAAGAGATAGTAAAGTCCACCGAGACATAAGGCAGACTTCCAGGAATACACAGCAGGGCAATATAGACAGAGATTTCTTTCAACAAGAACAAAGAAGAATGCCAACTCCTGCAAGTTGCTCTTTGACCTGCAAACACACACACACACACACACACATGCACACACTTTGACCATTGATGTATATATATATATATCAAATACCTTTCTGTGGAAGCCACTGTTATTTCTCACTTCAGTATTAAAACAAATACACATCTAAGCATTTTATTGTTTGGAGGTTATAAAACAACTAAGAGGTAAAACATTTTACAAGAACTGATGTTTAGAGAATGTTTCATTATAAATCTTTTTTAAATGCCCAATGAATGAAATATGTTCAGAATAAAAAGAGAAAATATTTCCATGATGTTTACTTAACACCTGAGATTTTATCCTCTTATGCATTGTATTCCATGAAAGCTGCTAACAGGTTTGTACTGGTTCATATGGGGTCATAACCTAAAAATTGAGGGTTGAGTTGTTACTGAATTCTGCAGTTCTTGGTTAACAATAGTACTATGGGGTACGGACAATGAAAAAAACACACAGGACTCACAGGTGAATTTCCTGAAGATCTAGCCTGTGCCTCTTACATCTCCGTGGTGCACAGCAATGTCCAGAAAAGCCAACTTCACCTGGGGGAACAAATGACGTTCTGCTAATAGCAAAGTCCATTTGAAACACAAAACAATGCATTCAGTAGAAATGAGATGAAGATTGTATTGCTTTCAATAAATAAATAAACAATCAAGATATGGTCTTTGTTCTGCTTCAGATGTGCTAGGCAATTCCTTTGAAGGCTTGTGCAACAGAGCTAAGTGGCTTCCTTGATTCCAAAGGCCCTAAATAGCCCAAGGCTGAAAAGTGTTTTTATGCTAATGGGAAATTTACAACAGGAATTTGATTGTTCATAGTATAACACAGCATAAAAACTGTGGTGATCTTGTCTGTGAAGTCCTTTTAAACACTGTACTAGTATGAGCATCTCCCATGTTGTACAACCTTAGAATATATATATATATATATATATATATATATATATATATATATACACATATACATATATATATAAAATGACATAGTCAGGCTGTAGGTATTGTTTTATGTGTGATTTTTTTGAGACTTAAAGTTATGATTCATCCTCCTAAGCCTTTTCCCATCTTCTGATGCTCTTAGTGCAGTGTGTAATGAAGGAGCACTGTTAAAAACATCATTTCATGTAAACGTCTAACCACTACAAGTAAAGATTATGGTGATGCCCACCTCACCTAGCCAAGATGCTGAAATCAAACATACAGTATTGAATATTCTTTGTCCAAATCTTTGAGGTCGGAGAAGCCTTTGTTTTCAGGGGTTGTCTGCTCATCTCTACTTATCTACACAGACATTTTAATCTGAATGCCTCGTTGGATATCAAACCCCACATGTTTTTGAAGGTTTTGGATATGCTGGATATTCAAGGCAGGAATATTTACCCTATGGTTGAAACACCTTTGTAGAGTGATGCTAATGAAATCCCTGCCTCCCATTAGAATTTTTTTCAGAGATGGAAGAAGATCGGTTACTTTAAGTTTCTCCCTCACTGAATAATCAAATGACCAGATTGCATGAGGCTTGGTATGTGAGCTGGAGATATACTGTAAGCAACTTCCATGTCCTGCCAGAGCTTCTGTGCATTCTCCTAGTTCCTCAGTGGATCAAATATGGCAGTTTAGTGTCAGTACTTTTCCTCATGGGCTCTCTGACTCTCTGTCAAATTAATGTTTGATGCTCCTTGGTTAGTTCTTCTCATTTGGGCTTGTTCTTCTGTTAGACAAAACCGTTATAAAGATGTTATCAGTGATAAAGATGATGATCTTTATTACTTCTTTCCCTGTGTGTGAAAAGCTTTCTATTTTCCTTCCTGGCTACATAGGGAATGCATGGGTTGCAGTAGACACAGGATTTTGCAAAGTCTATGTTCTTGTATTTGATGTTCTAGTCTTACTGTACAGAATATAACTGAGCCAGGTATAAGATCTCGTATGTTGAGCTAAGCCAATATATTTAAAGTATTTAACAGAATAGAGAGAAGTGCTGTATTTTGAATTTATACCCTGAATTAGTGACAATACTCAAATTTCATAAAAACTACCACACAGTTAATATTTCATTTTTAAAAGAACCCAAGTCGCAATAAAATTACTAGCTATAAAGAGGCACCATCCTTGCCAAAATGTTAATTATTTCAAAATGGAAATTGGATTATTTTTAGGATAATTGACTGAGCCACTAGGTGATGTGCTTTGGTTCCTCCTGACATTTCTTCCCTTAAATGGTGACTTGGGGATTTCGTGAGGGCTGCTGTCTGTTGCCAAAGCTGATAGCTCATCTCCCAGTGTCCTTTAATGGTTCACATTTGAAGTGAGCACTTTGATGCCTAAGAGGTGCTCTCAGAGCCATGACACTGAGGAGTCACTGTGGCTTTAGCAGTGACTGAAAGGTTAGAACAATTAGAAAGTTCTCATGGCATAATTGAGAGGTGTGATTTTTCTGGAACATCCTGAAACTTTTAAACAGTCTCAGCAAAGGTGAATATAATTTTGTGGAAAGAAGAATTGTGGCTGGTGGGTGTTCAGTCAGAATAGTGTTTATGAAGGGTGAATTTAGACCCCAGCACCACAGGAGAAGCCAGAGGTGGTGAACAGCACTCATTGATAACCCAAGTGCCAGGATAGAGACAGGAGGATCTCTGAAGCCATACCACACTGTTTAACTGAATCAGTGGACTCCAGGGTTGGTGACAGACCCTGGCTAGTGACTGAGGAAGGCATGCAATGTGTACTTCTGGGCTTTATGTGCACCAGCACACATGGGAACATGCACACACATGCACACATGAAAATCTACACACATGTACACACATGAAAATCTACACACGTGCCGGGTGGTGGTGGCGCACGCCTTTAATCCCAGCACTTGGGAGGCAGAGGCAGGTGGATTTCTGAGTTCGAGGCCAGCCTGGTCTACAGAGTGAGTTCCAAGACAGCCAGGTCTACACAGAAAAACCCTGTCTTGAAAAAAAAAAAAAAAACAAAAAAAAAAAAACAGAAAAGAAAGAAAAGAAAATCTACACACGTGCACATATGAAACTCTATACATATATGCACACATGAAAATCTACACACACATGCACACATGAACATGTACACTCAAAAACACACAAAGACATTTAAAACCCAAAACTGGCTTGAGTATTAGTATTTTTTTACATGGTGTTTTATTTCCCCCAATGGATTCCTAGCCTTGCTTGTGATATAGCTTATATTTCTCGCCATGAAGAAACAATAGCAAGCTCATAGTCTTTCCTCTTCAAGAGGCTCCATTTGAATCTTTCCTGTTCCAACATGGTCTGTGACATTCATCTCAAGGTTAATTTATTAATGCATTAATATACTCAATGACCTGGAGACACCTGCTAACTGTTAAAGCAGCAGGGCTCATATCTTCCCTGTGGAGAATTGTTATCCTAAAGGTCCTTTCAGGATGTGACTCCAATGTTACTGCAAGTGTCCGTTGTCACTTTGAAAGTTCAGATTCTGAATATGGTCAATTTTTTTTCTCATAAAATGCATCAATATTACTTTTATGTTTCAACCAACTGCACACTTATTTTTAGTTTTGATGATTTAACGTGTGTTTAGCATTCCTGCAATTATTCTCATATAGGAGATTTTATCTATAAGATAAAAGATTTTACATTATATAGCTATTATCTTCATAAGCTCTATGCTAGGAATAGAGAGCTGGCTAGGTGGCTAAGAGCACTTGTCAGTCTTAAAAAAGACCCACATATGGAGCTCACAAACACCTGCATCACTAGGTCTGGGAGGATCTGGCACTCCCTTATGGCCTCTCTGGAGACTGCACATGCATTGTGTTTATGCAGAAAGCAGGCGCACATGCACATACACATACATACATACATACATACATACATACTGCAAGCATACAAATAATTTTTAGAGAATTATTTTGTAAGCCTTCTAAAATATCAGTATCCCCTGTGATCTGAGGGAAATTCATCTTCCTGAGTTAAGCTAGTGCTGGAAAACTCTGGGGAAATAAGGTCAGCTTCGGGAGACTGTATACAGACCAGGACCCAGAGAGTATATTCTAGGAAGCAAAATATAGGAATTTAATATTGGAGTGGCTGGAAAATTCAACTGAAGAAAAGTCCTCAGGAGTATACTTTATCCCTTAAAATGTTTATGCCTGTGTCTGATCCTTCTTCCTAGCCAGTGCATCAAAGCCACCAGCATGTTTGCTTGCCATCTCTTGCCAAAATTATAAACATCATGAATATCCCTACACAGCCTCCTCTTATCCCTCACCCACCCACCCTGTCATGGCCTCTAAGTGCAGAAAAAGAAGCACATCTTGGTTTTCTGTCACCACACATTCACTTTCAGATGCTTAAAATTCTACTAGATGAGATATACTCTAACATTAAAGAAACTTATTTATCATTTAACTGCATTTTCTTTACCAACGCAGATTGATGAGCAACTGTCAATCATTTGCATATTTGAACTGTGGTAAAATTATGCTGTGATTTCTCCCAGGTGCTTTCCTGCTGTAGCTTTCCTCATGCTCTTCTCCTGTACCCTGTTGTCCTTCCTTGCCTGTCTTTAGTAGCTATTATCTATATAAGCTCTACACTAGGCCAAATTCTTCCCTCACCTGAAATTACTATTAGAAACCCAAAGCAAAACCACATGCATGAGAGCCCTCCAGACATGTCTTATGCCTCACATACCCAGGCTCACACTCACTGTCATCTCTGTTCTTCATCTCTGTTTACAGAGGTTTAATAGTGTTTGAAATCTTATATCAAATCAAAATATCACTTTAAATGTATATAAACATCAATAATAGAAACTGATTTTATAATTACAATTTTTTTATTAAATGTGTTCTTTGACAATTCCATAGATGTGTGTGATATATTCTCATTACTTTCACCCTCTCCTGTCTCTCTCCTCCTGGAAAGTCCTGTCTTTCCTACAGTCACTTTCCTTCATCTGTATCTTTTTTGCTGTTTTTGATCCACTTCGTTTAATCTGGGCTGTGTGACCACTGGTTGGGAACTGTCTGTTGGAATCCGGTGGTGGGTTCACTGTGGGCACATAACTGAGAACGATTGCTCCTTTCCCAGAATCCATCAAGAACCAGTATCTAGCAGAGAAGAGGAAAGTCATGTGAGTCTCTCTTAAACTGTGATTGGCTATTGATAGGTCCAGTCTCCTACAGGGCATGACAGGCAACCTCAGCAGCTGTGGGATCTTGTTTGCAATATCTGTGATACCCTAGTGACACACCTTTTCTATTTCAAGGCTCTTAGATTCTTTCTTTGTCTCTTCCGTGATGTTCCCTGGGCCTTAGACCGTGTAGCTTAAATGCCTTCTCTAGGGCTAAGCACTCAACCATAACTTACTCTCAGAGCTTGATTCTTCTGAGATAACGTTATATGTATCATGAAATAGGTTCAAAATAGTGTCATGTGCATTCTCAGAAATGTGTGTCTCTCTCCTTCACTTCCTGACACTGTGTGTTTCACTTTATCTGTAACTTTCACCAGTTTGTCCACTGAATAAACCTTTGAGGGATCTGCTGGTATCATCCAACGACTGTGCAGAGTCTGTGATACTGTCTTACTTTTTGCAGGCTCACTTTCCCTTCAGCCTTTATGAGTAGATATTGCTGAGTTCATAAGTTGGGCAGTAACTTCATATGTATACCCACCCTTCTTCTTTCTTAAGATATCTGTTCAAAACCATAGCTCTGATTTCCAGGATTTAAATAATAGCCAAATATATTCCAGATGTCACTATTCCAAACTTTAAGATTTTTAAACAAACTCTTTATTCTGATGCCTGTCTTTGGCACTTTATTCTGATGCCTGTGTTAGGCATTCATTAAGCTTCTAGTTACCTCTCTTGGTTTCATTTACTAATCTCCAAATAACTTTATTAATATCTTCACATTTCTTTCAGCTCATTTTTTTCAATTCTTAAGTTTGCCTTCCCTGATAGTTCCTCAGCTCTGCATGGTTAATGGGAAATCTCAACCAAGTTTCACCTCTTATTATAAATTCTTTTAAAAAGAAGTGATTAATGGCTCTTCCTTCCAAGTCAATGTGTGTCAGGTGCAAATTCATAGTGCTCTTGTAGCTTGAAAGCCTCTGGATCCTGACAGCTGTCAGGGTCAGTGGTGACTCAGATGAATACTAAAGACCAACAAAAGAGAGGCAGAGGAAGTCAGAAAGTTTGTCAGTTGAAGACACTCAACCTGGAACATTAATGCCCACAAAAAGGAACTGCTGCTAGGTAAATCTGAGGACATTCTGAGCAGTGCTGTGTCAAGAGGATCACACAGAGAGATACTTGGGGTTCTTTAGAGAGTAGCACTGACACACAGACCATGGGCTGGTCTCAGAGTAATTATCTGAGGGCTAAATTATCAACTTGTTAGCTCGAGATAGTTGACTCATGTTTCCCCCCAGAAATTTGTATGGAAAAAAATATTATTCCTTTATGTTTATTTTAAATTTAAATGGTTCTCAGATGACCATTCTTTATGAACTCAGTTGTATAAATGGCAATTTTGAAAAATGCAGATTTTATTGTACAAATATGAGTTCACATAATTCACACAAACATACTCACAAGTGCATGCACATGCACACACATAAAAATACACATACACACATATACATACACGCACATACACAGATGCACATACATGCACAAATACACATTTATATGCATACACACACGTGAACACCTGTGTGCAGACCACATGTACACACACATGAAAATGCACGCCTTCACATGCGCTATCTCTCTCCCTCCCTTTTTCCTTCATCTCTCTTTCTCTCATGCACATGATCACACACCAGCATAGAAATGCTTCCTCACAATATAAGCAAGTGCATGAGTGCAGCTCCAATCACTGTACATTCACTAAGGTGGAACACCGGTTCTCTCTAAATTTAAAAGTGATTGTATATCATGATAGAGTAAGAATTTAACTTTCTCCTGCACCACTTTTCTCAAACATGTCCTTCAACAGTCCAGCCTAAACTGAATTATCTCAATTCTAAAATAAAAAGAACATAGGTCATAAGAGATGAAAAATCTTATCATTGGAGTCGAAAGTGAAATTACGTGTGTGATGCCCTATTTAAATATGGAAAAGTGCTTAGAATTAGGACTAAATCCCTCCCCCAAATGGGCTGCTATTTACCAAGAGAAGTAATACTATTTTTATAGTCAGATGAAGACTTAACAGCATTTTGGTGTGATTATACTAATTAAGGAAAATAATATCCAAGAAAATAAAAGGTGCCAAATAGAAACATTTGCGATCACAGAGGAAAACACATCAAAGCAGAGATGCCCTGGGAAACCAGCTGTTCTGTGTGATGTGTCTTGTGTCACAAATGCCTCTTTACCTGGGAGAAGGTAGACAACTCCATCCCACCCAAACATGACATCCAAAGCATCCGCACCCAACATGTGCACATGACCCCTCTGTGTCACCTGTGTGCTCAGCACCTTGTGCATCTTGGGGGCCTTTCACACTTTACTTGCCATTTCTGTAACAGGAGTAGATGCTACGTTCTCACTTCACAGAATCTAAATGAATAAAATGCTTAGAATAACATCAGAACTGCATGGCTATATTCAACAGGAGCACACAGGATGACATTTGGGTGATAACATGGAGATGCCTTTTCTGGTGTCTTTCTCACTAATATCCCAAGCACACTGAAGAGGGTGTTTTTCTGAGTAACTTCTCTCTGTCCTTCCTCTGAGGGCCCTGTGCATACTCCATGTCTCTTTATAAAGCCTTAGATTCAGTGTTGTGAGGGAACCTCTTTTCTGTGGAAGTTTGTTAAGAGAATGACCTGGGCCACAAAAGACAAGAATTACATTTGTAATTCACTAAGGGGAGAGATATGAGATGAGAATCCACACAGGACAGCAGAGTGGTTTTTGGGGGATAGAGGGGCAGTGACAGAGACTAGAAGATATTAAATAGACATGACCAGAGGCTGACATGGAGGATTGCATTCATCTGTGGGTTCTGCTTATACAAGGAAGACTCCAAGGATTTCAGTTTCAGTGAACTTAATAACATCACTGTTCTGTCACATGTAAAATGTGTGTCTGCTTAAATATGAGCCTTTGCTAACCATGTACATACCAGGTTCTCATCATGTGTATATATGATTAACTCTTGACTCTATAACAATGTCTCTTATATTGTTGAGATTATATCTTCTTTATATGAGTAAAACATACATTAAACACTAATAATGCTGAGAATCCAAGGTCTTATTGAATGATCATGTTTCCCCAGAACCATTGCATATAATGGTTCTCCATAGACAGCTGTGTGTCTGTTAGCTCAATAAATTAATATAACTTATACTTTCTGATAAATCCCTATACTTTATGTGTTTTATAATGAGCAGGGGGAATTACATGCGTTTATGGAACCTTCCACTCACACCTGATTGTGCCCTGCCTTTGCTACTTTACCTGAGGTTATGATAAAAATGCACTGACAAAATCCACAGGAGGAAGGAAGACTTTCCTCTGACACAGACAACCAGAGCTCTGAGCAGCTGGTCATCTTAGGTCACCTTGAGCCTGCAGTGAAGAAGGAGAGAGAGGCTCCTGGGATGCTCCTATCTCCAGTCTTACTTCCTCCTCCATCAACCCCATGCACAGTTGCTGCAGAATTATGTCCTAAGGCAGAGGTTCTCAACCTGTGAGTCATGACAGGTTGAGGCATGGGACTGTTTTATAGGGGTTGCCTAAAGCCATCGGAAAACATATTTGTATTGCAATTCATGATAGTAGCAAAGTTAGTCATAAATTAGTAGTAAAAAAAAACATTCCTTCTTTTTGGTTGGTGGTCATCACAATATGAAGAACTGTATTAAAGGTCTGCAGCACTAGGAAGGTTGAGAACCACTGACCTACAGAATACTGTCAAATACACCTCAGTCTGCCTTATCACAATCCCGTTTTCTTTGGTAACAATGATCTTTTTGCTAATTTTAAATAGTCTTCAAAACAATGAGGAATATGATTTCCATCAAAAATAAAATCTATGAAAAAAAGAGAGTTATGAAGAAAACTTTAGGTCTCTCTGCAAATCCAGCCCCTTGCCATACCCTTCTGCAAGACCAGCCCCATCAGGACACCCCTGCTGCAAATCCCACCCTTCGGCACACCCCCAATTACTTAATATGAATATTTAAAGTGCTTTTTCTGTTGCCGAGGCACTTTTATGAAGTAAATGCACAGTGATCTCAGTTTGCAAATGAGAGTTACTAAAGATTTGTCTGTACATATATAGGTAGACAAAGAATTATTTTCTACTGCCTTCCATAATGATTTAAAGTGTATTTGCCATTAGATGAAAAATATCTTCCTCAGAGAGTATTCTCTTGTGGATGAGAAACGTGAATATTTAATCATAATATTAAAAAGGGCTGTCAGTAAGTTAATCATAAAATTCATACAGTAGTATAATCACTAAGAATTATGCGAGTTTTAAACTAAATGGCTTTCCTTTTATCTGAATCTTGGCCACACTGTTCTCTCTAGGATGAGGCTGCTGTGGGCTCCTACCTTCATCCTCACACAAGGTGAAGTGGCTGGATCTGTGGCAGTGAAAGGAGACTGTGGGGTCAAAGGGAGGAACACTGCATGAAGACCCTGTTTTTTTTTTCAGATTGAGACTATGTTGCTGTTGTATATAAGGAAACTTGTTCATAGTCTGCTTTAAAAATGAGTTTTTTGATTCAATGACTTCAACTATTGTCCAGTGATTTAGAGAAGAATCAGGAAAGGGGAAATAGGAGCCTCAGCACTCAACAAAAAGTTCTGCCAACACTTAAAATTGTAAGTGGGAGGGGAAGTCCTTGGTCCCATGAAGGCTGATGTCCTAGTGTGTGTGTGGGGGGGGGGGAGGGAAATTCAGGGTGGGGAGGTGGGAGTGGGTGGGTGGGTAGGGGCATATCCTCATAAAAGCAGGAGGAGGAGGGATGGGATAGGGGGTTTCTGGGTGGGGGATAAATGGGGAAAGAAGATAATATCTGAAATGTAAATAAAATGTCCAATAAAATATTAATAAAAAGAAAGTTTCAATTCTGTTCTTTTAAATTTATTATAGAATACTAATTGTTTGCTAATTGACTCCAATCCATATTATCTATCTAATCCTCATGAAAATCTGTGACAGGCATGATTAAAATCCCCCTTTTAAATTAGGACCATCTTAATCCATACTGAAGAAGCAGTAAGTTGATATGTATCACAGAAAGCTGAATGTGGCACTCAGGTCATCTGTCCATTCAGGGTGGCCTGGACATCATGGGTGCCACACAAGGACACAGCGACCCCCTGAAAAGCCTTTTGTGAATACAAGGTCAGGACTGTGGGTGAGGAATGGTCTCCTTGCTTTTCTTTCAGGACTATTGTACTTCTTTTGGTCCTTTCTAATGGCCAATACATGAGTATTTGCTTCCATATAGGGAGATACATGTAGCCGCCCAGTAGGGCTGTAGCCAGGTGGCTTATGCATGGTATGTTCTTCTCAGCCCCACTCCCATGTCCCCTGAATGTCATTGTTTGAGATGTGAACTAAGTGGACAAAGAAGGGTGCTAAGCCCAAGTGCCATGCACTGAGGAATATACAGAGAACTGGGTTTTTACTTCTCTTTAAAGAATAATCAGATATAAAAATAAATCATAATTACCACTTGCCATCCCTTTCTGTGTGTTCTAGAGACAGTGTGAATGTGAAACGGACAGAAGTTTGTTATTAAATTGCACTGATACTGAGTCTAAGGAGGTACTTTTCATCACTGTGTTCTGAAGAATACAATGTGATACTTTTATATACAGTAATGATGTACTTTGTACTGGAAGTATCCTAGAGATGGGTTATACTACACAGGAAGGTTTGCTGAGGACATATGAACTAATGCATCACTGCATGTACAGACTTGGCATACATACAGAACCAGTTTCCCTGATTTTCTAAGGACTGAGTGTTTTAAGTATAAAACAACAGTGGCTTCTCATATGTAACCATTTAGCCTTTTTTTTCTATCTCTTGTTTGCTAACCTTCTGTTACTGTAACAAAATAGCCCAGAGCCTTAACTCTCTTGAGGAAAAAGGCTTATTGCTATCCACAGCCCTTTGGAGAGTCTGGCCCATGACTAATTCTTCTTTTTTATTTTGGACCTGGATAAATTGAACATATCATAGTGATTTACAGGAGGCTGAAATGAAATGACGTAATTATCCTAGAAGCTATAGAGAGGAAGCAGGAGGTGTGAATATTCCATGGTAATTCCAATAGCAGGGCTGAAAACTCTTCTACCTGGCTCCTCTGCACAGGTGCTCACTTGCTCTTCATCCCAGGGTTGGGGAGAGGGGCAGTTAACACATGTGTTTCGAGGAACTCCTTTCCAAGCCATGGCTTACCCCAGCAAGCCAGTGCTTATGGCTCATACTATAGCTACAGTGTTTGCATCGGGAAAGTCTGTCTTACAGAAACACTGGCAACATTGGAGAGTAAGAATTTCTCATCACTCACCATCCAGTAAGTAGTAAACTTCAATTACTGATGCTGTAGATAGGACCAGAATCACATTTTTTATGGTCATGTATTTTCATTTCTAAATGTCTCTGATAATCATCTAGAATTGCCTTTTGCTTATAAAGAAATAAAAAATAGCACATCCTGACAGACTAGAACCCTTTTTAATGAACCATTAAATTATAAAATCTAAGTACTAATTATGTCTTCAGACAGGAGGGCCCAAGCTGGATAGTGGCAAATCAGTATGAATGGAGACTTTGGTTCTTACCGTCCACATTGCACCTTATTGATGAATGGTCTTTAAAAGATTTATTTGTATCACTTTTAATTTCATGTCCATGTGGAGGAGAGGGTATGCACATTTGTGCCTGCTGAGACCAGAAGAGGTCGTCAGATTTCCTGGAGCTGTAGTTTCAGGCAGATTTGCACTTCTGGGCATAGGTGCTCGGAAATAGACTCAGGTTTCCTGCAAGAGCAGGAAGCACTCTTGTCTGTTGAGTCATCCTTTCCAACCCTAGGTTGCTTCCATTGTTGCCATCTGTCTACGCATGTGTTAGAGTCATCTGAGTGCACCTACTGCATTCCGTTTCTTTATTAGTAGCTGACTTTTTATTGTGGTGCTTTTCATTTCTGCTATAAATTGTTAATTATATCCTTGATGGTTCTAGTAAGCCTTCTATTAACTGTCTTTGTTTGACTTGCAGTTAGGGAGATTTACTTCTGCCAACCTAGCATGGTAGACAGCCATAAACCACAGAGCACAGTGCATTGGAGAAACCGCTTGTTTGCTGTTGTGGCCTTGGCCCAAAGGGATATGGGTGGTGTTGTATGGGCTATTTTACTATTATTTGGGTGAAGACTTCAGCCAGTCATTCTTGGGGAACTGTGTTGCTTGAATTAAGCTGTCACACTTTGGCCAATATTCTTGGTAATGACTTAATAAAGTGAAACTTACTAAAATGTACCAATAAATTGAAGAACATTTATGTCTGATTGTAGTTTCAACTTAATTGAGCAACATATTCAATTGTTTAATAACCCTTCCAGAAGTAGATCAGGATGTTTCCTTCCATAAAGTTGCATGGAAGATCCTGTTTATTGAGTGTGTGATTTTGATGTCTATTACTTTAATTTCCTTGTAAACTTTCATGTCATTCCAAGACTAGAAAATATCTGTTATGGGTCTCATTGAACAACAAAATACTGGACGAAAGCAACACAAGAGAGGGTTTATTTTCACAGTGGACTGAGGGGCAGATACACTATCCATTCCGTTGAGTTGGGGACATTGGGCTGTGGAAGCCAGGGCCTAAGTGTCTGGGCTCATCATGCCAGTGATCCAGTGATCAGGAGGCAGGGACAGGGATGCCGGCTTAGCCCCATTTATATTTCCACAGTCTGGTGACTCTGTTTACCTTACAGGTTTGGGTTTACTGTCTTCTGTGTCCCACTGTTCTGGAAGGGCTGCTTCTGTGTGTTGGGAACATGCTTCCATGGAAGAGTTCCGATTCCCTCTGACTTGGGGCGGCCTGACTGTGGCTGTTCCTATTCATTTCTCTTGAGGTTGTACTTTGTTTTCTGAGAATATTTTTACTATTTCGTTTTACTACTTTGACTTGTTTTGATCTGTAATTTTGTAGTTTTCTCATCTTCACTTGGGCCTTTCTACTTGTTATACTTCTTATGGTCTGTGGGTTGTATCCTAGGTATTCTGTACTTTTTGGCTAATATCTACTTATCAGTGAGTGTATACCATACATGTCCTTTGGGGTCTGGATTACCTCACTCGGGGTGATATTTTCTATTTCCATCCATTGCCTGCAAAATTCATGATGTCCTCATTCTTAAAGCTGAATAGTATTCCATTGTGTAAATGAACATTTATGCAATTGTGGTTGGTCATTTTGGATCACCTATCATGGGTCCAGTCCATGGAGAATACTGGTTCTCTCTTTCTTCAGTGTCCATTGATTGCCTGTAGCTCATCATCTAGGGGTGGAGTCTTGGGAGACTTCCTACCTGAGCTGCTATGTTGACTGGTGTGGTCATTATGCAGGTCATGTTTAGCTGGTCATTTTGATCAGACCTCATGGGTGCAGTGTTTGTGTCATGAAGTAGACACTGCCTAGCTGCAGATGTCCTCCTTATCCTCTGGCTCTCACAGACATTCTCCCACCTCTTCTGCAATGGATTCTTTTCACTTCTTAATTATCAGCCTATTTTGTTTTAGAATCAGGGTCTCTCTTACCATGTGGCCTAAGCTAGTCTCAACCTCTGAAAACTCAAGATCCATTTGTCTCAAACACAGATTCTTGAATGGCAGGTGTCTGTCATTGCACACAGCAGTAAGTGTGTAGCATTTTCTAGAAACTCATCAAACTGGCAGAAATGTAACTCATGAGTATTTATTTCCTCATGCTGTTTATGCCGAGTTTGAGACAACAGATGGGTCTTTAGGGAATTCAGAGTCGTTGGACCTGTCAGAACAACTAAAAGGGTCAGTAGCTAGCTCATAAGAGGCAAAGGCTCACAAGCACTGATAATTGATGACTGTAGTCTTGGTGTTACACTCCTCAACAGAAAAGTGATAGCAGAGGCTTCCCAAACTACCAAATCAGGAGTCAACAGGCACCCGTCTAACCTGTTTAATAAGGGAGCTCATATACAGAGGACATCAGCATTCTCTTGACAGAACAGAAGTGCTGAACCACACTATGTCCTTATTTATGGTTTATATGCTAAAGGGTGCTGGGTTTGGTAGAAACAAGTTTCTATGTGTCCAACAGTTTAATCCTTCAATCTTTATATCATCAGCTCAAACGGGGTCATTAATTGAGAGGGAATACTTAAGGTTTGGGTCTGGGTTCAGATCTTCCCACATGGTCACAGAGAAGACAGGTCAATCAGTGATCTCTTCTAGCACAGAAAAGAAAAGGGTGATCTGAGGCTAGGTCACCAGCTGCATGTTCATTGCATAAGAAAGTGGAACTGTCTCAAGTGAAATGGGAAACACTGGATATTTAAGCTGAAGAGAGAATGTCTGAGATACTAGTTATTCTGGGCTAGGTTGTGAGAACACCTTGTGAAGACATGGCAGAGGCAAGAGGTTGGCTGTGGTTAAAATGGCCACCATCACTTAATGATTGTGTTGAGGCTTCCCCAGGTCACTCTCTGTGAGGTTAATATCTTGATTCATTTCACCACTGGTTCTTGTTCTATGGTGAAAACTGATTAAATTCTAAATATGTGTTGAAGGCAAATAAATTATACACAGAGATTGCTGCATCTCAACCATTGTCAGAGAAGCTCCTTTTTGTAGCAGCCGATGATTAATTCAGAGAGCCACAAATGTGCAGACAATGAGTGTTTAGCTCTAAATGGCACATGCACACATTCATTCATTCATTCATTCATTCATATATGTGTGTGTATGTATATGTACATGTATGTGTATTATGTGTATACCACTCTGCCTCACCTCCCCCCCACATAAGGCTCAGGGATTGTTGCATAATCAGCAGATGATAGAAAGATTATAAGAACGAGGAGAGGTGGATGCCTACAAGGAAACTGTATTGCCAACCATGACAGGCAGGACTGTTTGACATGTGAATTCCCAGTGGCTGTGACTACAGGCACAAGAGAAAGCCAGCTAATCTCACCTGATATATGGAAGGGGAAGTATTTTAGATATTCAAGTCCATGATACAATAAGGACATTTCATATCTTAAATACCAATGCTTCCTTGTATTTTGTTGGCTATATGGGAAATTTGAAACAGCCATGGTCACATGAGCTCTAGCAATGCCATTTTGTACAGCAGTATGTAACTGATACTGTTAGGCATCACACTGGCTTTTGAATTAAAATGTCCACTGTAATGAATTAGCCTGATATGACAAAGACAGTAAACAACCAGAGAAGGTCATAGAATCTTTCATTAGAAATTTACACTAACTTACAGATTTTTACACAGAAATTGAACAGCATTCCCCAAATAAATACACTAGCATGAGGCCTATTAATCAACATGAACAATAACTGGGGGATGTTTTAAATACAATCTCCCAGGAAACATCAAGGGTTCTGCTTAGACATCATGAGAAGACAACTAGAACTCTCACATCTCCATTATGGACTTTTGGGTCATTTTGTTTTGATAGAATTTGTTAGGTTTAGCATATTTGTAAGGGTCAGGGAACTGTCCTCCAGTCAGAGTTAGACAGTATTTTAAAATGGAATTGTCTTCTAAAAACTGCTGACGTAGCATACTCTGCATATTTTCACTGTTACATATATACTTAAATAGAATTAAATGTATCTCTATATACAAACATATCAAGCATGCATCACACATATCAGACACATATCACAAATATCACACATGCATCAGACACATATCCCACACATCACATACATGTTAAACACATGGCATACACATTGTACACATGGCACACACACAGCACGCCTAGCATGCATGAAACACGTGTGGCACACATATGACATGCACATAATATTCATGACACACATATCACACATATCATACATGTACATATATAGCATGCATGGCACATCCATGGTGCATATTTGGCCCACATATCACATACCACACATAACCCACACAGCACACACATAGAAGACATGGCACACACGTGACACACACATGTCACACACATGTTGTATATGGCACACATAACATACAGCTCACATGGCACACACATATCACACACAAGATCTTCATGTGCTCAGCATTTCAAGCTATGTATACTTGTGTTTGTAAAATAACAGAAAGGTAATGGATACATTGGGAATAAAAGTCTTTTTTTTTTTTAGAATTTACTTCTTATTTATGAGGTTGCAATAGGAGTATTTACATTTTACAGTCAACCTTACCCATTAATGATTTAGTTATTATAGTAGGGTTCTGTACTTTGGGAAAAGAATAAATAAGTATAATTAACATTTACACAACCTCTATTACTGAGTAAAATTCACAAAATATATCTTCTTTTCTGTTTCCTGAGTATGAAATGAGCACTGCAGGGTTGGCACAAGGCTTACACACAGGGTTTTGGGGTGGGATGACACTACAGGAAACTCCTTGTTGATTTGATTGTTGATCCCCTTGTGGCAGAGCCTCCTTTGCTAGAAGCACAAACGCTCTGCCTTACAAATTACTGCAGCTGTGGAGGCTATAGATTCCTCCTGGACAGAGATGACGATATGTTCAGTTCTGTATCAGTTGATCAGGAGCTAATCTATGCTGGGCATTTAGAGTCCCATTCTTTGATCTGTAGACTTCTCAGGAAACCAGCTTCAGGACACAGCTGGGCTTGCTTTCTCTACCTTGTGAACAGCATTTACATACAATTCTGAGATCTGAATTGCTGTTTTAAGAGGAACTAAGATGATAACTTTTGACTACTGTGGATCAATGTTAAAATTTTCTGATCCCTGTTCTACTACAACAGATTGTGGGTAAATATCTAGGAAAAAAACCAACGTGTTTTGCTTTGTTTTCCAGAAGGAAGGTTCACTGGATTTCACCTACCAACATATTTTGCACTTTTCATCTCTAAAATTTCACCTGGTGGCAGTTGCAGGGCAGTTCCTCCTAAAAAGATATTTCCTGCCAGCTTTGGTGGGAAATCAATTCCCAGTTTCATTTGTTCTCTGGTCAAATATCACTGTGTATAAGGAGAGTATATCATTGTACTTTGTTATATGTTTAATGTAGAAGCTTGTGGATATTAGAACATAATTAATATGCTTGTAGTGTGTGGGGAGGGTTGGGTGGGTGCCTGTGTGTGTGTGTGAGAGAGAGAGAGAGAGAGAGAGAGAGAGAGAGAGAGAGAGAGAGAGAGAGAGAGAGAGAAATCCATGCTAGTGACACGGGGTTCCTGTGTGTGCACATGGAGGCCAGAGGTTGATGTTAGGAGTCATTCTTTTTCTCTTCTCTTTATTCAACTAGGGAGGGTCTCCACGTCAAACCTGTAGTTGACAGACATGTCTTCTGAGTAGCCAGCCAGCTCTAGATAATTCAGACTTCCTAGTCTGGAGTTACAAATGGGCTGCCATATATACCTGGCATTTATTTAGATTTCTGTGGATCAGAATGAGGGCTCTTATGCTTAGAAGTCACACACTCAAAAACTGAGACATCACCCAGCCCCGGCTTCTGTGGTATTTATAAATCTCAACTGAGAATTCTGTGCAAATAAATTTAAAACTCCAGGAATGAAAATAAATTATCAAGAAAGGCTTAGATATGTGGTGATACCAGAGAGAGTGGCCTTAGCTTTGTGGGTGCATGGGTAGGAGTTGAGGTTTATCTGTAAGAGACAAGGTAAGAAATATCTTTAATAAGAAAGAAAAATAACCCCACCACACCAAATGTATAAATGTAGTTTCAGTGTCTATAATTGCTTAGTGGCCTGCACTGAGATTTTCCTGGTGAGTCAGGCTTCAAGGCTGGCATCTTTATTACCTATCATTAATACACACACACACACACACACACACACACAAATTGTGTGGTATACCATCATTTATTACAGTGAACTGTAACTATTTGAAGTGTACAGATTCTAAATGATGCAGCAGCCACTGGAAGCTACCCAGTGTGAAGGGAATGGAATGAATTTATAATGGGCTTTAATTTCATCTTCTAAAATATGGATTTTGTTAAATGGGCATCTTATGAATTGTTAAATCACACTCAGATAGATGAAACATTAATACAGTCTTTGCACCAGCAATGAATTTCATCTCTCACTGCTGAGTTTATTTACAGGATGTATGTTTTCCATATTTTCAGATGTACCCTTAAATAACAGTTTTCTAAAGGATTCTCTTTCATCAGTGAGCCATTCTTGTTAGCCTAATGTGCATTTGTAGTTTAGATTTCACCTTTCTGAAAAGCAGTAAGATTATTCTGTACAGGAATAACACACAGTTAGCCCTCTCTTCCCGATATGTTTGAGCAGCACTGAGTTTATGAATTTGCTTCCAGCCCACCACCCCAAGTGTACCTTATTGGGGCTGTCTGTATTCACTCTTGTGCTGGTGTTTGGGAATCCAAGAGATAAGACTGAAGGGTCAAGTAGCTAAGTTACATACAATTCAGATGAACTTAGAACCATTTTGTGTCATTTGTGTGTGCATGTGTGTGTGTGTGTGTGTGTGTGTGTGTGTGTGTGTGTACTCATGTCTGCCGGTGTATAAGGAGGCCAGAAGAGGGTATCAGATCATTGGGACTGTAGTTAGTGGCTGCTGTGATCTGTCTGATGTGGGTACTAGGAACTGAACTTAGACTCTCTGCCAGGTCTGTTAACTGCTAAGCTCCCCACTAGCCCCTGACTCCTCTTCTTTGATTCAGTATTTGCCAGTAGGTTATTTTAAACTCACAGAACTTAGGGAAGTGAAGCTTTTTCCCTTTGGTTGACCAGACACACCTGAAAGGCAAATGTGGAAGAATGTGGACTGTCTGTATGTTAGCCATGGTGGACTCCCACAGGAGCCGTTCTGCTGCTCCACACCTCGTCACAGCCATGGTAGTGTCCCACGGAAGATGCTCTGCTGCTCCACACCTTGAACACAGCTCACCTCTTTTCAGCTTTTGGCTGGAGCCAGCATAAAGGCCATGGAGCTCAGAGGCTATTGGAGCCTCTGCCCTCCCCACCAACTTATTAGCAGCACAGCATTCACACCTGCTATTACACTAGCCCAAAGCTACTTATAGCAACCTAAACCCCTCCATATGCTGACAGCTGCCCTCAGCGTGGCAGGAGGTCATACTAACCAGCTGAAAACCATGGAAATGTCCTGAGACTCAAGGCAGTGAAAACAGTGCCCAGTGATGCATTTCCTCTGGGATATTAGCCCAGGCTGTCTCTCCACCTCCAGTATGATAGCCCAGGCTCTCTCTTCATCTCCAAGGTGATAGCCCAGGCTGTCTTTCCACATCCAGAAGGAGTAAAGATAGGGAAGAGAAAAGAAGAAGGAAGTGGAACAGGAAGGGGAAAGAATGGAGAGGAAATGGAAGGGGAAGGGGAAGGAAGTGGAAGCAAGGGGGAAGAAAGGTGAGGGGAAGGGGGAAGAAAGTGAAGGGAAGGAAGGGAAAGGGGAAGGAAGTAGAAGGAAGGGAGAAGAAAAGGGAGGGGAAGGGAGAGGAAGGGGAAGGAAGACAACGGAAGGAGAGGGGGAAGGAAAACTCTTAATCAAAGGGAGACCCTAGCTCTGTTCCTTGCCTGCCAAGCATCCAGTTCACCCTGGTCCCAGAAAGAGAGCAGACGCCCTGTGTGCGCAGCTGCTGTGTTTAGACACCACTGTGCAATCTCAGGATTTCCTTGCTGTACTTTCCTACTTCTCTTAAATAACACTTGGCTGAGGTTTCTAGAGCAGGTGGCACTTGGGGATCAAAAATACCTCTAGGCCAGTGAGCATCCTGCTCACAGCCTGGCCTGTACTAAGAACGTGAAGCTAGCAGGTGTCCATACCCAGCACATTCTGTCTAAAACCCCTCCCCTAGGAGAATTTTCCTGTTCTTAGGGAATTCTCTTCTGCTTTCTGACACTGGGAAAAAATAGAAATATTCTTAGATTATCACCTTGCCAGGGTCATCCTGTGTCAAGAAGACATTCCGTCCCCAGTGTTAAAGCTGTCTGGAGAGGAGGCCCGTCCACATGCTCCAGGCTTTGCTGTCTTCTCTTACTGTGTAGACATCCCTTGGATGCTTCTTTTGTGCATTGAAAGCTGACAAGTTTCAGGGCAGAATTAACCACCTGTCTTGCTAAATTCTGCTTTCCCTTCATTCAGTCCTCATCTCCAAAGAGGTAATTTGCGGGTGTGTTCAAAGACTTCTGATATGAATAGCAGAAGCACAAATTCAGCCCTTAAACCTTGTGTCTGGGATTGTTATATACTAGAAGCCATGCATAAGCAGGTTTTGCTTTAATAAAAGAAAGATGTAATCAGGCAATTCTTATAAAAAGGACACAGGATGTTTTAGGAGCATGTGTTGTACATAATGTCTTAAAAAATGGAGCCTCCATTCTTCCCCATATTTTATGTATGTTTGTCAGACTTGTCAACTGCGATAAAGCTACAGAGATTGAGGGAAGAAAAAAGAACATAATCTAAAATGGCTTTTCCTTCCCTTCTCTTCTGTTTGAACCAAAGTTCATGGAAGACAACAAAAGCTTTCAGGCCTGCAATAATAAGACATATTCCCAGAGCTAAGCTATTAGTGAACTGTTTTAATGTTTCTTAATTCACTTCAATTAATATCCTTATCAAAATCAGTGAAAAAAATTGGTGAATGTGAATATCATGGTAGAGTTAGTGTCAGCAATTTTTTGCCAAATAAAATAAAAATAAATAATACAACACCACTTTTCAAGACTATTTCATTTGAAGATTTAAGTGTTAATCTCTATTTATGTAATTTAAATGTGTTTTTAATTAAGCTATTATCTAAAAGTCTGCATAAATATTCTGCATAAAGCAAACTAATTAAAATAACTTTCTAAGGAGTGCGCCATGGAAATCATGTTGGGAAACTTTATTTTCATTAAGTAGGGATTAAATTAGCTGTAATTAGCTGAGAACCACTTCTGCCCATTTTATTCAACAAATATTTATTGATTATATTGTATATGCACTACAATCGTGCTAATGAGTACAAAGTTAAATCATTATGGCTTTCAGGGAATCCAGATGGTTAAATCTGGGAGTTGTAAATCTCATGGTTTTGTTCACAGTTGAGAGGGGTCTCCATTTGCAAAGCAGACCTCATATGTCAGCTCCAGTGGATGCAGCTTTGCACATCACAAGTACTTTGCAAAGAGATTAGATGGATATGTGTATTTCAGCTCCTGTATTACAGCTTTGCTTTCTTTGTATCTTTTAACATGCATACTTAGGAAAACACAAAACTACAGAATATCATTATTTAAAAAGAAAAAATAATGGAGTGCAGAAAGGGTTAAGTGTACTGGCAGTTAAGTGCACTGGCTGCTCTTGCAGACTACACAAGTTCAATTCCACACACATTCAGGCAAAGCATTCAGACACATAAAATAAAAGAAATACATCTTAAACAAAAGAGGAAGAAACTTTACTGCCAACTCTCCACAAAGAGTGGGTCTTCAGGTATAAATTTTGAGAATGAAAATCTGTTATCCCAGTGCTGACTTCCCATACTAAAGGATTAGTATTGACTCTCCAGATTTTCTTGCTTATATATATTATTGTTGTTAAGGAAGATGATTATTTTTCAAATGTATTTCAAGTTAGGAAACACATAGAAGCATTTCTAATGCCCCAATTGATCAGAACTTCAGGCCCTGAGCAAAACTTGTCCTCACAGACAAGTGTAAAGAAAGCCTCACTTAGTGATGAGATGGGAGCCTAAGTCATGTGAACACAATAAAATATTTCAGGTTTGGAAACCAGGTACCTCACAATTGTATGGCTCCCACAAGGACATAAAAATCAAGAGTAACAAATATTTTTTTAAAACAATTTCAACTTTTTTCAAAAGCTCAGAGTCTTCATGAATACACAGAAACCATTTTAATTCTGATAGGTTGCAGGTGAAACTGAACTCAAAGCTTGACTCCTGTGTGAATATTTGCTTCAAGAAGTGCTAGTTCATTCCCCCGAGTGGGAAGGTGGGTCTAAATAAAGGCCATTGTTTACCTTTCCTTGCTTCTCTTTGGAAAGCCAAACATAGAGGGTCTCACAAAATGACAGCCAAAAGAATGTAATTTTATTTCTGTAATCATTCTGAGTACCATCATGCTCAGCATCTTAGGAAAGGTGACCTGGAGAAACAAAAATAATAGTGCATGTGCATTCGTGTGCTCTTGTGTGTATGTGCATGTGTGTACGAGTGTGTGTGCTCTTGTGTGTATGTGCATGTGTGTACGTGTGTGTGTGCTCTTGTGTGTATGTGCATGTGTGTACGTGTGTGTGCTCTTGTGTGTATGTGCATGTGTGTACGTGTGTGTTGTCCACATGCATTGTCACACAAACTCGTGCTCGCACAAACTAACACTTTGAAGTGTTGTCAGATACAGTCAGCAGCTGAGACGACAACAACAGGACACAGTGTTAGCGCATAGAAATATCACTGAGTTTGGTGGGTTTTCTGGAGAACTCACAAGCAGCAAGCAGCAACAGGTAGTTGATGAGGTGGTGTGTGGAGCTGTCACTTGTAAGAGTTGAATGCCATCTGAAGAACTGAACTACGTGGTAGCTGACCGAGAAACTGACAGTCAGATGGTATTTGATGAAATACACCTCACTGTGAGAGAACAAATTCCACACAAAATCTGGTATTATGGAGAGAAATCACAGTCTGAACTAGATCAGTAAGAGTCATTTGAAATATGATTGTGATGGTTTGTATATGTTTAGTATAGGGAGTGGCACTATTAGGAGGTGTGGCCTTGTTGCAGTAGGTATGTCACTGTGTGTTCTTTAATACGCTAGTGCTAGCTGCCTAGAAGCCAGTCTTCTGCTAGCTGCCTTCAGAACAAGAGGGGAAACTCTTAGCTCCTCCATCTGCCTGGACGCTGCTATGCTCCTGCCTTGATGATACTGGACTGAACCTCTGAACTTGTAAGCCAGCCCCAATTAAATGTCATCCTTATAAGAGTTGCCTTGGTCATAGTTTCTGTTCACAGCAGTAAAATCCTAACTAATACAGTGCTCTAGAGAAGATCCATATCCTGAGCCTTCCCCACCATTTTCCTCATTTTCTCACCACTTACCTACTGTCCCTCAATAACATATACAAACATACACACATTCACATATATGTGCATGAACACATGAGTATGCATGCATACAATCCTATGAGCATCCATCAAAATACAGAGATATACAGATACACATGCACAAACATGTACATACATACATGCACACACTTATGTAATAAACACATATAAGCACACAAACACAAAACATTCACTCATGTCAAAAACATACATGCATATGCATGTGAAAGCACACATGTGCACACACATACATGTGTAATATATACATGTGCACACATGCATGCACTCACAAAACATGCACACACATTTGCAAACACAACCATGTTGTATACACATGCACATCCACACACACACACACGACTGCCTTATAAATAAACATTTCTTAACATTTTTACACTTACATGAATTTATAAATGCATATTTTTCTTATGAAAATTTGCTTCAGTTTTCCAGCCCATCTTGTTACAATTAGTACTTTCAAGACCATATCATTTTACTTGACATATAAATTTACTTTCTCCATTTATTTCATTCTCAGATTTGGCATTTGCACTCAATCATAATAACAATAACCTGACTCACAGCTTCCCTGTTATACCACAGCTCCTGAGTTATTACAGGTGGACACTGAGCTTTGGCTTTCTGGGCGTGGTCAATGCTTGTAGGTCTATGGTTATCTTCTTTGCACCAGGGATGGATGGCAGTAGACAAACAAAGACTGAAATGCTGGGTTGATTCTTGCCCTTGTCACTACTCCTCTTCCTTAATTCATGATGGGACAGGGTTGGGTTCACAATGCTGATGCCCAACCCTCAGCAACTGCAGATTTTCATTCATTCTCCTGGCACTCTGGCCTTCTCTCCTGTCTCTCCCCACACTTCATCCTGACCTCCCTCATTCCCCTCCCATACCTGCTTCTAGCCACTTACCTCCCTCCCTCTGCCTCCCATGACTATTTTATTCCTCCTTCTAAGTGAGATTCAAACATCTTGGCCTGGGCCTTCCTTCTTGTTTAAGTTCTTTGGGACTGTGGGTTATATCCTGGATATCCTATATTTATAGGTAATATCCACTTATCATAAATGTCCTTTTGGGTCTGAGTTACCTCATATAGGATTATATTTTCTAGTTCCATTCATTTGTCTGAAAAAAACATGATACCATTGATTTTTAAAAGCTGAATAGTTTTCCATTGTGTAAATGAGCCACATTTTCTGTATCCATTCTTAAATTGAAGGACATCTGGGTTTTTTCCAGTTTCTGGCTATTATGAATAAAGCTGCTATGAAAGTAGTGGAGTATGTGTTCTTGTGGTATGGTGGAACATCTTTTGGGTACAGGCCCAGGATATCTGGGTCTTCAGGTAGAACGGCTTCCAATTTTCTGAGAAACCACCAGATTGATTTCTAAAGTAGTTGTAAAAATGTGCAGTCCCACCACAAATGGAGATATGTTCCCGGTCTCTACATCAGCACTAGCATGTGGTATCATTTCAGTTTTTGATCTTAGCCATTCTGATTGGTGGAAGGCAGAATCTTAGGGTCATTTTGACTTGTATTTCCCTGGTGACAAAGGTTGGTAAACATTTCATTAAGTATTTCTCGGCCATTCAAGATTCTGATGAGTCTTGGTATTACTAGCACCTAGGAAGCCAGAGAAGAACCCTTCTCCTTAGTTACCACAGACCCCCTCACTCTGCACATCCTCCTTTCTTCTCCCTGAAATCTTGAGAAAACAGTTTGTAGCCTGTAAACTGTATGTTGGGAACCAAGTCTCATCTTTCTTGAAGTCATTGGCTAATGCCTTCAGAAAAGGAAGAAAGCAGCCATCATTACCATGTCATATCGTCAGAGCCCTAATGAGTCAGTTAATTATGAGAACACAGGTGGGTCTGCAGGAAAGGAGAACAATATCACAAAATAAACCACTGAAGAGTCCGTTATGATGAATGCGTATAAATTAGGGGAAAGATTATGAAGAGAATGATTGTAATGAATATGTAAGGAGGACAGAGTCCAGTAATCACTTTGAATTTTCAGGTACTTATGTTCTACAATATAATGAAAAATAAGACAAAGAGGTGAAGAGAGACATAGGGAGCAGGTGTGAAGAATTAGACTGTTTTTTTTTTCCTAACACTGGTGTTGGGGAAGAAAGTGGAGAAATGGCCTGAGATTCCCAGTGCTGTGAACTATCCTGGGATGTGAAATAAAATGGCACAAGTTCCTGTTTCAGACAGCCGCTTAGGCACTCAGATCCTGAAGCTCCCATCTGGATGTATCTTGCATCTCCTCAGTGTTACTTTGAGTGTGGAAGACCCCAGATCAAGCATTGGCTAGTAAATGTCAGGGATTATCTTGTTTCTCTACCCTGTGGGTCATGAGCACAGAATTCCTAGTGCTATTCCCTCCTCTCTCAGACCCCACTCCTCTCTGTTAAGTCTCCATGAACTCTTACCTGGTGTTACAAGAAACATGGAATCACTGTGCATCTAACCTTTGGCAGAGAACACTACAATGGTTGTGCAAATAGATAGTTATTGCAGGGAATCATGTCCTTGTCTAGTTGCCTTGAGAGGCATGTGTCATAGGGTTTTCAGGTTAGAGTCCAAGGCGCCTGTAACACTGTATGCTTTTCAATTCCTGGAGATCAAGGCACTTCCTCAGGCAGTGAAGCATTAAGGCCACTTGTGTCACTCTGATTTCTATAGAAACCAGAAAAGCATGTAGAAGTTTGGCAGAATTATTAGTCTTAGACATTAATCTTGCATTCCCTGTCTTGCTTGAAACCACCATATCATGGAAAGCACCATTTTATTAGGTTTTGATAAGTTCATAAAAGGTCTGATTGCTTGGGATAGGTGTGTCTCAGCTTTGGTCTTGTTAAAACCTCTCCAACCTAGCCTGGTTTTTATTCCCTCTGACCATATCAGAAAACTCTGGTTCAGTAAGTGCTGGCAACTTACAGCTTGTATCTAAGTCTTTATCCACAACTTTAAAACAATAAATTAATCTCTAATTCTTTATGGTCCAGGGTCCTCAGATCTTCTCCATTAAAAATATCAATAGTTTTCTTCTTCAGAACTCAACACCATCTTCCTTATTCACATTTCCATTGGGTTTTTCCACTCTAGGACATGGGAAGGCATTTATAACCCACCATTGTAGAGGAGTGAGCCAACCATTCTGAAAATCCACTGCTTGCTACTTAAGTCTTCTAGCCTCATTATTTTATTGTTGCTATTGAGAATTTTTATCTAAACTTTATCATGAGTAGCTTAAGTGAATATAGATAGCAATATCTACTGAAATTTTTTTTCTACACAGTGTAGGCATGGCTATGAATGAAGAACTCTGGGGCAGAAGACAGTGAAATTTCCATATTAAATGTCCTCAGGTCAGTGCTTTTCCTCATTCGATCCAAGTGCCCCATCGTTCCTCATATGCTACATAACAGTGTATCAGGGAAGAATAACTGAACTTCAACCCTTATGCTGACATCAAGCCTGCATTGTCCTTGCCTGGTAGCCTGCTGATAACCATTAAAGGAGGACTCTTCTGACTGTATCTCAAGGTCTTATTTCTTGAAAATTCTTTGACATCGCTATTGGAGTCTCTTTAAAGCTGAAACTAGTTTACTGGTAAATATTCATCTTCACCCATCTTAAGCTTTCTTCTAAAACAAAAAAATAGATCTAATTTTTTTTCTCAAAAATTAAGTTTAGCTCCTACCTATTCTAGGGTAGTCCTATTTTTCTTAGTTACATCTAGGTTTTAATGTCCATCTGGCATCTCTGGTGAATTTTAGATTGTGTTTTCTTTAACTGTTTCTGAAAATTTTGCCCTCCATAAACTTTAAATCCACCTTCTCTTTGCAGTTTTGAAAAATAACTTTCTGCAAAGGTATCTAAAGATCTTTAGCATGGTCCTGCCTGTCCTTCATTCTCCCTTCTTGGCTGCGTAGTATCAATGGATAGAGTTATTCTTTTTGTGAGTATTTTCCTCATTTGAAGACTTTTGAAATAAAGAAGTGCATTTTCTTTCAGAGCCATTTGATTACTCACTCTTCAGAATCAGGTTTCTTCTGAAATCTCTGGTATGTTTGTTTCCCTGGTGCCACCTTCATCTTCACACACTCTCCCATGTGTAGCACAATCTTGCCTTAATATTCATCTCTTATAAAGTCATGGACTTGATGAGTCTTCTCACAACCACTCTCTTTTAGGATATGGCCCACTGAGAGATAGGAGCAGGTATTATAGACTCTGGTTGTAATGACACAGAGGCTGAGTTTCAGCTTCACTTGCTCAGATTGATGGTGCTGTATTCTGCATCCATGCTGAAACAGAATCTGTCACCACAGAGTCATGACAGCTGACATGTGAGGCACATCAACTACTGCCTAAGAAGACACAATGGAGATTAGCTTCCAGCTTTTAATAATGCAAACCAAGGGTCTTGCAAGGCTATATATTTGCTGCCCTGCTCAGATCATGTAACATTACCTATTTACCAGGAGTGAAGAGCACATGGCATGCTTGATGGGTTGTGTCTCACTCAGGCCATGCATACTCAGTATGACCAACAACTCATCCTTTACTGCTTGTGGTATACATTCTCCAAGATGTGTCCTATAGCCACTGTCTGTCTGAGCAGTCCACCGCCATGTCCTCACATCATGACTCTTTCCATCTTTGTTATATATTTGGTTGGCAGGTATGACTGCCTCTGCCCTCAGAACACTGTGTTTAATGGAACTATTTTTTATTTTTTTATTTTTTAATTTTTAGGGTATATATACTGTGTGTGAATGTGTATGTGCCCGTGTGCATGCGTGTGCACGCGTGTGCACTATAGACACATGTCTGGTGAGAGGAAAACTTAAAGAAGACAGTTCTTTCCTTCTACCATGTTGGTACCAGAACTCAAATCCATGTCAGGTGGCTTGGTGACAAGGTCCTATACCTGAACAGCCGTATTGCCTGCCATTCTAGGCACTGCTCTTAAAGTACAAAATAATCATGTAATCTTTATTCTTTCTGTGTTTCTATATCCTATCCAATGCCCATCTCTTAGCATTTCTGCGGTCTTCAACCTATTCAAGACCTTCTAACTTCTCTAGTGAAACCCTAAGGTAATACTAAATCTTCTTCTGACAGTTTTGCCCTGTAAAATGTCACTTCAATCATCTTACTCCACATCTAGTGGACCCAGTGACCTGGTCTGAAAAAAAAAAAGCAAAGGTTTGGACTGGCCATAGCCAGGATAAAAATAAACATTCTGTTACTATGGAATACAGGGAGTGAGGGCACACTCGGGGCATGCTGCTTTGCTCTTTGCACTCAGGGATGTGTTACTAGGTTTCTGCAATACTGAACATGAAGAAAGGAACATTTTTCTGTCAATTCCTCAACCCTTATATACATCAATTTGCAAAATAACCATAAAAAAAAACCACAATAATTTTAAAGGCCTAAGAAGGCCATATTTGAAAATTCTAACTCATGGTTTATATAGTAGAAATTCATATCAATAAAAGCATTTTGTGCAGATATTGAATTTGCCTTGTGGAAGAATATTTCCTTCTCAGTGAGTGAGTACACTTTCCCAGGAGTGGGGAAGTAGGGACTGTGTGCATAAAAACAATCAAATATCACTATGAGTGGTTTTGTGGTTGTAATTGTTTTTCTTTATTTTGCAATTTGGAATATTATGTTCTGGGTGCTTTGAATTTGGCTAATTGTGCTTTAAGATGAAATGAAGGAAATTCAAATAGAACTGTAGCTTGGTGCCAGGTTAACTGTTGGGTGCCTGTGGGTGTTTCTCTTCTGTGAATGCTTGACGTGTTGATGGCAAATATCTCTTGGACAAAGAAATTGCTGTGTGTAATTTAAAATGTTTCCAGTGCTCTAACTTCTGTGTTGCTTCTGGTATAGGATAAGCACACATTTCATGGTTAATGAAAATAAATTAATTATATTGCAATAATTATTCATGGAGAAATTGAGTTTTAAAAATAGCATTTACCTTGTTCAGAAACAAAAACTGGCAGAGATAGAATACATTTCCCTAGAAAAACTGGGTGGGTTTAGGGTGCAGAGTTATAATGCCAACTTTATTAAGAAATAGATATTTCTTATCTATAACACATGCTTACATTTTAAGATTAGTTCATTTGAAAGAAAAATAATCAAATATTTGTTAAACATACTTGTATTAATATAAATATGCTGAATTAATATGCTGATAAAAATGTTGCCTGGAATTTGAGTTGGTCCTGAGCAAAAGCAAGACCATTGCCATCCTAGTCTTGAGACTTTACTCTCCTTGGATGTGACGGTTATCTCTAAAACCCAATAGTTCATGGTCAGCGTCAGCCTGGTATCAGTCTGGCTAAAGACTTTAGAGAAAAAAAAATCAGAAATACCTCTAAATAAGTAATGTGTAAGTGAGGCATTTATTAAAATGTAGAGAGTTAAAAGACATTGTAAGGAGAGGCCTATTCTCATAGTCTTGGGAACCCAGCAAGGCAAATGTTCTGTACTTTGGGATACTAGGAAGATGGTGCATTTGTGGAGGAAGGACCATGTTTTATAACACAGATGTGCAATGTCAAACAATCCAGTGGTAGTCTCAAACAAAGTAGATTAATAATTGAAGGACTTCAGGATGGAAACAAAACAGATCAGAGGTAAGTTTGGAAGACTATTCTTGGGGAGTGTCAGAAAAAGTTTGAAATGTGGAAAGATTAGATTCATGGTGAAAAGAAATAAATACATAAATGAATGGATGGATGGATAGAGAGATATGGATGATAGATAAATGGGTGGATATGCATATAGAGTATAGATAGATGATAGACAATAGATATTACACAAGGCAGATGATTGATAGAGAGATAGATGATAAATGATAGATAGATGGATGGATATATGGATTATTTAGATAGATAATATGTCTGGAGATAGATAGATTAGATAGATAGATAGATAGATAGATAGATAGATAGATAGATGATAGATTATAGCAAAATAAAGCATTGACTTATTGACATATACTTATTAATTCATGATGGAATATCTTGTGTCAAACCCGCTTTAAAATCTATCCCAGGGAATGGGTGGTTGTCCGTAGCATCATTTATATCTTGGATGTTGCTATCCCTGGGCAAACAGCTTCTTTCTAATGAATTCAGTCATGTTTCTTTCTATTTGTTGAGTTGTGTTTGTAAAGTCTAGTTGCATTTCTTTACAGATGTCAATTTAATTGTCTTTGTAATTAGGAAACTTAATTTAAAATAATCTTAAATGAGGATACATAAAGACAAAGAAGACAGAGTATTGTTCTAGAAAACTAAATGGAACACTTGAGAAATATGAATTCAGGGCTCCGTCAAGAGTCTGTCAACTTTGCTGCAGCTGTAATAACTGTAGTTTGATTGGGAGAGGGTTGGCCTCCTCATTATACAACTACAGATATGTGGCTTCAGAATGAAAGTTATAGTTATGCCATCAGTCTCCTTGTTTCGCTACAGAGGCTTAGAAACAGGTCAGCAGGCTGTGTTCCTCCAAGAAGCCAAGAAAGCCCTTGAACTTTCCTTACTTTTGAAAGTTAGCCGTTAGCTTTGTCACATGGCTTCTTTTTAACTTCAAAACTACCTGGCCATTTGAGTCTCTGCCTCAGTGGCCAACATGCTTCTTGGAGTCTTGTCCTTAGCCTCCTGCATTTAATACACTTTTGTGACTTCATTGGGTCCAAATGCATGATCTAAGATTAACTTCAGGTTTGGAGAATTTTACATTAATCACTTCATCCATTTAAGGTAGCAACATTTAATTTAAGACAACTTAAACACAAGGAAGTATAAAGACAAATTTTAAGTAGTTTCATTCAAAATGGCTTATTTTTCTGAAATTATCCCAGGCAGGCTTTACAGCGTAACACATGAGAATGAATATAGCTGGGAAGGAAGTGAAGGAAAAGAAGGTTGGGAGGATGGAGAGAGGAAAGAAGGAGCAAAGAAGGTTTAGACAGAAAAGATAAAGAAGAGGAGAACAGAGAAAAGGAAAAAAAAGAAAGATGGGAGCAGGAAGGGGAGTTTGCAGATCAAATGTCAGTCCTAGGAACCATCAAAATGTTTAGAGCCAGTAATGGTTCATTTTCAAAATACACGTATGTTGTAACTTAGAATTAAGTACATGCCATTTCTTCCTAAGATAGACATTCACATGGTAGCCTGTGTCTATTGCTTATGAATAGACATCCATATGGTTTTCTTTAATCAAGTTAAAGGAATTAATAGGAGACAAATCAGTAGATGTTATTTTGACTATAACTTATATTATTTGCTACATAATAACCTGGGATAGCCCAGTTTGTTTAGGAGATCATGAACACATCCCAAACCCTCACAATTCAAAATAGCTCTTCTCTGAGCTCTTAGTAGCTGTCAGTTACCCAGCAGGGTGCCCAAGCCCAGAGGGCTAAGCTGATCTCAGTAGCCTGCAAGTGTGAAGATACATGGAACTTGAGATATTTTCACATTGGCGTTGCAAAGGCCACGGCTATAGAGAAGGAAGGCTGAGCATGATGCTAAGTTCTTGTGAAATAGCCGGACTGCAATATTTATGCAAATCAATACTTTTTTATTTTAGCATGTTAATTTTAAAGGTCACAGTCACAGACCATGGAACCTTCTTACCTAGGCTTTTGAACATTTTAGAACATAACTGAGTTGGGAGGGGGCTTGAAATACCACCAATGGCATCAGATTCATCAAATATCTAAGTAGGCTTTTTCTCCTAAGACTGCTGTGTGCAGATTGTTGTGGGTGTCATGGTAGGGCAGCGTTCATAGAAAACTAGGACTGAAGAATTTTTAGCTTCACTTAACTCCTTTCTTCTCCCCCCTTTGTTATCACCCTATCCTCCCATTCTTCTTTTTTCCTTTAGACAAGGTCTCAATTTGTAGCTCAGGCTAGCTTTCAGGTCCCATCACTGCAGGGGAAAAAATTCCTAAATTGTGCTTAAGGACCATTGTAGACTGAACTGTGCACTTAAAAGTGTACAGGCAGGGGCTGGAGAGATGGTTCAGTGGTTAAGAGCACTGACTGCTTTTCCAGTGGTCCTGAGTTTAATTCCCAGAAACCACATCATTGTACTCACATACATGAAGTAAATAAATCAATCTTTAAAAAACAAGTCCACAAGCTGAATTCCTAAGCCCAAAGTGGTGCTATTCATTGAACAATGCCTTTGAGAAGTAACTGAAATTAGGTAGCCATGGTGGGATTGGTAGAAAAGCAGTAGACCTCTTTCTGTTGCTTCATGTGGGAACAGTGACAAGACCAAGGGTAAAAGAGTGGCCTCTGTGAGCCCAGAAGAGTATCATGACTGTAGGCATAAAGGCTCCAACTGAGAAGAGATGGCTTCTTTCTATGAAGCCATTTGATCCTGGCTGTTTTGCTATGACAGTGATAGTCATGTGTGAAGCTGCAGCACAAACACAGAGGTGGAACTTATTTCCCTCCTTGGTCCCTTTGGTTCTCAGAAAACGATGTTCAAGCAATGAAATAACATTAATTGATGAGCTTACAAATACGCTCATCTGTGTTTCTGATGGAGACCATTCAGACAGACTGTGTGCACAAGTGGAACAACTCAATGAATTGTGATTGAGAATGAACACAGATCCATGAGGTAGGCTCTGCACAAGTGTTGAATCACTGCATGAATACGGAGCTAACAAGAGCCTGTGAGTTGTTTTGTAGGAGTTGAAGGTATAATGAGTTGATTCTGTAATTGTAGTAATAGAAAAGGAGGGAGTAGTGAAGTGAGAGAAAATCAATTTTAAGTTAAATAAGGACACCGATGTGTAGTTTTCTCTGCTGTGGCCACTATGGAAAGTTTGGGTCGAACTTCTTAACTTTCCTTGTGGATGTTTGGAAATTAAGTATTGATTTGGTGTTTAGCTCTGCTCTTGGGTCCTCTCATACCCATAGCTCCAAATCACTCTTTATATTTCTCCAAACTCGAGAATCAATGAGATGGAAATTACAAGTGTATTTTTAAAAGTTTTTATAGTCTTTTTGAAGAAAATAAAATTGCTTTATTTTTCACACGATACTATTTAAATTTTATTATTCTATATTGACGATTCAGAGATCACTATTTCTATATTATTTGTCTTTCATTACAATGCAGTTACAGACACAAACACTGGCAACTTTACACCCAGTTCTAGTGTTATGGCTACATAGAGATACTTAGTCTTTTTGTTTACTTAAAGCAATATCAACCAAAAGAGATTAGGACTGTCTTCAGAAGCACAATAAGACATTAGATAGATCTTATTTTAAAATAACACCTAAATTTATATAGCAGTTGAATGCTAAATTTATCAACTAGAATTATATCAGCCAGAAAAAAAAAAAAAGATAGGAAGTGGCGAATTCCTGACAGGGGAGTAAAACCAAAAGCAATTATGTATTTTTTCCTTATTTTTCATTAATTTTTATCAGCGAGCTAAAAATACATCCCCAGCTGTTGTTAGTAAGGACCACAGTGAATGGTGGGGGGGGGGGGGGGGTTTCTCTACACTCACAAAGAGGATAGCACATGAGGACAGAGAGGGTTTATCCATTTGTTCTTTCAAAACACCAAGTTAAGAAAGCAAGGTCAAAGCTAACATCTACCTTTTTGCATTTTTCATGTGAAAAGAAAAATATCAGCGTCAAAACTTTATGAGTGATGGACTGGAAGCATATTCGCCAAGTTCCCAGTCATGTTTAAGACAAATTGCATCACAGTATACAGTGAATGGATGTCAGGCAAAGACGCCAATTATACTTTGAAAGAAAACCATTATTAAGTATAACAAAAGATCTTCAAGTTCTGCCTTAGTGAGAAATGAGAAATGATAGGAGAAATACTAAAATTCTCATTATTTAAAATATCCCGAGTTTCTTACAAATTATCTGATAAAACTTTAATACTTAAGACTTAAAGGAAAATTAAAGACATCATTCTATCATCAAAAACTTCCTGGTTCAGAAAATTTTCTAATTCGGAATCAATATAATAAGGAATATATATTATGTAATTAACAGTTGCATAATAAATATATTATAATAATATGAAATATAAAAGGATCAGAGAAAATGATGAAGATTTGAAATTTTAATTATTACCTTGCTGCCATTTTTTTTTCTTGGTTTTTCGAGACAGGGTTTCTCCGTGTAGCCCTGGCTGTCCTGGAACTCACTCGCTAGACCAGGCTGGCCTCGAACTCAGAAATCCACCTGCCTCTGCCTCCCAAGTGCTGGGATTAAAGGCGTGCGCCACCACCGCCCGGCTGCTGCCAATTTTAAAATAAAATTTTTCGGGGAGAATTTAATGAAATACCTAGTTGTCTTAGTTTGAATTTCCAAACTGTGATTTACATGTTTTCAAAAAGAAAAATGCCACATCTTCCACTGAAGATGATCATTGTCCTGTCTTTCACTTGGGGACTATTTGAGCCCCCATGATATAGCCTTACAGACTAGGTTGGTTACAAAACAAAGTATAGGGGTTGCAGATAACCCAGGGCTAAACTGCTTAGTGTCCAAGTGTGATCAGTTGAGCTCAGATTCTAGGATCCTTGTGAAGCTAGGCTGGGTAGAACTTTCAACTTATCTGTAATCATTGCAATTTTAATGTCCATAAACTGTTGCCATCTAAAATTATTAAGAAGCCTGTTAATCGGTTAAAGCTAAAGTTTTATTTCCTTCAAATATGAACTGGAAGTACTCCAAACAGGAAAATCAGAAATGACCCACAAAGGAGCCTGGTCTGGGTGAACTGAAAGTATGTCTCAAGTGATAAATATTCAAGGTTCCGTAGAGTTATGGTATAAAATTTTGGACCAGTGGGCACAGAGGAGCAATGCCACATGACCCAAGAAGCCAGTTCCTGTGAGCATTATCTCCAAGCCACCTGAACCGTAATTCATGTGCATGGAGGAGTCATGGCCTCTCCAAGCTACAGCTGAAGTGGGTAAAGAGCCAATCAGTCCTATTCCACATGTGGGCCTTGGAAGCCTGTGCCATCGGGAGGGGCAGGGCGGCATAGAGACTGTCCCCTAGTCTTATGGAGAGATCCTGCCACACTGGTGACACGTGGCCTGGGGCACTACTCCAACAGGACGCAATTGCACTGTTTCCATATCAGTCTTCACAGCACCTTAGGAACAAGCAGTTGTTCTGCTCTCTGCCTTCCTCTTAGAGAGATGCTCACTGACTTCCAAATCCCCATTAGCTTCAAGATGGTGGAGGCAGGTTTCAAACCAATCTACCAGAATATCTATCTTTTAACTGTTATAAAATACTAACCCACAAATGTGAGCAGGGCCTTAAAATTAAAGTTGAAACCGAACACCTATGGGAGACTTTATAAAATGTTATTTTGCCTCTAAATCTGATTACAACATGTGTACTCATAGTGGGGTGTGTGTGTGTGTGTGTGTGTGTGTGTGTGTGTGTGTGTGTAGATTTGCCTATGTGTGCAGTTGTCTGTATTTAAAGGTGGAGGCCAGAGCTCAGTAGCCCGTGTCAATATCATTTCCCATTTTATTTATTTTTGGGGAAAGCATCACTGATCTAGCTTCACAGGCTTCCAGCAAGCCCCATGGATCTCCTAGTCTCTGCCTCCCTAGTGCCAGATCATTGTGCTGCACAGCTCTCTATGAACATGCTGAAATGAGTGTGAAGTCACAGTCACTCGCTGAGCCATCTCTTCAGCCCCTAGTCACACTGACATTAGAATTATTCTTTTCCTTCAACCAGTGATACTTCCCTGCTGTTCTCATGTCTCAGTGAACTGGTCTGAAATAATCATTTGCAGGTCCATCCACTCAAACTTAATTTTATCAAAATTCTGATACTGTATAAACTCAGAGTAAACTAATGTAAAGGCTTTTAAACATTGAAATTAGTGGCGGCATTTGGTTCTGTAAAAATATTAAAATGAAACATTCACTTTGGCTGTGGTACATCTGAAGTGGAAACTTAAAAAAATTTCTTTGGAAAGTCAATCCTGTTGGATACTGTTTTGCTGGGGCAAACACATGAAGGATGGTTTTCCTGAAGTGGACACAGGTGAAAGGCTAAGGCAGACTCATGAAGGAACGTTTCTCTGAAGCAGACACAGGAGAAAGGATGTTCTTCTAAAGCAAGCATGTGAAAGGACATGTGATGAGGAATTCTTTGCTAGTGGTCCTCCCTGTATCACTTCATTGAGCTCCGTTTGCCAGGACTCCATAGAGAGAAGTTCGCCAAAATATTCTGGTGGTGTGCTGCAGTTTCTTGCTGTTTCCACAGACTTGGGCTGATTGGCAGAGTGATGTCAACTGAGACAAATGTGCGTGCTGAGGCAAGACCTGTGGAGGCCACGCAGTGTTTGGAGAGAATATAAAAAGGACTCGATGGACAGTGACAGTGGTTGAGCTAGGCTTGCTGGTACAGGTAGCTGCAACACTTGTTGGTCTCAAGTCTCCGCTGATCTTCACTTTGCTGAGAGAGACACAGCCAAGAACATTTTCTGGCATTCCTCCCTAGTCTCTCCTGATGACTTGTGCTGAGGCAGGGGTCTGGCTGTTTCTGCTAGGTAGTGACACTGAATCATCTTTGCCATCCCAACTCTACCGAACTGGAGTGCTGGTGTATTTGTCGATATCCACGCCTGACCTGCAGAATAAGGCAACGGCAACCGTGTTCTTCTTCGAGCGGTTTATTCAGCTATCCCTGTACAGTGAGCTTCTTCTCTTTCTCTTCTCTTTCTTCTCCTCTCTCCCCAGCTCTCACAGACCCTTATAAGCATTGCCTTAATCCTATCAGTAGCTGCCACGAAGTCACTGGAGATTGGTCATTTTCAATGATGCTAGGTGGGGTGATCAGGTAAACATACCTCTCAGCGCATACAACTCCACATATGGAGTTGTCTTTTCTTTCAAGCAATGCCTATGCCAAGCGCCACCTTGTAATGGTGAGAGCGGAGCCGCTTCCCACATGTATTCATAAAGAATTTGTGAGTGAATTGAGTTGTCTCTGCTGACCTATAAAATGAACTGCCAATTTTCAGACAACACAGATGAGAGTTGCTCCAAAGAACCATTTCTAAATCATCCCCACCCCCTGTATCTTTTCTTTTCCTCTGGTGGGTGATGAGCTAAAAGGGGTGGTTAAAGAACCATCATTAAAAATAGGATTTGAAAATTTTGAAGTTACATACATCAGACATCATTTCTACTGATTTGGTATATTTTTGTTTCAATTAAAAAAAAATCTATCATTTAAGACTCCTAATTGAAATGTGAAGAAATGTGATCCAGAGACAGAAGTTCTTCAGTGGGTTTGTGTGCCCTTTTAAGAACATGGCCAACATATTTGGGAAATCAGACACTTCTGATCAAAGCCTAAGGAAAGAGACATTTTAATCCATTAGTTTGGCCATTCGAGAAGGTAGGAATTGAATGAAAAGTGCAACACTGAAATGAATTAAAAATACTTTCACAGCCTGGTGGTTAGAATTGACCCTGCTCAGACATTTGCTGAGGGCTGCATTGGTGGCAGCACCCAAAACAGTGGGATCCTAACATGCTTTAGTTCATGAAATGCTTAGGTTAAGAAAGAGCCAAGGAAATAGAGAATGACCTTAAACAAGATCTTCTTTTTAAAATCCTAATTGTAAAATTATGTCTAAGATTCTGAGAAACAATAAGCGAACATGTCCTGATTTTGAGAAATTCAACCAATATGCTAAAGATAGCTTTCAGAGAAAGCTGGGACTTGATCTAAAACAGTGTTAGTGCAGGCTGAGTACTGAGCAAGAGACTACTAATTAATATAAAGTGTTCAAAGGAAATATACTGTTCTACTCAATTATGAGAAGTGTTCTTAAATATTCCTTTTGATTCCTACTGTAATTATACCATGAAAAAGTTGAATAATTTTGCACAATAAAGTACCAAGTAGGAAATCATTTATGAAGTAAGAAAAAGATGACTACAGTCTAATTATTCTAAGCAGCAGAAAATAGATGTTTAAGACAGTGTTTATGTTCTGGAGCAAAAATAAACATGAATGATTATTATTAAACTATTATTACCGAACTAACCTTGGCACTGTGGGAACTGAGCTAAGGTAATTTTAAGGAACGGGCAGCCTGGGCCACCTAGCAGCTGTGAGGCCATCTTGGGTAACTTTGTGTGATCTGGTTAGAGCAGGGGCAGAGACAGGAAGAATGAGAATGAGAATTAACTAAGGATACTCTGTGACAATGTAGCTCAATCTCCTGCAAACATTGGGTAGACTTTAGAGTTTTGTTGCACCAGTTATGGACACTGTGAAAGTAGTAACTTTATGCATTGGAACTTAATGTCTAGCTTACTTTATTCATTCACCTGTGCACTGGTGCTTACATGGTTCTGGGATTAGATACATTTGTGTTCTGGCTCACAAATATCTTTCCTTTTATTGACTCTTGGTAAATACTGGGACCTTCCAAAGTTGCTGTTAGTTTCACTGGTTTCTGTTATTTTATAATATTTTAGCTTAAGAATGAGAAGGCCATTTTAGGCTTAATTTTTTTTCTTGTGGTTTTTTTTTCTTGTATTTTTTTTTGTAAAGCTACCAAGAAGGGATTGAACCACTCAAGGGGGCATTTGCTGTGGCATGGGCAGAGGAGAGCTCCATCAGGAAGAATAAGCCCATCAGGAGTTAGAATGTAATTACTGCAGAGAGTTTTCTGCTCAGTGAGTAGGACCCAGCTAGTGTGGATGTAAGTAGGGGTGGGCATAGAGGAGAAGGTAGGTCATAGTTCAGGATGGGGGAGCATGGGAGCAGGGATCCCACATTTTCCTAGGAAAGGAGCAGGAGTAACCAGGAACACAGAAAGCATTGAGAAGCCAGTGCAAAGAGGAAAAGAAGACTAGTGCATGGGTGCCCTCTGGGTCTTGACTTTGAACTTCTGATTCTCTGGAGAGCAGGTGAGGATCCAGCCAGTAGGTAGCATGTTACATCCAGGGAAGTAAGTGTCTTGGGTCTTATCATGGTGTGTCCTGTGAGTCAAGAGGGATTACCTTGAGACTGGATGGTCCTTGTTCATAAATGTGTCAGTGTTTCTAAGGAATCTGGTTACTGAAATTTACTTTTAGAAGCTAATGTCTTAGTGAGGAAGCTGCAGTTAAGCAGGCAGCTATGGACACTCAAAGTTGCTATTACAAATTCTCTTCTCAGAGGGGTCTGGAGATGAAGAGACAATACTCATTAATTCAGAGCTGGCAGTAAGCACCTCAGGATCTAGTCACTGTCCAGGCATGGCTTATTCCCCTCCAGCACTCTGGTCTTTCATCCCCTCAACCTCTGTTCTAGATTATGTTGGTTCCTTTCCTCCTAAAATCCATACCAACAATAAATAAACAACTATCCAGACAAAATAATTGAGATGCCAACCCAATAAACTTTGTCTGAGGCTCTTATTTGTCAGATAAACTTGGGATATACTCCATAATGAAAGCACACTCCATAATTAATCAGCACAGTCTCTGCCAACGCACATTATGAAAACTCACAGCATGTGCAGACTCTCTGCATCCTGCAGTGGATTTTCTGAGATACAAAGAATGGGTGACTTTTCTCTGACACCATCCAGCCTTCCAGGGTACTGTCTATTAACTCCTAGTACCTGTCCCACCATAGGAAAAACACTTCTTGTTTTTCTTTTACAACATTCTAACATTGTCTTCCTTACCTATCCTTTTTCTGTAAACTCTGGTTACAGAACCATTAGAAACATAGATTGTGAGCACTAGGAGAGCTTTAAAAAATGCTAGCAATGTTTTTTATTTTTTGTTTTGAGAAATATGCCTGGTCTTTACTTAGTGAAAAGTAGCCACTGATCATTAAACAGAAGGCAAATATAGGGGAGAGTTCAAATCCTTAACAACTTGATATGTTAGAAATCTGATTTCCAGCAAACTTCTAGAAAAATGCATTACGTTTCTTGGGTTTTTGCTTTAATGGTTACCCACATGTCTGATTCTCTTTCTGCTTTGAAGCCTGAAGTCCATGAGCCCAGAAACATGGGGATGTTCGCTGTCTAAGCAGCAGCATGCTAATTGTCTAAGCCTCTCTTTTACAAGAAGCTCTTTAAGAAATCAGAAGGTTATGCTGAGAATATTTACTGACAAGATTTATAAATTGGATTTAACTAAGCCATAGTTTTAGTAAAATACTGATTTATAAGTAATGGCCTTAAATGAGATTTCTATTTGCAAACATCTTTCTAGGTAGAAAAACACATTACCAATATAACTCTGTGTCAGGACGTTCTCATATCTCATTAGGTTTTGATATGTAAATATAGTTTGCATTCAGAATAATAAACACCTGACATTAGAAAACAAAATGGCCACAGAATAATCTTGGCTTTACACATTTGTAAACATTGGATGATAGGTAATAAGACTTGCAAATAAATTCTTCCCTAAATCCAGAAGACATAGAATTTAATTCTGGAAGTTTGTATTAAAAGAGGTATCAGGATATATGATTGAACAAATAATGCTAAGATATTTAGCTGTTTGTTTTCACATTTGAATCACTTGCTTTAAGGAACTTTAGTGGTGGAACAAGCATTTTCGGTGGTCTCGAATAAAATTAAATACTTATTGAAATGATAGGAATCTGAGGAAAAGATGTATTGATGTTTTGTGGGATTAGGAGAGGGAAAACTGGGCTCTGACACATCCCCTATAGACTGAATGTGAGACAAAGCATGTCTACATTCACACACTCACATAAGACTCTCTCTCTCTCTGACACACACACACATATATATAATATATAATATATGTATATAGATATATGTTATAATATATAATAATATATGTGTGTTATATATATTATATAATATATATATATATATATATATATATATAGAGAGAGAGAGAGAGAGAGAGAGAGAGAGAGAGACTCATACCTTGTAGAGGATTGCTCAGCCTCCTGATTTTCAGGAAGTAAGTTCTGTTGTTTAAGCTTCCAATCTATTCTACTTGGTAAAGGTCCCAGCAGACTAAAACATCACTCGACTTCTGGGAGGAATAGAGTTAAATTTGTTTATGCTGTGCAGTCTGTGGAACATTATCCCACCAGGACTGACAAGTTCACTCAATATCTGGCAAAAATGGAGTGAAAGTTCTCTGTAAAACTTGCACACCCCCCTCCCCACCATAAAGTAAATCACAGGAGTCCTTCTGTGCTCTACAACCATATGGTGCTTGAATGCAAACATTGTGTGATGATTCACATGGATAGTTGTAGTTATTTAATCATTATTCTTGTGATACCTTGACAATATCGAGCTTTCAGTTAGTCTCATAGTCAGGCATGAGTGAAGCAAAAAGGAAGAGAAAGAAGAAAGGAGAGGGGAGAATTAATTGAGTAGAAAATAGTAAGTAGGCATGAGAAAGGAGAGATAGATCAAGTGTGCAGGTCTGCATCACCCTCCTTGTAGACTTGCTGTGTGCAACAATGGTGAGAACTCATTTTAAACACATGAATGCAGCCTGCACCTCTCTGTTCCATGTGAATGAGTACAGCCTGTATGTCCAACATCCACGGAGGAATTCTTCTCTTTGTTTCTAGAGCAATAGCCAACCTGACTGAAGACATCATTTACTACTCAGCAGGAGGATTACCCAGTCAGCCCATACAATAGCACATTGAAGGCAAGGGACAATGCATGCTTTTCCAACACACTTGTCAAATACTCTTAAACATCCCAAAAAGATTCTCTAAGACTGTTCAGCGGGAATATTGCAGCATGGAACCTCAACCTGGTGGCTCTGGAGAGCTCAGCCACTTTGAGAAGTAAAAACAAGACTGAGAGTTCCAAAGGTTCCCCCCAGTTCTCTGTTTACTAAGGAAGCACAGGTGTCAGAATGCTCCAGTGTTCTGGGTGCTCAAGCTGCTGTGAGCATGCTCTCTCTAATTTTTATGGACCAATAGTTGGGGTCAGGAAAGCTTAGCAGTGTGTGCAGAGAGTGAGCTTGCTTCCTACTAAAAAAAGTCATACAAGTTGTCAGGATCCAGGACTTACTCTAATTAAAGGCAATGTAGAAATACTAGACATTTAGATTGGCTTCTTGGGCTCATAAAATTAAAGTACCACTTTTGTCAATATGTGAGTTAGAGGCAGTTTTTGTAAATGTGTCTCTAAATTAACTTGTAATTTGCCCTGCATATTAATTTTGGAATAATCCCTCCCTGCATTACCCAATGTTTCTATCATGGAAGTTCTTGCTTTTTAGGTAAAATTTAGACTACCTCTATTCCTCTTGTTTTTACCCTGTGTGGCCTTAGCTGCAGAACTCTTTGTTGAAGATGAGCTGTCAGCATCATAGTAACAATTATGGTGGAACAGAAGGGCTTTATGGCAAGGTCTTGGGAACAGACTTCGTCTTCAGGGACATTTGTTCATAGGTATGTGTGACTAAATAAGTACAGGCCCTCCAGTCCTCCTGCGTATTCTTCCCCTTTCTCTTCCCCACCTAACTTTGTTGGCTATGTTGTTATTTAGCCTAGGCTGGTCTGGAATTCACTCCATAGCTGTGGCACCTAAGTCATTGTCATCCGACTGCTTCAGCCTCTCAAGAGATGGCTTTACACGTGTAACTCAGCATGCCTATGTCACAAAAGTCTTTTTTAAATAATATGCGAGTTAGATGTTTAAAGAAATCATTACCCATTTTACACTTCTAATTTTCGGTAGAATTTGAAACCTAATGGCTTTTGGTCTTCTAGCCAGCCCAACTTTAATTCCCAATTTTACCAGTTCCATCATTTTACCAATGATGAAAATGATACAAAATGTGATACTAATCATTTTTATATTTAAGAAATTAGGAGGGCTTTCATACTACATGTCCCTGAGGTTACATATAATTCAGTGATTCTTATCTCAACCAAATTTAAAGTTAATCACTTGCCTAATTAGCTACATACATTTAATAGCCCATAATTTAATCATGTGTCTTTGGGGCAGGATATTATTTAAATCACTCCAAGCAGACACAGGTGATAACTAGTGAGAATTACAGGAAAAAAAAGAATATCTGGGAATGCAAGAGGGGTGTGTCAACATTTCACACATTATTGTTGATAAGCATGGAACTAACAGCTAAAAATGTGGTTAGAGTTTGGAGCCAAATAAATTTCCACAAAAGAACTAGACATTTTTCTATAGAATGTTTTTCTCACATATATGTGTTTCTTTCTGTAGTTTAGTCAATTAAAACAAGGCTGAAAACATGCAAGTTGTATTGCTCGGTGATTTCTATTTTTTTTTTCTGAAATATGACCCTTGACACCTTTATAATAACCTCTATTTGTATCTTGTTCATCTAAAACACTGTGAATGTGTTCACACTCTCATGATTAATCATAACAGCTCATTTAGTAGAGTGTCTAGTCAAATAATTTTGATAATAATAAAAAACAATTTGATGGAAGCTTTTGTACATGTGTTACCATTGTGCACAACTATCTGAAAAGCTGTCATAAAGGAGCTTTGTCTATGTGAATTATACATTTTTGTCAAACCTACAAAATGTGCACAAGTGCACCCCAGTGTGAATAATGTCCAGGATTGATAAGGACAATGGTGTGGGTTCATGAAGTCTGTAGAATGCTCCATTTGACACCTAGAGTGGGACATGTGGAGGGGCAGAGGCCACCTCAAAAGGTAGCAGGAATGAACACTCACTAAAAATCTTCTTCTAATCTAGTTTCCATAGTTAATTCTGTAATCAGTCTCAGAATTACCTTAAGGAAACACACAGGATCTATCATTCTGTATGAGTTTTGCCTCGATTTCCAATCCATACAAGTTATGCTAACCATAATTAGTAGCATGCAGGGAGCACTAACATGCTTGATTTGTTTCTATAACACAGAAGTATTGACCCTAGATATTTAAATCATGGACTATTGATATTTCCATTGATTTTAGCTCACTTCTTAACACTAAAATACATAGTTGTTCCGTGTTTTGGGTGAGCGGTTAGAAGCAGTGATCACTCACCTCAACGGCTGTACTGCTTTTTGCATGTGCTCAGTCCAGTGTGGAACCCTGTATTTCCATACCCAGCTTATATGCTTGATTTGATGGCCATTCCTCTTATCTGGGAGGGAAGTTAGGCTTGATATTAATGTCAAATTTTGTTAAGAATACATTAGTGAAGTCACATGTTACATGAGAGTGCAACAAGGCCCTGAGAATTGAATTACCTGTACTGTGATGCTTTAATCCTGTTATTTTTCTGTGTCATATGAGCATGTGATTTAAGTTCTTCCATTCACTCCTGTCTGAGGATAACCCAGGGAGGAGTCTCATTGAGAAAAGGAAACACTGTGAGGTTTCTTTGTTCTCTATTTTCTCTGGTATGTCCTTATATAAAAAGGTTGCTCATAGGCATGTGTGCATGTGTGGATGTGTGTGTGTGTGTGTGTGTGTGTGTGTGTGTGTGTGTGTGTGTGTGTGTGTGTGTATGGATGTGCACTCATATCAAGAGCAGAAATCAACACTGGATATCTTCTTCATTTTCGCTCTCTTTACCTTTTGGGGCGAATCTCACACTCTCACTAGACTTTCTGTCCAGTAAGCACTAAGCACTCACTTTCTCTGTGAACCTGAAAGTGGGATCATAGGTGCAAGCTGATCTAGGCTTTCCCATGGGTGCTGGACATTTGAATTTGCATTGTCCTTGCACTGCAGGCACTTTGCCAACTGAGCCATCTTCCTAGGTGTAGGTGATAGCTAAGGTAAAACTGTTTGATGATAATGTTTATATCTTTGCTATGACTCTGGATTCACATATGGTTACAGAGAACATAAGCTATCTTTGTTGCAGAAATTAATAATATTTGGGTTCTAACAAATGGAAGGCAATTGTAACTGTGAATATGATCAAAAAGTTCATCTGTTAATGGCTTGATCCCTGGATTGGCATTATTGGGAAGTTTTGCAGTCTCTGAGAGCTGGCATCCCATAGGAGGTGTTTAGATCTTGAATATAGGTATTTAAAGGCTCTGGGTTCCTCTTTTATGAAGAGAGTGCATTTACTCTGCCAAATGTTTCACTGTACTGTGCTGCTTCATGGCCATCAATCAGCACCAACCTGACATGGTCTAGAGTTTCTCTTAGTTGCTCCCAAACAGACCTGTTTACAGTTTGATGCTTCCATGTCTGCATTGCAGTAATGAGTAGCTAAAGCCATTGCTATTATTATTTCATGTCTTAATGTTATTCGTTATCATCAACTTCTTCCGAATGTTGTCCGTTAGCAAGCAACATGTGTGTTGGGAGTGATCACTACCACTTTCCAAGGGAAGACTCTTTGTAATTCAAATCCCTCTCTTGTTCCTCGACCCTCTCCCCGATCCTGTACAGTGGAACGTGCTACAGAGGACAGTCATTCATACCCTTAAATATGGGTCCAGTGGTGAACACACCAGAACATCTATATTTTAAATTTTTCCTTGTTTGTTTTTTAAACATTGGTTTTCTATTTGATGAAAGAAGCCATAGTAGGTATTGAAAAATATTTATTAATCCATACAACTCATGTAGCTAAAAAATACTTTATTTTAACTTTGAAACCATTAGGGACTATGTTTAAAAATACAGAGATTTTTTTTCTTACATAAAAACAGAACTGGGGAGTCTCTTCAATATAGTGGAAGATTGTAGAGGTATATGCCGGCCATTGCTATTGGATTATTCTAAACTCAAAACAATTAGTCAGAACAAGTTTTGATTATTTCTGTAATAGCACATAGATGACATATCTAACATATTTGTGTGTTAGCTGAATACTAGACATGAAATCCATGGAAATAGATACTTATTGGAATTCCAGATCCTGTTCTGTTTTCACAGACTTCAGGAAAATCTTGTAGTTTTCTGGACACACTTCCTTCCTCCCTCTCTTACTCCCTTACTCCTTTCCTTCCTTTCTTACTAACTTAGCATTTGTAATAGGAAAGTTATATCATTATATCTGGTATAGTGTATATCCTAAAAAGTGACCTGATTTTTTTAGTATTTTTATATGAGCACCAAATCATTGAAACAGTGACTTAATTTGTGGATTTATGCTTCCACTAGCATAATAATTAGGCAAAGTTTTCTGCAGTCTACAAATGACAGTGTATAGTTGATTTTGAATCCAAACTCTAATTATGAATAACTTAATGTCACTCAGAGAACAGTTATAATCGCAAATAAATGACATATTTGAATTTATGTACATTTAGTCCTAAATATATAATATTCAATATAGGAATATTGTATATGTGTGTGTAATAAATGTGTATAGATAGATGGTAGATAGATGGATAGATATATAAAGATACATATGAAGATAAATATATGCGTGTGAATATATATGTGTGTGCATATCTTTGTACATGTGCAGTATCCAAAAAACTGTATGTTCATTATAATAAAATGTTTCATATAATAAGACAGTTAAAAATTTCCCAGATGTGGAGACAAAGGTCAGTAACCTCAGCTGCTGGGAGTCTGAGGAAGAAAAAACACTGGTTGAAACCAAATTGTAAGACCCTGTGTCAAAAACAAACAAGTTTTCATGGATGGAGATATCAGGATTGTATTATTTTGAACCAGATGGTATAAGTCCTGAGCTAATAAAAAAAATCTTTTCAACAGGATGGCTGTCTGTCATTCATCTATCCTCTGCTATGGTTATTTAAAATTATTTGCCACATCAGAACCATAGAAAAGACTTAAAAGCATTGTCACATTATCTTAATTTCTAAGGACCATACACCATGTAGATCATTTCCATTTCTGTGCTTTATACTCAGCTTGATAAAGAATGGTTTTAAAATTATTTTCCAGTTTGAGTGAGAGATTTACCCTGAGGTGATAGGAGCTTTGATTTATTTCTTCTTCATAACATTTTAGTGGTGATTTTATGTGCAGAGAATAGCCACAATGATATGTTGCCACCCCCATCAGTTCTGCTGCTAAGGATGGGTGGTCCCTGGGGGCCCCACTTCATCCTGACACCCCACTGCACACACAGAACATATATGAGTTGTCCAGTGAGGCTGCTCTAACTGCACAGATCACATTCAGGGGCTGTGCACAGAGAGAAGAAAATGATATAAGGAAAGCTTTGATTTGCTTTGATTCATAGTGTCTAGACCTTAATACAAACTTTACCCAGCCTCTCATAGATCGCTTTGTTGTCTTGATCTCTAAATAACAATAATAGGTTCAGTCTGCTTGTTTCTCTCAATCTCTCTCTCTCTCTCTCTCTCTCTCTCTCTCTCTCTCTCTCCCCATCTATCATCTATGTATCATCTATTTGTTGTATGTCAATCATATCTATCATATATTTGTATATATATATATATATATCTCATTCATCCCTGAAGGTCATCTATCACCTCTCAATCTATTATCTATTATCTATCATCTATCATGTATCATCTATCATCTATCATCTATTATTTATCATCTATCATCTATCTATCTATCATCTATCTATATTTATTTATTACTGTCTACTTATCAGTTATCATCTATGTATCATCTATTTATTCCATATTAATCATATCTATCATATATATGATTTCATATATATCATCTGTCTGTCATCCATTCATATCTGTCATCTGTCACCTATCATTTACAGGTATATCCTGTAGGTATGAATATGTGCATGGTATGTGTGCATATATAAATGATAAAATATTTATGTTATTATACTGGTTACACTCACAGCAATGGGAAATCACATAGTTACCTGGCCATAAGTAAAACTGGAATATCTGCCATTATCAGTCACACCCGAGCATGATGTGGGAGAGGGAAAAGCAGGTCACATTCCTACCTCCATGTATTGGCTATGCTCAGACAAAATAGCATCACCTGTGTAGCTTACAAAGGATGTTTATTTTCACAATTTTTGATGTCAATACATTCAAGGTCATGATATCAACAGATTTCTTGTATGATGAGAACTTGTTTTTTGTTTCACTTCCTTTGATGGAAAGGGGTGCCTAGTTTATGGTATCTCCTAGCAGAGCATTGATTATATGATACTCATACACTCATAACCATATGACCCCAAGAAGTTCCATGCTCCACCTCATATGTAGCTTGGGGGATCACATTTCATTATAAGAGCTGATGAGAAGATGAAATAAATTTTACAACTAGAGATTCTAGTAAAAAAGAGAGAGACGAATAGGGGGATAGTTTCTGTGACAGAGAGCAGATAAAAGGGAAAGCTGGGTTTGGATAATCAAATGACCATTATAAGATAAGGAATGTGAGTCATGCCTTAAAGGTCTAGGGACTTCTGCAAAATGCACACAGACTGTAACTTCTTACAGTATCTCAAAATGTAAATACAGAAAAGGTTCTCTGTCATAGGGAGGAGTAAACAGAGCCAGAAAAACTGGTTTATGGAAGTGGGATAAATGACGAATGACGGTGGGAGGGAGGCACATAGGAGAATCTTCCCTTGAAGGCAGCATGTTTTCTGGAGGACCACTGAGGAGGGACTGTGTGCTGGTGAGGATTAATTAACTGTTTTGCTAATCATAGTGAGGGAAAAGATTCAAGTATGTGGAATCTGTGTCTGACCTTGATGGAGGAAAACAAACATTTCATCTGGGATTCTGTCAGATGTAGGAGACTGTTTCTTCTCAGGGCATAGTGCAGCCTAAACCATGAACTGATCTTATCAGTTTTCTGTTCAGTGGGATTATGGGCCTTGCGTAAACAGAAACCCTGTCTCTGGACTCAATCATAGTTTCACTAAGGTAGAATGATTTAGATCACTTAGATAATGCACAGCTCTCTAGTGATAGTAAGTAAATAAAACATGTAAAGATGAACATGTTCCTTGGACATGTCAAAGCATTTGTCATAAACAATGCCATGAAAATTCAGGTTAATATCATTTGCGAAGGATGATAATTAAGCCACCCTATGAGAGGCCTGAACTCACCAGTACAGTAAGTTTTCCTTGGGTTGAACTTGTTTGGGTGGTTCCAAAACTGAGGAAGAGGAATCAATCAAGTCTATAGACTGACTTCTAATCACAAAGGTGAGATCCCCTCAGATCCTGAACTATGCACACCACCACACTGCACAGCATAGCTCCCTGCAGACTGTACTGAGGAATTTTCTGCTTTTGATACGCTAGGTCTTTACTGTTCTTTGCCTTTAGAAGAAATAACTTAAATTTCTTTTTATCACACTATAGTTTTTGGTTGTTTGCTTTTTTTTTTTTTTTTTTTTTGCAAGCATCAGTACCTGATTGCCACCAATTCCCCGGGCTTTCACCAGGCTGTAGTGAGACCCCCAAGAAAGCAATGTGTTCTCTACACAAGGCTGTTCTTTTACGACTGGGTAGAAAAATGCATGTGTGCTCCATGGTCTTGTTGGCAGTCAATTTCTATTGATGGTCCTACTGCAGGAGACATCAAGAAGATCTAGGGGCTCAGAGCTGAGAAAGTGTTTGTTCTTACTGTGGATAAAGTTTTCCCAGGACTGTGGATCTGAAGGGACTCTCCATTTAGAATGCTTGGAGTGTGAGAAACTTGTAGCTGTTGAACACATACCTGCATTTTATGAGATACCACTGGAGAATTCATACCTTTGTGCAACAAGCTCTGAATATCTGACTTCCTATCTATTCTGTGTTTGTGGTCTGGTTTTCTTCTGTGAGAATTCAGGCTCAAGGTTTAGCAGAAGTCAGCAGTCTGTTCTGACATGCCACCCTCATTTTCAAACAAACAAACAAAAATTAGGTTCAGTCCTCAGTGTGTTGTTTAGGAGAAAAGGGCGTTTCATTTTCTTCAGTGATGTTTAGGAAAAAGGGGCGTTTCTCTCTCCTTTTGTCTTAAAGTTTTAAATTTAGATGTTGATTTAGATTTACTCTCCAATGTAGTTTAGTGTTTGCAATGTGTTCCAGTGCCTGTGGGCCACAATCACTTTATATCTTTAATAAGAAAGGTCTTTGCCTTCTTACCATATGGATTTTGTATTCTGGAAATTTATAGGATTTCTCTCTCTGTGAGAGATGTGGAAATTGTTACTTGTGTTTGGGATCTTGTCCATTCAATTTGTACTTACACATTTTAACCTGTAGGTAACTGTAGCAATCACACTTGGATGATGGACATTACCAATTTTGACCCAAAATAATCTACTTAGATGTTTATGAATAGATAGTCTTATATTTTGTAACTATTTTTGTTTTCACAGATACTCATAAGATCTGCTTAACTTATGTAATCACTTAAACAAACAAAAATAATGTCATGTACTTGATGCATATAATCTAGCATTAAACACATGGCACAGTTGATGTGTGATTCTCATATCCACTTCAGGATACTTAGTCTATAACGTTCTCTGTTTGTGCTATAAAAAATAAGCCACTTTAGATGTTTATTATTATCACACTTGAAATGGGAAAATGAGAGTTTCATGAACATAAATATTTACAAATTCAAAACCAGGACACCCTCATATCATCCACAAAACCAGCCCTGACCCCCATCTTGGTCTGCTGATCTCTTTGTCAGAATCAGGAACTGTTGCTCTTGTTCATACAGCTGATGCGATTTAAGATGGGGCAGAGGAATAGGGAGATGGACCTTCATCCATCAAGCTTGACAAAGAAGCTTCCTCAGGCCCACAGAGACAGATTTCCCAGCACCAGGCATGACTTTAGCCTCTGTGTAAAGGACCCACATGGTCCCCAGTTGTGATCACCCTCCAGATGGTCAGCAGCATAAAAATCTGGATGAAAATTAGGGCATGCAGATGATCTATACAAGGTTCACAGCTTGACACCGCGGAAGTAATTTCAAACATCATGCCTGAAGCTCACGGTTTTTATTGTTTTGAAACAGAGAAAAACCAGAGTCTTACTTTTTTTTTTATTTCAGTAAATTCGCCTCATGATTCCCTTGCATTCTGCTTAGTGGGCTTTTATTTTAAGCTTTCAGGTTTTGTCTTTTGTTTTTCAAATATAATTATATCATTTCTCCCTTCAGATTCTTCCTTCCAAATCTTTTCATATGGCTTCTTTTTGCATTAATTTTTATTGCATTGCGTGTGTGTCTATTACAAATGCCATATATATATAATAACACATGCTCGGTCAGTATAATGTCACTCACATGTATGTTTTTCAGGCTGATCATTTGATATCGTTAGCCAATTAGCGTTTTCTTCCCTAGGGGATACTCTGACAAGGGCTTTCAACATTTCCTAATTCCTTCTTTTCTTTGTATTTGGTTGAAACTTTATGACCTTTGCACATCTGCTTTGGTGCGTCTATTATTGTCTCTGTTCAGCTCTTGTTTAGACAGTCATGCTAATGAGACTTTATGTGTGTAGCTTCTGACATTGCTAGGAGTCACAGTTTCACACCAAATGGTCTGATCCTCTGGCTCGTAAATTATTTTGCCCCCTCTTCTGCAATATTCCATGAAAATTGTTCAGTGCTGTTGTAGGCACATGCAGAAGAATTTACATGAACATAGCCTTCTTCATTTAACCAACTTATCTGCATAGGTGTATTCTACATAAGCAACAAGAACTCAACCTTCCTTATAAATCCAGGAAAACTCATTTGATCCCTAGATGCTTGTTCAACCTCATCTATAGTTGTAAAATTGCAAAAATAAATACTTGTTATATTTTCTGTAACTGTTCAGTAGCCTAAAGTATGGTAATAATTTGAATAATATCCAAAGTTTTAACATAATTCATAGAAAAGACTTTAACATGCCTGGTGGCTTGGGATTGTATTTAGGGGTAGAATTAAAACTGCAGTGTTTTACACCGAACTTTATTTGTATTTATGTCCTTAAAGGTAAACTTAGGAGTGTCAGGTAAAAATGCATATTTTAGATACATGACTGGAAATAATAACCTCACCTAAATTAGAAAGATTAAGGAGAGTGATGGCTACTGCTAATTGTCATTTTGACAGAATCTAGATTCAACCTAGGAGACAAGGCTCCCGGCAAACCTGGGAGTGATTATTTAGATTAAAGTTATCCTCTGGTGCCTGTGAAGGATTATCTCTTAAAACCTCATTTTGATTAAAAAAAAATAACTAGAGCATTTTCCTCCTAACCTTTTGTCCTAACTCCTTCCTCGTACCCTCAAACTGACACCGCTCTCTCTCTCTGATTCATGCTGCTTGCCTGATTTTCTTTCACTGTGTGAATGCGTATGTATGTCAACATGTCATCTGCTGAGTCAATTTACTGTTGTTTGCATATGTTTTGTTGAGTTGGTTAATCTATGTTGCATAGGGCCTTTCCTTTTGTGGGAATCCTGGACTTTATGAAATGGGAAATGGACTACTGAACACCAGCACCAGCATCCTCTGCTTACTGACTGTGCATGCCCTGTGCTCAGTCTGACTGCGCATGCCCTGTGCTCAGTCTGACTGTGCATGCCCTGTGCTCCTCAGTCTGACTGCGCATGCCCTGTACTGAGACCTCAGCCTCACACAAAGAGCTATAGACAACTGATATATACTGGGAGTGAGAGAAATAGTTTTCCTCATGGAAGAACACACTGATTGATTATCTTTCTGATCAAATCGTTATCCTTGAAAACATATAAGGAAATTAACATTATATAACCTGAGCAGGTTACATATATATATATATATATATATATATATATATATATATATATATATGTAATAGTTCTTAATGAGAAAAGAGGACATGAATTTGAAGGAGAGCAAAGAGGCATTTATAGGGGAGGAGGGTTGAGGAAGAGAGGGAAGAAGATAAAGATGTAATTATAAAATTATAAGGAATTGTAAGAGCAGCTTATCCTACCACACCTGAGGCCCTGAATAGTATCAAATCATAGAATGGAATAAAAATAAAAAATATATTAGGAGAGGCAATGATGTATGTAATAATTAACAAAACTGGTGGTTATTGTCTTTCAATTGGTTTCACAAGATTTAACAACACACATCTCAAATAATGAACATTAAAATCCCACCTTCACCTTATGCACCAAACTTTATATTACTATATTGAAAAACCTAAGACAATTAATTCACAAGAGGAAAGGTTTCCTTAGCATTCATCCCTGTAGACTTCAGTCCCCGATGAGGTTCTGTTCTTGGCTAGAGGCATTATCAACAAGAAAGAGTAGAGTACAGGAGACAGGCTCACAACAGGCCGAGGAAAAAGCAGGAGAAAGGGATGTCACAGGTCCAAAGCCTGCACCATGGCCATGCTCCTCCCCGTTCTCCTGGAGGGCTGGAATGTGTCTCTACACTATTACCACAAGCCCAGTCTACACCACCACCGTGAGCTCAATCTCAAGGCAAGAGCCTTTGGGAGACACTCAAACAACTAATGAAGACAGCTGATGTGGAAAGGCTGCTCCTTGCTTCCTTTGCAGCCCCACTTCCAGTTTCACTTTTCTTTGTAGAAGAGAAAAACCTCAGTGTCTGTGTGTACTGCATTTCCTTTACTCATGCATCAGTTGAGTCAGGATGATATGGAGTCTTTTATTATTTTCACCGAAACAAGACAGACACAAAACATAAGTCCCATTAAGTACCGTTCTAAGATCATTTTCTTTCTTCTTGAAGACCACCCTTTCTAGTTTTTCTTTCTTTCTAGTTTTCCCCCCAAGAAACATCTTTGTGTTCCATCTTCCAGACCCAACCAGTCCTTATGCCATATTTACTTGGTGTAAGTTCTGAGCTCCTATTGTAAAGTATTGTTTTGCACTGTTGGGCCTTTAGGGTTATTCTGTCACAGTCTGTGAATACCGATGTTTCTCAGCATCTTCACGGATGCTAGCTTTCCCTTTTGTTTTCTCAGAACTTCTGTTTGGTGTCTTTCTAGTGTGACAGGTCTAGTATGCAGTATCAACCTAAATGTTCCCGACATCCAACCTAGTATTCTCAAATCAATATTTAGCTGTTGTAGGCCTGGACTTCACTGTGTAGACTAGGCTGGCCATGACCTGACAGAGATCTGCTTGCTTTAGCTTCTGGAGGAAATATATGTTAATTTTTAATATGCTGCTAGCTGTGCTATCAAATAATTTGCTTTTATTCAGTATCTTTTTAAAAAAGATTTTATTTTATGTATATGAGTACATTGTAGCTGTCTTCAGACACACCAGAAGACAACATCAGATCCCATTACAGATGGTTGCAAGCCACCGTATGGTTGCTGGGATTTGAACTCAGGACCTCTAGAAGAGCAGTCAATGTTCTTAACACCTGATCTATCTCTCCAGCCCCTATTCAGTATCTTTTGAAGATTGAAAATGGCTGAGCAAAGTGGCCATATTGTAGTGTGGATGTATGTGATATGTGATACATTGTTTACTTCTTGGTGCAGTCCATGAACACCAACACCCATGTTCACATATAACATTATAACTTCACAGTGGCATAAACATAATAAAAATACCTTATGATTTAATGTTCCCAACTCAATATTTAGCTGTTAATGTTAGAGTCTGTATATTTGATTACTTATAATAAAGTTTTTCTTTTTTAATCACATACCAGATTCCCACCATATAGAACAATAAAATCAAAGCACAGGAAATTGAAGTGTTAAAACAGAAAAACATATTTGAATAAGTCACTACAGACAGCTAATATTGACAGAGCTTAGAATGAGCATCCTGTGACCCTTTTGGGGAAACTGAGAACAGGTTCAATCAGCAGCTGTCAGGAATGATATTTCAATTTTGTAAGCACAAGAAAAAATATTAAGTGATAATTACAGAAGTTATTTGAGACCTCAGAAATCCAACTTAATTAATGCAATCTACTTTCCTGTATATGCATATATATGTATATATGTATACATACATATGTATATTCATATATATATATATATATATATATATATATATATATATATATGGAAAATCCATAACTTGACAATCAGCTTTCCAAGTTTAGGAAATTTTGTAGTTCGCATTTTTAAAAGTCAGTATTTTTCTATGGAATAAAATATATTAAAATTGGACCACAAGACTCAGCTTTAATTATCATGGAATATAAATTATGATGTAAATAAATCACATTACTGCCAATAATTACATATGGTCACGAAAAATTAATAAAACTATTTTGAATGGACCAAAAAATAAATAAAAAGAAAGTTTCCTGAATCTTCTAGGCTTTAAAGGCCTATCCAGAGAGAGGGTAGTCTTTCAGAACTGCTGAGGTACATATGGGAAGATATATGTATGATCATGAGATGGTTGAATCATTCTGGAAACATGTAGTCCCACATGTGTGTCTCTAAGTATCCAAAGGTCTGTTCCACAGCAATTTCAGTGTTACTACAATGGGCTCAGATACAGACATGGAAACAGTTCATGGTAACTGGACACCATTTTCCTTGGCTCCAGGACTTGACATCGAGGAGTGTTGGGAAAGGTTTCCCAACACAGAGTGAACAATGGCGTCAGAAAGGGACATGGGTGCAGATTTGAGACATGATTTGTTAGGAGAGTCATTAGGTACATGGTCTGTCCAGCACCATATAAAATTCCTTAGTTAGTATTTCTCCTCATAGCAAGCAGATACTCTATGTTCTTCAACAATTCATGAAGCAGGGGGATTAGTTAAGTTGACTATTAATTGTTGTTAATTGTTGGTTAAAATATTCAGCTTTCTTGGCTAAGAACTGTGGTGTTTTCTCTAAGAAAAAGAATTATTTCAAAGTATTAACCAGCCATTTATTGATTTAATATATCTTTAAGCTTTAATTGTTAATAATGTAATTCTGACAATAGACTTTTTTCTGCTCTAAAACTTTACTTTAAAAAATTTTTTATTGGATACTTATTTATTTCCAATACAGGTGTCATCCCATTTCCCCTTCCTAGAACCCCCATCCCATTCCCCCTCCTTTTTTATGCTTTTATACCATTTTAATTACATGCCTGTATTAAGGTCAGTTCTAGGTTGAGGGTCTAGCAACACAATAAATGCAAATACTCAAGGAACAAGCAAGACAATAAATAGAAATAGTCAAAGAACATTAGACCTTTGTTGTTTCACACTTGGAATAATTATTTAGGTGCCAATACATGCCAGCAGTTAGTGAATCCCTCAAAAGTAATTACAAATGAGGACCAGCAAGATGGCTCAGTGGGTAAAGGCACTGGCTTTAAAGCCTACAGAACTGAGTTCACTCCCTGGAGTCCATATTGTAGGCAGACAGAGCTATGTACCTCTTCTTGTTCTGTGACTTCCATATTTATGTCATTGCCTGTGAGTGTGTATGCACACATTCTCCCCCATTCCTCTCTTCCTCCTCACTCTCCTCCCTGAAAACAAATAAATATAAAAAAAATTAGGAAAATGACCATTTAATTGTTAGTGCATTTTCATCAGTACTGATCAGTTCTGGTGAACTTTCTCACACTGGCACCACACAAGCAGAGGAGGCCCTGATCACATATTCTTCTTGTTCACACCTTCTCCCTGCTCACACATGGGAACCACCCTGATGGAGACCCTGCTCACACCTCTCTGCTCACACTTTCTTCTTGCTCATAACCTCTTCCTGATCACACCCTCTCCCTGCTCATACCCTCTCCCTATTTACATCTTCTCTCTGCTCACACCTTCTCCCTGTTCACACTTCCCTACTCACACCTTCTCCCTGATGACACCTCCTCCCTGCTCACACCTTCTCCATGCTCACACCTCCTCCCTGTTCACACTCTCTCCTTGCTCACACCTCTCTACTCATACCTTCTTGTGCTCACACCTCCTCCCTGCTCACACCTCCTCCCTGCTCATTTAAAGTCATTTGATTTAAGCAGTTGTGTTGTCATGCAAGGTTAGCATTCCTGTATTTTCTAGACTACCACCTACCTCTCCATCCACATACCACAGCACACTGAACAATAGTCAGTGAGCCTCTAATTATGCTTTTAAAGTAACTGCAAAGAGATGATCCTCCTGTGACGGTTCATTTCCTTTGAATTGTGCACATTTTAAGAACTTTTCATCATCCAGTTTACAGCCAAATGTCATGATTTTCACCATAAGACACGAAGAGGAAGCCATGCTGTGGTTCATCCCTGTGAAGATGTGTGCACAAAACATTTTGTGATGAAGTAATCTTGAGAATAATATAATTACTCATTGCAATTATATCCAACTCATCAGAATTTGAAAGCACCTACCAGCTATTTATATTTGTGGTAGACAGCAAACACAAGTTAACAGTTCTATGGAAATGAAAGATTTTAAGAACATTTTTTCGTTCATATGTAAAGTCTATTCAAATCCACCAACCTGATATTACTATGCATCACTAACTATATTTCTTGTTAGACTGGACAACAAAATTAACAAGCTAGAGCTCAGATAAGGAAAAAAAGTCACTGGGTATAAAAACCTTAGTTCACACAGGATCGGCAGCTAGTAAATCGACTGTATATTATGGCACTTTATTTTCAAAGTTTTATCAGTTGACTAAGTTGTAATTTCTAAAATTGGGGTTGACATCTAAGCAAGCTTTTTTTTTAATGTGGTAAGAAATGGTCATGCTGTCAAAATATGTTTTTAGGTTAGATGCATGGAATCTAAATGCAGTTCACACTGTGAACTTTTTTACAAACCTGTTTAAACTGCACCCTCATTACAGGTATGAGGATTGAGCAAATCCAGACACTGTTAGACCACAACAAAATTTAAATCTCTAATATGCTGTGTATCACTGAACATCAAAGACTCATGAGATGAGCCAGGATTTAAAATATTAAAAAGACACATAAGTTGTTGTTTACAGATCAAGTTGATCTCTCTGTGTCTGTAGGAACTGGCAATATTTTTGTCATGAAGTTGTTTCAGCTCACAAAGAAGCATTTGTTGCATCAAGAAGGAGCCAAATCACCCAGCACTGGTTGAGCCTAATGAGTTATGAGTACGTCCTAGAGAATCTAAAAACATATTCTCACCTGCTCTAGAGTTCCTTACCTGTTTTGCATATGCGTTTAAACATTCCTTCTATACATCTCTCACCAGCAGAACATATAACTACATGCATACATATATACATACATTATAACACACATTATAACACATATATCACACATACATCATGCACACAATGCATATATCATACTTACTTCATAATATATAAATACATACATCATTCACACACACACACAGAGATATGCACACACACAAACATTTGTCAAGACACAATTTAGAAAAGTTGGTTTTCCCTTATGCCATCTCACTTCCCTCCACAATTTTTAAATGCAATTATAAATAGTGTTTGTCGATGCCTGGGTCATTTATGGGATCTGTAATAAAGACAGAGACCAAGTAGCTGAAACAACAGAAGTCACTGATCTCAGTAAGCTTCTTGGTTTATGTTCTCCCCTTTTCTCCTGTCTGAATTGAGGAGACCCCGGTAAGGTCTTCTACAGCTCTGAGCTCATATGTCAGAGGCCTGGGCTGAAGATTATCATGGTTGCAAGGCGAGTGTCTCCAGAGATGTCTCTGCTTGGCTGGGAGTGATTGACCTATCAATGTGTTCTTCCCAGGCCCTTCCTCGGCTCTTGTATTTTCCTGGTGGCAGACTTACTGGAGCTCAGCTCCACACTTTTGCTTCCATTAAGCCTCAGTTACTTCCTCTAAGACTGTATGCAGATCGCAGTCCCAGTGAGGATCAGGGTTCCAACATCGGTTGTGGAAGGACCTAATTCACACCAGAACAGTCGATTATTGTTTACCATTTCTCTTGTTCATCAAAAAAGATAAAATCTACCCTTGGCCATGGTTTAGCTTTCCTGAGAAGGTTTTTTGTTTCTGTCTGAATCACTCTTCCTGATGTTATGACCCGTTCAAAACCTGTGATTTCAGAACACCTCTGAGGACAGTCTGGGAAAGGTCAACCCACAGCAGGCTTGGTGATTGTATGTCTTGCTAGGACCTGGGGGAATAAATGGAATTTTTTTAAAGCCTATCAAACCTAAGTTTTACTGATACCCCTGCATATAGAAGTTGATAAAGTCAACATTAGCAAGAAAAATACATGAAACAAGGAGAGGGAGTCTCAGTTTGCACCCCTGGTCCGTCATTGACTTCTTAATCCACGAGATTGGCTAAGAGACCTTGGCAAAGTTGGCTGACTCTGCAGTTCCTCATTCTTATGTGTAAACCTTACAGAATCAAGCTATAGAAAGTAGTCCATGTCCCAGAAGTCTCCTGGTAGAGACTAAGAAGTTCCTTGAAATTTTTTGTTTATTATTATTATTATTATTGTATTTTCTACTTATCCTATACAGTTTCATGTATACCCAGATTAATTTTTAAATTAATTTTATTAGTTCTTTGAGACTTTCATATAATATGTTCTGTTTATATTCAACTCCTTTCCCACCTATTCCCAGATTTCTCCCAACTCACTAGCCACTGAATTTTATGTCCTTGATTTTTCTTTCTTTTTTTGGGGGGGGGTGTCTTCCAAATATTCTTGGGTGTATGATTCTTTACTGCACAGAGGTTGACACATTAGGGCCATACTCTTAGAAAACAAACAAACAAACAAAAAACAGCCATCCTTCCTTTTGCTAGCACTTACCAGTGGTCAGTAGCTCCATGGCTACAATGGGTTCTTGAATCTACTCCATGCCGCCACTTGGTCTACTGTGGGCTTGTAGGTCTTCTGTAGGTTGTCACAACTATTATGAGTTCACGGGGAAGAAACCTGGTAGAAAATGGTAGTTTCTATATATGTGCTCATATCATGTGTACACATGGTACACACACACACACACACACACACACACACACACAAATATACACAAACCAACACATACCAAAATAATAGTGATCACCTTGGGATATCTGGGTCTTGTGTAACTCAGGAATACTGGAATTGTTATCTACAGTTTGATATGAAAATAACAGTAACAGCAACAGCAATGATGTGAACTTGGAGTCAGTGGTGCCAGTAAACACCCTGATTCCAGGCCAGATCTTGCACACTCTCTGTGCTGAATGAAATCAGGAGTCACTCTTTCCTTCGGTATTTCAAATGTCCTGTAGGAACCAGACAAGACGGGAAACACCAAAACTGCTTTGCAAAATTTAAATGACAATCCAAATATCAGGCGTTAGGTTCAGGTTCAAACAGAAAATATTGTCCTAATTCTTATTCTGGGGATTGGTGACTACTGTTCTTTGTTTGTTTCTTTCTTTGTAGAACCCATCTTTTGGCAATACAGAGCCTACTAAAAGTATAATCAGAAAGACATTTAAACTAAATACCTTCCATATTACACTGACAAGAATGACCATGTTTGACATAAATGATTAAAAAAAAAAATTAGACCAGCTTTAAGGGCATCCTTGGGGCTCAATACCAGCCCACTGTGGTGTGATCCCAGTTGGATGAACCATGAAAGGTTTACTCAGACACTGTCAATACATGCCTTGTTCAGCCTGAGTTTGTCTTGCTCCGGTTACCAGTGAAGAGGTAAAGTATCCTTGCTTCCTCTTCATGTCTGGAACTAGACATGAAGTAAAGTATCCTTGCTTCCTCTTCATGAAAAGGAACTAGAGGGTTCCTTTTCTTTGGGTAACTTTCAGGTTTCTGTATTTGGAGGGCTTATTATAAAAGTGAGTGGAAGAGAGTGAGACACTGTAAAACCATTCATCCTAAGAACCTGGAATGGTGGTGTGATTTCTGATAAACTCCTCTCTGCACAGAATAAGTGACAGTCCCTGGCATCAGTACACAGTCCTCAGTTCACAGTCCCTGGCATCAGCTCAAAGCCCTGTTCTTCTAACTGGTACACCTTGGAGTAAGACAAATGCAGGAAGGAATGGTGATTCTTTCATTCATATGTATATATATATTCCTTTCAGGAATGTCTTTTTGCTCCAATATAGGGAAATTTATAAAAAGGTATCTCTTAGATTGCTCTTTAAGCTGCAATCAAGTCTATAAGCCATCTCATCTCCAAGCCTTACTTTATAATGTGGTAACTGTCAAAAACTACATTAAAGCTCACACTCTGCAGGCTCCGTCTTAGAGGGTGATTCTGTGAGAATGAAGTCCTAGGAAGAACCCTCAGACTAATCTTTGTAGCAGAGGGGAAACTGATGCACAGTGATGTGCAAGGTGTGTTAGTCCTGGATTTCATTTTGGGATGGTATATGTGATTTTTGTGTGTACATGTTCATCTGTATGTGCATGTACATGTCTGCACATACACAAGGAGATCAGAGATCAACCTCAGCTATCATTCCTAAGGCAGTGTCACGACTTTTTATAGACCTGGACCTCACCAGGTTAATCTTCCTGGACAGTACAACCCAGGGATCCTCCTGTCTCTGCTTTCCCAGAACTTGGATTACAAATGTCTGCCACTGTGACCAGCTATTTTTATGTGGGTTCTATGGTTCAAACTTGCAAGGTAGGACTTTCCTAGCTGAGACATTCCCCCAGACTTTTAAGGTACTTTCTTGATAAGCTAAAATTTTAATCTATATTTTAAGTATACAGAGTTAACTTTATAAAAGATACCATGCTTTAGTTTCAGAATGTTTGGAAAATTTATAAAAAATGATTTTAAGATAAGCAAAACTTGTGATCAAATTGTGGGTATGACATGGTTATTTGTGTGTCTACAAAGTTATTTGAGTTCTGGAATCCTTGTGTATCCTACAAGAATTTTAGAGGATTAGAGAATATATATGTAAAACAGTGTCTGGGATAAGAAACCAGCAACAGAAGGTATTTATTTTCAAAATGCACAAATTGATCTTATAAAATGATTTTCTACTTATGCAGTGTGAATGTTCTAAGAATAAATATATTTTATTTATTTCAAAACAAATACTGTATCCTGATCTGTGAGTGATGTCTGCAGTCTTTAAAAGAATATCATAAAAAAAAAAAAACCACCATAAACAAAAACAGTCTCACAGGCACATATCACCTTGGTGACACCCTTTCTTGGCCCCTCCCTGGATGTGGAAGAATCAGCAAATCTGAGTTCATTTTAGATCAAGGAAACTTCTCAGTGAGCAGCTGAGAAAACCTGAGTCAAGCTTGCCTGCCCCGGTGATTGGAATGAAAGAATACGGGAGAGACAAATGTCTGGGGGCTTTGTCCCGGAAGTTCTCTCTAGCAAGTTTATTTCATGCTCTGTTTGCATTTATTGAACTAATTCTGTTTCCTCACAGTGCTCTGCAAGTTGGGGGTTTAAAATCAACTGAATGCATTCTTTTATGGCTCCTAAGAGAGCATGACACAAATGTATACAATGTAATACCTAGTAAGTCTTGCTAGCACTGCAGGTGATAGCTGTGCTTATCAAAGGACCTAGTATGTATTATGGCATCACAGAATAAGGAAAGATGATTTCTGGATGGAAGATTCTAAATGCCTTTATAGAACAGATGACCTCCAAAGAGGTTTGCAGCCTGCAAAGAGTGCTTCCCAGACTTACTAAATTTTGAGAGATGCAAATCTGTTGATGGAGCAATTCCTTGTATATAGGATGTGTCTCACTTGGAGTGGCCATTCAGGAAGCAAGTTCTAGGAGCCATTTGGAAAATCTTCAATAACACACCATAATTTGTTTCTGAATCAATAATGGAACTGACTGGAAACCCTGGAAAACAACTCATTGTGGTTAGGTTGAGAGGAGACTGAGGGCAAAGGTCCCCGAGATAAAAATACTAAAGCAATCTGCAAAAAGAGGGCAAGATACCAGTATTCAATGGAAAAATTATGCAGCATCTGCTTTTGTGGGGCAGGGCATCTTGACTGTACACACTAAGAATCAACTGTGGGACAGAACTGTAACAATAGCAATTTGAAAACAGAATTTAAGGTATTTGCTGAGACTAAACTTCCTGAGATTGTTTTGAGCTGTTGCCAAGTTTGTCCTTTGCTGGTTTCACACACAAGCCACGTGCACTCTGATTAACACCTCTCTTTCTCCCCATCTCCTCCCTACAAGTTCTCTCTCACATTCATGACTTTGCATTTGAGACTCAATGAATTTAACCAGGACCATAGTTCTAGAATTATCCATTGGAGCCTGGTGGGCTCCTCAGTGGGTACAGATAATTGTGGTCCCCACTGCAGAATCTATAAGTAGCCAATAGTTGCAATAGGAAGTAAAAGGTATCTGTAAGCTCTGACCCATCCATGACTGACTGTTGATGAGCTCAGTTTTGTGCAAGCACCTGCAGCTTCTGAGTCCATGCCTTCATTGGCTGTACCATGCCCAGGAGACAGAATTTGACAGCCCTTCTCCCTGTCCTGTGGCTCATATTCTTTCTGCTTGCTCTCTGTGAGCTTTAGAGGGGTAGAATAAATGCTAAGTTTGGGCCTGACCACTCACTCCTTACAAAAAACAAACAAACAAAAACAAATACCAAAAACAAAACTTGAATACTATTTACGGCATTCCAACAATTCATTGGATGATGAATGTCATGTATGTTATTCCACCCTGACTGAGGATGCACAGGTGACTTTAGTCACTTTTTGGGTAGGTTCTAATTGGCTCAACACAATCTCTGTTCAACAGAAAGACAGAGTTAAAAGATTGGAGCAACGGCCATTCAGTAAAGTACTCCCAATCTGACAAGCATGAGGACCTGAGTTTAATCTTCAAATGCATTTTAAAAATGCTGCATGGTAAAACATGTGCTATCTGGGGCAGCAGTGACAGGAGGATTCAGGAAATGTAAAGACCCTGCCTAAAGGAACAAACAAAAACAAAACACCAAGTAAATAAGAAAATTAGGTAGATAGGTAGGTGCATATACACACAGGAAAAAAATTAAAAATAAAAAAGAAAGACAGTTTGTGAGTGGGCAGTGATGTTCTATGGTCAAAGCTGCATTTACTCTGTAGTTGGGGGAAGGGAGGGTTCTGTTAACCTCCAAAGAGATTCTAATACAGGGAGTGAATCTGGTGCCTTCTTAAGTCCACTTCCATCATGAATCCAGGCAAACAACCTAATATCTACAGATGCAGTCTGCAGAAATGAACATAATAGGACTTTTTGGTCTTGCTTAGTTAAATATGTGGAAACTTCTGGAAACTGAATGATGTTTGCTGTTGATGCTGTCTCAAGCCGAATACCTCTCTCCAGTAGAATGTCACAGTTGTTTGACTTATCCTCAGTTTTGAAAGTTTTCTCTAATCCGAGATCTTATTGCATTAACTCCTCCAAACAAGGGCAGGGGTGTGAGTGAAGATGTTATTAAAATTGCCTGTAAAAGCCATAGATCTTTCATTAAAAATTTCGAGACAAGCAGAAACATATAAACCCAACTCAAGGAGATTAACAGGGTTAGGTTACAGGCTAATTGTGTTTTGCGTCTGAAATGTAATAAAAGTTTGTACCCTTTGGGGGGAAATGCAGCCAGCGTTCATCAATTCTTACCATCTTTAATTCCACAAACCCTGGAAAACTAATTCAGAGCAGTGGTATGGCTAGTTAAGATGATAAATCTCTAATTAAACAAGGAGCTGTCTTAAGTGGGCCATCAGGATGCAGATTTCAATGTGCCGCAGTGTAGTTAACCGTGTGTGCGTCTGGGTCATGGTAGCTGCTAGTCTTGGAGGTAGAGAGATGGGGTTATCTACAAAACGCTATTGACAAGGGTGTAAATTATTAATATAGTAATTTCCTAAAAGCAATTTTTGCCACTTCATGAATATGAACTTTATGAAAATTTTATTAAAATTTTTCCAGCCAATTACTTTGTCAGAGGACTACAAGATGGATTCTTCAAACCTGACTTTCTGACCAAGCCATGATAAAATCTAAAATGCTTAAGGTACTGTCTTGGAGGAACCACAGGGAAACAAAGATTTCAAGTGTAGTAGGAACATCCCTTTGTCTTTCCCATGTGTCGCATGGAGACTGTTTGATGTATATTGAGCATCCATTACTAAAGATACAACTTATGTTTTAACATTATAGATATGAATGCATTAGTCCTTCGTTTCATAATTATTGAGGCATGTTTGTTGAATAGATAGATATTCATGGTAATTTTCAATCTGCTTTAGACTAAAGCAGAAAATTCTGATAGAGATAAAAATGAAATAGAGAAGGCCATTGTTTTACTTTGCCCTGCATATTGTCATTTAATCTATAAAAAAAATGTATGATGTTGAATTGTAACAAATACCTGCCTAAATTTGATAGTTCTTAAACTCCAAAAATTACAGAAAGAGGATCTGATATGTCAGATTGTCATAGAAAATGAAGTTTGATTCCAAGTGAAAAAAAAAAATTGAGACTCTGTGAGTCTACAGTCAGGGGACAAAAGGTGGATATGTGGCTGGAAGTGGGAGTATATACTTGCAATGCCACCTTTGGCTTGCTGGGGCAGGAGAATTGCCAAGATTTTGAAGCTAGCCTGCCCTACTAGGTGACAGACCCTGTCTGTCTCAAAGTTGAAGAGGGAGAAGAGAGGAAGAGAGGGAAGGAGGGGGAGGGAGGGAGCAATAAGGAAGAGATAAAAAGAAAAGTGGAAATTCTGTATGATTTTTTAATGTGACTGGATCTGGAATTGACTGAAAGGCAAGCCATGGATAGCCTTGTTAAGAATTTTCTTGGTCAGATTCCTTGAAGTAGAGGACAACACAATAAAAATCTAGATAAAATGAAGTGTAGAAAAAGCCTCCATACTGAGTTTCTGCCTGTCCTCGCTCTGGCTGGCAATTCATCTCGCCTGCTGCTCCCACATTCTTTCACTTACTTCAGAACCCAGCTTCTTCAGGCCTCCAGTCTGGACTGAAGAACCTTAGCTCCCCGGATATCCTACAGGCTCACATCAGGCTGGGGTGTGCTCTGCCTGAGCAGCCCCTGTGTCTCAGCTTCTGTAGGGTGCAGCCACCCTTGGTGGCTGCTCAGTCATGGAAGATAAACAATCCCTTTGAAGATATATTCATCCTGGTTCTGTCCCTTGTAGAACCTGACTCACAGACTCACTCACATAACCCTCAATGACAGTGATGCTGAGAGAGACCATGTTCTGAACTCCATCCTGCTGTACAATGTACCATTTGGCTTCAGCCCCTTCTCTTTAACCATCTGACATCTGCAGACTAGATGTGGACACCGAGAGCACCCAGACTGGAGGAAGATACTGGTCTCTGGGCAGCTGTCTTGATGTGTTTGCTCACTAGCTCTGAGGTGAAGGCAAGGGAAAGAAAAAATTAACAACTGAGGAAGGCACAGTGTTGCTGCAGATCTTGAGACAAATCTAAGGACAAGCTCCCTGTTCTGTTTCCAGTTTGCCTTTTTCACTCCATGGTGTGGTGAAAACTAAGTCTTCATTAGAACCTCTGGTGTTCACAATCCCCACAATAGAAATAAAAAGGAAATGAGATGTTCTGTTTTTAATATTACACATACAGTCCCGTTAAGGGTGCTTAGGTTAATTCCCTCCACTGAGGTACAGGAAAGAATGAAAGGAAACAACATAAACATTTTAATTCTTTTCATGAACTTCAAGGAGAAGAATTAGGCAACAAAACACAAAACAATTATATATGTAATTTAAAATACACACTGATTTGTTTGAAAGTAATAAAAAGACAGTGATACTGAGGGGTGGAGCTCACTTTGCTTGGATGAGTCACCTACAGACCTAATAACAAAATCATAAGACAAGCCGAAGGTCATACCCAGGTCACCAGCATAGCATCAGGATTATGACATGGCCGCCATTGTTAGAGTTCCCACTGGGACCAAACTGTACAGAGCCAACCCTGCCTCTGAAATGTTCATTCTAAGCTCAGTGTATTTGAAGTCTTCCTGGTTTATTTTTAGAGACTGATTCTTCAACTTGATGCTAAGCAGTTATCATGTGAGCTGAATTCACCACGAGGTTGTGCTGGTGAGAGGAGCTTCAGTTCCAGAGTCAATGCTTGAGGCAGCCTTCAGCATATCCTCCTGTGAAAGCAGACCAGGCCCCAAAGAAAACATCACCAGTGCCATGATAATGTTTCTTTTATTTCTTTATATTACACAGCTGTAGACAGTCAAACCACAGAAACAAACGTCTGCCAGAGAAGATCTGTTGTAGAGCCCTGTGAAAGGAGTCACAAGACCCCAAACATTGATGAGAAAACATCCTGGGAAACATGAATTTGAGTTCGTTGGGCTGATAGTGTGTCGTCTATCCAGGGAAGTCAGGAATATCCAGGAAAGCACAAGTGAAGCATAATTTGTAGGGCCATCTGTTACAAAATCTGTACTTTATGCAGCTGGCTCAGTAGGAGTGCTGAGCTGGGACATCGAGGAGGTGGCTACAAGTAAGATCAGCAGTGTGGAATCTTCACACAGAAGGACTTACATCAAGAGGAACATGGAAGAGACTGTTCTGTCTGCCATGAAAGCCAAACAGAGCAACAGCCTGTTTAGGGAAAACAGCCATCTTAGGGTAAGCCCTTGCCCTGTCCAACAAACCAGACACTGGCCAAATCTATTGAGAAAATAAGTGTGTAGTGTCTGAGCCTCTCACTCCACTGCAACCTAGTTCATGGTACTTTGAGACTGTGTGAAGAGCTACCAGGACAGGGAGAGCACCTTCAGAGTTGTGGAAAACTCTCATTGGTGTCGCTCCTGTTCCTCTGGCCTCATACCATAAGGCAGGCTTGATGGCTAAGAATAGAAACATAAGTAGATTTTGTGTTTGTTTTTCTCCCAAATGCTAAACTACATGAATTGCAGACTATTTCTTCCTCACAATCAGGACCTTGCTATATTGTGAAATTAGGATAGGTGTAAGAATAGCCTATGAGGAAAGTCTGCCATGAGGTGTCCATGCCAGTCTAAGTGGGAAAACTAAACAGGACCTAAGAACTACTCTAATAATGTATCATGGCTGAGCTAAGTGATTTATTTATTTTTATTTGTGTGTTTTCCTGTATGTATGTATGCATGCATACATGCATGTGCACCACATGTGTGCAATGCTCACAGAGACCAGAAGAGGACACCACATTTCCTGAATTGCAGTTACAGATGTAAGCTTCCATGTGGTTACTGAGAACTGAATTGGGTCCCCTGAAAGAGCAGCAGGTAGTTTTGATTGATGAACTGTCTTTCCAGCTCCAGCTAAGACATTGACATAGGGAATTTGCTTCTTAGCTAATGGTGCCACTCACTATTTTACTCATTCATTTTAACATTAAATAACTGAATTATCTACTAGGAGGGTCTTCCCCAGAGAAGATAGGGGGTTAATAAAGCACTGCTGTGACCTTCAGGGACTCCTAGAAATTGAAGGAGAGCAGGGCAGTTCTTAAATCAGGTTAGAATGTGCTGAAGTGGAACCTCCAGCCCAGAGCTTCAGGTTGTAGAGGAGAGTGGTTCTGCTTCCTCATGGGGGCTGGGGAGAAAGTTGCTGAAGAATGACCTGCAAATTCCTACTTAGTAGGCGTGGGAGGACCCATGTGACTTGAGTCAGAGCATCATTCTGGAGACAGGAGAAATCTGTCACTGATTGAATGTAAGAGTGGCAAAGAAAAAAACTGGGAGTGTAAATAGACTTCAAAACACAAGTTAACTTTCACATCCCATTAGTTAATATGTAAAACACTTTATGTGTAATGAAAAGGAACTGATTTGATAAAAACAAATTGCTGGCTACTGTGCTAGTGTAAATATAATCTAAGGACATAGATCAGTGGGAATGTTATTAATGAACAAAGGGAACATTTGTTTCTTAATCTAGTAATGCAGTGACAAGCTAATGGTGCCCTCAACGTCAATGAGCTTCCTGCCCCCATCACTGTGGGTTCTTCAGGGGCTCACTGACTGGCAGCTGGTTTACCTCCCAGTTAATGCAGGCCTGGAAAAGGGTTCTGGCAGGACTAACAATGGGTGAGGCTGAGATGGGAAAATTGCCCTCTTAGAGTCTTACCACAATCTGACCAAATTCTGTATGGTCATTAGCAAAGTCAGCTTCCTTATGTTGACAGATGAAGTGTCAATCAATACATTTCTAATTCTACTTTGGAAATGTGAAAATAAAGGTCTAAAGGTCTCTCTCATTCGCACAGAACCAGGATATTCAAGTGCCCTATGAGCAGCCACATTCAGTCCTCACAGAACTTTCTGATGGAACAAGATGCCAAGCATTGTACACGTGAAGCCTATTGAGGAGACCCTACAAGCAGTCAAATAAGAACACAATAGAATTAACCCCAATTACAGTGAAAGTCAGAGAGATTAAGTCATTCTTCTAGGGAGTGCAGGCACTTTAGACCTAGAACCAAGAAGATGCAGGACTGGACTCCTAGTCATGCTTTCTGTACCCGTGTTATGTGTCATCAAAGGCGTTTGACAAGTGAGAGGTCTGGTGTATAATGGGACTACTGCTGAGAAGTTGATGTGACTCAATTGTATGTAAAACTTCCCGAACACATCCAAATTGGTATTTGTTTTCTAATTTTCCATGCGTTTGACATGCACCTTTAATGCATATAGAGAGATAGGCTAGCACCCTTTTATCCAAGATTTATTTTTAAATAGATTTTGGTGTTTATAAATGTGGAAAATGAATCACAATCTATATAACCAGTCATGTTTTGCCTACTGTCTTTTTTTAATGCAGTTACAAAAAGGTTATATTTATCTTGAAAGCATTGAAGAGAAATGTGTTAAAATAGTAAGGAATTCAGAAGAAAGTTAAGAGTCAGTGGGGATTGAAGGAAGACAGGCAGGATCAAAGGTGATAATCATGTGTTTAGTTCAGGGGAAAGATTTTTATCTTTCCAATTAGCTAAAATTGACGGCAAATATCTTGTTCAAAAGACCTAGTCTAAGTCATGGAGGATAAGACTATGTAAACATTATCTTCAATGTAAATTCTCTAACTATTCTTCTGACTTCAGTAACTACAACTATTCGCAACAGGTAATAGACATAAAATGTTTTGCAAGTACTAGACTCCAGCAATGAAAAATGTATACACACTCATTACCATAACCCAATCATTTTACAAGGAAAGATATTGGGTTCAGGTGTCACTCACAGAACGTGCAATCTTGCTAATTGCTTAGTATTTAGAAAAGCCTTTGAAGATGCCGATGCCATATGCTTTATTATTTTTGCGTGCTAAGGCCATTGTGAGTTGAATGAATTTGCAGACGTAAGGCCATCCATCTCTTTGATATCTGGGATAATTAGTGCCTACCTGCCCTCTCTTGAAATTGTAAGTCATGATCTCCTTATTCTATAGCAGGATTCCACTGTCCTATTGTAGGGAGAGCATGTCCTGATGTATGTATCCTTCTCTGTATGGACAGTTAGGGCCGTTTTTATTTTATAAGTGGATAAGGAGAGGGACACACATTTTAAAACTGCTTTAAATGCATGCTACAGATAGCAAGTAAAATATAGGATAAAATTCAATAGTAGAGTGCTCACCATGTGGTTAGAATGGTCTTGGGCCCATAATGGCAGGATTCTGACAAGTCTGACTTCAAAGTGTGTTGGTAAGTGTAATATCAAGGCATTTCACCAATAGATTAAATGTGTTTAAAATAAAATTCTCTCTTGAAAATTAGTTGAGTGTCCAGGTATGGTAAGAGACACCTGTGATTTGTGGCTTGGAGGGTAGATGGAGGATATTTAAGAGTCTAAGGCTGACCAGAATTTAAGGCTAGCCTAGGCTACAAAGCACTTTCTCTCCAAAAGCAAGCCAGTGGATAACACGTCTGGAATTACAGTCTGTAGCTTGTACAGTTGAGTCAGAGAGGTAATTGCCTTTGCCAGAGTCTGAAACTTAAGGTTCTAAAACCTTTTTTTTTTTTTTTTTTTTTTTTTGAGGGGGAGAGGGGAAGATAAAATGAGGCAAGAAGATCTGAAAATCGGATCTGGGACTGCAGGCTTAAGTCCCTGCAAGCCTCCGGGGCTGCACAGGTCCCAGCCTGCCCTCTGCAGATATGAGCTTCCCATCACTCACTGCGCAGCAGTAAGGTAGAAAGGCAGTTTTCTTTAGCTTTGTATTTGCTGCACAAGCTTTATTTTTATACCGGAGATATTTCACTCTAATTTTCTCTACCTAATGTACCTATTATTTCAAAATTATTCCCCAGAGCTAATTAACATCAGCAAGCTGAGATCGTATTCTGTCACCTTATGGCTTTATATTCTTCTAATTGCTTGAACAACGCCTTCTGTCAAAAGAGATGGCTTCATTCTGAATATTTGGACTGTTCCATCAAGTTCAGCAAACATTTAGTTGAGGTTCTAATATGTTTTAGGTAGAGAAATCTTTAAGTAAAATTAAACTAGGAAAAACTGTTCATGTTAATTTTAGAGTCACTTGACATCCTCTGACACAGGAACACTGGGGTAAATAACAAGCATGAACTGGCGTCTGATTAGGAAATCTGAAGAGGTGAGGGCAGAAAATAAGCATTTCTGTTTCTTCCCTTAATTTATCTAAGCTCCCTAATTACAGATAGAATTTGGCTGAGGATACATGGCCTTTGAGTTCAATGTTAATTACTTTGCTATGTTTCTTGGCAATTGCTTTTAAAGAATTGATCAAGTCAACTAGATCTAGAGTCGAGTGTGATTTATATGATGATAAAATTTAAAGATGATTTTAAAACATCTTCAAGCCATACAGAGTCCTAATTTAATTGGCAATTGTAAAATTACTGTTTATCATTCATATAAGCTATTGGATTTAATTTAAAAATTACATTAAGTATATTTTTTATGACTTATGTTTAAGTCATGTTTTACCTGGTGTTATTCACAGAAAACTTAAACTGCCTCAAGCACATTGCTTGTGTTATAAGCTTTACCTGAGTTCCAGTTGAATTTTCTTCACTAAACAAAGAAGAGGACAGCAATTATTTCCTGCATTAAACCATTTGTCTAACACACACTAGCTCCCCCCAGAAATATCAAAACTAAGGAGGTGGTTTATTTACTTGTGTTTATCCACCTGTCAGCTGTGTGAGCCTGTACCATCTCCAAGATGCACTCATTAGTATGTACATGAATAAAACAGAAATATGTAGTTTTAGTCCTGAATAAACCACCATCTAGTGACATACAAAAGAAAGCTATGGGTAAGAAAAGCAGTGTCATAGAAGCCGAAAGCAGTGGAAATACAAAGACAGGCCACGTGAGTTCAGCCTGGGAACAAAGCAAGGACTGCAAAGGGAAAGACATACACTCTTAATTAGCATTGCCACCAAATCCACTGAGGTTGTGGTGAAGTCACCGTGGAGACCCCACACTGGAGAGATGGAAACCTAAGCAGGAATGCAGGACTGTAGATGAAATCTGTGTGATGAATTAGCATAGACTTCAGTTCAGCTGTATACCAAGTTAAACTGTTCAAATACTGCACCACTATTTTCTGCAGAAGTTTACAGCCTAATTCTAAAAACAAGGAGAAAACTCAGGAAATCAAACTTGCCTAAATTAAAAATATACCAAACCTTAACCCAGTTTAAAGTTAATTTTCTCTATAAGAAGTCTGCTTGCTTATAAATTTGAATCCTGTGCTTTATTGTGAACACTGGTTATGCAAACATGATCTTGATATCTATGTGCTTGTCCTCTCTGGATTGGAAATGCATCCTTTCCTGATGGAGGTTATGTCTCTGGTGGGTTGGACACAGCATTCTTTAAGATTAGTTTCATTTTAAATCATCAAGCAGGTGACTGGCATCAGATTTGGGCCCAGTGACATCACAGTGACATCATAGTGACATCACACATCTTTTCTTAGTCAGTATCAAGGCATTCACTCTGTGCTCATTCTTCTTCTTCTTCTTCTTCTTCTTCTTCTTCTTCTTCTTCTTCTTCTTCTTCTTCCTCTTCCTCTTCCTCTTCCTCTTCCTCTTCCTCTTCTTCCTCTTCTTCTTCTTTTTACTATTTGTATGGGATATTTTATTTATTTACATTTCAGATGTCATCCCCATTTCCTGCTCCCAACCCCTCCTATTCCATCCTCCCTCCTCATTTTTTCTTTTATACTATTTTAATAATACAAGTATTAAGGTCAGTTCTAGGTTGAGGAACTAGCAATACAAAAGATGCAAATAGTCAAGAAACAAGCAAGACAATAAACACAAATAGTCAAAGAACAAGCAAGGCAATAAACAAAGCCCCATGATCACTCCCGTGGTCACTGTTTCTGAGAGCTTATCAGGATGACCAAAATATCTGAGCCTACTTCCCTGCCCTAGCCCAAAGTCATTTTCATGCCTGGAGCCTTCTTCTTTGTTCTAGCCAAAGATTTAGATTCCTGCCTGAAATTACTTCTTTGTTCTAACCTAAGATTTAGATTCCTGCCTATAATTACTTCTTTGTTCTAGCCTAATGTCAGATTCCTGCCTGAAGCCCATTTTCTTGTCCTTGGCCAATGTCAGATTCCTGCCAAGGCTTAGTCTTGTTTATAAAATAAAAAGGGGGAAATGTGGAGAGCTTTTGGGAATGCTTGACTCTGTACTCATTCTTAAAGCCTTGTCAGAAGAATCAGTCATCAAAGTGCTGGGATTCTGGAATCACGTGCGTTGCAAGAGTTCCCTCTGTCACTGCTGTAAAGATGTCCTCCCAGTCCTTCAAGCTCTTATGGATGCCTTCTCCCTTCTCTACATCTCTGTGTCCAATTAGCTATCTGGACAACACAAATATACAAACAAAACCTTAATAAAGTATAAGTAATATCAGGGGTGGGGCCTCTGGGTTCTCCATAAAATACAGAAAATCCTCTGAGTAATTTAAGAGCCCCCCAAAGCTCTTTATTTTAATTTATTTTATTTAATTTCTATATGTACATGAATGCATGTATAGGCATACATCTACAAGATTACGTGTACATGAATGTGTATATGCAGGTATGTATGTACATTTTCGTGAGTACTTTGAGACAGTATCTCATACAGAACAGGGTAGATTTGGATTCTCTCTACACCTGAACCTCTGTTCTCCTGCTTCCACCTGCTGAGTTTGGTAATGATAATGTGGACCTCTACACCTGGTCAATGTGGGGCTAGACAGCGAACACAAAGCTTTTTTGATGCTAGGCAGGCACTTGCCAACATAAAAGCAGCAGCAGCAGCAGCAACCAATCCAGCTCTCACCTCAAAGAAGACAAAAGAGTTTATTCTAGAGTCAAAGTTTGAGTGACCACAGATCTAGAATACAGATTCAGTATGCTATCAATCCCATGGTTCAGAAAAGCAGCAATTTCAAGAAGACTTTATAGTAACAGAATAAAAGACATCATAAGTCAACACATTAGCATGCTGGTAGGATCACCAGGTAGGCGGGTTATACCAAGCAGGCACTCTCTGCAAGAGGTCTCAGCTGTTGTCAACTAATGATGTTCTTAGCTGATGGAAGCTAAGTGTTTATAATAGATTCCAAAGAATTTACGTACTCATCACAAGGACATTGATTTAGTCACAGAATTATACTATATGGCCCTGTGTTGGGCTAAAAATAGCTCATGATGCTTTGGCTCTGGACTCTTGCAACTTCGCCAAATCATGGATGTTGTAATTTGTTCATTGGCCTTGGTGGCTACAGCTTCTTTATAGGAAGCCGTGTTCACACACTTTACCAACTAACCCATATCCCTGCCCTAAGAACAAATGGTTCTATAGATTGTTCTAAGGTCTTTCTATGTCTTTGATGTTTTACTGAAGTTGGACCAAGGTCTTGGTGGGAAGCTCTGTGAAAATAACATGTATATAGATAAGGAACACTGGATTCTCCTTCCTAACCCTTGACATGGTTCGTGAACTGTCATTGTCCAAGAGCCTGGTTCTCAGAGCACTGATAGCCATCAGGACAGTAGTCCCTTAGCTTTAATGCCACTGTTCTCTGATGCTGGTGTGAAGTTTCTTTGTTCTTCAGAGCTGTGAAGCTGAGAATATCTACAAGCCTCAAGGATGTTCAGTTGGTGGAGCCTGTGACCAGGCTTTTGCTTCCAAGCTATGTCCTTCCTTGACCAAGAAACTTCTTACATGGTGAAGGATGTCAGTGGCTCTGATACTTTTCAAAGAGCTCCTAGAAGGTATTAAGTCTTCGGTGCAATGAAATAATTAGTTGTGCTCTTTCCAGGACTCAGAACGTGGCCATGATCACACCAGAATCATTTATCCTTTTGCTAGGGAATATAATACTAAAAACAAAAGTGTTTTATATTCTAAAAGTAAAGAAGCAAATTCTGGTATAGTTACATTCTTCTCAAAGCAAGTCTTGTTCATGTGGCATGTGTGTGTGTGGGGGGGAAGGGTCTTCTGATAGCAGTTGAAGTTTTATTTACAGACTCATGATGGGCAAAGATGTCTTGACACTATCTGGCCTTTGAGAAAAATCTTGCTGTGCATTGGTGCTAATGTTTGCTGAAGTTGAATGAAGAATGTCTGGTCAAAAACAACCTAGGCTGGACATAGTTACATAACATCACAATCAATGCTGAGAAATGATGTACATTTGGGATGGTAAAGACAGTGGGAAGTCTAAAGCAGTAGAACATTACATATAGGACAAACAGACAAAAGGGAAAACATAAGAACTGAGGATCAATGAAAAAGTTTCTGAAATCAATGAACCAAATACCAAGAATCTATACCAGAAATATGTTTCTTCCCATTCCTTATCTGGGAGAAGTGGGTTTGTATAATACAAGGGTGTGATTCTGTTTTGTTTTGTATATATTAAGAATGGCTAGTCTGATTGGACAGAGGATCTGCAGCAATTCTAAAATGACTCATGCAGGACAGGCATTGTCCTGGCAGAAGGCTCCCTGTCTGTTCTGTGTATACCTTTCTACACATCTGCTTGTGGGTCTCCATGGTCCCTGCTTTCCCCCAGAGTCTGCAACTCAAAAAAGCATGGCAGATTCAGTGTCTCTTATGCCCTAACCTTAGAAGTTACCTGTGGTCCTTCCCCTGATATCCTGATGTAACACAGCTGGCTTTTTTGGTTAAGATATGGTGAGGTAGAAAATCATGAACTCAGGAGGCAATGCTACTGGGGGACTTTGGAGGCCACATCACTAACATACAACTGCTGTCATTACATGATACAACAGTGAGAGGAGAATCTAGAATGTAGGAAATGCTTGTTTCCCTTATTAACCGCTATTGGAGTGGACAGAATGTATTCCCTAGAGGATAATCTAGTTCTCTAAGCTGCAAGTCAGAGAGAGCTGGAGAAGAACTCACAGTGACAAGAGCAGACAAATAACTCCTCAGTCATTAATACAAAGATGTGTGCACTGACTGGTTACTCTCAAGTCGTGACTCAAATAAATTTAAATCACATTATTTACTTATGAGCATGGTACAAGAAGACTTGCATAATGTGGGCAAGAATTTAGTTTATTTTAGTAATACAGGAACAGTTTTTAAAAATTTCTACAGTAAATAATACCTTTCAAAATCAGTGCCTAAGTTGTATATATGAGTAGTATGTAGCTGTTTTACAATAACTTAATTTGTTAAGGATTTTAATGTATTTCAGATGACTCTTTAGTTAACATCTTGATATATAGCTCAGGCTGACCTTGAACTCATGGTCTGGTCTGTTTGCCTCAGCTTCCAAAGATCTAGGATCACAGGTGTGAAGCCAAATGCCCCACTGAGATGATTTTTAATATTAAGCCTTATTGGCAAATTTAGTTTAACATAGTGCATACTATTTAATTTTAGACTTTTATTACTTTCTGAAACTATTACTTTTTATCTTAGTATTGAAAATATTATCTTATCTGAATAAGTATTATCATTTAATTTCTAATCCTATATTAAGTCACAATGAAAATCCATCACAATGAAAATAGTCCAACTACACATGAAATATCAAAAAAAATGTGAAGAAGAAATAGTTTATCCTATGAAGAAGCTGATTCTAACTTAGATTTTCAAAATTGCTATTTTGAAAGGTTCAACCTTTCTTCATTTAATAGACTGCATTACATGCAGATTAAAACAATTCAGCTTTTATTAATGACCCTCAATCTGCCCAGACCTGAGTTGCATAGAACAGGACGAGGTGAAGCTAATGTGCAAAGGTTCTTCCTCATCAGGCATGTGAGAGAGACCGACCAGCCTGCTCATATGTGGAAATGGAGGAGATGCTAGTCTCTGCTCGCATGTTAGAGACTATGTGCATAGCCTTACACAACCAGTATAATGTGGGTTCTTTCGTTCATCTTAGACTCTGGGAATCCTCAGCTTCTGGTCAAGTCCATGCTGCTACCTGTGATCACCTGAACAAACTACCAGGTTTTATTTTCTTCTCCATGACACAGCTTCCTCAGCTCCACCCTGAGGTTGGGTGCCTTCATATTCCAGTGTCTATTGAAGTATGTCCCTCAGAGATCCTTTACTGAAACTTATATCTAAGATAGACCCATGATGCTGTTTTACTTTACTATTAATAGTTTTACTTTACTATTGGGCATAATAAAATGTTGCAAACTGTGCTGTTGTTTAGTTACTGATGATTTGGCTGGTTGCTTCCTTAGAGAGTAAAACTGGCTTAGAGGATTTGAGTCAGGTCATATAAAGACAATAACCCTGGAGTCCTGACTCTGGGATATATATATTTTTGCTCCTATACAAGTATCTACTTATTTAATTTAATTTTCACCATCTCCAACATATGGCCAAATTAGAAAAGAACTAGACTTCTGAGTGAGTGTCCACTCATTTTGAAGGTGTAGGATTCAGGACCACAGTTTGCCAAAAGGCCTAGGAGAAAATCTTGTATATAACACTGATTCCTGTCAGTACCACAGATGATTCTGCAGTCCACCCTTTGCAGTGGCACCAGGGCTGGCTCCTGATATAGTTTCTCTCCAGGATGACAGCTACTTGATTATGTCCTTCTGTGAAAACGTGAGTCTGTAAGCATGGACTGAGATACTGTGAAGCATGAAGGAGCAGGCAGAATGGAAACTGCAAGGCAGGAGGGGTAGGGCTGGAGAGATGGCTCAGAGGTTAAGAAGTTAAGAGCAGTGAATGCAGAGGCTATGAGTTAGTCTCTAGCACATGGGGCTTTCCACTGCCTGTGGCTCCAGCTATAGAGCACTTAGAACTTTCATTGGTTTCTGTGGGCATCTGCAGCCATGTGAGCATTCACACATGCTCACACTCCCATGAGCATTCATTTTTTTTTATTTTAAAATACAAGGTTGAAAGGTCTTTGAGTGAATGGAATGGACAGAGCCCCTTTTGCTCTAAGGACATGCTTTAGCAATTTGCTTCTTGGAGACCTGCTTTCTGGTTGTCATGAACTGTGAACTTAGCTCAACTTTTGCATTTCGTGTCTTGGTACAAGCTTCTGTGAAAACAACAGGAGAAACCAAGCCAGAGTTGTTTCACTGTGGCCTGCTCTTCTATTACATAATACTGGATTTCAAAGACCTTCAAGATCAGAAAAATAAGTTTTACTTCCTTTATGTATAAATAAAATAATACACTTTACCTGCTAAAGAATAAAAGATTTTACATACAACAAAGAGTAATAAAACCTTAGTCCAATGGTTCTCAACCTTCCTAATGTTGTGAGTCTTTAGTACAGTTCCTCATGCTGTGGTGACCCACCCAACCATAAAATCATTTTTGCTGCTACTTCATAACCGAAATTTAGCTACTATTATGAATTGAAATATAAATATCTGTGTTTTCCAATTGTCTTAGAACAACTCCTGTGAATGACTCATTCCACCCCCTACCATTACACAAAGAAGTTGTGACCCACAGATTGAGAGGCATTGCCTCAGTGATATAAATTGAAAAAAAAATGCTTTCAAGGTCTGGAAAGAGACCCTTGCCACCGAGAACTATAAACTTTTGTCACAAGAAGAAATATAGACATTTCATGGTGAAAGTTTTGTTTCTGAATTTTTCCACATTGCTAGTTCATGAGTTTGAAAGATGGCTTAAGAAAGAAATAATTGCTTATGGATTTAAAATAAACACTGGTAAAGGCTAATCCTTCAAAGAAAATTAAGAAGTCTATTTCAGAATCATATGTGTGTGTGTGTGTGTGTGTGTGTGTGTGTGTGTGTGTATGTATTTATTTCCTTGTGTGTGGTGGGGTAGTGGACAGAGTGGAGGAAGGCACATTTATGTTGAATAGATGTAAAGGTCAGAGGGCAACTTTAAGAGGGAAGATTTCTCCCCTCACTATGTGTGTCCTGGGGAACACACCCAGGTCAGTGGCTTGGCAGGCAGCACCTATACCTGATTAACCACTGTCCTGACCCCTGTAGTTGACTATTATAAACTACAGATTTAATGTTTTAGTTACTTGTTTGTAACTAAAGAAATTACAAATTGTCAAAATTCTTACAAACAGTCACTAAATCTCTTGCCTCTTATAATCAGCAAAGTGGTATTATCAAGTGCATTAGTCTTGATAAGTCTGTAAAATAGTTCACACCATGAGCTTTCAGTACTCTCGGTGTATCTAGGAGAGCCTTTAGAAGCTGTAGCTGTCAGCAAATTCAAAAGTCCATTCCAGATAACTAAAAATTTTCATCCTTATATTTCTATTGCTTTAAAACCACTTCTGGTTTATACAATACTAATGCAAAATCTGTATTAGTCAGGGTTCTCTAGAGGAATAAAACTTATAGAAAAAAATAGAAATTCCTCTTCATTACTCTTAGTAATGATGATATCACACTATGAGAAGGCTATGTTAAAGGTACATTTCCGTGATTACCAATTTCTATGTTTTAATGTCACAGATGAAGTACAGTTGTAGGAGACAGAGCTCCAGCCTAGAATTGAGTGACATTCCTTACGCTTGAACTTGATCCTCTTTCTCATTGACTGATATCCTAGAAACTGAGAGAGATTCAGAAATAGGTGCCAATATAGTTGTCTGTGGATTAGATTGTATTTTCAGGATACTGAATCTCACTCCTTTATTCAGTTGTTAATATGGATGAATAGATGGTAGAAAGGCTAAGAAAAGATTGTTCATCTGAGAAAAATATGTATCAAGTGCTAAACATGTGAATAAACTTGGGAAGAGGAAGATAGGGTTGTGAGGGGAGGGGGCTGATCTTTTCTGTAGTCTGTGTACCATTCTGTCTGTTTGAGTGTCTTGGGCATTTGAAGATAGATTTTTCAATAAACAGGGGCCAGAGACAAACCAGCCTGTGAAGTCACGTTCCACCTGCCGCCTGTGGCTTATTTATCCGTTGTTTATTTGTTTATTATTTATATATTTATTTGGTCTTGTGGCCTCTGTCTCTGAATCTTGGATCCATCCTTCACAGACAGAAGTGGTTTATTACAAATCTCTTTATTTTTATTACTATTTTAATCTCATAACAGGGCACAGTGCCTGAAGACTCTGTCAAAATTCTGTTAAAAAAAAAAATCTTTTTCACAAAGGCGTATTTCTTACCGTCGTCTGATGTATTTTCTTTAATGGCCAAAACTTTCAAACAACTAAGTTGATTTCATTTTCTGATAAATACACGAATCAACTTTTTGCTTTAATCTGTCCTAAGATAGATGCCTCTCATCAGGTCAGGTACTGGGGATAATTTTGAGCCTATAATTTACTTGCTGTGTTAGAATGCTCCAGCCTCAATGTCACTGAGCTAAAGTAAAGGCTATCATCCTCTGGAGCCAGTTTCCGGCTTTGTGCTTATTTCTCCTGTGGAAAATGATTTAACCCATCAACCTGTGCACTTTGTGTGTTGTAGAAATTACTTAATCCTGACTGGGAGTTTCTACCCTGCCTTTGTTTCCAGATAAAAAGACACATATCCTTTATATTTACAATAAGTCTTAAACAGCACAAGAGCTGGGCAGAAATCTAACCTCTATGCTGTTAGAATCTACTTACCTATTGACTATCAACAACCTCGAGGTTTTACTTACTAAGTTTCATTTGGGCTGCTCTTAACTCCAATAGGCCAGCACTGAGGTACACGTGCTCATAACTCACCTAACCCATAGTGGCTTCTCTCTCTTCCTCTACCTTCTTCTCCCCTCTCCTCTGAACCTCCAAGTCTGGGAACCCTAAACCCTGCCTATGTCTCTTCTGCCCAGCTATTGGCTGTTAGTACTTTTATTCTCGAATCAGATCTAACTTGAGGGCAAGGTCTCATAGGTCACTTGGGTCTACACACAGACTCTCTCATTTTGGGGGCCTACATTACAGTACACAGTAAAAGACAAAACCTCAACATATGTGTTTTGTCTTGTGTATGGTGGTCTGGGGCAAAGCCTGTGTAATGAAGACAAGGTTAATTTCTAGAACTTTAGCAGGTGGGGAACTGGTTCACTGGACTAAATCCTAGAAGGTAACCAGTCCTTCAGCTCTGTCTCTTCTGCTTATTGTCCACTCTGAGGTGAACGGGCTCTGCCACACATTCCATCCACCATCATGTGTTCCCTTACCCCAGAACCTGGACTGAGCCCAAGTGTTTTCCACAGTCTGGATGCTGAGACTCTGAAAACCAGCATCCTCCCTTGAGTGCCATGCTGGCAGGTGCCTTGCCACCATGGTGGGAACTCTAGCTGTAAGTCCCTTACCTACAAATAACTGAAGAAACTTTGAAGACCTCCCCACTCAATATTGAAATAAAAAGATTTTAGAATTACAGGATTCTGTCAGAATTATGTGTAGCTGGGTAAGGTGAGAACTGTGGTAGGCAAGGCTGGAAAATTCTGAGCAAGAAGGGTTGTAGGGCTTTAAACACTGTTGGTTCTAGTCAGAGGATTGGTATGACGCCTCAACTCCAGAATATCGGCACCTATCCTGCCCTTGAGCACCACAGAATGGCACAGCATTTGTTGTTATGGAATAGTTCTTTTCTTCTGTGTTCTTTCTGGTGGAAAACCCTGAATTAAGTGACTATTTAGAAGCCATTCATCAAAAAAACTGAACTGAAATAACCACATACATCTGATAATTTCCATATCCCACCAGGTACTATGATGCTTATAATCAATGATTGCTACAAGCAACCACTTTCCCTAGATATGTAAGGAAGTTGCTCAGGGGGCAATTTGTATATCGGATTATGCTTCTTTGTTGAGTAAGGTCTCAATTCTTTGATTTACTCATAATTCAGTAATTTGAACGGTCATAGACACAGCTCATCTACGCCCAAGTCTATATGTCACCTAAATGAAACCCAGATCTATTCAGACTGCTGCTGTGCAAATGTCATCAGTGTGCATATGGACCAGCCCATATGCAGAGGGTATCATAACCCTCTGTGTATCATCTATGGACCAGCCCATATTGTAGAAAGTATCATCATAACCCTCTGTGTATCATCTGAGGACGTTATTCTTTTCCTCTCTCTTCTCAACCCATGCTCAGTAGTCAAGTGTAGTCACAAAATTTTGCAACCTACTTTTAATAAGGGTTCAACCTCTCCTCTAGCCCATCACCCAGCTGAGACAGTGGGAGAGAAATGTTATTAGGATGTGGGGGAAGTGGTCCTCCTCAGCAGTAGCTCGTTGGGATCAAGCTTCCAGGGCAGCAGTTCAGTCTCATAGCAAACACCAAGTACTAAGCAGCTGCAGACCAGTCCTCTAGGCAGGCACACAACAGGCAAGAACCAGCGTCTACAGTCCAGTCCTTTGAGCAAGCAGACATCAGGCACACACCAGCGACTGTAGTTCAATTTTGACGAAATGTGCCAGGCTCGCCAAACAGCCCGAGGAGAGGTCACTGAAGCTATACGCTGCTGCAGAAACCTCACAAGCAGTTCTTTGGTGAGTTTCTTCTCTCAATGGCTGCGTTATTACAAATTGAGCTCAACAGCACAATGTGAGGAAACCAATACGTGTGTCTTTAGCAAAGAATAGTGCGGTGGAGCAAACCAAACCAATGCTCAGTGCTCACCCTCCACTGTTTGTGTCTGTGGGGTCATATTTATACTTCATCAAGCGTCCTCTCACATCTCCGCTATATTTAAGCTTTCTTTCATCTGTGACTGCTTCAGGAAAACAGTCTTTCATGTGTTTGCTTTAGAAAGACATCATTTCATCTGTGTGCCCCAGTAAATGATTATTTGGCATAATTAACTTTCCAAAGAACTAGAAGTTTCCACCTCAGTCGAATCTTAACCATGCGAACCATCATATATGCAGTAGCCTGGATGTGTTGGGCAGTCACCACTGTGTTTTGAACAAAGTACATTAAGTGAAGCTCAGAGAGATTTGATATTTTCTGAAGCTTCAATCATGGAATCTTTCTTGTGTACCAGTCACTGTGAGGGACTTCACAACACACAAAGACCAGACATTTATTTCTGGAGTTTATCTCTCATATCTTTTTTTTTCTTTGCTCACTGAAATTTTTAGTTTAGGATTAAGGAATGGACACTTTTCTCCCCCTGTTAGGGCGTGCTTTAGTGCTGAAAGGACAAACAGAAATCAACACAGATTTCCCGGGGCCATATTACCTCACAAAAATCAACACAGAATTCCCAGGGCCACATTACCTTGTCAGTTCAGTGGCAACATGGGTGGCTGAACAATGCTCATCCCACTGTGTGCTGTACTACTCACCTTGCCCTGGAAGTCAACACATGGCTCATTTATTCACTTCCATTCAGACTATTTCAAAATATGATGGAAGACCACATTTACAAACCTCAAATAGCATGTAATTGAAAACGCATAGCCATCTGGTTCTGTGCATTGCCAACACAATGACCCCAGCCTTTCCTTATATACTGTACTATTCATTTTAGAGGCCTTATTTTGTGATGCGACCTTTATTTATTTTTAGGTTCAGTTAAAATTAGTCTTTGGATATTTATCCTGAAGTCATTTTTAAATTGTTTGTAGAAAAGTCCTTCAATAAATGTTTACAGACTGCTTTCTCCATCATCCACTGTTACTCATGTATATGTGATCCAATAAGGGAGTATTTAAGCCCAAGAACTCTTAGTAAAACAGAAACAGAGAAACGTTGTAATGTTTAATATTTTATTTAAAAAGTATTGAAAGTCTAGAGCAGGAAAGTGGGGCAGATGAGAACTGCAAGGACAATTGCTTCCAGGTGAGGCAGTTCAGTGAGTGTGAATGTGTGTGTGGCCTTAACCTATGGTCCTTAAAGGAGGCACTTGTCTCACTGACCCAGGGTAGACTGGTGCCTGACTTCTATGAGGATGACCCAGAGTGAGAAGTGCAAATCTGTGTGTAGACATGGATGCACTTGGAAAGGGACTTTGGTCTATGGGTCAAAGCAGAAAAAAACAGTTCCAACTGCATCTGTCTAAAACTGCCTAAATGGGAATCAGTATTGCAAGGGGAAGGCTGGAATGGAAATGTTGGATTTTCTAGGCAGTGTAGGATAACAAGAGCAGATAGTAGTTGGACATAGCCAATGTGTCTTCAATGTGATGCTGTGAAATACGTAATGGGATAAATCCAAGTCTACCCCAGCGTGGCCGCTCTCAAACCTGCAATTCACATAAGAAGGGACGCAGATTTGGTTTCTATTCCTCTAGGTGATTGGCACCTTCATAGCTTCTAAATTTTCTAAATTTACCAGGGGAGAAGTCAGAGGTCAAGTGGAGAAGAGAAAAGAGGCAAGAACCTTGAGTCTGTTCTTTCATGCTGCACATATGTACTCTGTTTCTGGCAGGCATCCAAAACTCACACTTCAGGTTGGTTTTTTTTTTTCATATCTGTGCTAGAAATACTCCATTTCCTTTCTCCCTATTCTGGATGCATGCTCTTGACTAGATCCCTCTGGCTTCTCCTCATCCTGACATTTCAGTAGCTTCTCTGTGACTCAGTGTGTAGTTTTCTCAAGAAGAGCATTGATTTGCCAGTTTGTGTTTGTTTGCATCCAGTCAACATGAAGTCTGTCTTAGGTAACTCAATCTGAAGAAGGGTAGGAGATTTCTAGGGCAACCAGGCCATCTGCTGCCTTTAAGAAACAGAATGGCATCATTGCAGTCCTTTGTCTCTGTGGCTTGAAGACCTGGCTAAACCCTGTGCTATGAGAAATGAAGGCTCTGTCCTCTGCCCTGAGGTATTGACTATCTTCTGCTCCACCCAGTGCAGACATTTCCACCAACACCAAGCACTCTACATTTATTCTCACCTACCCTTCCCTACCCTACATGAGGCATGCAACGTTTTACAATGACACCACTGGAATGCACCCTGGAAACCCTGCCTAGTAAGGGAGAAAGGTCAGCATCTCACAGTGGAAATCAAGGGCACCCTTGCTAGGCACAATGTCACCTTTATGCTTTGACTACCTAAGAAGTGCAAGATGGAAAAATATGTCATTAAAATATATATTTCAGGTGACAAGAAAGAAAGAAAGGAAAAGAGAGAAAGAAAGAAAGAAAGAAAGAAAGAAAGGAAGAAAGAAAGAGAAAAAGAAAACTTTTAAAGAGGATGAGTTAAGGTAGAACATTTGTAAAGCTGAAAACCTTAGAGATTTTAATCAAGAGTGTAAGTACTGCTGATGTAGATTAACTATAGTAACCATGTGCGGAGGCAAACGAACATCTGTCTGAGAACTGAAGAGCCTGAAGAGGGAAGCCAGGGATGGATAACCAGGATGTTAGGAACAAGAAACAACCCATCACACTATAAAGAGATGTGGGGCCTAAAGCTAAATTGGCATATTAAAAGAATATATAAATTATTTTGTGAATAATTTAACTTTTAGGTTAAATTAGATACCCTGTCTATGGGTAAATTTATCATTTGAAGCACATTTTTTTTCTGTAATGAGTGGCAGTGAAGAGTCATTGGCATCTGGTACCTGGAACGTGGTGCTCATGTATGGAGAAATCCAAATAGAATCTAGTTTATTATGTAATGTCCAGACAGGAATAGACCCCTTCTGCTTGTATCTGTCTTTGACCTTAGTCTTTAGTAGAAAAATATTCTATAAAAGACTGTAGCATTGATATCCTGGAGATGGTTTCCTGTCATAACACGAGCTGGATTTCATTCTTGACCAAATTTATAATGCTCTTTCCACAGTGTCCACCATGAAGATTCTATTTATAATCATCACGGGTTAGACAGCAAGAACATTTTGCTAAAGCTTTCCTTTTCTTGTCTGAAAACCCCTGCATATATGTGCATGTATGAGTATACACAGGCATACACACTCACATACACAGGCACACACAATCGGCTACACATACACACATATAAACTGGCACACACAAACATGCCACTGCACACAGGCACACACAGGCACATACTCATGCACAGATGTGTTCACATAGCCACATACACTCACACACAGGCACACACACATACACAAGCACACAGGCACACCCACACACACTCACATAGAGAGGCACACACAAACACACACACACAAACACACACAGAGTCATGTATACAGGCACACACACACTCACATATACATTCACACATTTGCATGCACACATGCACGCACATGCACATATATCCACATACACAGGCACACAGGCACACACACTCTCACATAAAGAGGCACACATACTCAAATAGAGAGGCACACACACACAGATACACACACATAAGCACACACACTCACATATATAGGCACACACACTTATATATACATGCACACACACACATGCTCACAATCACCCAATTTTCTTCCTTTCAGAAAGTTCCCAGCTGATGGCCTTTTTCTCTGACTTCTTTTCAGGGCTCTTACTGCTCTTACGGCCTGACTGCTGAGGGTTGTAGCAGGCTGACAGGTTCATCATAATCAGCATCTATTCCATTTCCATCTCACACTCAAGGTCTATTGTCGCCAATTCACTCAAGAAAGTGTTTTTATTTAAGTGGAGTTTAAGTACTGGCTGCTCTGCGCTGAGTGAATGCTGAGGACAGTTCTCTCCTGTGATTCCAGCTCTCTCATCATTATTCCTCAGACTCGACAGGGACTCCCTTCCTCTCCTGTGACAAGTGTTTATCTGGCTAGCATTACCCCAGCATTTTGCAAGCTCCAATGTGGGACTTAGTGATGACTGTGACAAAGTCTTTGTGATCAGGGTCTTCAACTGCATTTGGAGCTTGAAATCTCATGTAATATAACAGAGACTCATATACATTCCCAATAGCTTTAAATAATATGAACACGGATGTTTAAATAATTTTTTTTATTTTTTCAGATTTGAAATTATTGGAGGTTTTGAGCATCTCTCTATGTCTTCTCAGCTGCACTGGAGACATAAGCTACTGCTTTGTACATCTGTGTGCACCGAGTCCTGCCCCGTTTCACACTGGAATATGTGGGGAATTCTCTTTTTTAATGAATGCATATCAGTCTTGTATTTGATGATAAACACTTCTTCCATACTTTAGAAATACCAGTGTCATCAGTTTTAGTAAAAGCTGAATAAATATTAGGTCTTGTAGTCATCAGAGAATTATGGATGTGAGTGAAGCTGCGGACCTGTCTGTGCTCTGCATACCATTGTTATTTCTACTCAAGAGGACTTCCTTGAGGGTTTGCTCCCCTTACTGAGCTGCTCAGCAGCTCTCACATCCCTTCCAGCTTTGCTACAAAGTCACAATCCCACAGTCTTTCTTACTGTCTTGATTACAGTGTTGAGCTGTATCAGGGAACATGAAGCTTGTCATGTTTTTTTCTCTCCAATGATCAGTGTGTTTTTACTGTAAATGCAAGGTAGATTAATGCTTAGAACATTATTACAGTCAGGAGAAACATAATCGTTCATGTTACTTCTTCCTGTGTGAGACTTCTGATGGCTGTTTTCCTGCTGGGTTTTTTTTTTTTTTTTTTTTTTTTTTTTTTTTTTTTTTTTTCTGCTGGGGAGTCTTGTCTGGACTTTCTGAGCAGTGGCATGCTTTGCCATCTGGTACCTTATTTACCTCATGGTTTCTAGTCTTGGAAATATCCAGGCCTATGAGTTGTTCTTGCTTCAGGAAGTTTCCACAGACTTGCTTCACCTTCATTGATATCAAGCGGTTGTTCCAGTATCATCTACCAGCCTCTCAGTAATTTCTGTGCCAGATGCACACCACAGGGTTTGCTTTATGCATCTTTCCCTCTGAGGCCCATTGGTACACTGACTCATTCTCTGTTGTCTGTTGAAGATGGCCACTTCTAACGTCACCTCAAGATGGTTCCATTGATCATTTGCCTTCTTTCCTTGTTTCTTGAAAGAGAAAGGAAGTTTCTCTTTCATTTATTCCTAACTTCTCTTTACATATTTTATAGGAGTTATCATAGAAGTTAGACACAAGTGCCCTCTGTTAGTCAGGAAGCTCTCATGCCCTGAAAGCACACATTCCTCAAGCAACATTTTTCGCCCTGAAAATGAAGCCCTAGATAAAGTGTGTGTTTAACAACTCAAATGAGGTCAAGGCTTCATCCACTGCACTTCAACCAAAAGAAAGAAAACCATTGTATATCCTTCACTTTGTGTTTAGAAGGTATTGAGATCCCAGTGTCTTGCTCTCAGTCAGCTGGCACTGCCTAACAAGAAAGCATTATTTTAAAAGGTCTTAAGTTTTCAGAAACCTGGGATGTTCCCTTCCACCTTTGTCCTTGCTGTTTTGTGACCAGGAACAATTTTCAAATGGTGACCCTGTGTGAAAGACATTTAGAAACAATGTATCTTCCTGGCAGACCAAGCATAGTTTCCGGGCTGTGTGCAGACTTGCTCTGCAGCCCCTGAACTTGTCAGTTACTCTGAGGCTGTAGGTTTAGTGGAAAAACAAACAAACAAACAAACAAAAAACACTTGAGCTTTGCTTGGCAAAAGATGTTGTTCCAGACTCAGCTGCGTTAATCCACAGTTAGATGGCCATGGCTGCATTTAAACAGATGTCTGTCACTGGAGTCAGATCTGAAGGATGAGCCAGGTAAGGTCATCCCACTAGTGTGTGAGGAGCCTGCCCTCACAGGGAGCACTGGAAATCGTGGGAGTGAAAGAGTCAAAAGGAGCTTCACAGCAGAAGATGTCTGATCTTCTTTACTTGGGGTGCCGTTTACTTAAATGTGGGTCAAACAATTTAAACCTGGGTACTTACTAATTACCTAGACCCCTGTAATCATTGGTGTGTATGGCCATAGTATCTAGAAAGTGATCAATATGATCAATATTGTCTAATGATGGAAAATACGATGTGGAACAGAGTAGTTGGCTGTGACATTGTGAAGCAGCCAGAACACAGGTGACAACAGTTAATTATGTGACACTCAGGGAGTAAATAAAATTAATGACCTGTGAACCTATATGCTGGATGTATAGTTACTAGTGAGTTCTCTGTTGATGTTTGCTGTGCTAGGCTGAATTAACAACCACAAGAAAATTCTTGCCATACGCAGGAGGACTATTTTTAGATGTTCCTGTAGTACAGAGCTGGCCAGTCTTACCCAAATTCAGAAAATGGTTGATTTAAATTATTTCATTCTATTGTTTTTTTTTTCTTCTGGTGTTGGAAAACAAACAAACAAACAAACACCGAAACCTGGCAGATGAGCTTCACAGTGCAGTTAGAGACGAGACCGAGAGGCTACAGCTTTCCATGGAGCTGGCAGAGCACAGTGGGGTGTGCAGCGTACAGAGGGCCCTGGCTCTGCTCTGCGGGTGTTTTGTTCATCTACCGGTGAACCCATTACTAGGTGGGTGACTCATGCACAGCTCCTCCTTTGGGAAATGACAATAACAATACTATTGATTTTCGGATGAGACTGTAAAGTTTAAATGAGAGAGCTACAAAACAGCTTGTTAGCCGTGGCCAGGATTTTAAAGGCACTGAATAAAACGTGGCTATTATTCTTTTCCAGTGCTGTCTTAAAATGTATTTACATTTTCCGTATCGAATATCTATTCATACGTCTATTCACAACCTGTATACACAGTCTTATTTTTTAAAAGATTTTAAAAAAATCTTAGAAGGTAGGTGGTAGAGAGGGAACTTAAGGTAAAAGATTAATACAACCTGACTTACAGTGTGGGCCGGGCCTGGGTGAGAGCTGCTCTGCCCAGGTGGTGGCAGCAAGGCTGTAAGGGACAGACAGATGGTACCTATGGCTGCAGTGACTCCTGCCTGAGTCAGGGATGTGAGCAATGGATTTAGCGGCTGCCTCTGGAGGCCCCAAGCTGGCTCAGTAACATCCTGTCTAAGTACAAATAATGTTGCTCTAGTTAAGGGTTTTGCTTTTATTCTTTTGTTCAGTTTTCTATTATCTTTCCACAATTATATTCATTTTAACAGCATTTTATTACAGAAATAACATTGATAAAAAGTCACATTGATTACTTAGTTATTGTCCAACTTATGCATGGCTTTATCTTCTAGTATTGAGTTCTAAACTGAGTGATCAGCATAGAGATGCCTAGTTCTTTCTCCTTAAATATTATAATGCCACAATCAAAAGAGATTTTAAAGCATGATTTTAATTTTTCATGTTTTTACTTTGTGTTGTTTAAATAGCGACTTAAATATATTTTTTTCTATCATAGCTTAGATGGGCACAGGACCATATGAACAGTTGTGAAATTCACAAATATTGAACACATATTAAGAATTCTCCTGATTTTTCTATGGGCATAAGAACTGCAAATCTAAGTTCATGCCTAAGTGTCTAAAGAAGTTACACAGGGAAGACAAATTGCAGGAGACAGGGCCTTCCCCACAGCTTCTCCTCAGCAGTTTAGAAATCTTGAGTTGTTGGCTTGTCACACCACTCTAGAACCCTGAAGAACAAGTCTTGAATTGGATATTTAAAAAATTCTCAACTGTAACGTGCTTCCTTCCATTCAAAGTCATTTCTAAATATGTGTGACTTCTGAAGCTCACAGGACACAGTGATAAGAGAAGAACTAAGCCACTCCTGATGCCACAGGCTCAGGTCACATGACCGTTCACAAGGTATTTCACCTTCTGGCTGTGTCTTTGCTTGTGGGTAAAACAAAGATTGCAATGGATCCAAGATTTATGAGGAAATATCGACAAATTACCCAGAGCTCACTGGGTTCATGGTCATGTTGGGCCCTCCTGTGGGTACTGTTTTTAATTGAATGCTGAGACTGAAGCAGGTCACCTCTCCCCATCTGTCAGTGTGTCTCCAGCCTGTTCACCAATCCTCACTTTAGCTTTCAATTTCACGGGAAACCTCTAGGCATGGTGGAGCCATGAGCAGCTTGGGTTTCAGCTCCATGTCTGATTACTACCTGAGTTTAAGCAAATGCTACAGGCTTTCTAAGACTGAGAATCTCTTGAAATTGTAAGAGTGATGTGGAGCTCAGTGAGGTGATAGATGTGAGCAGATCTGGATCCTGGTAATTTGTGAAAATTGTCGGTAAAATGTAACTCACCTGATTTCTTAGTTTTGTTATACAGTAACATCCAGTGTGGTAAATGCTTACACTGACTCTTCCAAAGGCCTGAAGCAACCCTCTAGTGTTCAGATTCCTGAAGGACAAGTAAGATTCTCAGCTTGTTCTCTCTAACATTGTCACAAAGCAACATCTGTTTAATAACATGAAAAGCGAACACATTTTTTCTAAGGAGAGTTGAGGAGTTAGGGAGGAACAGAGAGAGGGAAGGAGGGAGGGAGGGAGGGAGAAAGAGAAAGAGATGGGAGAGGAGAAGAGAGGGGAGGGGAGGGGAGGGGAAGGGAGCGGAGAGGAGGGTAGAAGAGAAACACAGAGAGTTACAGCTTGTGTTTCTCCAAAGTGTTCACTGAGTTAATTAGAAACAAGGTAAAAAGTAAATATTGGAAAATGTTTTTTCATCTCCTGTCCTGCTTGTCTGAGAGAAGAAACAGTGTATACACCACAGTGGGTGGTCACACCTGCATGCACAATAGAGCCCCTTCTGGTGTTTTCTGAGTATGGAAGACATAAAACAGTTAGAGATGGAGGCAGTGCACCTGTGTGCTTTTGGCTATGACCACTATGTACCCAATGGCCAAGTGTTCCAAACAGGAGTGTTCTGAATCTAAAAGTAAGGCCAGCCTTTCCATCTTGCAAGTTTTAAGAGGCCCTCTGCCCCACAGCTAAACAGAAAAAAAAAAAGAGGTGCATGGAGGGAATCCAGTTTCATCCAAGCCTCCTGAAATACATACAGTGATTGAAATTTGTGTTCCGTAGTAGAAAAAATAATTTTGAAAATTTTTTCTTATTTAAAGTAAAAAAAAAAAAAAGAACATCAAAATTAAACACTAATTCTGTACAGCCAGCTTTGCTGGATAATTGAAGCACAGCTTCGATGATATCAAGCTGAGCCCGAGTGGCTTCATCCACTTTGAGGACATGAGACAGTCAGGAGATGTGCTCTCTTGTGTGGTTGTGTTAATATTTTGAAATGGAATTCATAAAGGGAACTGAGTTCATCCAGGCTTTTATAAGGCAGCACACACGGCACACTCAGAAACGTGTCAATAGAGTCTAGAAATATCAGCTCTTTAAAGCTACTTTGCTCATAAACCCAATTAGATGCCATATACTTTTGAAGAATCAGAAATTTCTTGCAGCTAGTTACATGATAAAAGCTAAACAATCGATTATGAGGTGATTGTTGCCACTAATGTGGCTAAAATTTAAGAGGCATGAATCCACTTGCACCTGACACACTGAAAAAGCTGCAACGAGTGTTTCATACCTCAAGACATGGTGACATTAATAGAAACACTTGCAGCAGAATCAAAGTCCCAAGGATCCCCTCTTAATGGAGCTTTTAAACCTCCCTCCACTATTGTAGTGTAATAGCTTAGCTGTAATGCATGCTGTTAGAGAAGCAGGTGCTTGCACAAATATTAATCTCACATTATTGCTGCTAATATGAAGCTGATTTGAATATTAAAATAGCCCGGAGGCTCTTCAATATTACGTGGTTCTAAAACAGCAATCGTCCTCTCTTCATGCAAGGTGTGCCTTACACATACATTAAGAGATTTCATAGTTACTTAAGTAAACGTATTAATTTATAATGGTGACAAAGCCTGAAGTTTAATTTAATGCTTATGGAAATGCCCTTGCTATTATGTTCAGACTATCTCTTAGGTGGTAACAAAATCTTGATCATGACAGTTGTTTAACCTCAAAAACTTTGCACCGTCGTCTTTGTGATTCCTAGAAGTACTGATGTCAGTTTAGGAGTAAATTACTGAATAACAGATGCTAACACACAGTGAGCTTCAGAGACAAGACTGTGTAAGTACTTTGCAACAAGATTTTAAGACAGATTCTGTTATTTCTACTCTGTGGATAAGGAAAATATGCAATGACTAAGCCCAGCTTATCATTAATCTGAATGAGAGTGCTCCATGGTGCAGTGACTACGCGCAGGTTATTGTTAATCTGAGCAGAAGGCATGGCCTTCTGTAATGAAGGATATATGCTGAAGATCAATAGAATTAAGCAAGAAGATTTATCAAAGGGAAATATACACGTGTGAGGTGGATGGCGAAATACGGGTCACTGTACTTTGTACATTGAACAATCTGTGAACTCTCCAAGACACTGAAAGGAACTGAAAAGAGTTACAGTCATGAACTTGAGTCAAGCCCCACCCGCTTCAGAACAGGTTCTGTGTGGACTAGAAAAAAATTCTTTAATGTTGACTAGAGTTGGAGAAGCTGAAGAATTTGGTTGATGTTTGCTCCCCATTGCCTCTTCCCTGAGACTGTATACTGGAGACAATCGTGTAGGTTGACTCGTGATTTTGAAACTGGCAAGTATTATGTATGGCACCTTCAGATTTATGCTGTTCTTTATTCTCTACACCATGTTTTCCTCAGCTCTTCTTTGTCCTTCTGTGTCTAACCTTGGCATCCTTGCTAATTCTAATTTTTGGGACACTTGAGATAGCCCATCCCAGTTTTCTCATGCTTGATGAATCTTGATGTAAGAGGTTTGAGAGCCATCACATTCAGCTACCTGAAGATGGTCCAGTCACTGACATAAATTAGATCTGAGGAGTGAGCAAGTCTGCAGCCTACTGGTCTGTGGACATCAGTGTCAGCTGATTGGTCTGTGGACATGGATGTTAGAGCTGGTTAAGAATTGCTTAATGGATCACAGATAATTCATAATGAAATCCTCCAGCCTTTCTTGAATATATCCTATGGAGGAAGCCATGCTATACTGCCAGTTAGAATTAGATCATTCCATAGAGAGTACATTCCAGAGAATGCTCAGACATGACCCTCCCTTCCACTAACCTTATCCAGACCATGTCTTCATGGACCTGGCTCACCTTGATGTCAAGCTTGATGTGACTTACAAACCCCTTTCTGAATCCCCAAATTACTCTAAACCCTGGTCCAACTTAAAATGGTGAAATAGATTTCACAGGATTTATTCATCTGCTTTTCTCATACACAAATCTGAGAATTCTTTGTCCCCGTTAGCCAGTGTCCTTCCAGTTTTCCCAGCCTCTGAAGCCCTAAGCAGTGTTCATGCAGCTATGAATTTCCCATCCAAATGTTGTCATTTAGTGTCAAGAGTAATCTTAGACAGAAAGTTCTGAAGTTCACGTTTCCAATTTGCACTTGGTTTCAAACAAGATTTTAAGGAGAATTTTAACAAGCAAGCCATGTTTAATGGAGTGGCCCCTGACTAAACAGGGCTGGGTCTAAGTAGTCCAGTCCATAGGCCTGTCTTCCTTCCCTTCTAGATGTCAGAGCCCGTCTCCTCATACCACCTCCTGTTGCCACGGGTCTCTTCCCGTAGCTCCGTAGAGATTTGAAGTTCACAGATGTAATTTTAAAATTACTGTGGGAAGCCAAGCACTGCTTCTTGGGACAATCTTGCAATCTTTGTGGTGAATGATGTAAGCTGTGTCTCTGTGGCAGATCAAACCCGGAAAGGCCGAGTCCGTGCAGATGCTGGTTGTTATACTCTGGTTCTTGCTGCCTGAGAGCTGAAAACTCTGCTAACTTGTTGAGAGGCATCTACAAAAGTCTGAAAATGATTCATTTCAACAATGAAAGTGTCTGAGGGTTTTGGTTTTTTTGTTTGTTTGGTTGGTTGGTTGGTTTGTACGTGTGTGAACTTAATTATTGAATTTGTGTAACTATGAATAGTCACTTGTGCTTAGTGGTTATCATGTTGGGCAATACAGTACAGCTTGATTGGCCAGAAAAGACTCAATTTAATGAAGCAATACACAAAGCTTGTGTAGCTCCATGCCCTGGTGTGTCATGTTCCTCTGTATGGTATCACATGATTTTTTTTTCTAGTATGTAGACTTATCAGCCAAGAAGGCTGGTGGCCTCTGTGAATCCTGCTCTGTGACCCCTGTGACCCCTGCTGGGTTAGTGTTTTCTTCTTTCCCAGTGCAAGAAATCTTGATCGCAGTGACTTGGGCCAGGCTGTGAACTTTTACCCACACATACTTCAGATTTTAAAAGTACATATCACACAGTTCTTAGGAGTAAAAAAAGCAACCAGTATCAGTTACTAAGAGGGGCTTACACTCTCCAATGGACGGGGGAAACCATTTTATTTGGGTATGTTATTTTACAAATAGAAGGTGTAAATAAACTAGAATCGCTCTAATTTGACTTTATCACATCTTTATCTCTTAGATAGTTTAATTCCTTCACAAGGTGATATTTAGCCTTGATTTCCCACATGTTCGACCCTTAAGGCTGCTTTCTCTTTCATTTTGGCTTTTTTCCTCTCTCTCTCTCTCTCTCTCTCTCTCTCTCTCTCTCTCTCTCTCTCTCTGGCTTACAAAGTGAAGGTTTGAATGACTCAGTTTGACATATTCTTTTGTATTTAAATAGTCACATTTTCTAATGTGCATATGTTCTATAGGAGATGGCATTATTTGTCAACTGATACACCAGGCTGACTCTACGAGATCATGGAGTCCCCCTGTGAGTGCCACGCCTGCCTACAGACCGGCTGCAGGCGCCTGAGCTGTGGTTTCTGCTTTCTCTTTGCCTTTGTTCAGCCATCCAAGGTGCTTCTGACACTTCTCTTTCTTTCCTTTTGTCTCCAAATGAACGGTCTTCTTGTTTCAGTTCTTTATCTTTTATCACTCGTGCTTTTTCTTTACTTTCGCATTACATTTGTGAGTTATAGGCATCAGCATTCACATGTCAGTGTAAATAGTTGGGGAACCTGATAGGTTCTTTAGTCAATCATTTTGATTCATTTCCCTTTACTATTGACTGTTTCAGAGGCATTCAGATTAACATTTTACACTTTTGTGATTATTCAGTTCTTTGTTTTACTTCATTTATTAAGTATTTTTATTATATCCCATTGAGTTAAATAGAAGGCATGATTCAGACCCTTAAATAAGCTGTTCCAACCAAAGAAAGAAACATTGGAACTCTAGTAGTTTTCAAACTGGTATAATGGGGCGTCACAGGAAGTCAGGTTAGACTGGAGAAGGTCAGAAGAGCTGGCAAAGTCAGAACTCCGAGGAGAATCGTGAAGGTTGTGTCGACACTGAAGATGAGAGAGGGCAGAAGTCACTCTAGGTAAAGGTGTCTGAATGGACAAGGACAGTGACCCGAAATCACTTAATGACGCGAACTCAGCGTGGTGAGCTCAGGAAGCTGTAATTTGGGGTGAAGTGGTCAGCGAGGTAGACAGGGGTGAAGAGATGGATTGTAATTTCACCTTTATCCTATAGGCAGAGAAAAATAATAATTATGCTGATCTACTCATGCCCAGCAGCTATCCAGCCTCTGGATACATCAAGTACACACTTCACATGGATTCCATAATTGCTGCATCACAATAAATCCTCTGTGCAAATCCCTTTTCCCAGAAGAATAGAAATACGATTCAAGTATATATATATACATATATATGGATTTTCTTTTACATTTCAGATGTTATCTCCTTTCCCCACTTTGCCCCCCCCACCCAAGAACCCCCTATCTAATCTCCCCTTTCTCCTGCTTCTATGAGGATGTGCCCCTACCCACCCATCCATCCATCCACCCAATTCCACCCTTGAATTCCCCCACACTTGGCATCCAGACTTCACGGGACCAAAGACCTCCTCTCCCACCTATGCCCGACAAGGCCATCCTCCCCTGCATATACAACTGGAGCCATGGGTCCCTCCCTATGTGCTCCCAGGCTGGTGGTTTAGCCCTTGGGAGCTACCGTTTGTTAGGTCGTGAAAGATATTCCAAAATAATCAAGATGCAGAATGGGTCTGAGCACTGTTAAATGTGATAAAAGCTTCAGGATCACCTCACTCAGGTAGGAGAGGAAGAAAAGATGCTTTCTGCTTAGAAGCATCTAGTGACCATATGGGATGGAGCAGACGGGCATGGTGCCTCACGCTTCAGTTTGGAGAACTGACTGGTTTTAGAAAGCCAACATCAGAACAAGAATTTCACTTGAAAGACACAGTTGAGCATGAGAGAATCGTGACATCAGCGTACTAAAAGTATTGATTTCTGTTAATAAAAACAGGGCAAAACACAGCCCAGTTCTTATTCAAGGTTAGAGTGAGTATTAGGGTCACACGGGGTTGCTTTCTAGGTAGAGTGTCTCTAGAGTTTGCAATGTAGTGTGAGGCTCTGCCCATTGGTGCCCATCCAGCACCATTGGGTGGTGGCCAATTTTACATGGAAGACACAGCCTGAAAGTGCAGACAGGGGGTTTAGTTTCCTCACTGAGACTCATAATGTGCCACAGTCACCTCCACATTCAGGTATTTCTGTTCTTAGCAACCCCTCTGATACAAGACCAGCCTTGCAGGCAGGGCTGAGGTCAGGCTGCCTCCCCCCATGAACAGTCTCTCTGTTCTGTGTATCACAATTTGCAGTGAGATTACCCCTCAGGACTGAGCCATGGTTTATGGCTAAAAGTTATGGAGACCCTAAACATGTTCTCTTGTCAGTAATTGGTTACAGGATCTTTAGTGGGCACCAGGAGTGGACAGATATATATTTTCAATCAAACAATAAATTATTTTGTTAGGTTTTAAACATTTCACTTCAATTTAAAAACTGCTTTTAATTAGAGTAATATTTTTTAAATGTTATACATAGAATATAAGTAGCTTCTGGCTGTTGTGATTAATTCAGTCAATAAGATATTAAAACTACTGCATGACACAGTTTGCAGTACTGATAGCCAGGATATTTGGTTTCTAAACTGACATATAGTTTTTTTTTTAAAGACAAGTCAATAATTTTTGGAGATTTAGGCCATAGTTTTTCGTTAGAAAAAGTGATATTAAATTGTTTCACTACATCTTTCAGGTGTTATGATTTCAGGAGAATGGATAAGCATGTTTATATAATTTAATTGGTTGCCTTGAAGGGAGAACTACTTATATCGTGCTAATGATCCTCACAAACCTGTGTTTTCCATTCTGAAATGTCGGCACATCATGTCTCTAAGAGGCAAGTTTACAAGTGTCAGGTTTTGCATTAAGAGCAGTTTCAGAGATTTGTAACTGTCAGGTTCAGGGCATGTGAAGCCTTCTCACATCTCATTATGACAGCCTCTCCTCTGACTGTAAATACAGAGATGTGTAGAAAGAATCTTGCTGTTTATTTGGTTTTTCTTTTTAATTTTAATATGAAGTTCATAACAACCTGGGGAAATTACTCAGAAAACTTGCTCGTTAAGAGCTTAGCTGAGAAGTGCCTTGCTTGTAAGGCCTGAAAACAGACCAGTGGATTAGAATCTTCCCAAGGACATACTCTAATGGACTACAGTGTTATGCTTTTTTGTGACAGAATTTACCAAGAAATTTTTATTTAATTAGTCCATTTGCCTCTCATTATTATTTTGTTGCTTTGCTTCTATTGTTCACCAGTGGTTTACCAAAAAAAAATAATCTTCAAAATTGAGCAATCTCAATTAAATTTAGTTAATTGTTCAGTTTTGGACAAAGGTTTTTTTCTCTAAATATTTATGAGTCTGTTGTACAGTCATAACACACGTAGCCAGATGGATACATCTGACAAATCACCTGTGTAAATAAATATTTTAGTCTAACTTTTACAATGGTAATTTCTCAATGAAAACAAATACATTTATATTATAACTCATTATAAATAATGTCTTAGGTTATATATTAGCATATTTAGTGCTTTTAAAGATTATTTTTTTAACATCTTACTTGCTGTCTTCCTTCTCTCTTTTTTCTTATATCCTGTGTGTGTGTGCCTGTAGCTCTGCATGTATGTGCATGTATATGCCACAGAGCTCCAGGGATTGTCAGAGGACCACTTGCAGGAATCACTCTCTTCCTCCCACCATGTGGGACCAAAAGATTGAATTTTGGCTGCCAGATATGGCAGCAAGTGCCTTTATCTGCAGAGGCATCTTGTGGGATGCTAAGGACGATTTGTAACACTGGAAGCTGAAAAGTCTGCACCCTGGTTGTCATCATCCTGTCTTTGCCTTAGACTAAGGAGTCCTTTTCTTTAAGCAGCTCAGTGTGTCAGGGCAGGAGAAGAACATGTTGTGATCTTATAGGTGAGTAGAATGATACATAGCAGCGGTTAGTAGACTCAAGTACTCCTAGGTCGCCATTTTTGTTGGTTCATTAAATGGTTTTCTCTTTCACTTTAATGTCTCTTGATCCTCTGTGCGTATGAAAGCTTTACATGGCTCAAGTCTTTAATTTGTTATTCCAGTTACTGTTGTTGTGTTATTTATTAAGAATCTTTTTTCATCATAGTGTTTTAAACATGAAGTGTAATCTAGCATGGAAGCCTTACATTAACTTTAAAAACCTCCTGCTTTAACTTACAAGATATTTCTAATCTCATTATAGGGGATTTAGTGCTATGACTCTCATTACACAAAAACAAGACTCTTCTCTCTGTGTGGAGAAATGTGCTCCTGAATTTTAAAGACCACTAAGCCTCTTTAATATTCCCCTGATAAATCAACTTTGAGGATTCCTCCAGCAGATAGGTATGGGGAGAAGCTGTAAACACTTAGCTCAGAGGTTACGGACACGTGAGCAAATAAAGTGAGGTAATTTTATTTGTGTGGAGGATTTGGGTTTAATGTGAGAAAGACATATTTAAGCTCTTCTCAGGCTTCAATATCACCATGATAAAGACAATCCAGTAGCCTCTGCATGGGAGACTGGAATAACAGCTGATTTCTATGTGGAGATGCTTCTGTACACATGGGCAGGACAAACATGAAAGAATGAATCCATTAGCAAGAAAAGGTGATTTGTTTCTCAGTTTGCTCTTACATCTTCAGCTGTCTCTATTGTCTCAGGACATCATAAACCAAGGGAAATGATTTATGAAAATGAAAAAATATATAATAGAATGGTTATGATATATAAATAATATATTTATATCACCTGATAGTATCTTTGATGTCTTCAAACGTTTGAGTAAAATTTGAAATCCTAGATGTGGCTTATACACCTTAAGTTAACAGTTTAATGGGCTTAAGTTGTTTAGTTTTGAAATGTAAGAACATCCTTTCTTAAGTATCTTTTAAAACTATTCTCAAAAGCCTTGTGTCATTGTTCATATCTGTGTCACAGTTTAATAGTAATCTATGTATTTGCTACTATATAAAAGGTAATTGAGTTCTTTTGTACTAAAAGCATAGCCAACAGTCCTACAAAGTAATTCATTTAATTATAAAAAGGTATATTTATATGGTGCCTCAAAATGGATAATGGTTACCAAATCATGTACTGAGGGAGTCTTTATTCCCCCTTTCTTTTTCTTGCCATATTGCCATAGATGAAATGCTTCAAATATTTAAAAAGCAATGGTAGATACTGAGTCATTCTGCAAAAGAAATGCCTTTGTTCATCCTCAAAGTTGTGACCCTTATTAGTTTGCACATCTTTTCTTATAAATAAACAAATATGAATTTGATGAATGGATTTTATTCACTAACTTCTTTAACATGTTACTAATCTAAAAAAGAATTCTGGAACTAGACATAAAATATTTAAATTAATTTTTGTATACATCTTAGTTTGCATTAGAATTTTTGAATTAACATTTATTTAAAATAATTATTTATAATTTCCTGTTCTTATTGTTTCCTTGTTTGAATCGGGTATCCAAATTATGGTTAGTCAAAGCACAACCATAGAATCTTTTGTTATATCTATTTGAATTCACTTAACACTGTATTAGAGTTCTTCAAACAATGGATGGGATTTTCCCATAAGTCACAGAGCCAGATAGTCTTGCAACACGATCTTTCTCTGTGACTTAATTCCCCCAGTTCAGGGGAAAATTATCAGAATTTCTTCATCTCCTTTTTGAGAGAACTTTTTGAGTACAAAAAGGGGGGGGGATTATTTTCCATGGATACTTAAAGTATCTTTCTAAAGTTGTCAAAATATTTTATTTTTAATTTTTTTAATATCTCTGAATTCTGGTTCCATTTACAATATGGTTTTTATAAAGTCTTTTTTATGAGGCTCACTAGATATGTCTCTTGAGCTCTGAGTTATTACAACCCTGTTGCTTCTGAATTCCTAATATTTGATTGTCTGTTCCTATTGAAATCACTTCTCTACTTCCCTTGAATTTATTACCTATTATCTTTTATGTTTTATGGATACGTGTGTGTGTGTGAGAGAGAGAGACTTTTCTGTATTCAGTCATAATTAGTGGATAATTGTTTTTTTAAAGTGATCCATTTAATAATATGATGTTCAGATGAAGCTGTGGGTATAAGATGTGGAACAGAGCTGTACAGGGTGTGTGAGCAGGTTAAATTCAAAGATGACAACATGTTATGTAAGAAATTTGAACATCTGTGGAGCTGACTATCCAGTGTGTTTCTGTTGTTAGCCTCCGTGTGGGCATGCTGTGAGAGGGCATGCTGCAGTTGTGAGCATCTCAGTGGCTTCTGGGTTTTTTTTTTTTTTTCTTTCTCTTTGAAGCAGTGGTCAATTATAACCAACCAATAAATCTTATTAATTAACTTTTTTTACATCTTTACTTACCTGATATTTTTTTCAAATCTGAATCATTTAGTAATTATCAAAATAAGTATGCAGACAGCAGTTGCCTTCATGTTTATTATTATATCGTAGGAGCAGTGCTGATCATAGGTTTAAATGCAACCCTGCTGTGTTGCATTCCACACAAGATCAGGCCATTGGTATATTTGGTGCTTTAGACCTCGGAATACATACTCGGTCCCTCTGGTTTATGTTGGTGGTAATGCGATGGTTTGACTTACTTTGATATTAACTTAAACTTTTATTTATTTTGATATCAACACTGGCAAATTAATTCTTAATAATAATCTTTCAACAGAATGGAGAGACAACGCAGTATTTATAAGTTGTTTAAAGCCTTTGGTTAGAGCCCAAAGCAATCATCAAATTGTTCAGTTTTGTTTGTTCTGTGTCCACCAAACCATACATGTATTAAGCAAGACTGTGAAGGCTTGTTCTTTATTTCTAGACCTTGAATTATGTCTGTTCTATTGTAGACTTTCTACAGGTTGTTCACCATTCTAAACCTTCAATTATTCCTTTATGCTCCACATTGTTACTGGCTTTAGGCAATTCTGAAATCATTGTCTCTATATATCATCATCCATACATTATAGACATAATTACCAAGTGCTATTAATGAGATAGACACAATTGTGTTTCCAAAAGTCAGTGGATCAAACAAATAAGTAAATAAACGTATTTATCCTCATTGGGCTTTCATTCCTACTCAGCGGTCAATTCCTGTAGATTTGTAAAATTTTGTAAATAGATAATATCTCTGCCAATCTTGGAATCAACATAAAATTAAATAATTCATGTTCTTTTAATTCAGTGTAGGTGAAATTGTTATTTTTGTGCTAATATTTAAAGTAACATCCAAAAGTCATTTCAAAATCACAGGCTTAACAGGCTTACTTTCCTTTTTAAACTATGACTAATTAAAAAAAATTATCTACAAAAGAAAATAATTAGATTGTAATGGATTTGTAAGAAATACTGAATCTGTCTATTGTGAGCTTTTCCAAAGGCAAAAAATACTGCTGAGGTGAAACTTCTAAGTTAGCTTAGATGATAAAAATGTTAGATTGTTTAAAACATCATTTAAATTTTTTGCAGAAGCTGATCTTTCAGGTCCCTCCCCCCACCTCCGCATTCTCTCAGTAAACATTCTTAAAAGAGAAAAGCTGTCAGGGGCTCTACTAAGCACTAAAGTACAAGAACATGTTTGATGCTCTTGTGAAGACTCTTCAACTGTAGATACCTGGGCTTGGCAAATACCAAGCCAAAGTCCTTCTGAAGTATGGACAGCGGACAGCACACTGCAGAAAGCTGGTAAAGCTGGTAAAGCTGGACTCTGCTCTGCCTCACAGCTCCCCAATCCCATCATGCTTTGGGACTTTGTAGCATTCAAACTGTTTCCTGTCATTGACAAAGTCTGCGTTCATTCCTGTTATTTATCTGTTCACGTCTCCTGTTCCTCTAAACTCCCCCTTGGCATCTAGATATGTACATCAATGGATGGAGTAAACTTATAGCTGTGTGTATTCATGTCTCATGATACAGTGTTCATGTGCTTTTACAGAACCAAATGGGATATGGAATATTAGTGACTATATGATACATAATAGCAATGCAACATATGTGATGAATTCAGTAAACCATCATTTATTCTTTCACACTCAAAGCTGAAAAAGAAACTAAATCCTTTGATGAATATGTTGATAATTAGGTATCTTGGAGAGAAAGAAACAAAACAGAACACATAAGTTAGAACTGGTTGGGCACAAAAATAGAATTTCCAGAAAGGCCAAACCACTTAGAGCATGCAGTAAACATTCTTGTGTTGAACCCAAACACCTCAGGCTTAAATGTGTGGGCTTTTATAAGTAGCTGTCATCAACTTCCTAGTGGTAGGGTTATTGTCCCTGTAGGTAAAAGCACTTACGATTTAACCATCATAAATCCTGGGTATGCCACCTTGAACTGTGATTTTTAAATTGTATTGCCTTCCTCAATGTGTTGTCTTTCAGGTAGTTTTCACGCTTTCTGTGTTTTGTGGGGCCAATGGATGTAGGAGGGATGGTGGGTTGCAGAGGCACCTTACACATTAGTATATGGCTTGGCTATAAATTTCAAAATTGCAACACCCCAACCAAGCCAAATTCTCTAACTCAGCTTCTCTGACTCTCAGAGAGGCATGCATATAGGGGAAAGTGATGGGCTGCCATAATTCAGCCATGTGCCGGGTGATCTTTGATAATTACAATAAAATTATTGCCAGGCCTTCCAAACTCCTAATATGAGATCCTGTCATGTTTAGCTTCCTTCCATTTTATCTCATATTTTCAGTTAAATCCCTATTCTTTTTATCAAGTCAGCTTGGTTATTATTTCTGTAACTTTTGACCCAAATCATCCAGGGACATGTCAAGAAATATGCTTAATTTAAACAGACATTAAATATAAAACCGTGAGATGAAATGGTCTCAGAATGAAGACTAATTCCCTAAATTGAGAAAATTAGCTTAAAATAAAAACCCCAGTTGCTGACTTTGCTCTTCTTTTTCCCAGTGGACAAGATCAACTCTCAGCTTGGATCTTCACGATTCAGCAGGAGGCTGCCATAACACTGACACTCTGACATTACTGTGGTTGTGAACCCCTGGTCATCATGTCTATGGCGGGAGGAGAAGTGTTGCTAGGTAGTATTCACAGTGCTCTGGCTACCTGACACAACTTTTAGAACATTTTAGACACAAGCCCTCAGACTTCTAGAGTGATAAAACACATATTTTATAATCATAGTTTTTAAAAAAGTATGTGTTTATTAAAAACAGACAAAGAGCTATACCACGTACTGTACACAGTTCTTAAGGCAAAAACAAATACACAAGATGAAATTCTAATTTCATTTGTAACTCAGTAAAGCACCAAATGAGCAATTCCATTCGGTAATTGTTGCTTCTGAGAATGTTGCTATGACAAACTCACATATATCCAGATTATATTCATACACACACATGTATATGTATATTACATTTACTTGTAAAGAGAAAAAGAAAACCAAAACCTCTAGTCTGAGATTACTCTGTGTGTATCAGCAATGCTGGGTGCAAGTCAGATTCTGGCTATAATACTATGTGGAAGCTAGTCTAATTTCCACTTCTCAAAATGTATACTTATAAAATAGTATTTAATGCCATGTAAATAACAAATAAATCCCAATGCTTTGGGGGGATTCCCTCCTTGTGGCTTTTTCTAGAAAGTTTAACCTCAGAAAAATAGTTTAGGAAGAATTTTTACATGTCAAGCTGAGTGTAATTAGTAGATATTTCTATACAATGGTGACATCACAGTTAAAGTAAGAACACATTTTTACTTATATATTATTTGTGGATTTTGGAAACGGGGTCTTTATGTATGATAGCCTGTCAAGCCTGGAATTTAGTTCATAAACTGATAATGACCCTACCTCTGTCTCCTAAGTTCTGTGATCACAGCATTTGGCACCACACCTGGACAAGAAATATTTGTAAAAACTCAGTGTTTAGTCAAAGTATAACTTTTGTGTGTTGCTTTAAAATGTATAAGTAAATATTTAAACATAGCATTTCGTTGAATTTTGTTGTCAAGTTGTAATATTGTAGTGTGTTTTGAGAAACTCAGGGTACATACATATTTAAATAATGCTTTAATATTTTATATACATGAATGCATGGTAAGTAACAGAAAATAATATAGGAGTTTGAACTGAAGGCAAAAACAGTGCTAACAATGACAGCTAAAGTCTCTGACATCAGTATCTCAGAACACCTTATTTTCAAGTGAGTTAAATTTATTAAAATCATGAAATATTTTCCCTTTTCCTTTATTTAAAGATTAATAGTTTCTCTGGGTATAGTAGTCTGGGCTGCCATTTTGGTCTCTTGGAGTTTGTAGAACATCTACCGAGGTTCTCTGGCTTTCAGTGTCTCCGTTAGTAGTCAGGTGTTACACTCATATAAAAGGCATCCTTTATATGATACATGGTCTTCTCTCATTGCATTCTTTATAATATTTTTTTGTTTTGCACATTAAGTATTTTGAATATTATGTATTGCGGGAATCTGTTCTGATCCTGTCTATCTGCTGTTCCATATGCCTTTTGCATCTTGATAAGTATCTCCTTATTCAGGTTGGAGAATTTTTTTTTCTTCAATTTTGTTAAAAAATATTTTCTGTGCCTTTGAACTGTTTTTTTTTCTTTTTAATTTCCTATATCTGTTATTCATAGATTTGGCCTTTTTGTAGTGTCCCAGATTTCCTGGATGTTTTGAACCATATTTTCTTTTCTATTTAACATTTTCTTTCACAAAAGGAATGATTTTTCTAGCTTGTCTTAAAGACCAAATGTTGTCTTTTCCATATCTTGCAATGTATTTGTATGGTAAAAAGAAAAGAAAATGTGTAAAGTATAATGATGCTTATTGGTTAGGAACATAGCTATTGAACTTGGAGCTCCTAACAAACAGATTGAAACTTTAACATTTTCTGAGTTAGGGTCTTCTGGGGCTTTCTTTTATAGCTAAGGCATCTTTTGATAAGACAAGGTGTAATAATATAGAAATGTCAAGGACCATAATGTTTGCCATGCAAACTGCACAGCTCACACTAAGCAGTCAACACACTCCAGTTATCATGATGACATAATTGACATCAACCACTTCCAAGGGAGATGTCCTGTGGGTGATATATCTAGAAAAATGCTTCCTATGGAACAGAAGAAATGTTTATAGAAACCTAGTCAGTGATCTGGGAGCTTTAGAAATGAGAATGTACATTATGAATTTCTTGGATTTCTACAGATTCCAAGTTTAATTAGCTATGAAGTACCCTGCACACGTTTTGTCCACAGAGAATCTATTGATATGGGGATTCCCCCCATGTCATTCTTAAGTATTTTCTTAGGTAAGCACAGGCATATTAATCACAATACATCGAAAACCCAGAGTCTTAGACTGCCCCATTTGAACAAAATATATGTTTATTATCAAATATCAGAGTAGTAGATGTTCACAAGCGATTGCTCATGATGCTGTCAGTGAGGTAACCAGATTATTTTAGGAAAAATTTGACTGCATCAGAATCAATGTATCTCAGAACATTCTAGATGCTCTAGGAAAACAGCATAACCTTCAACTAATAACTTCTGCTATCATCAACTGCTAAGTTGGTTTTGGAGATCTGTTTGGTTACAAACACTTTATATTATTACACACACACACACACACACACACACACACACAAACTACATACTTCGGCATTGGCATTTACGAAGGGGAATTTCCCTTTCACAATGGACGAAAAGACAAAAGATTACATGAGAAAAGTCAGACTAACTTATATTAACATACAAATGTGTAAAATCCATGCACAGGTGAGTGTCACTAAAGAATAATTGTCTTTTACTTTAGAATGATTTAGATACTTACATGAAGGGACAATCAGGTGGTGAGATGAACAGGAAGTGATTTATAGGGGGAAATATATAGCAGGAGTGATTTAAATAGGGTTTATAATCAAATATGACCAAGTCTGTTTTGCCTCAAGAATATACCAGAATTCATGAGTGATTCTCTTTGGGACCGACATCTTTCTGCATATGCTGAAGTTATCAGTCTTTCTTCCTGTGATCAGAGTTTAGTGAAGAGAAACCCAAGTGATGAGCTGTCGTTCACTGCTTTCTTCTCTAGGTTTTAGAGTTGCATGCCTGCCTGTATCTTAGTCTAATGGGTCTATCTTCCGTTATGGAAACACACTTTCCTCACTGTAATACAGGATGTACAGACAGCTGCTTCTTTTCTTTTTCTATGTAGCTCCAACTTATTAACACAGCAAGGCCTTGGGCACATCCCATGCTTCAAACCATCTCCAAAGATCCTGAACTCCCTCCAGTTTTTCCCTTTCTACATTGACTTTTGTCAATCCCGTTGCCCTTTGACATCACCTGTTCGGGAAGCGTTTAAACTCCTTCAGTTTGGAACCAAAGTTAACTTCCTTTGAGTCCCCTGGTTCTGCCTGCAGAGGATGAGTCATTTTGTCATCCCCTAAACCCTGGATCCAAACCAGAACGCCATACGATTCCACCATGCCCCATCTCCCTCTCTAACTGCTGTAGTGTGCAGAGCACATACAGTCTAGTCATAGAACTGTCAGATGTTTGAGGGCGAATGCTGCAGCTCATTAATTCCTGGCACTTCTTTGGAATCCTACTTGAGCTCCTTTTGTTATTTATGGTGACCTCATTGTGTGGTAGGAAATATCTCCTTCCAGGGGATTAACCTTAAAATCAATCTGGGAGCTTCCCGAGTTTCCCACTTAGTCTCTTATTATAAAAACCTAAACTCCCCATTCTTGAAACTATCTGCCCACCCACGGTTTTTCTGAATTATCTCAATACCCACTGCATCTTACATATGCTGTTGCTCATAAGGAGCATCTTGGGCACGCTGAGTTCACTGATATCCTCTGGATTCTCCTGTCTGTCTCCTGACCCCGTGGTTCTGTGTTGTGTTTTGCTTCACCTGCTGCACTGGGATTTTGTGTCTAGTGCCTCACTCCTGCGAGGGTTTGAAGCAAGGAATGTGTTGTCAAGATTTGCCGTGCCTAACCTCAGCCCCTTCTATGTCTAAGACCGACCTCCTGTAGCCTACACTGAGTTTGTAAAGAGTTGCACAGAGCTCTGCTTGCAGACAGTAAGTCCCCCACCATCCTCTAAGAGGGGATATAAATAGCCAGGAGAGGACTTCACAATGCTTTAGCTGAGCCTGGCAGGTATCTAGAGCTGTGTTCTGTGCATAAGGCAGAAATTGCATTTTTTATCCATTCCGTCACAGTCTCTTCAGGGAACAGAAGGAGGAAAAAGGACGAGTATGACTTTATACTAATTAGAAAAATACAGGCAAAAATAGACGTTTTGAAATTGGACATTTTATGGGCACCATTTGTTCTTCTGTCCCCTTCTGCTTCTACCCAGCAACTCTATCTTTCCCTGTCTGTGTACCTTGAATAAGTTTTTGGTCTTTCTATAACTGCATGTGACCTGGCTTACAAGTGTGGAATGCTAGTCGGTGAAGTCAGGGGTCCTCACTCTCACAGCTGCCAAAAACTTTCATAACATTAAATGAATACTGTAAATAAGCATGTGCTTTGTCTCTTATTCCTTCCTTTCATCCAATGGCAAATACAACCGACAGGTTAGCACAACAGTGGCACAAGAATTTAGTTTTAGTTTAAATCATAATCTCTCTCTCTCTCTCTCTCTCTCTCTCTCTCTCTCTCTCTCTCTCTCCCGTCTCTGTCTCTCTTTCTCCCCTCCTACCCTCCCTCTCTCTCTTTCTCTCTCTCTCTGTCTCTGTCTCTCTGTCTCTGTCTCTGTCTCTGTCTCTGTCTCTGTCTCTCTCGCTCTCCCGTCTCTGTCTCTCTCTTTCTCCCCTCCTACCCTCCCTCTCTCTCTTTCTCTCTGTCTCTGTCTCTCTGTCTCTGTCTCTCTCTGTCTCTCTGTCTCTCTGTCTCTCTCTCTCTCTCTCTCTCTCACACACACACACACACACACACACACACACACACAAATGGTTTCCTTTCTTGTCATTCCTCCATTTGTGCTTTTGACAGCTGAGATGTTCTATTGTTGTACAATCCAGTCTTTGCTTTTAGAAGCTAGGGGTTTTTCACTTACCTGATTTAACTAGCTATGCCTGACGTCATGATCAGAGCTGTCCTTAAACTACTATCCCTTTATTCTGTTTCATTAATTCTCTAAGATCGCGATGCCTTAGATGTGTCTGAATTGTCAGATGTTGGAGCCAAATACAGGAAGTGCACCTGATTGTCATTATTGAGTACCTTGGCATGCAATGCCTCCTATCCAAAATATTAATGGGTTGTAACAGGGAGCAGAATTCAGGGTCCTGAACGTGGAGCCTCGTGGACAGCATGCAGTTCCTCCCAGGCTTTAGGACATACATGTCCATTTCCAGATGGCAGCTGGTAAGCACACTGAGGAGCATGTTCTCCCAAGTTTATTTTTATCTGAAGATTGTGCTTTTTATAAATTTAGTAAAACAGCATTTAAAAGTAGAATGATTTAAAAAAAAAAAAAAAGAAGGAAGAAAAACTCAAGTTGGGAAAAAAAGACCTATGCTTCTTTTAGATTTAAGTGACACTAAAATTAGAATCTTATGTAAGAACCCATGTGTGACTGTTCACAAGAACATAGGTCACTTAGGAGGGGAAATGTCCCTAACATGTGAGGGACCCAGGGTGTGTTACTCTCTTGAGGCCTCAGGTGGCAATGAAGGGAGTCTATATTTGAGTTCTGGCTACAGGGAAGTGTTTGTGAAAGAAGCCTATGGTGTGTTACAAAGCATGGCAGGTCAGAGGGGGGGTAACATTTCCTAACACTGTTGTGCCCTAGCACAAGGGTTTAATGCAGATCTGTTACTTCTGTGTACTATGCAAAGTAACTTCTGAGGATTTCTAAAACTCAACCCAGCAAGTACACTGAGCAGACACTGCAGGAGGCTCTTGTGAAAATGGCCCAAGGGTAAAACATTTTGCCCCCTGAGTAACTGTGAGCCTCTTACACCAGGCAAGCTATGCTAAGTGCCATGTTCATTATGGAACTCACACAGTACATTAGGGAGACCAGTGGTCAGCTATAGCAATTTCTCAGTTGCAAATTTTGCAGAAACACAAACCCACGGTGTTTATTGCAGGTCAGCTGTGATCACTCATCAGTTCCTATCATCAGAGTTTATGATGAAGGGTCTCATTGCATCCTTCAAACAGCCCAGCGTTAGAGCTGCCATCTCCCTAAACACTTATAAATGAGAAACTAGAGCTTCCTACAAGTAAATTGGCCTGTGTCTTAGACTCTTGCACAGAATGCATTAAATGTGCTGATTCATTCTGGTGGCTTATGAAAGGGAAACACTTGTAATTTGTTAGAACAAAAAAGAAACTATCAACAGAATGCTCTGAGAGGTTCATCCTTCAGGTTGCAGCCTCTGCACAGAGGTCTCTAAGTGACCTTTGATCTAGTTTTAAACTGAGACCTGGCCACATTATGATTTCTATGCTCAGATTACTCTCTTTTACAAAGGTGCTTCACAACAGTTGGCATCCATTCCGCCAATCAATTCTGACACATACAGCATGACTTTACATAAGAGTGATATTGTAGTCAAGTTAGTCAAATTATATGGAAAATGTCTCCATGTATTTAAAAATTAGAACATTTACCTACATAACAGACTTCCTTCACTACCTCTCCCTCATACCTCAGTGCTTGCCCACTGTCCCACATTCCTCATATGGCTCAATGGCAAGTGGCCTTGTAAGCATCAAAAAACAGGAAAATAAAGTATTTCAACAAAGCCCAGAGTATCATGTTAATGTGTTCTATGAGGAATGAGCTAAAGTTACTAAATGGATAGAAAATTGCTGGTATCTTTAAAATATGCCCTCGATAAATTCCTCAGAATTATTCTAAGCTTATCAGTTCCAAACATATAGGACTTTAACAAAAGGAAATAATAGTGGATTCTTTAATAATTCAGTTTTGTGTAAGAACTTCTTCAGTTCTGCCCTGTTCCCCTCTCTCATGCTGCCTACAGTACTTGAGTTTTGCATGCCAGGCTATGGGCAACTGGAGCTTAGCGTGGCCTAGCTATAGGAAAGCTGGGTTGTTGGAGACAACAGCCTCCTCTGAGTACCTTGGCCTCTCTGCTGCCAATCATCAAAGCTCACACTGAGCATGACCCAGAAAATTGGTTACACAGGAAAAGAGAAAAATGTCTTCCTTTCCTGCACCATTCTCTGCCCTTATGTGCATGTTTTCAGTCTTTGGACTTAAGAAAGAGTAAAAGAAGTTTAAACGGATTTAATGCCTGGCTTCACTCTGAGACACTAATTTCAAAAAGGAACTCCAAACTCTGAAAATGTGTTAAAAAGTTATGGAGGAAACAGTCACTCATATCTATAAGCTCCAAGATATTCACTGTTGTAAGTGAAATCTGATGTGAACTAGTTGCTTCCAGGCTAAACTCATGTATATAAATGTCAACATCTTTTTAAGAATTACCCCCTCTGTCCTTCTCTGTCCCCTCTCTTCCTCTGCCTCTACTCTCTTCTCAGCCCCCCTTCCCAAATCCCCAAATAAACTTCATTTTATACTAAAAGTAGTTTTACTTTTTTTTAAAAGACCTTATATTTGTTATCTAATTTCTTATGTGTATGGGTGTGTCTGTGTACCATCTGTGTGCAGTGTCTGTGGAGGCCAGAAGATGCATTGCATTCCTGGTTGTAAACCATCATAAAGGTGCTGAGAACCAAACCCAGGTCCTTTGCCCTTAACCCTTTGCCTCTCAAGCCCATTTTGATGAAAAGAACTGTTTATTTAATGGAAGCATTTTGAAAGGAATAGATTTAGATTCCATGATGGTGAAGAAAAATAGAGAGAAACAGAAGCACATTAAAACACATAAAACTAAACCAAAAATTTGTACCCTAACCCTTGTATAATTATATATATTATGTTATCTATCTATCTATCTATCTATCTATCTATCTATTTATCTAAATTATCTTTCTCTAGAGACATATATCTTGACATATATAAAATATATCAAAACTAATAATAATAAAACTAATAACAGAACTAATATAGATGTATGCATTTATATATACATATATATGGTAAGCTTAATATATATATGTATATATATTATATATATATATGTGTGTGTATAAAACATATATTTATTTAAAAGTTAAATATTTAACTTTTAATAATAAAATAACAATAAATATTATTATTTAATATTATTAATTAAATAACATCATTATCAATATTTCATTATTAATTATTAATAGTATTAATTATTAATATTGTTAATAATTAGATAAAGTTATTGTTTCAATAATGAATATTATTTAATAATAGAATAATAATAATAAATAAAAATTATTTAAATAAACATATGTTTATTTAAAAGGGATGATTTAGAGCAGCTTACATGCTATGGTTCAGCTAGTCTAACTATGGTCATCTTTGATGGAAAAACAAGAATCCCATAGTTGTTCAGTCCATGGGGTTGGAATTTTCAGGTTGTTTTAGATTCTAAGACCAGGAAAGAAATCTGTCAATACCAGGATAGAGCATGTTGCCTGCATGGGTGAGGCCATGCTCTCCCATGTCGTTTTATGTGGGCTGCCACCAAGACTGCCACCCAGATTTAGTGTGGGTCTTCCCACTTGAAGTGATTCAATCAAAACCAAATCTCTCTCTCAGGTATGTCCAGGTGCTTGGGTTCTAGTTGATTCCAGATACAGTCACACTGACTACAAGATCGGCATCTCAGCCCTCTACCATATGTCTTACTTTACCCTCCCATGAAGGAGCAAACATCCCTCCTCAAGCTTAAGCCCCTGTGAGAAGTGAGGATGCTACAGCAGCTTCTTAAATCAAAGTTGCATGAACCTGTTAAAGGCAGCTTATCACAGTTACAGCAAGTTGCCCCACTATATATCTCGTGGTGACCTAGAAGAAGTCAGAAAAATTGAACCTGGGGCCACTGCACAGTATTTGGGGTGTTAAACTTAGTTTTCAGTAGAACTTCTCATAAAAAGGTTCTGGGAGTGGTTGTCATACTCTCCCTTGTCTCATTATGCAGCTAGATACTCGGCTAATTATTGGGAGCTTAATGTCATATTGCATAACTTACCTGACACATGTGGTCCTGTCCTTCCTCTGTGACACAGAAGTATCCCTCTTGAGTCATGCATTGCATAGGACTGAATGCCAGCAGGCCACTTGGTTTGTGGCACTGACACTTAGGAGGGAAAGTAATTATTTTTAGTAGAACATGTATCACATTTTGTGCTAGAGAATTCTAATTCTAGGATTCTAAATGCACTGGGTGTTTCTGCTTTGCCTGTGAGACTTGCAAGTCCTTCTCTAGGTAAGCCTTATTTTCACACATCCTTGGGTGCGGAAAGAGCTGGGACACTTTCACAGGCTAATGTAAGTGGACAGTCAGAAGTGCCAATGTGCATTAGGAAAATGGGAATCTATTCTGCTTCACGGGTGAATTTGCTTTTCTCCAGAGATGGAATTTATTTGCATATTTTATTTCAATATATGTGAATTCACTGGAATAGGTTTGAAATTAAATAAATGACGTGATTAAATGGCAGACATAATAATGGCAAACCTGGCAGCCCGTCGCGAATTTAGCCTTCCAAAGGAATTTAAACCATGGATATATTTGGTGATGATGACACCTGTCCTGTAAAAACCAGTGCCAGGGCACAGGAGTGGCTGGGAGACTGGAAGGCATATCTGATAAACTCTATAATCAGCATTCAGATATGAGAGAACATGGAATACACACAGTGGAGTGGTGAAATGCAGGTGCTTAGTCATACAGCAGTGTGATTTTCCTGCTTCTAAACATCTTTCCTGCATCCATACGTGTGATCATTTACAACAAAAGCTCATAATTACTGGAATCACTAAAAGCATCTCTCAGACCACTAAGTTGCTTTTTAAATGATGGAGATATGTAATCCTGATTGACTCAGCATTCATCATGCTCAAAGTTTACAAAACATCCAACCAATCAGATTCTGTGTTTTAACGGTAGTCCTTTACATATTTCTGAAAAAGAAAAATCCAGATATTTTTAATATTAAAGCAAGAATTACCAAATTTAAAAGTGTTTAGTGATGTGGATTCTCTACCGTGATCTTTAGTAACAATGTGCAAGGATAAGAAGCAGAACCAGAAGTCACTCGAGTCAGGATGCATAGTTACTCTTAGGTTAACGTCGTCCCACCACTGACTTTCTGATTTTGATTTGTGCAACTTTCCCGAGTCTTGATGTGCGGTGGGGTGTCCTGAATTCACTATCTCCATAGTTTCCTGCCCAGTTTTCACTCTCATTAGTTATCCACGGGAAACAGGCGCTGCAACAAGTAAAGAGAACTTCGAATCTCAGTGAATCACTGTTAGTTCTGAGACCCGTTCTGTGTCCTCGAGTGACCGTACAGCTTAGAGGCAGCTGCCCTGGCTGCCATGCCTTGACCTGAGAAGAGCAGTCAGTGATGGAGACTGGCAGAAACTCACTCGTCTCCATGTGCTACACCTAACCCAGAATCCAGGAGGAAGAAGGATGGTATGGTAGTCTTCATATGACCACCAGGGAGTCTATTTTTAGGTGTGTCACATACAGTAGACAAATTGTAAGATGTGTCTTTGTTTTCACCTTGTTAATCAAATACTAAGTCCTTAGACTCAATATACACAGATCTCTGGAGCACTGAAATGACTATAGAATGACTTTATTTTTTCTAATTATCACATTCTAAGTCAAAACATTATTTGATTTTTCTAGATATTTAAAATGGTTTTTAGATTTATCATAGCAAGAAAGTTATGGTGCATGTACAAATTACATCTATCTACCCAAATGGCATGACAAAAAATTTATAATACAGGTATAAATGCTCTGGTTATTACAATATTTTCCTTTTACTACTCTTTAGAATCCATACACCTCTTTCTCTCTACCTTTTGATATATGTATATGTAAAATATATGCATGTGTAATATATGTGTATCTATGAACTTGTGTATGTAATAAACACATATTTATGTAATCATGACATACATGATTATGAATATAATTTCATAATGGGCAAAAGGAAGGATGGGAAGTAAACACCGTGTAGAGCAGCACTGGCTGAGAGATGCTCGCTCACCTCAACTTCGTCTACGTCTCAGTTTCTCAGCTGTGCTTGTTCACACAAAGATCAATCTATGAGAGAAACATATGCTTTCATTTCCTACCCTTTATTTTCTGATTCATTGGTCTGTGAACCAACCTGTAACTCTATAGCAGGTACTCAAGCTCCAGGTTAATGATAAGATTAAAAAAATCAATTATAGGCTTTATGACGATCATGAAACAGAGTAAAACAGCTTATCCTGGCAGTCCAGCATTTCAATTCTCCTCTGTCTTAAATTGCATCTTGGAAATTCCACAGAATACATCATTTTGATTTTTTTTTGTATACAAGTTTTCATATCATTTCTGTACCAGGTTTATGTGAATGAACCCAGATAAGGAGGGAGAGCCCCATGCTCAGTGGACACTCAGGAGATCCCCATGCTCAGTGGACACCCAGGGAGATCCCGATGCTCAGTGGACACTCAGTGCTCCAGCCCATTCATCACTACCTCAGATAGGACTGTCCCTTTCCTAAGCATCCTACTTTCTACCTCCTTAAAAACATCATATTGCTTCCTTTCCATATGGTTTACCTTGTCTAACAATGTCACCCACTTTCTCAAACCTTTGTTTTTTAGCTTTCAAATTAAGGGCTATCTGCATGCACTCTGACTGGCTCTGGTGTCTCTTGGAAGGCTGAATCCTGCCTTGCTGCTTCAGCTTGGGTTCAGGTACACAAATGTTGATATGTACAAGGCACCCTAAAAAAGTCAATATTAACCCAGTAGAGTATAACAGCAGCTGGGCTGTCAAGCCTGACCTGATAGCCCAACACTCACAGCAAGGGTGCAGGAGGGAACCTCTAACATTTTCATGTTCTGCATAGGTTTTACTGAATCAGATAAAGTTTCTGTGAATGTCAGCGCAGAGCCGAGTTCCTGTGTCTTTGCATCATTGGATCATTGGTGTGTGTGTGTGTGTGTGTGTGTGTGTGTGTGTGTGTGTGTGTGTGTATGCATATATGTGAATGTGTGTGATATTGTATTGTACATGTGCATGTGTGCATGCATGCGTGTATGTGAACATGTGACTCCGGAACCTCAAAAGCAGCTATTTGAACTCTGCCTTTTCCTAAGTGCTACTTTGAAACCACCCTATGGATGAATAACGGGTGTAACGTCCACAATAGTTTTTCTTCATGTGCTTTTCATAGGGTGACCCATTAGTATCCATTACTGACAGTAAGCCTAGGTATATAATACATTGGACATGTAATATGTCCTTTGCATTGGTTTGAGGAAACCACAAGAGATCTGTATTAAACTCTTTGTGGCCATTTGCAAAGAATAATTAATGAGTTGCTGAGTTGCATTTTTAAAAGTTAGCATTGATTTACATTTAAGAGTAGGCAATCAATATGGCCTTATTGATTAGTAATAAAAATATAAAACCTTTATATTATTTCCTCATCCTATATGGTTCCCTGACTCCAGCACTCTGGCACCCAATCCCTTAAGAGCCTAGAGAAGGAGCATTTATAAAAAATCTGCACTTACTTTTCTGCTCTCTAATAAAGACCATCTCTGTCTCCTCACTGGACCACAGGCTTCTGGAGACAGCAGGTGAGCAGGCTGTAGCCAGCACCTGCTAGTATCAATCAAGACTTTTTCTTGATGTCACAGCATTGCCTGTCCATAGCAAGGTGAACACTACACAGAACTCAGTGGAAACAAAAGAACTGTGTGTACTGGGAAAAAGAGAGCAGTCACCCCCACTCTGCTCTGTGATAGTGATAATACATTTTTAGTACTTCATAACAATTCCCCACATCTTTCAAAAAAGTTGAAATAAAATGATAATATATTAGTAATGGATAAAAGTGATTTATTTTACTTATTCCTAGTGTATTTTATCCCCCACTTAAAGCTATGTGAAGTCAGGTCAGAAAGAGTTTAAGTGCATGCTCAAATTAATTTTCTTCAAAAGAAACTAAAATTTTTAGAGAGAATTAAAAACACTGTGTCAATTTTTGAAAAGCTGTGACAAAAGGAAAAAAATTAGCTAGAAGGAAATTGAGGTTTTTCTTTTATTTTTTTCCTAATTTTAAAATCAAACATTTGATTTAAGAAAACTGTGTATTCTCTGCAAGTAGGAAGATTACAGTGTGGATTCTGATGTTGATATTTTTTATTTGAGGACATGGGGGGGGGAGCATGTTTGTATTTTGAGGACTACATCTTTCTTGACATGCAATTCACAGAACCTAGAACTTAACCCTTAGACCTGTGGGACCTCTCCCTTGTTCCCATTGGAAGCTGGGTCTCTAGCTCCAACATGCCCTGGACTGCTGACAGCTGTGAGCTCTGACTGTAATCAGTGTTTGCAATAAACTTCCTTGCTTCCAAAGACCTGACAAGAGCCTGGTACCTGCTTTTCATTGGGTTTTATTTCCATTGACCTCTTCTGGATGGCATACATTATTTAATATTTTGATTTTCATGATTTTTTTATTAGACCATGTACTTGGTCTTTGCGATCAGAGTTACGCCTCACATGTGAGAATGCACTTTTTTCAATATTAACATGCACACAGATTTTCAGAGGTCTTACTGCAGTGCAGACTCTGCTCCAGAATGAAGACTCAGGTTCTGTTGTCAGGCCAGGTCTCAGAGGCAGGATGTGCTGAACCTAAGAGAGCCCATGAATAAAGTAAACAGCAAAGCAAAGAGCAAACACTGCAGGATAAACTCCTTTACTGGTCTGAGAAATTGCTCATTGCTTCATTGTTAGATCCTGTTTAAATAAAAAGGGGCTTCATGCCATACAGTACAAAAAAAGTATTTTTTTTCAAATTAAGAAGTGATAATGTTAAATGCAGTTCCCCTCAGATACATGATGGTAATCACTAAATTAATAAAAAGTGCTTTTAAATCAGAGAACAATGGAATATATTTAATAGGGATTGAAGTCAAATTATATTATTGATCAGACATGAGAGATTTATACTTTCTAATTTGATAAAGATTAAGCAGGTATAAATTTGCTGAACAATTTTCTCCAAATCAACTAGGCCCGAAAATAAAAACATTATTGCAGAGAATCAAATATAATTATTATGAGTATTTACTACTTTAAAAAGAACAAATAAATGATAGTTGTTTTAATTATACTCATACTTATCACCTTTACCCAATGTTCAAATTTACATAGAAACTAAAGACAATTTATGAAGAGAATGACAACCATTCTAAGATAGTGAACAGCATGATGCTTAGATCTCCGAGATGAACTGAGAACTCGGAAGCATAGACTCAAGCTTAGATTTGATTGCACATGTAAGATCAGGCTATGCTGCACAGCCTTATGAGTTCTGCTTTCAGCACTGGTATCATATTAACTGGACACCATGATAACTAAGGACTGTGTAGAGTACTCAGCCCACAGCACAGTCTCAGCATGGGACAGACCTTAGTCATGGAGTTGACATTTGCAACAGAAGACTTTGTAAGAAAACAGACGGAATGAGACACAGGACACTGTCAAAGAAAGCACATTTAAAGCCGATGCCTGGAGCTATGGGAGATGGTTTAGATTCCATACACAAGGAAGGCACCACCAGAGCTCAGCAGGGAGCTGGGTTTCGAGGTGCATGTACACTATGCCCATGGAAATGGGAAAATGCACCTTAGAAATTTTCAGAAGGCAGAATCAGTAAACGTATATGAAACAGATGCTCGTAGACACGGCTTCATGTTGGAGCTGAGACCCACTTGTCCCAGCCTTTGAGAATTCTGACCTACTCGAATATTCTAGAATTTCTGCTATTATGTCATCCTCCCAGAATAGGAAAAAAGGATAGTGCTGGAAGATGGGGAGGTAATGGTTCAATTACCATGAAAAGTAATCTCCAAATTGTCTGCAGGAACTAATGATGGACATTATTAAACTTGAAAAGTTGAGGGAAAGGGTGGGCTGTGAAATCATGTTCAAAGTTGAATTCTTAAGAATAGAAGAGATTTTCCCAAGTAATGATGGTCTCATTGAAGCCTGGAGTGGGCATTTTTATATTCCTTTCCAGCCCTGTAATTTTGTGATGTCAAAATAATTGGGACTCAGAAAGAATGTTTTAGAAATTGATATCTACCCGTGACGCAAAAGTGAAAAGGAGATGAAATTCTGCCGTCTGCATGCTTCCTAGATGGAGAGACAGAAACCACCCAATTCAATCATGTTTTTCACATTTGAGAAAAATGATCCTGATCCTGTGATGTTTTGGGTCATGTATTAAGATATTTGTCACACAGATCACAGCAATAGAAAAGCAATCTCTATGAATGTTATTATCCCTAGTATATATTCTTCTTATATAGAGTATCTGTGGCATAATATATAATACTGGATATGCATTATAATATATATATGTGTATATATATATCTGTATATATTATACATATATATGCACATATAGTAGTCATGGTATTTATTTTATAAGCAATAATCAAAAGCTGTAATATGCACTATATTCTGCTCTTTAGAATACAACATAAGGTTTAAATATGTATGGAGTGATTAAGTAGAGATAATAAATAATTAGCAAAAGTGAATGCCTATATTATAGTAAACATGTTATAAGGAGTGTATCCTTCCTTCAAATAATGATTTGATGTATGAGTAAGACTCCACTTAGGAAGGAAGTGGGCAGGGATGGGAAAGGCATTTTATGTGGAGGAGAAATACAAGAGGCAAGCTTTGTAAGACAAAATTAATAAATTAGATTTTTATTACAGAGACTTATAACCCAAGTAGTTAGGAATTTATTTTGTAAGCAGTAGAAGACATGAGATCTTCCTATGTGGGCAGCAGATCTAGGAAGGGAAGGTCATTTAGAGAGGTCATGCTGCAGAGGGAGCACCCGATGCTGGGTCTGTCCCATTAGGGATTAGCCATAGAACTCGCTGAAAGCCATGTTGATTGCCTAGTTCTCTTCCTTTGTAACAACTTGCTGTTCAAAAAAATCAGTATCAAGATAATGCCAGGGTTATCACCAGGACCCAGCTTTCTTATCTAGTATAGCACATATTAGGTTGACAGTGTTCTAGTGGGGGTGGCATGTAGTTCAGTTGCTGAATCTTTTAGGGGGAATAAAAACTCCACAAAAATTCTAGTGTATTATCCCTTGTATAGAAATGGTTAGACTCATCTGCACTTACAACTGTTTTCATATTTTCTTCTCTGCTCTTTGGAAGTTGTATTTACTTATTATTTGTGTTCTCTCTCTCTCTCTCTCTCTCTCTCTCTCTCTCTCTCTCTCTCTCTCTTTCTCCCTTTTTCTCACTCTCGCTCTGTGTGTGTGTATGTGTGTGAACATTTTTTATATATGTATATTACATACATTCAAGAACATGGAGAAGCAAGAAGAGTGTGTTAGAATCCACAACTAAAGTTACAAATGGTTGTGAGAAGCCATATGGATGCTGGGTACTAAATCTGTGTTTTCTGCAAAAGCAATATACACTCTTAACAGTTGAGCCACCTTTCTAGCTCTTCAGATTTATTTTCTCAATTTAAGGCTATTAAACACTTGTATCTTTAAAATGTTGTTTTACAAATGAAAGATAAGTATCTCAATATTACAAATGTTAAACAATTATATTTATATAAATATAATTTATATAAATTTATATAAATATTTATCCTTGGTATAACCTTGGAGGAGCAGAAACATGATGTCAGAGCTTATATAACATTTTGAAATTACTTCTTTGTTCTAGCCAAAGATTTAGATTCCTGCCTAAAATTACTTCTTTGTTCTAGCCTAAGATTTAGATTCCTGCCTGAAATTACTTCTTTGTTCTAGCCTAATGTCAGATTCCTGCCTGAAGCCTACTTCCTTGTCCTTGGCTTCGATTCTTGCCAAACAACCCCAAAAGCTCTCTGCCTCTTCCCCCTTTTTATTTCATAAACAAGACTGACCCTGTCTTAGGTTGTTCTGCCAAAAATGCCTTCTTTACCCATTGTGGAATATGCATTATCAAAAGCAATGCACTATGGTCTTAGGTTGGTAAGGCTCTGTGCAGAATCTTACCTGTCCTTGGCTTGCCAGCCTGTTAATTTAATAACTCTGTCTGTGAGTCCATTTTTAGTTTCAAGCCATGTACTTTGGCTGCCAACACGTTGATGTTGTTAAAGACAAGCTTTAACATTATGGGCAGGAATAAAAGTACCATGATCAAGCTATATATCATTCTTGAAGCTTGACCAAAATGGAAATACTGACCTCAGGCCATGGGCAGTTTTATCAACATTATCTGCTGCATCAGTGCTCAGCAGAACATCACTACTTAAATTCATAAGCTCACTATGTAAAGTTAAAACATCCAAAGAGGTGTTAGAATTATAACAAATACACTGCAAGTGTCTTTAAACTTTTTCCTAATTATAATGACTACCACTGTAAATTTTAGCACTAGCATAAATCCATTGGTATTTGGCATGACACTTGAGATGGCTCCTTACTCTTAAACTCTGAAACTCCTTCCAATAATTTGAATAGGATAAAGAGCATCAATCCATTGTTCCAAATGCTATCTAAATCCTCTTGTATGTTCCACACATTAGTAACATTTTTTTTGCTAAATGATTAGCAAAAGTATCTGTCTAACTTCTTGTGTCAAAGCAATTCCAGAAGCAGAGGAGCTGAAGTAGGCTTCAGACATTCCCTGAAGTAGGACAGGGAAGTAGGCTTGAATATTTTGGTCATCCTGATAAGCCTTTAGAAGCAGTGATCAAGGGAGTGTTCATGGAGCTTTGTTTGTTGCCTTGCTTGTTCTTTGACTATTTGTGTTTATTGTCTTGCTTGTTCCTTGAGTATTGCATCTATTGTGTTGCTAGTTCCTCAACCTAGAACTGACTTTAATACTTGCATGTAATTAAAATGGTATAAAAGCAAAAAGGAAGAAGGGGGATGGTATAGGGTTTTTCTAGGGAGGGGAAATGGGGAAAGGAGATGACATCTGAAATGTAAATAAATAAAATATCCAAGAAAAAAAAAACCAAAACAAAATTTGAAATATCACTGCCAGAATTGTTGCAGATAGCTACAAAATAGCTATTCCCAATTAAATACACAAGAAATTTATAAGGTGGAAAGAAATGAGAGGAAGTCGATGCTTGTTAATGCATGACTTCTGGAGCTGCTCTGATGTTAAGAAATGGTACATTCAGTAAACACACACTCAAAGGCACTGCAATGGATTATTAGAACAAAATGAAAAAAATGTGTTTTCTGTTTTCAGAAAGTTTATAAAAAAGTAGAATATGGTGATCTTTGTCTAAGGAGTAGAAATGGTGTCACTGAATATTCTGGAAATCTCTGTGGGAAAGAGCATCTGTGTTTGATCATTGCTAAGGTTTTAGGAGCACACAAAAAAAGAGAGCACATTGCTCTCCCAAAGGAGATCCAAATGCTGCAGTTTGGAATATACCAAGTAGGCTATTGTGCCTATAGCTTGTCAAGAATAGTGGGAGGGAAAATTGGGGGATGGGAATGTAGACTTTAAACCAGAAGCAAGCATTGAAGGCAGATGCTGGGAAAACTAGAGAAACAGCAGAAGCAGATTGAATTCTCTTTCATGGCTTAGACACAAGTAAGGTGTCCAACTCCAAGTCACATGACTAGAGATTGAGGAATCAGCTTCCAGTGTGTATATAATATGTGGTATAAGAAAAGAGATTAAAGATAAAAATGTGAACTAATCAGGTCATATTATATGTTTAAGTGTGTTACGCACACACACACACACACATATACATACATACATACACGTATATATATATATATATATATATATATATATATATATATATATATGGGTATATATACATATATATATACATATATATACATATGTATGTATGTATGTATGTATGTATGTATGTATGTATCTTTCAACAATTAAAAATGACCACAAATGTGAGAGAGAGCATAGGGGGTTCATGGGGCATGGACAAGGTTGAATGGAAGCATGGAAAGGGAGGAAATGACATAATTATATTAGAACCTCAAAAAAAGATACAAATCTAATAAATCAATTTAACGAGCATTAAAACTGTAAGTACAAGTGCCAAAAAAGTTTTAAAATACAAGGAAAGCAGCAGGTTTTAGAGGGACCCACTTTTAGGTTCCAAGTTCAGATATTCATATAATACTAGATTTCCATGTCGTGAAACTGAGACAATATTGATGTATGGAGACGTCAAAAGAAATGAATTTTTGGAGTAACGAGGAATTTAATTTTAGCCCTATTGACTATGGCTAATGGAAAGTTATTTGAGAAGTTATTGGAGATGTAAACCAGAAGCTAGGAACAGAAGTGATCCTCAGTGTTCCGTTTTGAGAGATGTCAGGTAGAGGAGGCATTGCTGCCATGTGAGTTTCATCCAGGAATAATTGGACAGAGAAAGAAACACACCACAATCATCTTGAAAGAATCAAGCAGTGATAATTTAGAAAAATGCAGTTTTACAGGAATAAAAGGAGAAAGGAATTTTTTTAAAGGATCAAGGAAAGGGAGAGGTTGGCTGAGAGCTCAGCCTCAGCTCTGGAAAGCACTTACCCGTAATGCACGGGTCAAAGCTCACGAGTGAAGGATGTATGTGGAACAGCAGGTGCCCCTCTGGAAGCAAAGATGCTCTTATTTATTGTTCTGTCTCTTGATCCTTTTATAGTGCCTGGAACTTTGAGGGAATAAAAGATTAAAGATTCACCCAGGTAAAGACTGGAAAGAAGGAAAAAGGTAACGAAGGCAAGATCCCCTTTGGCTTGGAAGAGGGTGGCTGCTACAGAAGCAGAGCTTGAGGGAAAATGTGAGATGGCTTCTGGGCTAATTAGAAAGGGGTAGTGTCCGGTGTAATGACTATGAAGTTTTCTGTGATGGGTGGCTCGGTCCTCAGAGGTTCCAGGGAAGCTTCAAATCATCTCTGAGAGCAAGTTTGAGACAAAACAAAGAGAACCAGAGTGATTCTCAACCTGTGGTGTCGTGACCTCTGAGAAGGTCACAGGACCTTTCATAGGTGTCACCCAAAGCCATTTAATACACAGACCTTTCCATTACAATTCATAACAGTAGCAAAATTATAGTTATGAATTAACAACAAAAATAATTTTGTGATTGGGGATCACCACAAAATGAGAAACTACATTAAATAGTTGTAGGTAGCATTAGGAGGATGGAGAACCACTGCCAAAGTAAGAAGAGCCAAGGTCCAAACACTGCATCATAGCATGGTCCTAACATCTCCGTAAAAATAGACGTGGCCTTTACGGATGACGTGACTGAAAGTATAATCTCAAGACTATGACCTGACAAATACAGCACATGATTGAACAAAAGCAAATTGATTGCTGTCAAGAGGCTCCCTGCCTGCATCCTGCCTATATTACAGCTCACTCATTTATTACACACACCCAATCAAAGCCGTCTTCCAACACTACAGGAAATGCCTCCTTTCTGTCCACAAGTCTTCCCTGGTGGTTCATATGGATGCTATTCTTTCTCTAGGTTAATTCACCATTTGATGGCCCAAGAAGCTAACTGATACATACATACATACATACATACATACATACATGCATACATACATACACACACACACACACACACACACACACACACACACACACACATACACATACACACACACACACACACAGAGGGAGATATGCACAAAAATACTTCTAATCTGAAACAAAATCATTTTCTAAATCACTTCCAAACCATAAAGATCAAAGCTGGCTCGTAGGAACAGAAAAACAATAGAACTTTATAAATACCATTAAAACAAAACTTCAGTTTAGTTTAGAGAACTGTTGTAGAATCTTATCCTAGAACTGTGAATGGTGGCTAGTGAAGTGATCAGAGAAAGAAATTGCTGACTGTCAATGACAGTAAATGCTGATATGAGGCTTCTTGGCATAATTGGTCACAGGCATTATAGTTACATAAAGCAGGCAGTGGATCTCCCCAGTAAGAAAGGTCAAACAGGTCAGAGAAGGCAAGCTAAGACACTTTTAATTCTATTTTCATTAGTGGATTTCAGTTTCTCTAGTTTGGTCATATGTAGCCTATGCTGGCATCTGACTCACTGTGTAGCAGATAATGACCTTACTCCTTTTGCTAGATGGGCACCATCATGTGAAAACATACATCTCAGTTCTTCTCAGGCTATGAGCTGATTTTCACTGGTTCAGTAGGGTGAAGGTGTTAATGGGCAAAGGTTATAAATATAGTGACCCCCACATCTACAGGTATATAATTAGTTTATTATTTATATAATATATTTGTATAATATATTTATATAATACATAAATTCTGATTATTCTCCAAAACTCTCTGGCTGTGGGTTCTGAGATTGGTATTCTGGTGTCTCTCCAGTGCTCACTTTGTTCTGGATGCCTTTTGGCATTTGGGTTAAAGTTATGAATCATGAAAGAAGTACCAACTAAGGCCTTAAACAAACCAATGTGGAGAGAAGAGAACAAGTCCAAAGACCTCTCCTTCTGCAAAGTCTGAGTCTTCAACAGGAAATGTACCTCAGAGATCATAACTCTGGGCCCGAGCACTGTGTTAGGCATTCAGTCTCTCTTGACATGACCCTGAATATTCTCTAACAAATTTTCTCCTCCTCCATAGGGTATAACAGAAGCCATCTGGGAAAAATTTACCCCCCCCCCCAAATTCTATAATAGCAACAAGCTTTTTTGCACACACCTTGGCTCTAGACAACTTGGAGAATAGACCTCTTAAGGGGTGAGACATTAGCACAGTTGAATGTCTTTTGTTTCTCATTTTAAATACCCTATAGACCTCAGGTCATGGAAACTTATTATGTATTTGCTCAAGTGTTCTGAAACACGACTGACCACTTGTGACTACTGAATGTTGAATATGTGAGTATTATGAACCAAACTACACTGTGTCTTTAAAATTCACACTATATTTTTCAGAACTAATATAAAAGTGGTTATGAAATATTCATTAATAATTTTATGTCATTACATGTTGAAATAATATTTTAGATATACTGAGCTAAAGAAAATGTATTGTCAAAATTTATGTCACCTGAATCTTTTCACAATCTGCGGTTTAACTGAGACTACTAAGAATATTAGAATTACAAATGTGATTCATGTCATTTATATAGGTGGGTACTGCTCTCAACATGAAATTATGGGCGTTTTGAAGACTATCACACATTAATGAACCCTTCACATATTTAAGATATTTCTTAACAGTAAAAAATCTTTGGATTTTGCAGCAGTATATAAAGTCTCATAATTTATATTTATTTTTTATATTTGTGAAATATCTCCTGCAATTCAATTTCTGCAGTAAAACTAAAAGATGTAGATGTATAATATTTAACTAATAGAACCTATGGTTTTAATATTCCTCTGCCAAAATGAAACCTGTTATTTTTGTAGTAAATGTTGAATAATGCTATAAATGAAGTAGCTCCCCCTAAATTTTATCATTCAGTAAACACCCATAATAGGTACATTTTAGAATATTTTGATATTTGTCTCTTACTAAAAATAATCTTTAATCCACTAGATTAAATGAATAGGAGACATATTGCAGGTAAATGCATTCTGTTGTAGGTAATAAAACCCAAGAGTATGAATAATGAGCAAAGAAATTCAAAAGAGCAGAAGCCAGATCCTTGGAGGTCTGACAATATCCTTGATGGCCATCACATAAATGGGTGCAAACATTCCAGATACAAAAGATGCCAGGGAAGGGGGCACAGAACATACTGGTGAAAAGAATCAAATGTGTTTCACACAGAGAAATTAATGTGTGTTCTGGATCCTCTCAAGAGGAAAAACAAACTAAAGAAGAAAGTAACAGAGGCAAAAGCTGAGATGAGGCCAGATATGTGACTGTGTTTACTCTAATGAAGCATAAGGGAGCAGTGGGGGACAGGAGGTAAGCAAATTCCACAGGTCAGTACAGTAGCTCACATATCATCTGTGGAGTTTGTGTTCTATGGAGTGGTGTGGGAGCAATCAAACAGTGTAATACAGAGGGTGTCCAGCTGTCTGTCTCTCTCGTGTGACTACAGCTCTGAAGACAGAAAACACAAAGACACAAGCAATACTGATTCTAGGGAGCACTGTTGAGTAGAATGCACTGAACTAGGAGGGGTTGAGAACACCATCTAGCTGAGACTTATGTAGATGCCTTGGGCATAAAGAGAGAGAACACCATCACTGTATCCTAGAAGTAGTCACATGGAGGTAGTGTGATGAGGACCCACTCCCCATGAAAAAGATAGGAGCCGGAACTAATATTTTTCTTCCTTCATTGTTTGGGTTTTTTTCAGGAAGGGTCTGTATAAACGAGACAAGATGTTCTACTTATCTGAGACTGTCATTGATTCTCCTGTCAGTCTCCCTAGTGAAAACCAGATCTTCTGGTGAAAATAAAAAGTATTAGTGACATATCCAGACAGAATTCATATTGTATGTCTTACCAAATTACCAATATAAGCTGTGACCATGGTAGACATAATGTAATCTCACTAAATGACAATAATTTCAGAAGCGATAAATGACAACAAATACAATATTATTTAAAATTATGTAAATAGACTATAAAGATGCATTTTGGCAGGCATTTTCGGTCTGTGACCAACAATTTTTGAAGAACAGCCTAATGGATGTGAGTATTAGATATTATGACACCATTAAGGGCAGATGGGAAAGACGAAAGACTCACTAGAAGGGTGTGTGCAGATATACCACTTGAGTTGTAACAATAACTGCCAAAGCTCTATGAATAAAACTATTGCACACAATTTGAGGCAAGGACAGCAGTTTTGTTTTTCATTGTTCAACAATAACATCCTTTTCTCTGCAAATTTGATGTTTTCCAGTACAGATCTAGTTTAGCTTTTCTTTGTTTTTTTTTTTTAATATTTGGGAATTTCACATCATAGACCCTGGGCACTCACTTCTAAGTTTTCCCAAGTCCAATCCCCAACCCTTGGGACACCTCCTCAAAAAATGTCTAATTTGTGTTGCCCATATACTCATGGAGAATAGTCAGACTCCTGGGGTCTGTTTCCCCCCCCCCCAAAAAAAAAAACACCAGAGTCCTTCCCACCCACATCCCATCAGAATCAGCTGTGGAAAGCCATACTTCAGCATTCTTATCACAGTGTTAAGAGTTCTCTTTGATACATTTCTAGCTAAGATGTTACTTTTCTTTATTCTTTTTTTTCTTGGTGGTGATGGGGTAGTGGTTGTCACATAGGCTTTCTATATCTGACTATGGTATCTGCAGTTGTTAATACCCTGGCAAAAGTAGCTTCCTTGCCCTTTAGAGTATCAGTGTGAGCTCAGATCATGGACTTCCTCAGAGTCTCTGGCTTTTCTATATAAGACGAAGAACTTTTGCACAGCCGATGTGCTGTTTGTCAGCAAAACTATTAAAACTTCTCCACAGCCGTTTGGCTCTAACAGAAAAGGAGTGTTGTAGATACACTGGAGACAAATGTTGATATAGCACTCTGATTGTTAACACTAACCTTGTGCTGTGTAGATAGGAGAGCTTTTAAGAGTAATTAACACAACATGCATGCATCAAGTGGTGGACCTTGTACATTGTCCAAGTTAGGGTCATTGGCCTTAGGGTGTACATCGGGGATCAGAAAGGGTCAGGAAAACATCCAGGATGGTCACACATACATTAGGATTTACATGATGGCCAGGAAAGAACAGTCTCTGATATAAAAGTGTAAACATGAGAAGACTGACCATTTTTGAGAAATCACAAATGTGCCACTACATCAGAAAATACTTCCTATGTTTTTGTTTAGATTTTTTACAAAAGAGAAGTACAGGCTTCTTGTAAGGATTGTGGGGGATAGACTGACCAATCAACTAAACATAATTAAATGTTTTTGGTAATATATTTACTGGCGCGATTTATGTTCGACTGTAAACTTTATTTCCAGAAGTTTAAAGAACAAGCTGGAAGGATCTTTAATGGGCTTGGGTCATTTTTAAAGATGTATTAAAATCATTAATAACATTCGCAGCCGTGTCCATGCCAGCCATGGAATGTCATTACTCATTTGTCCTACTCAGGAAACAAAATGCCGCTGTTGGATTGATCGAACCTGCAGCTGGATCTTAGCGGCTCATTAATTTTTATCATATGTTGAGTATTCTGACCCTGTGCATCAGCTTTCGAAATAGCCACTTGTCTTCCTTCCTCCTGCAAACAGCTACTGAAGCATTTTTAAAACGCGGATCTAATTTATGTTGTTTTCGTTGAACATCTGTGAGTGGAGAGCTGGCTAACAAAGGTTGTAGCTTGTGTGCGCTTGGGGACTCGTCCACCTCTGCAAACTTCTTCCAGGATCAGCTCAGGCAAACATGTTTACAGATTGAAGCAGGGCTTCCATGCCTTGGCTCTTTCTATCTGGATTTCTCTTACAGAACCTACCCTACACATATAAATTATTTTTCCTTTCTTGGCACTTGATTGTCTTAAGAATGATTTGGATATTTGAAAGGAGGAGAAAATTGTAATAACTTTGTTTGCCTCTAGAAGTCTTTCAGGGTGGATAGAAACAGGATAGAGTCCAGGGTCATGGACTCTATGACTCTATCTGGTCATGGTCCATATCCTGCAGTAAGAGCTGCCTTCATAGAGAAGCAGAATGGAGGGCCAGGGCTCAGAGTCGCCACAGAGAGATGTGGTACTGCTATAGGGACTTAAAGCTCCCTTATAAGGCATTTTTTTCTGCTATGCCAGCAGCCACTTTTGTCTTCTTTCTCGTCTGAATTCCATAAATAAAATAATTCTCTGCCCCAAATCAATTCATGCTAGACCTTGAGGTTCTTCATGTATGTTGTAATAGTTTACAACTTCAAAAATAGAAGAATTTATTGTGGGAATGACTGGTGTGAGTTCATGTCTAGGGCACAATCTGACAGGAAGATTTGCTTACTCTCTAATCCATATATTTTTATTATATGTTTCAACCCATATTATTACATTTCTAATAACATTTTAGTTTTTGAGACATATATATCCACTAACTCTATATATGTATATTAATTTTATATATTTATATATACATATGTATCCATTAATTAGATAGGTAGGTAGATAGATAGATAGATAGATAGATAGATAGATAGATAGATAGAGATACAACCTTAATATGCATATACAACCTGTTTAGTCTGTCTAATATTCTTTCTATGCTTATTTTCATTTGGTATTGGATAACCAATTGGTGTACTGTTCCCTATTTATTCCACTCTTAGAATTTCTTAGATGTCTAGTGTGTGTGAGTGTGTGTGTGGGGGGGGGGCGGTTAAAGCCTGGTGCATTTTCCCCCGGTTCACTTTGACATGTCAATATTTGTTTACATTCAGCTCATGTTTAGGCAGTCATGTTGATAAATCGGCATGGCTGTAACTTCTAACTTTACTAGAAAATGCAAGCTAACAGAAAACTACCCAACCCTTTGGTTCTTACACTATCCTGCCCATTTTGCCACAAGGATCCCTGACTCAGGAGTGTTCTGTAACTGTATTCATTGGTACTAGACTTCATAACTGGCATTTTGATTGGTTGTGACTTTGTGGTCTCTATCTGTTACACAGCAAAGATTCATTGATGAGGGGTGAGGGCCACATTTGTCTCTGGGTGTAAGGGCAAATGTTTGGAAAGTAGTTAGGGACTGCACTGCTTTCGTCAGTGTCAGCTGTAGGCTCTCCTCCCGACTCTCCGATGACCTAGTCTTTGGCAGGTGTTCTGCCATTTTTATTGACCATGATTTGTGTTCCCTTGGCTTTCTCTAGACACTCTAGATTTATAATGGACACATTTTCTGTGTGCTGCATGTCAAGATCTGTACCTATATTAAACAGTATCTACCAGCCCTTCCAATTTATCCTCTTTGATCTTGTGCTCCCTTCCATGTTTTGCTATCTTTACCCAAACCTGAGCCTTTCTTCTTCTCTTCTGTTCCCCTTTCACATCATACCTGCTCACTTTTAATTTCTCTTTTACAGAGAAAAATATGGCTTCTGGCCTGTATGTGTTTTATGATTTGAAATGAGCACTGGGGTTGTCCTAAGGGCAAATCAGAGACCAGCAGGCATCTGATACCAGGTACCAGGCATGATGTGTGGGGTTGACCACAAATTCTCTCTGCTGTTACAGGTGTCAGACTGTTCTTTTGTTTGTGCTCATCTGTGGTCAGGAAGTGAGTGGCTTTAGCGAACAAGAAATGAGTCTTTTCTCATTAGCAGCTTAGGGCTGGAGAAAAAACTTCAAATGATTTTAAAATACCCAAAATGCATACTTTCGAGTGAGTAACTGTGCTTTCAAGTTCCGTGTGGCAAAGCTGATTATGTTATAAACAAACTCACAGAGAGTTAATTACACAGAAAAGTAGCTAAGAAATTCAGAAAATAAATAGCTTTGATAAACAGATTTTATAAAAATCCCCTAATTTCTCCAACTCATCCCAACATTTGAGATTTTCCCTTGGCCAGGAATGGATATAATTTTCTTTCCTTTTGTGCCACAAAAGGCTGTTTAGTTTCCTAATACTCAGTAGTTGAAGTGTTGTGGGGAACTTATATCAGCTGGTGTCTTCTCCCATGGGTGCTGTCTCTGCATAATCCAAAGGAATCACAGAATGTTCTAGGCACATCTCTTCTGTAACAGGACTGTGGAGGCCAGTAACCTATTGTCCTTCTGTACCACCTCCAACTCCAGACATTTTGGTCAGTAGGTGTACTCACTGATTAGAATTATTCAGTCTCCTCTTCAAGCCCCCTTCTGTACTCATCCCAGATCCTGTGTAGTGATTTGTATTTTCATAGACTCTGCCCATCCATCCATCCATGCATCCATTCTCTCTCTCTCTCTCTCTCTCTCTCTCTCTCTCTCTCTCTCTCTCTCTCTCTCTCTTTCTCTCTCTCTGTTGAGACCCACATGCAGCTCCTTGAGTACCCTTGAATACCTCTCTACTTCTTGTTCATTTTACCTGGATTCTGTCAGCTAAGGCTAAAGAACATTTTGGAGTAGCAGGTCCAAGGAAGAATTGAACCTTAGGTTTCAAGGTTATTAAGGTATCTCTACTAAAATGGCAGTACCTCTTCCAGGAAACTTCTTGACACCCCCAGCCCAAGTACTCAAACTTCTGTTTTATTGCACTAAAGCTTCATGAAATATTTCTGCTTCGTGAATAACAAAACAGATATTGTGGATTTCACTTTTACAAACTATTGTGCTGGCCCCCGTTCCTTCTGCTGTGGGCCCAATATTCTCTTTCTGGTCCCAGAACTGTGCACCTGCTGAAGGGTTCTCAGTTATCTGCAGCAGAATCATAACACAAGAAAGCAATACTTTAAAGGCAGTAGTGGAAGTAGACCTTTAGAATCTGGAGTCTCCATGGGAGCATCTATGAAACATCAAAGCATTTGGGAGGTCTGTTTCATGCTATAGGTAACTCGGGAAATGGCAGGATGGGACATTTTGAAGCACTCTTCTTCCTAGACCACCTCCACCACACACATCACTATCCTGACGCTCTCTACATGTGTCTGGAATTTGAAAACCCTTCATGTCATATGTTCATAGAAGAAAACTTAAAAATGAAAGCAAAAAAAAAAAAAAAGTGAGAACCAGAGGACATGGGAAGGGAACAAGCAAAAACAGGACTGGAAGGAACCACAGAGGGAAGACTCATCTGCAGAGCAAACCAGACATGATTAAGGACATGTCCTGAAAATGAGGTGTAGCATCTGAAGAAGTTGAAAACGAAGCTTGGGCATTCACTCAGCCAAGACAAATGCTTCTTTTAAAGTCCCATAATGCACTATTGTGTGGGGCATATCTGCGAGATTAATGGCCAGCTGTGGGGAAGGCCTGGAGCCCAACTTTAAGCCAGTGATAAATATCCTGGATTTAGAGGATTAAATGTTTTTGTAGCTGAGCTATATTTTATGAAATGATAAAAACAATTACATTTCCACATACAGAACTCTCGCACACTGAAACCAAATTTAATTAGCTTTGCCTTTTCAGATAAGACTGCAGTAAAAGAATAAAAGTATATGAGTGTTTCAGGATTCTCAAGTCCTGCAGATTTCCCACCTTTTCCTTTCACAGAATTTTCTATTCCATCTTAGCTAGTGTGTTTCAACTTTTTCCCATTCTAATTTCCTTCCTATGCAGAAAATTACCCTTGTTTAAACATGAGAAGCTCTGGTGGTTGAAGAAATGTATTTTATTGAGTATATCATACTGACAAGTATGTTAAAACAATACCAGTTGTCTACCAATTAGAGAGTGATTAAGCAATCTTTAAATGCCATCATTCCTAGAGCTTTGGGGAGCCACAGGTGTAAAGGAATTCTTAACAGATTCAAAATTGTCCTTTTGGCATTTAACTGTTTAACTGTGTATATTGCACCATGATCTCCATATCTAAATTCTTTGATAAAACGGTGTGTATGGCTCAGCAGTTAAGAATACTAGCTACTCTTGCACAGGACCCATGATCAATTCCTAGCAACTCCATGACATTGCAAAGCCATCTATAACTCTAGTTCTGGAATCCAACTCTGTTGTTTGGCCTTCACAGATACTAGGCACATATGTGACAAAGAAACATACACAAAGGCAGGGCATTCATACATAGAAAAGTAAGAATCTTTTTAAAAATGAATATATAAATGATTTACTAATTACACCCATACCCTTTCCAAGCTATTCCTTTAACAATTTCACAAATGAACACTCTTATTCATCCTTATGAGAATTCTGGGAAATACAACAGTCACATGGAGTCCAGGATTAGCCTGCCCACATTTAAATTTCAATTAAGGGAATGTCTGTTTGGGTTAACATGGGCAAGTTACTTAACCTCCATAGCCCCCAGTTTTCTTACATAATAACCCTGTGAAGATTAAAAGAGCTTTCCCACATGAAATGCTTACCACAGTGACTTGAGAATTTTTTTTTAATTTCATAGACTCATGAGGAAATGTTTTCTAGAAATAAAATGAATGGAAACAGTTCAAGGAAAACTCGGTGCGCTTTGTATTTTATAGTGTTCTGAGCATTTCACAAAGCCAGTTCTTCCCAGACGATTAGGACTCGTGCTGATCTGTAGGTAGAGTTACGCTTTCTCTTGTGAAGAGAATAGTATCCTTATAATTTGAAGAAGCCCAAGATCTCATCACAGTACTAGCACAGTACTGAGAGTCTAGATACAGTAGACAGACTACCTGGGTCCACGCCATGCCACTCACTTGATGGGAGTTCAGGGCAACAGAACCACTCTATGCTAAGCTTACAATAATGTGGAGATTACTCTAAGATGTTTCTTTTAATTTGATGTGATTATTGTTAGCACTTAGCATGCTTATGTTTATATAAACAAAAGCACAGTTAAGACTGATTTATTCTTGTTAGGAAAAATACTGATGTTCAGAAACATCAGTGTTCAGAAAATCTCGTCAAAGGATCATGGGATATTCAGTGGATGCTGTGTTCACACTGAGCATTTTTTTTCATGTGCTTTGTGTGAATTCTGTGATGTTTTATCTTTGAAAATATGTGAGGTTAGACATTGTGCTCATTTAATCCCACAAAGACCAAGAAGGACTAAACCATATGCCAAAGCTCCCAAAGTTTCACTCAAAATGGTTCAACCCCACATGTTCATTATGGATATATGTTATTTAACACCTGAGCTGCCCCACGTTGGGCGGCCAAACTGTAACGGCCCGCTCTGTTCCGCAGGTCCAGGTCGAGAGAAAGAAAGAGAGAGAGAGAGAGAGAGAGAGAGAGAGAGAGAGAGAGAGAGAGGCAAAGCAAAGAATGGAGACAAGACAGAGGGTCTGATCAAGTCTCAAGTCTCGTTTATTGTGTCTCTCTCTCCTTTACTGTCTCTCTCATTGTCTCCTGTATTCTCTCTCTTGAAGGGAAATCCTGGGTATTTATAGGCTTTTGCCACGTGCCTTGTAGGCGTGTGAATACCACGTGCCTTGCAGGTGTGGATATGACGTAAGCCTTACAGGTGTCTATAGCGTGGACAGCACGTGCACTGTGCGCCTTGCAGGCTTGGATACCACGTGTGCCTTACAGGCATGTATGGCGTGGATTGCATGTGGACAGCATGTGAACCGCATGCCTTGCAGGCATGGATACCACGTGTGCCTTGCAGCTGGGGGCAATAAACAGCAACAAAATATGTGGGATATGAGAGTGTGCTTCAGCTGTTGTAGGCTGTTGAAAAACAAGTCTCATGTCAGGGTATATGGCTTGAGATGGCTGCAAAGCTGACAGCTACTTTCTGCTAAAAGTCTGCTCCCAACAATGTTAGGTTTTAAAGGGTGTGTGTGTATGTGTGTGTGTGTGTGTGTTGACATCACAAGACTGTATACATGTGCATGTGAGTGAGTATGGCTGACAATTCTGCTATGCAGAAGAATTCTGAGGAATTGAGACATTCTGAAGACAACCACTTGTGAGTCAGGAGGAAGACCCAGAGTTTTAGAAGAAAGATAATGGAAAGAGGGAGGGGGAGAAGTGTAAGCCACAGGTGGTAGCTGCAATAATTGACCCCCACCCCAAATGTTTTCCTGCAGGATAAATCTGTAACTCAGAAGAAGGACACAAAATATTGAGTCATGTTCAATCACTCATTTAATAATTTCATGAATGCTTTATTTAAGTGACAATTATTTGAAGAATAGTTGACTATTTTCAGTTGAAATACATTACAGAGAGGGAAGTTTTTAGGGAAAGTTATGAATAGGTGTAAGTCACAGACAGGGGAAAAGCTGAGTATCATGAAACATGGGGAGAGTACAGCCCACTCCTGTACATTACAATACCCTGTGTGTGCCTAGTGTACTTGTGCAGTGTGTAAGTGCCACTGCTGAGCTATGCTTCCTTCCTCCGTGTGTGGGGACGTTCCTGACACTGCACACATTCCCCTTTGTTCGCTTCTCACTGTGAAACTTCACTCCAGGTCTTTGTTTCTGAAGCAATATGCAGACTAAGCACAGTGCATACTAAACTTCTGCAAAGGCAGCTGGGGATGGCAGAACTGCAGTTGATTCTGTTTGCTGGGTATAAAACTTTTCAGAACATCCAGGCACGAAGATTCTTGGAGGCAGTGAACTATGCAATGCTTGCTAATGAAAGAGGAGCCCATTTACCCATAATCCAAAGGGACTAACCCTGTCAGCACAGACTCCTGCAAGTTGCTACTGAGATTTTAATCTGAATACTTTTTTCTCTGTGGAATTCTATTTTTTCATCCCAACTATGTATGTCAAATTATCTGTATCTTTATCAATGTAAAAGAGAGAAATTTCGTGTTGATTGACTTATTGTTTTGAAATAATTCTAATTTTGAACTCATCTCTTTGCTTGAATTTTGCAGATACTTCCTAAGAGCAGAAAAAAATGACTTTTACTGCAAAATGATTTTAATGCTCACCAACTGACCATGTCCTGTGTTTCTTGAATGACTGAACAGTTGTGTCAGATTTATCAAATGCATGTAGCATGTTCATGGACTTTGTTTTGTTCTCAGAATTCATGAGAACTTTTATCACATCCTCAGGAACTGAAGTCAGTGTGCCAGCCAGTTGTCCACAAGCAAGATAGAAACATTCATTCTCCCATCTGTACTAATATTTTCTCGTGTGTGAATGTTAATCCCTCAGGAGTTTCTCCCCTCGAAATACACTTTTGTAAATTTCCCTTTGTTTGTAATTGCTGCTATCTTCTTAAATTAATCTCAGCAACAGGCACTTTCTAACCGAACAAAGGTCAGTCAGCTAATTCGGTTTTGTTCTGGCTGTCCCTCTGTTTGAGTGTGCGAAACCACTTGGAGATTTTCTGTATCCAAACATTGTGCAGCCTGTTCCATGCTAATCAGTCAACATTTATGAAACTCTGATAAATACTCAGCATTGATGGAAGAATTGTAGGATCGTTAGAAGGAAGTAAACTATGTTATCGTTAGTTTTACAAAGCTGAAAAGACAAAGGGGAAATATGTCAGGCATTTTAAAATCAATAGCAGTGTAATTTCAGGCATGAAGAGTGTTCAACTGAAGTGATCAGTCAGACTTCTAGGCTAGGTATACTGAATCTTTAAAGGCAATCTGACCTTTTCCACACCACATATCAGAGTGAAGAAGCCTTGGTTCCTTGACCAAGGAGATATGGGATGCAGGAAAATGCCATGTTGCTTGATGGAAGTTGCTGATAAGAAAAATTCAAAGAAGTATTTACATTTAGTATTGACTTTACAGGCTCAAAGTTGGACAAAATACCAGTTTTGAGTGAGGATGTAGTTTTCATACTTGAAGAAACAGGTTTCACTTTGAAAATTCACATTTTTAGACAGTATTGAGTTTTGACTTATTATCCTGGAATTCTTTTACATTTTTTATTGGATATTTTATTTACATTTCAGATGCCATCCCCTTTCCCCATCCCCCCCCCAGAAAACCCCTATCCCATGCCCCCTTTTCCTTTTTGCTTTTATACACTTTTTAAAAATGTTAATCAAAGGCTTTATAAGTTTGGTAATGCTCAATCAGAAGTGTAACCTAATACCCAACCTAGATAGATCAACTATCTTTGACTGGTGGAGACATGTGAACATCTGCCTCCATATCCACCACTTTCTTTCTCTCTCTCTCACTCTCTCATCACCTATGTATAAAAGTATACATTTTGTGATTGAAAAGAACGAGATGAAAACAATCTCATAAATCACTACATTATAGAGCCTGTTTCATGAAAAAATACATGTAATATTATTGCTGAACCCCAGTATAGAGAAGGCTCATATACATGAGTTGTTAATACAACTTAAGGCTGAATGGTTCTGCCCCAGGTTTCTATTAAGAATTAAACAGTGAGTGTACCTCATCTCCCTCCCTGTGCTCCACAAAGCTGTCTCTGCCATCCAGATCTCAACAGATGAGCACAGTTTATACCTCCTGCTGAGACTGGAGCCACTGGAGACTGACCATGCCCTTAGCTGCATGTTGTGTCCTCTGTGCACTGAAGTCGTGATGACTTGTTCATCTGCAGGCTTTCTCCGAATCTAAGCAAGTCTCTCACTCAGTTAGCAGGTCTGCTACAGTCCTCTTCTGATGATCCCTGTTGTGTCTAAAATGGTGCTGATAAACATGCTTTTCTGTGGTCTTTTAGTTCTTACATCACTTGCTCCATTGTGATCCACTGTAAACCCTCAGGATAATTCTTCAGATGTCCAGCTCTGTGCATGATATCTCAGTCCTCAAAGGTCGAGCTTCACCCAACATAGTAGCAAAATGCAGCTAGTATTACCCTGTGGGAGTCCTCTGATTTATGGTGGTCTTGCCTAAGACCCCTTTTTATTCTCCACTTGGCCATGCATCCTCTGCTTTCATCGCATAAGGAACCACAAAACCTTTCGGGGAAAGCATCTTGTGTAATATCCTTTCTATACATTCTAAAATTGTGAGAAGCTTCCATTTCTCATGAAACTTATGGTTGTCTAGACTGACAGCTTCCCTGTGGTCTTTGTTATTTCTGTTAAGTTCCAAGTACACCACAAGACAAGACATGTTTATACACAGAAGTTCTTGGGGAGACAACATTGAATTTAACTTCTTTTGCTGCTAAAATAAGCAGATTGTGAAACCTGGTCTGAGAGTCAGGAGGATCTCCTTTGGAAGAGATGTCTAAAGCTTCAAGATGGGGGAAGAGAAAGCCAAGTGAAGGAAGGGAAGGGCATTTCAGAATGAGGAGTGGCATGAGAGTACTGGGGAGCAAAGGCTGAGGGATGGGTGGTTGGTATGGATGAGATTACGTATCCAGTGGAGGCACTGGTTCACAGCACATTAAATCTGAGCCTTCAGTTAGTTATTCAGATAATGGAAGTTGAGCCTTATCACCCTTTGAGATAAGGGACTTGGACCTCATTTGTAAATGATTTGACTAGAGACCACAATCCAAGGCCTTATAGGCCAGGTGTGTTGATATCCAGACTTTCCACATGCTCCATCTTTGGGCTGAGCAGGTGGCTCTCTGTCAAACACACATCATAATCTTTAACTTGCTCTTATGGGAACTGAATGAAGTCACATAGATACAACATGCTTTGGTTGGTACCTAGATAATGTCTTCCCTATTACCATTTACAGGAAATTTTAACACATGGAACATTTATAGCAATCTTTGTAAACCACAGCCTTTTATAGAACAATGCAGGTTCCATGATGAACAGGGTCACAGATCCTATAATATATCACTTATATCTGGATTTCTGTATTTTTGATAGAATTTTCCTTTTATCAAAGCAATACACATGCATCACTTAAAAGTCAAAGATTAATAAAAGCCTTCCCCGTGCTAATCTTGGCTTCTCGGGAGTTATGCTTGCAACACCTGTTTCTGTCTCTTCCTGCATTCGACACCTTGTTCTAAATAATTAACGTAGTGTGCTATTTGGGGATTTCTTCAATTCCAGACATTTCTTGAATGCTACAACTATGAAAATTGGCATTTCTACTCTCCCAATGGCCCTTTGATATTGCATTTTACTGTCTTGTTTGCACTTGGCTTTCTAAGTGTTCTACATCAACAGCTACAAGACCAGCACTGCAACTGACATGTACTAAAGCTTTGTAAAAACTTTGTGTTTTATACATGCACAATTTTCAATCTATCATTGTTTATACACTTACTTTAAACTGTCTTCCAGCTTTTCTACTTGTGTTATGTATTTTCTGTTTTTTTTTCTCTGAATCACTTTGTTTTTATTATTATGGAACTTTTAATCATGGTTGGAAAATCTCTGTCTAACCCCGAAAATATTCGAGTGTGTGTGTGTGTGTGTGTGTGTGTATAAAACATATGTATGTGCATACACACATACACACATATATATATGTATATGTGTGTGTGTGTGTATATATATATATATGTTGATTTCAACTGTTTTACAGATCAAGCTTGTACCACTACACTGGACTGTCTTGCTCATGTTTTTCAATGTACTTTAATCTTTTATTTTTTTAATTTTAGCCAGTTTTGAGATTAACTAAAAGGATATCCATGTTCAATCCAGAATTTTTACACTGAACTGAAAACTTCTACAGTTCTTTTACTGGGGTTGTCTGAGGTGATGCTCACCCCTGCATGACAGATGGTGTGAGCACTGTCTTTGGTAAAGTGAGGAAACAGTGTCACAGGCTGAGATGGATGGGCGTAAGTTACAAGCTCGGAACTGACATTTTGTTTCATCTCCACTTCCCTTGCAGTGTATCACAGAATCCAGAATACAAAATAGAGAGACATTTTCAGGAACTCCTAGCCAAACAATTATACAGATGGGTGAAAAGGATTGAAATCTAGGAAAAACAGAAAGGTTCCTAAAGGCAAAGATACATCTGTTTCATTTAATTTGACATTTAATCCTTATTTGCTTAAAGAGAACAACACAAACTGTTTCTAGTACTTAAACACTGGTCACTGTGTCTCGTACAGTTTCACTTATGTGGGATATTATTAAGTTATCAAGTGTCAATAAAGTTATTTCTGATGGTTTTCCAGGATAGTCCTACCAGGACCACCACTCAAACTTGTCCTGCCTCACTTCAAACAGCAAGAGCCAAGAGAAACTGCCTAAAAGACATGTGCTCAGGCGAAGTTAGACACTGACTGTGTGATCTGAGACAGTGTGCCCATTTATTGTTTTCTGTTTTGTTCCAGTGCTAAGAATTTTTTTTTTATTTTGCCTTGCATTTATTTTCTATGATATTTTTCCACTACAATTTTTACAAAGAAAATATTCTTTAAAGTTTTTTATTAAGACAGTAAAATAATGCAACTAGATACATGCTCTGTGGTCTGGTGGTGGTGGTGGGTGTGGACTGTGTTTTAGAAAAGTATTTTATATATCTTACCTTTACATTAAACAAAGCTAACTAAAAGTGGAGGTTGTTTAGGTGCAGCTGTTTGGACAAGTCTTTAAAGAGTTTAGCTACAATGTCTGCATGATATCCACTCCTGGACCCTCTGAAAGTGACCAGATTCTGATCTCCCCCCCACCCCCCAGTGAATTTATCTCAGGGATAGGAGAATGTGCCTTCATCATCCAAGAAACATTGAAATCCAGGGGGGGAAATGAAAATTCATAGTTTTAGCCTTTCTAGCTTGCTGACCTATGTGTCTGTAATTATAAAATGTCCATAGTTAACTGGATTTTAACACCACTAAATAAGTTATAGCATTAGTTTACCAATCAGAAAACAGAGTAAACGTTGGCTTTCAACTTTTAAGTAATTTATATGAGCTTTTCATTTAAATCTATTAGAAAATATATTGAAGGTTTCCTTTGATTCTAGTGACTTTTCACTCAAAATATATCTGTTGGTCTCAGAGGCGGTGCAGTTAAAGCATTTGAAAGAGAAGACCTCTCAATAAAACACAGCACAAAAGAGAAACCACGACAAACACAGTCCTGAAAGCAAAAACATTTTACAGGAAATCATGGAGAGAGTATGTTCTCAGAAAAACATTTTAAAAGCAGTGCACATCCAAACACTGAATGATAATTAGTTATCTGTACTTGAGATGATATAAGGAACATAAACACTCACACTCACATACATCCATAATTACACACACAGATATACATACATACACACATACATGCATACATACATATATATTAATAGACACACAGATACATAATCATGCATGCATACATATTAACACACACACACACACACACACACACACTTCTGCCAGCTCTTCCAGTAGCACACCAATTTCATTCATCCTAATTTACTTTTCAGGTATTAAAAATAAAAATCAATGAGACCCCATGTGTGATTTCACCTAATCACAGGAAATCTGCCTGTTAATTGAGATTTCAGAGCAAGGTAAAGGATGTCTTCTCCCCTAACTATGTCTCCTTTCTAGGCTCCTGTGTACCCCACAGTTTGCCAACTTGTGACTGTTTTGAGTTTATACTGAGGTCATGTGAGTGAAATAAAAAGTGTCTGAATGAAAACATCAGTGTCTCTTCTGCTAGACTTGGAGTTTTATCACATTTTATGGTCCAGCACGTGTCCTCCCTGACATCTGTTCTCACCTCATGAGGAACCATTAGTACAGAGATCAGTCCTGGGGCCAAGGAAGGACAGCACTGTGTCTGGTGCTGATACTGAAGTCAACAGTTCTGTTACCAGAATTTAGAATTTCTATTTCTAAAAAACAGATGAATGATTCAATGTCATTACTTATCCCCAAACAAATGACTTGTGTGTGTATGCATGTTTGTATGTGTAAATGTGCATGCATGTGTGCATTCATGTTTGTGTGTGTGTGTGTGTGTGTGTGTTTTCAAAGAATCTAGCAGCAAGCTATCTTTAAAGTTACTCCACCTAAAACCTTGGTTTTGTAGAAAAGAAACTAAAGTAATAGGAACATGTCTGACAGCTTACACGCTACAGTACACAGGCATGGGCTACAGTACAGAGGTCATGGGGAAAGCTAGCATGGTGTTTCCTCTATACTCAGAGGTGTCTGAAAAGGCCCAGACCACACTTTTAGAGCTGTGAAGATTTCCACAGTTTACTTCAGAGTAGGAGAAAAGGATAGCCCATGGCTCTAGTACATCCCTAGACAGTCCCATCTCTACTCTGCCCTTATCAGTAGGATCCCTGTACTCCTTGGTTTTCTAGATTGTCAAGGTCCCTGGACACACTCTCATTATGTATAATAAACTCTCCATGACTTAAGGAAAGGCAATATATTTTTGGAAGCACTGGTCTTGACAGGACAGGAACTTCCATGGCCTCCCTGTGTGTTGCAGCCCAAGCTGCCCCACGTTGGGTGCCAAAATGTCGAGAACCGCTCTGCCCAGCGTTTGGGGGCCAAAAATGTTGCAGACTGCTCTGCCAGTGTTGGAACCCGCACTGCCAAAAGCCTTGGGGGCTAAGTTGTTAGAGCCTGCACTGCCCAAAGCTACTTCAGTCCTTGGATCAGGGTTCAGCAAGAGAGAGAGTGAGGACGGACTCGAAGAATGGAGACCAGACAGAGTGTGATTCAATCCCATTTATTCTTCAGTCTCTCTTCTTAGTCCAAATCCCAAGTCTTGAGTTCCTAGTACCTAGTGCCTCCAAGTTCCAAGTTACTTCTTCCAAGTGCTAAGTGCCTAATGTCTAATTCTCTTTCAAAGTCTCGAGTGTCTAATCTCAAGTGCCTACTGTCTAATTCCAAGTTCTTTCTCCAAGTGCCAAGTTCCTAATACCTAATAATCATTCTTCTGTCTGCCTCTCGCCTTTTATATGTCTCACTTCTAAGCCACACCTTTAGGTCATGCCTTTAAGTCATGCCCTTAGGTCTTGTCTCTAAATCTGATCTCTAAGTCACGCCCTTAAGTCACACACCTTTAAGTCTCACACACCCAAGGGAAAATCCTGGGTATCTAAAGCAAGATGTTTTCAGAGTGTGCTCAGCTGTTGTAGGCTATTGTAATCAAGTCTTTTGTCAGGGTATATGGCTCAAGATGGCTGCAAGGATGATAGCTGCCTTCTGTCGGCTCCCCACACCTGTGCCTTCCAAATAAAGTTCCATTGGTTTTCTACTTCTGAAATTAGAGTGACTACATGCTGTAAACTTGCTGTCAAGTCAAAAACATTTAGAATATTTTAGGTGCTCATCTGGAGAAGTATAAGATATCTTTTAACTAAACTTTATATAATTCTTGTGTCATATGTGATTCAACATAAATTTCTTAGAAAACAGGTCTTTGGGGAGTGATGGACAGTGAAGAAAAGAGCTAGTGTCTCTCCTCATGCCAAGCATCCTTCTGGAGCTTCATAAATGTGGTATCTCTATTGTGCTCCCAGCTTGAACATCACAACATCAGAGAAGGTAGTGAATGTGTAACAGTATTAGCCTGTCACACTTACAGAATAAATAAAGATGTTGCTCTCTAATGAAATCAGGTGTAGAATGTCACTAAGATGATTTTTCTACCATTGCATATTAAATAGACTGATTTCTTCTTTTAAAGAAGCATTAATTTTAATTATATAAGATTCAGGAATATTTTGCCCTTAAATAATAATTAAATATTGCTAGCAGATCAAGGCATGCCACTATTAACTTTATAAATCTTAGTGTTAATTTCATCAGTGTTGCATTCATAACTACTAAGTGTTGTATGTTTACAATTTAGACCTCATTGGTATGTAGAATATTTTTACTTTGAATACTACTGGTTATTAAAGTAGTTACATTTAATAGCTATTAAAACCCAAATAAAAACAAATTTAATAATGTAGTTCAGGATCTATACCAATGTGTTTATAATCCTTAAAGTAAATAGACATAATTGTCACATTATTCATTTTATTTATTCACATAAGAATATGTGTTATGCAACAGGGGTAGTGTAATTAAGTTGAAATATTGTTAAGATAGAAAATCTCAAAATTATTTTGAGCAGCCAAACAGATAATGAATAATTATTGAGAAAAAATTCACTATGTGGAAATCAATACTGTAGATATTCTGGAGGAACCTGGCTGAGGTGTTTCTCAGAAGGGATTGTGTACTGAGCATCTGTGGGGAGGTGATAAAACATGTAGGTGAGGAGAAAGAACACTTTTGCCTCTGTTGCCTCTGGGCAAGGCTAAATTCTTATAGTAAAATGTCGGCAATAAGTGAACCAAAAAAATATAAAATTTAGAATAAGTTACTACAGTGGAAGAGAAAGCGAAGAGGAGAAATGAAAACAGAAAGAAGTGGGGGGAGGGCTGGGGTGGCAGGAAAAGAAACGTGCTGTAGAGTGAATTCACTCATTAGTCCTCTTATCAGTGAAGCCCTAGTCACTGTCTTAAAGTATATAATTCAGATACGTATACATCATATACATATACAATCAGAATCTAGAAGACTGTTCCCTGTCCACTCTGTACAGGCCACTCTCCCCTCTGCTGCCCCTGTACCTTGAACTGGTGCCTCTACACATTGGTTCTTGCCTCTCTGGAACATTCTTTCCCTGCTGTTCCTCGATCTCATTTTGGTGCAAGTAGACAGCCTACTCCATAAAGAGCTGCCATTGTATCCTGGGCCCACCAGACACTACAAGATTTTCTCAGTATCTCAAACTGATAAAATGTATATACAAGAAATCTTTGTCCAGATAAGATACTATTTCTGCATTCCAAGAATTAGGTCTTTTTAAGGACTAACATTTGGATTTTTTTTAATTTCCTTTTGTATCCAAGCTAATGAGATGATATCAATATACCTTGAGGAGGCAGTGACACAACATGGCTGAAAACATCATTTGACACAACACATACTTGCAGACTCTGGGACAAATCATTCCACATATGGCAGCTTCACGGAATATCTTGATCACACAATTTTCTGTGTTTTTCCTATGTGTAATGAAAACAAGACACTGGATATGTTCAACTCCCCTTATCATAAGATGTTTGTGAACACTAAGAGAGCCAATGTTAAGATCTTTGTACCATGCCTGTATGCACAAGCTGGTCTGTAGAACGTATCCAGTAGTACAGTGCTTATTATGAATGTATTATCAACAATATATGAATTTCAACTGATCCATTCTAAATATCTTAGCATAAGATTTCAAGTGTATTCAAATGTGTAGCAAATGTGTGCATTCTCCTACTCTTTGGAGAATGTAAGACTTTCGGTGCATGGTGATTGTATAGGAAGAATTTCAGAGCATCCGTCTGTGAGAAGAAAGACATGGAGAGGGAACAGACTCTGACCTCCTGAGAGGTGAGCTTTGGGTAACCCTGTGTTTGTTAAATGTTAATTGTGCCCTGTTCCATGAGTAATTCTGAGACACTTGCTACTGAAGATACTGTGTTCAGCTGGAAAAGCACTCAAGTACTGAAGCTTAGTTTCCATCCTCAAGGGGCTGATAAAAAAACCACATTCATTTACAGAGAAAAACAGAGAGAACCGATCTGTGTGGTGAAGAACAGCACCCAAAAACTCAATACAGAAAAAAAAAGATCAATTTGTTAATTTATTTAAAGGTCAATTAATCTATGATAGCATTGTTACACATTTTATGAGTGAGAAAACACTGAGTGGAAGTTTCCAAATTGTATTTGATAAAAAACATTAGCAATGGAATGTCTTTTTCAGCAAGGTCATACAATTTGAAGATTTAAAGCTGATTACAAACACAGGAAGCCTTTGCTTCTAAGACAAGCCATTGTCACTGAGACATTGACAGATATACTATTGTTTTGTACAAATGATTACTAGACAGATCCTGATGTATCACAGAAAATCAGAAATTCTTATGAGAAGCAGGTAGGAAATGTCCCATGGTGACAGAGAACTCAGAATGATTGAAATCTGTCCATGAACACTGTCTTCTTTATTACTACATTAGAGAAACTTTTTCACATTCTCAACACTCTGCGTCCCTGGCTCTGTTTGTGTCCAAGTGTCATTCATCTTGTGATGAGCCCCACTATGAGACTTTGCAGAAAACATTTTAAAAACTCACTGTTAAGAAGACATAGGTATTGTGTTTCAGATTTCGAAGCAAAAAGCAACAATAAGCTGCAAGACTATATAACATATCTTAAAATGAAATGTCTACTGGGGAGGAGAGGTTACTTATGTGATCACTAGTCTGAGTTCTAACTCATAAATTACCTCAGAGTCCAGCTGTATCTGGATAAATAGAAATTTCACAGCACCCTGAGTGTACCAGTTGAATATATCATCTCTATGAAACAAGAAATAAAATGACAAAATTATGGCATTAAAAAAAAAAAAGATTTTTGAAATCTCCTCTAGTGGAACAGGTACTTATGGCCAGTCAACAGAGAATGACATTTTCCACATCAGAGAACAACATAAATAAAAATTTAAGTTGCAAAAGAAGGGGGAAAATGAGATTAAATATAACCATCTTCTTTCTAAATTCATTCAAAATAAATTAAATCTGGCAGAAATGTTCTTGAACAAAGTGTCTGCAGATGGTTGTTTGTGTCTCGGCTGCCACTTTTCTCTGCCATCCCCTCTTACTTCACTAACCCCTCTGAGCTTCCTGATGACAAGGTTTCCTTAGGGAAGATACTTTGTTGATCTAGGTGTCCCAGCCTTGGGTTTACTTCTATAATCTGCCATTTTAAATTTGAAAAGCTTTGTAATATATCAGTAATTAATGCATTTGTAACCTCATCTTCTCTAATCACTACAGTGCCTGTTCTGCAGCTTGGCACGCGTTAGCTAGGGCTGCCATTCACCTATAATTTATGACTAGCATACAATTATGCGTTATCACTGCTCAGAGTGATTGCCATACTGCGTGTTCCTGAGGTAATGACATGCAACACTCCATGGTAAATTGTGCAGCAGTGGATAGTTGATTTCTGTCATCCACGCTATTATTTTCCAAAAAGAAAAAACAGACTCAAGAGGGTTATATAAACTGTGAGTACTTTTGCGAAATGTGACAGTGGGTTATAACTGCCCTCCCAAGGTGAAGGTGGCCAAGGAGGGTCAGGGGTCACTGATTTAGCATTAGCAGATGTACTGGAAAGCCTGGAAAGCATGGTGATAGAGGCACAACACACAGACAGCTTTAAGGGCTCAGTGACTCTCCCTAAAAATGCATGGCCTTGTTCTAATTAAAGACTGAAAATACTTTATTGAATTGACAATAAGCCCACATATTCAGACATTCAATAGTATGGTGTGTGTCATTTGCAAATGAACTTAATTAAAAAGTATCAAGCTAGATGTGATGGATTATAAACAAAATGTGTTGAGTCATTGAATGTTTCTGCCACTCCTCTGACTCTGGGCTGGGATCAAGCACAGCCATTGATCATTTCTGTTCCCTTCTTGCCCTGTATACCTCCTCCAGCTGTAAGAAGGAACATTATCCACCCGAGTCACACACTCATGCCTTGTATACTTCACAGGTGTAGCCGCAAATAATTAAGAGCCCACTCATTAGGAATTAAGTGTTTTTCTGGTTTCACCAAGAAGAAAATGGGCATGGAAAAGTTATAGGTTATTCAAGCTCACACCAAGAGTACCTGGCTTCAGTGAGGTTCTGAGCCCTGTGGAACAAAGCACATACATCAGGTATACTGTTTTCTCACTTCTATGATGCACCAATCTGCACCCTTCATCAAGGCTTCCAAAGAAGCAATCTTTTGGCGACCGTCCTTTGGAAAGCCAGAATCATTTTATCTCAGAAAAAAACATAAGCCATTATGTCTCCTAAGAACCCATTTCTATAATTAAGTACAGATCTGAAGTTGTAAGCAGAACTCAGTGTGAAGGGTGATGGCTGTTTCTCCTCACTGTGTTAGTGTGGGCTCTAAATTCAAGTGTGGACTTCCTCTGAGTCTACTCCAATCTGTGCTTGTGATTGCTTCAGGATACATTTCACTTTATAATTATTCCACTGACCTAGCTGGATCTGCCCTCTTTACATTTAAGAATGTCTATGATCATGTGACTTATACAGTATTATTATAAACTTAGAGTGAATTTTCCAAAGTGGAATCTCTGCTCCCTGCATGAGGACTATCTTTAGAATGGGTGGTTCATTAGGGCCCAGGAGGATCTGGCTTCTGCTGAGATCCTGTGCTAAGTAAGACTTGTCTATCCTCTTAAGTATAGCCTATACTCTACCAACCCTGGCCTCCAGGCTTTTTCCCATGAGGTACCTCCTGCCTGCAACACTCTTCCCTCTGCATCTATCTTCACATTAGCCATTCAAGAGGACTGTCCTTTTTGGTGTCTTGCAATAGGTTTGATGAGAAGATCTTGTTCTCCCATGGTACTGAAGGCATCACCTATCCTGACCATTGCTGTGGCCTGCTATGTGCAATGGGGTTCGAATGCATGGGAACAAACCCTTAAGTTCTCAGCTGTGTTCTTAAGATAGCTCTTCAGTACATTTTCAATGCATACTATACAGGAGAACAGCAGCTGCCACCGGGATACATAGTGAGTAAGGAATTATTAGAATGAAATGGAGAATGAAAGACAAGTTGAGACCAGAACAATATCTCTATATATGTGCCTAGTAATGCATGATTCACTGTATTCATCTAGTACCAAAGGCCTTATTCTGAGTTTCTGGTTCTCTGTTCTTCAAGAAGGAAGCACATCTGGGCTTCCTGGGAGCAGCTGAGAATCAATGACACATCTATCATGTCAGTTTCTGCTTGCTTCTTCGTAAGCTCGGAGTCTCCTAATCAGGCTACAGGAATTATGGGAAAATGCTTATGTTTTCTCATGCCATGCATATCTATTTCAGTTGTGTATTTTGAAGCACCGAACCCAGAGCATAGAGGTAAGAAGTGGATCTTCATGAAAGAGCAGTAAGGGAAAAGTTTGACTGGCTGAGTCTCCTGGTTGTGGCCACCTTTTGTTGTAATTATTTTAAAAACAGCCGCTGATCAGACCAACTATCTAAGCTGCGGTGGCTCTGCCTAGCTCAGCCGCCATGTTCTGTGGCCAGAGCCCACGTGCGTGCCATAAACGGCCTGCCAGAAATACCAGCCCTGCCACCCATGAGACACCAGCGTGGGAGATGGCTCTGCCAATCTTCCACGCTGTCTCCACAAGGCTGGACATTGCCCAAACCATCCCACCATCCATGCAGGCCCAATAAGAAAATGAGACTCTAATGCTTAAAGATTAATCAGAGGCTTTATATGTTTGGTAATGCTCAAAAACAATATGCCCATACAAAGAGAGTTGTTTCCCAATTAGCTAACCTAAATAAGAGTTGTTACCCACAACTGTTTTCCATACCTGCGTGGCTCTCCATTGCTCCTACATCTCTGCTCTCTCTAGCTCCTCCTCTTCCTTTTTCTCTTCCTCTCCTTACTCCTCCCACCTTAGCTCCTCCTATAGTCACCCATATCCACTGTTATGCAGAAGCAACATGCACATGCTTTCACCCAGGGTATGTGAAGAAGGCAATATGACATATGTCTATATGACACAACTCAGTGGAAGATCATCTCAGTTCTCCCCAGGATGGTAAACATATCCTTCCGTAGGAGATTCAGAGCCTCAAAGTATAGCAGCTTATGAGAATTTGCTCTGAGTATCTTAGCAGGAAGCCACTTTCTCCTGTGTTAGAAGCAACTTTTTAATTTATGGTATTTTCACTTCAGTAAGCTTGTTTTCCATGAGAAAACAATTACTGCCCCAAACAAGGCCTGTCATTCATCCATCTCTTGACAAAAATAAAAAATAAAAAAATGCTTTGCCAAACTGCATAGCCATGGGCCCAACAGGCAATTTTACACACGTTGAAAGGGAGCTGCTTTTAATTAGAAAATAGCAGATACGCTTGCATTGACATAGCTACATTTCTGAATGTTATCTAAAAAATGTTTAGTCTTGTGCTAGCACTAAAATCTGTAAAACTTCCTCTATACAAAAACAAATAATAAAACCCTACAATAATCCTAACTTTTTCTCAAGACTATTTCCCATAAGAGTGTTTCAACATGGTAGGTCTTTCTCCCTAATAATACTAAGAAATAAGTTTTCTTATAATGAGAATTAGGAATCTCTGAGTACAGCATCAGTGTCATTGTGTTTGTATGTGTTGTCCCATCATGGTTCTGCCTCTAGTGTCTCCACTGGGTATTTAATGAACCCCTGTAAGCATTTTTATTAAATAAATAATTATGGAAGAAATGTAGTGAGATTTTAGCTCACTTAGTGACACAGTAAACTTAATCACTTCACACTGTATATTAACTTTAGGATACATTATGTATTACTTAAACTAACCTGTATTTTGCTTGAGGTATGAATTGCCATGGGTAGGTCCTTCTAATGGTGGCTCGAGCGGGTTCTTCTGTAGATCTTTGTTGCAATGGACAGTTGATGGTCTCGGTGATATGTGTCTGAGTCTCTTTCTGTGTGACTTACGGTTGTACACATCTAATTTCTGAAGAGAAAGACAGCAACACCCCAGAATTATTAAGGGCAGCAGACCACTAAATTGAAATGTTAGGCTAGTGAGGGAAGCAGGCATACTGGAAGCACATTTGATCGTGACAACCTGAGAAACCTACCAAGTTTGCTTGAGATTGTTCTCCATAGTTACAGCATCAGCTGTGTCTTCTGTGCACCTGACCACCATTTGTTCTGTGCATGGCTCCATCTCAGCATATGGATCTCGAGTGAAACCAGTTATTATGTGAAACTGAGAACACTGACCATCAGCACTGTGTATAGTCTGTGCTGCCACTTCTTGAGTCATCTGTGCAGGGTTTATTTGTCATGTGGTCTGAAGATAATCACACAGCAAACCACCAAGTGTTCGTGCTGTAAACACTCTGAAAAAATATGAACTTAGGAATTATTTACATTGAAGTAAATTATGTACACAAAAGAAGAATATGAGCAGGCACATCCTCAGAATACAGTCAAATATATATATCTTGATTAGGAATTTATCAAGCTAGGCTTCTTAGCCACTGAGAAATTATTTCATAAACAATTATTAATTTTGCTGTGTGGTAAAATTCTGTAAAATTTCAATCATGCACATCTGTCATTTCCTCAACTGGTCCACCTTTTAAATTAACTCAAAGGAAAATATGATCATATTCTTCAAAATTAAAATGTTGGGTTTCTCTTGTCCACAAAATTCTGCAGTGATATAAAACATGGGCCCAACCCCTGCCATTGTGGTACATTTCTGGAAGGGTTGTGGCATTTATTTGAAAATTTTGAGTGTCATATCCGTTAGCCATTCATTACATTTCTGTAAGTGAATCTCGGCACAATAATGTGCTCTCTGCTCTTGTGTTCTTGTCAGACCCTATTAAATCCATGGAGAACCTTTTGTTTCTTTCTTGGGCCTGAACAGTTCCTGAGTTCATCTGGAATCTCTGAAAGAGAAACAAACAGAACCCATTATTTCTTGTCCCATATTAACAGCCCAGCTGGTTGAGCCTAGATTTATCCTACAGAATATAAAGTCATAAGGAAAATCACTTGCATGCTCTCTGCTAGCATAATTCCATTAAACATTATGAAGGGTCTTATTTACCTATTCATTTATTTGTTCACTTATTTCTGTGTATATATGTGCCCACATGCACACATGCACACAGGTGTCGATGTGTGCAGCAGCATGTACATGGAAATCAGTAGACAACATAGAGCAGTGAGATCTCTCTAACCACCATGTGGGTACCAGGGATTGAACTCAAATTGTCAGGTTTGGGACAAGCATCTTTACCTGATGAGCTAGCTATCTTGCCAGACTGTTATGTAGATTTTACATGCTGTTGTTTCTCATGTCCTTTATGCATGCTCGCCCATGTTTCTATGTTTTCTAACCACAGTTGTTTTTAGCTGCTTTAATTTCTACTTCTCTGCCACAGAGTAGAATGTCAGACTGAGAAGAATGTACCATCTCTGTTGGCTGTCATCATACAGGAACTTAAGACTTTCTCACCCTGTGTAACCGAGGCAGGGTTGACTTTCAGCAGGGTATGAAAGTGCCTTTGTTTCACAAAAAGTTTAGCCTTGAGATCTTGTATACACTTAGCTTCTTAGAAGACCACTTAATTATTTTATCTAAGTTAGAAGCAATTAGATATTTATAATTTGCAAATGGCTGAGTCTGTAAATCATTTGATCCCCCAGAACAGATGCAGAAAATCTGGGTATGATGATGGTGCCTGTAATTTCTGTGCTGGGAAGCCAGAGACAGACAGCTCTCATACTTAAAAAGCCAAGCACAGCATTCACAAGAATATCAGCTTTTGAGGAATTGGAATTGTGTCCTAGGAGGTACACAATAGAAAGGTAACAAGACACTTGCCCTGGGTTGGGGAGAAGACAGGGCTTATTCTGATAATCTATAAACACATGTAGATGTATGTGTGTCTATGTGTCTGTATATATACATATGTCTGTGTATATGCATATGCATGTGTGTATGTGTCTGTGTGTATGCATGTGTGTATGTGCATTTGTGTGTATGTATCTGTATGTGTGTGCATGTATGTAGAAGAGGTCATTTTTGTGTTTCATCTTTGGGAACAAACACCTCCCACTGTGTTTTCTGAGTCTGAGGTTCTCACAGGAACCTGGGGATACCTAGTTTGGCTGTGACCAGCCCAGGAACTTCTACAGTTCTGGAACTGCAAGTAACCACCACACATCCAGGTTTTATCATGTGTTTTGGGATCAAATTCAGTCTCCATGCCTCTGCAACAAGCACTTTACCCACTGAGCTGTTCCTCCAGCTCTATACATATATAAAAACTAAATTGTTGTTTTAAAATATGTATTAATAAGGCAATATTTCAATCTTAATTCAAATAATTCAACAAATGTAGTTGTCATTCAAAAAAACTTGTTGCCCTAACAGGTTGCAAGAAGTAACTTGCCTGGATATTACAGGAAGTGTTCATTTTGAAATTTAAACACCCAGGACACTTGCACACACATCAGCTTAGAACATTATTCCTACTCTCTGGCACTGTAATATCTGAATGGCTGAGGTTGAGTCCTGGCTTTTCATGGTATCAGGTTAGTGTTCTGCATTGGTGCTGTGCATGGCTATTGGGTAAATGTGCTGACAGGCAGGGTGCTTTGTTCTCATGTCAGACATGTTTATCATGATATACATATATAAGCCTATTCATATCCATATTGAAAGACCATTGCTTCATGATGCACATATATGAGCTTGTCTATATCTATAGTGCAAGACCTTTGCTCCTTTCATATATTAAATGATGTTTTCTCCCCTATCTCGGCTTTATTTCTATGATCAAATGAAACTAATATTGAAGGAAAGATAAAGATCAATATCCTGATACATTCTCCTGAATATATTGAGCTGAGCTCAATTCATTTCCCCAAATGCAAGTTTCCAAATTCTACCTAATTGATTATTTTGGATTGTGTTGCACCATTTAATATTTATTAATCTAAAATAAATTATTATAGCAAGGAGAATTATACGTAAAATTTCAATTAACAGGGGCTTACATCTGGAACCTTGGGCACAAAGCAGAGGGCAGACTGCAAGTAGGGCAAGGCTTTAATCTCTCAAAGCAAGGCCCCAATGATATACTTCCTACAGCAAAGACACACCTCCTACACCTAAGCAAAGAGCTCCATGAATGGGGACTAAGTATTCAAAACATGAGGCTATGGGCACATTCTCATTGAAGCCGTCATGTGTTTGTATCATCTCCTCTTTTCCCCTCCTATTTCTTCTTTCCTTCCTTTCTTTATTGTCTCTCATTTACTCTCTCAAATTCATGACCTCTCCTTCTATAATTGTTGTTTTACACACACACACACACACACACACCTAAATATCCAGATAATTGCAACATGGTGTGTGTGTGTGTGTGTGTGTGTCACTTCATAAAATACATAAATTATTCTCCAAAGTACCAGGGTGTTGAGACTATTAACTGACACACCATTTGAGAAGTCAGTATAGAGAGGGAAATGTTCACACAGCCTTAGTAGCTTCACCCCTGTGTAGTAAGGTACTGAGTCACATATACACATTAACCAGCCTCAACCCAACAGAATGAAGGTTCTCAGTGCTCCTTATTCTTGATATTAGACAGAGTGACTCTGGATAGCCTCAAAGCCAGGCTGCTTCCTGCTAGTGCACCCTGCTTGATAAATGGATTATCTAAGTCTGTTCCTACATTTTGTCTGTGGCTGAAAACTCAGGCACATGAAAGGAAAGACCCCCTACATGCAGCCAGTTCAGAACGATGCCTATCATCATTGAGTTAGATATTTCAAGGAGAAAAGTGAACTATTTACAGTCCATTACACACGGGATGTTCTTATTATGTTAACATTTTAAAATGAGTGTATGCCTGGAAGAATATTTTGTTCACGTAATTTTTTTTAGGAATATATGCAAGAAACAGTAAACAATTCATTGAAGGGACACTGGAAGTTTCAACTGGTGGTTGTGGCTGCAGTATTTCTTTTTACCATAAGCATTTGCCTTTTCACAGGATTAAAATTTATGTGCATGTGTGTGTGTGCCAATGTATGTACATTCAGAAAGGCCAGAAGATTCCTTAGAGGTTGGGACTTGGTTGCCTGATTTGGGAGCTGGAAACAGAACTCAGGTCCTCTGCAAGAACAGGAAGTACTGTGGACTGCCAAGCATCTCCTCAAACCCAGGCATTCTTCTTTTTAAAACTAAAACTTCTAGAGGTCTCTTTGCTGTAGTGATTTTTTTTAAAACTGTGCGTGATTCTGATGTCCATTCAGCACCAGGTTTAGTGGGGTATGTTATTTCAAAAGTGAGGGGGAGAGCAAAAGACAGAGTTAGAAAAAGTACTTAGAAAATGTGGAAAGAACAAGCTAAAAATCTGGGATTTTAAACAGTGGATCCTTTGAGGAAAAATACACTGGAGCCACTTTTATCCTCCCAAATTAGCATCTGTAAATGCAATAATCAGATCTGATTTAACGTATCATTATCCGAGAGATAGGTGCAACTTAATTTCTAAAGGATTTTTAAGTACATTGAATGGAGCCAACCAGGGCAGATTTTCATTATAATGTGGTATCATTATATCTATGATTGCAGGCTAATTCCCCACTTATACGGCCTGACCACTGACCAGGCTAGATCAAGAGGGTTTAATTTCCTTTGTAAATGTTCATTCCTGCTCATTTTACGTGAGAGACTGTTAAATGGTAGTTAAATAAAGGAAGAAATCATTTTAAAGGGGAGTACACGAAGGCCACCCCCATGGTTTTTTGTCATGCTGATTATATACTTCTCTCACCAACCCCCCTGACATAACCGTGTAAAGCTGAAGTGAAATCATGTTTTCTCATTTGTTTCAAATAACCTTTTTAAAAATGCTGGTGATCAGACTAACCTTTAGTATTGACAAATACACACTAGACACAGACCTCCAGAAAGGGTGGTAATAAGACATGCTTCCCTCAGCCTGTGCTGACATTTTGTGGTTCATCTCTTTCTAAGACATGGCACCCCACGTTTCATGGAATCATTGCTTTGATGTGATGACAGCAGCCTTGTTGTTTTCTATATCCGTGGCTTTCTTGTGCACAGTATCACGACCATCCCCAGACTGGAGACTACCATGACATCAGGAGCATGATGTCAAGTTAGCTCAATGGAATGCTCTCAGATACATCAAAATAGAGCTCAGAAAATTCAGAGGGCTTTCTAATTCATGGAATGATAATTGGTTTCAACCTGGACTACATACTTCTGCTTTTCTCCACAATTTCTTAGGAGGCAGGTTGTAGTTTACTGGAGATTTTTGGGAACATAATCTCATTGACTCCCAGCCATTTAAGGGACTTGAAAATGGTGACATTTTGCAAATGTATTAAATTAAAATTTGAGAAATGCTGGGGGGGGATTGGTGATGTGGCTCAGTGGGCAAAACGACCAACAACTAAACCCAAAGACAGAAGTTCAGTCCCTGGGATCCACGTGATGGGAGAGAAACAAGGAAGGGCAGGCTACATCCAACATTTTAAAAAAGGTTTAAAATCTGTTGTACACTCACTTAAAAGTTTTGTAATAAAATTCACTCATTTATGTCCCTTGTAGCAACAGTTTTTATACATTCCTAGAAGGCAGCTCACAACCACCTGTTATTCCGATTCCAGGGAATCCAGTGCCCTCTTCTGACTTCTGCAAGCTTCCTGCACACATATAAAAACAAAAAATTGTAAAAAGTTGCAAAGTTAAATGGTCAGTTCAGTTTATTTAGACCTAAAAAATATCAGATTTAAAAAAAATAGAAAACTCTAGTATGTTAATACCTATGGGTTGTATTAAAATAATTTACATTAATTTTCAAAAATATATTTCTCCAGTAAATAATATTGTCAAAGTAACAGAAAGTTTTGGGAAGGAATGCATTTAGAGTATAGATGTGTTGACATTTGCAATTTATTAAGAATTAGCCAGGAATAGCAAAGTGCTATACAACACGGTGGACATTTATAACAGTTGGCAGAATCTTGAAGGCAGGAGGTAATACGGGGCAGAAATAATGGCTGTGATGTACATACTCTTTGCTCATGATATGAGAGCCCCTCTCTAGAGCTCTGGGATTGACAATCATCTTAGCTGCGAGCATAGACTGGAGACCAACATGTTATCAATAGTAATAGCAGGGAGAGTGTCACCAGATATAAAATTGCTTTTTTGTTTTGGTTATTATTATTGACATAATGGAACTGATTTTTACTCTTAAAACAACAACAACAACAAAATAACCATATTGTTGCAATGCCAATTGAGAGTTAATTCAAGAGGAGAGGACAAGGATGATGGATGTCACACAGATAACAGCTTTCTGCTGGAAAGACTGCAGCCAAAGCATAAACAGCCCTGAGGGAAAAGACCCTGCCAGGAGAACTTCTCTGCTCTGCTCCTCCAGATGCTATGCTCTGGTCACCACCATGAGAGCCCTTGGACTCCCTGGACCTCAAGTCTTTCTCATTTCTTCTCACTTTCCCATTTCTTTTTATCAAGATGTTTTTGGGGAAATCCCACCTTTTTATTTGCAATTAGAAATCAGGCGTAAATGGCAAATGTGTGGTTAATATATAGATTTGTAAAAGATACAAAAACTGGAAGACCTGTATGTTAGTTACTTCTCTTGCAGCTGTGACAAATTACCTGGCAGAAAAACACCTGGAATGAGGAAGGACTTAGTTTGACTTCTAGTACCAGGGAAAGCAGTCCTCTGTGTGGTAAGCATGGTGGCAGGAGAAGGTGGAATCCAGTCACATTAATCCCTGGTCAAAGTGCAGAGAGTGAATAGGACATGGATCTGGGTTATAAAATCTGAAGCCCCTCCCAGTGATCCACTTCCTCTAGCAAAGTTGCACCTCTGAAAGGTTCACAGCATCCCAAAACATTCTACCCTCTGAGGACCAGTGTTCAAACACACAAGTCTAGAGAGGATATTTTACATTGAAACCATAGCACTGCTAAAAAGCATAATGACCCTAAGGGAAACATAGTAGAAAGGAGTGTGCAGGCATTGAAGCCATCTAGCAATTTCGTTTGTAAAATGTCCTGGTTATGGATGCTCCGAGGATGTAGGTGGATAGAAACTTCCTAGAAAGGTCTTCCATGACCTACACTAATTACACACACTTCAGTAGAAATGCCGTGCATATGGCACAAGAGGCAAGGAGAACTTCAAAGAGGGATTTAAAATGGACATTGAAGGATCAGTGAAGCCCTGAAGTGTGGCAAATAGAATGAAGATGTTTCGGGGAAATTCATCATTAACGTCTCCGTGCAGTAATTATTCGGGACTGAGTTGCCAGTTACGTAAAGTTCATTTTGAAAGGTTCTAAGGCAAAATAGATCAAAAATAAATAAGAGTCAGGCTGTAAAGTATTGTCAATTCCAGGACAATGCCCTTGAATTTGATTCTCTGTGCCAAGTGGGTTATTTGATGGATAGTGGGTACTGGGTAACAGAAGCAGAATTTCAGGAAAATTAATCAGTAGGCAGAATGGCGATGAGAGGGATTGTTGTAAAAGCTGTATCTTGCCTCTGAATTCTCCCTTTGAGCTTGGCAAAGCCAGACACAACATGCTGTTTACACATAAAGGTTGGCCAGATATATTTTATTCACATGATGGACATTTTATCCATGTTAAATAATTTTGTATTAACATTGAGATAAGTGGATATGTTCAATTGGTTTCAAACCCAATTAACATCTTCAGTGTGATTGCTGTCTGTGCATAATTCGTTGAGAACAGTTTTAACCACATGCAGTAGTAATCTATTAGTATTCTAAACCTCTTTTAAAATATATACTTTATTCTGCTCAATAGTGGTGGAATAAGCACTTCCTAGTTATATATCCGTTTCATACAGCTATTGTTTCAGACCATAGAATCTGGGGCTGGTGAGATGGCTCAGCGAGCAAACATGCTACCAACTGCCACACCCAAGAGAATGCTGGACAATTAATATAGGCAGATGTATACATAAAGCAAAACCCACGAGGCTGTGTAATTCCTGCCTTTGTCCACTGGGGGCAAGCATCCATCCTGATGTAACTCCTGCCCCTAAGTGATCCAGCACAGCCTCTGTGGTTGGGCAGCCAGCCTTGGTTTACAGATGTGAAAACACAAGGCTTGTGATCTTACCTGAGCAGCAGCCCCCAGCATTCCAGCAAGTTATCTGTCCTTGACTAAGTGGGGCTTACAGTTTTATCTGTCTGTCCTTGAGCAAATAGTGCTTACAGGCTAGAGCCATTGTTGTTTTATAGATCTCTTACAGCACAGTAATTTAAACGTAAAACAACTTTAGCCTTCACAAAACACACACACACAGAAACAGAGAGAGACAGAGACACAAAGAAAGAGACAGAGACACAGAGAGATACAGAGACACAGAAAGAGACACAAAAAAGGGAGACACAGAGAGAGACAGAGAGACACAAAGAAAGAGACAGAGACACAGAGAGACACAAAGAAAGAGACAGAGACACAGAGAGAGAAAGACACAAAGAGACAGAGACACAGAGAGAGAGCGACACAAAGAAAGAGACAGAGACACAAAGAAAGAGACAGAGACACAGAGAGAGACAGAGAGACACACAGAGAGAGACAAAACAGAGAATTGAACCAAGGGGCTCACCCTTGCTAGCCACTGATTTACTTCTGAGTTTTCCTCCCAAGCCTATTTTATATTTTTGTCTATAAATCCCTACACTAATTTGCATTAATTAATAAAACAAGCAATAACACCCAGTTTGGCTCAGTTCTTTTTCATGGATCCCGAACTAATTCTTTGCTTGGATGTGCCTTGGGATTTTCTGCCGGTGCTTATGACACCAGGTTTTAGAGTTAAGATGACCTGTGTGGAGCAAACAGGATGATATGCGGCTTACTGTGGATTTAGTCAGGGTGCAGCGACTGCTCCATTTACTCTTCTCTCCAGCCTAAGGCTCTAAATGAGGTGAATGGAAAGATGAAACCAGAACTGGAGTTTGTACCAGGTACAGTCATGGCTTTACGGCAGCATGCCCCATCCCTAGTAACTAATTCTGGATTGCCTCCCATGCTGAATTATCAATATATAATATATATATTATATAATATTATATATACATACATATGTATATATACACATATATATAATATTATATTATATAATAAATATCCCCCCTATTAAATGGTGTGAATATTCGTAAGGAGGGAACATCATTTCCATTCACTCATCTACATGAAAGAATAATTCAAAGCGATGCTTGGTTGTCTCTCAGAGACACACATCGTTCATGAATGTCCTCAGGAGAAGACCGATCCTGTTTAGCTGTTGAAGGTTTGCAAGCATCAGATTCCTAGCAAGAATTCCATGGTATCAGAATTAAAATCAGAGCCCCTGTCTTCAGGTTTGACTTTTGGGTTACTTTATAATACATGGTGTTAATGAAAGTCCGGCTTCCCTGTAGTTGTGCCTTAGACCAAATGCTCTTATGTAGTCATTAACATCCATAGAAGGTGAGATAGCAGGACATGGTGTGGCTGAAAGGTACTGAGGTTCAGAGACTTAGAAAACTTCATCTTCACATCTGACCTCAATTGGTGACAAAATTTACATCTTTTTATTTCACTTTATTTGTGTTTATTATTACTGTGTTTAAAAAGACCTAGCTTTTCCCTAGTGAGCACGCAGGGAAGTGGCTGGGGCTCAGTGTGTGCAAGCACAGGCTCCCATACCACACTGGTGTGACCACAGTTGACTGATCTGGGTGGAAAGGTGCTCATGGCGGTTGCTATGGCTGCTGACATCCACTGCAGTATTCTGACAGACAGGGTGCTGATGGACTTAATGATAAACTCTGGGTGGAAGGTGAGCATAAAGTGTACTTACAAATGCTGAAGTATATTCTTTCGGTGCTAAAGCTGAAGTCAGACCTCTGCTCCATCAATGATGGCTGTTCCGTGGGGAAGACACAAGATGAATCTGGCCTGAATTGTCTTGTATTTCAGGTGACTAGGCAGGCAGCTTGCAGATCCATGTGAGTGCACACATGTAGACCTCTCTACTCTTCAGGGACTGCTATGCTTCTGTCCAAGATTCTGGAAGTCTGAGATCTGTCCTCTGAGACAGGTCTGGAGCCCAGAGTCAGGTGCTTTTAACTGTGGCTGGAGAAGGAATGAAGAAGACTCTGCACCTTTGGCTCCTATGCTGTGCTGTATTGCCTGTTCCTATGTGCACCGACTTCCCCTATAGGAGTCTGCTTTTATTCCCAGAGTCTTATATATAGTTATTACTCAGGCCAGTGAGTATCTCAGTGCTGTTGGGGTACATGGGTTTCCCTACAGATTGTTCTGGTCTCTTCTGGACAGTGGTAGAAAACACCAGTAACTCGGATTTCTTCATACTTACTCTCAGGTTCCTGCTCTTGTTACACCCTGTTTGTTTCACTGGGCTATGAGTTCTCTCAAGAGGCATCTGCTCTTTACTAAAATTTTGTAGCAACACTAACGTTATAAAGTACTTTTGTATATTTGAATAGTGTCTAGAGCTTTGCTAAGTACATTTCATAAAGTAAGTGATAGAAAAATTGATGATAATCTTTATTCAACACTCATGATGTGTGATTGACAGGTACAAGACAGAAGCATTTTTTATTAGCATTGGTTTATGGCTGCACCGTGTACTTTTAGGGATGTGCTGGTATAGATTTTATTTTTAATGACTTGATTTTTCCAGTTGCCTGCGTGAAAGCACCTGCAATCCTGGCATTGCAGGGTTGAGACAGGCAGATAGGAAAAGCTGGCTCAACAAGAGCCCAGCTGGAAAGAAGAACTTTTCATTCAGAGAAAACCCTTGGCATCAGATGGTTTCCTGCCTCCATATACCCAAAAAAAAATGAAGTAAAATATTTCTTAATTAAGTAAAACATAAAAATTAATTAAAGTATAAAGAATTTTGCTGAAAATAATATAAGACATTGAAGACACACTCTAAACAAAAATTTTAACATGAAATTCTCAAGAATCAAATACTTGTCAACGCACCAAAGGCAAACGGCATTTGAAATGTGCAGTTTCAAATACTTCAAACCACATAGATAATTTCATCAGTTGGTCTTATCTATAATTAATACCCATTGTATATGACTAACACACCAGAAGAAGCAAACTTAAAAGCATTAAAAAGAAATGAAGCTACCAGAGACCGGAAAGCCATTCAGACCTGTTGTGCATGTGTCCACTCCTTTGAAAAAGATGATCAGATGATCAGTGATGGAGCAGTGCCTTCTTAAAACTTTTTTCTTTTATTTGCTGTTGTTGTTGAAACATTTTTTCTGTTATTCTCAACACTAAATGTGCTAAACCTTCAAGTTTTGATTGTAAAGCTTCTAATATGTGATCTAATATGTAATAGGTAATATTAATACCTACTGTAGATACTTTCCATGCACCTCTCTCTACTGAAGTCTGAATCCAAATTACTAGATAAGTGTCTCCTTATTAGATGCTGTCTATATCTCACAGGAAAAGAAAGCAATTTTGTGTGCCTGGCTCTCACCCCACTGGCTCTTTGTGACTCAAAGTGTCTTCTGCATATTTATGTTTGAGCGGTTATAGCGCCCTCTACCTGCTTATTCTGTGTGACACTGAACCTTTCAGCTTTTAGGACTAACCTTTGTGTCTTTATGTTTGACTGGTTGTAGCGCCCTCTGCCTGCTCATTCTGTATAGCGCCCTCTAACTGCTCACTCTGTGTGACTTTGAACCTTTCATTTTTCAGGACTAACTAGCATTGGGTCTTGATTATGGCTTCTCAGACTTAACTTCTTTAAATTGTATTGCTGTTGACAAAACAATCCAGGCTGTCAGGAGCTCTGGTAGAGATAATCAAAATTGATTCTAGAATGGATGGATGGATAGATGGATGGATGGGTAGATTGACGGGTGAGTGGACAGATGAATAGATATATGAGTAGGTGGGTAGGAAGATGAATTATTGCATAGTTAGGTTGATGTAGATTACATCCATAACACTGATGTTTTCTGATTCTCCTCTACTGGGAAAGTCCCCCCCCTCCCCCCCCAGCTCTGGAAACTTTCTTTTTTTTTTTTTTTTTTTTTTTGTACAGAAAACAGCACTGTTCTTCCAGAGGTCCGGAGTTCAATTCCCAGCAACCACATGGTGGCTCACAACCATCTGTAATGGGATCTGATCTCTTCTGGTGTGTCTGAAGAGAGCAACAGGGTACCTACATAAATAAAATAATTAAGTCTTTAAAAAATGTACAGAAAACAGATGATAGAGTTTCACTTAATGTATTTACAAAATTTAAATTTCATTTATTGTCCCATTTCTCTTATATAATATCTTTTAAAATGTCCTCATTTTTAAGACTGTCCCTTATCTATCCTGAACACATCTTCATTGCCTCCTGAAAGCATTTCAAGCCTGTGACATGTGCATTCATCTGGCTTTCATCCCCACAGGTGTTAGGGTCCTAGGTCCTTGCTTCTCCCTCTCCATCCTGTGCAGACATATTGCAATCACACAACTACATCTCCTATTTTCTTCCATTCATCTGTGCTCCTTTTGGTCTCTCACACTTACTCACCCACCTGCCATTCTGTTAATGATTCCTACCTACAGTCAGCCACGTTACCTGCCTCATTCTCTAGTGGGTTTTCTCATTCTGATGAGGTGATACATGAGCCACCTTCCTGGTGCTCATCAACCCTGGAACATCTTAGGATGCTATGGTGATCCGTGGAACATTTTGCTGAGGCTCCTTTAAGATTGCCAGTGTATTTGAAGCAAAACGTGTTCATGTTTCTTTTAATGTTTTGGTTTGTTTACATAGACCTCAAAGGGAAATCACTTATGGGAATCGAAGTGGGAGGTGATTTAGAAAGCACTGCCAGTCATCTGAAACATTTCTGCTCCTCTGTAAGATTAGAAAAGTACATTTGATTTACCGTTTCCTCTGTTTAAATACAAAGATGGAGCTTGAGGATCTCCGCCCACATATCCACACCGTGATGACCAAACCCATCTCACCAGGGCCACACAGCATCTGTTGGATAATGATGACTTTCGGCCATCGCTAAAGATGGCAGGCAAATGTTTTCCATTATGAGTAGGGCAATTTGGCATTTGGCAAAATCAAAAGTATAATCTGCCAAAACCCAGTTTCCTTTCATTATTGGACTAGTGTGTATTTCAAAGGAAAATTTTATCCATTCATTTATTTATAACTTTATAAAATGCCACTTTAAAATCTATTAGGTATCCATAAAGTCTGCATTTTATAGCCTATCCCCCTTCCATGATTGATACACATAAAAGGGACACAAGCCTTGAAAGTACTGGACACAATTGATCTGAAATATTGAACTCATAAAGATTATTAACTAATGATTAAAAAGAGAAGAAAATATGGTAGTTTCTTCCAAGGGCTCATGATCACAGAGGCCAATTGGAGACAGAGAAAAAGATGAATGTGTCTAAACAGTTCAGCACCCATGGAACCCTTAGAATTAGGACAGAATCATGAATGAAGGAGCCCAGGAGGTAAGTAAACTGAGAAACAATAGGCCTGAATCGATCCATCAGAGACCATCGTGGGTGTAGTAACAGAATCTGACGGTGGCTGTATTCCTAATGTCATTTTACACTGAAGTTCCTGCTTAACCAACTTGCCAGGCTGCTCAAAATAACGCCCTGTGAAAGCTAAGAAAAGTGGATACAGTACATTTCGATTCTCATAAAGGATTCTGACAGCTTCCTGGGAGAGATTAATGGCCAAGGTAGAGAACTGTTGAGAATACAGTATGGGGCACTTTACATGGGAAACCAATTCAACAATAAAACGGCATCTGAGGATAAGAATATTTCAGTAGAAAAGAATTTCAATTTAAACGATGATGTTTTGCAGTTTTTGGTTTTTTTAATCCTCCAGTATCTATTGTTCTTCCCTAGTTTATCACGTATGTGCCTTTGCACAGTTAATTACACTGCTCAGATAGGTGCTAAACTAACTATAAATTATGCTGAAGTGATTATGTGCATGTTCAGCAAGGAAAAGTGGGTGGATGTGAAGGCTATGAGTGACAAACTTGCCTTTTCCTTATGAATGAATAAACCCTGACCCTGAGGTAGAATCAGTGAAGGACAAAAACATAAGAATATTCTGCCAAGGTGCAGTTGAAAACAATAACAATATCGCATTGTCTGAATTGAATATAGATCCCAGTGGATGAGGTTTAAACAGCTGAAGTATAGACACTTGCAGCTCAGGCTGCAGTACCTCCGTCTGTTGTATTTTAATTTTCAGAAACGCAACTTCGAACTCAGGCTTGTCTTGGAACGGTGTGAATATACGGCCACGGTGTTTTTCACTCAGTGCTCTCGGGCGTGGGTTTGGTCTGTGGGCAGACATGAGGATGATTCCCAGACATGGCTCTTTTCCCACCTGTGTAGGCAGAAACAAAATCCTAAAACAAGAAAATCCTGAGGCAAATATGCGGACAGCAAAGAAGAAGGAAAAGTAGCTACTGTGCACTGAGCACCGTGCTCTCAGATATCCACAGCCTCCAAAGGAGAGTTTAGTCTTACATTGCACAACCGACCTGGAAGTCCACCTGTGAGGCGGCTTATGCTCCCACATGCTGCTACTCGGGCATTTTTCATAAAACCCCTGTAGCGGAAACAGTTGAGTCACAGACACTCGTGCCAGACAAAAGGATTGAAATACAAGAGAGAAGACTTATGACACTGGTATTAAAATGGTAAATACTGGAGGCTGTAGGACATTTTATACTAGGGGTTATTTTAGCAAGAATCCCTTACAGATTCAGTGGAGCCTTCAGCTGGAAGACCAGCGGCCATGATGCACAGACACCAACCACAGAACTGTTACTGCATCGCTCTTAGGAGGTGGAAGACAGGAGGAGCATCACGACAGGACCACCCATTGCAGAGATTAACTTACAAAACCAGTTTTCCTCCCAGTTTCCAGTCACGAACACAAAATCTAGGAAGATTTGATTCTGAGCCCTTTTTTGCATAAGCAAAATTCAGGAGTTGTTTCCCCCCCACCCCATGTATCCAGATAAATGTCCTTATTAATAGGAACATTATTAACTTCTTAAAGTGCAAATATATTTAATAAAAATTTACCATGATATATGTGCTTTGATCAGTTATTTACTATTAATAATAAGGCATTCATTTTACTTGCAGTATTGTCTTAGTTTTTTTTTTTTGATCACAGAGTTATTTTCACACTGACTTATGTGTTTAATTTTAGAGCCGAGAAGATAGACATCAATAAAAGATGTTAAATAGCAAAAAATTAAATTAGGAGTAAGTTATGTACTAAAAATGGAAGTCACTTCAGTTTGAGGCAAAAAAAAAAAAAAAACCATCTAACATTTCCTTTGGAAGTAAGAATTATCTATATACTTTATAAAATAAGTGTTAAATAAACACCAAATCACTGTTATTCAGACTGCTTTGGATTCACTTAAAGTAAGAAAAAAAATTTAAATGGATATATTTATAGTAATATGGAGTTATAGGTTTTGAAAGGTTTGAAAACATTGCAGTATGAGGTGGACATTCCAGACATCAAGTTCATGAGTGTACACAGTTCTCACACTAATGTCTTATCATATTTTGTTATGGGTTATAGAGTAATGTTTGTCTTGTTTTGAAACCTAATGTTTGATAGTAAGGTGATATAGCCATATTCAATTGTACTCACGCGCACACCTGGCTCAGTCCTGATATATTATAGTGACTAACTTAGTCTGAATGACAGCAGTCAAGAAGAGATACTTAGCCAGCCCATGGCCCAGGTGAGAACACTGAGGAAAAGTAGCTTCTATAAAACAGTTTGCCTCTGTCAAAAAATAATATCTAATCAAATTCAAATTTGAGATTGTGTTCAACATTATGTTTTAATTTGGGATGGGATATAATCAGTTTAAAATTGTTTCCAGGAAGCCCATTCAGATAATAAAAACACACAACCACTTTTCCCTCTGTGTGGTACCCCCTGGTTTATATTTTAAGACATAGCTCATATTGAGTTATGGCTTATTTAATTTTCTTTAGAGAACAGATAGATATGGATTAATGGTCCTTTAGTTGGCAGTTACAAGGCTGGCTTTAATCATTCATGCTGTGAGTCATTGTTGTTTATAAAATGAAATCTGTACTCAAAATACTTTTTACTAAAAAAAATTATAGGTAACAGAAAAAGGAATTCATTTCGTTATTCCAACATTAGTATTCACAGATACTGAAAAGTAGTGTTTTCTTTGGGGCATGTAGAGTCTGACTGTACATGCTCTGCAAGCTGCTTGTTTTATTGGCCTTGTGTATATGCAATGACAACCCATCTAATGGTTTAAATGCAAAGGCAGCTGATGCAGTGAGAGAAGCTACTGCATGTGCTCCTGCTTTTGCTACTTGCACCGGGAGTGAGGTCCACACAGACTGCAGAAACAGCAAGGCTTCCCTGCAACCCAGAACTGTAGATCTGTCCCCTGGATTTCCACCTTCACCGCCGGCCCCTGATAGGATAGATCCTCCTGCAGGCATCTGAATGTAGCATGCATCCACATTATAGCTCCTGAGGTGTAAGTCCAACTTCTTGCGGAAGCATCTGCCATGGAGACAGCAAAGCAGACAGAAATCCCCACAGCGGTTTGGAGCACCTGCTAGTTAGCAAAAGACTTGACACGCTTCCAGATTTGGGTATTTCACGTTTGAGTCCATGTGGGGAGAAAAGCAAGCTGAGTTCAAAATTTAAAGTGTAGAAATGACAGGAGTGTCTGATGTGAGACATGTTTAAAGCCATCAGAACAGGGAGCCTAGAGTGGGCTTCTCTGGCATGCAAGACCTCCTCTCCTAAATAATTCCCTGTGCCTGTGCACACAGATCTGAGGTCTGTGGTGCTGATAACCGCTTCTCAAGGTGTTTTCAAGTGTGGAGAAAGATACTATGCAAGGCCTTTATTGTATGTCTTCTCCCTCAGTTGCCATTCACTTGAGGAGATACATCCTTGTTATCAGGACACGATGCTTTCTTAGATAACATGAAAAAGAATGAATGCATTTGCTCATTGAGAATTTCCTGGTTACTTCACTCAGAGTATTTAAGGTGTGCTTTACATCACTCAGTTGTTTAGCTTAAGAGAAGTTAAATGTTGTGTGAATTATTTGCAAGTAATGCATGGTGATCCCTAAATATGTGGCAGTATTACTTATAAATACAGACAAATGAAGGCAAACTATGTTAACATGTGTTATTACATAAGCACGTAGGATAATTCTAGGTGAACATAGAGAGGATATTTGGAAATTTGGTTTAATCCAGAACAAAGCCTCAGTGATCCTATAAATAATGAAAATTCTGAAGCACTGTAACACAGTACTCTACTAAAAAATACCTGTAAGTGTTGCTGCCCGAGCTGCCCCGAGTTTGGGGGCCAAAAATGTTGGGGACCGCTCTATCAATGTTGGAACCCGCACTGCCAAAAAAGACTTGGGGGCTAAATTGTTAGAGCCTGCACTGCCCCAAACTGTTTCAGTCTGCTGGTTGGGGTTCAGCAAGAGAGAGTGAAGACGGACAGAAAGAATGGAGACCAGACAGTGTGATTCAATCCTGTTTATTCTTCAGTCTCTCTTCCTAGTCCAAGTCCCAAGTCTTGAGTTCCTAATCCCTAGTTCCAAGTTCTTCTTCCAAGTTCCAAGTGCCTAATACCTAATAATAATTTCTTCTATCTCCATCTCACCTTTTATAAGTCTTCTAAGCCACGCCTTTAAGTTACGCCTTAAGTCATGCCCTTAGGCCTTGTCTCTAAATCTGATCTCTAAGTCACGCCCTTAAGTCACACACCTTTAAGTCTCACACTCCCAAGGGAAAATCCTGAGTATCTAAGACAAGATGTTATCAGAGTGTGCTCAGCTGTTGTAGGCTATTGTAATCAAGTCTCTTGTATGGGTAGATGGCTCAAGATGGCTGCAAAGGTGATAGCCGCCTTTTGTCGGCTCCCCACATGTAAGCAGATTCAACAATTAAATTGTACATTTTAATGACACATAAGATTATAAACCTGTTATCATTTATTAAAGTTAACTTCTGGAATGATTGAGATACAGATTTCTGAATAAAGCAGAATCTAGAAAAATTTGGAACACTTTATTTTAGTCGTGTTTTCCTATAATGCACACAATACAGAAAACACTTCGGATGTTTGGAAAATTGTTCTTGCTTATAGATTATGGCTTTCTTTTTAAAATTTTTTTTTATTTATTTACATTCCAGTCATTGCCCCCACTCCCAGTCCCCCACCTCCCATAGTTCCTCACTTCATTGCTCTTCCCCTTACCTCTGAGAGGGTGCATCCCCTCCCTCACTGGGCCTCCATCTTCCCAGGGGCCTCAGGTCTCTTGAGGATTAAGTGCAACTTCTCCCACTGAGGCCACACCAGGCAGACCTCAGCTATACATGTGCCAGGGGCCTTGGGCCTGCCTGTGTATGCTCCTCGTTGGTGGCTCAGTCTCTGGGAACTCCCTATGGTCTGGAGGTCTGGGCTAGTTGAGACTCCTGGTCTTCCTATGGGGTCGCTATCCCCTTCAACTTCTTCAATCTTTTCCCCAATTCAACCATAGGGGTCCCCGACTTCAGTCCAATGGTTGAGTGTAAGTATCTGCATCTTCATCAGTCAGGTATGGCCTCTCAGAGGACATCCATGCCAAGCTCTCTTCTGTAAGCATATTATAGCATCAGTAATAGTGTCAGGCCTTGGTGTACCCTCATGAGATGGATCCCAAGTTGGGCCAGTCATTTGACTTCCTTTCTTTCAGTCTCTTCTCCATTTTTGTCCCTGTAATTCTTTTAGACAGGAACAATTCTGGGGGTTAGTAACCCAGTCCCTTCACTTGAGGCCCTGTCTATCTACTGAAGGTAGTCTCTTTGAGTTCCCTCTCCCCAGTGTTGGGCATTTTGGCTAAGATCAGCCCCAATGAGTCCTGAGAGTCTCCCACCTCCCTGGGCTCTGGTTCTTTCTAGAGGATCCTCCAACCTACCACACCCCCAACCCCAGGCTGTTTATTTCCATTCATTCTTCTGGCCCTCTGGGCTTCTTCCCTGCCCCCACCCCCACCCCATGAGTGGGCAGGATTAACATAGTGAAAATGGCCATCTTACCAAAAGCAGTCTACAGATTCAATGCAATCCCCATCAAAATTCCAACACAAGTCTTCACAGATATGGAAAGAGAAATTCTCAACTTCATTTGTAAAAAAAAAAAAAAAAAAAAAAAAACTCAGGATAGCAAAAACAATTCTCAGCAATAAAAGAACTCAGGGAAATCACCATCCCTGACTTCAAACTCTACTTCAAAGCAATAGTGTTAAAAAACCACATGGTATTTGTACAGAGACAGATAGGTTGATCAATGGAATAGAATAGAAGAACCCAAAGTAAAACCACACACCTATGGACACTTGATCTTTAACAAAGAAGCCAAAAAACATACAGTGGAAAAAAGAAAACATCTTCAATAAATGGTGCTGGTCTAACTTAAAGTCTGTATGTAAGAGAATTTATCACCTTGCACAAAGACCAAGTTCAAATGGATCAAGAACCTCAACATAAAACCAGATACACTGAATCTAATAGAAGAGAAAGAGTATGGCCTTCAATTCTTCGTCCATTTATACTTAAAAGATTATCACAAAGAATAACTTGAATAAAACATATACAATATAGATTTTTCCTTCACAGAACAAGAAATCAATATTATTTGTGTTAGTAATTTTTTTATACTATGGGAGAAGCAAATACATCACTAACGTGGTATAATTTCCACGAACAGTAAGTGTGCAGATCCCATCAATAATACTGAGCCCAGGGCGGGAGGCTTAATATGCATGTGTTGTGTTAATGACACTTTTATCTATTACAGATTTCCATATGCATGCCATCTAGAAATTATTCCTTTTCTCTGTGACTATTTTTCTCATTGTGAATGGTCATAGTGGTAACGTTTAGCCATACCTACAAACCTCAAAGACTTGTCAGGTCTGAATGGAAAGATACATAATGTGCTTAGAAAAATACTTGTGACCTGATAATGCCTGAGAAAGTTGCCGTGAGGATTGTATAGGGTTTTGTAAAATTTGATATACCTTTGAAAATTCTCTGACACATTTAGACTTTGTGATACAAACACATGGAGATGTTCATTTGGCAGGCATTCTGTGATATGAAGAGAACAGTGTGGTTAACTGGTATACCCTTTCACTACACAGTTATTCTCAAGTAGCTTAGATTGGAAGTGGGTGTATTTTTTTTCTTCCTTTCCTCTTATTAATCAAAACATTGTGAAGAAGCTGACCTGTCTTTACAGAGCTTATCAGCCTTCCTCCATGGCAACATATGATGGGATGCCTCAACATGACAAGGTTCTTCTTTCCCAGCCACAGGCCTTTTTTTCTTAGCAGAAGTTTAGACAGGAATAGGAATATATTAAGCTAATTTCCACTGAGCTCCCCAATTTCTGCCTTCAGGATTTGATCCCCACAGGGGCAGTATTTTCAGCAGAATCTGTTAGAATTTCTACACAAGTGGGAACAGCTAGGACTTCATACCCAGCTAACCCAGAGCTTCTCATCTTAACATCAGTTGCAAGGAAACTTCTTGAAAGAGTTCAGAGGAGCCAAGTATTACTCAGCCTGGATTTGTGAGATTAACAGCTGAGGCAAAGTGGAATATGTCATGCTCGTGTTTTGTACATTTTCCAATATCCAGATGTTTGTCACCATGAATATGAAAAACACTGACTGACTGGTAATGTAAGCCTCTGAATGGTATTTGGTGTGGTACTAACACAGCTTGTGCTGATGAGTGTATTTTGGGGGCTTCTTTCTTCATTTCTCTACAAAGCCAGTAGTCTAGCACATTTTCTTTTAAATGGAAAAAGACATTTTTTTCTAGAAAGACATATCATACTTAATAAAATACATGTTCAGTCCAGAACATTGTATTTGGAATATTTGTCTATTCTTCAAAGGGATCCTGAGAATACAGTCCAGAGATGTAAAACCATGAGGTTTTGGTTAGAGAATAGGTGTCACTTGCTCTGGTTACTGCACTTAGCATTCACACTTGGTCAGAGAATAGGTGTTACCTCACCCCGTTACTATTCCAACATCCTCACATTACCAGTCCCTTCCTTTATATGCATATCCCTGCAGAATGAACCAGAACTGTCCACAATGCCACAGGCTATGTCACTGTGGCTCATGGTTCATTGGTTCAGGTCACAAGCTGTCTGTCTCTTTCTTTCCACACTTGTGAAGAAAAGTAGCACTTGACTCACTCATCTGATGATGTAAAGTGTCTGGAACATTCCACACAGCATCTCTTGGCTTGGAAAGCTCCTCAAGTCAAATGATACTGCTGTGACTTGCTTCAGATCCTTCAGTATGTGATCAGCTTAGACAAGTGGTTCTCAACCTATGGGTCATGACCCTCTTTCGGGGTCCTGTATCAGATATTTACAGTATAGTTCATAACAGTAGCAAAACTACAGTCATAAAGTAGCAACAAAATAATTTTGTGGTTGGGGGGGTCACCACAACATGAGGAACTAACTATATTTAAGGGTCGTAGCATTAAGAAGGTTAAGAGCCGATGGCTTAGACTTTCCCCTGCTTTCTCCCCATGTCTGCCCATCACACCTCTCTCTATTTTGTCAAATAAACCACATGTCCAATGAGGATTCTGGAATAAGTGGTGCATGATATAGTCAATATGTACCTTAAGCAATTTAGTGATAACACTAGTAAAATATGGTACTAGAATGCTAGGGGGAAAAACTTCCTGTGACACAAATAACTTCTGCCATCTCCCTGAGGCAGGTGCTCCTGGCTAGCTGAGAACAGCCACAGAGGAACAGTAAACACAGCAGGCAAGGTCAGAAATACCTCAGTACCCAGGCTGAGCTAGAGACCACTGGGAATCATGGCTTTCTTTAGAGAAGCAGGAGGTCTTGACTTGACCTGATTTAAATGTTAGAGTTTCCCCCTGTCTTGTCTGCAGAGGGGATCTGGCTGCAGGTGTGGACAGGGACACATAATCAGAATATTTCCCACTTCCTTTTCTGGGAAACTAGGGATGGGCTATGTCGTTTGCATTGTAAATCCTATATAGAACAGGTTTTATGGAGATTTTTACTTGTTGACCCTAAGAGTCATAAAACAAAAGATTTTGCTTATTGAAGGTCAGAAGAATAAGTATGTTATCATAGTCTCTAAGCTGGCTCTCACTTTCACTCCACCATAACTGGTGTGCTTCCACTCTGTAATGAGTTTCTAACACATCGGCTAACTCCGTATGTTGTAAAGGAAAATGTTTTCATGGAAGGACAACACAGGGAAGAACGACCAGGAAAGCCAGAACTATCATTATTCTCAAAGACTATATATACTAATGCTAAATATAATAAAACATACACACACACACAAGTGTGAGTGTGCATTTGGCCTATTTAATGCATTTTGCACAGTCATTGCCTTAGCTTCAAAGCTATATGCATTCGTTGTCCACATGCTGTGACTTTAGAAACCCCCATGACATGTCTAAGCCTGATTACCAGTCCATTTGTAAAATTCCATATACAGTAGTTTTAGTTGCTACAGTCTGTTAGTTGTTATCGAGAAGAAAGGTTTTGGAATGGAAGGAACTGTTCAAAAGTCATATATTTGTCTGACTCTCATTTTCCTGAACACGTGTCCTGAACTGTTTTCATTTGGAGCCAGTGACAGCAATGGACTGTTGTTCTCCCAGCCAAGGACTCTACAACAGAATATATTTCTCTGTTTTCCTTGGCAAAGGTCCGTCTGTTTCTTCATGGTGGCCTCTGCTACACCAGAACAACAGATGAAGTTTAGGGCTGGATGTGCCAGCTACTCCAGGAAGTCCTCTTGATCAGTCAGAGGCAAGGAATGCTTTGCCTGTCTCTAGAGAAAGGGAGCTGCCCAGCAGAGTCTCCAAATCAGACTTCCATGGCAAAATACCCATTCCTAATTAATTTTCTGCTTTCTTTAGAATAAACAGGTTAAGCAATCGGTCACATTCGGTAAATAAGAAATTACTCGGAGTAACATCTGCAACATTCTAATCATCTTTTCACTTCTGAAACCATCTTGAAAAGTTTTTGATCTACATTGCATCATCAGATGTGTATTTTAAAAAAAAAAAGTCCTGATTGCAAATGCAGTCCTGCCACCCACCCATCAATGGAGTGTCTTGGGGAAGTCATTTAACCTACACATCTTGATTTATTTTCTAGGGACAAAGGGTATAGCAAGCTTTAGCCTCCGGGGCCATGTTAAGCACCCTACTATGTAAATACAGTAATGCAGTCACACAAACATCACTGATAGACCCACATATTAAATGTATAGAGTTCAACATGACACCAGCATGGATACGATCTTGTTTAATGAGAAAACCATCACCTCTATCTTCTTTCTGTATATTATTAAGAATTAATAACACACTGCAATTGTTGAATTATAGCATTAAGGGGGTTTTATTTTCTTCACCGAATACATAAGGAAAAGCTTTTCAATTAAAAATGACCTTTACAGCCTCTACAGCTTTGGACTCTGCACATGGGGAAGCTGACTGCAAATTGGATTCTTCCTGAACCTTGTTCCTTGTTCACCCCCTGATTAGTTTCATAAACGTGGTAGTGGCTGCCGGTTGCCTTCAACTTGCAATTTTGTAGCAATCTCAGATTCTGTGTTCAATTCCCCCAAGGCGTTCTGTGGAAATGCTGTCAGACTGTTCAGATGTACGAGTTCTCCCTCTCTAGCCGTGCTTTGTACTCATTTAAGAAAACTAGCCTTTAATTTGTAACCGAACATTTAAAAAAATAGAAGGTTGCATTTGAGGCCTCAGCAAAAATCACTGGCATGTGATCCAGGCCTTCTGCGTCTGGCTCATCCTGCTGCCTTCTATTGAACATAGGACTGTGTTTCTGAATTCTGTTCTAGAATGACTTTGCATTTTTCTTCAGATTTCACCTTATGGTGCACTAACTCACCAAGCCTGCTGTCTTCGGTCTCCATCATCTGGTTGTTCGTCTCTCCTACACCATACATCTTGTTCATTTCTGGTTCAGTACATCTGGCTCTCTAACCCTAAGACCCACAGGGTGGTATCTGTAGTACCATTTACACCCCTCTGAACTTCTCAGATGGCTCATCTTCCAGCCTCGACACCCTCTCTGGGCCTGAGAACCGTGGGTTTCTCATGCACCTGTGTCTGATTTCATTGATTCATCCTCTCCTTTGTACACTCACAACAAACTGCTTGTCTGTCGCTGTCACTAGACAGCAGCTTATCAAGAACAAGAATCACATACATCCCCAGCCATAAATAGGGGTGTTGTAGCAGTCTGTCAATAAATGAATGTCTCATTGGAAAAAAATAAACCTAGTAGATACTGTATTGAAAAGACAACACAGCTCTGCCACCAAAGGTCTAATATCAGCCTTACACTGATGACAGCAGTGGTTTGGTAAAAAAAAAATGGCTTATACTTTGTAAATTTTAGATCAACATTCATTTTCACAAGGCTGATATTTGCCAGGTTTTCTTAGAATTATTAGCTATGTGGTACTCTTATGCTTAATATAGCTGGTACATTTTATCCAGAGCTAGACCAGCTCAAAGATGACTCTCTGAGAACTCTTCTACTTCCTAAAGTGTCAAAGAAATGTGATGATTTCATGTAGAAAAACTTTGTGTGGCCTTTATATATATTTAGTAGTCATTATATAAACAGAGAGAATGTCAAGAGAGTTTGGCTTTGAATTGAAGCACAGGTATACACACAGAACAAAGATGCTGTTATTCATTCTCATTTTGATTAACAGTCTATCATTTTTTCCTTCCCTCCCTCCTTCTCTTCCTCCCTTCCTACATCCCTCCCTCAATGTCTAGGTGTTACTTGGAAGATGGAGCATCAAAGGGTGCCTGGCTCAACAGGTCAAGTATCATTTTTGCTGGAGCTGACAAGTGGTCAGTGGACCCTCGAGTTTCCATCTCCACGTTGAATAAAAGAGACTACAGCCTCCAGATACAGAATGTCGATGTGACAGATGATGGCCCATACACCTGTTCTGTGCAGACCCAACACACACCTCGGACGATGCAGGTTCATCTCACTGTGCAAGGTGAGTGTTTCCTGGCGAGCTCCTTGAGAGGGATGGTCTTAGAATGAAATACAGAGACAGTAAAAGACACATGTTCCAGAAGGGCTACCTTGTGGAATTTCCATGTGAAATATTTAACACTGGTATTGAGTTGACTCAGAAGCAGCTACTAGTATTCAAGAATGTGTTGTCATTATCCTGTGAATTATCTTCTAGGTTCCATTAAAGGGTAATGCCGATTTAAATCCAGGAATCCCCACTTACTAGAACAGGCAACGGCCATTAACACCGCATTATGATTTTTTGTATATGATATATTTCGTATCTTCCCTTGAGTCATCTCTGAAATAAATCTTGGCGAATCCATAATTGATACATTAAAATAAGTACTTAAAAACCCAGAGCAGATATGTTGAAAAGTAAAAGGGTTGTGAATTGTGAGTGGTAACTCTGAAAGCCTCCTCCCCAACCTCCCTGCATATTTTTCTCTCCTCTCCCATTTGAGTGAAAATGCAAAGTGTAACCTTCTAGAATAACTCAAGTTAAGTATAAATACAGTATAATTGGAAAGCTCTTCACAGTGCCTTATGTCTGACTGAGCTTCAGCTGATAACCATGCTAGTCAGCTAATAATCTGTAAAAAACACTGTTGTCCCACTTTCATACTTAGCAGTAAGAGCCCCAGGTTCTGCCAATGCAAGTACCCTTCAAGAAAACAGATGACTTTAATCTGGGGAGGATAAAAAATATGTATTTTGTATTTTACATGATGCACTTGTCCTATAAATTTATGTGTTGTCTGCATGAAAATGTTTTGCTCTCTGGATTTCAAAACAATGCTGTGGTAATCACTAGCAAAATTAATAACAAAATGGATGATGGCATGTCCCACCCTGGGGCTTGTTGCCTGGTAAAGTTGAACAGGAGACTCGGTGTTGCTTTCTTCACAAATCTCCCTCTGTAAGTCAAGGATGGATCTGTATTTGGTTTATGGGTTAATGCCTCAACACAGTGTTCGACTATACCATTTGTAAATGACCTATATTCCCTCATGTACCATAAGAATCTTAGTGCAAACAAAACTTTAATTGCTATTAAATATTTCCATTGTGATGAGGTTAAAATTCTTAGTTGTACAATTTGTTTTAAGGAGACAGTTAATAATGGAAACCAAATCACTAGATTGTAGATTGTTGTCTTCTGTAATGATACTGGTCTTCAAAGTCAAGTTTTCACAAAATTCTACCTGGTTTTGTGAGATGGGTGTCTTAGGCAGGTAGTCAGTGTCCTAACAATTGCTTTACTACTGACATAGATCTACAGCACAGAGTCCATCTTTTCATGGAGATTATAAAAAACAATCCTGAGAGTAGGGTTTGGTCTGAGTTCAAAGTGCATACAAAATTACAAAGCACAGACTCATCTCGTCTCTGGACTCTTTCTAATTTCTCCTCTTCTCTGGCTTTCTATCAGAATTTCCAGGGGAAAAAAAGTATAGCAAGCTCTTTTTTATTCTGAGAGGAAATATTTGGATGACAATGTATGAACCAGTCATGATGTGACATTGGCTTATTCTTTGCAACCTGTAGGTTTCCATTGCTATATTTCTCAATACATCTCAATGTATCCCAAATTCATTTTCTCTGCCCTGTGTCACAGTCGTGTGTGTAAACTGGACAATGGGATGCACGCCCTGTCCTAGCACCTATTTATATCCACCAGTGTTTATGTTCAAAATTTTACTCTAGAGGCTATATTACACCATTAAGCACTTTTAAAGTGATTGTACGCCTTCTCAGATAGTGCTAGTTTTTGAAGGTCATTTGAAGTTCATGAACCTCTGAGCAGTGAAGAACTTGCTTCCTGAATACTTGATGGTATGGTATGTTTTGTTCCTTTAGAAATAGAAAATCCATGCAACTGTTTTGAAAGTATGTCATGAGATCAAATTAAAAGCTAATAATTTTACAGTATTTATGAACATAATTACTTATTATAAGTTGATTGGCATGTGGAATATTTTCCAATTACATTAATAAAGCTCATGGAATACATTAATAGGCTTGTCAGTCAACTCAAGAACTAAATAAATGCCATAAAATGTTAATCCTACTTAAGTTACGTTTCTTCTCAATGAGCAAAAGAAAGTAGATGTACATAGACACTCTGGCTTATCTGGATAATTTAGAAGAATGTGCTCTTTGCCAAGTGATTTGCCAGTCCTTCACTCACCAAGATATACTAAGCAACTGCTGCAAGAATACATGCATTGTGTCTGTCATGCATCTGTCACCCATCTGTCAACAAAGCTTGTTTTCATTGGATAATCTTGTAGTTAGGGGACTTAAATTTTAAAACATTATTTATGAAAGTAGATTAACAAAGAAAGGCTCTTAGACACCACATAGGGGACTTTGTTGGTGCAATTTATTGGTGCCGTTGATGCCTTTAAATTATTTATTTAAACAATTGAACAATAGAGAAGAATGACAAATCAGCATATCTATATTCTAATCTGGAATTTGCCCCAACAAAGTGATAATTGTCTTACTACTAATTTCTAACTTGAAAACCTACTCAAGCCCTTAAAACTCAGGAAATTCAAAGTGTACTATGTCATAGTTGATATTAATATTCTACATTAATGTAGAAAACTTAGCAAATGTGTTCAATAAGGAAATTAATATTTTATTGTTTATCTACAATATGACACTGATAAATTGAAATATCTAACCATGTGGAGTTTCTAACTTGTGAAGCAATGCTAACAAAGAATAAAAGTATGTAGGGATGAAAGACTGGCTTCGAGTCAGAGGTCCCAGTGTTAATGCTAGATAATGGGAAATATGAAATCTAATGGATGCTCATTTGGAAATATGACTTCCCATACTCTACTTTGCTTATTTCAAAATGCCTAAAGGAAGGGATGCCGAGAAGACATAGGTACACAGGAAAGTGAAAACAGGCTCCCAAAGATGGTGGCTTTGTGTTCCCAAAAGAGTCTATGTGGAGAAATATCAGGAGGGTATGGAACCAACAAGGAAAATGGGAGGACTCAGGGACACCCAAGCTAGTGCAACCTATTTAAGGGACTCTTAGCCCTTAGACCTTCCGTATACAGAAGGGACAAAGCTTCCCTTTCTTCTTGTCATGTATTTCACTTCTTTGTGCAAAATAATCAACTCAGCAGTATCCAGTGTGAGCCCTGCCTGTGATCACTTCCCTCTCTGTGACAACATATCTGAAAGAATAACTCATATTGGCTCAGGGTTTCAGAGGTGTCACTCCAGCACAATGGGAAAGATGTGATGCTTCAAGGCAAACCACATAATAGTAGTCAGGAAGGAGAGAAACAAAATAGGGGAGGGACGAGGAAAAATTCACCACCTCAGAATATACTGGAAGACCTTAATTCCCCTAATCAGATTCTACCTCCCATGTTCACAAAGCCCCAATAATGCAATTGTTTTCATCAAGCAATTTATTAGGTCAGTGTCCTTCTGAGATCATCTTCCCAGGAAGCAGCCTCAGAGATGCGTCCACTGCAATGTGCAGACTACTCTGGGCATGTTCAGTCTAATTAAGTAGATAATGAATTGAAGTATCATAAGTCCATTCTGTCAACTTGAGACTCAAATGCATCATTTTCAAATCAAAACATCCCACCCCTTACATCCCCATCCTGATGCCTGTGAGGCAAAGACCACACAGTACAACTTTAAGGATCTTAAAGTTTTAACAGTTCCAACATTTTTCTAATTGTTCAAAATTTGGAGTCTGTGGTGCCTAGTTTTATGTCAACTCGATATAAGCTATAGTGAAGAGAAATAAACCTCAATTGAGAAAATGCCTCAAAAAGATCAGTCTATAAGTAAGTAAGACTGTAGGACATTTTATTAATTAATGATTAATGGATGAGGGCCCAGACCATTGTGGTGGAGACACCCCTGGGCTGGTGATCGGAGGTGCTGTAAGAAATTAGGCTGAGCAAGCCACAATGAGCAAGCCAGTAAGCAGAATTCCCTCATGGCTTCTGCATCAGCTCCTGCCTCCAGGTTCCTGCCCTGACTTCTTCCAATGATATACTGTGATGTGGAACTATAAGAAAAATAAAACCTTTTCTCCCTAACTTGCTTTTGGTCATGGTGTTTCAACATAGCAATAATAATCCTAATTAAGACAGATCCAAAGTTGTCTGTGATACTTAAGGAAAATTCTAAGCTGTGAATCCCTATAAAATACAATGCAATTGTCACAGAGTAGGTATTTCCATTTCAAATGGGCTAAGGAGGAGAACAACAAAGAAGAATTTGTTCAAAGTTAGATTTGGACCCAATAGAGCAAACACTAGCCCTCTTAATTTTATGTCTAGTATCTGATGTACATATGATGTCATAATATGAGCCGCAGTGGACACAGACAGCTCTTGCTCAGAGTCTTTGAGTTGTAGAATATGTGGCTTCTCTTCTAACCATGCACTTGTGTCCTATGGTCATCTTTGAAAGGCATTGCATTTTCAGTGTCTAACTTCCTGAAGTCACCATAGCCATTTATTATTCATCTTGCTTTTATATACATACCTATATTAAAGACCATCTAAATGGGCATAAGCCCTGTCATACATAGATTAGGCTCCCAGATCTTGCTTTGAAATCTGTGTGAAAGCCTCTATGACCCCTACAAGCTATGGCATGTTTCACATTTGTAAAGCCAACATCATGGAGTTAAAGTCAAATGGTTTGCCAATGTGAACATCACCCTAGTCCCAATTGTTTTAAGGCTACATCTGTTTCTGAATACCTGAGTGTTGAACATAGACTAGTCAATGAAAAGCAGCCCCTTGTCAGGAAGGCACTCCAGACAAACTGTATACTCAAGGGAAGACTATCAGGTGAACTGACACCTTTGCACCCTGCAGCCTATAATATATGGAGTCTGCCAGATCTGAGTCATCTTTGTTGTACTCTCAAGAAAAGGACATGGTCCTTCTTAGTGGAACTGATCTTTTTGTCAGCCGTTGGTGCTTTGCACGCAGACTCTAACCATTGGTGCTTTGCACACAGACTCTAACCATTGGTGCTTTGCACACAGACTCTAACCATTGGTGCTTTGCACACAGACTCTAACCACCCGTTTCATTTTCTGAGCACAGTGTCCTTCACTTTGTGTCTGCTTTTTGAACCTAATTGTCAACATGGCTAAAAGAAGAGAGCAGTAGCTATACCAAGTACTAAATTATATTCAATTTCCTATTTTCTGAAATTCTATATTTAAATTTAATCTCATTTAAAAAAATCTTAGGACATGGAAAAAAATTAAACAATTTCTATTCCCTAATGTAACATGAACTTTTTGTCTAGTTCCTAAAGTTTTTACTACTGTCCAAAACCCCATCCAACAAACTTACTTTTTAAAGTCTTTAAACTGGGAATGAGAGTGTCCACAGAAGGTAGAAGCATTAGATCCCATTAAACTGGAGTTACAGGTGGCTGTGAGCTGCCCCATGTGTGCTGGGAACCATATTCAGGTACTCTGCATATTCAGGTACTCCCTACTCAGTGTAGGAAGTCTCCCCGCCACTGGGCTAGCTCGATATCCCGACCTGCTCAAGTCTTCACGGACTTCCCACAGGACTTCCAGCAGTCTGGGTCTAGAGTCTCCCAGAATTGCCGATTATCTCTACCTATAGCATCCTAGCATTAATTCAGTCTCTTTCTCCAAACCCTTTTAAATCCCTCTTACAAAGCAGGCTATACAGCTTTTGAAACACAGCAATGATCCAACTATTAGAAGCAACGCTCCATATTAGTTACTCATCTCTGTGGCAAGAATGAAACTTGAGGGGATGACCTGAGTTTTTGGTTTCAAAGGTTGATTAGTCTGTCACTGTAGGTGTGCTTGGGTAGAGCAAAGGATTTCCCATCATGGAATTCAAGAAACAGAGGAAAGGAATCAAAACAGGGTCCAGGTAGGATGTATCTATATACAGAGCCCTCATGATCTAATCATCTCTAAATGCGTCCTCACAATTGCACCCAGATATATGCTCCACTACTAGCCACCTAGGTGTTTGTCAATCCAGCCAAACCACCCTATAAGATTAACAATGTCTTCTTTCAGGAAGATTTGCTCTAAGTGTCTCCTTGGAAGCACATAACTCTATGTCACAATGACATAAGGCTCTTGTAATGGCTTCTCTAGCTTTTTGGAAGGGAGTCAGCAGACAGCACTCAGGGGTGAGCACTTTTGAGGACAGCTTCCAATTCAGAGTCATCTGGGGCTGCTTAGAAAGCTCAGGAGCCGATGCCTGGTTTAAGGCAGTGGGTACAATACATTTTGCTTGCAGCACACTGTGAGATAAGTATCCTGGCAGTATCAGCTCAGAGCTCCTTCTGAAGTAGCTGGCTGTTGTCCAGTGCACACAGCAGCGATATTTCCTGTTCTCTGAAGTTCAATCTGTGTCCCCATTTTTGTTCCAAGGATCAGGTGCAATGGTCTTCCCTATTAGATACCACTGGACTCTATTTCCTTTTAGAGATTTCTACACAGGAATCTAAAAACTACAGCAACGGTAAGGCTTTGGCTTGGCTGAGACAATGTTTTGAAAATGCCTTTGTAAAGTGGAAAGACAGTAAACTCAAACACCATGTATTATTAACACTTTTATTATGGAAGGGATTTTAAGTGGCTTATAAAGAAGTATTCATTCTTCTAAAACAATCAGAAGAAATATGAGCCAAGATAAAGAAGTGAGAGTAAAGTGTAGTCAGGGGTGAGCCTACATCATAAAATATACGTGTGATTTATATATTTTTTTCAGAGCTTCGTAAAATATTCACCCCTGAGATTTTTAGCAGTCAATACAGGGAGGAAAACAAGATCAGTTATTCATTTCATGGTCCATAAGGTTAAACACTTTCTTGGTGCCATGATCCCGTTACTCAGAGAGAAAGAAGCATCTCAGACACTCTTACAGAAACATTGTGAAGTCAGGACAATCTCAGCAGGAAGTCCAGCTCCATCCCCTGGGTTGCTGATTGCAGAAAAGTGTAAATTTAAAAAAATATATATTCAATAGGATGCTATTTTACTAACACATAGATATCACTTGGTTATTGTCTTAATATAGAAATAAATATTAGAACCTAATGTTCTCAGGGTGATTTCCACCTGCTCACTTTTCTCAGTGATTCATTTATGTACCAAGGGCAGGTGTCTTAAAATTAAATGTACCATTAAATATAAAAGAAGCATTATTACGTATGGACATGGATATAAACCTGTATTGTTTAAAAACAAGCCCTTCTTAAGTCAATAGTAATGATGTTTTTGTGAATATTGAAAGCTTGACTGTGCACAAAAAGGTGACAGCACACCCCGGTTCTAAGTTGGGTAGAAAAAGAAAGAGCCTCACAGTTTTAAAAGAATCAATTATTATATAACATTGTTGAATGCTATTTTCTTTTTCTTTAATATGGATTTTTTAATTTATTTTTTATTGGTTACTTTATTTACATTTCGCATGCCATCCCCTTTCCCCATTTCCCCTCCCTAGAAAACCCCCATCCCACGCCCCCTTTTCCTTTTTGCTTTTATACAATTTTTTAAAAATGTTAATCAAAGGCTTTATAAGCTTGAGCATTACCAAACTTATAAAGCCTTTGAGAATGCTATTTTCTTACTCACAGATCATTTACCTTTAAGCAACATAACTTCATGGCATAACATAAAGATCAAGTAGTTACATAATGGCTGTTAGCCTCACGACACAGGTGACTTGGTCGACTAGCCACAAGTGAAGTCTGGGGCACGTCTGCCATGCACCTTGCTGTTTGTACATAAGTTTCTCTGGGTCAGTAACTGTGGATGGGGCTCCATGCTTGCCCATGCTCTCTGCCTACAAAGTGCTCACTGCATCATCTTTACAGTTTAGTTAAATAATAAGGTAACCGAGTTTAATATGACTAACCCCTCCAAGTACTTTGACTCCTATGACACAGCTAATAGCTTGAAATACTTGAAGCTGTATCATTGCAGTTGTGTCTGATACCAAAACAGTTCAGAACAATAACGTCTAACTTATAAATCTTGGGGTAAAAAATGTTCCTTAAGAACATTTGTGAACTCAGCAGAAGCATCTTCTCAATCCCCCCCTCCCCCAAGTTAAACTGGGTTCATAGTCTGCAGTTATGGAGAGCAAGCATTTTTTAGGCAATGGCATGTTAGATAACTACTAAAATTGAAAGCATTTTGGTTGGCATTTATGGCTTTCCCTTTATACAACCCAGCCTGTGAGAATAGCTAAGCTTTTAAGGCAGGATGCCCAGACCAGCTTCTAAGAAATTTTCCCCTCCATAGGTTGTTGGTTTAATTAGAACAACCGACAAAAACATTAATGAAACCATTTTTAGTAAAATCATTATTTAAACATTGGCTTCATCCACAACATAATTTTGAAAAATATTGTTTCTTTTATGTTCTTGAAAGGATTATTAGGTGTTAGTTTTCTCTAACTGAGACTTAAAAACAAAACCAAAACCGAATGATAGGATTTATATCAATAGCTGACATTTTTCTTTTATAAAACTTTTTCCTCTGTAAATACAGTAATCATATATTCCCATTCAAAAATTAGTTTATGAAAATTTAAATACCAACAAAAGCTCTGATATTGCAAAAGCTTTGTTAAAAATCCATAATGTAATAATCGCTAGACATGAAGGGAATGCATGTGTTGGTGTTAGTTCTTGTAAGTCTAGCTTCCTGAGCAGAGTGCCACTTCCCAACCAAAGTCAGGTAAATGAATGTGGGGGTTGAGGAAACTTTGCAAAATGTTTCTAAATGTGCAATGACCAAAAATTAGTTCTAGAACCAATCACATGATGCCTCCAAGGTATTTGACAGTACTTACCTGTGCTGTATCATGTGGCTTCACTGCAACCTCTGTTATGAACACACAACCCAGCACTGTGTACTCTGGGAGCTGCCCACACGCTGCTCAGACCAGTACTAATGAGTATGAGATTTCCCACTCTTGTGCATCAGAATATAAGTGTTAAATGACTGTTTCTTTGGACTGAGCTGTGATAGAATATTTTATTTTAAAAGCTCTCTCAGTGTTGTCCACTTAAGCTTCATAAACAGTCATTTGCTAGATGACTATTATCTTGCAATTTGGAGAGAATCTTCAGACATGCTACAAGTATATGTTTCCATTTTGTGCTGTGTACTTATGTGAGGGAGACAATATAATCAGAATCAAAATATCATCCAACTCTGACAAAAGCTGAAGACACTCTATCCTGGAGTAGAAAATATTCAGTAGAAATGTAATTCTCCAGCTAAAAGTAATTTTATATTACTAGTATGTAATATATATTATTATTAACTTTGAGTTAATAGTAAGGACTATATAATTCTTTAGTCTTTAAAACTGATAAAGTTATAGTCACACCAATAATTCTTTTAAAAATGAGTTTCTCTACAATTTATTGTCAATAATGTTTGATTATATACCAGCTTTATAAACCTTTATACACAGCGCTGTCTAAAAGTGGAAAGCTGTTTCTGAAAAAAGTACAGGTAACGCTGTTACAAATGTCCATGGTCATTTGACAACAAGAGATAGTGGAATGGAAAAATCAAGCTTGTGTAGATAGACACAAGATAGAAGACACAGTGCAGCTCCCATCTGAGGTGTACTTTATAGATGGGAGGGGAGGAAATGCAAAATGTCTGAAAAGAATGCATTGCTAACTAGGAATTTTCCTAGTTAGGATGATCATACTTCAGTGCCTTGGCACGCTTGTGAACTGGATAATAGATGCTGAAGAGACAGAGGCAGACCCAGTGGGCTGTCTAACTTGTGCTAGGGCTGAACAGAAGTTCTCCCAGTGTTGTCTTCTTAAGTTTTCAGTTACACAACTAGAATGAAGTGACAGTATCTGGGATCGGATGTGCTTAGGGTCATTATGAAACCTTCGTTTAAGATCAAGGAAAGCAGCATAGTTGTTTCTGATAACACACTTCAAAATAAAGTTTGAATATGTTTTTAAACAATTAAATATGACTGAAAGAGGACTTTGGAGTTCAGAGCCCTTGTTGCTCATACAGCAGATGCAGGTTCAGTTCCTAGCACCTACATGCTGGCTCACAACTCTCTTTAACTCAAGTACTTGGGGCTGCCCAGCTTCTGCCCTCCCCAAGCAGTGCATCAAGAGGGTACACAGACGTACATGCAGGGAAACACTAATAGACATGAAATCAATTTCAAATGAAAATTTCAATATATTTTAAAGTAATTAAATATTTAAGAAAGATTTTCTGCCATTAAAAGCCCTTTATTGTTTAAATGGATATTTATTACAATTTCTGAGACTCCTGACTTGGAAAACATCTAAAGCTTAGATCATGATTTCTTGTGTGTGTGGGTGTGTGTGGTGTGTGTGTGGTATGTGTGTGTGTGTGTGTATGTGTGTGTGTCTGTCTGTATATGTGTGTGTATGGGTGTGTCTGTCTGTCTGGTAATATTGGTTGTGTTTTGTGTTTCTATTTTACAATGGTTATTTTTGTCACTCATCTTATAATATCTTAATTTTTTTCCTAAAAAAGGAAAAATAACCCTGTTATACTTGTCAAATCCCAATGCAAAGTGCACTGCTGCTATGAAAATGTCTGCATAAATAAAACATTACCAAACTTTACCTGCTCTTATTTCAAGAAACTCTGCAAATAAAACCAAAGTCAGTGGAATAAATTACCTTCTCCTAGGATCCATTTTAATGTGATTTCACCCCTGAAATATTATTTTTCCTTCTTTCTCAAGTCATGTGTATAATTAAGTTATTACTGGAGGCAATTAGAATCTTGCTATTTTTCTTTAGTTAAATCTTAAACAACAGACCTCCTATGACCTCTATTTGCAGGCCAAGAGAAAATATATGAGAGGAGAAAAATTCAGTCTGCCAGTTATATAGCTTATCCATGTGATATGTCATGGATAAGGAAGGATTTATCCTGTGCAGTTAAAAAAAAAGATGTGTACAAATCTCAACTGGCAGAATTGACTTCATAGACTCAGGTGAATCCTGTCCCAGGGTCTGTCAGGCCCAATCACTTCTCTTAGCCCATCAGTGTCTTCTGATCTGTGATGTAAACGGAGCAGTGGGAAGACTCAGGGAAGCTAGAACCCAGCTGCCAGATCTCCCACCCATCAAGTCCCAGGTACTCTGTGGTCATGAAAAGTCCAAGACCTGTGGTTCTTCTGTCTATGTTGTTAGCATTTCAGACTTTGTATCAGCACACAGCTCAAGAATGCTCTACACTCTGTCCTTTGATTGAACTGTTGGGTGAGAACCAGGGTTCTGAGCCTTTTTAACTCAGACATGTAGAACATGACCCGGGAACACTAAGATTCAGGCTGTTTGCTAGTTGGGTAAAGGTACATATTTTTTTCTCCATGTTTGGCATTATGCCAGCCCGTTGCTTAAACTAACTTAATGTAGTGATTCTATCTTTAAGGTATTAGTACCAGGAATGCTGACATAACAAGAAAAATTTAAATTCAAGGGATTAGCCTTGCATTTCTTACTTGGCTTGCTTATTTTCACTCTGGGTCCTGCATCCTTATCCCCTGCTAATCCTTGGCTATTCACAAAATACAGGCTGGTGATTGCATGTTGAAGTAAAAAAATAATAAGTGAGATACCAGCATTTGGCAAAATGTCCTAGCAATGCTGTTTTGAGGAGAAAAAAAACTTTGCATGAAAGACAGTTAGTTTGAAAGGTCACAGCCAAGGGCCCTAGAAGCAAAAACAAGAAGAGATTTACATTGGAAAGGAGCCAAGGATGAACAATTAGGATCTCTCTCAGTTCTGCTCATTATTGTAGGTTTTCTTTGAGCCAATGGAATGCTTTACAAAGAAAGAAAGAAAAAAAAAAGAAAAACAAGGATGGGATGCTGAAGACAAAGGTACAGAATTCTAAGCCATTTGTCACATGTGTATGGCTGTCACTGTTTCCTCTGCTTAGCCCTCTGCTATGATTTAAACCTGAGTCCCCTCGACCTCATGTGCCAACACTTTCAAGCTGCTGGTGCTGCTGGAGAAAGCTGTAGAATGTTAGGACCAGGAGCCTCACTAGAAGCAGGCTTCTTATCACTGTATGGCTTATCACCTTAGTACCAGGACCCATTACCAGTTTATTCTATGATTACTCTCTGCTCAAGCCAAGAAGCTTCCCCAATGCCATGTCTGTCACATTTTGATCCCACTGAAACTGTAAGCCACTGAAGCCCTTGCAAGGTACTTTACCACAGAAATAACCAAGATACTCACGTTATTGAGTACCCAGGATGCTTTTAATTTACTAAGCATCCATGCTACGCCTCTGTATTTGGATGCCTGGAAAACAGCATAACTTTTCAAGGAAACATGCAAGCATCCCTCATCTCTGTAAGCACCTGTCTCTCTCTGTGAGGTGGAAAACACAATGCCAGTGCCAGGGTTTGCTGTGGGAAATGTCAGGAACATTAAGACATTTCCAGCAGCTTCCCATTCACAGAGTACATACAGAGAATGCTATGAGTTTCCTTTCTCAGAAGAACGAGCCTCATGCAGGCAAGTCCTTTCCTCCTTCTCTGTGAATTCGGACGTGACTGATATTGTCCTCATTGACTTCTAGGGATTTCCATTTATGAGTTGTAGACAATAAAGTTAAACTAAAATATTAGTAAAATTAATTACTCTCTCTTCTCCTGGGGGAAATTCTATGTGGAAAAGGATGTGATAAATTTGTACTAATGTTAAGGTTTTGAACCAGAGTAATTGGAAATAATTCCATATTTTTGAGCCCAAATTACTATTCTAAAATTAAAGAAAAGCCATTGTGCACTGACCTTTTCTGACCCACCTGATGCTCTCTTCTTGCTCTACTTTGTCTCTCTCAATAGTGGACCCTTGTGTACAATGTTTTCTGGTTTGGGAAAGTTTCACCCACAGCAGGAGACACTGTCACAAATTGGACAGGCAAGAGGCAGTGAGTTCTGAGGCCTGTTCTTGCCTCCTTGCCATAGGCAAGGCTTTCTGCACAGCTGTCCTGAGCCTGAGCTTCAACTCTGACTGGACAGTCTGTCCTGCCTTGGGCACAGCTTATACTGGAGCTAAGGATGGGCCACTGAGCAGACCCGTCCTTGGACTCCAGAAAGGTTGCCTATTTGCAGTGGTGTCATCTGCTCCTGTCAACAAGCCTGAGCTTCCCTGCCCTCCCACACTGTCTCTGTGGGTTTGCTTCACTTGAGGAAGAGCCACCTTTTGATTAATCTTGGCTTGTTTCAGTTGGGTTGAATCACTCCTGGTTGATGATGATTGTTTATCTGCCTCCTTTCTGTCACCATGTTAAAAGTCACGTTGCTAATCCCTCCATGCAGGCATCTGTGCTATGTAAAGATAGTTACTTCCTCACATTTATGAGACATATATATTGTTCCTAGGTCTAAAAAGCAAACCAAAAAAAAAAAAAAAAACCAAACAAATCTTAAAATTAAATACGCATATGTTGAAAATTCAAATTTACTAAACTAATTATCAGAAATTAAGATAAATGTAGAAGGAAAGCTAAAAGTATGCATAATTATTAAATGTTGGCATTTATGTGAGCCTTGGGCTTCTTTTTATTACCTTTTGGGGTGTAATTATCATTAGCATTTTAGTTGCATCTTTAATGAATGTTTGAGCTACAAATACAACATGGTATAAATGGAAAAAGAAATCCTCCAATATTTACCCTGACTGAAACTTTAAGAAAAAATCCCCCATGAGGCCACACAGTATGACTGTGAGTCTGTTGCCCTGGGAACTAGGGGCTGACCAGCAATATCCAGGCCCATGATTTTTACAACTGCACCTGTGCCTTGTGGGAAAAGCAGCAAAGAGCAATTGGGGACTTTTCTCTGGCAAAGAAACTAACTGAGTCCGGGCAGGATCTCTCTGTCACTAAAGCACATTTTATGGACATAGTCCTGTGCAGGGCATTATTATAGGTGTTTAAAAACAACATAAAATGGATATTTCTTTTTAAGGAATCTAAAATCAGGTGTGATTCTTAGAGTGGGAGACAAAGGAGTGAATGGCTCTTCAATGGAGGCAAGTCACATGACTGCAGGACAAGAGCAATCAGGATACCACTTTTTGATAACAGGTCTTCGTGATGGTTAGTGTGTCAATTTTACATGGCCAAAGATTGTCTGGAAGAGAGTCTCAAAGAAAGATGGTCTGGGTCACGTTAGCAGGCTTATCGACCTACCACTAGGCATTTTCTTGACCCAGACTGAAGGGAGGCAAGAGCAGCATACCTTGAACTCTACAAGAGTAGACACCATCAAAGTACTAGCCCCTTGTACTTTCATTTCTCTCTGCTCTTGACGGTGACTGAATGCTTCAAGATCATGCCATTGTGACACCTGCCTCCTGCCCCCTCCATTATGATGGATTGTAACCTGGAATTATAATAGGAAAGAACCCCTGTCTCTTCTGCAAGATATTTTATCACAGTATCAGAAGAACACAAAACAGTCATAGCCAATGTGTGTGGAGAAAAATTGGTAGAGAGCAGGAAGTTTGCCTCTTCTTGGAAGTCACCCTTAGAGATAATAAATGATACAAAGCTGAATAAACAATGACTTCAAGATCCCAGAGGTGCTAAGGAGCCATTGGAAGGGTGACATCACACTAGCAAAGGGACTGAGAGACTGAGGAAAAGTGTGAATAGGACAGTTCTTCAGGTGTAGGCAACAATGACATTAGAGGTACATGTTCAAGAGTCACTGCTAAAGGAATGACCAGACATACAGATCCCAGAACATCAAGATGCTGGTGAGGGTCTGAGGGACACTGTAGAAGGGGTGCTGGTGAGGGTCTGAGGGACACTGAAAAGGTTGACAGTATACACCTGAGATTCTAAACTACTTTCTCAAACAGAAGTTGCCTTGATTGATATGGTATCACTTATTGTTGATAATGATAAAAGGTTTTACCCCAAGGAAAAGCTAATGTTGGACCAAATAAAGAAATTAATTTGAAATTAATAGATTATTTTATCCAAAAAGTATTAGTAAAATGCAGTGGTTTTTTTTTTCATAGTTTAATTCTCTATAAACAAGTGTCCATACTTGTGATGATGATGGTGGTGGTGATGATGATGATGATGATGATGATTTCAAAGCTTCTGACATTAAATTTAATGGAAAGCTTTTATGCTTGGAAGACAGAAGATAAAACCATCCCAGGGAGAACTTGGTAACTTATGTGATCAAACTATCCAGGAAGCAAGAGGTGCATATACTGAGACAGCTGGCATCAATTGTGTTTAACTTGAGTAGAATAAGTATAAGGTAGAAATTCCTGAGAAAAATTCCCATTGGACAAACCACTAGCAGTCTGGTGTGGAAACTACTTAAACATTCATGGAAGTGGAGCATCGGTGTGGGGCGGAGATATGTCACTCCTGAAAGACAGCATGAGGCCCTGAATGATAGCTCATCAAGTAAGGAGAAAGCTCACTGCCACATCCAGGGAGCCCAGCTCTGACCTTGCACCCACTTTGGGAAGGGAAAGAAAACTGACTCCTACAAACTGTGACCTTCCTTTTACATATGTGTCCTGGTATGGTATGCACATGTCTACACACACATGCACACACACATGCATGCATACATACATACGTACAAACATACATACACACATACACACATACACAAAATAAATAAACGAGTGAATAATAAATAAGTGTAAAACTTTTAAAAGAAAATGAACACTGATGTCTAAGTTACATCTAGTAATTTTCCGAAATTATACAAAGTTGCTGAGTTTTGTCAAATTTGCTGCATCTAGGAAAATTCTTCTGGATTAAGCTATGTGGGAGTCAGTCACCTTGGTCTAATGGAGATGCCAGTGCTGTGAATTTTGGTCGATCAGCTTGACCTTTGCACTTTGTCTGTTATACAACCTGCTCTGAGCAAACAAGAGGATGGAGTGCAGTGAGCTTGGCTCTGGGTATGTTTGTGGACTGGAGTTTGAGTGACCAAGACAGAAATATCAGGAAAACAATACAAAATAGAAAACTCACTTGAGTTTTAAAGCTATAGCAGCATTCTCACAGTGTTCTGTGTATATTCTTTCAAGGTGGCATAAATTCACCCTTGAAACTTTTGACCTACTAAAGATTCCTGGACATAGTTCCTTTAAAAGCCTGTTTGGAAAAATGAAAAATTGTGCTCAAAGGTATTTATTGCAGGCCTTGAGGTGCCTGCAACAACTATTAGCAGCCAGCAGACTTCCCAGGGCTCCTGTCGCCTGGAGCATGGGTCTGCCCTGCATTGCTATGAGTGCTTCTGGACTCTAGAGGAGGAGGCACTGTCCTACTTTTCAAGATTTGTCTTGAGTTAACATGGCATAAGGCTTCTGAGCTCCCAGCACACTTAGCCTTTATGGCTTTGTGTGTGGGTGATGTGCTCCTCTTTCAACTTACACAGCAGTGAGGGCTTCCTGAATGCAACTTGAAGTGAGGATAACTCTTTAGTACAGCTGCTTACAAAATATGGTTATGATTAGATAGTTAGGTCTATATATGGTTACTAGACCCCTGAGGACCTCAGTAGGATCCAAGAGAGGGGGCATCTCCATACTTCTGTGAGGAAGATGAAGGGCAAGTTGCCTGAGTGATAGAGGGAAGCACAGGCACTAAGAGGATACCTAAGAGACATTTTGTGAAAGGAGGGATGATCCTAGGATGGCAGTACTTAGTGACCAGAATGACCTCAGAATAGGTATCACATGCTCCTGAGAGGTCAGTCAATGAGAAGGATGTACATGACCACAGTAGAGTGTGCGTCATGCGTACACTATTAATCTGAAAGTGTATACTTACATAGACTCGATTCTCATGAACTTTTTAATCATGGGAGGAAAGCACGTGTGTTCCACACTGGTGTGGGTTTTGGGAATGTTCCTGTGAATGATGTCATTAGTTCTTCCGTGTTCTGCAAGACCACCCACAGAAACACCATGATTTCCTGCGAGTAGAGTTTTCAGTTAACTTCCTCACTTACAGCCAACAGCTTTATGTTTCTTTCATTTCTGGTAGTGGGAGAGTGAAATGAAAAGGGATTCAGTTAAGTAGACAAATTAGTAACACATCAGCTCAGTTGTGATGGAAGCTTATTATGGAGAGACTCTACCATGATGGATCTGAAGGAAGGAAAACAATGTATTACTGTTCTTATGAGTTCCCTCTGTCATTCCACGGACGCAGAATGTGGCATGATTTGCCTGGCATGAAAAGAGTTAATTTCTACTCAGGTTTAGCATCTCAAAATTATGAGGTAGGTTGACCATAAGCACTAGTCTCAGGGGCTAGAAATATCTCACAATCTTCTTATATTGTTGAAATTAGAATGTTATTGTTTTAAATTTAGTCATTCTTATGTTAATGGCAGAGGATGTTGGTATTGTGACTAACTCTTCACAAAGAAGCACTTGGCACCAAGGGATTAAAGACCCTCAGGAAAAATCTGGAAAATATTGTCTTGAAAATGCCAAGGGATTCTCTCAGAGGCTCCATCTGCCTTCATTTCTGTTTCCTCCGAGGAAATACTTTGTTACTAGACTTTAGCAACCAGGCATTAATGACTCAAGAACAATGGGCCTTAGGAATGCCAGCTCTTCTTTGTGTGAGTATTATCCATTCGTTTGTCTTAGAAGATTAGAAAGTGCTGAACGATTAGGAAGAAACAATTGGGATTTAAGTGAAGATAAGATAATAAAAGGAAAATTCTAATCTGCCAAGGAAGCCATTGGGCCTTGGGTCTTCTTTCCATTAATGTAAGAGCAGCAGAAGGTTGTGAGTTTAGAGGTGACAGCATACATGATGCCTTTCTTTTATTTTCTGTAGTATACAACCAGAAATGAAGGAAACGTTTTCCTTTACATTTTATGAAGTTAGAATGCATAGGATTGTAAGGGTTCATGATTCACCAAAGAATGATGCCCCAGACTCAGATAGTATGTATAGAGAAGTCCAGCATGCTAGAGTCTCCCATTACCAAGATAGAGAGACAACCATGTGAACTTGAAGGCCAGATGTAAAGCACATTAGGGGAATTTAAGGGCATGTGACCTTTATCTTACTCCATCTCTAGTGACTTTCCAGAACCATTACCAGGATGTACGGACTGGAAACTTGCTTGGGAGGTCTGAAAACTATTGTTGAGGAAGTAGCTGAGGAGATCTGGGAAATGCTGCTGACCCATTGGCCTTGCCTCAGGCCAGGTAGCAGGACAGCTTCTGAGGCCTGGACTTGCCTGGACTTGCCCAGTTCTTAGAAAAAGATTTAGGCCTCATCTCCTGAGCTGCCAATTTGAAGCCAGTCATGGAGTCGGCTTGGCCTTCTCAGTATGTTCACTTTTCAAAGTCATAAAGTGTATTAGTTACTTTTCTGCTGCTGAAATAAAACACCATAAGTAATGCACCATATATAAGGAAGGTTATTTAGGCAGATGGTTCCAGAGGGAGTACATTACCATCATGGCAGAAAGCATGGCAGCAGGCAGGCAGGCATGGCAATGGAACAGTTGCTGAGAAGTCAACATCCTTCACATCTGAATCTGATCCACAGACAGGAAACACAGAGAGCACACAGGAATGATGCTGAACTTTTGGAACCTCAAAGCCCATCCCCAGTGACATGCAATCTCCAGAAACGCCACCTACCCAAACAGCTACCAATTTGGGGTCATTCAAATGTGGGGTTCTTACAGGGACCATTCTCATTCAAACCACCACACAAGAGAACTATAAGACATCAAACAGCTCAATATGTTCTAATGAAGGTTAAAGAACATGATTTTAAGATAAAAAGAGAATTATTATAAATTATATGAAGGTGTTCAATCTAAGTAAATTGATAGAGAGGAGAGGTAAACAAGACATACCTTTTTATTGCTCATTTATCATTCAACTATGCAGCAGTCTACTATTGATGTACCTACTTATCTACTTCCCTATTAATCATCTAAGTACTGTGTCTGCCTGTCTACCTTATACTTGTCATCTGTTTATAATCTACTATATTCTATGATTTACCTATGATCAATCATCTATCAGTTTATCATCTGTACTTAACATCTACCATTTATCTACCTATTATTTATCACCTATCTTCCTAACATCTATCTATCTATCTATCTATCTATCTATCTATCTATCTATCATCTATCTATCTATCATCTATCTATCCATCAATCTGTCTTCATAGTATGTTCTTTAATAAAAATATTCTTAAAGTATATTCTTGGGAGTGATAAATACAGTTATGACATGAAAGTTATATATAGGGACTGGAGAGATGCTTCTACAATTAACAGACATGACTGCTCTTCCAGAGGATCCAGGTTCAATTTCAAGCACTTTTAGTCTCATGGAGTTCAGACTCTGTTCTTTAGATTTATTCATGCCTTCAGTGAAATTTGTTTTCATTATTTTACCAACTCCATTAGGAATAATGAGTAAGAATCCTCTTTCCATTTTTCAGATGAGAATAAATGAGTAGCTAGGGTCTTTGTCCCTGTAGAGAAATAGGAAGTACCAGAGAGGAGCCAGGTCTGAGTGTCCTCAGCCTCCTGCATAGCTCATTTCACTCTACTGGATGGACATAATTATGTGTTAATCATCATCATAGTGACAATGGCTGCTAATGGCCTTGTCTTTGTCACCTAAGGATGACACATACAACAGTCAGCATTTGATTCAATTCTATCGGAGGGCTTGAAGAAGTCTCACTGCCCATCATGGGAACCTGGTTTTCTTCTCTTAAAAAAGTCAAAGAACCAACATCTCTCACCAGAGTGATGCTATATGAATGTTTTCAAAGTCTAACAAAAAGTACTGACTAGTGTTCAAAGCTCCAAAACATCCTCATAGAAGGTCCCTCAACCTATTCTAAAAGCTTAGAACTTTGCCAGATAAACCAAATACAACTTTGGATTTTAGTTTTAAATGAACAGAATGGTAGACGTGACTGAAAAACTTTATAGTTAATTTTCAACTGAAAATGCCTGGACCAAAAATTCATTCTGCCATGGGTAATACTCTCATCTTCAGCAAACAATCAGAGTAGCACCATCAATCGAGTTTTGTTTGCGCTTCTGTAAAATGACAGTAATCTGCTTGATCTTGGGGCTGCAGACTCTGCATAAGGATATAAATATTTGATTGACCCCAGAGTGGCAAAACCTGTTAGTACCAAAAGCCTTTCTGAAGTCTCCCTGATTTTAAATGTCTTCAACACTATAACAGCTGTTTGCTTGCATATTCCAGAGTTGATGTCTGTAAAGCATTGAGACTCAGCCTGTAAAAAACCTCACTAGAGTTTCACATGGTGACTGCACTCCAGAGTCTGTGCAATACTCACAGAATGAGTGAAAGCCTCCACTGAGTGTGAACTGGGCAGCTTTTTTTGGTCTGAATTCATGGAGTTACATGGAATAAAACCGATGAGTGAAGAAACAACTTTTTAAAGATATGCCTATCCTCTTCCATCTGTTAAATTCATTTTTAATTTCTTTTTTTATTAATCTCTAAGCTCTGATCACATGGTGGACAAGATTCACTCAGAGGCAGATCTCTGGACTGCAACTTCTATGTAAAACTACAGTTGATGACTCCTCTTAAACATGTTTAATATTTCTGATATAATATTTGCTATCATTGTGAAGTTAATAAATCTTTCAAATGCCTTCTCAATATTAATATATTGATTCAATCTTTATAGTGTTTGTGAAGTCTAATTTATTTTCAAAATCTGGCCAAGAGAGAATTACATTTAGAGCTAACAAAGATGGATCATGAGAAGATTTGTGCAAAGAGGAATAAAATAAATATTCAAAGGGTTTTTAAATGCACGCAGCCTTCTTTCTAGTTTAAACATACAATCGTCACTTTGGTCTATAAAATTACCCTACCTGTTCTAGCTACAGTTATCATCTTGTCCTAACTCAGAACTGAAAAAAAAAAAAGAAAGAAAAGGTAAGGGAGAAAAAAAAAGAAATAGAAGAAAGAAATCTCTCTCAAATTACAAAGTGTTTGTGATGATTAGCCAATCACAAAGCTATTACTGTCAATGAAGATGAGGAGCATTCAATGCTATTTTCATGGTAGGTGTGTCTGTGAAGGAGAATAACAATGAAATATTTAGAACCCTCTTAAGTTTCTCTATACCCTTCCTCTTCTAGTCTCCTGGAAAATTCTTTAAGAGAGAAACACCAGGAGGCATTCACAAGGGATCTGCTTGCATGTTAACTAACATACTATAGAGCCCGTTTAATGCTACTTCTCTTCAGGACTATACCCATAGAACCATGTAGCAAAAGTTAATTGTTCTGAGAGCCCAGCAAGCTGTCCAGAGGGACTTCTGTGTCTGTCCAGGTCAGAGTCCTGAACCTGTTATTCCACTGAGAATTGTATGATTTTTAAAACTTGAATCAGTTAATGATTAACCTGTCGTCAGCAATTTCCAACTTAACACTCTTTAAAAAGATAGATGCAGCAAATAAATGAGGAAGAGCTGGGAGATGACTCTGTGTGAAACACTTCATGTGTAAACTTGAGGACCAGAGTTTGAATCCCCAGAGCCCACATAAACAATCAGATATCAAGGCATTTATCTAAAACCCTACTGCTCCTATGATCTCCAAACGTGCACCATTGCATACATATATGCCCTGACACAAACCAGCATTCATGCATGTGCACACTCATGAATGTGCACACTTACACACACATGTCATACACTCACACACACATTATACAAAGGAAAAATTGATGTGATAAATTAAAGAAAACAGAGTATGAGAAACTAATATATGATTATATATTGATAAATAACAAAAACACACATGAATTTATTTAGAATAGTATTAATCATTCACATGACTCTACAAGTGGTTAATAATTTGTAATGAAAATTATAATAAATTATTGTACATTTTCAGGCCAAGAATGTAGAATTTTAAACATGGAGAGGGGTGCCCATTGCAGTTAACTGACTTTGGTGGCTTGCAGAGTTAACAAAACCAAGAAGTTTAGAATATCATCTTTTTCCAGTCTGAACTTTTCCATGTCCTCTGGAAGACTACTTGAAGGTCCTTTAGACACTCCCTTGCTCAGACAGCTTTAACTTCAGACAGCTCCCTTCTTTTCTGGATTGCATCTTTATGACATATTTTCTAAACTTGTGTCAGTGGTTGACATTCCAACTTTGCCATACGTCAGGTTTGTAACTTGGTTTTACTTTCAGAAAAGTTTGCATCACACTAAGGTGCAGATTACTCTGGAGAGGAGCCAAGGTATTGTCTGTGGATGGTACATGGGAACTGTTCCTTGTAGGTTAAATTGATAGGTCTTTCAAATTCTCTTCTTACAAATATATTATTTGATGCTTCTAATAATGATTAAATTCAATATTTTTTTCAACTATGTCATCACCTTGACTGGGATTAAATTAAAACCTTGTGGTTTCTAGAGCAAGAAGCAACTGAACCAGAAGCCAGACATAGACTTTACCCTGAGATCTTAGAAATCTTGGCTTTGAGCCATGTGCTTCATTTGGGCTGAAATGTGTAAATGTAAGGACCAGGCTGGTGGTTCTGAGAATTGAGAAAAAGAGAATATCTTCACAAACCCAGGCAGCCTCCTGATTGTCCTCAGTGACAGTCACTCAGGACTGGAAAGATGGCATTGGGAGGAGCTGGTTTAAGTTCAGCCAAAACCACCTAAATCTGAGCAACCAAGGAAGCAGAATGTGAAGGACTTCCTGCTTTTTATCTTGTGTTTCTTGGTATATTGGAAGGCGTTAAGGGCAGATACTTCCAGTAAAAATGCTTAAAACCTTTAGACAAATTAAATTTGATAGTATTTATTTCAATAGAAAAGGGATCGTGACTCAGGGCTTTCACTTATTTATTTAGAGTTCTACCATGACATTTTATGTTAGTTGTGGCTATTGTGAAGGTTGCTGTTTCCCTAATTCTTTCTCATGCCATTTAGTGTCTGTATATAGGAGGGGTACTGGGTTGCTTTTGTTTGTTGGTTTGTTTGTTTGTTTGTTTGTTTTTGTTTTTGAGTTAATTTTGTACCCAGACACTTTGTTGAAGGTGTTTATCAGCTGTTAAAGTTTTCTGATAGAATTTTTGGGGTCACATATATTCTATCCTACCATCTGCAAATAATGATACTTTGACTTCTTCCTTTCTAATTTGTATCCCTTGATTTCCTTTAGTTGTTTTATTGCTTTAGCTAGAACTTCAAGCAATGTATTGAAGATATCAAGAGAGTGGACAGCCTTGTCTTGTCCCTTATTTTAGTGGAATTTCTTTAAGTTTCTCTCCATTTAATTCGATGTTGGCTATTAGCTTGTTGCATATTGCCTTTATTATGTTTAGGTATGTGTCTTGTATCCCTGATTTCTCCAAGACTTTCATATAAAGCAGTGTTAGAGTTTGTCAGCATCTAATGAGATGACTATTTACTTCCAGTTTGTTTATATGGTAGATTATACTGATAAAATTTTGTGTTTTGACCATCCTGCACCTTTTGGATGAAACCTACTTGATCATGGTGGATCTTTTTGATGTGTTCTTGGATTTAGTTTTCAGTGTCTTATTGAGTATTTTTGCATAAATGTTTGTGTGGGAAATTGGACTGAAATTCTCTTTTTCTGTTGAATCTTTGTATGGTTTAGGTATTAGAGTAACTGTGGCCTCATTGTCACAGGAGACAACTTTCTGAACATAATGCCAATGGCTCAGGCACTAAGATGAACAATTAATAAACTTGATTTGATGTAACTGAAAAATTTTATAAGGTACCATCTTAAGGACAAAACAGCAGCCTACAGAATGGGAAAAGATGAGCTACAGCTCTGACGGGAGAATTCTCAACAGAAGCATCTCTGAGAAGCACTTAAAGAAATGTTCAACATACTTAGCCATCAGGGAAATGCAAATCAAAATGACTGAGATTCCACCAGGCACTCACCAGAATGGCTAAGACCAAAAACTAAAGTGACACCTCATGCTGTCAAGGATATGGTTCAAGGGGAATTCCCTCCATTGCTGATGGGAGTGCAAACTTACACAATCACTTTAGAAATCAATTTGGTGTTTTTTCAGAAAATTGGAAATAGATCTACCTCAAGACCTAAGTAAAATACTCCTGAGCAGATACCCAAAGGATGTTCTGCTGTACCACAATGGCACTTGCTCAGCCATGTTAGTAGAGCCTTTTTTTGTAATAGCCAGATACTGCAAATAACCTAATTGTCCCTCAACCAAAAATTGGATAAAGAAAATATAGTACATTTACACAATGGAATATTCTCAGCTATTAAAAACAATGCCATCATGAAATCTGCAGACAAATGGATGGATCTAGAAAAAAATCATCCTGAGTGATGCACCCAGAGCCAGAAAGAGAGACATTGTATGTACTTATAGATATTAGCCATGAAGAATAACTATGCTACAATCCACAGACCCAAGTAACAAGGAGGGATCAAGGGGAGAAGCCTGAATCTCATTGATAAGGAAAAATAGAATAGACATTGTGGGTGGATTGGGGGAAGGGAGTGGGCAGAGGTGGGGGTCAGGATTGGAATAGGTGGAGTCAGGTGAGGGAGGAAGGAGGAAGAGAATACTAGGTGAGACAACTGGAATTAGGAGGGGGCTTCTCAGGGATGGGCAAAAATCCCAGGAAAATAGAAACTCCCAGAAATCTATTAGGGTGACCCTAGCTAATACTCCTAGCAATGGAGGATATGGAATCTGAACCAGCTATCTCCTGTAACCAGCAAGACTTCCAATGATTGTATTGAAATAACAACCCAGCCATAAAGCCTTCAGCTAACAATTTTTCCTGCTTACAATGTGTACAGCAGGGTAGACAGAGCTGAAATATGAGGAACAGCCTACCAATAACAGGTATAACTTGAAACCCATACCATGAGAGGGAGCCCACTGCTGGTACTGTTAATGATACTCTGCTATCCTTGCAGACAGGCACCTAATATAACTCTTATCAGAGAGGCTTCACCTAGCAACAGACAAAAACAGATGTAGAGACCCCCCCCCCAGTCAAACATTAGGCAGAGCTTGAGGAATTCTGTGGAAAAGAGGGAATAAAAATTGGAGAAATCAGAGGGGTCAAGGACACCAAAAGAAAATTTATAGAATCAACTTGCCTGGGCTCCCAGAGACTCACAGAAATTGAACCACCAACCAGGAGCATATATGGAACTGACCTAGGCCCTTTGCATGCGTATAACAGTTGTATAGCTTGGACTTCACATGGGACTCCTAACAGCAGGAGCAGGGGTTGTCTCTGACTCTGTTGCCTGCCTTTGCGACCCTTTCCCTTTTCTGCACTACCTTGTCTGGTCTCAACTGGAGAAAACATACCTCATGTTACTGCAAGTTGATATGCCAAGTCTGGTTGATATCCATGGCAGGCCTCTCTTTTTGTAAAGAGAAGAGAGATGGAATGGATGATGTGAGAGGTGAAGGAATGAGAGGAAAGGAGACAGGAGAAAAGCTAATGAATAAACAAACATAAACAAGAAAAAGGAAAGAAAATCCTCTCAGTCTCAATCTTCTGAGACAATTCCTAGTCTGTAGAGAACTGAGTTGGCCACTGCAGTAGAATGGTGGCAGTAGAAAAGAAATGACTGAGATTTGTAGGGAACAAGTCCCAACAAGGCAGGCTGAGCATGAGAGACACTAGCATGCATGATGTAGGCTGTCAGATCCCACTTCTGTGTCCTGTAAAATGTGTACCTCCCTGGCCAAGTGTTGTATTCAACTGCATACTGGTGTTGACTTCTTTATGAAGCAGAATTGGAGTATGGGTAACAAATGCATGGAGCTTCCAATAAAAGTGACAATTCACAAGCAAGCGAGTCATTTCAGGACTATGCTACTTCTCAGCCATGGCTTGTAGAGTACTGCCTTGTGATGGCTCCAGACCCTCTATGGGGGCAGACATCCATATGTCTTCTGGTGGAGACACCTTTCGTGCTAGATCCCATATTGGAAGAGATGGGGAGCTCACACCTTAGTGACAGTATTTGGAACTTTGAGAAACACGTCTACTTGACTAAGTTCATATCACTTCTCAGACTCTTTTCTTGTGGCAGCCACATTATCTTTCACTTAAAGTTGTAGCAATCCTTAATATCATAAAGCAAGCAACTATATTTTGGAAAGAAGACTAAAATATTAAATATTGCTTTCCATTGGGTGAAATTGGCATGTCAGCGTTATTAATAGTGATGCCCTACAGGGTTATAATGCAATTTTTGATTAACAATATAAATTAATTTCATTAAACAGTATCTACTGGAGACTAAGTTATTAATAAAAAAAAAAAAAAGCCAAGTTCCATCTCCCTGGTTTTGTATATGCTGATGGGTACAATTGCTCCCCTCAGCAAAGCCACAGTTGCTTTTGTTCCCTGAGGCACAGCTCCAGAGTGGATTTCATTTTGGCTAGATAAAAGATACACTAAAGGACTGTAATAAAATATACAGCAGAGCGATGACATGGAGTGATCGCTGTGTGTTCTCATTCCGGTGCAGATAGGAACAGCAAAGTAATAAATCAATTTTTATTAAATGAAAGAATGAGACTCATACAACTTATAAGTGTAGAAATCTGCTTTGTGGACTAACATTAAAATCAATAAATAATATCATGCAGATTATACATATCCCTGACTAATGGAAAGAAAATGCATTCTGTGCATGTGTGCACACACACACATGCACACACACACACACACACTCACATTTATACACAGGCATACAGAGAGACAGGGGAGGTCATTGTGTCTGAAAGAAGTGGTATGAATATAAATGAAGAGATAGGCACAAAAAGAGAATTAGGAATTAGAAGCTTATATATGTAAATATATTTGGAGATTATGTACACAACACATTTTGAGATATGTATCTGTATACCAAAAATGAAGAACATATACAATGGAAATGAATTTTGAACACCCCAAAGTCTATAGCTGATAATTGTTACCACAGGATTAAATCTTCCTCCTTGCCATGGGATTCTGGGATATTTCTATAGGAAAGGCTAAGTCACACCAGTGACCTGGCTGACTTAAACCTATAATAGTATCAGATATATTAAATGAATGAGCTACCATTGATGAAGGACACTCTTCTGTTGAGTTTAGCTAATATGTTGCTAAAGTGTGAAGTGTATAGAATTAGTATCAGAACTGAAGTCTCTTTTATAATTTTCAGGCAAAAGCATGTGAAATTCATTTCTTATTTATTAATCATACTAATGGCACAAACAGACACTGAAAAGCTTGTTAGACTTCTTCTCAGTGACCTCAAAAGTCAGCCATACTTGTGCTGGTATACAGCTATGTGTGCTTGAGTTCTAGCAACCAGAAGATAAATGTATTTTTTGACCTGAAAACTGGAGTTTCTTTGGTGTTTGACATTTTTGAGAACAAGTGTCTTCATTATCATTGAATCTCAAAATCTCTATATTTAAAACCTGAAGGTCATTAGTATATAAATTAAAATTAAAAACAAGACAAGAGAATCACAGTATTTTATTAGTTCATCATCTCAAATCATGCTTGTGTTAACTTACGGAGAAATAAAATAAGAATATCACAACTCCCGAATGAAGTTAACCCAGAAAACAGCAACTTTTTTTGTACCTTAGTTTATATTTAAAAGTATATTTTAAAATTAGTGATGACATCACTGGATCATGTTATTTAACAGGGAGATTTGTTTAAAAAAAATAATTTATAAGGCTTGACTAAGGGCAATGAAAACTTTCAAATGAGAGCAGCTGCAGCATTGAGACTGTGAACATTGAGTAAAGCACAAAACCAAGCAGAACCAGGGCACGTGCTGAAGTGATTGACTCACTGAGAATTCCATACATGATACTATATTCCTAAAATTCCCACTTTACCCTGTCCCTCACCTGCTCCTTCCACTCCATACATGTCCTCGTTACCCCGTTACCCCCTCTCAAATTCATGACCTCTTCTTTAATTAATACTCTCTTTCCCTCCCTCCCTCTCCCTCCCCATCCTCCCTTCTTCCCCCTTCCCCTCTCCCCCCTCTCTTTCTCTCTCTCTCTCTCTCTTACGCACACACACACACAAACACACGGAGACAGAGAGATTAGATAGACATGAAGATAGATATCACTCTAGATGATATAGAAGTACATGATGTAGATACAACTTATTGAGAGCATTTAACGTTGCTTGTATGTATATACGTTTTGGGCTGACTGTTTGGGATTAGATAACATATCAGGGCAATGATGTATTCCTGAAATTAAAAGCCATAATGTTTATTTTAAATGTAACTGAAGATTTGTGTAGATACTAAGTATACATGAATTTATGATCATAAAATCTTGGTAAAATATTTGGTAAATGTGTCAATATTTCCTCAAATATACCAGTAAATATAAATATTCTTGCTATAATGGACCAGTCATAATATTTCATATTAAGTTGAATTAATGTATAACACTTAAGAAACAAGAGTTATTGAAAAGAAAATTTTCAACTTTGTTGATTTTCAACACTTTAGAGCTAATAAAATCCATGAATTAACAGGTGTCTTGTATTCAAACAAGCTTCAATGGATTCCTATCCAACATCAATGAACACAGTCATGAGCACTGTGATGCAATTGTTCCCTGAGTAGATCAGCTAGGGCACCAGGCTGTAGTGACCAGTCATTGTCTGGGCCTGTGAGCACCAGCCAGTCCTTTGCCTGATTCACATTTCTGAGTCTGTGAAATAAAGTAAGAGTTTTCTTGCCTGATTTCCCCTAGAAACATAATTATTAAAAGAAAAATTATTATTTTAAAGGTAGATACACTCGCTATTATTGAATTTTCTTCTCCAGCTTTTGTGTGTTGAGTGCAAGAATCACATTTAAGAAGTCAGTATCTCATTCCTAAGAAAGGAACTTCTCCATCGACAGGCATTACAGCCCGATTGTCACGCACTGTTTAAGAGGGACTATGATCTCAGTGAGACTGCTGGATGATCTTGAAAGCATATTAATCCAGTAGATCCACGAACCTATCAATACCCACAGTTTTAGCATTTACTGTGTGTACTCTGTGCAGTGTGAGAGCTGTTAATTCAGCAGTCCACAGGAAAACCTCAGTAGTCTGCTTATGTGGGGTACACATTCTAGCATCAAGAGCTGTAGGACAAACAGGAAATCAGCTCATAGCAATCTCCTCAGTGTGTTGGAATTTTATTTTAAGTGGAATAATTCTGTACATAGTCAAAGGCTCGTTAAGCAAACTAATGTGTGTTCCATCCCAGCAGCTGTAATTGGGGTGTGTCCTAAATCTTTTTTTTTTTTTTGAAAAAATTATTATAATGTGTAGATTCTTGCCCTGGAGTGAGTGCTGGTTCTGTGGTTAGCAGTACCAACAGTGTTATGATTTTAATCTACTTTCCCTTAAATCACATGCTATTTTCAAACGTTGATCAAGAGTTTGAAATATGCATGTTGGATGCCACATGGTTCTTCAGCAAAAACTCGACAAATACCAATGTTATCAACCCTCAAATCAGGCACTAAAACCTTGACAAATACCAATGTTATCACCCCTTAAATCATGCACTAACCAATTACTTGGCTAAGCAGGTAATACTTCATCACCAGAACCTGGCTCAGTTAACCCATACAATGTTTGCGGTAGCTTGCATACCTAAGTATAACCACAGCCCATTATAGATCTTCTTTCTTGCTTTACAGAGGCCTTCTTTTCCATGTGTCTTTCCTAGTGCAATATTTAATTAACATTGTTAAATAAAACCTCATTTTCTATGGAATAATTCTGTGCATGTTTAAAGACAAGTTAAGCAAAGAAATATGCCTTCTGTCTCTAGCATCTGTAATTGAGTGGACAGCTTAAATCTTATGTTTCCTCTTAAAAGTTATTAAAACATGCAAACATTCTTCTCCTCCATTAATTGGAGGCCTGCCCTCATTTTCCAGCACATAGTCGGCTACCCTGCAAGTTAAATAACTCTAATTATTAAGATTCAAAACATTACATGTATCAGTGAATACAATTAAGATGATTTGAATATTATTAAATGAAAATGAACTATTTCTGTCTCAAAAAACTAAATAAATATGCTTAGGGATTTTTTACACTGTGAAATTGCCTCAACAAATAATTGGACAATTCAATATAATGAAATGAGTAAAATAAATAATTTTAATTCATAATAACAATAAGTAATGGAATTATTTATTTAGCTTTGATAAAGAGTAGATTGTACAAATACCAAACGGTCTAATGGGAAAAACAGAGATTATTGTGGTTTTAGACTTCTACTTTGTGGGTGGTAACACTGTACTGTGGTGCAGTTGGCTGAGTTCCACTTTGGCATCCATGTCTGAGCACCAATCCTCCCCATGTGTCATGTTGTCATGTTAGGAAATCCTCATGTATCAAACTAAACAAGGCACATCACAGACACTGTAAGCAGGATTTCACACTCCATGGGTCACTGTACTACTCATTTGTAGGAGAAGAAGTGGAAACTCTGAGTAGCCAGTGTTCAGACTTGGGGTGTACTGGTTGTGTGCACCTCGGGTGCTTTCTTCCCCTGGCCATGTTTGGTCCACAAACATTCCCATTAGTTCTTCATCTGAAAGACGGAGAGAAAGGGAGACTAGAGGTAATTGTCACCCACCGAGAGGCTCCTGAGGTAGTGTCTTTGAGCATTGTGATGTTTAGTGAAATGATTCATCTTTAATAATTTTAGGGTCAATATTCCATGAAAAGATATTTTCTGCTTAAACTAGATTTTGTCCTTTCTAACTAGGAATAGCCTGACCTCGGGGGGGGGGGGGGACATATTCCCACAAGAAACAAAAACATTTCCAAAAATGAAATTGTATCTCATTTAATTAGAATATAAATGTTGCCTTTAATTTGTGTAAATCGGCATCTTTGCAGATGCTAAGACCTAAAGTACGTTTCTGTTATTCTGTCAGCCCTCAGGAGCTGGAGCCTACAGCTTATGTGTGTTGATGTTCTCACCTCAGTATGTCTCCTGGGCTATTTTCACAGTACCACAGTCATGGAATCTTTAAGGATAAAACTCTGATGGCCTCTTACTCCTAGTCTTCCTGACTTGGCTTAGTAGCAAAGAATTTCTCAGAGCTGCCACATCTTCAGGCCTTTCCACAGACTTGCTTGTACCATTTGTCTACTTAATCCCTTCATAAATTGAAACACAGTGTCTCACTCAAGCATGGAATCCATGTTATGTCCTGTCCATCTAGGATTTACATACTGTATTCACCTCTCTATCTATTCCCTCCTCTCACCTTTCCATTAAGTCACCTGTCTCCTTCTCCTTCTCCTTCTCCTTCTCCTTCTCCTTCTCCTTCTCCTTCTCCTTCTCCTTCTCCTTCTCCTTCTCCTTCTTCTTCATCTATATATCAGGTATCACCTGTTATATATCATGCATCATAATATGTCTGTTACCTGTCTTACATCTATATAGGTCATTTAAACCCAGTGAAAATATCTTAGCAGTTAACAGTGTTAGCAGGTATTAGTGCCGGAGACAAATGTTTGATGTAGCAATTTTTTTGAAAGTTGCAGAATATCCTCCACAAGGGACTATAGATCACCAGCATCTTCTCTGTGTATTCTGGACAGTTAGTAAGGACCTTACTATTTTTACTACAGTGAACCTACACACACACACACACACACACACACTATAGTAGAACATTAAGTCTACTTATTATTTTAAGAAATATTTACAATGTTCAAAAACTTACTAGAATATGAAGACTTTTATTTTTACAAAACCTGTGAGGCTTTTTTTTCCACTTGAGGAAAGTCTAAAATTTTGATGATTCTAAACATTTTATGAGGTGATCTCGTTTGAGACAAACTGAGTAAAAACGCATCAAGAAATGAAAACTTAAAAGACACTGGGCTTACACTAAGAGGGAATTTATTAACTTCCTTGACAATGAAAACTGTGAACAAACCAGTTCAGGGTGATTGCCTGACTTCAGAGTGAGTGACTTGTCACTCAGTGTCAGGAGACCTCAGTGAAAGTCCCCCATTAGGAGTCAGTGAGAACTTACATACCAGTTCATTGAAAAGACCATCCCTGGTCCTATGCTTCCAGTTGACTTCCTACTGGTACCATAAGTTCAAGGTTCTTAAACTAGAAATTTTTTCACCTGGACTTTTGAATAAATTGGGTCTAATTCTTTAAAATTCTATATTAATTAAATTTTTAGGAAATTCAGTACTGCTAAAATTTGATAGATTAAACTTAGGGTTAAATATGATAAATATTCCCTCAAATTATATAAGGAATTAGAATGAAAAGTTTGATAATTTTTAAGTAAAAAGGCAAACAAATCCTTTGGTTTTCATGGATTTTGTGTGCCTTTGTCTGTAGTCACCTTTGATTATGTTACTACAGGTTTCACAGTCACTCTGTGTTGTAAAATCTGAATCAATCTCACCAAAGCTGTAGGGTTAATACGCTCCTATCTTTGCTTCAGATAAACTGCAAAAATAAATTTATTAAGGCTTGTTAGAAGACTATCTCCCAAATTAGGAGTAAAAATAAAAAGTAGAAATCAAGTATTTCAGAATCAGTGTGTGTGTGTGTGTGTGTGTGTGTGTTACTGTATTTTGTGTTCATGTGGGGTATGGACACATGTGTGTGGGGGTGCACATAGATAACATATGCCTTTGGAGGGCACTATTCAACATCAGGTTTCCTATTCATCTGTTGTCCACTTATTGTTTGAGACAGGGTCCCTTGCTGGACCTAGAGCTTTTGATTAGGCTGAGCTGTCCAGCCAGTGAGCTCCAGGAATCTGCCTTTTCTGTCTCCCCTAAGATTCTATGTTCTCATGTTTACATGGTATGAAGGCCTAACAGTGGGCCTGGTTCTTTGCTGTAGTTACAAAAGTCTGAGACTGTTAGCTTTCATTATGATAAAACAACTATATAGTGGATATCTGACACTCAGCTGCCTTTCTCCCCATTTTTTTTTCCTTTTTATTTAATCCAGGACTTTTTCTGATGGTGCTGTTCTTATTCAGAGTCAGGTTTCTTCCCTCAGTTAATACTCAAAAATACATAGCCATCCTCTGCTAAATGGTGAGTATAAGGGAACCTGGGCTACATGAGATATGACAAAATAAAATAATAATAATAATAATAATAATAATAATAATAATAATAATAATAAGATATGATAAAATATTTGCCTCTGTAGGATGTGAAGAGATAAGGTCCAATCCACTAAACACTGTTTCCCTCTGTCCCTCTCTCCCTTCCTCCCTCCAATCCTTCCTTCCTCTTTCCTTCCTTTCTTTACTTTTCAGTATGTCTTAATTTAGTATGAACTCTGGAATCTGAGACCTCTCAGGAAGAAACGTACAATCATTCTCATAGAAAACACAGGCTAATACTACAGAAAGAAAAGAAAATACAATCGATATGTGTTATTATTCTTAGGTCAGTTCTACTCAAGCCAACAGACTTTTATTTGGCTGTTCCTAAATAATGGTGGTGATTCTCTGGGGAGAAGATGTTTACCTAGCTTTGAGGCTGTGAAGTGTGCCTGGGCCAGTCTGAGCCCTTTTGTTCCCAAGCTCAGCAACTTTTTTCTTTGGTGTGTAATTATCAACTCTCTTGAAAGCTTGCAGATATTAGGGTTCATGCTTGTCGCAGGACTATTAATGTTTGGTAGTCTTTTCCCAGAAGCATGTCAGTGAAAAAGCTGTCCACTTTTGACATAGAAACCTGTGGTGAGATTTAATTAGCATTTTAAGCATAAATCTTTTCACCTATGTCTCTGACCTGCTTATTAAAACCATTTCTGTATATTACTTGCCTTATCATATACAGAAATTTTTGTGAAATGTGTTTTATATTTTCCACAATGAATATAAATAAGCTATTCATTTGTAGTGGAAACTATTCACATGACCTCAGAACAGACACAATGAAAAGAAAGCATACTATTTCAGATAGTTGGATAAATTGTAATAATACGAATACATATAATCAACCAAAACAAAACCTAAAATATGAGCACTCTATTCTCCAGTGTTCCATGTATGAAGAGGAAACTTTCTGTTCATGAGATTAATTAATGGCTCTGAACCATTCCCTGGGACATGTATAAATTTTATTATGTATTTCAGTTTTCATGTGTGAATTTCATGTGTTTTTAATTCACTGAAACTCTTATTTGAATTGCTAAGTTTTTTATTACTGCAGAAATTTAAAAACAACTAATGTGGCGATTTTTCTTATAATAAAAATTATAAACTAGGGTGGAGGCTCTGAACAAGTAGAATTCCCACAGGAAGCATGGCTTCTGTGCATCAGGTCTTTGGGGAGAATTGCAAGTGGCATTCTTACTACTTAGGCAAGAATTCTTAATTTTTTTTTTCTACAATGAATAATGGGCGTTTTCTCCGGAGCGAGCCACAAGCACCTTACTGGTTTGGAATTCAGAAAGTGTAATTAGACTTGAAGCTGAGAAAGAAGACACCTTGGGGAGTCCTGGCTCTGATTAGCTGTGGCGCTAGGGACGAACAGATGCCTCAGACGATTTGAAGGCTGTTTCGTGGATGATGCTAATTGTTTGCTGTGCTCATTATTCTGTGACATCTTTGGAATCACCCAGGTGGAAAGATGTCAGACTGAAATTACCAATACCTTTGCTTAGATGGACTCATGATGCTGTACTGTGAGCCCATTTAGACCAAGGCAGAACTCAAAGCCATTGGTTTATATAAAAGGCTAAGGTTAACGCTTGGCAGGAAATTATCTTGTTAAACAGGGAAGCCTCTGAAATTGCTTCAGAGTTCTTCACATTCCTGTCTCAAATACAAAGAGAGAAATGTCAACAGGAAGAAATGTAGGAAGAGTCCAACCCTTGTCTGTGTGAATTTGAAACACCCATCTGCAACTGCTGTGGATCTCCAAGTGTCAGGGCTGGTGACAGGTCTCCTGTCCTGTTCAATTTCACTAAAGGTCCTTCCTTCCCAATGAGATTTCTCCTGGTAAGTTATTGTCCTGAAAGTGGAGAATACGTCTCTTGGCCTGAAGGTTGACATGCCAATATTTTGGTTACCATAAACCTTATGTAAAAAATCAAAGCCTTTCATGTGCAAAGGGAGACATGCAATATTGATACTGGTTACTGAAATTTAATTTTGCTCCTCTGAGTATATAATTCTGCACATTTAGTTATTTGTTCATCCTATTTTTTGTAACTTTATAGACCTAATAACCAAATTATCAAAAACAATTAAATTAAAAGAAATTTAATTAAATGAGCTATGTTTGAGTGATTGCATGCTTAGTGGTCTGCTATGCTGTGCTCAGACTATGAGAGTCGACATGGATGCATACAGTATACTGTAGTCACAGTAACTTTAAAAACAATAGGCAATTTGTCTGTAGAAGGAAAGTGGCAATTCTTGCCTAGTGGCTGTCTCACCACAACTGGAGTAACTCCAAGGATGCTCAATTTCTTCCTAGAATTTAACATAGGAAGCTGTCCAGAGCAGACAGGTCTCTAATGTAAATGAACATTAATACTGAAATGTTTGTCATGTCAATTCTAAGGATTTCTGATGTTTTGAAAACCAGCTATCCATGTAAGGTAATCTGGACTGTTGCCTGTTAACTCTACTCATCTATTTCTAAATAAAACATAGAGAACACCCTTATAATAAACTCCAAGTCATGAATTTGCTATAGTCCCTTAACTCACAGGCTGACCATCTCAAATCAGTTAAAAAAGTTAAAAAAGAAATTGGCTAAGTTTTAGAAGCTATGCTTTGTGCTTCCCACAATTATAGTCAACTCAGTCATTCTGGATTTCTGACGGGGTTGAAAACTTATAGCTATTTACTTTGAGAGAAAAGATCTGAGTGTATGGTCATCAGCTGACATTCATCCTAAAGCCAAGGAAAAAGCCAGGTTCAGAACTAAGTGTTTTAGTTAGGATAGATGACAGAGGTGCTGGTTAGTCAACAAAAGGATGGACTGGGTATTAGGACTATCTTGTACCTCACTGGTACAAATAGGCATAATTATGCTCTAATTGTATTTTGAGAGAAAAGTTTCCTTTTAACAGGAAGGGTGATGTGTAGGAGGAGCTAAGGTGGGAGGAGTACTGAGAGGAAGAAAAGGAGTAAGAAGAGTAGAAGAAGAAGGAGAGGAGAAGCTAGGTGATGAAAGAGAGATAGAGGGGGGAGACAGGGAAGCAGATGTTCATGTATCTCCACCAGTCAAAGATAGTTGATATATCTAGGTTGGGTAGTGGGTTACACCTCTGATTGAACAATACCAAACTTATAAAGCCTATGATTAACATTTCTTAAAAAAATGTATAAATGCAAAAAGGAAAAGGGGGCATGGGATAGGGGTTTTCTAAGGGGGGGGAATGGGGAAAGGGGATGGTATCTGAAGTGTAAATGAAAGATCTAATAAATAAAAAAATAAAAAATAATAAAAAAAAACAATAGGCAATTTCCTACTTTCCTATCCTAGGAAATATTAATGTTGAACAAAGACAAGAAGAAAGAAGAAAATCAAAGTATGATCTACAGATGGCCCAGGGGAAGAGGAGACAGTCGCCTTCTTTAGACAGTGTTAGAGGAAGTACATATCAGGAAGGAGTGAGTTCAATCTTAATCTGTGAACTTTAGGGACAACTCCACAGACAGAGAAATTTTGTTTCATTGATCTCAGAAAAGCATAAAGACAGAAGTGTGCTCTGGGTGAGGACACACAAGAGTTGTAGACCTAAGAGTAGACGGAAAATCATTTTAATTTGGTGACGTCCTTTGCCAAGGATTTTCAGAACATTGATCTTGCTTGAACCTTCACTCCCAACAGCTACTCCAGCCCTTCCCTGTTGTTTGTGCTCCCTAAACTGAGCTGATGTGGGCTCTGAGTAAACATTTCCTTGAAGTTGCTTTATAGAATAAATTTGGTTTTGTGCTTTGTCATTATTACTGTGCTCCTCAGTCTCTTTGTTAGAGACTTCAATGTGAGCCATGTCCCTGTAACACAGTTCCCTGTCAAGGACAAAAGTTTTCCTTTTGTTTTTCTGTTACCAAAAATAATCCAAAGCTTGTAAACACTAAGCTTATTAAACGGTGGAATATTAATCAATGCTATAGAATATCGGTCATTCCAGTGTGTGGGGTGATGTCAAAATTATTTTGTTGTCTATACTAACAAACTGCAGAATCAATACAGGAGGTTTGTGCTGATATAGAACATAGGGAAGAAAACATATCTTCATAATTAGTAAACTTAGCAGCAGTGGTGAATGCCAGATGAGCATCTGTGATTTTTTGATTGTTCATATAATACTCTATAGTTAAGGGAAACTGAGGCCCAAAAAGACTAGTGCCTTGAGGCTGCACAATAACAAAGTACAAATCGCAGCATTCTGTTTACATATGCTACATTAAGTATAAGCAAACATTGTGCCAACAAGCACATGATTACCAAGTGTTCGCATAAATACCTACATATGTGCTGGGGTATTTTGCATACATTTTCTCTAATTTTTCAGCCTACAGAGCAGGTAACTTGCCTCCCCAATGGAATCTCAGAACTTCTAAAAGCAAAGAAAATTGTACACAAACCTCATAGCTAGTAAGTCCAAGCAAAAGTCGTCCCTCTCACATTTTCCACTGTCTGACTTCGCTGATCTGAATCCTTCAGCAGTTCCTCCTGACGATGAAGTTTGTGTTTTTGTTTGTTGTTTGTTTGTTTGTTTGTTTTGTGAAGCCCATTTCCAGTTAACAAAAGAATTAGGTGGTAAGAACCTAGGGATCTAAAGCCAGGTTCCCTTTAAGCCTTATTAGCTCTCGCAGTATCTGTTTAATTTTTAAGGAACTAAAAGTTTTACACGTTGTATTTGCAAGAACAGCAGCCATGAAAGATTCAAGGTTCTCATGGGAATCATTCTCCTTCTTAAATGAAAGAATAAATTCTCTGTTAACTCTCTTAAAAGGTCTTCTAATTGAGGAAGTCCATTCTTCTCTCAAAGCACGTGAGCAGTTCCCATTAATAATAAAAGTCCTGTGTGTGTGGGGGGGAGGGGGATCTTTCCTGAAGACGCTATGAAGGTCTGACCAGGATGGAACCTTCAGCCAAGGATTATCCTTTCCCTTGGTTTAGATATCAGAAACTTGATGTGCTGTGCAGGACTAAGGAAAATTTTATCAGAAGCTGCACCATTAAGTAGGATTACTATTTGGTACTAAATATATAAATAGGACCAGTAGACTTAAATTACCCCTGTAAGTAAAACCAGGCTTGTGCCCGTTTACTTTAGCGAAACAGTATCGTGTCCATGATGGACAGTAGGCTGGAGAATCGGATGCAGAGGGGCATTGCTGGTGGACTATACAAAAGCCACAGGTTTCTAAAGGAACATGTTCACGTGAGCACATCTGTTGGGTACAGATTAGGTTTCTGTATACATCATCTACCTTTGGAGGCATCTGCAGCTGAAATGCATTTCTCTAAAATGTAGCCAGATTACAGTGGCCCACCAGCTTATCAGCCAGGCTAAGAGCCTGTTGCTTCATGTTGTAAACAGATGTAGCACGATTGTAAACAAAGGATCATGATTAAATGTATGATCCTAAAAAAAAAATCACAAGTGAAAAGCAGTCTAGAAGAGAGATACTTGATGACCCGTCTGTGGTCTGGGTCACATGACATCATCTTTAGGCGAATGCCTACAAATGTAGCAGTGACAAGCCAGATGGGAACAGTGGAGACAGCCATCATGGCAGACCTTTGTTTGACGTAGTCTGCTCATGACATTACCCTTAAACATCCTGTACAATTAAAAATTAGTGAGCACAGTAGGAGATTAGTAAGAAAATATAAATGTAGAATTGGTTGGAAGGGCTAATTGCTTGGAAATTAACAGACACAATTTATTTTATGGTGAGATTTAAAACCCTTTAGGGACTTTATGTGCAAGTGTCAAAAGAGTTGTTGATGTCACTGGTACAGGAAAAAAAAAAGAAATTATCAATAGTATTCTTATCAAAAGCTGAATTTGCTGCAGGGCAGACATTCTCCCCTGAGCCAACACTTTCTTTTTTTCTTTTCTTTTCTTCATGTCTTCATTCCGAATCAGACCCTTATTGTCCCTGACAAAAGCTTCTCAAAGAACATCTGCATATTTCAAGATCCTATTATCTTAAATTTTCTGGAGAAAGGATTTCCAGGCTTGAAAGATGCCGCACTTAAGAGGGATGGATTCTGACTAACCAGAGCTCTTTGAAAAACCTTTCTTAGGTAAAAACTATGAGTGAGACTCCAGGCAGATTCGAGTCTGAGAAATGAATTTCTCCTACATAAGAGCCTGGCAGCAACTCATCTTGGCTTCCATGCTTGACATTATTATTGCTCTGACTAAATAAATTGCCTATCACTCTCACAGAATTCCAGGAACTTAATTCCAAGCCATAAATTGAATCTAAAAATACAAGTCAATAATTAAATAAATATTAATCCCCTCCACCTGTGTATCCCTCACTGTGGCAAGAAGAGAAGTGGAGTCTTAAAGAGAACTCTAGCAGCTGTAAGCAGGCAGCCTGTGCGTACAGCTCTTAGCTTCCTTTGAAATGTTGCATTTATGAGTATGAAGAAAAATATTTATGCATGCAAGCTGGATTTAAGGCAGTGGTTTATCATCATACGAACCAGAAAAATAGTATTTTACCAGGTGTTAAAAGAGTATTTTCCAAATGCCCATTACCAGTATAAGACTCCTTATGTGTCAAAGTGCTCAGAGTTCAAAGGACTTAAAAAACCTTTGCAAAAGAGAAGCAAGGGATGTCTTAGGATTGAACAGGAAGAAATAAACAAAAGAGTGAACAAAGGGTCTTTTCACTTCATCCAAGTGTCCAACAAAGCTCACTGATGGTGGTTTGTTAAAAATAAGTCTTTAAACATATTAAAATGGTATTTTATCAGTCTTATGGGGTTGGCAACAAATATCAGTTTAAAAGTCTGGATACATCTTTGAAATATGAATAGTCTATTTTGTAGAAAATATATAAATAAATGTTTAAAATTATACACAGCTTTGTTCATAAAAATTATTATATCAATTTGAAACATATAATCAAGATTTCCTCCTTCACCTGTGGGTATTTTCAAGCATAAGCTCTTAAGTGTATCATCATGTTGAAGGTTAGTTGAAGTGAGAAGGATACACTTCTGAAAATATTGGAAAGGAAATATATTTACACCATTATCGGTCTTGGTAAGATTCCTATAGAAGTCACTTGAAAGCTTCAGTTCTGAAGCCAGTGTTGAAAATAATTCCTCACTAGAGTTTTATTATCAGATTAGTGTGTCTAAAGTGAACCATCAACAAAGAGAAGTTTTTAAAACTTTTATACTTATTGCAAATAAATTATTTTTAAGTTAAAAAGAATTTTTATTCAATGATGCACCTGAGTGGAGAGGGAGATAAAGTCTCATCCAGTCTCAAGAAACATTACAAATGTCATGTGGCTTTTCTAAGATATTTTTATGTGAAAAAAAAATGTGAAATTGATTTTCCCAAAGTAAGAAGAAGATATTCTCCATTGCTTATATATGAGCTAGAAGCCTGTGAAAGTTTAGGGATCTTAGACTCTTAAATCTGGGAGTTCTTGTGTAATTCTCGGGGTGTTGCATAACTGTTGACAATATTTCGTCAGCAAGTCAGCAGCTGCACACACTGAGATCGTCTAACACCCTGGTCGATGTAGACATCCTAGAGGGATCTCAGGCTCTGCAAAGGTTGCCCCTTTTACACACAGACTCACTCAATTGCTAATAAGCACCTATTCTTACCTGCATACTATAGAGAGGGGCATCTACTTTCCTCATGGGGTCCTTAGTTTCAAGTCTAGACCAGCAGGAGACAGTAAAGCACCCTCACTGCCACAGTCCTGAGCTTTTATCATTTATGTGATAGAGGATGGATAACTGGAAGAAATGGTCTACTACCCTTGCTGTTTTCAAGTTTTCTGCTTTCTTTCAGTCTCATACATCAAACCTAGGAACAGGAATTTATTCTCCACATACATTAATAAAAAATTCACTAGAAGATACATATAATTCATTGATTTCATAATCTTTACCCTGAGGCAGCTAAGAAAATTTGGCATTCAAAGTATAGCAAATACTTAAATACTTTTAGTCAATAAATGCTTTGAATTACCAACTCTTGAAATTGATGCTCGGAGACAGCACACCACACATGGTATTTCAAATCTTCTTAGATGCCATATTCTTTGACGGTTCCTGGCATTTGGTCGAGGACAAGGAATTACTTCATTCATTCAGTTAAAACTGCACATTCTTAAGATAAAATGCTTTGCCTCAATGGCTATAAAATTTGGTTTCATAGGCATGGATACCCCTGGAAAGCCGGCATTTCCCAGTGTGATAAGGCCTTCAGAAGAACTTGTTAACAGCCCAGAAGCCCATGGCCCACCCTAGATTGAGAATCAGAAAGTCTGTTGGTGAGGGTCAGACATCAGGTTAAATAGTCCTTCAGGAGAATCTCACTAAGGTCCAAGCGTAAGAATCACAGCTGGAAACACAATGAGAGATTTTATTAAGAGATGGGTAATATTGTTAAAATATTTTATGAGGGAAGCAAACTTTGTCCTCTAGTTTCTCTAAATGTGAGATGTGTTGTGATGAAGGAATCCACTGACCTTTGACTTGATGTGGGCTGATTGTTTTCAGAACCCTTTGCCACTTTCATGTCCACCACAACAAACAAAACTGAATGGCAGGAGGAGGCTTTCCCTGTGCCTGAAATCTCTCCCTGAGGGGAGGGTGACCTAGGAGTTACTTCAGTCCTACACTGCCATCTCTGAAGGAACCTTAGCCCATACAAGCAGTAGTACATTTCACAGCAGTTCTTAAATTTGAAATAAAACATACAAGATCATGCCCATCAAGGTCTAAGGAGTTGACCCTCACAGATGGACAGAATGAGCACCATCTTAGGATAGGGACCAACGGACAAGTACCCCCAGTGATACTCTTGTTCTTAAAAGATTAATGTGAACTTTATAGTAAGTTAATAAAGCTAAAGCCACAATCCCCTTCTTTTGTCCGTTTGATTTTGCTGCTCACTGTTAATAGTACTCCCGCTGAATTTATATGACAGTCGTAATTCTCCAATGTGTCCTAATATGGCTGGGTTTGAAAATAGGGTCTTTAATAACTAACATCAAAGGAGCCTGTAAAACTAGGTTCTAACCAGCATGACAGGGAGCTTGTAAGAAGACATGAAAAGCGACAACCATGTGATGCAGAGGGGGAAGACAGACATCTATGAGCCCGAGATGGTCCCAATCAGCGTCTGTCCTGGTATCTTAGTCTCAAATTTGAAACCTTCTAGAATATGGGATGAAAATGTACTATGTGTCAGTCAAGCGTTGGTCAGCCCTAGTGGACTAATCTCTCTCCCTTGGATACTGTAGTCTCTGCTTGTTCTGGGATATGCAAGGTTGTTCTCTGCTTGCTTACCCTCAGGCTGCTTGTTTCTAATGCAATTCCTTTGCAACGCTCTTTGATGCTGGATACTTCCTGCCTCTCACACTCTACCTACCCTTCCCACTCTGACCGCCATTCTCCTTTGGCCAGAGAGTCTTCATTGCTCAAGATTTACATTGTTTCTGCTGTGACATTATTTACATAATTCAGATGTCTTCTGGTCTCCTGTAAGAATCCTCCTACAAGGGCATACTTGCTCTATGTAAGCATCCTGGCATCCCAGTCTACATTCCAAAATGCAGGCAGCCCCAGAGTCTATATTCAAAGATTCAAATTATGCCATTTAATGATATTTCCAATCACAATTACCCTCATCTAGAAACTCAGTCAGAGATATGTACAGAGGTGTGTCTGCCAGATGATTCTAAATCATGTCAGCATGTCTGTCCCAGTAACATCCATAGGAAACAGCTAGGCCACTTTGGTCCAACTCAAACCCTATAGCTATTTGGTACAGTGATGCTAATTATAATAGTATAAGATTAGACAAAGTCTGGAAGTGGTATTGAGGAAGATATAAGGTTCAATACTCAGATATCCCCCCCAAATATATAAATATATAGCAGCAATAAAGGTTAGTTGAAAAAGAAGAACCACAAAACTAGACGATGGAGTTTCAAAAATGCAAGAACTTGGGGATTGTCAAAGACAAAATTAACAGTCTTATGTTTTAAATGCATTTTTATTTATTTCCTGTCTTTCAAAGTCACTTCTGAATACAGCTTTCAATTCTCTCTCCCACATTAATGATAATGAACTCAGAGTGCTTTGAGATCCTTATCTGAAAAGGATTAAGTGCATATTAATGTCGTTTAAAAGCTGTGTTAATGACTTCAGATGCAATGGTGGAATGGCTTCCAATTTAGTTCTAAATAGGTGTAAATCATTTCACATGAGGAACCCAGTGAATTAATTGCAATGTAGTGCGGCATGCAGCAAACCTATTAGGCCACTTGAACACAGCTGCAAACCAGAAGCTAAACTGGATTAGAATACTGTTTGCAGAAAATAGCAAATCGAAGCGCTCTCTGAGCAATTAGCAAAATCAGAGCACCCTTTGAGGCAGATAAGCACAGAAAAATGAAGAACGCCTTTCTCACTCGGGTTTCTCCAAATGCCCAATTCTGTTCCTATCTTCAGTGTCTTGGATTATGTTCAAAGCCCAACACAGCCGAGTTTCTGTAATACAGATGAGATTTTGTTTTGATGTGAACAATTCAACCACAGCTAAATGTGCATTCTCAACCACAGTGATGCTGATGAATGCCTCTGTTACAGCAACACCCACTGCAGCCTGACTCACTGTCAGCCTCGCCCATTGCATTCTTCTCAGGTACTTGTGCTGATTTGGGAAGAGGGAGGTGTGTGAGAAGGTTGATGTGAAAACAGAAGCTTACTGGAAAATGGTAGCATAAGTGTGTGCAGATTGTGTAGAACACACAGTTGTATAGCCATTTTCCTTATTTTATTTAACCAAACTTATTAATAGCTAGATGGCATTTCCTTATAGTACAAAAGAAAACCACTTTATATACTTTAATTAACTTGTCCGAGGTCCTAAAGTGGCCCAACTGCTAATGCATATATAAACTTAGCAAAACATTTGCATCCCAAACATTTCAATAACACATGGTCCAAGGAAATTTCTTTCAAAAACTACTTGGGGGCTGTTTCCTTATCAGTAGATACTTGAGTCCTTCACAGTAAAAAGCAAAATGCAAGTATGAAGTTTAGCCATGGGCTTTATATATTTGTATACTTGTATATTTGTTCAATTATTTAAATATATTTTTCAAACTAGGAGCTCAAATCACTTTGTGGACACAGCTGTTCTTCTGTGGAAGTGGATGAATGAACTCTTCCATTGGCAAAAATCAAATCATTTGGCACTTCATACCCTTCCTGTATTTTTTACTTATTTAGAAATTCAGTGTACTTCAGTTCATCAGCTGTAGTCTATAGAGACAGAGAAACAACAAGGAATGGTGCGTCTTGATGTCTTGATGTGTTTATAAAAAGATAAAGATAAAGAGAATATGTTCTGTGGGTGTGTGGTGAGGTATGAGTGAAGGGGATGTCTTAGCAGGCCCATGCCAAGGCATCCCTTCCTCCTGAGGGACCAGCCACAAGAGATATAGTATAGAAAAGAGTTTATTCAGGGCTTGGGGAGGGGAGTTAAGAGGGTAGTAGAGGCAGAAAGAGGCAGAAAGATGGAGAGAGTAGAGAAGTAGAGGCCAGCCATGACCATGTGGAGAGAGGGGTAGGGAAGGGGCAAGGGGCAAGGGACAGGGAGATCAAGAGAGCAAGAGTGTGAGAGAGCAAGAGGAGGAGGAGGCAAGCAGCCCCTTTTATAGTGGGCCAAGCCTACCTGGCTGTTGCCAGGTAACTGTGGGGAGGAGCTTACCTGGCTGTTGCCACATAACTGTGGGGGTGGAGTTTAGACAGAAAGCTAACAAATGTGAGGGAAGGTCATTTTTGTTTTGAACATCAAACATCACTGAAGTCCATGGGTTCTTCACTTTCCATTAACTATCCACAAGACATAAGATAAAAACAAAATGGTAGATAGAAGGAGAAACACAGAAGAGAGCATGTAGCATCATGGACCACCCCTTACACTCACTGCCATCCCCACAGTGCTGCTCTCAGTCCTATGAAAAAAAGCCTTGCTCTGAGGATTAGCATGGTCTGACAAGCTGGGTTCCCACTCAGTGCTATTGAAGCACACATGATCTCTCTTCAGTAGCTTAGTCCATCCTGGCTTGTTACTTGATAGATGCTGTGACCACAATGCACAAAGAACCTCCGTTGTGACTGTCTCTGAGCTTCAGGGTGCTAGAGAAGCAGCTCCTGGCTATCACTGTTGCAGGCAAAGAAGGGAATGTTTAGGATCCTTCAACAGAACTGCAAGAGCCATTCATCACTCACCTCTAAACTCAAGGTCTCAGCAACTGGCTTTCCACAGAGTATTCAAACAGAGCAAGTGGCCACAGCCCAGCGAAGCCACTGTAGTTCTCAGAACAGTTGGTAGGAACATATGTTGGAAATCCACGGTTTTAAAAATGGGGAGAGGTGTTCAGGTTTGCTTCCTGAGATTTCAGAAAAACAGAATTCATGGTTTTTAGAAGGGAACCAAATCTCTGGTAGGAAAATCTTGTTTCCTATTTCTTGGTCAAGCCTACAGTGTTCATCCTTTGGAAGGAATGGTTGGTCTACACTCTTCACCCTCAGCTCACAGGGGTCTCTGTCATGGCATCACAATCCTTGTCTTCAGGTAACCTGCCTTTAGTCAGCAATAATCCCAAAGCACCACAGCAGAGATGGTAGTGATAAGGGGCTTCCAAAGAGAAGCACAAAATGCCTTCCTGCAACAGATAGAGGGAAAGTTCTTTACTTAATAAAGAAAAAAAAAGCATATTCTGAGAATTTCTGAGAGTATCTCTAATGATGAGCCTTCATGACAAAATGAAGAACAAGAAATAATTCAAGTTAGTTTACTGTTATATACCAAATGCACAAATCATAGCAATGTAAGCTCTGTGCCCAGTGCAGGTGGGAAGTATCATGTAATGGGTCAAAACTCTAGACAATCCAAGGCCTGCAGAGTGGGTCTTGGGTGTGGCTGTAGTAAGTATAATAGACACACTGCTGTACCAGACAGTGTCCATTGAAAGCCATCATTACACAGGTTGATCTTTAGGAAAATGTCATTGTTGTTTTAAGGAGCATTTTAGACAGCATGCAAACTTTCTATTATAATATTATTTAGAAACATTTTAAAAGCTTCCTAAGACTGTCATCAATTGAGCTAACTTCTGCCCCATTATTTGGACAAAGCAGTAAACTTCATGGACTTCACAGTCTAAAAGTGTAAGGGCTGTACAGCTTTAATGGATGCAAAGTAAGCAAAAATCAAGCTTTCCCTGATTGCTCACCAGAAAGATAAGTTGGTATCTCTGCTATTCCTAAGTATAAAGAGACCATCTTAGGTCCACTGAGGGGAACCTCAATTCATGAGTAACCCTAGGGGAACAAGAGAAATTTTCTAAAATAAATAAAAGAAAAAGTACATATGAGTTTCAATAAGAGATATGTTGTCCATCAGAAAGATGGTGAATATCTTGTGAGTTAGAGCCCTCATTGCCTATTTGAAAGTTGGCTTGGTTTCTATCACCACGTACAGGTTGGTTTAACTTGTTTTGATGCACAAATATGAAGCATGCTGTTTCCTCTGACAGTATCTCACCAGTCTGTAATGAGGGAGCCTTTTGATACATGTTTTGACCCTGAAATGATCATTAAGTGGCCACTGCTCCCAAGGAGTGACTGGCAAGAGAAAAGTCATGGCTCTGAATCATATTGATTTTACATTTTCTCTTGTTACCTAAAAATCCTGCCATTAAAGAATCCTCAACAAGGCAGAACTATTCAAACTTTACAACTCCATCACAAAACCTACCAAAGTACTGCTTGGTCAATGTGCCATCTACACTGGCATTTATTTCAGAGCTCTGAGTCTTAGGTAGGATCTGATAACGACTTTCACTCACCTTTGTGTGTCCACTACAGTGTTGTATTTCTTCTCTCGGTATAATAAATGCATCACCTGCATTAGTAGGCCTGCAAAGGGAGCTTTTTATAAGACATTCCTTCATTCTTCAGTTAGCAAACACTGATGATAGAATATTTGATATTTGTAACACGATGAAGGAAAAAATGCAGAAATGCAACTTCTCTAAGGACCCTCTACTCAATGCAGCACTGAAATAGAATTTAGCTTCTGTTAGGCCAGCTTGTCGCAGCTCTCTTATCCCCAGGTCTCATTGGCAATCTAAGATTCTTATAAACAGAACAGTCCAACCTCCAGGGTGAATTTTCAAAATCCTGCTTAGGCAAGGCACATAGAAAATGTGTTGGTTTATTGCGTTTTGGGCACACACAGCCTCTGCAGTGTTTTGAGCATTCACCCCTCCAGGTTAGCAATTCATTACAAAGCCTCTCATGAGTCTGAGATGAGCTCACATTTGTGCTTGCAGATTTGAATGAATAAAAAGGCCCTTGCAGAGCCAGGTAATAGCCACATTCATAGGCTGATTCTTCATCCTCGCTCCAGGCCAACATAGTTTCACACTGTGTAGCAGAATGGATGATAAAATTACCATCTAATCCTTCAGATCTTACAATATCAAATTCTAGAATTAGGAGTCAGGTGGCTATCCTTGCCTGCCCCATCGTAGTTTTAATTGGGACCCAAATAAAGTATGAAATTGTTTCAGTCCAGTGTTTTCGGGCTCATGGATGGATTTCTAAATTTTAAGATGATTTTCTCTGATCGGTGGTGACTGTTACAAATTGATGTTAGCTTTTCTACAAGGTCTCAGGGAAGTATGTATCAATCATATCTCTATTAATAACATTCTTGATATAATTATGCATTAACTATTGTATTGCCCTGCATTAAAATGTAATCATAATAAAACCATAATGTTTCAAGCAAATCTTTGTTGGTATGAGTACTATAGCTAAAATTTTATATTGTTTGGATATTAATAAGTTAGAAAACGTAGTTTGCAAAAACTATCAAAACAAACCACAGTAATCTAGGAACATGCAAGGTCACTATGACATATAGCAGTCTATTATAAGGTGGCATGAATAGCCCTCAAGGTCACTATGACATGTTACAAAGTATTGTGAGGATGCTAATAGTTTTCAATACTATTAGATGTCAGGAGAGGGATTAAGCTTTGCAGAAATTATTTTCTTATTAACCCAGTCTTTTTTATCAAGTTTTAATCTCTATCTACACAAACATGATCTGAAAAAATCTCCAACCTTTGCCACACTCATTTACCTTTCCCATAAAAAAATAGCTTAAAATATTGGGCCTTGTACAATACCAACACTATGGAGAAATCAGTATCCTTCACATTACATAAATGGGTGAGTATCTGCATTTCCCTTGTGAGTTATTTTCTGTCTTCCAGAGTTTCACCATCCAGTCAGTTTTGCCTGGGACAATTTCTCTAAGATTGCTTTGTAACTATTAGCCATATTCTAGAAGTTTTTATTTCATGAATATTCATTAATTATTATATAGCATAATGTTAATTTGTGGGTTCACTCCTACTTAACACTTCATATGATCAAGGGTTTGTTTTTGTTTACCTAATAATAATTTATTTAGTTCTAATGAGCATCCCTTCCTGTAGATGTTCTAATCACTTAGTAAATATTGACCTGAGCAAGGATTTTACTCACAGAGATGCATTTGATAATGAATACTATCTTTGAACAAGACCCAGGGAAATCCTGCCCAAGTAGAATGTGCCTCACCTTTAGAGGCATACAACAACCTCCCAAGAGACTTGAAGTGAATGTAGCAGTGTGAGCAGATAGATATGTAGATGATTGACAGAAGGTTGATAAATAGATGATTGATGGATATATAGATGACAGATGAACAGTAGGTAGGAAGAGAGGTAGATAGTTGATAGATTACATAAGTAGATGATAGAGATAGATGAGATATAGATATATCTATATATCTATATGTGGGAAGGTAGGTAGGTGGATGAATATATGGATAAATGATGGATGATAGACAGATTACAAATAGACAGATGATTGATCTGCAAGTGAGTAATATGCTTTCCTCACATCTAGTTTTTAAACTTGCGTTTATCTATGCTTAAAATGCTATTTAAGATAGACTTAACTCTCAGTCTTATTCCAAGGAAATCTAATGTTTCTCCTTGTTTGTCTGACATGGGTCTTACTGTGTATCCCTCGCCGGCCTGATGCTGAGAGTCCTGAACTTGAAGCATCCTCCTGTTTCTGCTTCTGAGTGTTGATCCCTCTAATTATTTGTTAAACTAAAAAAAAAAATGTATAAGAAATAACACAATCTTTCCACTTTTATGACTACGTAAAACTCTGAAATTTGAATTATTCATTTTATTTATAAGCAAAAGGTTAAATGATCTTTATTCATGGGTAGCATGAATATATATGTAGAAAATCCCAAGTGTATTGCAAGAGGTGAATATAAGATTAATGATCTTCCCATATGCTAAAAATAAATAAGTAAAAATTAATTTTTCTTTTTTAATTAGTATTTTATCATGCAAAACAATGGCTTTCTTATGAAGAATTCATTATCTCTCATAGTTTTACCTCAAATCCAACTCCACCATCATCTCTCTTCCCAAACAGTCCCTCTCTGCTTTTATTTCATTTAATTTTAATACATTAATATTTGTCTAGATATGACTAGATTTTACCTGTGCAAAATAACATATCTGTCCCATCTATCCCACCTTTCTCTCCTGTTCTCCCTACCTCCTCTCTTTCAGCTCTTCATACTCCTTCCACCTCCGTGTACTAGTTACTAAGTATATAAACACATATTCTGCCTATGAGAGAAAACACAAGTGTCTAAGTCTTATTGTACTTAATACAATGATGATATTCAGGTTTATCCACTCTCCTTCAAATGTCATGATTTCATTTTTTCTTATCATAATCCACTAGACTGTCTCTAATTGCTTTCAAATACTGTTATTTAGGTAGATGTTTAGAAACATATCTTCTGTTACTCTTTGAAATTTTGAAATGTATTTTTCCTTATATTCTTCTTTGAAATGTATTCTACTATCTAGATCATACCTGTATCCTACCTCCAATTCTACCTGGGCTTCCTAACACATGTACCTCTAAATTTTATTTTATTTTTTAATAACCCTGTGAAATAGCCTTTAATTTTAGCTGTCTTTCTGTGTAATGCCTTCCTTGGCTCCCTCCTTTTCCCCCTCCACACTTGATCCTCCTATTTCAGTATCTTCCCCATCCATACAAAACTGTCTATTCTATTTCCTTTTCCTGATAAGATTGCTCTATTTCCCATTAGTCCCTTACTCTTAACCTAACCTGTGTGGTTCTATGGATTGTAACTTAGTTATCATTGACTTTACAGCCAATATCCACATATAACTGAATACATACCATATTTGTCTTTCCAAGTCTGGGTTACACACTCAGGAATTTTTTCCTAATTAATCCATTTACCTGAGAAATTAATAATTCCATTTTTAATGGTCGAGTAATTCTTCATTGTGTAAATATGCCACATTTAAATTTTTATTTTATTTTTTAATTACTTAAAACAATTTATAAATCTAAATATATTTTAATCATAGTCTCCCTCTCCCCTAAAGTTCATACAGGTTCTCTCCTTCTCCCTACTCACCCATGATTAAGTTCTTTCTCAAAAGAACACCAAAAACCAAAAACCAAAACTAAAACAAAACAACAACAAGATGCCCTGTTGAAGAACATCTAAGTTGTTTCCAATCTCTGTTGATTATGAATACAGCAGCGATGGACATGGATGAACAAGTGTCTCTGTGGTAGCATGCACGGGGCCTTCACAGATTAGTCCTCTCTATAAATTAAGCTTCTAGTTTAGTGTCTTGATGAGATTCTTGAGTATGCATGCCTTCTCTTGGGCATTTTTCCCACTGTTTGTTTGCTTTCTCTAATTCCACTGTATGAGTTTTTATTTTATCTTATTATATTTTATTGTGAAAAATAGGAAAAAGGTTTTATTTTCCATTTCTTTAAGGAATTGTGATTAGATTCTAATGAGGATTACATGTATCTGTAGATAAGTGTTTTGGTAGAACAACAGTTTTCACAGTATTAATCCTACCAATCATGTCAGGTCTTTCCATATATTTTCTTTGATTTCTTTTTTCAATTCTGTTTTACAATTCTTTCATCTTCTTGGTTGTATTTATTCCAAAGTATTTTATTGTGGCTATTGTGAACAGTGTTATTTGCCAGGTCACTTCCCTGGTATATTTGTCATTTGTATATAGAAATACTACTGAACCTTGTATATTGATTTTCTATTCCATACTTTTAATGAATCTGTTTAATGGAAAAAAAACTCACTAAATGCAATTGGTGCTGTCTATGTGCACATGGGTGTAAGGTCTTGCACTAAAGGACAGGCAACCTACCAGTGGCCAAACCCAAGGGAAAGGGACTGTGCCTCCCACAACTGCCAGTGGCTTCTGATCTAGGAGTTAAGCCAAAGTAGCCTTCCTTTCCATGCTGGCAATTTTGACTGACTTGATCTTGCATAGGTATGGTGCAGGTGACCACAGACACTGTGAGTTCATATGTACAGCAGCCATGGCACATCCAGAAAGCAGTCATTGTGAGTTCATATCAGAGCACTCATTTGCTTCCTCTGCTCATGCACTTGTTCTAACCTCTCCCAGGATTTTCCATGATCCCATATCCAGGAACAGATATACAGGTTCTTTCAGAATGCACTGCTGTGCAGTGAGGATAGATCATGATGAGATTTGTTGACTTTTCTCCTGCAGCATCCCAGGATTTGCAGAACACAAAACTACCTGTGAACTGCATCTCCTCCTCCAGGGTCAGATCTGTGACCCCCATGACATCAGGAAAGTTAACTATCCTTTGTGGGTTATTTTAAAGTTCAGCATGATGGAGGATGGGGTAGAGGAAGGATCAGCTGGCAGAGTGATTGATAGCAAGAGTATTTGATCACTATCTGAGCAAAACCAAATATGATGGGACAAACCTAAGGTTCAAGACGACCTGGAGAGGTCTAGCCTGGACTACACTGGACTCTTCCGTTTTAAAAAAAGGTTAGAGGAAATGTGTGATGAATGAATATAATATTACAGTCATGTTAATGAAGATATATGAACATTTGTGACATTTAAAACCCATCTCACAGGAGTCACAACAGCTGTGGATTCTTATCATTTCTCAAATATTGAAATACTAAAAGAATGAAGTAGATGGGGCACATATGCTATTCGTTGTTATTTGATTAGGCCATTTTATCTGTCGCTGTAATGGACAACTGTGACATGTTGTGTAACAATGTCAGAAAGCATCACAACACTGACTGTGTACTGGACATATTCTACCCTGGTGTTCTGGGAATGACTGGAAAAACATTTCTGACCTAACTTACCAGGCAACTAAAGCTGAGAACAAGCGAGCTGAGAATGAGGAGGTTGCTGTGGAAGGCAGGAACCTTAACTTCTGTAAACCTTTTTATCCTGCATGTGGTTGGTTGTCAAAGCAATACAGACATCCAATCCTGACCTGAACTCAGCCATCTTGTCCTTGGAACATTTGTCAGAGAACGTTCTCCCAAAAGACTATTTCATAAGAGTGTTGAAAGCAAACTAGAGAGATAGCTCAGTTAAGAGTGTGCACTGCCCTCTCGGAGGACCCAGTTCAGTTTCCAGCAACCATGTCAGGAGGCTTGCCTGTAACTACAGGTCCAGAAAGTCCAATGTCCTCTTCTGGCCTCTTCTGGCAACTGCATTCACATGCAGTTATCTGTACCCCCCCCCCACACAAACACACAAACACACACACAAACAACACACACACACACAACAAACACACACACAACACACACACACAACACACACACACACAGAGAGAGAGAGAGAGAGAGAGAGAGAGAGAGAGTTAAAAATAAAAACCTTTTAAAAAGAGAAATGTTGTATGCATTTTTCTTTCTTTTCATGAAATAATCAAATATTCTTGCCCTCGTTGTTTCCCCCAATCAGCCGGTCAAGATACTGTTTTGTTTCTCAGATGACATTCATCCTGGAACAGAAAGCCATCCACACCTGAAACAATGTATAAATAATAAATAGTGATGCCCTTGTCCTTCAGGGGGAGGCTGAAAACTTTTATATTTTAATTGAGTTCTGTTTGTGCTTTTGATGTTTTATTTATTGGACTTTTCTCTTCATGATTGCTGTTCTTGCTCAGACTTGAAATAGCTCCAGTCCTGTGCTGCCCTTTGCTTTGAGATTTTCTTTAATTTCTGTCAAATGTTGGCGCTTTGGAGGCTGGAGGGCACTAGGTCAATAAATTAAGGTATGAAAAATGCCACCTGCCACTTTTTTTTTGCCTGTAATACAACATTCATCAATGGTTTAGGACAGGGAAATCACTTCAGTCACAGCTTCTTCACAGAAAATAATTATTTCCATGTTTTCCACTGATAGCCTTCTGATTTCCAGTTGCCATCAAACCCTCCTGAAAGACATGAGATATACACATAGTACCTGAAGATCCGGGTATGCTAACCAATTTGGGAACATGACACAGCCTGAGAAAGGAAAAGATCAGACAAGCTTCTGGGATGGTCAGTAGAATGGGCTGCATGGCCTTGTCCTCCACATGGGGTGAGCTGCAGTCTCTATCACTGTAAACCACAAACCATGAGACCTAGGACAACTTCTGAAACAAGTGCATCTTGGAGACCTCTCTGCACTACATGGGCACCAGGCACATTCATGGTGCACAAATATATGGAAGCAAGACACTCATACAAATAAAATAATACGCTAAATTAAAAAACAAAAAAAATGTAACTATAAGATCAATGTTCAACTGGTATTCTAATGTCCTATTAATGCAGTCTCTTTTTTGTGTGCTGTCATCACTTTGGGTAGTGAATAATCATAGTTATGTTTTCTGAGGGTGCTCTGAAAGACCAATACTTTCTTATCTCAGTTGAGAAGGGTCCCATCTTCTCTGAAAATCTAACACCAGTGTATTGGAGATCTAGCTGAAAAGAGAGAGAGAGAAT